>NC_084923.1:37992500-39482500 GCF_958298935.1 Phragmites australis
ACAAAAGGGCTTAGGGGCACCTCTGGAGGTGAGTACACAGGCCCACCGAAGAGCTAGCTTTCATGAGCGCACAAGCTCACCAACTATCCTTATTCTCGTGCAGAACGGGAGTTCGAGCTCCCGCCGGCCAGCTCCACAACATCTTCTCTTCTCCCCTTGTTAAAATCTGTCAAGTTGCAGACATCATATCCACGACAACTCTCTTCGAGTCTTCATCGATGGCGACTTGGATTTGATCAACAACTGCTTGCTTGCCTCTAAACTTTGCTGGTTGTTACCTACTATATAGGTACATATGCGAGGAAGTAAATTTTATACCATCATGTTTAAAAAGATTTTTATGAGATCTGATTCATGTAATTTAATAGTTGAGTTAAAAATAAAAAAATATGGACATATATTATTATAAAGAAGAGAGTCTTTGATATGATAAAATACTATAAAATTTACTTCTCTTTTAGTATGCTTTTTATGTATAGTATTTTGCTGGAACGCGCTTACTGACGAGTCGATGACTTGGGTTCAGGTCTCAACGCGCAAAGGGAAGACGACGACCTCGATCGGGTTCGCCCGCCCGATTCTTTTTTTCTCCGTGCCGTGGATTAGTTGGGTGAAGCAAGCATGGTATCGGCTGCTTTCCTTGCCTTGGGACAGCAGGTGTTGGTGTCTGCCGGGTCTCTTCTTGAATTGGACCTTTTGTACACCGACTGATCTCCCAACAGTTGCCCTCCTCACTTGTTAGATCATTCTTAATTATATTCTCTTTATTTCATTTCCTTCTCTGTTTTTATTTTTTTTATTTTCTCTCATCTTCAACAGCTTTCTTTCGAGGGAAATCGCGAAGGAAAAAAAGAGAGAATCTCGTCCTAAAGAGAATAACTCTGAGAATTCCGTCGTAAAGGAAACCGTGAAAAAAAATCGTTGAAACGCTGAAGAGAATAAAAATCTTTTTACGATGAGAATCTCACTCGTAAAGAGAAGCCCTTGAGCGTAGCCATGCTTATTTGGGAGAGATGGGGACGGGATCGAGCACCAAAGTTTCTACTCTCGTTGCTGCTCGTCTTCTTGGCACGGACGCGAGCAGCACCACTGAGCACGTCACACGGTGAGGTGGTCTTGTGTGTGCGTCCGCAGCGCTCAGTAAAGCTAGGCCTTGGGGAACTATCGTCGGTGTGTCTAGCTACGCGGCGAGGTTTTGCACGATGGAACAGCAAAAGGCGAGCACGGATACGGACGGTTCCTCGTCTAACGACCCGGTGAGCACGTGACATCACCGAGTCGTGTTGGTTCCGTTTTGACACAGTGGGTGGCCCACGGACCAACGCGTCTTTTCGGTTTCTTCTGTGCCATCCATGTCTCTCCACACTGGAATTAAGGTAACGTTTTGCCGGTGGAATAAAGTTACATGAGATAAGGTCGTTTTTACGTGACAGGATAGATATAATGGTTCTAGATGAAATGATATAAGTAGATTATTTATTTAGATGTATGAAATTGTATGGAAATATGTTTAGTTGGTTATATAAAATGAGACGACTTGTATAAGATTCTATTTGTTAACTGAATGTGTTGTATAAAATGATAAAAATGCATATAAATAAAGCATTGTAAAAAAACTTAACTTTTCACCATATAAACTAGAGCTAAAAATAATTTTAAAAATTAAAAGTAGCATTTTTTATAGAATTTTGGTTTTAATTCTACACAGATTTTATTAGGTGAATGCAATTAAAATAGGTTGTACATGGATTATAGAACACTTAAAAAAATTAAGATTTTTGAAGCAACAGAAGATGACGGGTGGTGCTATCGATTTTGACGAGTACCATACACGATGAGTACTATTCATGCGGGATGTGTAAGTCCTAGAGGTTCGACCGAATTTGAGGTAGGGGTTGGTTCACATCTCTAGAGAATATATTGGGAATATGTATCAGGCCTCATCTTTAGGGCTATGCAAAAATCCCATGGAACCGAAAACCGACCGAAATAAAAAAAAAACGAATTATCAGTTTCTCGATATTCGATGAGATTTCTGTTTCTGAACTATTTAGTTTATAGTGTTCGGTTCGGTTTTATGGTTTGAAGAGCCGACTCATCGAAGAAACCAGTTTATCCCACATTCCCACACACCCATGACCAACTTCGAATTATCGGCCTACTCTATCAATCGTGGCACACAACCCGTCCCACATTCCATTAGAATGTGAATTTCGGTAAAAATTAAAACTAAATTATAAAAACCGAAACCGATCTAGAAGTTTTTCCAATATTTTCTAGCAAATATTCTGAAAACCGAATTTTTCAAAAACCGAAAAAAACAAATGTCTAGCCTGCTCATCTTACACCATGCATGATTTAGTATCCAGATACGAGAACAAGCTGGACGGGACCGTCCAGCTCGCTCTCCTTCAGCTAACCAAACAGACGGTAAATTGTAGTCTTGCCTGCCCTCGCTACAGGGCATGGACGTGGGGCAGGGACAAATAATTGGTCATATATTACATGTCATTAGGCTGTCACACTCTCCAAGAGACACAAGAGCACCAGTGGTCTAGTGGTAGAATAGTACCCTGCCACGGTACAGACCCGGGTTCGATTCCCGGCTGGTGCAAATCTCTTTTTATTATTTCTGTCTTACCATTCCCATGCGCACGTGCATTCTCTACGGGCAACACTTCTAGCTGAAGCAGGGCGAACCGATCTCGTTCCTTACGCAGTCACTCGCACGTAATATCCATCCACGACCGCGTTTGGATAGCAAATGGGTAGGTTAGGGTTATGAGATTTTTTTCTTTCTATTCCTAGTATGGTTTGGGATATAGTGTTTTATGACTATAATATTTTTAAAAATAGGAGAATCATGTACTCCATTTGTTGAGAATATTTTTGTAATTTTACTCTCTCTTTAATCGTAACCTAGCCTATCCATTGAGAATGAATTAGTGATAAAAAGAAGCTCTTGTATCTCTTTCCAAAACCTATTATATTTTTCAAAACCCTATATTAAAACATTAGATTAAATCTATCACACCCCTCATATCCCATTCCCAACCTCCATTTCCCTAAATCCAAACGGCATCCAAAGGTTAATCGCATTCGACCGGCACTCATGCATCACCGCTGGAGCACGGACCATAATGGATGGATGGATCATGGATGCAATATGGCAGGTTGCTGGCCAGATGGGCAGCGATGGCAGGCGAGGATCGATTCACGCACGGGCTGCACGCGCATCGACGGGCGACGGATAGATAGATGCGCCAGATGCTGCATTATTGTTGCACGCTTACGCGTCAGCTCCTCCGACTATCTCGTACGCTTACTATCTCGTTCTGGATTATGTGCATGCGCACACGCGGCAGCACTGGGAGACAACTGGGTTTGCATTTATCGTGTGTGCCTTTTTTATAAAGGAATTTTTTATTAAACTCAAACAATTATATCACTACATAATTAAGATACACACATAAAAAAGAAAGCGAAAACACAATTAAAGTTTAACATAGTTGCAATCGAGAGATGCTAAGGCGTTTCAATCCTTTGACTAGACTGTCACCTATAAACCTAGGTAAAACACACTCTTATTACCCTCTTCAAATGCTGATACGCCATTATAACCATATCCCGAGAATCTGGCTTTTTTTAATATAGTCCAAATTTGGAACCAGTAAGTACATAGGTAGATAACCTATAAAAGAGAATAAATATTTCTCTTATCAAACACCATATCATTCCTGCATAATCAAAGCGACCAGCAAATTATAGTCGCCTCTAATAGGACTTTCGGTTTTAAGTTGCTCCTAGTACCCAATAGCCAAGTACTGAACATATATGATACACTACGAAGTCGGAAGAGTCTAGAAGCCACTTGTATGATAGATCACACGGCGTGGACAAGATAACAATAAAAGAACAAATATTTAATTATCTCTTCTTATTAACAAAAATAACAGTTCGTACTCCCTTACCAATTACGCTTAACTAGATATTCTTTGTCAGAACTACACCTTGGCGTAAGTTCTAAAGGAAAATTCTAACTTTGAGTGGCACATTTAATTTCCAAAGGCGTATGTTAAGATTATGAACATTATTGTGTACTAAGGCAAGATAGTTAGATTTCACCGAGAACTGCCCATTCAGGGTTAAGTTCCAGTGAAACTTATCTTACTCCTGAATAAGCGCAATATTAGCAATTCGAGGAAGTAAAGAATTACATGCTATTAATTTTGGTCCTACAAGGTCCCTTCTAAAAGAAATATTTGGAGGGAAGGTTTAGAGGACTTTTGCTACAGTATCTTGTTTGTTCTTTACTATATTGTATATGCATAGATATTGTTCTCGCCGAGTTGAATTTTTCAACCACTGGTCTTTCCAAAATCTGATTTGGGCACCATCTTTGATTGTAAAGGTTTCAAAGCGGAGAAAATTTTGCTTTACCTTAGTAACGCTGGCCCAGAAATATGATCAAGTTTCTTAAGGACTCCCTTTTGGACAATGGCGAGCTTCAAAATGGTAGCAACCTTCTCGTGGGCGTTTCAAAAGAGCGTCAATGGAAAATGGCTCACAAGCCAAACGAGTTGGCTCGAGCTTTTAACGAGCTGAGCTGAGCTGACATTTTTTTCCCATTTTGCTAACGAGCCAAGCCGAGCTAGCTCGCTGGCTAGCCCTACTTAAGTTCAACATGTGTTTATAGCTTTTTAGGTGATTATTGACAAAAGGGGAGAATTGTGATGATCAAAGTAAATCTAAGATACATAAATGTTGACAAAAGGGAGAAGCTCTTGTATAGATCAATCAAGAGAGATAGTGACGTTGAAGAAAGAAGGAGCCACAACAAAAGGAGACTAAGTGGTAAGAACATGCATATAAGTAATGTGGTAAGACTTTGTGCTCTTTACATTTGGTGTTATTTATTATTTGCCAATTGCTTTGACTATGTGGTCATCAATCACCAAAAAGGAGGAGATTGTAGGAAACATGACCTTAGAGAGATTATAGCATTTACTTTAGGGCATGTGTGTGATTTTGATGATTCATAACAATATAGTCAATATGACTAATATGTGTGTCAAAGTATATGCTTTGGTGGGTCTTATGGATACAATACATGAAGAAGCCACCAAAGACGGGACAAAATTTAGTTAAATTGGAGAAGACCTAGAGAAAATAACCTCAACGGATGGTCCAACGCTAGACAAGTTTATACACGCCGGAGTTTTGTGTCTAGATGTAATTGACCTCACCGAGTAGTCTGATGTTAAAAAAGTTCAATACATTGGACAATAAACAGTGCAAAGAGAAAGCAGAAGACTCCATCGGACAGTCTGTGCTTAGGAAGTGTGCTCACCGGAGCATTTCTAACACAGGGTGAGGATCACCTCATCGGATGATTTGATACTTAATATGTAGCACAGGCAGGAGCATTTTCAGAGGAATGAAGAGAAGAAGTCATACGCCAGATGGTCCGATGTGAAGAGGTGTGAACACCAGAGGCTTATACTGGAGTATTTTCTGTAAAGATGTTTTCAAGAGTTGAAGACTTAAGATCAACTCACTGGATGGTCCAGTGATCTATTTGAATGAACACTGGAGGCTTACACCGGAGCATTTTATGCAGAGAGGCAAGAAGTGGCTCAGATGGCAGTAGTATGCACGTCGGATGGTCCGGCGATGAAAAGAAGAACACACCAGATAGTCCGGTGTTCACAGAGATTTTGAGTGGAGGTTCCAATGGCTAGTTTTCTAGTTATACACATTGGACGTTCCCGTGAGTGTATCACTGTTAACACCAGAACATCCAATGTTCACAGTTTTTATGAGCTATTGGGGCAATGACTAATTCATGGGGTTGAGGCTATAAATACCCCTTCACTCAGTCATTTGAGGGAACTGGAGTCTACAGAAGCCCTTATACATATGAGAAGACATCCAAGCCATTAAAGTACTAAAAGTGTTCGTACAAGTTGATTAATCATAAGATTAGTGAGTGATTAGTGTTTATAGATATAGGGAAAAGAGTTGTTAGGTGTTGCTACCTAGAGAGTGGATCAAGAAGTGATCTAACTTTGTACCTCATAGTATGTAGACACCTTGGAGTCTTGTTGGCTCACTAGCACACTGAGCCAGAGTTGCTTAAGTTTGTTGATCCTCAGATTTTGTGTGAAGCGGCGGCAAGACATTTGTACGGGAATACAGAGATCCTTATCTTGGTGGCTCAAACTTCGAAGTGAAGATGATAACAAGTGGCTAGGAGAGAGACTATTAGTGATACATTACCTTTATGGTTTGATGGCTTATCTAAATTGAGATCTTGTCTTCGTGACTTAATAGTTCAAGAGCTGTGATCAGAAGAGTCTTGGCAACCGAGAGTGTATTTTTAGTGGAGCACCAAAGAGGATTAAGGGTAACAATCATGCCATTGATATCACAAAATAAAAAAATTTATACTAAATTTACTCTATCTAACGTCTTTACATACTTGCAATTTACATTCATATAGAGGTTATAATATCTTTTTATCGGTAAAATAGATACACTAGATAAATTTAGAGTATATTTAGATACAATTTAATATTTATCTTACGTAATTTTTAAAACCAAATAAATTATAAATATTCTAATTTACTCAACTCCTAAAACATCACCACTCCCTGCAACGGGCATCACTGTCCGCAGCCTGCGCCCGTGTCGACGGAGCACCGCAGCGCAGATTCAGAATCGTCTCTAGAATCGCCTCCGCAAATTCCGCAATTCCTCCCTAGCGCTAGGTGATTTCAGGTCAATTGGTGCTTAATGCCGATGATTCCACCTGTCCCATTCAGATTTCAGAACAAGGCACCCAGCATTCCACCCGTCGTGTGTGCGTGTATACTCATTTTTTATTTCTGGTTTAGCAGCACAGGTGGAAAGGATTATATATATGAAGTCGTCGGAGCGAAGTCATGTTCCAATCACGTAGCTTCGACGACTTCATGACCTGTTCGGAACAAAGATCCTAGTTCAGTTCCCATAACACTGCAAAAACGCCTTCCGAACGGAACAAAGATCCTAGTTCGAAACAAAGATACAGTAGTATAATTTTTATATACTGAATATTTTTATAATTTAATTAAATATTAGTCAACATATATAAATTTTGATTTTTTTTTTAAAAATACGTCTATTATTTCTTATCTAAGCGAATATCATACACCGTCAATATAGACACCCCAAGTGCACCCGAAACTCAAGTGTGTGCTGAAGGATCGGCGAGGAGTATACTTATACGAAGCTTCTAATCTTATAGAGTAAAGAGTCTTTGGCTCTTCTGAGTCCTTTCGTTTTTCCTTCGAAGGGTACTAGATGCTGCTGTTTCTATCTTATGTGGTCAGTTCATATCTAGGTCAATTGCATATCAAGATGATGTTATGTGTGCTTTACTATTTCCAGGACGCCATTTGCCCATGACCGAATCACGCGTGGATGTGACAGCTACCTCGACCTGCGACAAATGGCTACCTCAGTTTCTTTAAAAAGAGATTGAATCCTTCCTATCCTTATATACACCAGTCATAGACCAAGCCGGCCCCCACTGAGAACAATTGCTAATAGCACCATCAGACTATCAGAGAAGATTGTTAGCGGAGATGTGGTCAGCTCTGCTCATACATTCATCGGAGCGGCTAAATGTAATTTGAAAGAAATTAAGAAGTTTGGGAGAGAAATCATTTGACTTTCTGACCTTTCAATTGATGAGGAGATTCGTGTTTTGACCACCTCCTGCTTCATCCACGGTGACTTCCGTTTGGGTTAGAGTCTGGGGTTTTTGGGTTAGAAGTTTTGGGTTCCTTGTGCCTCCGGCTTACAGAGATGGCCGGGAGGTCCACCGGCCCAGCAGTGGGTGGAACAGGGAGGCAGCAGGGGGGTACGATTGCGGGAGAATGGTAGTGGGCAGGGTCGGCAGGGGGAATTTCAAAGTCTCAACATGCAAAAGTGATGTGCACCTCTTTAATCTTACCTTACTAATAAAGATACTTGCTAATAAAGATAGAGGAATACCAGTACAAATAGAGTTGTGTCCTTCACTCTATTAAAATATTAAAATATGTTAATGAAAAGAATAGAAATAACACAAGTGCGCACTCACTCGACTCACCTCACTGAGCGGGGCGAAGGGCACAGCGCGCTACCTACGTAAATGATCTGCCAAAATCCAGTCCAATACCTTACCTAAGCGCCGAGTATATCTCTGAAACCTATCGTCCTTAAGATCTTGTATCAGGAGAGTGTGAATAAGATTTTTAGAAAATGCTCAGTGCAACTGATCGTGATCTACTTCCTCTATGTTGTTTTCAACATCGATATCACGACATCCTTAGCATTTTCTCCAAGGGGTCAATCTCCTCGTGTTACTTCTCCATCTACAGAAGATTGGTATACTCACTACAATCACATCTATTATTTCCTCATATCTCTTATGTTCTATGTTATGTTGTTCTTGTCATTGAGTATATTAGAGATATATTTGTGTAGCATTGTTATATATATGTCTAGAGTATGTTGCTGCTATATGATCATACTAGTTTATCTGTCTGAGCTCATGATTTATTTATGTATTAAATTGAACTAAAAATGTTGATTTTTTCAACAGAATCGACGACGTGACACCCCAAATTAGCGTGAAAGCGGTTGGTGGTGGCAGATTCGGCAGTGGAATCCACCAGAGACGATGTTGGGAGGCGGCACGAAGGCTTTCTACTAGAGATGAAGATGATTGTGACGCAGATCAGTCGATACGGGGAAGGGGGCAGTGTGGGAACAAAGTAGGCGATGGGAAAGACCGGTGGGCCTCACTGGCATCAGAGACGATGCCAGCAAGGTGCACGAGGGAGGGGGATGAGATTGAGTGGCAGAGCAGTCGGGAAGATGAGATCGAGAGGAGGGTGACGTCCGGGGTATAAGTGAGAAAACGTGATGGATCTGATCCATTGAAATTTGATCCAACATCGAAAAAGTCAAACAATTTTGGGATGGAGTTTCATTCGCAAGTTAAATAGACAGTCCCCACATTCATATATACAAAAATCACACTCCACAAGTGCTTAATCAAATGACTAATCAAACCACCTCCTTTTTCAAATAAATATATGTGTCAATTAAAGCTCCATTTAAAAATAAAGATCTTCCTTTAATATTTAGGAGGAGGAGTAATATTAGATAATCTGACAAAACCAAATTGGAACGAGAGTCTCATGTGTGCTTTCTGTAATAAAAAAAAAGTATTCAATAACTTTTTTCGATTGCCATTTTCCAATATCAGTTTGGCGCGTAGTCATAATTACTCTAGGTATAAACACACTAGTACTAGTACACATGATGAGAGATTGGCTCTTAGGTGTAAGATATATATAAGAAAAATAATTTGGTCGTGGTGGCCAGTTTATATTGGACAATTCGGCTATGTCAAAATGGTATTGTTTTGACAAAAAAAGCCACGTAGTCATGTATTTTATATAGGCACTCTTTAGGGGTATTTACTGGCTAGATATTGTTGGTTGTTGCAGAAAGTGGAAGGAAAGGAGGATGCCAAGTAATGGAGGTTGTCACTATAGATTTCTTCATCAAGAATGAATGGTGGTTTTGTAATAACCTAATAGCCTCTGTGTCTGATGATATTTCAAATGTTATGTAGTTTGTTAATTTATTTCCTTCGAATTTTCACCGTAGCACTGATACGATGTAACGATGGGGAAGGCTATGTTCAACGATGACGCAGAGGCCAGAACACGTTCATTTATCTCAAAAAATGCACGCTTAATTACGACGTATAATCACTCAGGGCTGCCCCTGGAGGAGAGCAAGCGAAGCGGCTGCCTTGGCCCCCCAAAACATAGGGGCCCTCCCAGTATATATGTATACTATTTGTGCAGTTCTGATTCGTTATTGTGCATCATACGCCGCTTCCCTGGAGCAAATACTCAACTTTCTCGGCGGTCGGCGCACCCTAAGCCGTGGCCCTCGTGCTCCTTGACTCCTTCGGGCCTCGGGCGCCGCGTGAAGCCATCATTTCTACTAAATCGAAGTAACAATTTGATGAAATTAATTACAATAAAAAAATTTACAAGTGGAGAAAACTTTGGAAGTTAATTATTTTTTGTTATGGTTGATATAGCAAATACTTTAATAAAAAATAGATTTAAAGAACTCCAAACATTAAAAGTATATTTGGTTTTTTACTAAGCTTAAAAACATCGAAGTCACTTGATGATATTTAACTAAAAGATTGTTGCGCTAAATTTGTAAATACATTCTCTCTAGATAGTTCATATGATGTTGAGTTAAATGATCTAATGTCTGAGTTAAGGGTTATGGAATTAACTTTGTCCTCTATGGGATTTTTTTAGTATATTAGAGAAGCATATTATTATGCTAATATATTTTTGTTCTTATCAAATCTTATTTACTATGCATGTAACTGTGACATTAGCTGAAAGAAGTTTCCCAAAGTTAAAATTATTAAAGAACTATTTAAAGTTCCATAATATCTCAAGAAAGATTAAATAATTTGACAACTTTATGCATTAAGAAGAAATTACTGGATGAAATTGATGTTGATACCATCATCAATGACTTTGTATGTATAAATGTTAGAAGATTTTGTTTAAGATGATGTCGTGAGTTAACCCCAAACAATCATTCCGGGGTGTACTAGTCGATGGGTACGTGAACGATGCTTACAATGTGATGAACTCAAGAACACCAGGAATTATCCAGGTTCAGGTCTCCCAAAGGATAACAGCTTGTATATTTTGTTATAACTATTTATGAACTAGTTACAGATGAGTTTCTCTTTCAAATCTAGACCCGTTCCTCCCCCTCCTTTATATACAAGAGAATGAGAACTTACAAATCGGCCCCTTTTAGTTGACCCATATCTAACTAGATATTATTTTCTCAGGCCATCACCACGAGGAGCGTGCACGCTACACCTTGCGCCGATGGTACTACAGGGCCCATCCCATCCTATTGGACGCCTCTACTTTTATTTGACCTCGGTAGCCCTACATATCCCCTCACCGTGAGCCGCAAGCTTATCTGACAAGCCGCTCTATCCTAGTCTTCCATGAGCCCGCTTGCGAAACTCATCCACTTGTCTGATTGTTCTACAGACCATTTCCCATCTGTCGCGCGGCGCCAAGTCGGTCCATAAAATCCTACTCCGTAGCATTTAATGCTATGGGACGGAGCACTGACCATCTGTGCCGGCCATGACTTTGTTCGCTGAAGAAGGTGCCTCGGTAAAGAAAATACTTGAGTAGAAATCATAAATGCGATTAGACAGATTAGGTATATATCGCAAAGAGGCTGGTCGTGCAAGCTTTGCGCTGATCAAGCGAGCCTTGACCTGGTCGCGTGATGGGCCTTGACACTTACTCAATACTCTGACAGTAGCCCCTAAGCTTCCTCGCGGATGTGATGGTTTAAGCGATTTGCCGTGTGACCGCGGATTGACCTGGGCCCCAGGTGAACACGAAGTTCACCCCGGGAGTGGCCATCGACGCATTCCACTTTTGTGGTGGGCCTATAAAACCGTATCCCAAGGGGAGGTTTTAAACTTTTAGAGAGAGAAAAAAAAACATCGTGGGAGAGAGACAATGCTTTCCACCGGACCTGAGGGAATTTCAGTTCCCTAAGCACGGCCTTTCAAATTATGAGACAGCCGGGCTCAGTGCGATGGTTGGGATATCGCGTTAGCCCTATAAATTGGAAAGCCAAAGCTTACCCATGAATCATTTCTCCATCCCCCATAACCCCTAAGCCCTTGCGCTCAGAGCCCATCATATCCATCTCCACCCGTGCTCTTTCCACAACTCCTATGGCGCCACGCACTGAAAAAGAGCCTGACTTACCCAAGTCCAGATGCACCGTGTGTCTTGCAGGTACTACCCTGTGGGGGATGTCCCTGCTCCCTGTCAAGGGGAGATCATAATGTTCGTCTCGTTCTTCCTGGCCAGCCTCATTTCTTCCTTCTCTGAATTCTTCGCCACCGTCATCTCATTCTATGACATCTGCTACCTCCACATCAACCCCAATTATATCATCATGTTGAGTGTTTTTGCTCATTTGTGCGAGAATTTCATTAGGGTCGAGTCACGCCTTGACCTTTTCAGGAACTTCTACATGGCTAGGTTACAGACCGGGACGGATACCGAAAGCTGCGGCTTTTGTCTCCGTGACGGTTTTGCAGGCTCCTACATTGAGATAGGCCTCAAGTCGTCATGGTCGAGCTAGATGGAGGAATAGTTCTACCTATTGACCGAAGATTCCTTGGACAACCTCTGCATGTCAGACGCACTGGCTCGCCTCAACAAGAACTAGGGGAACTCCCCTACGTCAACTCCAGGACTACTGACCCTCGCCGCTCGGTTCAAACAGTTTGTGAACGTCGGGCTGTTGGGATCAGACGTCGTCCACGACTTCATTAAGCGCCGGTTGTGCCCCTTGTGGAGGAGAGGACATCAGGCCTATCAGTACACCGGGAGTGATGATGCCACCTGGGAGAGCCCCACAAGTAACATTGCAGCCATCCTCGTAGCGCTCATTGCTGGTCATACGGTGTCTTAATATTCCCCTCATCCAGATCTCCCTGATGAAATCATTAACTTGCGGGTCAAATTACTAATGGTGACAGCCGCGAGGAAAGGTGCCCTTCGCATGACGCTCCTCCATTATGTGATCTCCTTTCGTTAGAGAGGGCTCGGATCAAACTGATATGCTTGGCATTTTCTCAGGATTTCTATCTCTAATGATTAATTGCCTGACAAGATGGTACCCTTATCCGGGGCCCTGCCTCTAGCACACTTCCGTCTAAGTGCTGACGTTGGTTTTCACCTTAATATATAGTAGGTTTCAGAAACTATACAGTTATCAGTGGTACCCCTAATGGGCCGGTGCAGTCTAGCGAATAGATTTTTCCGTGCTACCCTTAATAGGCCGGTGCGGTCTAGGCAATAGGATTTTTAGTGCTACCTCATCTATCCACTACCATAAGGACTTATTGTATATAAAAAAAAACTCAATCGATTCTCTATTTACACATCTCTTGGCCTTGAATTGAATCGAGACAATAGCATATCCTCATCTTCCCGATGGCCCCATCGATCCACCGCCTCCACACCCCCATTTGGACATCTATAGTAAAGATTACCACAAAAACCACAATGATCTTCCTTGCTCGTTTTGGTCGCCATGTCGGCATGGAGATAACATTGTAGTCCAAGTTTATGAGCATTTCAGTGACGTGGGCTGTTGATTCTTCTGTTGTCCATATTTCAAAGTATGATTGTCTCATCTATCACTTTTCTAGATGGACGATTGTGGGTTTCAGTACTGGCTTGACCCGCGGAACTACATATTCAAGAATACATCTGTCACCTTCATGTCGTCATCGAGGAACTACAGCAACAAATGCACCAAGAGAGAATTAGAAGCATCAAAAGATGCTATATCCTGCCTTGCATGGCGGGTCGGAGGAATAACTGGGAGTAATATTGATGTGTTCTAGTTGTCAGCAGAGGATTTGATTTTGTATTTGACTTGTACTGTTTTTCATTTCCTAAGGCATGTTAGGTGAAGCGCCAATACACCACTAGGGGTATCGTATATGACATCGTTCATTCGATCGATATATTTATTATAATTATTATGGAATGGTCATTGTACGAGCCATTATGATAGTAACAATAACATAGTAGCATGGAGAAAAGATAATAATATAACACCATGAAACTAACAATGGCATAGCTGCCTACAGGTTATGTCCCTCTTAGGAATGAGGCCCCTGGTTGCATCCGTCCTTGGGACCCTACGCCTCCTCGCTCTCACCTGGTTACCTGAGTACGTCAAGTGGTCGGTGGAACAATCAGTTACTCAAGCCGTCCAGCGGGCGATGGAGTGGCGTACTCGTCCTGGGAGGGTTGTGTCCCCAGGAGTGATGTGCTAGGTAGCTACGACACACCAAGCTCGTCGCTCTATCTGAAGATGAAGTTGTACATAGGGAAACCTGAGTAACATCCATACTAAGCAGGTCCATATAGCTACCCTGCGCCTCTACGCCCTGGAGATTGTCGATCTCTACACATGGAACAACGAAGAAAACATATTAGCATCAATAAATTGTGACATACGTAACAATTTGTTATGCATGAAGCGAGTGTCATACCTGAGCCGAGGACGCAAGAACTCAAAGGACATAGATCTGCGGAGGAAGGGTGTGTCGCCCCGCTGGTGGCATAGAGGCGGTCACTACCACGGGTGAAGGGTGTCCTAGACGTTGTGACGCCATAGCAGGGGTCACCGGCGTTGAAGAACAAAAGTCGATGCAACTTGCCACTGTACTAAGGTGACCAGCCCAGTGAAGGACTGCCTCATCGTAGTTGGGGTTGAAGAGGAAGTCGGGGTCAAAGACATCCTCGATGGGTCGGCAACAAAGGTCAACTATTCCTGTGGGTGCGGTGGCTTGGTAAAGGTGGCAGGCGGGCATGTCGGGATATGAGCCGACGCTCTTGGTCCCGTCGTAACATCCAAATATGAACTGTAGCTCACCGATTGGAAGACCTTGGCCATGTTCCGGATAATCCGACCAAACGCCACGCTCATCTCGGCCCTAGGGACCTCTCCGCCACTGTTGAGTCGTAGCTTCGATGCACGTGCCTCGGCATCAATCGTGCAGTATGTTCCTCTGCAAAAGAAAGCTTCATTTAATTACACTATTTTTTATAATCTATTGTAGTAAATGAGGACTCATGTAGTGTTATTCGTACCCAAATGCCTCATGCACCACCTACTCTGCAGATCTGGCTACATAGGTCCAATCAAGACATCGTATGTTCCATTTTGCAGATCCTTAATTGCCACTAGTATCCCAGCATGCGGTCATGTATAAGGCATTTGTTTGATCGAGAAACAACAATTATCATCCTCACATGGTACATGAACCAATATAAACTGCTGATGTTCTCACTCTCCACAAATGCAAAGGCCAACGGTACAACTTGGTTGTTCCCATCAACCCCAATAGCAGTTAGTATCTGTCTCGTGTACTTGCCGGTAAGAAAAGTGTTGTCGATGCACAGGATAGGCTGATAATGCTTGAAGGCTTCGATACATTCTCCTAACGCGAAGAAAGATCGTTTCAGGACGTACTTGCAAGGTTTTGATAAAAATGAGTATCTATCAATGTCGTAATATGTCTCTAGGTTCCTTCAAGCAATGGTCTGCAGCATTATTATATGACGTTTCGTAGGTCCCAAACCTCATCTCAATTGTTTTCATCTTCACCCTCCATGCCTTATTGTAGATGATAGTGTACATGTACTCCTCCTCAATTTGCCTAATTATAGACCGTAGTTCGTAGTTCAGGTTGTTTACAATTTAGGTGTATATCACATTGGCGACAAAGGCTGAGTGATGTTTCTGTGGCTGGGCTCAAGTTCGTCCATAATGCAAGTGTGGTCAAACATAATCGACACCTCCGAATAGTCAACCCACTTCCCCTCGAACCGTGCACCCACCACGGGCAACCCGCCTTCACGCACTTAACATCAATATTCCTTCTTGCTTGACTTTATAACATAAAACTACCATCGAAGTAATGTCTCCTATTGAGTCATTGCATCCTTCATGGCTTAACTGGTAGGATACCTAGCACCCTGGGTCACCTCATACTGCATATATTCTCATGCCACCTGATTCCCCTCATTCACCATAAGATTGTTGAAGTTTGGATTATTTCAGTCCATGGGAATAGGAGCATCATTCTCATCATCCGAGATGTCATACTTAGGGGATTCCGTCAGTCTAAATATCATCCAGCTCCAACCATCTATAAAAACACTAACATTATTCCGACAGAACATAAATAATTATGTAAAACTACATCTATAATGAAAAATTGATTACAAACATAGCCCAACATATAATCTATACTGCAACAAAATATTCATGGACCGCTACATCAAACACCTCTAAATTATACATCTATCAAACCAGTAATGACTATAATATATCTAAATCATACATATATTCCATAACATATGTCTAAATACTACATCTAATTGCTAAAAAATACGTATAAAAATGATCTAATCGCTAAACTATATCTAACCCTAATTCTAAAACTAGATCTACATTGTAGCCTACGTCTAGTTGCTATCCTACTAAATTTGTATAAAAATTCTAGATCTAACATCTTTTTTTTTACCTATGTCAAAATCTAACATTAGAGCTACTTACTGGATTTGTAAAAAAATCAGAGAAAAAACATACATCTTTCCTCCGATAGGGCTTTGCTGTAAAGTTTCTCCCTCTTCCCTCCCCTCCCCTCCTCTCCTCATCGTCTGTGATATTTTCTAGTACAGACGGCTCCAGTAATAAGTCATCTATACAAATATTTTATACAACTAATTCAAAATCCATCTATACAAATCCAATTTGTACATACTCTTTTCAACCTACGGTTCGAAAGAGCGTCCCGCACGGGGTTTTTAAACCGTCTGTATAAATATTTTCTCTAGTAGTAGATCTCACACATTTAACGGACGAGAATTTTTAGTGGGTTTACAGTCAAGAGGCTTGATTGTTCAGTAGTTCTCGCCTAGTGAACGGATGATATGTTCATCTCTCCGATTATTTAATGCACTGGAGCTGAGCCCTATAAATTCTCACCGTTAAACAAGCAATGATAACCAACATATATATAGACTAACGTCGTTCATTCAACATGTAAAAACTTATAAGCCTCAGCGCTTAGTACAATAAATAACCCCTCTCTCTTTATATATTATATACACATATAATAAATTCTCTGGCGGGTATTTCGGTCTCGGCGGGGAAATCTTACCCATGGTGGGTAGGATCGGGCCGCAATCCACTCCACCCTTCACGCCTCCACGGCCCACGGTCCACCTTGTCCTGGATAAGCCCATTTTTTCCCCTTTCTATTGTATCCGAATTTCTCTCTCATCGAAACCAAGCTTCCTAAAACAAATCGAAACCAAGCTGCCAGTAGCATCATGGCTTTCTATTCCTTCTCTTGTTTCAAACCAATAATAGATTCCCAGGTCGCTTTGTTAACGCATACACTCTCTGCACCGATTTTTTCCGAGTTACGCTAACTCTTATTCTACCTATTATATTTTTATTAGATCATTCATTGTTATGAATATATAATGGTCTATATTAAATTATAGAGTTAATATCAAATACGATTAATAAATAGCTAAATTCGAAATAAAAAATTATGAAAAATTACCAGTTCGATTTCTATATGGTTTGGGAGGTAAAATATCTAAATAAATAGTCCAAATAAAATAAAATTTAATGATTAAAATTAGGGTTAAAATAAAAAAAAGAAGGATCAATATCAAATATAGTCTTAAAAAATTATTATAAAAACTAAATACCTAAATAAAGAGTTCATGTATCATATAATTAATCAATAGATAAAATTCATAATAAAAAAATAAAATTGTTGCTAAGACAATATCACTAAATAGCATGGCCATTATATTTCTTTTTTCGAAGGGATGGTAGAAATGTTTGACGCGTGTGCTAATACAAAGAGTATCAATGCTGATTACTTATGCTGATGCTGATCACAACTCCCATGTCGTCCCTACTCCTGACTGGCCAACACCGGAGAAGAGAGGCTTGGGTGGTATTAACATAGTAGAATCTAGTGATGTATTATGCACTCCCCTTCCAATTCCATCTGAGGCAGCTCCAAGTCAGCTCAGCTGTAGCACTCAGCCAAGTGGTACCGCTAAGGCCATTCAGACATATCTAGCAAACCCTTTTGAGATTAATGAACATGTGGTTGTGGACTATGAGGGCATATACTCAGATGATAGTGATAATGAACTTGGCAATGGTGCTACTGGTGAAGCTGGTACTAGAGGTGCAGAAGATGTCAATGATCCTGATTATGTTCCTGATGTTGGAGAGGAGGAAAAGGACGAGGAGGAAGATGACATGCCAGATAACATGACTAAGAGACTGTTTATTTGAACTTCTGTTTTCAACTTCTCTGAAAAGCTGTGCTTTTGGTTTTTCTGAAAAACTACTTTTGGATTTTAGCTATTGAATTTTACAACAATTTTTTGATTTCTCAGCACACTATTTCTCAGAAAAGCTACTTTCAGCTAGCTTCTTAGCTTCTAGTTCATTTTCTCAGAAGCAGACTTCTGAGTCTCAGAAACCACTTTTCAGCAAAATCATTTATTTAGGCTTTAGTTTCTGAACTTCTGACAGAAATAGACTGAAACAAACAGACCCTTAAGTAGTTTATGATAGAGATAACCCCCTATGAATGTAGGTAGTGTCTATCCCAACATTGAACAATTTAAATTGGCAATAGCTCAACATGCTATTAAACATGAGTTTGAATTTGAAATTAAGTAGAGTCATCCAGGGAGATACATTGCCAAGTGCGCAGCCAAAGGGTGTAATTGGAGAATCCATGCATCTGTGATGGAAGACAAAGTAACAATAATGTTAAGAGGAACCCTTGCAGCCATAAATGCTCTAGTACCAGAAGGAGTGAGAAGCTTAAGGCTGCAACCAAATTTTGGATTTGTGATAAAATATCAGATTGGATGCAAGTGTGGGAGCTAAGGAGTTACAGAGAATGCTTCATGACAAATACTACATCTTGATCAACGACAAGAGAGTATTTGCTGGTAGGGAGCTAGCAATTTCAAATTTGTGTGGAAGCTGGGAGGATAGTTTTGACAAGTTATACAGCTACAAGGCAGCAATAGAACAGGCCAGCCCTAGGAGTTTTTTTTGTCACTGACCACTATACAGTTCTTGATAGTATAAGGTTTAGGAGGTTATTCTTTTCCATGAAAGCATGTATAGATGGTTTCTTAGGGTGTAGACCATTATATTTATATCACTAAACTATCTGTAATAATAAAAAGCAGCCTTTGAAATGTTGAGTTGTTACATTTGGCTAGAATATTACGTTGAGATTCATGTTAGAGAGTTAGTTGGAAAAAATAATAAAGTAGATAAAAAAATCAACAAATTAATAAGTATTAGGTAGAAAAGATGAACTAGCCAAATAGACCATAAGGCGTGTAAAATTTTATTTCCCTATCTAGCTACGAAAGGCTTTCATTCTTTTTCTGACGAAGCAACGAAACGTTCCGGTCTTCTAGAGCTGTGCACGTCTGCAGCGCCTTCGCCGACAGCCACGCCTCGCGCGTCCAATCGCAGGCAGCCACAGGACCTGAAGGAAGCAGGAGGCTCTGCTCGTTAAAGTAGGAGTCGAAAACGAACCAAGGCAGGGGGGCCGTTCGTGATCTTCGCTTCTCGTCCCTGTCGCGAAAGAAAACCACAGGTGCCGCGGCTCCTTTCCGACCGATTCCCCTTCGTTATCGTCCCTTCTTTCTTTCCTTGGTTCTTTCGCGTCGTGACTCGTGCAGTCTGAACCGAGAAAAAGAATAAACTTTATTCTGTTCTTCTCTTGCGAACGCAGTGCTGGTGGGCGAACTTACAGCGACGTGCGTGAAAAAGTTTGTTCGATATTACGTGCAGTCAGATTTAAAAACTTTAACCACTAAAACGCATAAAACTATCTAAGATGTGGCACATAAAAATGTTATTAGTTAATTTGCCATGAAAGAATTGTTATGAAAAATAACGATCAAACATATATATTAGAGACTATATCGATACTAAATAATAAGTAAAAACAAACGGAGATAATAAATACTTGTCAGCCGTTTGTAATATTACAACTGTAGCAACTTGTTAAAAAAATCATATACTACAACAAATTATAAATAATTATAACAGTTTGTAATATTACAACAAACAGTGAGATAGTCCGAATATTACACAACACAAACGGTCCAAATATTACAACCTAGTCCAAATATTACACCACATACTCAGGTAGTCCAGTAGTCTGAATAATACGTAATACAACATGATCCAAATACAATATAGTCCAAATATTACATCACATACTTAGGTTATTCGATACTCTAAATAATACATAATACAATATGGTTCAAATATTAAAACACATACTCACGTTGTCCGAATATTACATAATACAATAATATGCTAATATTACAAGAGTTGAATATATAGTCTGATGAATATTACAAACTTAGGGCACCATCCAATAATCATGCTATGCTTCAAATATGAATCTTGTTCAAAGAGTTTTTCTTCTTCTTCGGCTTGCGAACCGGGACACGTCTAATCTACTCGTCTGATGCCAGAGTGTCCACTGGATACTAATCGCATTGCCCCCTGGAATGTAGACCTCGGCATACTGGGCACTCATTGTGGCCTTGTGCTCTATCAGCATCGTCCATATAGTTCCTGATACGTTGAGTCTTACGTCGTCTCTTTGTGTCAACCTTGTTGTTTGGATCTGGAATCCAAGATGGATCATTTTCAGTGACTTCGTGAAGTCCTTTACCGCCCACCACCCAAGCAACTCGCAAGCCCAACTACTTTCTACAACTTCCTTGTTATAGTACAGCGACACGAAATACTCCGACTATATGTTGTCATTCGCGCAACAAGCTAGCATATGAGAGAAAGGCAAATGCATCAGTGATGGCTTGTTGCATGTGCTCTCGCACTTGTTGTCTGCTGGCCACAACCTGCATTTCATTGTACTTTTGTGCCTTCCGATACCCAGTCTTCTCTTGTCACTCAACATCACCACAAACATGTGCTGACGGTTACTAACAACATGAACTCTGTGAAACTAGCCCTTCCCGCTCTTCTCTTCCGTGTAAGACGTTATCTTCTCCGTGTACACCCTTTACAGGTTGCTCATATGTAGCGCGGCCTTATTGTAACGCTCTTGGAGATACCGCTGCGTTCCACGAGTGACTCCCTCCACAATTACCACCAATAGTAGCGACATATTCCCCTTCATTACCCAATTGTAAACCTCGTCAAGGTTAGTTGTCATAATTCCATAACGTGAATTGTCAGTGTCCGTAATGAGTGCCCATTTCTCTAATGGTTCATGTCTGATCCAGTTGGAGAAACACTTAACACTCCTTCCACCCTTCCTCCTTCTGGTCACACTCTGCAGCTCAAGTGGTAAAGGCTCTAAGCCATCGGACTCCTCCTCCCTTGGTACAACTGGCTTCTTCAAAACTCCATCCATGTGCCTACTACTTAGTCTATCAAGCTCTTTCCACAGAGCATCAAACTTCCTCCCTTAGTTATGTTTGCAGAGCTTCTTAAAGAAATCCATCAACCCTTTGCTCCTGAATTGTTTGTAGAAGTATACTCCAAGATGTTGAATGCACCAATGGCTATGCAAATATGGCCACAACAATACCCCACCTGCACTACTCTATAATGTGTTGATAGCATTCAATAAGCCTACATGGTGATTGTGGAGGACATACACGTTCGGTCTGTTACCAACAACACCTCTCTTAACCCACTGCAGGAACCACAACTAACTATCTGTAGACTCACACTCGACAAATGCAAAAGTCAAAGGCACAAACTGGTTCTCACAATCTACCCTGATAGTTGTGAGTATCTACCCCTAGTATTTGCCAGTGAGAAATGTCCCATCCACACACATCACCAGTCGACAATATCGGAATGCCTCGATCACACAGCTGAATGACTAGAACACCTGCTGAAGGACTCAATCTCCATCCTGATTGACAAAATCATGAGTAGCAGCACAGGTGTTCGAGTTCCTCCCCTGAATAATCTCTAGCAACGAATGTATGATGTGGTATGAGTCATTATATGTGCCAAACCTCCTCTCTAACAGCTTTTGTCTCGTTCTTCATGTCATGTCATATGAAATGTCGTACCCAAATATGTTGTCGATAGCATGCATAATTCCAAATGGGGAAATATTAGTCTTCATCACAATCTCTAGGTACATCTCCTTTACAACAAAATTAGCGATCATGTTCTTGTTTACGTGTATAGGTCGGCTCGAGTTGCAAGTATGTGGCTCAATAATGGACGCTACCCATATAGTGTCACACCTCAGCAAGAATCCATGGACTCACCACGTGCAACTTTTAGCTATACATTTCACGTCGTATGTCTGAGGATTGGAAATTACCACCTTGAGCTGCCTCTTTTCTGAGAAACACCATCTCTTTGCTACATGCTACAAATGAACCTTGTCATGAAACATCTGGTCTTTGAGCACCATGATAAAATCATGCTGCCATGATGACTCGTGTCCATCGTTCACCGTCAACTTCTCCAATGTAAAATTCGACAATTCCTCCAGAATTCCTACACCAGAGTCCACAAATGTGCGGAACTCATCGTCATCTTCCTTCACCTAGTCCAGAAGTGCCTCTTCCTGCTTCCCCTGATCATCAAGCATCATGGCATAATTATCTTCTTTGTCGTTATGCTCTTCTATTGTTATCTGTACCTCAACCGGTGCCCTGGTCTGCAGGGAAACCTCTGGAACCACACTCTCCTGCACCTCCTCATTGATAACATTTTCACCAACAACTTCTATGGTGCTAGGGACGACTTCTATCGAACCAAGATTGCTCCCTTCTATAAGGATGCAGTAGAAAAAACCCCGTATCAACTCCAGTGATACAAATTGATGCCATTGCTTCAAACATGTAAGCTCTCAGAGCTCCCATTGCCACCCGGTTTCATGGCATCTCAAAATCAGAACCTTCACCATCAGTCGCTGATGTGCTGGACTAAGTTGCAGCAGATTATACAACCAACCTAACACTTGGGCCCGCCACATCTCTCTAGAATTATTCAATTTTGTGTCCTCGTAGTAGAAGTTAATTAAATCCACCTCATTATCATAATACATGACATATCCAGGGCCATAAAGAACTCTGAACGTAACTACAATGGACATACATGATTCAACATACAATACAAATATTCCATAAGCTAGATTTACTCTAACTACATTACAAATTACACTAATATCACTATAAAACACTAAACAATCTTGTGTCAAAACACTAAACAATCTTGTGTCCAAATACCTAAATATTCGAACGAACAAATCCAATTTTAAATATACTGCAGATTCCTATTTAGTTTCTAAATTCTATAGCTATGATTTTCACCAACATCTAATACCTACTGCAATCATTCTCCTCTAATTTTTCTAAATTCCTCTAAATATTAGAACCCTACATTTCTACTAAATTGAAATGAAGTATTAGTACATAATACATTCCAAATATGCAATCCAAATTTCTACTCTAATTCGAAATGAAGTACTATTACATAATACATTCTATACCTATAATTTTCAGCAACATCTAATACCTACTGCAAACATTCTCTTCTAAGTTTCTAAATTCCCCTAAATATTATAACCCTACATTTCTACTAAATCGAAATGAGGTATTATTACATAATACATTCCAAATATGCAATCCAAATTTCTACTCTAATTCGAAATAAAGTACTATTACATAATACATTCTACATTTCTACTCTAATTCCTAGGTCCCTCATTTTTCTATATTTCTTCCTACACTTTAAGTCTATGTCTCTATTCTTATGTTTATATCAAAATTTCTTTAATCCTAAATTTTCTATCTACATTTCCTAACCTAACCAAACCTATACCACGAAAATCCTAATCTAAAATTTCCAAACACTCTAAATATCCTATTCTAAATTTACGGAAATCCTACACTACAATTTCTAAACACTCTAAATCCAATTCTAAATATACCACGTAAATCATATTCTAAAATTTCTACCTATTATTCTACACAACTATATCTCTAACATATTTTTATTCTATCCGGATTTGTCTCTAATCTACCTAGGTTTTTCCTATTCTACCTACTACATTATTCCTACTCTAATCTAAATAAAAAAGAAAAGAAAGAAACAAATTACCGGATGTAGCCGTACACATCACCGGTTCCTCCCTCTGATCTATCCTTGCCGCTCCACTCCCTCTCCTCCACGCGCTTCCGCTCCCTCTCCTCAGCGCGCCCTTGTTCCCTCTCCTCCACGTGCCGCTGTTGTTCGATCGAGTGCTCAGGAAGAAGACAAACCGATCGGCGACCGTATAGTTATTATAGGCTTGTCGGCAATCCATATGCCAACAGGCCTAAGCTGACATCAGTTGGCACGTGGAGTGCCGATAGGTCATAATGTGGGACTTGTCGGCACTCGGAGTGCCGATAGATCCCCTGACTCCAACAAAAACCTCCATGGCACCTCCGTTTCACAGGGCCCATGACATGTCGGTACTCCATATACCGATAGGTCCCTGAGCCCACTGTCACATTGGATATTGACACATGGCATGCCGATAGATAACTATTCTTATAATTTTATGAATTTACCTATTATTTTTTAATTCTCCAATAAAATAATATTATTAAAAAATCGTCTTGTGTAAGTGGCAGATCGATGGTAAGTACTGTACATGACCCTCCCCTGTCAGCCGCAAGCTAACTGCCCGGACCGATTCAATATCATCAAAAGAACAGAGGCAAACATACTTAAGCATTTCAATTCACTCTCAAGCCATATACCTACTTGGATAAATTCAGTAAACAAGCTCATATGCTTTCCAAGTCCAAGGGTAGAAAGGAGCTCAAAAAAAAAAAAACAGAGAAGAGCAAGAATCATGGACTCCAAATAGCACTCACTAAAGATGGCCAAATGGGCCGTGCTTACTGGGCCGGCCCGAGGCACGGAACTGTAGGCACGGCCCAGGCACGGCCCGACCCGAGCCGAGATGGGCCGGGTCGGCACGGCACGAGGCCACGGGCCGTGCCTGGGCCGAGCGCGCGGCACGGCAAGCCGGCACGGCACGGCACGGACCGGCACAGCCCGGCTCAAGCACGGGTGGCCCAGGAGGTACGGCCGGGCCAGGCCGGCACGGCACGGCCCGGGAACGCGGCGGCCCATCACGGCACGGCCGGCCCGGCATGGCACAGCCCACCGTGCCGGCTCGGCACGCGGCGGCCCACGGCACGGCCGGGCCGGCATGGCACGGCACGGCCCACCACGGGGGGCACGGCCCGGCCGGCACGTGGGGGCACGATGGGCCGACGGGGGCACACGGGGGCACGCGGGTTAACGGGTTAAACGGGCTGGGAACGGCCCATTTAACCCGTTAACCCGATATTTTTGAATTTTATAGCCGTTTTGTGACCGTTTGAGCTCCAAAAAATTCGAAAAAAATTACAAAAATCACCATTTTTCACCTATAAATAGAGGAGCACCTTGCCCTTCCATTCCACACCAGCAACACCATTTTCTCTCTTGTTTCCTCCTCTCATTCTTGTCTCAAAGTTCGTGAGAATTAGCGATAATTTGGCAAAATTAGTTTGAATTGTTGCAAAAAAATCCGAGCAATTCTAAAATCGTCATCCTGCTGACTTGCTATCTTGAAGTTGAAGAAATCTTGGTGATTTTTTTGCATCGTTGTTGAGTCTTATTTTATTATTAGTTTTATTACTTGATTATTTCTAACTCTGAATATTTGCAATTTTTGTAGTGTCATTCGACATTGATCATGGATGCCGGTGATTATGATACATCCATAGATCATGATTTTTTTCTCCAAGGACTCACAGGGGACTACGGGCCCTTTGATACCAGTGCTGCAGGTGATGATGGACCCAACGGTGAACCTCCGGTTGGTTCACATCCAGATCCAGGTGATGCAGCAGCAGTTCCATCGTCAGGCTCTACAAGTGCGCACACATTAGCAAGCAGCGGGTCTAAAAGATCAAGAGCCGGTACTTCCGAAGTTTGGCAAGACTTTGAAAGGATCTACAAAGAGGAAGATGAGGTAAGTGTCAGGTATGCTAGGTGTTATATTTGTAAAAATGAATTATCTGCAAAGCCCTCGGGTGGAACGGAGCACTTGAAGAGGCACGCCATAAGTTGCAAGCGAAAGAGTGGAGCAGCCATGAAGCAGACGGTGTTGCAGTACAACCCCGACGACTCTGTTCATCATTGGAAGTACGACTCTGCTAATGCTCGAAAAGAGATATGTCGCTTCATTGCAAGAGCGGATCTACCACTCAATATCGGTGAGTCTGCTGCATTTGAAGATTACATTAAGCAAGCTCATAATCCTAGGTCACGCATGTTTCTAGACAAAAACTAGTAGGGATATGGTAAAATACTACAATACGTGTCGTAGCAAACTTAAAAAAATGTTGCAAACATGTACATTTTCAGTTGCTTTGACCTCGGACATATGGGCAGGTAGGGCTAGAGAGGATTATCTTAGTGTGATTGCTCATTTTGTTAATAATGATTGGGAATTAGAAAAGAGAATAATAGGTTTTCGCTTGATTGACAGCGCGCATACCGGTGAAAATATTGCTGAAAAAAATATCTCAAGTAGTTGCAGACTTTGATCTCACGAATAAAATATTTTCTATCACTTTAGATAATACCGGTGCAAATTCTAGAGCAATGGATATTCTTACTCCGTTGTTTAGTACTTATGCTGAATCTTTCTTGTTACATCAACGTTGTGCTTGTCATATTATCAATCTTATAGTAAAATCCGGTTTGAAGAGGTTATCGCGATACTTAGAAGATTTTCGTACTGCAATATCTTTTGTGAACTCCTCTAACCAACGAATTGCAGCATATAAACAGTATTGTGTTGCAATGAGTGTGCGTCCACGTAAGTTTGCTCTAGACATGCCGGTGAGATGGAACTCTACTTTCTTGATGCTTAAAAATATTATACCATATAAGAGCACATTTGGTGTGTTTATTCATACACATTACCATCAGCATGGGGGTCAAACTTTACTCACGGAAGCGCATTGGTATGTTGCTGAAAGGATACTGGAGTTTCTTGAATTTTTTTATGATTCAACTGTGAGTTTATCAGGAGTTTATTATCCAACATCTTGTTTAGTAGTGCATAATATTGTTGAAATTGCTACTCATTTAAACAACTATCAAAATGACAATCTTCTAAAAGATTGTGTAGTTCCTATGAAATCTAAATTCTTAAAGTATTGGAAAAAAATTCCTTTGTTATACACATTTGCCTTTATTTTAGATCCTAGAGCTAAAATTGCAGCTTTCTGTAGAGTTCTCGCAATTCTAGGTGATGCTCTTGGCCATGATTATTCTAATTATTATACTAATATTCGTTCTAAGTTATTCGAAGTTTATAGTAAATATGAAACAAAGTATGGCGGAGTTCGCCTGCAACGACCTCCACTAGTACCCATAACAAGTAAGAAGATGACAACGTGGGGGAAAATATTTGGTGCAGGTTCTTCATCAAGAAGTTCAGACTCTTCGTCACGATCGTCTACGGGCACCGGAATTCTAACATCCGGAGGGGAGCTAACTACCTTCATCGACAGTGACGTTATCAGCCACGAACAAGAAAACTTTAACATACTACAATGGTGGCATGAGCACAAGACGAATTATCCAGTGCTTTCACTGTTAGCACGAGATTTGTTAACGGTTTCTGTATTTACAGTTTCTTCTGAGGCTGCCTTCAATCTTACAGGAAGGATAATCGAAGAGAGAAGAACAAATCTGTCAAGTGAGATGGTTGAAATACTCACCATAGTAAAGGATTGGGAACAAGCTGAAGCACGAATGCAACACACTGCAGAAAATACTGAGCTTGAAGAATCATTCCAAAATTTGTATCTAGATGCTGATGAGAACGTGTAATTTTAAATTTTCTGAGCTAGATTGTACTCTTTTTTCCTTTGCTAGAAAGGTTTTTAATGAGGCAACATATCAATAAAGCTCATTTTTAGAATTAATCATGTGCCCCTATTATTTCTAAGTTTTTTTATTCATGTTTTTTGTTTATTTTTTTAAAATACCCCCCGCAGCCCCACCCCCACCTACCTCTCCTCTCATCGTGGCCTATAAATACCATCTACTCCATCTCAAACTCCATGTATTCTCATTGCCCACCCTACCCACCCATCTCTCTTTTCCTATTTGCTAGCCAAGTAGCCAGTATTCACTTCACATCAAGAAACTAATTCCATATTTCAATTCATGGATCAAGACGCCGAGAACTCACGTGCATGGTCATGGGTGTGGCAACATTTTGAAAAGGTCTTCAAAGAAATTAACAGGGAACAGGTAAGATTTGCTAAGTGTAATATATGCAGCATAGAAATAAATGCCAGATCTCCACATGGAACGGGACACTTGAGGAAGCATATTAAAATTGCAAGCAAAATTCTGGGGTTTCTAATGAAACCATGTAATTTTCGGAGCATAATCATTGGTTGTACTCTTTTTTCCTTCTAGTCGAAAGGTTTTTAACGAGGCAACCAATCAATAAAGATGTTATGTATTTATTTTCTATATTTTTTATTGTTTTTGAATTTTTTTAGCTATTATTTTTTATTTTTTCCTATTTTTTTGAGTGCTGACGGGCCCAACGTGCCTCCACCGTGCCGGCCGGGCCCGTCGTGCCTTCCCGTGCCGACCTGGCCCGTCGTGCCTCCACCGTGTCGGTCGGGTCTGTCGTGCCAAACGGGCCTGTCGTGCCTCCACCGTGCCGAACGGGCTCACCGTGCCGGCCGGACCCATCGTGCCGACCGTGCCGTGAGCCGGCCCGGCACGGCACGGTGACAGTTGGGCCGTGCCATGGGCCGACGGCTCGGCACGCGGGCCGGCACGGCTAGGCACGCGGGCCGGCACGGCTCGGCACGCGGGCCGGCACGGCACGGCCCGTAACAGTAAATGGGCCAATCGGGCCGTGCCGATTTCGGGCCGTGCCGAGATGGGCCCGTGCCGGGCCGACCCGATTGTTCCATTTGACCATCTTTAGCACTCACTTTCCATCACTTGCATTAGAGCATATACATTGTAGTGCTTAGAGGATGTGCTAATAGAAAAAAATGGATTTTTTTTCAAAACTGCATTAACGCTGGTGCTTAGATGGAGAGCAAGATGCTTATTTAAGTATTAATAGTTATAGTAGTGCTAACAAGATAACTGAACATATTTAAACACTCATAGTCGTTATTTATATTGAAAATTATAATTTTAATGTAGATGCTTAGTGCTATCTTTCCTTAAACACCTAATCATAATTGTTGATACCATTAGCCACTAACCCAATCTCTAGCCCGCCTATCCCGTAGTTTTAACATCACCACAAGAAAATATCTTAGTGGCTCACTCATTTCCTCCACCTTTGCATCGAGGAAAAACTAAATCCAGTACTCTGAGCTCACCATTGAACTGCTGCATCGCATTTGGACCATGCTTCAGTAAAGTTCAAGCTTCACCTTATCTGCTGGACCGTGAGGTCATCCTTTTGATCTCTAATCTTCCCCTTAATCTCTTTCTCTTCTTCCATCTCTCTCTGGCCTGGTGACAAATTGACAACAGACCCATGGAGAGTCGTAATTCGTGATGTTTAGGGATGTGAACGTGCAATACTAGTTGTTCTTGGATAGAAAAGTTTTAAGCTTTTTTGAGCTGCCTTTCTCCCTGCTTCTCCTATGTGGTTCTTCGTCATCACACATCCAGTTCTATCCAAAATCCCCTGTCCTTGTCCCCCTCGAGTATCAAAAGCCGCCCGGTAGAATAACAATTCCTATTGCCCACTTCCTCCGATCTGTCCATCATCCAATTCGCGTCGGCCGCTTCCTTCTACAACCCAAGAAAACACCGCGTGCTTGCCTGCGCGTACGCGGCTGACAGTGATAGCGTTGTCTTCATGGCGGCGAGCTACCGGTTGGTCGTCGTTGCCGCTCTGGTGGCGGTCCTCGGCGTCGCGGGGCTGCCGGCGGCGGGAGGGCTCGGGGTGAACTGGGGCACGATGGCGACGCACCAGCTGCCGCCGCGCACCGTGGTGCGGATGCTGCACGACAACGGTATCAGGAAGGTGAAGCTGTTCGACGCCGACGCCGAGCCGATGGACGCGCTCGCCGGCAGCGGCGTGGAGGTGATGGTGGCCATCCCCAACAACATGCTGGACATGATGACGGACTACGACACAGCCAGGGAGTGGGTGCACCAGAACGTCAGCGCGTACAACTTCGACGGCGGCGTGAACATCAAGTGAGTAGTGTCCACAGCTCTGTTGTATGATCATACTGTCTCCGGTTCGTCTTCACATGGTCTTGGTGCAATCTTTTTCATTCTGCTGGTGCTTCAGGTGTCATGCATGTTGTAGTTATAGTTCCGTTGGATTGGATTTGGATTGAGATGCATCTCTTTCATGAACGCAATGAGATCATTGCCTGTGATTATGAGTTTATGACATGTTCAGTGCATGCTAATTTTCTTGATTGGAGCTGGTTAAAAAAATACTGCATGTAAGGATCGATACTATATAGTCATGTAGGGAAGTGAGAAACTGGCACTAGGAAATGTTAGTGCTCTTCACGTTTCTAGCTCCAAATTTCTTATTTGTTCTCAAAAAATTTAGGAACGCCTTTTGTTAATATTACTATGGGAGGTAGTTGCTTTCATAGGGTGACGTGGATTTTTATTAGTTCATTCAGAGGAACCTTTTTCTTTAAACCCTTAAATATTTCAGAGGAAGCTTTTTGATCACCAAAGTGGAAAACTTGACATGAACAGGTTTGCCATGGTTCAAAAAAAAAAACATGAACAAGTTGCGACATAAAGTATGGATATCCGTTGCATTTGTGCTGTCCATTTGCTGTCTGAAGAATCTAACTTGGGTGTTATCTGCTAGGTCTCGTGAGACTGAAATTTCTGAAAATGAGCTCCATGCACTACTGATCTCACAAGGATCATCCCATTGAATTTTTGTCGCAAAAAGACACAGTTCATTATTCATCATAAAGCACGGCACCGCATCTAATTGCAGTGCCCACTGGGTGCCTAGTAGATGTGCACTAGTCTATCCATATGACAGCAAAACTGTTCAATGCGAGGTTTCAGAAACTGCTTTTGGACATAAAGTTCATCACTTGAACAAGAATCTTCAGACGAACAATTTTGCAGCGATTTTTTTAGCTTTTCCGAGACTGAAAATCGATCTGCTCCCGAATGATCCACAACGATATACAGTTCTTGCAAGTTACAGTTCCTGATAGCAAACCAGCATTTCTCACCAATTATACTCAAGTTAGAAAACTAGGCAGTTGGGCTACCTTGGTAGCTTAACCATGGTAAGATTATGAGTGGTAATTTTGTTTGATGTTTGCGCGCAGGTACGTAGCCGTCGGGAATGAGCCCTTCCTGTCGTCTTTCAACGGCACGTTCCTGAACGTCACCTTCCCTGCCCTGAGGAACGTCCAGCGCGCGCTCGACGATGCCGGCCTCGGCAGCACCATCAAGGCCACCGTGCCGCTGAACGCCGACGTGTACAACTCCCCGAAGAGCAACCCCGTGCCGTCGGCAGGGAGGTTCCGGCCAGAAATCGCCGACCTCATGACGGAGATCGTGCAGTTCCTAAACCAGAGCGGCGCGCCCTTCACCGTCAACATCTACCCGTTCCTGAGCCTCTACGGCAACGACGGCTTCCCGCTCGACTACGCCTTCTTCGACGGCACGAGCAGCCCCGTCGTGGACAACGGCATCCAGTACACCAACGTGTTCGACGCCAACTTCGACACGCTCGTGTCCGCGCTCGGCGCGGCCGGCGTCGGCGGCCTGCCGGTCGTGGTCGGCGAGGTCGGATGGCCGACCGACGGCGACACGCAAGCCACCGCGGCGTACGCGCAGCGGTTCTACGCGGGGCTGCTCCGGAAGCTGGCCGCCAACGCCGGCACGCCACTGCGGCCGAGCCAGTACATCGAGGTGTACCTGTTCAGCCTCATCGACGAGGACGCCAAGAGCGTGGCGCCGGGCAATTTCGAGCGGCACTGGGGCATCGTGCGGTACGACGGCCAGCCGAAATACGCCATGGACCTGTCCGGGCAGGGCCGGAACATGGCGCTCGTGGCGGCGCGGGGAGTCCGGTACCTGCCCCGCCAGTGGTGCGTGGTCAACCCCAACGCGCCGGACATGAGCAGAATCGGCGACAACGTCAACTACGCGTGCACCTTCTCCGACTGCACATCGCTCGGGTACGGCTCGACGTGCAACGGCATGGACGCCGTCGGCAACGCCTCGTACGCGTTCAACATGTACTTCCAGGTGCAGAACCAGGTGGCGGGCAGCTGCGACTTCCAGGGGCTCGCCGTGCAGACGACGCAGGACCCGTCCACGAACGCCTGCAACTTCACCATACAGATCGCGCCGTCGATGGCCGGACACCGGCGCGCGCCGCTGGCGACCGCTGTGCTCCTCTCGATTCTTCTCGCTGTCATGGTTGCTCCCTGATTGATGCGATGTTAACAGATAGAGGAGGAGGATTTCGTCTGTAAAGATTTTTGTTTGGTTTGTAGATAATCTTGTGTTATCAGATTACTCTGACGTGCATAATATGACCTCTTGGATTTAAGGGACGTATAGATGTAAGAATGATTGAGTGAACAAAACAGTCATCTGAAAGGGACAGGACTCGGAAAATGTGAGTGGAGGGCGCTGCCTAGTATATTTGGCAAACTGTTTGTCTCTTCAAAGATTTTGGAGGGTTAGGTATAGTTAATCTCAATCGTTTCGGTGTAGCACTACAGCTCAGATGGTTTGGTACCAATGGAAGGGTGAATAGTGGCCGTGGAATGGAATGCAATTGCCATGCAATGAACTAGAGAAACTTATTTGCTGCATCAATCATAATACATCTGGAAAATAGTTGCAAGACCTTATTTTGGAAGGATAGGTGGCTGCAAGGCAATACACCAAGAGAGCTAGCACCCAACCTATTTGCAATTGCAAGGTTTAAAAATAGAACAGTCAATAAGGAGCTGCAGAACGATAATTAGATAAGATCGGTAAGATCAATACAAAGTGCACAACAACTCAGGGAATTCGTTGTCCTTGGGAACAAAGATCCAAGCCGTAACAATTCATATAAATCAGGAAGATTCAATTGTGTGGAGATGGACTACTCATGGTGAATACACACAGCAATATCAGTTTGTAGGGTGCAGTCACAGGTGGCATGACGAAATTGAATATAAAAAGTTTATGGAAAGCTAAGGCCGAGCCAAAAGCAATAATTTTTGCTTGGATCCTACTATACGGCAAGGTCTTAACAGCAGAAAATCTGCGACTCGAGGATGGCCACATAACTCCATATGCCCTTTGTGCAAGTGTGAATTAGAGCCATCTAAACATTTGCTTAAAATTGTGAGTTTACACAAGAGGTTTGGAATGAAACTGAACTATGAAACAATTAGAGTAATTAAAAAAAGTAGCCACCATGCTACAGGGTACCATGGCGGAATGGTGGCAAGCACGCCTTCAAATGCTCCCAAATCAGAGAGGAGGAAGGTAGCAAGAGACATAGTATATATGTGGTGCAATACATGGAAAGAAAGGAACAAATAATTTTTTTAGGAATGAATTACAGGCTGAATAGGTTGCTTATAAAGTGTATGAGGACATTGGAGCCCGAAGAATGGCTATAAAAACGAGAATGAGACACAGCTGCAAGGAGATCAACCAAATGGTTAGAATTTTTTTTTATGGTTACGGTTTTCTTCGGTATTCATGTTTTCCATCTTGTAATAGAGCATACAACTGATGTCTTGCAAAATCTTAATGGTTGTTCAAGGTTGTAATCATGTAAACTTTCTTTCTTCTAATTGAAAGGCAGCGCTCATGCAAATTTGTCAAAAAAAAAAAACATTTTACACGGTCTCGTGACCACGCATGCACCACGCATTAAACGTATAGATGTAAGAAAGATTGTTCATGAAAAATTCACGAAAGGTGTGTCTAATTTTTAAGTGATTGAAATTTTGTTAGTTTTCAGTCACATTTTTAAACCATTAGATCAACATGTAACACGTAATATTGCAATTTTCAGACGATTGGAAATTAACAAAGCACGCTACTTTCGCTGAATATAATCGAATCGATTTGAGCTCTCAAGGTTTGATACGATGACGCTAGCATCGACCGAAGTTGCAAAGACGTTTGCAACTCTTCATCTCTCGTGTGAAATGAAATGAAAGAAAGCTTTGGCCGGTAAGTGATGCCCAATTAAACGTTGCTATCTCACCGACGGGAGCATCTCAAACCCCTTTTATAATACCTTTGTTTTTTAAAGATTAGGTGATTGTGAGTTTGTGACATTGCCTGGAAGTGTTTTGACGCATGCCACGTGCCACGAGCTCATGGAGGACCACCACTGCACCGCCTGGATCTGACCGGGCGCCACTTGCCGTCGACGTGAGCGCGAGGAGATGGGAGGCCGACCTCAAGACGGGTCGTCACCGCTGCGGCGAAGATGGGCCGCTGGGATCTCGATTCAGCCGGATGGATCTGGACCTTGGGGACGACGAGTTGGTGGCAGGCTGTAGTGGCTAGAGGAGACGATGGGGAGAGACGAAGGTGGAGGAGGGGAGCGGGATCGATGCGTGCGAAGAAAGGGGAGGGGAACGCCGGAGCGGTTAGGAGATTTGTTTTTTTATTGGAACTAGGTCCACCCTGTTGCTATATATTATATCAATTACAATAACTAATGGGAGCTTAGTGGTAGCACTGTTGGTGGGTAGCCTATCCATCCGGGTTCAATCCCTTGACATTGTTTAGATATTAGCATTTTTGTCCCTGGGATATTGATAAAGCGCGGTTTAATTCACACCACATTGTACTTCATGTTTTTGTTCCAGCCGCACCACGAAAATGTGGTCTGATCCACAACACACCGTCCAGATTAAAATAATCTTTCCTGGCTTGAGAGGACAGAGAGGGGGTGGTGAAAGGATGCTTCTGCCCTTGGCCTCCCGCCTCACCCATTTCCCCTCTCTCGTCAGCATCTCCAGAGGGGAGAGGGGTGCTAGAGAGGGGCGAAGTTAGAGAGAGTGAGCTGGGAAGGTGGTTGGCGGAGATGGAGCTCACCGGAAGCGTGAGAGGGCGGGGAAAGCCAGCCGGAGCGGAGGGATCTCTGGCGATGGCTTAGGGCGCGAGCAACGGGTGACGCGGTGGAGCTACGGGCATGGCGGCAGAAGAACGTGCGACCGAGACGATGCCTGCGTAAGGGGTGGAGGGCGTGGCAGCGTGGCAGTGTGGGCCAATGGCGCGATGAGTACGACGATAGCATGGCGCATGCGGCACGCTTGTCGTCAGCACGCATGCGAATGGCAACGCAGGCGGAGCAGCGGCGCGTGCGAGCGGCGGCCTGGTGCCATGGCGTCGTGCGAGCTGCTACTGTTCTCTAGTTGAGAGGAAGAAGAAAGAAAAGGGCAACAAAGTCATTTTACTCACCCTCTCTCTCCTAAATGATTATTTTATACGGTGCGGTGTCCTGCAGACTAAACCATAAAATCGTAGTGTCCATTAGGCAAACTCAATGAGTGGAGTGTCCCAGGGACAAAACCAAACTTTATCAGTATTCTAGAGACAAATATCCCTTAGATATTATAGCTGCACCCAATTGAGAGACGTCAAAAATTTTTGCAACAACTAATGTCCACTGGCATATGACATCACCTACTACCTGATTAGGTAATAAACATCGCGGTCACCTTTTGATGTAACACTAGCTACAGCTTCAAAAATTATTAGAGCCAGAACTCCACTAAAGAGGGATTTACACATGGCTCCAACTCGCAGCTCTACTTGAGATATGGACTTTGTAGGCTAATATAAAATGGTTCAAGTATCAATTTTTTTATTTAAAATAAAAAGAAGATGGTTCACCCAGAGACCAAGACATATTTGATATACATTCATCTCTAGCTTCATAAATTAGGGCTACACCTTATATTTTTAGGTATAAAATTATAGTTTGACACCAGCTAGGAGGCCCATTAAGATCTAGACCCATATATCAGCAAGAATTGAGCGCCAAATCCCGAATTGCCACTTGAATTGAGAGGCAGATATGCCCTATCTTTTTGGACCCGAGGAGTACATTCCTTCCATGAATATGCCGCTTTTGGGTTACTCGCTGTTTGTTTAATAAAACAGGTGGCCAGGTCGGTGATCAGCTTTCGGTGACCATGGAGCATGCGACGAGCTCCTGATCCGGCCAAGGCGCTGACGACGACATGCACAGCGACGGGCCACCGCACAATGGACACACGGAGAAACGAGCGACTTGCAGCCACAGACCATCGGCGTTCCGCGTCTCCGTGCCCTTCCGGCGGCATCTTTTTTGGCCTAAACCTCTTGCAAGATGTTTGGACCCACTTGTCCTGCACTCAATTTTTTATATTTGTTTTAATATTTACAAAATTACATGACCATTTTAACAAATTACAAGAATAAGCTACTATCATTTGTTCATTGGGTAATATCAAAGTATCATCGGATGAAAGAGTGAGACTTTATGGGTCCTGTCGGTTAGAAGATTAAAAATACGAAAAAAACATATCTCGCTTGTTTAACAGGCAAGACCTTTGTAGGGGATCAGTGACGTTCTAAGAGTGGGAGTGAATTAGGACACTTAGAATTATTTCAGCTCTAAAAACAACACAAGATAAACTTATATCAATTTCTATCTAAATGTGATCTAGGTTTATCTAGTGTGTCTACTCTACCAATCAAAAGGCTTGCAACCTATCTAAGAAGGAAAATTACAAGTAAGTAAATACGAAAATATAAATAAGGTAGAGAGAGCGAACTTGGTATAAGGATTTTTTTTCTTATGGTATCGATGGCATAAATGTCACCCTTAGTCTACGTTGGAGCTCCACAAAGTATATGCTCCCGGTCGGCACCCAATCACGGCCTTTGAGCCACCAAGTCACAAAGATAATGCCTTCACCCGAATGAGCCACCAAGCCACAAAGACAAGACCTTCACCCGGATGAGCCACCAAGCCACCAAATCAAGATCTCATAATTAACCTCTCTTCCGGTTCCTCGCCGTCACGATCACTTCGGAACTTGAGCCACAAAGGCAAGGGTCTCGGCGTCCCCGCACAATCATCTTGCTGCTGCTCCACACCAAGTCGGAGGGTCAACAAACTTGTCGGCGAGTCACCAAGACTTCAAGATACCGGTGAGTCACCAAGACTTCAAGCTTGCCGGCGAGTCACCAAGACTTTATTCGGTGTTAGTACTTACTCAGAAACTAGCCGTTGGAACCCCACTAAAGCCTCTGTGAATACCGGATACTCCGGTGTATACTCTATCTTCATCACCAGACTTTCCGGTGAGTATAACTTAGCCATTCAATCCAACATCTTCTTTGTGTAAATTTCTCCAGTGCCTTCTCTGGTGCTTATCACATCATCACCGGACTATCTAGTGGGGTCATTGCATTCTCCCCTTTGTCAACAATGCTCCGGTGCATTCCTCTGGTGTGTTCAAATCAATCACTGGACTATCCGATGGAGTCTTCTGCTTCTTTTTCATCTTTGCATTATTCATTGTCTGGTGTATTGTTCGGTGTTGCCTTGCTTCATTACTGGACTATCCAGTGAGGACTTCATGCCTCTGTCCCCCTTAGACAGAGATGCTCTAGTGAGTGCAAATATCTGGAGCACCAGACCATCTGGTGTAGTCATTTCTCCTAGGACTTTTTCAATTCAATCAAACTTTGTCCCGCTTCGGTGGCTTTTTCATGTATTGCATCCATGAGACCCACTAACATATATTCTTGACAAATATATTAGTCCTAATGACTATGTTGTCATTAATCACCAAAATCACAATTAGGACCTAATATGACTATTTTCGCTACAATCTCCCCATTTTTGGTGATTGATAACAACATAACCAAAGTAAGTGGCAAATAACAAATGATTTCAAATGTAAAGATTATAAATGAGCACAAAGTCTTACCACATTGCTTGATGCATGTCCTTACTACTTAGTCCCCTTTTGTTGTGGATCCCCTTTCTCTATTGCTACTTAGTCCCCTTTTGTTGTGGCTCCCCTTTCTCTATTGCTACTATCTCTCTTGATTTGACCCAAGCAAGAGTTTCTCCCCCTTTGTTAACCTTCATGTATCTTGCACTTGTTACAATCTCCCCTCATTGTTCATCTTGCATTCCTTGCTTTTGGTCGTCAAACTTCTCCCCCTTTATCAATAATCTCCCAAAAAGGACTATATGCATATGTTGAACTTAAAGGGAAAAACATTAGAATACATGGGAGAGAGCTTCATAAATTATGATCCAATTGTAATGATACCAATTGTAGGAATCCCACTACAAAAGAATGATACCAATTGAAAAAGATGAAGTTCATGAAACTCACATAATATAGTCTAAACTCTCCATATATATATGCATACATATGATGAGAAAGAGGCATATGCATATCTAGACAATATATTAAGATAGAAAGTTTAAGCTATATTATGCATGGAGGTAGCTTAAATGAACAAAGATTTAAGAATGATACATTTGCATACATCCGGAAACATGTTGATTTCTCCATGAGACTACAAAAGATATCACTAACAATGCATGTTAGTCTCAAAATCACAACATATAGGATATACTCCCCCAAAATATGTGCATACAAGTGTTGGATACTTGAAAGATATATGCATTTGTTATTGACAACAATGGAAATTTATCCTATAGATTGGATCATGGCACATAAAAGATATCAAATGTAAAACTAGTGTCATAAGAAAAACCTATCACTAATAAACAATGTAGGTTGCTCATGGATAAGAGAGAAATATAAGCAACCTATCATATGAGACTTACACTAGGTATTGCAATAATTGAAATGAGCACATATAATCCTAGACAAGGCAAATGAGCTAGAAGCAAAACAAAATACATGAACAAAAATCTAGCTACACTTACATCTTTTACATTTGGATGGGGATTTGTGGATATGATGATTATAATCTTCATCAATGTACCCATCTTGTACACTTGGCTTCTTTGCTTAAATCTTTATTTCATCTTGTAAGCCAAATCTCCAAATCCACATAGCGCTTCGGGGCTTCAAGCCTTTTTTGGAACACAAACCGATGTGGCACCTTCATAATGATGATTACTTCCTTGGGCACCTAAATGGGTTGGTTCTACCTCCGATCATTCTTTCCAACCATGTGTACAACTACCTTACTATTTTCTTTATTTTTGAGCTTGTAGTGGTTGTTCTTTATCTTGTTCTTATAGTTAGGCTTGATATAGAGGTTGAAGGCTTTGTTGGAGAGGTTTGACATCTTCTTCTTTTCCTTGTCTCCTCCTTCACTTGCTTGCATTGGAAGGATTTGTGGCCTTCTTGATGGTATTTGAAGCATGTCACGGTTGACCCCTTCTCAAATTTCTTCACCATGAAAGCACTGTTATCTTGAGTAAGTTGGACATATCCTTTGCACTTCAATCTTGCCAATCCTCCTTGAGTTTCACTACTTCTTACTTGAGCTCATCATTCTCTTGTGCAATGTGTTCATTAGATTGTTCTATAACAATATTTTTAACACAAATTTTATTGCAAAAGGGTGAGCTAGATAAAGCATATAAATCATCACAAGAAGTGAAAATATCTACCTTAGGATTGTAATTAAAAATAGAGGTAGATTGCTTCAAAGGGACCTTAGTTTGAGATTCAATGCACTCAAATTTATCCTTAAGCTCTTCATACTCCTTGTTTATAATTAGAAATAAATATAGCATAAATATTATTAAGTGTATTGAATTTCTTAAACTCTTTTGATTGTTTCTTAAGGTTCATTTGTTGCTCATTGATCAAATAAAGGAGTTCATCATAGGAAGGAGAATCCTCATCAGATTTATCATCACTTACATCGATATCCATACCTTTGGCCATAAGGCACTTGTGAGATACACTTATATGATGATGACCTTAAGGAAGAGCTTCTCTTGGAGGAGTGGATGGTGATGCTCTCATCACTTGAGCTAGAATCTTCATCATCACTCACCATCTTTCTATGTTTGCGAATGCTTTAGCTCTTCTCCTTGTCTCCCTCTTGTTCTTGTCTTTTTCTTCTCCTTCTTGATATGATCAATTGTGTTGACTAAGTCTTCAATGGAGATATGATGATTAACCTTAGCATTGATCTTCTTCATGTTCTTCTCTAACTTTGAGAAGAGCTTGGCCATCTTAGGATCAATTTCTTCATCACTTGATGTGCTTTGATCATCCTCTTTATAGCTCTCTTCATCTTGATCATCATCATCTTCGCTTGAGTTTGACTCTTGCTCTTGTCTCTTCATACTTGCCTTCATGCGTTAGCATTGAGCTTGCTTGCTTGTGAGAATAAGATTCTTGATGTCGGATGAGGAATAAGCTTCCACTCTCATGTTTATTGTCATCTCATGGACAGTGATCTTGCCGAGCACTTAACTTGGAGTCATCTTCTTGATGTCATTGTTGTCGTAGATGATGGAGACTATCAACTTGTACTTCGGAAGAAGATCTTGAAGTATTCTTCCCACCATTTAATCATTTTCAATTGGCGTCAAACCTAACCTATTGATCTCATTGACAAGAATATTCAAACGTGAGTACATGTCATTAGCTTTTTTATGGGGCAGTTGCTTGATGCTATTAAGTTTAGTAACAAGTACATGATATTTCTAAGTACGCATATTCTTTGTGCCTTCATGTATTTCAATGAGACTATTCAGTGCATTAGTGCGAGAATAAACACAATTGAATGCATCAACACATATAGATGATAAAAGAATACTCTTTGCCAATACATCTAATTGTCTCTCCTTGTTGGTGATGCGTTGTCTCATCCCTTCCTCAGTGACTCTCCAAACATCTAACCATCTAGCTTGCAAATAACAAGTCATTAGAATTTTCTAACGCGAGAAATTTGTGCCATCGAAAAGTAGAGAACTATGAGAATCCATCCCAACCTCGGATGTCACAACTCTAGTATTTTAAGACTATCAAGAGCACGAGGCTCAGATACCAATTGTAGGGGATCAGTGATGTCCTAAGAGAGGGGGTGAATTAGGACACTTATAACTATTTTGGCTCCAAAAACAACATAAGATAAACATATATTAATTTCTATCTAAATGTGCTCTAGTTTTATCTAATGTATCTACTCCACCGATCAAAGGGCTTGCAGCCTATCTAAGAAGGTAAATTACAAATACGTAAATGCAGAAACGTAAATAAGGTAGAGAGAGCAAATTCGGCATAATGATTTTCTTTTCCTATGATATCGATAGCATGAATGAAACTCTTGTCCATATTGGAGCTCCACAAAGGATATGCTCCCGGTCGGCACCTGGTCATGACCTTTGAGCCACCAAATCACAAAGACAAGGCCTCCACTCGGATGAGCCACTAAGCCACCAAGGTAAGATCTCGCCACTAACCTCTCTTCTGGTTCCTCGCTGTCGTGATCATTTTAGAGCTTGAGTCACAAAGGCAAGGGTCTTCGCATCCCCGCACAATCGTCTTGCCACCGTTCCACACCAAGTCGGAGGGTTAACAAGCTTGCCGGTGAGTCACTAAGACTTCAAGGTACTAGCGTACCAAGAGGTACACTGTTGGATCACTTATTGATCCACTCTCTAAGCAGGAATCACCTAGCAGCTCACTCTCTAGGCCTATAAGCACTAATAACTCACTAATCTTGTGCTTAATCGCCTTGGATGATTACTTTAAGCACTTCGATGGCTTGAATCTCTTCCCAGGTGTACATGAACTTCTCAGGACTCCAGTACGCTCAAAGGACTGAGTGGAGGGGTATTTATAGCCTCAAACTCGCCAACTAGCCGTTAACCCAATGGCTCTAAAAAGTTGTTAACACCGGATGATTCGGTGAGAACAACAATAGTACTTCCTCAAAAACTAGGCGTTGGAACCCTACTCAAACCTCTGTGAACACCGGATACTCCGGTGTTGTCGGTGAATCGGGAACCAGGGGTCCCCGAATCCCGAGGCCAGGGCAGCAATCCGCCACGTGGTGCCATCTCGCGGGGTCTCTTCTGCAAGGTAAAAAGACTAAGTCCCGGGAGAGGGCGCTCGGGGCCACAGTCAGTGGTCCTCGAGTACCCAGGTTCCCCGATGATCTGTGAAGACCAAGTACCGGGAGGGGTGTGCCCGGGGCTGCGAGTAGTAGCCCCCCGGGCACCCGAGTACCCCGAGGGCCCACTGAAGGAAGTTCCGGGAGAGAGTGCTCAGGGTTGCGCGCAGTGGCCCCTGAGCACTCGGTTCCCCGAGGATCTGTACAAGCATGCCCAGGAGAGAGTGCTCGGGGAGGTGAACAGTAGCCCCCGAGCACTCGGTTCCCCGAGGACCGAGGAAGGGCATTCTCGGGAGAGAGTGCTTGGGGAGGAGAACAGTGACCCCCGAGCACTTGGTTCCCTGACGACCCAGGAAGCCCCCTGACAGTGGCCCCCACCGGGGTCCAGTGATGAGATGTCAGCCAATCAAAGGCCCGAGGCCGCATTTAAGAGCGCGCGTGGCCTGTCACCTCCAACTGCTCCCGCCACGCTCGGTGTCAGTTCCTGCCATATTCTGGCAGAAGGGCGTGGGGACATTAAATGCACGGGTCCCATCCTGTGCCATCCGGCACGTCTCGGGATAACGTCGCAAGGGCCGAGGCGTTTCGTCTGCCGCGCTGCTGTGGTAGGAGAACAAGACAGGACGGGCACGCCAGGCCGCTCTGCGGCTGCCCGGTGGGCCCTCCCCACGGCGCCCGTTGCCAGTGCCATTATGGTGACTGATGACCGGGCGTGGGGCGCGTTTTCAACCCCTAGTCACTTCTCACAGAGGCTATGATGACGTCCTTTCCATTTATGGTGCCTTGGAACTCGTGCCCTCCCATTCGGGGCACGCTACTGCCGGCGGGTATTTAAAGCAGCCGGCAGCACGAACAAAGACAGGCTCTAGACAAGTTGAAAAATCCCTGAAGAAGTGAATATCTCTCGGCAAGCTCTGCACGGTTGAAGCAGTTAAGGAAGTAGATAAGATCGAGAAGCCCAAGAGCTCCCAAAAGCCAACAGACACACACAGACCGAAGAACAAGGAGTCCCAGGCTCTAGGATAGACAAACATTCTTGTAACCAGCAACATCCTTAAGGGACATTCTCAGAGCATTTATAGTATCCATACAGGAGTAGAGTGTTACGCCTCCGTGTGGCCCGAACCTGTCTAAACCCCCAGTGCATTTACTTTATTCCGCACTAGATCATTCCATCCTGCCAGCCATCGCATTCATATCCATTTATTTCTCTGGCAAACATATTCAGAATCATCCCCCCGGCCGAATCTCTAAAAAGGGGTCCCTCAGGATCCTTGCGACAGAAGTTAACCCTCCGACAGGTGTATACTCCATCTTCATCACCGTACTTTTCGATGAGTATACCTTAGGTATCTGAGCCAACATCATCTCTATGTAAATTTCTTTGGTGCCTTCTCCGGTGCTTATCACATTATCACCGGACTATCTAGTAGGGTCACTGCATTCTTCCCTTTACCAACAATGCTCCGATACATTCCTCCGGTGTGTTCAAATCAATTACCGGACTATCTAGTGGGGTCTTCTGCTTCTTTTTTTATCTTTGCACTGTTCATTGTCTGGTGTATTGTCCGGTGTTGCCTTGCTTCGTCACCGGACTATTCGGTGAGGTTTTCATGCCTCTATCCCCCTTAGACAAAGATGCTCCGATGAGTGCAAATATCTGGAGCACCGAACTATCTGGTGTAGTCATTTCTCCTGAGACTTTTTCAATTCAACCAAACTTTATCCCAACTTCAGCAGCTTTTTCATGTATTGCATCCATGGGACCTACTAACATATATTCTTGACAAGCATTTAGTCCCTATGACTATATTGTCATTAATCACCAAAATCATAATCATAACCTAATAAGATCATTTTCACTATAACCTTGCTCTCATCTACTAAACGAGCAAGTGATAAACTGATACATCCGTTCATTAGCTTTTGCTCTATACGTGTACGCGTGTATTTCTTTTTTATTTAACTCTTGATTTTATCTGAGAGTACACAAGTGGTCTAAAAATTCTAAATGTTTTTACGAGCAAACTAGAGCTCACTAGCAAACTATTTTAATTGGTTTGATCCAAAAATCCTAAGTCAATATTTAATTAAAATTCTGCAAAGATACCTACTTTTATACATTCTAGAAATTTTTAATTCCTTAAATAAATTCCCAAAAATCAGGAAAAGTTCACTAATATTCTTTTCATATGATTTACTAATTTATAAAAATATTTTCAACCCTATTTTATTTGGTGAAAAGTGAATTCCTTTATAATGATCCATTTATATACATTTTTATCATTTCATGTGATATTATCTTTTTAATTCAATTTAAATTCAAACATACACAAATTCATCTAAATGCTACACAATAAAGGGGTAAGTTTGCTAAAAAAATTATCATAAAAAATTGTCTAAAAGATTATCGGTGTAATGTGATATAAATTGATAGATAATTGAGGTAGATACCTAATTACATATATTTAGAAAGTATAATTATGAAAGATAACTGATATAGCTTCATAAATCACAAGATAATAATATAGGATAGGGGTACTTATATGTTAATTTACATAAATAACTGAAAGGACATAGCTAAACAAAATAACAATAAAACAATTGAAAGAATTTGAATTCAATGTCTAACTTATAGTTGGACTAAAACAATTGAGACAGATATATAACACATGATAAGCTACAAATATAATTACATGAATAATAGGCAAGCTCGTTACTATTGTGCGGAGAAATCTCACTACCTACAAAAGCTATGTTCGAATCATAGATAAAGTTTAACCAATATTTTAAAACTTCTGTGAGCCATTATTATGCCAATAGAGACGCATGCCCTCATTTTTTCTTCACTGGGAAAGATCAAGGTAGTGATGACTTTTTTACGATGATCAAATAACCTAGGGTAAGTTCATTAAAAGAATATCACATGAAATAATAAAAATATATATAAATGAAGCATTATGAAGAAACTCACTTTTTTACTAAATAACTTAAGGTTGAAAACATTTTTATAAATTAGTATCACTAGTAAAAAACTATTTTTTAAGACATCTAGTGTGTCTTTCCATAGGCGGCTCAAATGACAAACCGCCTAAGCAGCTTTCTGGGTCACCTGTGGAAACAAATTTTCACAGGCAAATGATATGATTAACACAAGCGGTTTCTTATTTGAACTGCTTGTGTAAAAAGTCATTTTCAAAGATGATTACTAACACGAATCGTCTCTAGAAATAGGATGATTACCACAAACGAGCCACATAAAAAGTTGCCTATGTAAAAGGGTATTTTCAAAGGCGGTTCCGCCTCTGGTAATGAGTTGCAAAAATCATAATTTTTTCATACAAAGTCGAATGAGAACAAACTTTATATAAAAATTGTAGCTCTCGACGAGATATACAACTATGTAGTTAAAAACATTTTTATTTGAAGTCATTATCAGATGGTGAAATATCAGCCCTCATATATAGTTTGAGTCATATTCAAATGAGTATGCTCAGAACCTTGAACCTTGAGGAAAAGACTGAGAATCATCATGTGCATGACTCAAAGAGGAAGCACTCTTGAGATAGGTTTTACCCCTTACTAGTAAAGACAGAAGTGAAAATAGCTCCCTTTATAGCATTAGTTTTGATCTTTTTAGAGTTCTCTAACTAAGATCAGACCCAGATGCATGTTTTGTTTTGTCATTATTTGGATATATGATAATAACTTCAAATAAAAAAGTTTTCAACTATAAAGTTGTGGATCTCGTGGAGAGCTACAATTTTTATATAAAGTTTGTCTCCATCCAACTTCGTATAAAAAATTTATGAATTTTTACAACCTATTTACACAAGTGGTTCCTTATATGAACCGGCTCTGGTAATATGGATGGTTTCTAGAGACGGTTCCTTATGTGAGCTGTTTTTGATAATGGGTTAAAAATTTTATAATTTTTAATACTAAGTTGGATGGTGGCAGACTTTATATAAATATTGTAGCTCTCGATGAGATCTATAACTTTATAGTAGAAAACCTTTTCATTTGAAGTTATTTAGATGTTCAAATAATTATTTAAATTTTTAGATAATAGAATAAATCAAAATGATTGCTTATACTATTAGTATCACTAGTACTTCTATAGTGAGATAGTAAGGATGTCTTGCGCGAGCTGAGAGGTCCCAGGTTCGAGTGCCGCAAACCACATGCGTGCGAAAAATTGCATGACTTGTGACTTACAACAGAGCAGGCATGTGGTTCCTCAGGTGCCAAAAATAGCTTTTTATCCAAAAAATATTAATTCTGAAAATTGATTAACACAGACGATCTATTTAAGGAACTGCCTATAAAAATCAAATTACCAGATGCGGTTTGCTTAAGGAACCACATATGGTTTTTTAAGTAAACCACATGTGGTAATAAGTTTCCGCGTGGTGTTAAGTTTTCACAGACGATCTTTTTTATATTTGTGGAAATCGTCTATTTTCATAGGCATTTGACCAAAGATAGGTGGCTAAACGTTTGTGCAAATAAGTTATCACCTGCATCCGAAAATAATTTTTGTAGTAGTGTATATTACATCAGAAGAATATTAGTAAATTTTTTCTAATTTTTTAAATTTATTTGAGGTATTAAAAATTATTAGAAGTTATAAAAATAGACTTCTTTAAAGAATTTTAATTAAATATTGACTTAGGCTTTTTGATCAAACTAATTAAATGGATTTATAATGAGCGCTAGTTTGCTCATAAAAATATTTAGAGTTTTTGGACCACTAGTGTACTTTTTTAAAATCAAAAAATAAATTAGAAAAAAATATACACGTACACATATACGTACACATGTAGAGCATAAGCTAGACAAAGGGATATGCCGCTGGGTGTTTAATGGACGAGAGTAAGATCTCACCTACTAAGCAGGCGAGACATGATTTTTCGTATTTTTTAATCTTCTAACCGGTGAGGTTCATAAGATCTCGCTCTTTTATGCAAGAGTTTGATCTTACGCGATGAACGAACAACGGACGGCAATAGATTATTTTTTTAATTTATTAAAACGGCTGTAATTTTGTAAATATTTTAAAAAATAAAATATATAAATAAAAAATTCCCCGCACTCGACCCACGCACGACGTGGCCCATATGCCGATGGCGAGCCGAGCAGCAAACCGGCGGAGCAGCGGCCCAGAATGAAGCGAGGCCCGTGCAGGCGCTCCTGCAAGCAACCAGCACCTTATCCCCTCGCTATCCCCCCCGCCCTCCTCCTTCCGTGCTCCATTCCGGGCTCGCTCCTCCGCGCTGCGTCCTCCTCAAGCCCTCTCCTCCCACCACTCCGCCGGCGGGAACCACCGCTCGCACGTGACGAAATGGAAGCAGCACCTGCCATCCGCACATCCTCGGCCTCTTCCGTAGCATCGAGACCCAGCCGCCTCCTCGCAGGCCCATCCTCCGGGCACGCCCGGGCGCTCGCGGCACTGCCTCCGCCCCGCGCCGTCGCCTCCTCCCGCGCGCCGCTGGTAGTCTCCAGCCCGCCCCCTACCGCGCCCGCGTACGCCAAGGTCGACCGCTCCGGCCGGTTCTGCAGCCCCCGCGCCGCCCGGGAGCTCGCGCTGTGAGTCCCACGCCCAAGCCCGCTCGTTTCTTTCGTTCCGCGTGCCCTTGGCTTGGGTTCTTTGTCGAGCTGAATCGTTGCCTTTCCCGGGTCTCAGGATGATTTCCTATGCGGCGTGCCTGGAGGGCACCGACGTCGTCCGGCTCTTCGACCGCAGGATCAGCGCGAGGCGAGGTGAGGATTCCTCGGATGTTTCTTATTCGTGCACTGTTTCAAGAATCAGCTTGCGGAATCGTTAGGCTGGATGCTTCGCACCATAATTGCAAATTTGTGGCGTTCTATAGATGTATTTTACTGCTGCTCCTTCTCTCATTTCGTTTTTTCCCCGATTGTTCAGAGCCCGGGTTTGTTTTTGACAAGGCGTGCTTGCTGAGCTACAACCATATGAGCTTCGGCGGGGGACCTCTCGAGGTTGGGACGGAGGAGGAGGCTGAGAAGCTGACCAGTCAGAACGAGAAGGATTCAGCCAACGGTAACTACTATCAGAGTGCAATCTCTGGTTCATTTCAAGATGTTAATGAAGTTCAAGTTGGAACAATAATTTCTTGTTCGTAAATTTGGGACATCTCAGACTTCGAATTTGATCATAATTTTAAGATGGAATAACTATACCCTGGGAGCTCCAAAAGAGCAAAAGTTCAGTTGGTTACCTCAATTCCATCACAGTAAACTTTTACATTACTCGATGCATTGCTAGATAGTCAATGCTGAGGTAGTCACGCTACTCTTTTCAGGTGTTAGGATAGGATATAATGTGTATCTGTTATGCTTTGGACAATTTCCATCATAATCCATCAGTAAATTTAGTTGATTCTTCATTGAACAAATTTTATAATGAGTTTCAGTTGTAACTATTAAGTTTTAAAATTTTCTCTCAGATTGTCATATGCTTATACATATTATTCTGATTTTCTAAAGTAAAGAGAGCAATGGAGCATTATATGTTTGATAAATAGATTAGGGTATGCTGGCCCGTTCCTATGACCATGCAGGTCATGCATATCAAAACTGAAGGGCATGATAGAACAGTTTAAAGTTACTGCTGTGAATTTCCGTCTTTCAAACTAATATAATGTAGTGTTCTGAAAGTGCATGCTGCTCCTAAGAAGGGTTAGTTGATGATTAGGCGCTAGGCTGGAGGGTGGCACCTAGCGCCTATATGCCACCTAGGTAGGCCTGGTGGCCGCCTTTTAGAACAGTAGGATAATAAGTTGGACCTTAAGATCTAAAGGGGGTGTGCATCTGATTTTTTTTTTTTTTGTGACAGTTTGAAGAGTGACATGCCATAGTCCATCACTCTCCAGTTCATCTCAATCTATTCTCAAGCTATGTTTCAATTATACTTTTAATCGACAATAAGCTGAAAATTGTTCACCTTTGTTAACTGCATATTTTTCCATCAGTTCAATGACATTTATACTGCTCAACACCATACACATATCCTGATCATACATATTACGTTGCTCATAGTAACCGTATAGACTTTTCTTCGATTATTCTATTGTGAATGAATTGGGTAATTATAGATTTCTTTGAGTTTGTTATTCTCATGCAAAGATTTTGACATGCTGCTTTCTTGTAATCAGAAGCAGAAGTTCTTTCAGCTCCTCCAAAGCTTGTTTACAACAACTTTGTTCTACGGTATACTTCCCTGCTTGTTCTTTTCTGTTAGGCATATATTGAGTATTGGCACACTGTGTTCTGTGTTCTGATATATCTGATTGTGATATATTTAATGCCTATTTAGTGTTTAGCTCTGTTGCTCTTGTACTTGCCTTTCTGATTAGATGTTTTCTAGTACAGGTTGTCCAGGGAACTTTTAGTGGCTGTTGCTGGTGGATGGGATAAACATGTTGATATCATCAACAAAATAACTCCCCAGACTTGGAAGGTTGGATACATATTCCTAATCTTGTATGTTGATTCATCAAATCCATCCAACATGCATCAAACTGTTCAGATGTTTATCAAGCTTTTCAGATGCTTAGCCACTTGTTCAGTATGATGCGGTGAATTTTGAGTTCTCCCGTAATTTCATTGTGGCATGATCCATGTTATTTTATACTTCTACCTCACCACACTACTTGATTTTCCTGCTAGTTATTTCTGATAGGCACCCAAGGATGAGGAAGTGATTCAATACAGAATCTGAAGAACGAGCACTTCCTTAATCTTTTTTTTTATCTCAGTATTTGTTGCTGCCACCAGAACTCAGATATTTTCTCTGAAATAAATTTTGGAAATATGAAATATAATAGAGGTCTTGTTGAATCCTTGTCCATTCAGTTTATAATCTGCTTAAATTTTACCAAACTAGTATCCAAGTAATGCCTGTTTGTATTTTAGTATTTTACTCACCATTTTGAATTACAGCAAAACCTGCTGCTGATACATTGAAAATTTCATGGTCAGGATGAGCCTGTGGCAAGGATACTTGAGCTCTGCATTCTTCATATTGCTATGGCAGAGATGACATCAAAAGGAACACCTCACAAAGTTGTCATTAATGAGGTTCTTATTTTCTTCCCATCTACTTTTTGCATATTTCAAATTTACGCATGTATCAGTTGCATGGAAACAATGGAATGGATTACTACTAGAATGAATGGCTCTTGATGCTCCTTCTCTTTCAGGCAGTAGATCTGGCGAAGAGATTTTGCGACGGCGGTGCTCCTCGGGTAATCAATGGATGCCTTCGAACATTTGTAAAGGATCACTTCGACATTACAGGCACCAGTCAGGCAGCTGAGACAAAAGCGTGAAGTTTTTTGCATATACCATGTATCGTACATCAGAAAGGTGGCTGAAGTAACATAAGTATGGAGGAAAACCTTGCTCTCTTCAGACAAAACTCCTTCATCGAAGATTGGATGTTTAACCTGAGAGGAGGCAAACGGGGGGAGGGGGGGGGGGGGGGAGGGGGGCACGTCGAGAGCCAGTAAAAGCTTCAGTCTGCGATTGGGTGAAACATACTGAGCTTTAAGCTAATGATGTAGATTCAGCTGAAGCTACTGAAAGGTTACAGCTTCTGACAGCTTTTAGTCCTGCTGATCATTGTGATCCACCGGATAACACATTATGTACAAACCTGAATTACCTGATGTGAATGTAAGTTATGGTTCCAGATGCTCATGCTTGCGCATATCTCAGTCTCCGCTATTGGAGGATTCTGATGTGGCATGGTGTGCGGATACTTCTTTTTTGCAAATGGGGGGATTTATATTAAACTGGGAGCACAGTACATCCTCAAGTTACAACCAAGTCCCTAACCGGATATCGGCGGTGACATCATCAAAATCGGTCGAGGAAAACAGATCGATCGTCGTCGAAACAAGATCTGACAACCTAAAAGCAAATCGGACTTAATACCCGAGCAACTCCTGACAACCCTGAAGACGGAACAAACATCAAGCATCAAGGGGATCAGAAGCATCCCCCCAAATGCAGGCACCCTACCTACAAATCCAACACAATTGTTGCTGGTGAACTCATGTAGGCCGAAGACAACACCGGAGAGAAACATGACATAGGCACGGTGCAGATCCAAATGTTGCTGCACTTTCCTCACCGCCAAGTCCCAAACCCGAAGCTCCTCAAACAAACTACTGCAAACCGGCAACATAGCGAGATCCGCAGCAGGTCAGCCGGCTAGAAACAACCCACCGACGCGTAGCACCAACCGCAAAACACCGGTGATCTGGTAGACCATACCCAAACACTGACACATACCTAACACGTACACATACGTGGCCAGCGAGCTGCTTGACATACCTTGGAGACATAGACGACGACGACGAGCACCCCAAGGCAGAAAGCGGTTGCCACGACCGCGTCCACCGGGTGCATCGTGCGTCTTCCGTCGCCTCCGTGCTCAAAGCAAAGTGGACCTCGTGTGGGCTTGGCCGCACGACTTCGGCCCATACACCCTCCATTGGTTGACCCGGTCGCATAAGCACCCAGAGCTCAAGAACAGGATGACGCCGGCTAGGGCGAGAAGGAGCGGTCCACGACCGACAGTTCCGGTGTCTCTATGGGGGATCCAAGTCGGCGCCGGAGAAGAACAATTTGCCCCTACGAAAGCAGCGGGGAAGATCGATGAATCGAGCGAGGAGAACTTTAAACTAGACCTAAAGGAACCTAGATCTACATAATTGCTATACGAGAAACAGGTCCCTCACCCTGCACGACGCCGACAGCGAGCCGAAGACGGAGGGGAGGGACCAGATCCGGCCACTAATGCATTTGGTGTACGTATACTTGCATGAGTGTTGTGTTACGGCAGGCAAAAATCGAAAAAATAGACAATATATGCTACAGTATTTACCAAAATAGATAACATATCGACATATTTACAAATCTACTACTAGTATTTGGCACCTCAAACACAGAAAAATCGATTCTGGTACCTGAGGCACCGAGAAATGATGGGCTTAGAGGTGTCGAAGCACCATATTCGGCACCTCAGGTGTCAAAAACACCATGTATCTGGCATCTGAGGTGCCGAATACAGTGAATGGTGTTGTATTCGGCCGGGCATGGTGCTCTCGTCCCTTCACGTTGCATCGTGTCGCTTTCGCTTTTGTCGCTTGGGCCCGGTCACTTTCACTTTTGTTGATTTTGTCACGCCACACGCTATTATCCCTGCAGTAATTACTTAGCCCCTGCACTGGCGTGTTTTTCTATAAGATGAGAGCAAACTGGTAAGGAGACGCAACGTGAGGAGAGAGGAGACGAGCAACGCGAGCAAAGGAGGAGAGGAGAAGCAGCAACGTGAGGTGAGGAGTAGCAGTAGTGCGAGGAGAAGAGAATTAACCCGAGGCGAGGAGGACCAGCAGCGCGAGTTACAATAAGTACTTAAATTATGTATTTAATTAATACTTGCAGTAATAATAGTAATTAGAGTACGTAGATTTTTTAATCCATTCAATTACATTTGTTTAATTATTTGCTTAGTTTGATTATATACATTTGATTATTTTATTAGTCATAAAATAGTAATTAGCATGAATTTATATAATAGTAATTAGCGTGAATTTGTATAATAGCAATTATTTGCTTAGTCAGAGTAAGTATATTTCATAATAGTAATTAGCATTAATCTGATTAGTCAGTGTAATTAGATTATTTAATTAGTTTAATAACATGATGGCCTAGTGGTGGCGTATGGTGATGGCCTGGTGCATGAATGCTCTCTATAGGTGTAAGTAGGATGTTGATGCAATGAGAGAAAAACAAAGGAAAAAGAAACAAAAAGGAAAAAAATAAATTTAAGAAAAATTAAAAAAGGGGTTGGGTAAGATTTGATTAAAATCACAATACACTGAAAAATTATCAAATTGAATTTTTTAAATAATAGTGGTGTGTGCCTGCTTAATTAGTATTTTAATTCAATCCATTAAATAGTGATGTGCACCGAACAGCTACATGACCACAGAGGTGGTCAGGGATGAGATGTGATGAGAATGACGGATGGATAGTGGTGTAAACCTATTTAAGTAATATTTTAATTTAATATTAATTATTTCATTTGAATTGAATATTGATTATTTAATTAGCATTATTAATTATGTAAATATTTAGCATTGTTAAGTATTGTACTATTTAATTTGCATTTTTAATTTATTTATTATTTATCGAGGGGCGTTATTAGTTGTGTATCATATATACATCTAAGTAGTTATTTTATTACATATATATTTGTTTAGGAAATACGGTATGACTTTCTATATTTATTTTGGAGAACGTTCCGCAGTTTACATGGGAGACTTATAGCATTTTAGAACTACTGGCACATAGAGAGTTCGATTGAGGTACCTAATGACCTAGATGGTCTGAAATCACATGTTATGAGTCTTTTGCGTGTGAACCAACAATCTCATACTGTTGTCCTGGAGGATGTGTGGTAATGGCTTGTTCCAAACAGCTCAGTCATTATCCATACGTTGTTCAAGATGAGAAGGAACAACGTATGAGCTTTGTACTCACGCAAGACATTAGAGGAAAATTTTGATATGAGGTGTACATAAACATAGTGTCACGATTGGTGCAAGATGATATAGTGACTACCATGGAAGGATCAGGCCAACAAGTGATGCATGGAGAGGATGAAGGCCATGTCGGGGAGGGCAACTCCGGTAGAGAGGGAGGTAGAGTGAACCCTTCTAAGGTAGATGCAAGATGTATAGATGATGAAGTTGGTGGTAGTGGGGATGAAGAAGTTGCTGACAACGATGATACGATGCCAAGTACTTTTGTGGTGCTGGGCTGCTGGATTATGCCGTCGTTAAGTATAACACCTTATCTAACTGGGGATACCAGAATAGCGACATCCAGGTCGGACAATAGTTTTGTAACAGGGGGAGGTCATCCACTTTATTAGCAACTATACTGTAATGACAAGAAGGGACCACAAGTGCGTCCGGTCTAACCCGACGGAGTATTAGGTTAGGTGTATCAAGCACCCAAATTGTCTTTATTTCGTACAAGCACATAAGCTAAAATATGAGAACTATTTTATGATCAGTAGACACACCTCATATACATGCAGCGAAGAGGCTCTTAGGAATGTGAGTCACACCGTTGATGCGAGGTTCATAGCCTAACTCCTCATCACCCTTGTTGGCACAGACATTTGTTTGTCGCCAAAATTCATTATGGAGGAGGTGCAGACTAAGACGTGTATGCTGATCAATTATCACACCGCATGGTAAGCGAAGCAGAAGGCGCTGAAGATGCTGTTTGGAAGCTTTGAGGAATCTTAAAACTATACTCTAAAGCTACTGGCAGAAGATTTTCATGACGGAACCAGTGACTCAGTGGACCATGGCGGATGAGCCAATCAAGCTAGATGATGGGCCATACAGCACCACTGACCGATACCTCATTAGGTTATTCTGATCCTTTAGACAATGCATTGAAGCTTCTAGACATTACAGGCCAGTTGTATGCGTGGATGCCACATTTCTGAGCGGCAAGTACCATGGTACCCTTATGATAGCGATAGCGGCGAATACAAATAATCAGATCATTCCTCTCGCCTTTGTAATGGTTGAGAGTGAGAACAATGATAGCTGGTTGTGGTTCCTTACTTTGGTAAGGACACATTTCATGGTCAACAGGGAATGAGTTTACATCATCTTAGACTGTAATAAGGGTCTTTTGCATGCGTTAGACGTGCTGCATGATAGCACAAACTATTCCATTGCATGGCCTGATGTGGAGAGAAGATGGTGCATGAGACAATTGGGAGCGAACATGCGTTGGATGTGTTGCATGATAGCACAAACTACTCCATTGCATGGCCTGATGTGGAGAGAAAATGATGCATACGATACTTGAGAGCGAACCTATATACAAGGTACCACAACAAGTCTCTTGTAAAGAGATTTAAAAGGTTGTGTCTGCATAACCAGTATACGAAGTTTAACGAGATATGGAGAGAGTTAAATGAGATGACTCGCAAGATGATGGCAGATCAACAAGCACAAGAGGACCATCTGCAAACGCAAATGGTTGGGGGACAAATTATCGTTAGTCATTCACGTGCCACGTTTAGCCAGTGGATAACGGGAAAGCCGATGGAGCGTTGGGCCCTAATCTATGATACTCACGGTGCCAAGTTATCACATAGAATTTAAATAATCATATTGCACCCTTTCTTATGCAAATAGACATTCTAAAATTATTGCATCCCATGTTAGGTACATCATCATGATAACAAACATAGTGGAGACGTTCAACAATGTCCTAAAGAGAGTATGGGGTCTTCCATTGTGTGCCATCATTGAGCTCATGGTGGACTACTTTTGAGACTGTGGTAATGCTGCTATGAATTACAGCACACGGTTCACACCTAAGAAGGATGAAATCATATCAGAAGGAGGAACAAGACACATTTCATCGGATGAGGATCTACGACCTAGTCAACAACAAATTCGAGGCCATGTGCCACCGTAGGTATGCTTCAGGATATAGCGTAGGAGACACTATGCAGCAATGTCAACATGGGTCTCACGAGGTGAAGTACATATGCAATAAGCCAAAACTGCACAACATCTCGTGCTCGCATATCTTAGCCACTTGTAGGGACGTGAGCAGTAATAACATATCACAGTACGTAGCACCATGCTTCACGATCGATGTACTAAGGAGCACATGACTTTCAAAGATGTAGTCCTTCAACATCGAAAGCAGCTACAAAGCAATCAAGGGGCCTAAGTGGGTACCTTATCCCTGAGAACGACGTACGGATCCTGAAAGGCCTAGAGCACGAGGTTGTAAGGTGACATGGATGAAGCAGATACTATTCATAGCCTACGCAAGTGCAAACTTTGCAAGTAACCTGACCATGACAGGAGGACATGCTCGACCTGGCAGTAAACTATCAGGCCACTATCAAACTTTAGTGTATTAGAGTTGTTGCATTTTAATTTGTTGTTTGAAGTTATTCGCAGTCATGATTTGTATTCTAAATTATTCACATATTAGTTGTACTACTTATATTGTAAAATATCATATGGCACTGGCATCACATACGATGTTTTTTTATTGAACCATGAAGCTTGTTATTCACTTATTGATTGAACCATAAAGCTTGTAATATATTCTAATTTGTTATTCACATACTTATTAAAGCATCAAGCTTGTAATATATTTTAATTTGTTATTCACCTACTTATTGTACCATGTAGCTTCAAATCATTATCATGGCTCATTGTGGTCTTCCCGAGCTTCTTCAGCAGCGGTACGACGAGAACCATGATGATTTTTACAGGGCAGCATGTACCACAATTATATGTGTTTTTTAATTTCCATAATAATTTACTACTAACTTAGTACATATATTGGATACCTTTTGTAGTTGCTTCCACTACGAGCCCGATGTGTCCACACGATTAAAGAGTTAGATTCTCGATTCCACGAGCCACTTTATGGGGGAACCGCTCAAATAATATTCTAGCTAATCACTAAATCGATCAGCTACATAATCATGACTTCAACGATTAACCAGAATACCATCCTGATAGTCTCAACACGTATTTTGTGCCCAAGATCAGAACACATGCTTTTCCAACATAAGCAATCACAATCAAGCTTAACAAAGAGTGAGTAATTAAATTATATTACAAGTTCTTAAGCATTTACAAGTTTAACAATTTACAATAAAAGAAATATAAGAGGATACTAAAACTGATCAACTCCTAGCCAACAGGAAAAACTATGCAGCGAAAACAAAAGCTAAAGACAACAAAAGATGGTTGAAACCATATGTCCTTAGGCTTCACCCCAAAAGCGCGACCTCCGAGTAGTTACCTACTCATTCCCGCCGCTAGCATCTGCGGGCGTGAATTAGACAAACACCACCTCTGTCTCACCTGCAAAATCTGTAGAGCAGCTGAGTACGAAGATACTTGCAAGACAGAATCCATATAAGGTACATATAAATAACCCGACTTCAAGGATTATGCATTGGGCCTAGCAAGGAATAAGGCCACAAGGCTAATTAAAATATATGCTCCCGCAACATAGACACATATGTGTGAACATCTAAACATAACCAACATACTCTCCAAACCTGTAACTACCAACCTGCATATAAATGTAAATGGACCCATAGTAATACATCAATAGCTAGCCATCAACATTACCCAACATACCATCCATACCAACATCCCACATTCGTAACTCTATGACCGATGCAAATAGACAAAAGCATGCTCATGACTGAGATCGTGGTAATTCAAATTATTTTTACACTCTGCAGAGGGTACTCCTATATCTACACAACTTCAGGACCATATGACTCACCTGTCCACACAGGCCCATGCGAGAGGGTACTAGTGTCAACCTTTCCCAATAAGCCACAACCATTTGATCATGCATCGATAGGTGCGGGGGTCATCCAGAACTACTCCCGGAGCAAACTGGATACCCTACAAGCCCGTTCGCTCACATCATCGACTTGCATGCCAAAAGGCCACAGCTACAAAGGTTTTCGGCTTATCATTCCCATATGCGATATGTAATAAGTATGGAAAGTGCTAAAGCCCACTGCACTGATGGACGGTGCTTAATCGATGCAAAGCAGTCTATGGTGCCTGGGCTCCTCTCCCGAACTACCCTAAGAAACTTCTTCGGGACAGAAGACACCCCTAATACCGCCCATATCTCGTCTCATCCTTACATCTCATCCAACCATCGACATTGTAATCAATATTCATGAATAATAAGTAAACCCGAAGCTCGCGAACAATGGTTACACTATCGCTCGACTTCTACCGATAACCTATGCATTGCTAAGCATTTCGAATAACTTTCACGTTAGACATCAACAATGTTATCAATTCTACAAGGATATGGATCATCAAATAACCAAGGTACGACAATGCATCACATATGTTCTACCTATATAAGCCCGACATCGACTCATTGAACTTGCAAACTTACATAAAGCATACTTTATCAATTTTAGACTCCACAATTCAAATCAAATGATGCAATATGCTTATATGCTTGCCTTGCTGCTCTAGGGTTTGCCTGATACTTTTCACACAACACTCGCAAAACTCTGGAAGGTTGGCATCACATTCACTCGCTTGGATCGGTGGAGCAACACCCTCTAAATGAATCAAAATGAATGCATAAACAAATGAATGACGAAAAAACACGCAAATGATGCATGCTCGAAGTATAATATAGCGTCGAGCTTCAAAAACACTTGCAAAAGACCGCTAAATGATTCGAGTTTTGAAGTTTGAAACCTCGGACACGGTAACCTAAGTATATCTAGCTTTAACAGGCTGGCGGTTAGACCGACGTAGATGTGGCAGTCTTACTGGCGGCCGGCAAAAAGTTTTGGCCTCTGACGATCTAACCGTAGGCATGGTGGCGGTCAGACTGCCCACCAACAGTCAGACCGGCACTAGTGGCGGTTAGACTCCTGAATAAGTTTTCAACTCGGATTCTCTGGTCCCAACAGGCGGTCAGACCGGCCCTAGTGGCGGTTAGACCTCCAGATCTTATCGATAGCACCTTTATGGGGTCGTTGGCAAGAATTCCGACAAGATCTTCAACAACGAATGGTACTAAAATGCTCTGTGGGACTAGTGGAATGTTTCTAAAGTGATTTGGACATCATTCACCAAGCTAAACTCAAAACACCCAATGGATTGGATCCAGACTAGGTTGAACTTAGGCCTAAACGACACGAGGGTCGAATCGAGCTCAGAAACAATAGGAAAACGGTAGGGGATAGCTCACCTCAGCTTATAGAAGCTTTCTATTGGATTAGAATGCTTCGGGGAGGCTCCAATTCACGGATCGGCTCTCTTTCTCTCTCTAGGGTTGGGTGGAGAGATGGAGAGTGAGAGAAAAGTGAGAGGGAGAGAGCAAAAGATAGTGATCGATCCACTTAACCTGAGCCTCTGTGTGCTGGTGGTCAGACCGCGAGCTCGAGCAATCAGATCGCGGAAAATGAACATGGCAGCGCACCTGGCGGTTTGACCGCGAGTGACACCGGTCAGACCGCGAGGGGGTTCTTTTGCTGAAATTTTTCTAAGTCTTCCCTCATCATCTTACTTCTATTCTGTTATTTCTCTGAGGTATGTTGAGATTTTCCTAAGTTCTCTAAACCATCTCTAAGGTGTTTGTGACATATTTAACTGGTTTTTGATAGACAAACATGTGCAAGCACATGCGATGATGATTATACATGTCTAATTACATTATTAGCATTTTGGGATGTGATACACTTGCACGGGCAGGACTACTACCTTTCGCTCTCATAATGGCCGAAGCTCCCATGGCGGGCAGTGGTAGGACACCTCTCCCATTAATTGAGGAGCCACTGCTCACAGGTCTCATCGACTGGTGGCATCCTGAGACACACACATTCCACTTTCCTTTTGGCGAGATGGTCATCACATTAAAGGACATGGTCATGCTAATCGGGGTGCCAATCAGGGTGCCTCTTAGTAGTTTTGCGACCAGCTAAGGAGCAGTGGAAGTGTTACATTGAGGGTAGGTAATTATTTGTTATGTAATGCACTTCAAATAGTGTAATGCTATCAAGCTTCATTAACCCTCTGCATCTTGTAGGTTTGGTGTGCAATATGACAAGAAGGATGTTGGCTTCTCCATATTTTCAATTCATGGGCAGCCATAGTTCATTACATACCCACCGGATGCAGATGAGGCTACAATTATAAAGCACTCTGAGGTGTACTTGGACATCTTGTTGGGAGGTATCATGTTCTGGAACACGGCAGACGATTAAGTTGTCCCTCATATTGCATGGTTAGCGAGTCAGCTCTCATCACATCCTTATGAATTGACATCTTACAGTTAGAGATCTGCTATGCTGGTTGCTATCTATAGAGGATTATGTGATGAAACCCAGTAATCAAAGAAGAATGGATCTATTACAAGCTGTCTACACCTATTACAGCTATAGAGTTGGGAGTACCTCCCGACTTGTCGGCCTTAGGTGCTCAAGAGCTATTATCCAGTCCCCATCTTTGATGGTACTGTAGATGGTATGAGACCTACAATAGAGTATCGGTGGATGCATGCTAGACTGAGATGGAGTCAGCAGCAAGACCATGGTAGCTACTCCCGGATGATCAGTGATCTGGACATCCTCAGTGCTGATCTCATGGAGTGGGATCCATGGCGTATGCCAAGAGTGACCGAAATTGCAACTGGAGGGCTCACTGCATCATATTATTGGTGCGACATAGACTTATGGATGACCAAATACTTCTTGTTGTATATGAACAACGTGGAAGTATATTGTCCTGAGTGTGTACAGAGGCAGTTCGAGTACTGACAGGTGGTGCCAGTACCTCCCCTATGAGACGTCGGTCGGGCGTACGAGTAAGTGTGTTATTGTAGGTAGTAGTAGTACCTTAGGTGATCCATGTTAATAAATTATAACTGTTTATGTCACGTACAGGAGGAGCACACAGGGGGAGGCATGCGGGACTGGGCATCCGTGAATGCTGAGCACGTACAGAGGTGGATGGAGTTAGCCACAGCGGATGTCGCCATTCCTGCTGAACAATACGGCGATGCTACGTACTGGGAGTATATTTCGTGGTACCATCTGTGCACTCGTGCCACCTTACTCAACGGACCTGTAGAGCCGGCCCCTAGACCCTTCTCCAAGGATCGTGCCCGCCTTCTTCATATTGTAGTAAGTGATGCGGTACTTATAACAATTTTTATTGGTTAAACTTCTGTATTACTAACACGACCATCATCTTATACAGACCGAAGAGGCGTACGCGATGCATACGCATGAGGAGCAAATTTGTGGGGAAACAAGCGGGTCATTAACGTGAAGGGATCAGAACCCTCTCTAGGACTACATACGGATGAGAGGGTCCCGCTTCCTGTCTGCTATACATGGTCTAGGTGGTTGTGTCCCACGTTGGAGGAGGTATGACCTACCTACCATGGACCTATCACGTGCCTCCCACAGCAGGTGCTCGTCCAGTGCTCGGGATAAACCCATTTGGGCACAGTCACGAGAGTCACCTTCAGCTTTGGAACATTATGTGTCACGTTTCTCTGTTGAGGACGAGGAGTGCACGCAGGCTCCTGCACCCGAGCAGTGTACACTAGGTACACAGGCCCCACGGTAGACACTACATCCTCAAACTACGCTGACACCTCCGCTTGCAGCATTGACTCATCACGAGGATGTTGTTGACTGCATGCAGTAGATGCCTAACTAGAGCTTCACGCATGATTTTGACTGGACTACTGCAATGCAAGCCGCAAGCTTCACCGACCTCCTCAGCGCACAGTACCTCCTATATCTCGAGGCACGTGAGGGTTCATAGTGGTACCAGCAGGGCGAGCCTTTGGCACACTGGACTTCATCGGAGCACGTTCAAAGGATGTCCACACCGCCGCATGAGTATCCTTCTTCTTGGTACATGCAGGGCAGAGTCAGCGGGGCAGGATACAGGTTTGATGGGGGTCCCATAGGGCACGACAATGATGATGACGAGTAAGAGAACACTTGGTAGGGCCCAGCACAGGCTGCTGGGATGAGGGCCACAACCACCAGACAAGTACACTCTTAGGGATTTCGTGTGGCGTCATCGTCGTTGAGTTGATAGTACAGTTGTTCGGTGCACTTGTACTTGTTAACACATATATTATTGACTTTATTATCAAATTCATTCCTATTATGTATTATTCATTATATTGTTAATTTAATTATTATTAATTTATGTAATATTTTTCAAAAAATTCTGGCACATAACTTATTTGTTAGTTATTTATTAAGCTTTGTTACATATTAATTAAGATATTCAATACTTATTTAATGTTTCTTAAATAATCAAAGATTAGTGCTTTGATACAGAGGCATAACGTTTCAGTGAAGGATCAATAAATCTATGGCGGAATCTTCAAGTATAGGCTTTCTACGGACACCTACAATAATCCATATAGCACTTAATACCTCATTGCAGGTTGTGCGTAAAGGAAAGGATGATCCCTTCAAGGAGATCAATCTAATCCAAGCCATGGCCAAATTGCATGTAAGATCCTTCTGTTCCACGTTAACCAATCCGCTCCATCATGTAACCACTAAGGACTTTAGGGCCCTCTTGCACGAGTAGCATCAAACGTATCTCAGGGTGTACGAAGTAGCCAACCATCCTTCTGTTCTAGGTTTCTCTAGGAGACAAAGAACGATAGTGATATTGCCCGACCAATATGCATCCCATATTCACGTTCGTAATTTTCTATGTGGTCACCCTACTTATATTTTTTCCATTGATTCGAATACTCTTCTTTTACTTTAGGCGTTCCTGGAAGATGCACATTTGATCAATAAAGACATCAAAAACTTCTTGAAGATGTATATGCTCTTTGGTGGGGGTGTCATGCCAGGTTCGGGGTAGAAGATGACGACGGTCCACAAACCTAAGGGGTACAACGGCACCCTCTACTACTCATCCAGAAAATGATGAGAACGATGAGGATGATGATTTCATACCCCCAATGCCTCGGTGTTCCAGCAGCAATACATGAGAAGGTTCAAGGAACACTGCAAGAGGACGTTCACGCACCACATCGAGATGGCGTACAACCGACAAGGAAATAAGACATGCTACTACCATGATAGCTCAAGATGATGACGACGGTGACAATTTCATGCCACAATGACCTCTCCTTCCGAGACATCCATCTCCAAAGGACATTGATGACCTTAGAAATGATGGTGTATTTGCTGGTACTCATCCTTACAATTTCTTATTACCATCTCAGATACGATAACCATCTTACCCATATAGCATTGACTGGCATAGCTGGCATTTTTCTGCTAATTTGCGTCGCCACTTTCCTCTACCATCTTGAGATGATCTAGATATTCAACGTATATGCACTATGAACTATGCAAATGCTAGACAAGACTATTTATTTTGTTTACCTTTCAATTTCATTAGTTCAGTTCGATGGGTATATATTTAGTGTTTTATATTAACATGCTATGTTATGAATTATTTGCGAACTTTATGTCTAATCAATGTGATGTTAACATACTATCCAAACATAATTCTTTCCAACATATGAAAATCATTACTTATAAAGCTAATTAAGTATCATTTCACCGGACTAGCTCACGTACTCACGAATGCACTTTAGTGCATGCAGATGATTAATCCATCTCCACCATAATATCACTTTAGGTCAATTATCAAACAATAGGGACTCATCACCTCATCACACTGTAACATTGATTCATGCACATATTTTTCACTAACTCTGCAATTACACCCGTTAATGAGTTTACCAGAGTATCTGATGCCCTTTATCAATATAAGGCACTGCAATATTGACTCATGCACAAATTTTTCCCTGCCACAACACCTCTGTCCTGACTCAGGATTTAGACACACCAATGCTTATGCTAATGTCCTCTTACGACTAATGTTGTAGCACGAACACCTTATTGACTGGCATAGATTGAGGTTGTATCACCAGCACCTTGGCGACTAACATTAATTGCAGCTCTAACATCAACCATATGATTGTATGAACCGTTCAACACACAAATATTGCTTGCTTTAGGACGAATGCTTAAAGCAGGCTTTGACTTTGGATTAAGATTGAAGGGATAGATGTTACTTCACCACTCAAAATCAACAGTTTTCACAGGGAATGCTTTCATAGGATTATATGCCTCCATATAGAGGCAACAATAACTTATTGCTGAACTTTTCTATAATAAAATGATCACATCAAGCAACAACTTTCATAGGGAATTTCTGCCAAGCATCAATGTCACAACTTTTTCAGCTTTCACAGGGAATCATATGCTCTAGTCCCCAGCCAAACCCATGCACGCAATCCATAAATAACCCCCCCCCATCCATGGATATACCATTCATTCCTCAGCTCTCTTAACTGCAATATCTTCCTCAGCTCCACCAAGCTCATCCAAGAAATATTGTGGGTTTTTAATCCTCTAGGGGTCAAACTGTTGATGTACTTCTGTGGCAACCCTTTTAGGTTTCATGAGTCCTATCATATATCCTACACCTATGGCCTACGCTTCTTCATATGTGCCAACTACCAGTACGACAAGTCTCGATATAAACTATACAAGTATCTACCGGTGTAACAATATATATAACTCATATGGCACTTTTCGTATGATTTCATGCACTGTCTTCCCTCTTGTTTCACTTGTCTAGTCTGCTCTACCTATCTGTGACTACATGGAATAACTGGACATGGAGAAAAATGAGCATAAAAAATGATGGGTTGACATGAGCATACGGTGGAGGAGGGAAACGTACGAACGCTGGGAGTATGAGCAACAACAGGAGGAACTATGGCTCAAGCGTCAGGAGGAGGAGCGTATGAGAAAGGCAGTGAAGGAGCGCACCGCGGCTAAGGCACGCGAAGCAGAGAGGGAAAGGAAGCGGGAGAGGACCCGTCGCGCTAAAACAGAGGGCCCCGATGCCCTGCGAAAGGGAAATATCCTGAGTGCATTCAGTAGAGAACATCTATTATAACTCAGTCTATTTTTATTCTCTAATACATGTTAGGTTTAACAGTGGTACACTATTAAGTTATTCTTTAAACGTACTATACATGCCAACGTTTATTGTCGTTATCTCTTTATGGTTAGGATACATTCACGTAACGATGAAAAACCTTATATCCTATATAATTTTATCAACGTATGTAACTTCTATATCGGATTATATGATAATCGTAGTTTACAACTATTATTGTTCGACAAATTAGAATTTGTATCCTCTCAACGTTACTTCACTAAAAAGTTACACACACAAATACACTAAATTAATAATAAAAAATATCGACAAAATTGTGTTGAAACGAATTTACACACACTCACTCCTCCAGTTTATTTATTTGTTTATTCATTCATACCCTGATAAAACAAAGTTATGTTACTGCACTCTATTCAGCCCTATTATCACCAATAGATACTGCACTCTATGCAGAGATATGACCCGAAATGATACACACTCAATCAAGTTTTATTCTTTATTTATTCGCTCGTGTTCTAATAAAACAAAGTTGTGCTACTTCACTTTATTTAGCCCCCTATTACTAATAGGTACTACACTCTATACAGAGAGATGGCACGAACTGACACACGACAAAATACGATGTGAGCGACGAAAGCAACACACAGCAGAGCCGACTTGTAGTCGCCACCTGAGATCCGAATACAAGTAGACCCATCGTTTTTTGGTGCATAGCATATCAAAATCGGGTTTTCGCTATTTAAAATGCCGAATACATATGTTAAATTTACAAATACGTCGCTTTATTATCTATTATAGCAAATATGATAACACATGATACTTATTTTTAAATTTTTGCCTGTTACGCCAACCTGATACTGTTCTACTTCCTACCGCTCAGTACGGAATTCGAACAAAAGCTTTGGATTCGAGTACGTAGGACCTATCTAATTTTGATGGTCACAAGCGGAGCTTGGTTTACCATAACTTGTAACTTTAACAAGATTTAAGCACCGTTTGGTTTGATGCCACTAGTTCCGATAAGTCAGCCACCCTATTTTCATAATTTTTTTGAACGATCTTATTTTCATAATATAAGCCTTGATTTGTCTTGCAAAATTTTAGCTTGTCTTTCATGTGCTTCGTATGGAGACAAATCGAAGCATCATTTCGCACCCGGACCCGGCTAGAAAGGATTCACACCCGTCTGCCAAGTCCATCTACTCACCGACAATTGGGCCCCACTAACAACTATACCCCGCATGTCAGAGTTTGGGAACAAAAGCACACGTACTTGTAGACCTCCGCAATTCCGAACACCACACATCACCCTGACCGGCCACAGCCGGTCATCCAGCTCCACCTATAAAAGCCATCCACCGCCTGCTCCCCGTCCAGCGATACAACCCAACACCCGCACGCATCCATCCACCACCACCCTCTCTCTCTCACGCCGCCCCTCCCTCTCGCGAGATAGATAACCCTAGCTCCCCTCCCATTTCTTCCCCTCCTCTCCAACCCCGATCCCGATCTCTATAAAAGACCCAAAATTTCGAACTCCCCCCTCGAGCTCGCGACCCGCGCGATCCTTCCCGCCCATTTCGGCCTCGATTTGGCCTGGATCGGCCCTGATTTTGGGCAAGGAGCCGTCGGGTTTGGGTGCAGGATTTTGGGGCAGGGATTCGGATGGCCGAGGCGGGGCTGGAGGGCAGCCAGCCGGTGGATCTGTCCAAGCACCCCTCCGGCATCGTCCCCACTCTCCAGTAAGTCCCGGATCTGTGGCGTCTTGCCTGGACGAGAGATCCCGTACGTCTTGGGTCGCGGGGCGGATGGCTCATCGGGATTTCGAGTGTCTGGAGGCGGCCTCGGGGGGTCTTGGCTGCGGGGGGTGTGTCTGAGTGAGGTGGAGTGGTTAGTTTGTGTCGCGATGCTGCTCCACTTGCTGGTGCTGGGAGCTGCGGAATGACCTAGATCTGATTAAGATATTGCGGGTTCTAGGGGCAATTGTTAAGTGATGATTTCAGTTATAAGATCTGTGAATTTGGGAAGGGAGGATAAGAGAAAACTGAGAGTCAAACTGTAGTGCAAACACAAGCGTGCCGCAGAAAGAAGAATGCTAGTATAACTTTTGTGTGACCATTGATTAGTACTGCTGTAACATTTGTAATGTTAACTAGGTTATCCTGGTTAATGGTTTAACTTTTTGTATGAAATGTACATGTTGTGAAGAACAAATAATAATACACACTAACTCACTTTTGGTACGACTTGTTAAGAATGCCATGCATAATTTTTACCAACTCAATCCATGAAAAACATCTTATATTTTTGCTGACAAATGTATGCCAACTTGATCAAAGTATAATATGATATCCGGCTTGATCCATGAATATATTGTTATGCTTAATGGTATGCATTGATTGTGGGCGAATCCTGTGTTTCTGCATAATTTACAGAATGAGAATTCATTTATGTTGCAGTGCTTCTATCATGGCTTGTTTGACGTATACTGTCATTTCTTTTGATGACAGGAATATCGTGTCAACAGTTAATTTGGATTGTAAACTAGACCTCAAAGCAATAGCTTTGCAAGCACGCAATGCGGAATATAACCCGAAGGTACAATGATGACCTCAAAGCAATAGCTATGCAAGAGCATTTGGTTTGCTCTGGGTACTGCATTTCCTAGAGGTTTTATCTAGAACATGTGATATTGTATGTAAGTATGAATGTTCCAGTGGTATGACAATTCTGCATGTGTCGATCCTTATTAACAATGTGCAACCTTTGTCCATGGGTGTAAGTAGTTTTGTGCCAGTGGCTAATGGAATATGAGTTGAGTACTGTCTTATCCATGTCGTCTTGGGTAACTGGCATTCAGAGAGTTGTGTGTGGTTAATTTAGGACAGGATGCGTACTGATGCCCAACTTGTCCTGTGAATAACCACAATATTCCTTGCCAAAGAAGTTCTAAACTTATCTTATATGTGACTTGCTTCCACTTTGGACTTCTAATGATTGCAGTATTTACAATTATCACGTAAAAGCTTGAAGTAAGAAAGAGTTTGTACTTTCCTTATATTGTAATACTTAAAACTGTATCTAAGTCATTGAGCTCTAAAATTTACTTCAATGAAGCATGTGCACTAAATGAAACAAATGTCAAGATATAAAATATATGCTGCACTTGAGTAGAATTTAGGAACATGATTACTATGCTTTTTGTCAGTTATATGTTTTGTAACATTGTAACCTTTCTCTCTCTTACGATATATGGTCTGTTGACTTCTCTCTTTGTAAACAGCGTTTTGCTGCAGTTATCATGAGAATAAGAGAACCCAAAACCACAGCACTGATATTTGCATCGGGTAAAATGGTATGGTTTGAACCTCCTGTACTGTCAACGTTTCAAGGATGTGCATGTTTTTTGTCTGTTAAAATGCTTTTGGTGGCATGATTTGCCCTTGTTAAATTTGTGAACATCAAAACTCTAATCGCACTTAGCACCTACATGAAATTTAATCTGATCTTTTACTTGTTTTGTTGCCGTAGTTCTTTGTTATCTAAAATACTAAAATAGAATAAGTAGTCATCTTTCTGTGGTTGTTGGTTTGTCCTAGTTTAATTCTCTCAGTCATCAAGCATCAGAAAATAGTGTTGTTACCCTCTAACCTATAATAGATTAAATATTTTTTATTGAATGATATTTGACGGTGGGTGTTTACTTGATATTTTATTTGGATTAATATCTTCTTTAAAGTAGACTTTCGTGGTTGTCATCATGGACATGAAATGCAGTGGTGCACCAATATTCTTTTTTCCAAAAGAAGGAAGTTTCCTTTACCATGTACATTTGTTAGAGTTGCATTGCTTTCATGTATAACTACAATCTTGTATCCATTCATCATACTTGTCTATAATGCTGAAGCAAGCAACATTGAATTTTGTATCACCAGGTCTGTACTGGAGCGAAGAGTGAACAACAATCTAAGCTTGCAGCAAGAAAGGTGTCATATCGCTTGATACCATTTTATTTAAGTTGGATCTAGTTTGCTGAGAGGTTTCTGAATTCTAACATTAGTCCTTATTTCCAGTATGCTCGCATTATTCAGAAACTTGGTTTTCCAGCTAAATTTAAGGTAATTATTTTCATACTTCATACTTGTCTAAATTCACCCGTGCTTTCTGCAATTTTCATTTTGTGAGACAGTTACTGAGTTATGGTGCCATTCCAGGACTTCAAGATTCAGAATATTGTTGGCTCTTGTGATGTCAAGTTTCCAATTAGGCTTGAGGGCCTTGCATATTCACATGGTGCTTTCTCAAGTGTATGTGGAATGATTCTATGTTTCTTTTAGCATCACAGTAAATTTTTGCCCATTTCTGGGTATCATTATTTAGTTATGATATTTTGCATTTTGTTTTACAGTATGAACCAGAACTCTTTCCTGGCCTGATCTATCGGATGAAGCAACCAAAGATTGTTCTTTTGATTTTTGTTTCAGGCAAAATTGTTTTGACTGGAGCAAAGGTTAGCAGTACTTTTCTTCTGTATGCTTAATATACTGCGATTTGCTTCTCTTTTTTATTCATTTCATACTCCTTTTTTTCCAGGTGAGAGAGGAGACATACACTGCCTTTGAAAACATCTATCCTGTACTGACAGAGTTCAGAAAAGTTCAGCAATGGTACACTGTTCTTTTTTTTTATGTTTAAATTTACGTTGAGTTTTAGAAGACTTTTGCAGAAATTGAGATTTCTCTTGTTCTGTTGATAAAGTGGGTGTGATAAGGTGGATAATTGCATTTTACTTATGTAACGTTAGGAAAATGTGGGTTTGGGGTACTGTGCACATTGTGTGTTATTTATTGTTAGTCTTAGTAGTAATATGTTGGTATGATTGTAATGTTTAGTTGCTGTGTTGGAAACATGTCCTCTACGTGTGATCCAAACAAACTTGTCATGGCGTTCTGGTTATTGGAATCAGATGATTGGCGTGAACATTAGTGAGAAGCTGAGGGTGCAGCAATCTTGTTGGGATGTTTGATGTGCGATTATGAGGCGGTTAAAGTGTTATGCTTTTTGATATCAGTTAACGAAGGATGCATACCAATAATATGCCATAATAGCTACGCCGAGCAAATAGCTGCTTGATGGGATCTTCCCTTCTCTTTTGTTTTGGTTATACTGTGTGAACAATGCATGCAGTTGTTGAATTTATATTTTAAAAACTAATTTGTTTTCCTTGCAACATCCTGTATGCAGATGACTTGTGGAGGTCACATGCTCTTAATTACAAGCTTCCTTGAGGCTCTTCTGTTGCGTGACCGTAAATTTAAACTGTACACAAAAGTCTGGAGGAGCTTATAGCATCTTGTAATTTACTAATTTATGTGAGCTTCGATGTCTGTTGTGCTTGGGTGGGTTTGTTGTGGGGGCTGGTGGAGACTTACCCAGTTGGTTCATTTGGGTTGGTCTTAGTGATCGGAAACGCGTTATCATAAATCTACTTGAGTAGTTTGTGTGCACTGCAGGTATGTCACATCTGATTGCACTGTTAACTGAAGTACTAACAAGAGTAGAGAAATTTTGCCCTAGTTTTTCTTTGCGGGGACATAAAACTGTCTTTTCTGAGTAGCTCAGTGTGCTGTGCAATGATGAAAAGGATGGCACTGTATGTAATTGGGCAATCGCTATGTACTGTAGTAACTTCGTGACTGCTGTCTGTATTTGAGATGTTTTTAACGTTTAGGACAGTTCGAAAAATCCTGTTGACTATCCTTGTGGTGGAACCGATGCTATTGGTCTGGTGAATGATTGTTACCGTGTCTGGAACGAATGATTGGTGTTCACCAATGGATGCATATCACATGAGATTGTGTTTACTGCTCAAATCGTATCAGCTAGTATAATTGTGGTAGAATTGCGCACCGAGTCGTGGTCATATAGGATAGAATCATGAACTTTTAAAAAAAAAAATCAGAATAGATTGATTCTATAATTTAGATTTTATAACTTGGAGGCAGAGGGGATTCTGGATTGTGTATTATAATTCATAATCTAGAAAAAAGAGAGATTATTCTAGATTGTGTATTATAGTATATATTTATTTACTATTATCATTACAAATTTAATATTTGTTTTTTTCTCCATTTCTTCATCGTGCGGTTTTCTTCGTCACCTGTATCGTCGTTCTCCACAGTGGTTTGAGGGCACCCTATCGCTAGAGCCTAATGTCATTCGCACAAGCAATCTTGATCTCGCCTTTTTCCATCATGACTTCAACGTTGCTAGCCTTTGTGATAGCCGACCCTCCTCCATCGACGTGGGCACGATCGCCCTCCTCTTTGCCCATGACATCTTGGTCGCTCTCCACCATCTCCTCGGGTGCCTCCACTTCCCTGTCTTGGAGAAGGAGGCTGGGTTCAAGGATGAACTTCACGTCCTCTGCATGCTTGATTGCCCTTACAAGCTCACTCGCTTCGCTCTTAAAGCCCTTGGAGAAGGAGGCCTAGGAACTGGAGACGAAGGCGATTAAGCTCACCTTGGGCCCCTTGCGGTGGAAGGCACAAGAGGTGGAGAAGGAGACCTTCACTGCGGATATTCATAAGTTTGAGGCAGTGGTGAAGAATCAGAGTGCTAAGATGGACGAGAATGGGATGCACTACTGGATTTGGAGGAGCTGGAGGCGAAGGTGATGGACAGGCGATGCATCGTGGCTAAAAATCAGGACCTGTTGAAGAAAGTGAGTATGTAGAGGAGGAGGGAGATTATAATAATCAATAGCTATGTGTCTTAGATTGCACAATTCAGATTCTAACATTATAGAATCTAGATTATAAGAGTCAAAATCTAAATTGTTAGAATCATAATAAAAAACAAACAGATTCTCATTCTGTAAAAGATTTCAATATTTTGTAGTGTCATATATTTCGATCCAAGTTCCAAGGTAAATACAAGGTAGTACCTATTTTAGATATTAAGGTTTGAAAAAATTAAATTATTTTGATCATTTATTCATTTTTACTATTTCATAGCATAAATGACTTGTAATGACATGATTGATAACTTTGTAACATTATAATTATAGAATAGAATAGTCCAAATGACAGGGAATCAAAATTTTAGTTCCATTCAAGTATAAAATAGATATCTAGTAATAAATTCGGTTCTAAATAACCAAATAAAAAATCATGCCTCTCTTGGAATACATAAAAATAGGAAAATGTATATAATATAGAATCGGGTAGGATCTTGTTGACCAATGTTTATTTTATCTTCCTTTTGACCAGGCCGTATGTCTTGCTTTGCCCATTTCATTAGTAACAGTCTAGCACTGCAAATTGTTGGTGACATGAATAGCTCTAAGCTAGAGTATATAACTTTCCCATCCCCTCTGCTACAGTAATGGAGGTGAAAAAGCAGGCCGACGCCTGAGCTTCGCCAGCGATTTCTTCTACCCCTCGCCTCTGATGGCTCCGGTGATGACCTCGCTAGCATTAGAAGGGGGCCGATCTTCACTGGGTTGTTTTGTATATAGGGTAGCTAGTGTTAAGTTCTACTACTCCTAGGGTTTAGTCGCCGTACGGACCAGGCAGCGGAGTTCCAGGCCTCATGTGGGGGTGTCATTGATGAAGCAACCGCAGATGGAAATAAGGCTCCTCCTGGCCTTCTCTGGCGATGATGGTGACTCTGTGTAACACCTCGGATACCACCACAAGTCTGAAGTACTACCAAACTAACTAACAAAATTGTCGAACCTTAAAAAAAATTCGGCAACACCTCTTTTGAAACTAAATGTATAACTGGCATCAACACACATAAGGAGAGATAACAATTTATAGATTATCACACCAGCAGCATATAACATTCTAGCAAACGAGAAACATGTCTCGATCATTCATCCAAGCCATAACGGAAGCAAGCATACATTAAAAAGCTAAGAGTCGCTAACTGACAACACAACAAATCTAAAAAAAAAAGATAGGAGTGATGGTGCAAATGACGTGCAGCCACCTATTCTGCATGCTCGCCATCACCTAAAGGTACAACCGGAAAGATAGAAATAGTGAGATTTGAATATCTCAGTAAATGAATTTATTTTAACAAGTTATTTACCTACAGTTGATTAACAAATCATCTTTAAATGAAAAATTAGAAACTTAACAGGTTATCAACATCTAGAAATATAGCTAAGTAAAACCAACGACAACATTAATAAGTTGACATCATCCAGCTTGATTCATCACGAAAGCATCATCTAAAAGAAAAATTAAAGATTTCCTTGCAACGTGAGTAAGACATTAATGCGATCAAATTGCGGAATATCATATGGATATATATGTATGCACATGTCATGCTCTTTCTCACCCTTATCCCTTCCCGAAAAAGTAAGGTTGTGTACCGTACCCCTTCTTGACAAAATTTCCAATGCATATGTATCACATGCTTCATGCATAGTCAACAACATAACTTGCAAGATATGCATAGTACTTCAAAAATAGTATACTATAATAATGAACAACTGCAAGCGGCATATCTCACTTCCTACACTTCACAATTCAAGAATCGAGTAAACTTAAAAAATAGGGTAACAATCTCATATTCAGTTTATCATATTAATTGTGTGCTTTGCAATTAAAAGGACAGATGCAACCAAATAATAGGTTAAAGTGTAACCATTCACTACATTTATTTGCCTTCAGACCATCCCCAAGGGAGTCCCTTCACAGACGAGAATCCCTTCATGAAGGGATTTTCGTTCCTTTCAGTGCTCCAACGGTTTTCCTTCACGGTTTTTATCACGAAGGGATTCCCAAGGCCATTCTCTCTAGGACGAGATTCTCTCTCCTTTTCCTTCATGAATCCCTTCGAATGAAAGCTGTTGGAGATGAGAGAAAATAAAGGGAATGAGAACGGTGAGGGAAATCAGGAAAGGAACATAAATAAAGGGAATATGGTTAGGGATGGTCTCACCAGCGATGAAGACGGACACTAACAGGGACCCGAAGTGGCACCATTTGAATAAGTGCACAATTAGCACCAAGATGTCTCAACAGCATAAGTAAAAAAAATACACACGCTCCTACGCCCAAAAACTCTGCAAACACGACAATTGGGGTTTACTGAAAGACTTCTACCACTTATCTTGAAAGACATCGAATGAGAACTTCCTCTAATGGGGTCAAAGACCAAAGAGCAAAACAACTACGTGCATACTAACTCTCGTAAGACAACAACACCACTTTAACAAAAACTCATAAGAGGTTCAACCAAAAAGAGAAAGACCAATGTCAACATAAAGTTATCGACGATGCCTACAACTTTTCTTCTAACCATACGATCGATTTCGACACTAATTAGGTCTCAATTTCAAATTAACTCACTGCACGCTAAACGGATCATCAAAACTCTAATCCGATGACAAGATCAATTGATCCCAACTATCACAAGCATCTAAGGACTATGACGTAGTCACCTTTGGAGCAGAATCACAAATCGACGATGAAATCTGATGAAGTCGTGAAATTCCTCGTCCTTCTCCCTTCTTGTTATTCCCCCTTCCCTTTCTTCTTCCTCTTCCCTCTCCTCCCCCTTCTTCCTTCTTCTTTTCATTAGTGACAATACCTATAAACTGACAATTATATTGAGAATTATTTGTAGATTGATTCCATAGGTGATGCATAAGTGATAAAGTATGGATTCGCTGAGGAATGCTATGAGATCAAAAGAGATGCATCGAGGTTATTGAGCTCTAGGTGATGCTTATGTGATGAAGAAGAAGTTGAAGTGAAAAAAGACCTCAGAGATCGAGGGTGGACTCAAGAAGATTGACAATAAGCGTGAATGCTAAATCACTTGTGAAAAATCAAGTGACTAAAAGTATCAGATTGCCAATTAAGTTTTTATAGACTAATCCATGTACTATGCACTTAAGGGTGAGTTGGGGTTAGGTTCCATATAAAGGCAGGTGTTGATTTGAGATATTCAATATGCTAAGTTGGAAGAGAAAGATTAAGACAAGCTTTGTGAATAACTTGTGTATTTGATGCTTGTGGTTCATACATTGGTAGTGAACCAGATGAAGATGATGTGAATAGAGAAGTCATGTATGCTTGGTGCATGGGAAGCCATCAAGTAAACTTCATCAAGTTTCTGGATATGAAGAGAGGATCGAGATGGAAAGCGAGGATGATCATTATCATCAAGATCAAGTGGAGTTGATGACAAGATTAGAAGAGAAATGAAAAGCATCGGGACTTAGATTATGCGTTCGTTAAGTCCAACGTGGTGGCTCAAGGCAAAGATATAACTAGAATATGTTTTCTAGTTTTGTTGGACTCAAAGAGCTTGGTGGGAGACCAGGTTATATGTTAGATAGCCGCACTATCAAGAGGGGCTTCCAGATACGTATCTCAATTGTTATATGCTGTCAAGTGCTCATACCATATGCTTAGTGCGTAGGTGGGAATATGACTAAAGTTGGCTTAGGTGTTCGAGGTATCTAAATAGTGATTTAGACTTAATATTTTTTTTTTGTCGCGGTCGGCCTTTGTGGTGGAGAGTGCTTTGGCCAAGCCTTAGTGGTGTTTGGTGTGTGCCATGTGGCATCTAATTTAATCTTGGGTGATTGAGCTTAGTAAGATGTGTGGAAGGATAATAATTAGTTGTTTTGAATATTCCAGGAGAGCTTTTATCAGGCAAAAGTATCTTTAGTAGCAGATGTTTCAATGTGAGTATCGGATGTTCTGATTGGGGTCGGGGATCGGATAGTCCGATATTTGCAAAGTTGGAGTTCTCGGGTTGCTATGTGAAAAGCATCGAAAGTTCTGATGTAAAGATTGGAAGTTCTGATTGGATCAGAACCTTAGGAATTTGCAAAGGTCATTCTATCGGGTCGGGGTCGGGAGTTTTGATCCATGCATCCGAAGTTCTGATGTGTGGAAAGTTGTGTTCCATGCTGCGAGGATCAAAAATTCCAATCCAAGTTCCGATATGTAGGAAGTTCCCATCAAAGCTCTGATGTGTTGGAAGTTCCGATTAGGGGATCGGAAGTTTCGATATGTGCTTTTTATCAGGTCTGGGTGTGAGTTGTGTCCCATATCCGACAGTTATGATTCATAGGATCAGAAGTTTTGATCAGTGCAGAATCTGTCCAACGACTAATTTTTAGAGTTTGGGTTTTTAGACCCCTTGCCCTCCTTGCGTGGGGGCAACTCATTGAGGGGTTGGAAGTTGCTTTGCTGGTGCCAACAAATGCTTGAGAGGTGTTGTAACCTTATGTTCCACCTTTAAGTGCTCCATTTCTCTCTCACTCAAAGGTTGATTTGTGATATCTAAAGCCTTTGTGGCTTAGTGAGTATAGAGAGAGGTGTGAGATGCGTGTGTGGTGCTTTGGTAGCCCGTACTTAGTGCATTAGTTGCGTGCGGTTGAGCATTCAGCATAGTTCAAAGCATGCATTCGGGAGCTTTTTACTCTTGGAGACCACCGTCTCCTTGATGGTTTGATGGTGGATTACCGGTGATCTCCTCAAGTGAAGATTGTAAGGAGGCCTAGGATTGGATGCAAAACTCACCATCTCTGAAGTGGAGAAAGAGTTGGCCATAATAAGAGACGAGGAGTGCATTGTGCAATATTGGGAGGAAAAATGTTGAAAGAGATCCGACTCAAGTGCGATCGAGCCCCTCAACGGAGACGTAGGGTATCGGTGGACACCCGAACTTCCGTAACAAATCATTTGTTCTGTATCTCTTTACATTTGTGCAATACATTGATTCAATTGCTTATATGCTCATATGTATTCACATTAAGTTGATTTCTTGATATTCTTTCTAGTTTTTCTCTTGTATCGGAATATCCGATCAGTGGATCGGAACATCCAATTAGTTCTCGAGCTTACTTGCATATCTTGCTAGAATTGAATTGAATCTTTGTCACCCTAGGATTGTAATCCTTCACTTTGTTATAGAGGGCTAGTGTACTAGTTGAGCCTAGCATATTTATATCTTTTCACTTATGAAAAATCCGTTAGTTTATTTCTACTGCAAGTTTAGGTTAACTATTGAACCAGGAGATGAAGTTTTTTTAATGCCTATTCACTATCCTTTAGGCAACATTAAGATCCTTTCACCCCGGTTGGTAGCCTCCACTGGTGATGCACCGATGACGTTCGGGCGACGACGGTCAAGCGGCGGGCTAGGGTTGTTGGTGGGGGCAGGTGGAGTTCGACGAAATGGGTGGAATTGGGGTGGTCACCGATCCCCAGCCTTATCTTTTTTCTTTCTCTCCTATCAAACGATCTATATTCGTTGGGCTCGCTACAGATTCATCGAGTGTCCAAATGGGACGTTAGGTGGCAAAATAAAATCATCTCGACGAGATCTATATCCACGGTTTTCGATTATCCATCTGAGCAATGGATAAAAGAAGACAAAATTCACACTCCTCGCGAGTCCCACATTCAACCATTGAATTTGCACATTTTTGGGTATTACACTCTGACATCCTTCTCGGCATATTGGGATGTGTGTCGGATTTGACGTCCTCCTTGGTGAAGTTTCTGCGAGGTATATATTGGTGATATGTTCTAGAGGCGACCATATATACAGACTGGATCTGCGAGTGAGATTTAATATGATTAAAGATCTATTAGAGTTTAGAGTCATGATGAATTTTAATGTGATTAAAGGCTATTAGCGTACTATATATAAGAAGAGACATGAACCATGTGCGCATGAGTTGATTCGAGCATCAAAATCCATAACTGCCACATCTTCCGAACTCCCTATGAAACCCTAGCCAGGCGTGATGCTAGCACACCGACGTACGGTGTTTCATCCTTGTACGTGTGGATACCGTGGAGGCACTGCTGCCGTTGCCGCAGTGCTGATCGGCGATAAGGACACTTCGACGTTATCGACTACTTCCTCTACATGGACACGCACAATTCTTCTTCCACTGCACTACGCATCTAACAGTAACAACTTATGATCCTCTACCCCTATAGTTTACTAGTTGAACGTGATAAAGAAATTTAATTTGTTCTAGCTTAGGGTACACTATCCGTTCCCTAACATTATGTTACCGGTGGCCTGTCCTCAGTTCTTGGGCTATTGGCTTTTGCTTGCCCCTGTGTTGGGTTCGTATCTCCAGGTGGTTGCTAGGATCTCCGTTCCACGGTGGCGCCAGACGACATTTCTGGTCTGTCAGCGTTGTATCCCAGCATCGATAGGGTCGACCATGCCTTCGGGTTGGTGCTCCTGCAGCCAGAAGGAAAGCTGACGCCGATTATATCCTACCAAGCGGTGAAGATGGCTGTCCATGTGCGTTCAAAGGTTCCTGGCATGCGGCATAACAACGTTTGGGTCTCTTTGTCCGGGCTTCTTTGGTGTTCTTCCTCCGGCGACCGGCGGACGGTGATGGTATCAACGATGTCTTGGTGCGTGCATCGTGCGGCGATTCGGGAGGCCTCTAAAAGCTGTGTCATTTTCTTCTAAAACACCCTCTCGCAGTCAATGTAATTTTCGGTTTCTTTGGGGTGTTGTTGTTTGTCCGTCACGGGGGTTTATATGCTCTCTCGTAATCTTTTTCAAGCCAGCAATATAAACTTCAAGCCCCTTTTCGCAAAAAAAGAAAAAAAATTCTACATCTCTTTAAGGTCAATCAAGCGGTTGTATCGGTTCAGTTTACCGTGGAGACATATATATTTTTTGGACTCAGGACACGAAATTTTGACGCCTCGCGAAACCTTGGCGCTGCTTCATCACAAATTAGCACTTTTTTATACGGTGCCAAGCGAGAAACAACTCTCCAGTGATTGCAGTGAGTAGATTGAGTGATTTTATAATCGTCGCACCATAAAGGAAGAAAAGACTTGGCTTTGAATTGAGCATCTGATGAGAGGCTTTGGGGTACCTCGTGGTGGGTACGTTTGCGTTATTTTTATAATCATTACTATTTAAAAAATATATAGTAATTTCTATTTCACTCGTATAAGTTTCGTTTTCGATATTTTTATGCTTACGTTCCGTTCCACTCTCCCGCGTAGGTCCACATCCCGCGCTCCCATGATCCACCTAACGTGCACGCTTTCGCGCTTGCTCCCGTATAGACCCGTCTGCCGTGCACTCTCACACGTGCTGCCGCGTCGGCTCCCGCGCGAGCCTACTTCCCTCACGCGGTCGTGTGTCCGCGTTACTTAGGAAACATATGCACGTTAAAAAACGGTTTGGTGCGAAGGACCATGAGACGAGACGAGTACGAGGAATAAGAAAGAGGACAAAATTAAAGTGCTTTACATCAATTAACGCACTCTCATTAGCAGGGCAAACCTAAGTATTAGTACTAATTAATTATCTGATGCTGATGGCCACCGGCGTTGCCCAGCAGCAACGAATCCCCCCACTTAAACATCAGGTCACACCGGCGCAAGGCGTCAACCGGCACCACCACAGGGACTCGCCGCCACCTGATGGCCACCGGCGCCGCGGCGGGCAACACCAGCCATCCGCCGGCCGGTGTGGGCCCCACGTGAAAGCTAATCGAGGGAGACGTTGACGGGCAGCGAGCGTCGTCTTCCCCCTGTGTCTTGTCCCCCCCGAGTCGTCACTGCGAGCGGGCCCCGCCGAAGTACTGGGTGCTCAGCTCGTACTGGTTGGGGGCGCCGCCGCCGTCCCCTTGGACGCCGGTAGCCTCCGAAGGGGAGCCGTGCTGGTGCGCGCCCTCGTAGACGATGCGGCGGTCGCTGCTGGGGTCGTGCGGGTGCCACTCCACCCTCTTCTTCGCGCCGCACAGCTTGTGCCGGCACCGGAAGTAGCTCCTGCACGTAGCTTCTGATTAGCCACGACTCGATCGAATGCATGAACAACACTTCTAAATGATTTCTTGCTCAAATTTTCCGAGCTTTAGGTTCAACAAAGTCACTGGCCGTCACGTCGACTTACAAAGATTTGATGCACGCAGAGATAGGTCAAATTAAGCTGGTCGACGGCGAGGGTGCTTCATTAAGGTGATGAACACGTGTGGCGCCGGACATGTGTAGCAAGAAATGCACCTGATTTTAATGATATGATCTATGCAGATTGCGTTTTGGAGACCGGATCCACTTCAAAAACGCTACTAGTGCTATTCCTGTGCGTCGGAAGAAGTACCTGATTTTCTGGATGTTCTTGATGAACTTCTGGCCGTACTTCTTCCACTCGTACCCGTCCTCGGGCATCACTGCCTGGATGATGCCGTTGCCGGTGGCCTCCGCCGCCGCGTCCTCCTCGTTTCTTTCTTCTCCCTCGCCTCTGCAGCATGATCGTAGTTAACTTCCTGGGTCAAGGAACGAACGTGCATGGCTAGGCGGCTAGCTCTCTTGGGCAGGGTGAAATAATGGTGCATGTCCTATGCTTGAGAGGGGAATTTTTGTCGAAGGTGTGGGCTGTGTATGCTAGTCTTGCATAGATCTAGGTGTATAACTCTATGCTAACCCTTGTATTAGAATTGGAAAACAGTTACATTTGACGAGAACCAAAGTCATGCAAATTAGTTGCTAACCCTAGAAGCAAATTTGATGTAAGACGACAAACAACGAAACAATGGGTGATCAATGAGATTAAACACATTTACGCATGAAATATCTCCTATCTAACTTTTTTTTTTCTTTCTATTCCGATCTCCTGTAACTTACATCTAAATCCCCACATAGGAGTAAACGAAGTTGAAGAAATCGTTTAACTACCGGATGCATACAAAAACCCATTCAATGCTAACTGAGAGCCATTTGAAAGGAATGAAGAGAACAGAAAAAAGGATGAGAGACAGAGAGAGGCAGGCATACATTGTGGTGGGTTGTGAGGTTGATGCCATGAACGCCGGTCACCGTACGCCGTGCTCCTCCACTACTCGCATGTTACATATCACAAGCTAAATGAGCGGAGCATCGAGACGCTGGTGAGGCAGGAGAAGAGCATGAGAGAGAGAGATAGATAGATAGATAGAGAGAGAGAGAGAGATAGAGTACTTACGAAGCTCTGGGGTGCTATATTTATCAAGGTTTAGTCAAATGGAATATTCTCAGATGCTACATTGGCGTCATCAAGATGGAGCAAATCTTTGGGTTCACTGATACGGGGGGCCTCTCTTCGCTGCTGCGGGCCCACATAGTCAGCAGCGGAGGCGTGTCTCAGGGGTCGCGATCGACGTCACCTGTGCTACGTCAAGAAGCTTTCGTTGCAAACGGTGTTTTGTTCCAGGAAGCTGCCTTCGTTAGTATGGACTCAGTCATTTATGCAGACTATGCAGTTCCATGCATGGCCGCATGGATGTCTATATGAACGGAAGTACACCATCTGTTTATTTTATAGGATCATGGGCGGAGTCAGGTCTAGTCTAGTAAATCAAAAGTAAAATATGAGTAGGCTCAAAGGACTAGAATTCAGTCTAATTTCTATTGACTCAGCACCTGCCTATTGAGCTAGCACCTGTCCACGGGCCATCCTAGCTCCGCCACTTTAAAGGACGTGTTAGGTTTTGAAAAAAAAGGTTTTAATTAACAATTAATCATATTCTGTGTATGTTTATTGTGTAAAAGTTGTACCAATAATAGATTCACATTTCATAACACGATATCGATTTGGGGAAACTCTAAATCACTCTTTAAACTTTGCTTCGATCTTCAAATTTCATCATAAATTATAAAACTAAATATTTCCCCTCTAAACTTTACAGTACCATTTAAATTAAATAACATTCTAATTGGTTTTGGATGTTAGTTTTGCCTACATGATAGGTATGCATGAACGATTTTGTCACATGGGTATGTCAATACGGTTGACTGGACCTAGCTCACTACCTACCTATGCAGACGTGACAGCAGACCTTGCCTCCACCTATCATTCTCTCTTCATGGATGGGGAAGCAATATGACTGAGTTAACATATGGAAAAACCACTTAGCAAAAAAGAAGATAAGAAAAGAGTTCACGTGGCAAAAGCCGCCCATACAGATCTGCCACATAAGATAAAATCACCCTTCAAAATAGGTTTGTGTGTTATTTAAATAGTGTTGTAAAGTTTAGGGTTAAAATTGTGTTGTTTCATACTTCATGATGAAATTAAAGATCAACGCAAAGTTCAAAGGGTGATTTCGAGTTTTCCCTCTTTATTTTGTAGCAAGTGGTAATATATAGAATAATATATTCTATGCCATAGGGAAAGTCTCCAATTTGGAAACTACCATCGCAAAACGGCTAATCTAAACCATGCCATATGTTATAAAATCTTTGGTTTTTTTCCATCATCGTCAATGCGGTTAGGTTTGACCATTAATTTTCTTCAAAAATGCCAGTCATGCCCCTCTGACTAGTGGGCCCACATATGCCTTCTTCTTTCCTCTCCTCCCAGCCACAAGCATTACGTGCAAAACAGACAAAAGAGACACAAAATTAATGACGGATTGTATAATATGACATATCACTTATGATAATAGTGACAAATCGTAGTTATGACCCGTCACTTATTACTAGTAATAAGTGATAAGTCATTCCAGACTAATCATAAGTGACGGGTCGAATTATGACCCATCACCAATGACCAACTCATCAGTGACGGATCATCCTAGATATGGTAGTTATTAGTAATGGGTCAAGTTGTGATCCGTCACTAATGACCAGTTTAATAAAACAGAGCAAGTGAATGAATTTTAATTAATCAATCATTAGATGTATTAGTCAATAAATTTTCTATCACAACTCACTTAATTTTTTTATATAGTAAATATGTACATAGCATGATGCTATATTTTTTCAGAGTACGAATTCCATCTTTCAGACCATTTTTAGCCTCGAAAAATTTGCCAAACCTGACAAAGTCAGAGGGGGAGGGGGGTTATGCCTGTTTTAACGAAGGTGCTCCGAATCACCTATTTGGTAATATAGTCATATGCGATGGATTATAACCATAACCCGTCACCTAATAAGTCATATGTAATCAATTTTAACTGTAATTTTCATAAGTGATGAGTCAATTTAAGACCCATCACTTATGATTGAATTAGTGACAGATCTTACGAACTTATTAGAAACATATTTAGAGTAATGGGTGCAGGATCAGTAGCTAAAATTATTAGCGCCTATCACCTGTGACTTTTTTTTTTCACGTAGTGAAGGCGGCGCGGAGCGCCGGACAGCAATAGCAGCTAGCGCCGGGTAGCAGCAGCAGCAGCAGCAGCATTACCAGGCGTTGCTGTCCCAATCGCTGTGCCCCCCGGATGGCGTGGGCGTGACGTCGCACCAGCACCTCGGCGGCTCGTCGTGGCAACAGCAGCCGACGCCGGCGGCATGGACGCACGACTATTCGGCGCCGCAGGGGAAGCACGTGAGCGCGTGGCACCTCCCAGCGCAGCAGCTCCTGTAAGAGTTCTGCAGCTTCCCCGTGGACGCCAGCGTTAAAAAGCGCGTGGAAGGCAGCAACGACAAAGCCGTCGTCGCAGCAGCAGCAAGAAGACGACAGCGACGGGTCATCGTCGTCGGCCTCCTGCTCCTGGGCCCGTCGTGGATCCAGGCCATGGCCGCGTTGGAGAAGAAGGCAGCAGGAGCAGGAAGAATAATCAGGGACAAAGAAATCTTTTCGCAGCTCCTTCACGGCTTGACCGGTCAACAATGGCAAAAAAATGGAAGATATTGCAACACCATTGTATGGTTCGGATTTTTTCAGATCAGAGATATTTGCAATGGTTTTGTAAAGTTTAGGATGAAAATTATCTGATTTCATAATTTATGGTGAAATTTGAAGATTAAGGCAAATTTCAAGGGGATGATTTGGAGTTTTCCCATTTGATATTTTAGAAATTAATAATATATTATAAAAGATATTAATGGTCAATTTTTAAAACCTTTTTTGAATCCTAATATACTCTATAAAAAGAAGTCACAAACATATCCCTAATTAAATCATACTAAATCCGGTCCTTCTTGGTCTCAAAACAGTGTCACCGTGGGATGTGGAGATTAATATATGTATGAATGTGGAGATTGAATATGTGAAAATGATATGCACAAATTTGTCTCGAGGATAAATCCATAATTACGTTTGATTTTATATCTCTATATTACTACAAAATTAGTGATCATATGTGTATTTTTTAAAATCATGTTGATATCCAAAACAACACTTTTTCGTGGTCGGATAAATTTCAAGTTTATGTGCAATTTACGAGTCAAATTTATACGCACCAAATAATGTAGCTTACACCTACTATCGTCTGTGAGAACGCTTGCACGGATGCACCTACCATCTGATCAAATTCACCAGTCGTAGATGGATATTTTGGATGCTTCTGGTGTGCACACTCTTGTAATTATAAAATGACTAATGATAAATTTCACCACTTGTACTACTATTCTTGAGTCTTGGCCACATAAAAAACTATCTTATTGATAGTGTAAGACAAACCATATAATAGTGTTTATATGTCACTTGATCGATATTAACTCGGGAGCGCTAACGTATATAGTTTAAGGTCATCTCTAACTATATTTTTTTTATTTCGTTTCCTTTCTAATTCTCTTTCTCGTTCTTATTCCTTTTATTTTCTCTCATTCCAACAGTTTTCTTTTAATAGGAATCGTGAAAGAAAAATAAAGAGAATCCGAAATAATCTTAGTAATCCCTTCGTAATAGAAATCGTGAAGGGAAACTGTTAAAACGTTGAAAGAAAATAAATCCAGTTGTAAAAAAAATTTAAACGCTAAAGAAAACGATTGGGCATAGTCTAACATGCATGACAAGAGAACCATCAATTCATCCCGGCCGGTCCCAATCCATCGATCCGTGATCCGTGAGTAGGAATCTCGCACGATGTGATCCAGACTATGTTATGGCTGGCGGGCTCGCTACGTGCCGTCTTCCAGGTCTCCTGCCAATACGAGTTCGCCACGCCTTCTGTACGAACGTCAAAAAATAATCTGAAAACAAGTGGTAGCCGCAATCCTGCCGAACATTCAGAGGCTGAAAGGCATGTGAAGCTGATCGACGAGGGAGCTGCAGCCAACCGGCGCGCACGCATGTGCCAGCTGCGCTGACTCCCCATGGAAACGGCCGAGTCGCCTCTCACTTTCTCTCGATTAATTGTAGCAGATGATCGAGCAGAGAAAGGAACTTCAGAAAGCGAGTGAATTGAGAAGCAGATTCTGACCATGGGTCCGTCAGACTGGTAGTAGTCGCGTCGATGTCTGTTTCTGATCGTTCTCCGTTCTGATCGTCCAGGCAGTCGTCGTCGACTCGTGGTGGACGGACGTGCTCGATGGTGCTGCCATCCTGACTGCCTGGCACCACGCTGCATGCGGCTGGCGGATCGGAGAAACTACTGGCAAGTCTCCTGGTCGGAGCCGAGCACGCTGCTCGGTGTCAGCTCCCTCGACGACGCCGCCGCTGCCGCTGCAAGAGTGACAGATAGGTAGCGGTGGAATTGGATGGTAGAAAATTCGAATTATTTGATTTTGTATTTGTTAAAATATGAATATGGATATTTGTTTCTGAAATGGATATTAAAATGGATATATCCGAATTCGGTTTTGAGATTCGGATTCAAATGTGGATATCCGAATTCGAGATATATCCGATTCGTATCCGTATCCGCTAACCAGGGAACCAAATTTTACTAAAATTTTAGAAATTTCAGATATGAACGAAATTCCAACCCAATCAAATTGGAACAAATTTCAGTCAAATTTTATCAAATTTCAGTTAAATTTGATCAAAAATTCAAATTTCCAACATGAATTTTGAACAAAATTTCTAAAATTCCGGCCCAATCATATTAGAACAAATTTCAGTCAAATTTTATCAAATTTCAGTCAAATTTTTTCAAAAATTTAAATTTCCGACCTGAATTTCGAAGATCGAGTAGATATCCGAATGCGGATTCGTATTCGAACTATCTGATTCGTATTCATATTCGAGGATATTCGGATCCGTATTCGCATTCGAATTAAAATATGGTAAATCGTACTATCCGAATTCGATTCCATACGTATTCGATCGGTTTTCATCCCTACAGATAGGAATAGGATCGAAGTTGTTGGTAATATGTGCAAAAATCTAATTCCAGATTTTATACAAGGCATATTTCATAATCTATAACAGATGAACATACTTCTAATCTTAGCAGCAAGCAACAGTACCAAAAATCCATCAGTTTCATCAAGAACTCACAGTTGGGTTGATGAAGGGATGAAGTTGACGATGTGTCGATTCGCTGCCGTGCAGATCGTAGATGAATCAGTGCAGAGCGGTCACGCAGGTGCGCTGCCCAGAAACCTTATTGCCGTCCCTCGTGCGGGCTTCACGACGGCAGAGGCTGGGAGATACCGCTCACCCTCTAACCTTGTGCACGGCAAGGAGAAGGGCCGACGAGATCCGGCAGCACAGCACACAATACAGTGATCTGGATGGGTGGAGAAGAAAATGTGGAGCAGAGAGATCTGTTCTCAAAAGCCTGGATGTCTCCAGAATTTATAGGGAAATGGCTGTCCTCTTGGAGCCGTTTTCTCTCATAAATTGCCCACTAATTACTGTCTCCATAACTAACCAATAACTCTCAGAATTAAGGCATTGATCACGATTAAAACGGCTAATTATGACATTGATCACGATTAAAAAAGGGAGAGCAGCAAAAGGGCTTGCAATACGCGAATGTTCACGTGAAAAATACACGAATACGCGCGCACGTGTGAATATAGCAAATGTACTCTCTTTTTCTCATTTTCTCTATTTCAAAAAGACGAGAGAACTCAAATATTTAAGTTGATTTACATCCCTTATCTAACAATACGAGACTAAATCTTCTTCTTTGCATTCTCATAAATGGCCACATTCTAACAGAAGTTTCGTCTCGGCACATTGCGCCGGTGACGGGGCCATGTCCATGCGGGCGAAGTCTAGAGCAAAAGCCTAAAGGGCACCATCATCATTTGGTTCGTTCCCGCCAGAAATGGCTAAAGGGCACCGTCAGGCACAGACAAGACAAGAATGTCCCTAGCTACGCTGCCAGGGGCCGGCATGCAGTCAGCTTGCAACTTTGCAAGTCGTCGTCTCCGTGTCGCCGTCCGGCCATCCTGCTTGCCGAGATAGGTCCTGGCCAAGGCCAATGTTACCGGGTTCACTTTCGGTCGATGCTCACAGTTCAGTTCAGCCATCAGTCGTCGCCACGTCGGAAAGGTTCCCTCCATCGATGACTCTTCCACGGTTGGCTGCAAGTCGTTGATTCCTTGCGAAAGTTCGTCATTTGGTGACTCTTCACACGCAACGTATCGAGAAAACCTGACAAATCTCCACAATTTTTTTTTATTTTGCTTTCATAAGTTCATTTCTAGAAAATGATCAGTGTTCTTGAATTTATATCGCTAATTTCGCGCCTGTGGAAATGATAGTATTCATCACCAGTATAAAAAAATATTGTATGGTTAGCCGCATAGCATTACAAATAAATCACTGCTCAGCGTTCCGTCTATTTGTACATCTTGGCGAATGGCGACGACTCTGCTCCACCATTCTTACCTCCTTCACCCTGTCCTGGCCATGCTATTTCGAGCTGTTCGCAGGAGGCTGTTGGCCTTCAAGTCTTGATAGTCTGCTGTTCTTGGTGAGGTTTAGACGTTTAGTAGTTCCGACTAAATGCATATCTTCAATACTTCCAAAAAGATGTTCTTATTCACCAATGTTAATTTTATCATGACTTCTACTAGCAAGCATAATTAAACAGTATCATGTATTGTGTTTGTCAAAAAAAAAAAAAAACACACACACACACACACACATTGAGAGCTGCGATGCGGGGGGCGACTTAGGTTTTCCCCGCCGCCGACCGCCATCCCCTCCGAAGCCGCATCTACCTAATGACGCCTGTACCTAGGAACCTATGAAGCCCATGACATCGTCTGCCCCGTGGTCGCGCCCCTGACATCTGCCCCGTGGTCGCGAAGTTGCCGTATGTGAGGACCATCACTGTCGGCATCGGAAGCATTCCCCTCCACAGCTTGATGCCCGTTGTCCGCTACCCGTTGCCAGCGCCCACTCCCACACCAACCCACCGCCTTCAGCCCCTCTGACGGACATTGCCCACTGCTAGACACCTCCTCCTCCACTGGATCTTCAACCCCTGTCGCTCCACGCAGTCACACCATCTCCTCCTCGTCCCGTCGCCGGTCACTCGCACATACCTAGTCACCCTCTAGAGCTCCTCCATGCTGAAATCCCTAGCTGGTGCAACATGACTTCCTCCACACCCAATAGCATGTAGGGGGCCTTTTGGTTCTCGTGATGCCCAACGGTATGTAGCTGCTGCAACATAACTTCCTTCTCTACCACCAGCCGTCCTAGATCCTAACTGATGCCTCCACCTCCTCCGTTGGATCTCCACCACCATGGAGGCCTCTCCCACCACCTTGCTTGAGTAGGATACGCTCCCCATCCAATCGGTAGTCACCCCGCATGCCACCATCGCTTTCATCAGCGCTACCCGTGCACTCCCTTGAGGTGTCATGGGTGATGGTGGGCTTGAAGGGTTGCCCTAGACAGGATCCATCTCCACGTCTCATTGCGTAGCCGTCATCACTGCTGCTCAAGGGAGCACAATCTTGCTTTTAAAAGGTTGGCTCAAGGCAGATGTTACCGCTGCCTTGCATGTGACCACTAAGTCAGCTCCTACCGGGATGTCTTCCGTTGCATCCGCTATTGGCATCCTTGGCATTGAGAGAGAAATGCTGCTTTTGGCCCCTTACTCCTCATAGCCCGCACGCTCCCTCCCCATCTACCCAATCTCACCATTCACTAAAGATGGCAACAGGTAGAGATTACCCGCGTGCTAGCGGGTAAGAAACCCGATGGGTGCAGGTTTGGGTTTCAATGTTTTTCTGCGGGTATGGGTACAGGTTTGATCCTAAACTTGATGGGCAAAAGGTCACATGCAAGAAAAAGTTATACCCGTGCCCATGAACCCGTAAACCCGATCCAATCACCTTATATGTGGGCTCAAATCATCACTAGTTATATAAACTAGGAGATTAGATATATAAATCCACCTCAATTACCCGCAAACCTATGCTGTGGGCGGGCATACGGACACGCTCATGGGTACAAGATGCCCGAGGGTGGCGAGCGTAGGTAGCATTTCTTACCCTTGGTGGGTAACGGGTACGAGTGTAGGTTTGGGTATAAGTTCATGGGTACGGTCTGGGTAGCCTCTACCTACAAGCATTTTACCCATTGCAATCTTTAACATTAGCAGCTAGCATAGAGCTGGGCGGAGATCATGGCTACGTCTCCGCTGCATGGGCATCACTCCATGTCACCTGTTTCATCCTAACCCTTTGCTAGGTGTGGCAGGGACGTCGCCTCCATTTGCCACGACAGGGGAAAGGTTCATGCTGTCCAAATGGGCATGTCAGGCCAACCCAACATGGGCTCAGCTCAGCATGACCCGGTTACAGCCTAACCCGACAGGCCCGTTAAGTTTTGCAGGCCATGCCGTGCTAGCCCACATGACGTGACCTCGGCCCACAGCATGGCCTGTCAACCACCGTGCCGTGTCGGGTCAGCCCGTGCACAGTTGCAACACAGTGGCCCGGCCGGCCCGGTAGCATGGCGTGGCCCGATGGCACGACGCGACACGGAGGCACGACGATGCATGGCCGGCACATCGGGCATGGAGGAGGCTTGGGCATGTAGGAGGACCAAAAATAGGGAAACAAATAAAAAATAATAACTACAAAATTAAACGCAATATTTAATATGCTTCCTCAAATGCCCCATTCTATTTATAGATCTGGCATCTATTTCACTACTGCATATATTACACTTAGCAAATCTTACATGTTCCCTGGTAATTTCTCTAAAGATCTTTTCAAAATGTTGCCACACAAATGACCACGCACGCGAGTTCTTAGTGTCTTGATCCGCGAATGGGAAGATGAAATTTTGTTGGAAAAGAGAGATAGGTGGGTAAGTGGCCGATGGGATCACTAGAAGTTTAGGAATTAGGATGGTGGCTACTTGCTATTTATAGGCTAAGAGAGAGGTGAGTGGTGGCAGGTCGCTTTCGAAAAAAATAAAGAAATCAGAATAATAGGGACACATAATTAATTCTAAAAAAGAGCTTTATTGATAGATTGCCTCACTAAAAATCTTTCTAGCAAAGGAAAAAAGAGTACAACTTAGCTCAAAAAATTGAACATTACACATTCTTATCAACATCTAGATACAATTTTTTGAATGAATCTTCAAGCTCCGTGTTCTCTGCAGTTTGTTGCATTCGCGCTTCAACTTGTTCCTAGATTTTTATGATGGTGAGTATTTCCACAATCTCACTTGTGAGACTTGTTCTTCTTTCTCCAATTATCCGAGTAAGACTAAAGGCATCCTTCGAAGAACCTATAGATACGAGGATCGTTAACAAATCTGTCACACCCGGTTTTAACGGCCAAAACCAAGTGCGGCTTATGTGTGCCCAGGAAGTTTAATACACATAAGGACGTCATAGGTGAAGTAACAAAAGCAATACTTTATTCAATTAAACATTCACCTCTTACAATAAAAGACTTTACCTAAACAAATCTCAAGATTTAACTAAACGACATCATCTAAACGACGGCAGCGGGACGAAAGCATTGGCGACCAAAACTCCACAGGCACCGACTGGAAGACATGCTCCTTAGAACACCAGGTCGTCGTCTTGGAAATCCTCAAAGTCTTCCACTGAGCAGCATATGTTTTTGGTAGGAGAAAGCAAGGGTGAGCACATAATGTACTCAGCAAGTGTGGAAAAATAATGACATGCAGGCTTATATCAAGAGTAGGCTGACATAAGGTATTATTTGCATAAATGCGAGTAATGAAAACACATTTGGACTCAAAAGCATTAGACATGTATTAAGTGAATGTAACTCAACAATCCATCATCTAGCATACAAGGTTCCCCACCCTGCATACCACAACTGTCTAGTACTCCCTGTACTAAGACCAAACCACAACATCTAGTACTCCCTGTACCAGATGCAAAACCAAACCACCATCTAATCATATGAGGATCCAAGTCTCTCATATCCGTGAGCACGGCTGTTATAACAGTTTTACACTCTGCAAAGGTTGTCCAACTTTACCCACGAGTCAGTGAATTTCATGTTGCCGTGTTTGCAAGACACTTAACACACGCCAGTGGTGTGCCGCCAAGAATCACTGTATGACACTTTTCACTAACCAGAGACTAATCCAGTGCATGTCTGCCCACTAGGTTTCACCGCCAGGCTTTACGCAAGCAAAGCTCCTACCCAGAAGCCCCCTTTTGTGCTGACCCAACGCACACTGGACAGATTCTAATCAGTATGTCACACCTTACCCATACCAGCCTCGTGGTTGGTACGTCACTTCTTGAGTTGTCGCTCCACGAACCGGTCCTTACTTAGGTTACTTGAGCAAACACTAAACCAACGTCATAACCATGACCACTATCACCAACATCCCTATGCTCAAGACCTAAGGTTCCATGTTGCTAAAACATCATCATATTAACCATCATTACTGCATATGTTCATTAACCAAAATTATGACACTTCCCAACATTCCAAAAGCAAGGCTAAGCAATCTACCCATAAAAGACTCCTAACCATAACCCATCTAGGTTCCAAGGGATGATAAGGGAAAATCTAGGGAAGAACCCTAACATAGGTGACTACCTATCATATTGACAGGCATTGCATACAGCTTTGTAAAACAAAACATTTAAAAACATAGGTTCAATATGATCAAGGACATTTGCCTTCTCCTTGCTGCTGCTCAGTGTATTCTTGCTCCTAGTCTTGATGTTCTTCAAATTGATCCGGGACGTTATCGGCTAATCGCACAATTACCGGCAAACAAACAAACAAGATACACTAAGAACAGAGCACAAAACAAAAGAACAACGAGATAAAAACTGGCTAAAAAGGAAGAGCACTGAAAAACGAATCCATCGACGCAAGAATAGCTTAAATCGGAGTTACGATGGAAAAGTTAGGGCTAAAACAAGTCTAGGGTTAAATCTGGAAAAAGAAAAAGACCTAAATTGAATTATCAGAAAGTCCAGAGACCTTTTTGTAAAAACAGAGGGACCAAAATGTAATTATGAAAAAGTATAGGGACCTAACTGTAAAAAGATAGGGCTCTTTTTGTTATTTCAGAAAAGTTTAGGGGCTAAATTGCAAAATTACCAATTAAAAGAATTATCAGATTTATTTTTATACTGAAAAAGGTTTGAATTACTGACTGGGTAGCTCAGGCTGACGTGGCAGGGTGACAGGGGTGACACATCAGCAGAAAGGCTGAGGTGGCGGCTGAGGTGGATGGTGACATGGCATGGCTGCTGACTGGGTTAAGTGGCCACACGTGGCAGCCTCTGATTGGTCAGCGAAGGGGTACAAATGGGATCTAATCTAGGCCATTGAGGACAGATCCGACGGCTGAGCTTAAAGGGGACGGTCGGCAGGGTGGTTCTCGGCGGAGCCGAGCTCGGGCATAGCGGCGACTAGCCGGAGACAAGCGCAAACCTCGTCGCCGGCCTCGGATCACGACGACAAGAGGCGGAAAAGCATCAGGAGGGAATGGCGATCTCGTTTTGGGGCTTACCGGAGGCTGCGCGGCACTGGAAGGTGGTCGGCGACGGAAGGGGGCGGCGGCTGCTTCGGGAACTCGTCGGAGAAGGCTCTCCGGCGGCGCAGAGATCAAATCGACGACGGGAAAAGCTTCTGTGGTGGCAGGCACTCGTGATGGTGGGCTTGGGATGTGCTGCGATGCTCTGGAGCAGCGGCGAGGGCTGCGCAGCGAGCTCTGAACTCGGCGTCTGAGGCTCGGGTTTTGGCGAATTCTGGTTGAGATGCGTTCGGGGAGGGAGGCTCTGCTTATATAGGCAGCTCGGGGTGTCCAGGGCGACGGCGCAGCGAGATCAACTCGGACACGGCGGCGGGGATATGCATCCGATCTCAATCCGTGATTTCCTTAGAGATAAGGCTGGCTAGAGATAGAGGGGATCTCGGGGGTTTGATTTGGCATCTCTCTAGAAGCTCTCGGGTTCGGTTTGGCCTCGGATTCGAACGGAAATCGGCGGCCGGCGCGTTCCCGTCTCTGAGTCGGAGTCCGACTGAAGGAGGAAGAAGGTCCTGACATGCGGGACCCGCATGTCAGCGACTCAGGTGGGCGGTTAGGCGCGCGGGGATGGCGCGCGGAGATGGGCCGAGGCAGGCGGCCCAGGTGGGAGGGGAAACCCGTGATGGCTGGGTCGAAGCCGAGGGAAAAGCGGGCCGAAAAGAGAAAAGACGGCCCAGAAGAGATTTTATTCTTTTTCTTTTTTCTATGAATTCAAATCCAAATTCAAATTCAAAATCCAGGCAAAAACTCTTCAAATAAATTCATCAAAAATCAAATAAAAATCTTATTTGCCTAATTCAACATGAATGCAAGATATTCACTTATATCCTATGTCATTTTCTTTTTCTTTCATATAAAATAGGGTTTCTTCTCTTTTTAAAATAAAATATTTAAACTTATTTGAACTTTAACAAATATTGAGAACAATTTGGAATTAGAAAAATTAGGGTGTTACAAAATCTCGTGCTAACAGTGAAAGCACTGGATAATTCATTTTTTGCTCATGCCACCATTGTAGTATGTTGAAATTTTCTTGCTCATGACTAATAACGTCGCTATCGATGAATTTTGTTAGCTCCCCTCCAGATGCTGAAATTCCAGCGCTCGTAGACGATCGTGATGAAGAGTCTGAACTTCTTGATGCAGAACCTCCTCCAAATATGTTTCTCCACGTTGTTGCTTTTTTACTTATTGTGTGTGCTAGTGGAGGTCGTTGCAGGTGAACTATGGCATACTTTATTTTATTTTTACTGTAAACTTCGAATAACTTATAACGAATATTAGTATAATAAGTAGAACAATCGTGGCCAAGAACATCACCTAGAATTGTGTGAACTCTACAGAAACCTGCAATTTTTGCTGTAGGATCTAAAATAAAGGTAAATGCATACAACAAAGGAATTTCTTTCTAATATTTTAAAAATTTAGATTTCATAGGAACTACACAATTTCTTAGAATTTTGTCATTTTCATAGATGTTTAAATGGGTAGCAATTTTAACAATATTTTATACTACTAAACAAGATGTTGGATAATAAACTCCTGATAAACTCACAGTTGAATCATACAAAAATTCAAGAAACTCAAGTATCCTTTTGGCAGCATTCCAATGTGCTTCTATGAGTAAAGTTTGACCTCCATGTTGATGGTAATGTGTATGAATAAACACACTAAATGTGCTCTTATATGGTAAAATATTTTTGAGAATCAAGAAATAGAGTTCCATCTTATCGGCATGTCCATAGCAAACTTACGTGGTCACACACTCATTGCAACACAATATTGCTTATATGTTGCAGTTCGTTGGTTAGAGGAGTTTACAAAAGATATTGCGGTACGAAAATCGTTTATGTATTGCGCTAACCTCTTCAAACCAGGTTTTACTATAAGATTGATAATATGACAAGCATAACGTTATGTAACAAGAAAGATTCAGCATATATACTAAACAACGACATAAGAATATCCATTGCTCTAGAGTTTGCACCGATATTATCTAAAGTGATAGCAAATATTTTATTTGTGAGCCTAAAGTCTTCGACTACTTGAGGTATTTTTTCAGCAATATTTTCATTGGTATGTGCATTGTAAATTAACTGGAAACCTATTATTCTCTTTTCTAGTTCCTAATCATTAACAAAATGAGCAACCACACTAAGATAATCCTCTCTAGCCCTACCTGTCCATATGTTTGAGGTCAAAGCAACTGAAAATGTACATGTTTGTAACATTTCTATAAGCTTGCTACGACACTCATTATAGTATTTTACCATATCCCTAGTAGTTGTTTATCTAGAAACATGCGTGAACATAGGATTATGAGCTTCCTTAATGTAATTTTCAAATGCAATATACTCACTGATGTTGAGTGGTAGATCCACTCTTGCAATGAAGCAGCGTAGCTCTTGTCAAACATTGGTGGAGTCATACTCCCAATGACGAACAGAGCCGTTGGGGTTGTACTGTAGCACCGTATGTTTCATATATGCTCCACTCTTTCTCTTGCAAGTTGCGGCATGCCTCTTCAAGTGTCCCGTTCCACCTGAAGATTTTGCAGATAATTCATATTGACAAATATAACACCTAGCATACCTGACACTTACCCCGTTTTTCTCTCTATAGATTCTTTCGAGGTCTTGCCAAACTTTAGAAGTAGTGGCTCTTGATCTTTTGGAGCCGGTGTTTGCTAACGTGTGTGCACTTGCAGAGCCTGACGATGAAGGTGCTGCTGCATGTGAACCAGCAAGAGGTTCACCGTCGGGTCCTTCTTCATCTGCAGCACTACTATCAACGGGGGTTGTAGTCCCCTGAGAGTCCTTGAAGAAAAAAATCATGATCATGGTCACCGTCGTCCATGATCAATGTCGAATAGCACTACAAATAATTCAAATATTCAGAGTTAGAAATAATCAAATAATAAAAGAAAGATTGGAGAAAACAAGAAACAACAACGGTGCAAAAAATCACCAAGGTTTCTCCAAGACAGCAGGATGACGATGTTGAAATAACTCGAATTTTTGGCAATAATTCAAACTAATTTTGCTAAATTCATAAATTCTCAAGAACTTTGAGACAAGAATGAGTAGAGGAATTATGTGAGGAAATGATGTTGCTGGTGTGGAATAGAATGACAGGGTGGTGCTCTATTTATAGGTGAAAAATAGTGATTTTTGCAAAAAATCAAAATTTTTGGTGCCCATCGGTCACAAAATAGCTATAAAATTCAAGAAACTGGGTTAATGGCTTAAATGGGCCACGCGTAGCCCATTCAACCTGTTAACCAGATGTTCTCTCATGTGCTTTGCGTGCCACCCATGTCGCCAGTGCTCTGGCAGTCCTGGCCCCATGCCCAATGGCTAGCGCCGGGCTGCTGGCGTGATGGGCGTGCCGTGCAGGTCCGGTCGGTCGTGCTACCGCGTGCCGCATCGCCTGTTGGCGTGTCGTGTTGGGTCGGGCTAATTGTGCTGCCGCGTGCCTAGTCGAGCCAACCATTCCACACGGGCCCCTGTCATGCTTGGCCACGCCGTGCCTAGCGAGGCCAGTCATGCTGCATAGGTTGATGGCGTGTCGGGCCAAGCCATGCTTTGTCGGGTCATGTCGTGTTGACCCATACCAGTCGGGCCGGGCCAAGCCTTGCTAGCCTAGTGTGTTGTGCGCTCAGCCCAAGCATGGCATGTCGCACCGTGCTGTGTCGGCTCAGCCCAACTACGCTCGGGTCTTGCCGTGCCTAGGCCATGACTACAATGGCAGGCCTCAGTCCGGCCCATTAGGCACGGCCCATTTGGCCAGGTTTGGGTAGGGTGATATGTGTGGTTGTTGCTGCCATGCCTCTCACGGCTCGACCACACCAAACCTTGAGTCCATGCTTGCGCCTCTAGTCCAATCATTGTGCTTTGAGTTCTAATAGCTGATTGCAACCCTTCCTCAAGGGTGAGGCTTCTACCTCCAAGCTGTGGCTGTTGCACGTGGACAACCGCCTAGAGCACACTGAACTGCCTAAGGAGGATCCCTCTACTGCCAACAAGGCTAGCATATTTGGTCCTTGCTCTCCGGTTTGGCACTCTCTGGCCCCATTATTCTTTTCTTCACCTATGGCTATTTGCACACTTCCCAGAGACTACCTGCCCACAACCATTGCAGATCCAGACGATCGAGAGTCTCCCATTGTCAATAAGGTGAACAAGGCACTGACCGCCTCCGCTACACATAAGCACCAGGAGCTTCTAATGAATCAGTCACATAAGCACTAGGATCCGCCCATGGAGCAGGTGTTACTCCAAGTTGTCACCTCTGTCGACCCTTTGGTCACTATTGCAGGTGGTGTTTTCCAATTGACTACTGAGGAGCAGTCAGGGCCCTTGGTAGACCCTAGGTTGCAGCCCCAAGATCATGCTTGTCGAATATCTAACTACAAGGTATATATGCATGAGAAGTACACCGTATACATACAAGGTACCTCGTACACATATTTAACAACTCCATATATTGCAGATCCAAACCTGTGGTATGCTATTACTTGGAGATCTTGAAGACACATCCCAAGAAGGTCTTGATTGGGTTACCCGATCAAGTACAATTAGTATCTAGGTTGGATTCCCTATCGATTACGACCGGATCAGAGATGGTACATTAACCTATATATAAGGCGGGGACCTAGACCTCCGGGGGAGGAGGAGATAGCAACACCAAGACCCTAGCAATTAAAGATACTCAGCGACTTTAACCCGAGATTAGCCTAACTCCAATTCTCTCCATTGTAAGGTCTACCCATATTGCTCATATTCGAGATAATCAATATACAACAACATCAACACATGATGTAGGGTATTACTCCAATCGAGGACCCAAACCTATATACATTGTGTGTCTTATTTTCTGCTTGACCCCTGATCTCGAAGGTACCCTTGTTTAATTACGAATATATTGTCGGACACTAATCTTCAATAGTTGGCACGCCAGGTTAAACAAGGGTACCTTTGAAGATTAGTGCCCAACAATATATCCTTAATTAAACAGGGGAACCTTCGAGATCAGTAATCGGGTAGGAAATAAGACATGATGTATACAGGTTCGGGCATCCGATTGGAATAATACCCTACATCTTATGTGGATATTGCTGCATATTGATTATCTCGAGTGTGAGCAATGTGGCTAGACCTATTATAATAGAGAGGATTGAATCTAGGCTAATGTTTGGTCGAAGTCGCAGAGTATCTCCAATTGCTAGGGTCTTGGCGTTGCAATTCCTCCTCTCTCTAGGGTCTGGGTCCCCGCCTTATATAGGGGTTGATGTATCATCCTGGATTTGACCGTAGTCGATAGGGAGTCTTTTATCTTGTCAACCAAGCCAAATAAGATGAATCCAACCTAGATACTAACTGTACTTGATCGGGTAACCCGATCAACACCTTCCTAGTATGTGTCTATGAGATCTCCAAGTATATTAGGTACTGCAGGTTTGGATCCGCAATATCCGGAGTTGTCAAACATGTGTACGGTGTACCATGTCTGTATACGGAGTACTCCACATGCATATACACCCTATAGTTAGATATTCAACAATAGCCCCCTAACTGTGCTCAGTATGGAGGGTTTCTTCAAGCGCACACTCGAAGTGTCGAGTGGAAACGCAGTTGGGGTCAAGTGCCCTACTGTTGTCCCCACTCGAGACTGCAAAAAGGTGTGGAACTCTGAGTAGAGTTAAAAGAGAAAACTCCAAAATTTGAACCAGGCGCATTTAAGATGCACGGATGGGCATGCAAAGATTTGCATGGCACCATCACCCCGCCTTTCACGCCAAACAAGGCACCACACGAAGGGAGTGGTTACCAAAGATATAGTAAGTTCATGGTTATTTATTCGTACAAACCTAGACTATAGCCATTCTTTCACCCTCTCACCATCATGCTTCTCTCGTAAGCTCTCATCTTTCTCCGCCCAAGCACACGCTGCCACACAGAAACCTAGCCCATGGCTTCCAGCCCCTCTGCGAACATCGCTGCTCCTTCTTCGCCGGAGAAAAAGCCCGACGCGATGCCCGTTGATGCCTCTCCCAAGCAATCGGACGAGATGAAGCTCTTGATAGACGTCTGGTCAATCTCGACGATGCAAGAGTCCAAGCTCCAGGAACTTGAAGCCAAAGGGATCGTTCGTCCTCGTGAACTGGCCAACTGGAGGCCGGCGTCGGGTGAGGAATTCTCCTCTTACCAATTGGATCATGAGATTGTAGTGTTTGAATTATTTTTTTGATACGGTTTCAATGTTCCCCCTTCCAAATTCTTTCTCACCCTACTCGAGTGGTGCTGAATCGAGCTTCACCACCTGAATCCTAACTTGATCACCATGCTCAGCGTGTTTGTCCACCTGTGTGAAGCTTTCCTCGGTATCGTGCCGAGCTTGAATTTGTTCCAATAGTTTTACCATTTGAAAAGGAATACTGAGAACAAATGTGTCAGAGGCTGTTATTTTCAGTTGCAGAATAGGATGAATGATTCCTATATCCTAGTTATGTTAACCACCCCAACCCAGTGTTGTCTCCCTTAGCCTACAAGGGCCTACATCCCCACCCAAATCCATCCTTGATGAAGAAGCACCATGAGTCTGACCACACTACCCATTACATCAAGAGGATTGGCGAACATAGGCAGAGTTGTTTAACTGGGTAGCATGTGGCTAAAGACTTCATTAGTCGGAGGTCGAGCCCCTTGAAAGCACGAGATCACTTTGCCTCAGACTATACTGGAGAAGATGATAGCTCTCGGGACATAGCCGGATGTAAGATTTAGCTATCATTTTGCTGCTTTTGTTGCCATTGTCGAGCTCTTTCGGGTGACTCTTTTTTCTCATTTTATCTCTATCCCTGTAGGACACTGCTACTCGATTGAGCAAACTATTTGCCAAAGAGGCACAACCATGCTCCATCCATCCCTACTCCCTTATGAATCCTCGACCATCGGTGAGAATTTCGAGTGACTCTTTTTTCTCATTTTAGCTCCATCCCTGTAGGACACTGCTACTCAATTGAGCAAACTATTTGCTAAAGAGGCACAACCATGCTCCATCCATCCCTACTCCCTTATGAATCCTCGACCACCGGTTAGAATTTTCTTGATTAAGAAAGTAGCACTGATTGTTACTTGTTCAACCTGATTCATCTTTTGATTCTAGGTTCTAGTCTTTCACCAAGACAGAAACATCTCCACGACTAGGGTCCTTGTTCTCGAGGACACCTCCTCCTCTGGTGCCAGCGATGAGCAAGGCCCTCGCCCCGTAACTAGTCTTGTTGCAGAGGAAAATGAGGCCAAAGGGAAAGCATCGACCAATCAAGAAGCCAAAGGGTCTCCTTGACCCAAGAGATCATATTCGCCATCTGATCTGCTGCCCCTCAAGCGCACGTGGAGAAGAAGACAACTAGTACTGAAATAGAGTCCTCAAGAGATCATTTATCTAGCTGCTACTTTGGTTATTGAGCACATACCAATTAACGCCTGGTCTATATGGGTGACCTTTCTACAGGTAATAGCCGGAGCCCCTCCTCTATCACCTCCTCGAGTAACCGCCAAGCCTAATGACTCGATAAAAGAGGTAACTCGTATCAAATTGACCCCCCTTATGTTGGTCATTATTCTAAGCATTTGCTCGATAACTCTAGAATGATGATGAATCATTGCGGACTGGTTTTTTTGCAGGCAATGGCTACCCTTGCTTCATTTGACCCCCAGGTCATCCCTTTGATACAGCTGGTCCCAGATGCCGGTATGATGAAGAAGATATTGACTAAGAGGAAGAAGTTGGACGTCCTTTCAAGCATTCCAGTCACCAAAAGGTTTTACTTGAGTATTTATCTTGAATAGTAGCCTTCCTTTCCGTTCCTTACTTTGTTGATCGTAGGTCATCACGCCTGAGAAGTTAGAGGAGTAGACGGCAAGCATTTCAGCCAGTCCATTGGTTCCAGCTTACCCCGTTGTGTTGCCTCTGCTTTCTCGAACAGAGCAACCTCCCGCGAATGCACTCGAGCTAGACTCGAAGCTCAACACAACTGAGGTCCTTGTGACTTTGTCGACTGTTGATCCTTGGGCATTAATAAAAGCTCGAGTCAAGGTAATAAGCCTTTGTGCATTCATTATACAACCCATCCTTTTGACCTCGTTAACTCTGCCCCTTCTTTTTTAACAAGGCCATGAAGGTGCAAATCGAGTCATGCTCACAACTGTAAGCACCTAGGTAGCGACCGCCAAAGATCAGCATTTGGCGATCGACCACTCTGACCACCAGAAGGCCCTCGAGGAGAAGGATGTCCTGCTAGCTACTCGCCAAGAAAAGACCAACAATTGGTTTACTTGTAGGTCACTAGTATATGATTCGAACGGCAGGCAGATGATGCTGAATTATTTTTGTTTGCTTTCCCAGCTCTCGAAGCCAACTTGAAGATCAAACTCGAGGCTATCACTGAGGCAATAAAAGTCATCAAGAAGAAGGATGAAAGGCTGGAAGAACTCAAGAGTGCTTTGAAGAAGGCAGAAACTGATTGGGATGCCATGGCCGTCGAACGGGTTTCTGCAGTTGTCGTGCTTCAAAAGCTAAGGGAGCAAACCCTCAACCGAATGAACTAGTCAGCTTTCATCAGCGCTGATGCAATGCTTGATCTCCTCAAGAGCTACAACCCCAATCTTGACATATCGGTGGTGAAGGAGGGGTTCAAGTGCTCTACTAAGGAGGTAGCAGATATTATTCAAAGCGTCAGGCCTCTGATTCCTGCCTTTGTCGAGGCTTTAGCACTTAGGCTGCTTGATGATGAAAGCAAGGGTAGTCCTTCTAGTTGATTTCCTATAGTTCTTAACTTAAAACATTTGCAACTTGTCATGTGATTTTGGGATGTTTGTGACATTACTGCTATTTTGCTTGTCTAGCATGTTATTGCCTACTACTTTCTTGTCAATGAAATAAAGTTAGCATGAGTAGATACAATACTGATTAGTACGTGTTAGAACTTCCTTGGAACTAACGAATTTCATATCCTTTTATACTTGAAAGCTCAACTAGACACATTATTAAATGCATTGGCTCTCGAGTAAACACTCGAAGTAGCTGACAGAGTAAGGAAAAGAAAAACTAGTGCAAAATTAGGAATAGAGACAACATGATGGTTTTTGCAAACTTAAACCGACTTGCGTACTTAGTCAGCATGCGAACATGAACTCGATAGAGAACACATATGTGACCGACTAGAACTTCAGAACCTTGTTGGTAGTTAGGCGTGAGATGTTTGACAATCTCTGATGTCGTTATACCTTGTGAGGTGTAGTTGTCCGTCATTGACCCAATACATGCCTCTATTGGTTCTATTCAGTAATTTTTGCAAAAAACCATGTATTTACAAAATATGGTATTACTATGTAGTCCCTGACTCTCTGGTCGAGGAGAAGATTTCCTGATCGAAGAATAAGAAAGAACATATATATACCATCGAAAATATATGATATAGTCCCCGACTCTCTACTGAATGACTGGATCGAGTGAAGAGTAGAGTCGTAGCTTCGAAAATATGTGATGTAGCTCCCGACTCTCTGTTTGATGTGATAATCAAGACAGAGAGTGGAGCTGTAGCATCAAGAAATACCCGGCATGGTCCCTGACTCTTTGCTCAATGAGTGGATTGAGTAGAAAGTAGAGCATAAGCGCTAACATTATGTGATATAGACCCCTGGCTCTCTAGTTGATGTGATAATCAAGATAGAGAGTAAAGCATAAGCATAAAAAATATATGATGTAGCACCTGACTCTCTACTCGATGATTGAATCGAGTGGAGAGTAGAGCATAAGCATTGACTCATTACTTTTTACCACATGCTCAAAGGCACCAGCCCCCGAGCATATGGTTGCAACTATGTCATGCTCATCGAGTGAATTCGAATAGCCGGGTAGGTGAAAATTAAAAATCCACTCTTGTTCGTGCTTGTTTTCATCGCAACACCTGATTTGACGTTCCATAATGATGTAGCATCCCGCCACATAGGGATTGGACATGCCATAATGCCTTAGTGACATTTTGGCTTTCGCCTGACACACCAGCCTGTAGACACCACGCAATCGAACGCAACTGACATTATCAGATCTTGACGATTTCACGTCTACAGATCAACCCATTCCCTTGACTATAAATAGAGGGGACCCAAGGTCATCCATGTTCACCCCAATATCCTTTCATTCTTCCTTGCACATTGCTCAGTAGTGCTTGTAGATTTTAATACCATAGCCTCCACTCCACTGTCGTCTACCAAGCAATGCTAGGAAAACGAAGAAGTAGTACCTCTTTCCCCAAAGCCTCTTGCCATTGTTTCATTGGGAACCATCATCATCTCATCCGATGAGGAGGAGTCGAGTGACGGACCTAAGAGAAGAAGATGCAGAATATCCGTCAGAGTTCATCGACCCTTCACTCGGCACCTCTAGTGCTTCCTCAACATCGATGCCACAGAACGAGCGACACGGACTATGCAAAAGGGGGATGAAGACGGTGATGATCTCGATGAGATCATCGACTAGGTCACCGACAAAGTCTTCGGCGATGGAGCCCCCGAGCCTCCGACGGTGAAGAAAGCATGATCGTTGACTCCGTCGACAACCGCTAGATCATCTCCGTGTCCCACGGAAGGTCCTTCGGCATCGCCGGCGTTGGACAGCAGCTCCAGCATGGGTAGGGTCTTCGCTTCAGCCACGTTGCTAGCCCTTTCGTTTGCTGGTGACTAGTCCTCGAGGCGATCAGCTGCCATCCCAAGGAGGAGCAGAAGAGGTTCCTCGACTCATTCGAGGACAAGTAGGGTTCCACTTCCTACACTCTTCCAGCATATACTTCCAAACTCTTGGAGGTGATGGATCTTCACTGTTTGCAAGAGTTAGGTGAATCCTTTCTATCAACTTTGCACTAGCCACACAAGTTTGAAGGCAATTAAATTGCCTTCTTGGGTCCCATGAGAGCCACCACTTCTTAGTACGGGAGAAGACCTCAGATATTTAAAAGTTAGTCTGATTAAATGTAATCGACTAACCTTCAATTTACCTTATTTATGAATGAAACTGTCGAAGTTGATCGATATTCCATGAGTTTTCGTGTATGTCATTGCTTGTTGTAGATAACCGCACTGATCCAGGTTGAGTGACTTCAACTACTATATAGGGCCCTTCCTACTTAGGTGATAACTTGTGGCGCCTATCCCATTTCTGTACCTTGCATAGAATAAGGTCCCTAGCAGTGAGTTTTCTGGGCTAGATCTTATGACTGTGATATCTATGTAATGCTTGTTGATACTTAGCTGATCATATAGATGCTCATCACGATACTCCCCAAGGAGTTTAAAATCATCTGCCCATAAATACTCTTGCCCTTCTTTCGAGTAACTTTACACTCATGATGATCCAAACTGCAACTCAGTCGGGAGCACTGCTTCTGCCCCATAGACTAAGAATAATGGAGTTTCACCGGTGGCTCTGTTAGTCGAGGTGCGGGTGGCCCATAGTACTAAAGGAAGTTCCTTCACCTAGCGTTCCGAGTAGGCTTTCAACCTATCGAAGACCCAAGTTTTGATACCCTGCAAGACTATACCATTGGTGTGCTTGACCTGACCGTTACTCTGAGGGTGAGCTATTGAAGCGGAGCAAGTTTTTATGCCAAATTCTTCATAGAATACAGTAAAGGTTCCGCTTCTAAACTAACCACCATAGTCTGTAATTATTCGATGTGGAATGCCATATCGAGTAATTGTACTCCTCATGAACTTCTTAGCTGCTTCTGCGGTTATCTTTCCTACTAGTTTGGCTTCTATCCACTTACTAAACGTGTCGATAGTTACGAATAGGAACTTATAACCACCTTAGGCCCTTGGGAACCGTCCTATGATATCCAAGCCCCACACGGAGAAAGGCCAAGAAAGAGGATTTGTTTACAGAGCTTGGGCTGGTCGAGTGGTCTACCTTCTAAAAAATTGGCAACTCTCGCACTTTTTGACCCGCTCGGTACATCTTGGAAGGCAGTCGGCCAATAGCACCCTTGGCAGAAAACCTTTCCGACCAAGGTGTGGTATAACACATGATTACCACACATGTCTCTATGGATATCAAGCAATATTTTATTTCTCTCTTCCCGAGTGATGCACTTCATCAAGGTTCTGTAACTCCCCTTTCGGTAGAGCTTGCTGTCTACCAAAGTGTACAGCTTGGACTTATGAGCAATTTTCTCTGCAGATGCATCATCGTCGGGGATCTCTTGACCTTCGAGATATGCTTAGAATGGTGTCGTCCAAGTCGGCTCACATTCCAGTAGTGCAGCCTCTGTGTCTACAGGTTCTGCCTCACTGACCTGACCTGACTTTTGGTCGGGTTGGACAACATCTATACTCGAGGCTATCAAGATAGATGATGAGGAGTTCTCGACGAAGACTCTCATAGGTGTTGGTGAACGAGACGAAGCGAGCCTGGCGAGTTCATCGGCGGTGGAGTTATCGCCTCTCCAGATGTGTGTGACTTCCAGCCCTTCAAACTTTTGTTTGAGCTTTCGTACCTCGTTTAGATAAGCCACCATGTTGTCGTCCAAGCACTAGTACTCCTTTTGCACTTGGTTTACGACTAGATGTGAGTCCCCTTTCACGAGTAGTCGCTTGATTCCAAGTAATGTAGCTATACGGAGCCCGTTTATTACTCCCTCATATTCTGCAACATTGTTAGAAGCTTTAAATTCTAATTGAATGGCGTACCTGAGTTCGTTGCCCGTTGGAGATTTGAGTATGATGTCAGCCCCCGAGCCTTGAAGTGTGAGCGATCCATTGAAGAAAAGCGTTCAGTGGTCCTCGACCACGTTTGGTTTTGTTTCTTCAATGTTTGTCCACTCAGCGATGAATTATGCTAGTACTCCTGACTTAAAGCTTGCACGTGGTGCATAGTCCACATGGAACTCTGAGTTTGATTGCCCATTGCGTGATTCACCCAATAACCTCCCTATTGCATATAACATCCTTCAGCGGATGCGTCATCACGAAGGTGACCTTGTGCGCTTGGAAATAATGTTGTAGCTTCCAAGAAGTCATCAAGACCGCGTACAACAACTTCAGCACTTGTGGGTATCATAGCTTGGCATCATGTATGACTTCGCTCACGTAGTAAACAGGTTTCTGGATCTTGGCCTTTTTATCAGGACATTTCCCTTCGACCACTAGGATCGTGCTTACAACTTGTGGGGTAGCTGCAATGTACAAAAGAGCTCCTCTTTGTCATTAGGCGGGGTTAGAATTAACGGAGATGATAAATACCTTTTCAAGTCTTCAAAAGCCTTCTTCGCCTCTTTCGTCCACTCGAACTGGTCGTATTTCTTCAGCAACTTGAAGATAGGCATCCCTCGCTCGCCCATCATGGAGATGAATCAACTGAGAGATGCATCCTATCTACTTTTGAACCTCCTTCAGTGTTCGAGGTGACCGCATCTAATCTAGAGCTTTGATTTTGCGCGGATTAGTCTCATTGCCTCGACTTGACACTAGGAAGTTGAGAAGCTTACCGGATGGAACACCGAACATGCACTTCTTGGGGTTGAGCATCATGCGGTACTTCCTAAGGTTATTGAATGTTTCCTTGAGGTTGTCAATCAATGCCTTTGGTTCTATATTTGACTAAAATATCATCGACATAAGCTTTGACATTGCGCCCGATCTAGGGCTATAAACAATTTTGAATACACTGTTGATAAGTAGCACCTGCACTCTTCAAACCAAAAGACATATTTACATAGCAAAATACACCAAAGAGATTAATAAAGGCAATGTTTTCCTCGTCCTCTATCCCCATGCTAATTTGATGATACTCAGAATAGGCATCTAGAAAATATAGCAATGCACAATCCGTCGTAGAGTCGATAATCTGGTCGATGAGAGGAAGAGGAAAAAGACCCCTGGGACAAGCTTTGTTGAGGTCGGTAAAGTCAACACACATCCTCTACTTGCCATTGGTCTTTTCATGAGGACTGGATCTGCGAGGCACGTGGAATGACATACTTCTCGAATGAAGCATGTCTTTAGGCGTTTCCCGATCTCCTCCTGTATGACTTGCTTTCTGTCCTCCGTGAATCTTCACTATTTCTGCACCACAGGTTTGGCGCCGGGTTCCACAGCTAATCGATGCTCCATCACCTCCCTAAGGACTCCGGACATATTAGAAGATTTCCATGCAAACACATATTGGTTTACCTGGAAGGAGGTGATGAGCTCGAGTTCCTATTTGTGGTCAAGATAAGCCCATATCTTGACCGTCTTTGTCATTTTAGACGGGTTGAGGGGCACTGACTTGATTCCATCATCTGTCTTCTTGCTCTAGGCGCCGTCGTTGGTCTCACCCTTGGTGGCATCGTTGGTCTTGGAAGTATCAGTGAGACTCACGAGCTTAGAGTCCTTGGTATTGTCCTTGCTCTTGCCAACGGCTTGACGCCTCTGATGTTTAGACTCTATGTCTCTTGAGGTAGTCGCCATTCGGTAGAAGTGCTTGACCATCTCCAGGCTCTACTTATTGCACTTGACCGCTGCATGTTGATCTCCCTTGACTGTTATGACCCCTTTGGGACCTGGCATTTTGAGCATCTGGTACGCATAATGCACCATGACCACGAACTTGCCCAGCATTGGGCGCCTTTAGAATCATATTATACGCCGTTTGAAGGTCAGCTTCTCTGTACGGAAGTTGTTGGGTGCGCCGAACGTGACCAGTAACTTTATCTGACCAAGAGGCATGGTCGATGAGTTTGGAGTTATACCATGAAAATGCTCAGCTCTTGCCATGAGCTCCAGCCTTGGGATTCCCATCTTGTCTAACGTCTTAGCGAAAATGAGGTTGAGCGAGCCGCCCCCGTCGACCAATGTTTGAAGAACCTTGATGTTGAGGATAGTAGGATGGACCATAATTGGGTACCGACCCAAGTGTGGAATCACGATTGGGTGGTTAGCTTGCTCCAAGGTAATCAGAACCTCTAACCACTTGAGGTATTGGGGAGGCCCAGTCAGAGTCAGGTTAACCTCCCTTTCGACTGCCTTGTACTACCTTTTAGACTTGTACGTTGCGGATCCTTTGAAGATGTGTGACAAATTCTGATCGGCCTTGCGGAACTTGAGCTTGCCATCGTCAGCGCCCGGCTTGGGTTGTTTTCTATGGTAGTCAGCAATAGCAACCTTGAGAATTTCTTCAAGCTTCTTGTTGATAACTTGACACTCGTCGGAGTCATGCTGGTTGGACCGATGAACGGGACACCATTTCCCGTCACTACGGCTCTGGCCCTTGTTGTCTCTGGTGTTGCGTGACTTGCTCCTCTCAACCGCGGCTACGATTGTGTCCAGATCCTTACGCTTATTGCTAGATTTGCTCTTACTTCCCCCCGTTCCTTGAAGACTCGAGCTTATCTTTGCCAGACTAAGGGGTTTTGGCATGTTCTCAGGTTTCAGCACACTTTGCAAACTTATCGGCCAGCTCAAAGGGTTCTTTGACCGTCTGGATTTTTGGGTAGCCAGCTTCCCAACCAGATCTCTGTCCTTGATGCTTCTCTTGAAAGCGATGATGACCAACCTATCGAAGATATTTGAGATCATATTACCCCTATCGTTGAACCTCTAGATGAAGCCCCAAAGACGACTAGCATGTTGCGAACGCCTGGTGCTCTGCTTTTTCCCCTTCAGTGTAGCCCTGCAGTGATCTCCCAATGAACTCCCCATATGTAATCCTACTGGTCGCTTTTGGACCACCATTCTCATAATGGAATCCAGGTGGGGATACCAAGGTTGATCGTCAAAAAAAAAAATCCTTCTCTAACCAGTACGCCATTAGCATGCTAGGTCACTTCAAACTACTTGACTAGTTGAAGGCCTCAGACTGGTTGTGGTACTTGAGAATGCAAAATAAATGATTTTTAAGTGACAAATGCAAGTATGTCACCGTTGCAATTTGGACTAACATTTTACTAAAAAACTAAGGGCGGCCCTGGAAGTTCTCTTTTATTTACTTTACATTCATCTCTTGATGCTCTCTCTTCTCTGTATCATCCTGCCATGGCGTATGTCCCCATCGCGCAGCCTGTGTTCATCCTAGCACTTCTAGCCCTAATACTAGGGCTTAGTTCACCTTGCCCTGCAAGCGCACTCAGGTATGTTGCTACCTAGTCCTTGGTCCCGATCTAGGCCTAGAGCAACTAGGCTTTAGCCCTAGGCCTAGTTCTCATAAGCACATAAATTTCACTAAATTTTTTTCACAATCTTTTAAAAATATAAATTTCACTAATTTTTTTCAAAATCTTTTACAAATATAAAGGAACTAATTCAGAATATACTAATTCAAATCGTAGATAGCCATGACATATTTCGACATGTGCCCCGGTCGTTAGGATTCAACTACCACTCTACCACATCATGGAGGGTTTATTTATTGTGATTGCCTTAATCCACATATGACCACCTATGCTATAGGCCTCATATATTTTCTCCGTTTCATAATATTTATTTATGGTCTTGAGAGTATTTGTCTTAAATTGTTTGTCCATTGCAGTAGTCAAGGATGTTTTATGGTCTATTTTCCTGCTATGTTCTTAAGTGCATGCATGTATTTACTCCAACGCTGATGAGTTGTTCTCATTCTTGTATTGATTAGGGATAGTAGGATCATCTCACTATATTTTTCCACTCGATTTTAGTATTTCTTAATTTTTACGTAATAGTAGATATAGACAAACATTACGAAACGAAGGAAAGACTTAATTGGAATCAAGTCGGGCATGGGGGTGGAATGAGGTGGCGGGGGCTCCTTGGGAAACCGCCTCTGGGGATTTTTAACAAAAATGAGGAGGAATCAGAATTTCCTCTTCTCCGGGTTGGAGTAGCAAGGACAAACCGTGAAAATTGTTTCCCCGGGATGTGTTGGATCATGGGTTGATTCCAGTAAAACCTGATGATGTTTTCGCAAAACCAATAGGTTTTAATACCCGCGCAGGATCCGGATGGGGCGATGCGGGCAAAAATTTTTAATATTATATTTTTGTATCACAATTTTAGAAATATTGCACAAATTTGAAAAATTACAAAAATATTACATTGTTGCCAGATGGTTTAGTGAAAACCAATTTTCGCGACTTGGAATAATGAAAATTTATATTTTTGCAGTTGGGTTTATCAAAATTTTAATTTTCGTGGTTCGAAATTGTGAAAAATATTTTCGCATCTTCAAAGCGTGAAATTTTGAAATTTTCGGGACCGTTCAGAGAAAACTGGATATTTCACGCGACCATTGCGCAAAAATACTTACTGGGGGCTCAGCACAAAAAACCTATTTTTGTTGGATCATTGTGCAAACCTATTCATGAAAACTGCACTGTCTGGCCCGTGCGCTTCGCCTTTAATCTGCCTATCAGTCACGCCCGGCCACACCTAGTGCGCATTCAGCTGAGTCTGCCAGTTGGGAGAGAAGAGGAAGAAGAGGATAGAAGAGGGAAGATGAAGAGAAGGAAGAAGGAGGAGGGAGAGGAAAGAGAAGGAAGGAGGGAGGTAAAAAAAATTAGCATGTTTTTGTTAGTTTTGTTTTTTTTTAGGTTATGTAATTTTAATTAGATATTTGTTAGTTTTAGATGTACGTAGAAATAATTTATATTAGGTAAATGAGTAGAGGAACAAATTTAGATATATGTAGAAATTATGTTAGATGTATGTAAAAATATATATTAGTTTTATATGTATGTAGCAATAATTTATATTAAAAATAATTTAGATCTATGTAGGATGCAATATTTACTTTAGGATAAATGAGTAGGGAAAGAAATTATAGATTCAGTTATGTTATCATGTAGATGTATAATTTAATTTGTGATATTTATTCTAGGTTACACATATTGAATTGCGTATTTTTAGAATATTTGTACTGATATAATCTTACTTGATATAATTTTTTATCCAGTTTAAGAATATTTTTGTAGTTCATTGTAAATTATGTCATGTCGTAGATATGTGAAACGCTATAAGCCTTAGAGTAAACTTTTTTAAGTAAAATTTATTTTTATTTTTTTTAATATTGTTTTAGATTTAGGTAATTTTAGTAGTCTCTTGTTATACATCTATGTAAGCTTTAATTAGATATTAGGAAAAAAAAAAGAATTTAGGTTATGTTGGTTCATTATGTATGTAAGATTGCATATTAGAAAGATTAATTGTAGGTTATATTTTAGGTCACTAATATTTAATTATGGTATAGAAATTATGATTTTGAAGAATTTTATTTGTAATTAACGAGATAATAAGTTGATAATTTGTTTTGATATATTTTTTACGTCACAGTTATATCAAACTCTATAAATCTTGGAGTTTTCTATAGAAATGGTTAAATCCGTAATGATCTATCTGGTGTTGATTTGAGCAATTTTCTGTTTACCATCCTTGAGCGCCCAAACCTTGAGGGTATAAGGATGAATGAGATGTTAATGTGGTTCACTCGATATTTTCAGTTGGATCCTGACACTTATTATGTTACAGTGCAATGCATGTGAACTCGTACGTTAGATCCAGTTTTTGGGGAGTTAAAGCCGGTGTATCGAACAGACAAGTGGTTGAAATGATTGGAATGGTGTAGGTGGTGTGGGGCTGAGTACAATATGCTGGTGCCGGCATGTCCAAGAGAAGTGTATGATATTAGCAGTGCAGCAACACCGGTAGAAGAAGAGGATAGGCAGGGGCACGCAATGTCAATGGAGGAAGTTAAGCAACGGTAGACGGCTAAGGTAGAGGTTGTTGTGCATAGGCATGTGAGAGAGGTTGAGGTCAGGCTAATGCAGGGGAGCAAATTAAAGAAATTGTTGTTGAGCGTGAGAACGTAGACCGTAACGCGGTCTATGAGGAGGAAGCTTTATTGTAATATGTAAATATAGGTGATGATGATGATGATGATGATAATGAGTCATCTAATACTGTCATCCCAGATCAATGAAACTAGCCTGACAATGTAAGGATGCAAGTTATGTAGAACCATGATTTCCCTTAGGAGTATGGTTCAAGTATGGTTCACCTCAATCAAGTCTTTCCTAATCAGTCTGAAATGAAGGACGCAATGGCACGATGGGCAGTGACATCACATAGAGAGGTATGGGTTGCTGCATCAAGCTCAGAAAAGTATAGTGTCAGGTGCAAAACTCCTGGATACAGCTTTTATGTTCATGCATACAAGCTGAAGCATTCGACCTATTGGGTAGCCTCTAAAGTGGTTCAACATAGTTGTAACAGTTGTAAGTTACAAGACATAGGTCAAAAGTATCATAACCTCACTACTGCACTAGATGCAAATGAATTGTTCATTGAGATTGTTCATAAGCGGGACATGAAATGCTCGTTCATCTAACGAGCAATATTACGACAAATATGAAATTACTTATCAAAAGGCTTGGTGTGCAAAGTAGAAAGCCTTAGACAAGTGGTGGTGTACATATGAGGCTTCTTATAGTAACTTACCATGTGTGTTTGATATTCTGAAGAAAAGAAACCCTAACACATACACCGCATTGCTGGCATTTGCTTTGTGTGGATGGCACATTCTTGACTAGAAAGTACAAAGGTCAGATTCTCACTACGATTGGAGTTGATGCAAATAACTAGATACGTCCTTTGGTATTTGCGTTTGTGGAGGGTGAGAGCAGGTTGAGCTGGCTCTGATTTTTTAGGCATCTTAAGGTTAGGGTTGTCCATGATCAACCAACTGTTTGCATCATACATGAACGGTATGCTGGGATATTATCTGTTATAAAGACACTGCAACATGACCGGTCATGATATGTTGGTTGGTCTGCACATGTGTATGCTAGTTCTCAGTCTCTACGCCCTGACTAGGCAGGAGGCTCTGGTTGGGACGCACCTGTGTACGCTAGTTCTCAGCCTCTGTGCTCTAACCAAGCAGGAGGCTCTGGTTGGGCCTCGCCTATGTTCGTTCATACGCCGTGTATGTCATGACTCTTTATTTCATAATCTCTGACTTAGTATACATTATATGGCAATACTCACTTGTTTGTGCATGATATAATGCAGGTATGTTTCGCATTGAAAGTACTGCACAGGTTTTCAGGAGTTCACCGCTCTCCAGCGGTAACTCGTGGCTTGACTACAGAGTGGCCTTCAAAGTAATGGGCCCATCCCAGTTCTATAGTGCACCTCCAGCCACTCAGGCTACGCAGCAGGAGACGGAAAACACCTACAGTCTCCAGTTGCCCAGACGCGAGCGCCGTGAGCCTGATTGGTACTCACCTTCCGCATAAGACCATCCTCGAGAGGAGGAGGCAGCCGTTCCAGCGTCAGCACGGAGGCCAAAGCGCACCAGAGGTAGGGCCCCAGATAGGGGTTAGGGTACGAGCCAAGCATAGTTTGTTTTACTTGTATGCTTAGTCAATGTATTTTGTTCAGATTATTGCATGACTATTTATTTTGTTTAGCTTTCTATTTCACTAGTTCAGACTGTTCCTGTATGATGAAAAAGGAACCACTCCGTGTTGCCAATAATCGGCAGATTAATCAGGGAAGATGCTAAAGTGCGTGATTCATCAAATCCATAGCACTGGCTGGTACAACCGGCCTATACCTATAGTGGGTGAATCATGGCTTTAATGGCATGCGCAATGACCAATCACTTGGTGCATGCACCGCCACTCGAAAATTGCCTGCCTGTGATGCGTTGCGCCTCTTTCTCTCTCTATCGGCCTCACACCACAAATTCGAACACATGATAGGATTCCCTGATATCTCTAACACAGACCACAACCACCTACTCTATATAAGGTAACCCTAAGGACGAATACGCTTCAGTGCATACAAATCGACTACTTCATCTATAGCACAATCCCATCTATGGCTTTCGAGTCTGCGTCCGAGTCCAACAAGGGTAAGGGCAATACGGGCCTTACGAGCTATGATGCGATATTCTTGATAGACTCAAGCGTGAGGACGAAAAGCGAAAGAGAAATGAAGACCCAGAACAGAAGAAAAGGGAGAAGGAACTGCAGATAGAAGTGCATGAGGCACGCATGCCACGGTGCGACTACGGTAAAATAGCACGTCAGAAACTGTTCCCGCTTGCCACGGTTGCTTGGTACCGTTGTGGGGTAAATGTACATGACATCCTACCGTGCTATGAATTTCATCTAATTCAGCTGCTTCCCTCCACCAGTACAATAAGCATAGGTGCAAGTACAAATAGTACGCAAACAAAAAAGAGTACGTGAACATCAACTACGGCTACGAGGAGGCTGAGGCAATGAGGTGCGCGGATGTTGAACGACCGAAGATAAGGCTACATAAGCTCAATGAAGAGTGGTGAGATAAGTAACTCACTATATATGGTAACATGCAGGTTCCTCCACAATACGTGTGTGGCCTACCAGGTGTGTTGGTGCCTATGCAGCAAGCCCTACCCTCATAGATGCAACTTTCAAGAGATCTGTTTGGAATATCTTAATGAGAAGTCTCCATCTTTTCCACCAATTCAGTAGATATTTTCTTGCACCTGATAATCTATTTTTCCATAAGGCATGCTTCATTTAGCGATGGGGTACTGCATGCTATTATAATTTGTCTTAAATTATCTAGGAATAGGGTACGAGTCAGTGCATATTGCCTTATATACTGTAGCCACGGACAAGCAACGAATGCTTACAATAAGTCTTATATGTGATGTGATGTAATTTACTTTCATCAATGAAATTACCAGAATTTATCATTCTGCATCTTTTCTAAGCCCAATGCTTTTATAGGATTCTCCTCCTTCTATGCAGAGATAACAATAACTCCTTATTGAACTTTTGCAGAATGAGATGACCACACCAAATAATAGTTTTAACAGGGAATCTCTGTCAAGCATCAATGGCATAACTTTTTCAGCTTCCACAGGGGATCCCGAGTCATTTGTCATTGTGCACAATACTCCCATGCTCCAACCCCCAGTCATACTCATGCACTCAGTCCATGCACCAGCCTCTAACCACCATAACTAACCCCACCCTGAATCATGGATAGACCACTTCTTTCTCACATCTCTCAACTGCGATGTCTTCCTCAACTTCACCAAGCCCACCTAAGAAACATTATGGGACTTTCATCCCCCAGAGAGTCGAACCACCGATGTGCTTCTGTAGCAACCCTTGTAAGCTTCGCGAGTCCCGGGATATCTCCTACACCTATGACAGACGCTTCTTCATATGTGCCAACTACCAGTACGACCCGCCTCGATATGGACCATATGACTACCCACCGATATAGCGACATAGATCACTCATGTGGCACTTTTTATACGATTCCATGCATCATCTTACTAATCTTCCCGCTTTATTTTATTTATCCAGTCTCCTCGCCTATTTGTGACTTCATAGGATGGCTGGACATGGAGCAAAATGAGCACCAGAAGCGATAGGTCAACATGAACATACAGTGGAAGAGACAAGCTTACGAACGTCGGGAGTACGAGCAACAACAGGAAGAACTATGGCTTAAGTGGTAGAAGGAGGAGCATATGAGGCAAGCCCTGATGCCCTCGGGAAGGGCAAATATCCTAGGTGCACTCAGTAGATCATCTCTTATAACCCAGGCTATTTTCATTTCCTATGGCATGTTAGGTTTAGCAGCGTCGCGCTATTAGGGTAGTCTTTAGACGTACCTTACCTGCTAACGTTTGTTGTTGGCATCACTTTATGGTTAGAGTCCATTCGTGCAACGACGAAAAACCCCACATCCATATAATGTTTATCAGCGTATGTAACCTCCATGTCGGGTTTTATGATAATTATGCTTCACAACTGCTATTATTCGAAAAATTATATTTTGTATCCTCCCAAGGCTTAAGATTACTCGCACAATTTTACATCAAATAAATAAATAAATATCAACAATATTACATCGAACCAAAAATTAAGGAAAAAATTGAACCATTACATGATGCAGTTTGGACAACTATTTGCATAACAAACATTTTTCGCCGAACCAGTTACTAAAAATATTTTTTGCATGCATAAAAAATTTTAACTAATTTTCATATTTTTGGTACTAGAAATAAGGCAAAAATAAACAAAAAACCTATTTTCACATCACTGATCAGCAAAAAAATTAATTTTTCTATTTTCATTGTGCGAAAATATTTTTGCACCACCAATCTACAAAAATACAATTTTTGTCGCGAACTGTGAAAATTATTTTCGCACTTTTAATCATAGAAAATATTTTCTGTTTTTCAAGGAGCAAAAATTTAATTTTTCACGAATCCGAATAACGAAAATCCATTTTTCGCTTCTTCATAGGGGTTTTCATAACACACGCCTTCTTAAAAATTCACGCACGACAGTCTACTCACGACCAGAATCGACCAAAACTCACATCTAGTGAGCCACTTAAAAATTGAGTTCTTTTCCGGTCTAGATTTTACAATCGGTAACTTATTTGTACACTCGGGACAAATTCGGTGACTACTGGGACATTTTACACGAGAAGAAAAAGAAAACGAAAAAGGGAACACAGCGCCTTATCCTCTACCACGCACCACCCCTTCACTCACTCTCAGTCACACCCTCTCGCGGACGCGCCCCCACGCGCACACCATGGCCGCTGCTTCGGCTTCATTGCTCCACCTCGCCACCCCCAACCGCTCCCCGGCCCCGCGCCTCAGCCTCCGGCACCCCACAGTCCAGCTGCTAGCGCCTCGCCGGCCCAAGGGCGCGCGCGTGTCGCCGCCGCCGCGGGCGTACAAGGTGACGATCGAGCACGGCGGCGAGTCCCGCGTGGTGGAGGTGGAGGAGGACGAGACCATCCTGTCCCGCGCGCTGGACGAGGGCCTGGACGTGCCGCACGACTGCAAGCTCGGCGTGTGCATGACGTGCCCCGCGCGGCTGGTATCCGGGGAGGTGGACCAGAGCGACGGCATGCTCAGCGACGATGTCGTGGCGCAGGGGTACGCCCTGCTCTGCGCCGCGTACCCGCGCTCCGACTGCACCATCCGCGTCATCCCCGAGGACGAGCTGCTCCAGGTCCAGCTCGCCACCGCCGACGACTGACGCCCACCGGCGACCAGCAGACGGACCAGGGCATCGACCTCCGGCAGTGTGTAGTTCACTGGTCCATGTGTCCCCAGACTTGTACAACTTTGTTGATTAGTACTAGTGACGCGAGCTTTTTCGAGAATAGTTATTATGGTACATTTATTTGCCTAATTGCCTGTGTCAATTGAGTGACAAGTAGGGCACTCAACATTCAGTAGCTACGTACAACAATGTTGTTATGAATGCTTCAGTAGTTTCAGTTTATGGATTACAAGAAGTCAAGAACGGGGTAGAACCGTTGGGACGACATTGGCAATGAAAGAAGCAAAGCATTGAAATTTCATCTGTCACAAAGTACAATCCGGGTCGCATATAGAGCCATATTACAACATAGGGAATTAGGTATCGGGAGCTTTGTTAAGCTTCGTATTTATTTATTTATGGGAAGGAAGCTTGATTCAGCGATTTCCATTGTTTTCAGTCTCCGGTGTCCCACCATCTCAAGGGCATTGCCTGCAACCAATCCACAGCGATGAGATGCATAACATCGTCAATACAGTACTCATAAGCAATAATTCACTAAATCAAAGAGCATCAACCATAGATATATGCCACAACAACTGACTTACAAGCTAAAGCAGAAGTAGGACGCAAATCATACTCTTCGATTTATTTATCCTGTGTGCTCGAGCTTGTAACTTCTAGGCCATTGCCTGCAACAGAACCAAATCAGAGTGTCGTGTATGTGGAAAACAGCAAAACATAAGTGAATGTTTATCTCACTTAAAGCTCAAAACTCGAAACTTTTACAAGCAATAGAGACTGACTACTGACTTATGATCATTGATCAATAATATTCTGAATGCAAAACTAAATGACTTCTAAAATTATGGAAGATACATCAATATGTGTTTTCAGTTTTTTTTTTTTTTTGTGTGTGTGGGGGGTGGGGGCTGGTTCAGACATGCCACACAGACCAGTAGTAAGTTTTAAACTTGTAATGGAAGAAAAGGTTTGAAGAACAGACTAATATGAAAACCAATGGATAAAAGCTGCTTCATCCTTTCTCTGGGAAACCTTTATATAGCCAATTGAAAGTTGTATCTCATAATAAGAATTATCGTCCAAAAAACAGTTGTCCTTTTAAAGAAGAAGCACTTGTCAGATGCTTCAGGGCATGGATTTAGGCAGCTCAGTACCAAGTCCTCAAAGGCTCAAACACTGACTATTTTCCTATATGTTGGGAAATAAGTTACATCTAGTAGTTGCCTGGAACTGATACCAGGTAACAAAGATGGAACCAGTTGTCAGTAATTCGATCACTGTTTTCAAAAGTGTGTACTACTTTCAGGAGCTACCTAGTTAAGATTGATGAAAGCACTTTAAGCACATATCCAATTGAACTAGTAGACCTTAACATAATTTGATAAAAAGGTACACAGGAAAAGCAGCAACTGAGCACTAACTTGCTACACCTTGATGGATTTGTCATAATCAGGCATGCAATTAACAGATCAGATAAGGACAATCTCTGGTGGTCAAAAGTAAAGAGGCCTATAACTATGCATATGTTGCAAAGAGAAACTGCATAGCTTAACTAGAGCAATTCCAAAAAAATAGTAATATTACAGCTCAAAAGGCAGAGTTGCATCACTGAACTATTCTGTAAGGAGGACATAAATCGTGCATAGAGCACAACCACAATAATCTGCAATTTTCCAGAAGAACATCATAAAATGGCATGCTGCGCAATTAGCACAAGTCAGGATTGAAATCCAAGCAAGCCCTAGGCAATAGGGACTGCATGAGACCTATGTTCCCACTTGAAGCAAGGCCTAAAATTTCAGCATGCCCTACAATTCTACTCCAGAACACTCAAATATCCCCCCTTTTCCTATGAATCAACAAGTTCAGTTCTCAAACTAGTTCAACAATCGAATGGATCAGCCGGAGAACTCCAGTTGAAAAACTTTGAACTTGCAATCTACGAAAAAAAAAATCATGAACCATTGTATTCGTGCTAACATCAGAAGTCCTGATCTTGTAGACTTCATATTATGTTACTCAACTGTGAACGAATAGCGGCCAGACAAAATATGAACTTTAGATACTCGAGGCCTGTTTGGATAAGGGGATTGATACAAACCCTTAGGATTTAGTCCAAACTGTAACATTATTACTGTGCGACCTTTGCAACCTCGCTCGATCACCGTATCCGAACATAAATTGGGGTGCAATTACAACGAGTAGGGCATCCCTTACCGTCGGGATCGAAGAAGAAGACCTGGCGCGTGCGCCCGTCTGGCTGCGTCTTCTCGAACACCTCAGTTCCGCGCGCCTTGAGGCCCGTGACGAACCCGTCGTAGTCGGCGACGGAGAAGGCGAGGTGGTGGCGCCGGGGAAGCTGCGCGGGCGGCGCGCCCGAGGCGCCTGGGCCCACCGCCTCGGGGGCCGCGGCGGGGTCCCGCTCGATGAGGTGGAGCGCGACGCCGGGGGTGCCCGGGAGGCGGAGCCAGGCTACCTGGAAACCCGAGTACGTGGGCGAAGGGACGCGCTCGAACCCCAGCACGGCCTCGTAGAAGGCGGCGAGGCGGGCCACGTCGGAGGTCTCGCGCGCGATGTGGTTGAGCTGCAGCGTCGCCATCGGAGGAGACGGAGGACACGAGAAGCGTTCGGGGTGCGGAGTGGAGGCGAGGTAAGCGTGGGGACTGAGGAGCGGCCGGCGAAGAGCTGTCTCGTCTAGTAGTGTGTTGTCTGGTGAGGCCAGCGCGCTGCACACGTGTGGAGCAGTCGAGCGCCTCTTTTCTGTTTGTTTATTTACGTTGAAGAAAGGGTAAATTCAATTTGAAGACGTCTGATTCGTATCACAAATTTGTGCTATGTTCGATCAGAAAACTAGACATTTTTTCGAACAATTGATGTGATTCCCAAGTTTGCTGTTTGACAATCCTTTAAGGGTTTGCTTGATTGGTTGGATGAGGTTTGATGAGAGATGTTATCTGTATTTTTGAGATGTTTGATTGAATAATAGATGGATACGGTCATTCAGCTTTGAGAAATATTGCTCACAGATGTTGGATAGACTGAGTCAATATTTTTAACCGGGCGAGGCTATCCACCTTGTCTAATCATGATCATCAGTAAAATAATTAGTGATAAATAACATTGTGTATTACAAATTAGTATTTATTACTATGATATTATTGTTGATAAGTGTTAGTGTATTTATTAATATATTATTAGTGTGTCGATTAGAGTATGATTAGTGATAATTAGTATATTTTATCGTTAATTAGTAATAGTTATAATAAAATTAGCATTAATAAGTGTCAGTGCGTGTTGATTAGTGTATGATTAACTATTATTATTTGAACCTAAGATATATAATTTTGTTAATTATTCTCATTCTATTCATCCTCATTATCCAACCAAACATAAAATTAAACCATCTCATCCACTGAATGATCACATCTCTAAAAACATAGATAACCATAACCCATTTATCCTTACACTCCAACCAACCCTAAAACACGCAGCAGAATCTATCAAGGAGCATAAGTAGAACTGGAGTAGAAAATGCACTGCTACAGAACAAGTGAAGAACAACAAATCACAAGCTGATATCTTTCAGCACGTCGCACATGCGTATCAACAGCAAAACGAATATGAAAGGGTAAAAGTAGAGCAAATGCATAAATTTAACTCAATAACTAGAGAAATTCATTTATCTTTGGAGATATGCCATTGTAGGAAAGAGAGCTGGCAATGCTCTCGTAGTACAGTTTGGTATATGAATAGTTGATTACATTTTGCCTGGGGAAGATCTGCATGTTTTCCTGAGCTTTCTGAGAAGGTTTCATCCGCTTTCAGAGGCATACATACAATTGCAAGTAGACTAAATCTTAGCGAGCATTGGAGATCAGCAATGCTGCACTTGGTCCTCCCAAGTACCATCTTCATTCAGTGCCTTGTGACCAGGGCGACGGATGATCTGCGCCCCCATCTCCTCTTGAAGTTGCGCTCATCATCGCTTGAATCCTCACGAGTCAGATTCCTGGAACTGTCTCTCGACCTCCGGCTGCTTTGTTTATCACCATCCATTGGAGAAGAAACACGCATTCTCTTCCTACTAGAGTGATCCTCATGGTAGTCATTGAAGGCTTTATCGGAACGCCCGTGGTCCCTCCACTCAGAGCTTGATCTTGTTCTGTTCCTTGACTCTGAACCGTGTGATGAACCTAGTTGTTGGTTGCGCTCTGATGATCGGGACTGAAGACCAGTGGCTTTGGGCCTTTCAGCCTGCCTTGAAGGTGCCGTAGCAGCTTCAGTGTCTCGCAGAAGTCTAGGCTGAGTATCATGCCTAAACACAACAACAATATGAACTATTAGCGTTGTAATGGAAAGAGGATCTAAGCTCTAGATAACTGGCAGCTGAGTATACTTCACGGGAGAAAATGAAACCGTTCTAAAAAAGTAACTGAGGTTAATCAAGTTGTTCTATTAGCTGCTTTTATGTCTATGTTCATTCTCTGTTACAAGTTACAGCTAACAAGGCTGCTAGGAGTCTACGACTATACATACCTATGATAGTTCGCTGGATAGCATTGCATTGCAAGAGCCTGCGGTGGCATGCTGCTGAAGGAATTAACACTATATGGGCCCATTGGATAACCACCATAAGGCATGTCCATTGAGCCATACATGTAAGGTCCATTCACCCAAGGATATCCACTGACGAAAGGGTTGTAATATGCAGGGTTAAATGGAGCGTTGTAACCATATTCGACATTGTTAGGGTGAACAATCTTAGTTGAGTCTGCCTTCTTCCGCTTCTTCTTCTGTTGATCTGTCCTGGTGGCATTCTGTTCCAGTGCCCCTGAAACAGTGGTGACCTTCGAAGTTGATCCACTTTCATGTTTTGGTTTGAGGACTTCAGCGCTTGCTACAGCCTTCTCTACTGACAGTTCTGCAGAACTGCCTTCATCTTTGCTCAGATCAACATTGACTGCCAATTTCTCTAGAGGCTGGTTCACTAGATCACCCTCTGTGGCTACCTGGTCCATAGATTCCTTTATCTCCCTTTCTGAGGCAGCAGAAGGAGCTTGGCTTGGTAATTTGGGATCAGGGTTGCTGCCTGAAGAACTTCTGTGCTTGGTTGTACCACTTGTAGTGCTGCTAGCCTGTGTTGCCAACATATTGCTGATTGTGCTCCGAAGTGTTTGGTTGGGAATGAGGTCATCTGCAAGCGCCTTGACTCCACAAATGCACTTCGATTGCGTAATAATGTAATCCCGAATGCCTGACAAAAGACAAACATAAAGTTGTTACTCACCCTGTTCGAAGCATAATTACTTGACGTGGAAACCCAAGATTTTAAAACAAATTTGGAGTGTAACACATCTTGAATACTTTTGAATAATGCATTGATCGACACCCAAAGCCAACATTTAAATATACAAACATATGGAGTATATGAAAACCACTTACATTTATCACAGAAACTGTCAAAACAGCACTTGCTTGTCAATACTGCATCTATCATCACTTTTTTACACAGTCGGCAGTGGAGCTCTGCTGGCAAGTCATCAACAGCACTCAGCGATGCAGCTGGGACAAGTGCTTCTAGAATGCCATCAACAGGACTTACAGCTACTACTGGGGCAAGAGACCGACTCATTTTATTCTTGTCAAAACTGGGATTACCAATTGTCGGGCAATGGTGAATAAAATGCCCTGGGATCCGGCATCTATAGCAGATATATCCAGGTGGAGGTGTCGTGCTTTCCTGTGGGCAGTGTTGAATGAAATGACCTGGAATTCCACAAGTGCGACAGACGTAGCCTAGTGGAGGTGTCTCCCTTTCCAATGGTCCACCTTCAGTTATCAAATAGAGCACAGGTCAAAAACTCAAAATACGATGCAACCAGTTTGCATATTTGCACAATCTTAATACAGTCAGCAGAACATGAAATTCAAGTAACAAAGCTTTGACATTACCATAATGACGTCCTGATGTAAACCTTCCACTGGCTTGTCCTCTTTTAGATGGGTGCTCTTCCCTACATGGACCATGGAATGAGATTATCATTAGCAAAGGTCACACAACAGCTACTACTATTCTGTGAGAAAAGGGAATGTGATATGCTTACAATTTGAGTTCAGCTGCATCAATCACTGCTTTGATTGCAGCATCTTCATCTTGCACTTCTGCGGAGGAACATGATTTAGAGTTTGAGTCAGTAATCACTGACTTGCTTGAAGGTACAGAACATCCTTCTGTGACTTTCAGCCTGCAATTAGTTACATGATGTTAGTATACACAAATAATATCTCCTTAGCCATCATTTTCTCTTGCAAGGTGTCAATTGGCACGGATTTAATTGATGCTTGATCCATGGACCTTGAAAGTGACAATCCAGTTAAAATATGCTTGGACAGATAGGTTTTCGATTTTATACAGAAGATATATAAGATTAGGGCAAAAAGTAGAGACAAAATCCCTTCAAGTTGTCTAAGAAGAGCAGAAGATATATTAACATCCTAAAAAGGAATTTAAAAGGTAGCAAATTCCAGATGAACCTAGGTTCCACATGAATTATTCTGTGGTTTAAAATGTTTCTCTCCCAGCCTCTTTGTCCAAACAGGGCAACAGTGACTTAAAATGTGAAGTAAGAGATTGAAGAGGAGACATTACGAGGATTCCAAGACGATTTTCTCTGACCATTGTCCAGTAATTCTGCGGATCTGCACAGTTGTGTTCTGCCGTACCATGGCATTTTCACCATATTCTGAATTCAAGAACAAGCACAGAAAAGAGAAATTATTGCACTAAACAATACATTCTTTCAAGCGAGAAGAGAACCCTTCTAATGTGCACCAAACAATGCAATTAAACAATGAAATTGACTTGTTTAAATTGAGGCATACTGGATTCATGCATAGTGTCGCCAAATAAAAAAGAACAGAACAATTGATGCAATTCACAAATATAAGCATTCCATGGGGATTACAAGGTGCAATCTGCATGAGAATGTCGAGTTACATGTGGAACATCTTTCGATCAGGATACAGCTTTGCGGAACACCTTCAGTGGCACATCCCATGGACATACCGGAAGATAATAGACCATGTAAAATTACATCATACACATATTACAGCTCTCATCTTTTTTGAACAACTTTAGTACACAAGGAAATATTAACCATCATACAGAATAGAATACATAGTTCATAGCGTTAACAAAATATTTTGTGATCTACATAGCAACCAACATCAAGATCTTAGATTACCGTAACATTTGGGAGAGCCATCAATGTGCATCGACACAGAAATAGCTGTACCAGGTAAGGAATCGAATTGAAAGGACGCACATACAGCATCACTGGATTGTAACTATTAAGAGATCACTGGACTGAAAGCATGAAGAAAAATAAAACTAGCTGCCCGTTGCTTTGTTCAGAGCTACAGTTACGCACTTAGCGGCGACAACTGAACTCCAAAACAGTACCCACCAACAGGAATCCATGTGTCTTGATCTATGTATGTATGTATGTATTCATGTATATATATATGAAGCATATTTGGTACTTCTAGGAGTATGTACTCTCACATATGTATCTCATAACATAGTAAGTATCTCATGTGATAAATGATATGTACATGAAGTATGTGAGTATATAAGATCATCCAAGTGGTATGTATACTTTTTTAGGTGGTTTGTACATATTTTTTTGAGTATATTACATTTTATGTACAAATATGAAGGTATTATCAAAATCTATTAAAATTGATGGACTTCTTTTCAATTTTTTCATGTAATTCACATTAGAGTATCTTAGAATGAGTATATAAGTATATTCATAGTGATAAAGGATTATATCCAGTTCATTTAGGTGGCATATCATAGTAGGGAGTATGTACTCCCGGAAGGTGCAGACTAGTTTTCCTATATATAGGCCTCTAACGTGCAAACAAAGCTCAAACTAGTCCTATAGCTACAACAAGAATTCGCACATACAAGAGACACTAATGGGCATGCTTTCATTCCCAAGCCGTAAGGAGAGAGCTGTATACAAAGCCCTGTCTTGTCCTAAAGGCTACACCATGAACCCACACATCCCAGAGGCAAAGAAATTAACTAATCTCCGAAAAAATTTATCATTGAAAGATGAGGTGCACATGATTTTTCTTAGAGAGTACATAATTTTATTACGATACACAATTTTGTCGTGCGTAACTGTTTCTGCATTCATGTGGAAATTTCACAGAACCATATGCTGTGCTGTATAGATAATTGCGAGTATAATGGAACTGCTTGGCGTTAAAACGAACCTTCGCCAGTCTGGGCGTTGGAGATGGCGATACCCTCCCTGGGGCCGTGGCCGCGGGTGCGCCCACGGCCGTGCCGGTCACTTGTCAAGATAAATTGCTTGAGTTCGGAGACAGAGATAAAAGCATGGGGCACAGGTATGGAATATATTTCTTTTTCACTCTTATACTGGTAATACACAACACCCATGATGGATGGCGAGTTCCACTAAAAGGCCTCTCTTTCTCACAATATTTTACGAGTCGGCCTGAATTTTTTTTTTTCTCAACCGAAATACACCGAATTGCAATTGCAACGAGAGAGAGTTACAGATAAAATTCGATCTATGCGGAGCAGATTGGCGATCGGAGAAAAGCTCGCGGATCCCTTCGAGTTCGGCCGGTGTATGGGGTCGAAGCCCGGAGTGGAGACCGCGCGACTTGAACGGTAGGCCGCCGGGGTGAGGGTGCGAACGGGGAGCTCTGGTTCAGGACGCCGGGGAGCGGAGGCGCCGGAGCGAGACGATACCCTCGGAGGAGGAGGCCGGATCTGGAGTCGTCGCCGGAGCTAGGGTTTCCGAGGCGCGTGCTGAGGTCGGCTAGTCGATTGGATTGGGGAATTTTGCGGAGGAGGCGTTACGGTGGCGGCGGCGGGTTGGCTGTTTATAGGAGAAGGGCCGAGGTGGAGGGCGCGACGCGTGAGCGAGTTCGACGCGGTTTCTTGTTCCGTTTCCGTGGCCACGAAGTTTCCTGCGTTACCGACCCTATCCTTGCGGACTATCCCATGTGCACGTAAACATGTCTTTGGGCCGGGCCGGGCCCGGCCCGGCCTGAAAGCTGGGGTGTGGTGCAGTACCAATCAACCAAAACCAAATCGCTAGTACGACCATAAACGAAGTAGCGGGCAACCGGAGAAGATGACACTCGAATCCAACTTTATGCATGCCTCGAATAGATCCATGTAGATCGTGACCAACAAAGCGGAATCCCAACTGTATTAGGTCTCTCTTAGTCCAGCGTCAGTTATCTCCATGGTGTACGGGATCAAGCTCTTGGAGGTCGATTTGTCGTGGGTGGCGGTAAACATAATCCACTTGAACCGCCACAACAAGTAGGTCTCCAAATACCTAGAAACGACGTCGTCACCCGCCATGGGGTGTGTGTAATCCGATGTCAGTCAAAAAATATAAAACATTAAGCATGTAAATGCAGAACATTAAGCACGTGAAAGAACATATGTTACGTAACGTATTGAGTAGCTTCATACGTCTCTAACCCAACATCCTATATGTTGGAGCACTGTCATTCCGCATAAAGGCATCTAATCATACCAGGATGTCGTCGCGCCAGGTGGGACCTACATCCCTCGCACCCACCACTTGGCCTACGCAAGGTAAGCCAAGCAGCAATGAGACGTCCTCAAGTGTAGGCACCATCTCCCCCGCATGGGATATGGAACATGTGCGTCTCTAGCCTTCACTTGTCCACAAGTGTTGCGAACAGGGTCTGATCGAAACTAAACCATCATGCTAGACTCTATTCGCCCGAGCCCTACATCCACATCCACAAAGCCTGCAGAGCGGGAGAAGCCTAGCTCCACGCAACCTGCAAAAAAAATATAACATAAGTGCAAGACTTCACAAACAACAGAAGCATGTGAAGAAAATATATTACAAACATGAAGATCCAACGCTCGTCCAACCTCATGAACTTGCCTAGAACCCGTGGTAAAAGTATCGGGAGCTCAAACGCCTTAATACACGTCAGGTAAGAGCTGTGCTTGTCATCCACGCATGGGTTAAGTAGCTTCGAGTGATTAGCACCCATACCTGCAAATTCATATGATAATTATGGTTTGCAAAACAAGAATTAAACAGAACACTAACGGTACCATAACAATATCCATTTGTCGATAAAATTTTTTGAAATGCCACTTATCCGACATATCTACACACAATTGACAAAAAAAACTATATTATTTCGGCTTACAACAACTATATATGCTAGATCTACAACACCAAAATATAATAAAACAAATAGCTAATGTTACTATACGTTGCTTAAAAACCTAGGTCTAACAATTGCTCTATGTTACTCTAAAAACACAGATCTAATAATAGTACAATTATCCAAAAAAAATATATGTCTAACAGTTACTCTATGTTGTTCTAAAAATCTAAATCTAATAACATTACAACTATCTCTAAAAAACCTACTCTAACAGATACAACTATCAAAAAAGTTGCGTCTAACAGTTACATCTATCCCTATAAGCCTACATCTAATATAACTAAATCCTTGATCTGATGACTAACCTATGTCCAAAACTAAATTAGATGGCTAACCCTAGGTGGCTTGTAAAAAAAATAGTAAGGTTAGACTATTTACCTCCAACATCGATAAATTCCGGATGGGCTTCCCCACTCCCCCCACCCTGTGCACCGATGAAAAATGAATGAAGTGAGCATTGTACTACTACACTATAGCCATGAGTCATGTTAAATTTGTAGTCCATGCATTGCTTTATTTGCACACACATGCTTCTAATCCCGATGAGTGATGCTAGAACAATACTATCAACTAAAAGATGCCATAAGACAAATGACTTTGTTTTATAGGGCAAATTCCTAATTCCCAGTTTGAAGAGGCGTTTCTTCACTTGCAACATTTAGAAGTTGCATGGTCACATGGATCCAACTTTGCATGTACAACATCTAAGAAAAAAACAGAATGTCTCATCGTCATCGGATGCCAAAATGTTGCAAAAATCTCAGTTGACAACTCACTTGTCGCCAATTGACCCATCGCCAGCGAGTTTTAGGGCCCTGGGTGGGGGCTTAGGGTTGAGGTTTAGGTTAGGGGTAGGCTTAGAGGGATGACGGGGCGGTGGCTGGATCGGCGGTGGGTGGCGGCATGGTGGTGCGACGAGGCGATGACACCAGCAATGTCGGTGATATGGGATCCGGGGGTTCCCGAGTCCTGAGGCCAGGACAGCGCAGTGCCACGTGGCGCCTTCCCTCGGGGACCACCTCCCCGAGGGCCCGAGGGAAGCAAGGTCCGGGAGTGGGTGCTCGGGGACGAGAACAGTTGGTCTCCGAGTACCCCGAAAGCCCTGAGGACCCGAGGGAAGCAAGGTCCGGGAGTGAGTGCTCGGGGCCAAGAACAGTCGGTCCCCGAGTACCCAGAGTGCCCCGAGGACCCGAGGGAAGCCAGATCCTGGAGTGGGTGCTCGATGCCAAGAACAGTTGGTCCCCGAGTACCTAGAGTGCCCCGAGGATCCGAGAAAACCCAGGTCCGGGAGTGGGCGCTCGAGGCCAAGAACAGTTGGTATCCGAGTACCCAGAGTGCCTCGAGGACTCGAGGGAAGCCAAATCCGGGAGTAGGTGCTCGGGGCCAAGAACAGTTGGTCCTCGAGTACCCAGAGTTCCCCAAGGACCTGAGAAAAGCCAGGTCCAGAAGTGGGCGCTCGAGGCCAAGAGTAGTTGGTCCCCGAGTACCCAGAGTGCCCTGAGAACCCGAGAAAAGCCAGGCCCGTGAGTGGGCACTCGGGGCCAAGAGCAGTTGGCCCCCGAGCACCCAGAGAGCCCCGAGCACCAGCAAGCCCGGTTCCGGTAGACCCTGCAGGGACTCCACGATGAGGTGTCGATCGGTGGGAGGCCCAATGCCGCATTTAATGGGGAGCGTGGACGGTCACATCCAACCACTCTCCCCACGCCTGTCGTACTGAATACGCTAGTCCCTGCCGCCGCCTGGTAGGAGGGTGTGGGTACAATTAATGCGGCGGGTCCTATCGCATGTCCCCTCGCGGGGCACATGAAGAAAGACGGCTTGAAGATATCTTTGATGGACTTGAGGCTTATCGCCTATCGCCCTATTGCATCAGATCGTGTCAGACCTACTCTGACCAGACGAGCATGAGAGAGTACTCAGAGGCTGGCCGGTGGGCGCCCCTGCGCCTGCTAAAGTTGGGACATGAAGACCGATGGGACCGTCCGAGGGATGCATTTTCAACCCTCTGTAACATCAATTGTAGACCCATGATGGTCGCTTTCCATTTATTATTTACGAGAACTTGTGCCTTCGTTCTGGACACTCCATGGAGGGCCTCCCCCCGGTAGATAAAAGGGGGGAGCACTTCGTAGAAAGGGCACCTGGTAACACAGAGGAAAACGAGAGAGCTAGAGATCGAGAAAGACATAGAGATATCCGAAGAGCATTGATAACATACAGAACACACAGGAGTAGGGTATTACGCCTCCGTACGGCCTGAACCTGTCTAAATCCTTGGTGCATTCATTACTACTAGCCGACGATGATTCATCCCGCCTAAGTCCCACACGCATTAACCCCATGTACGAAGTTGTTCCAGGACTAGCCCCCCGGCCAAATCTCAAAGGGGGTCCCTCAGGATCCCTGCTTGCGGTGTTTATCCACCGACAGCTGGCGCACCAGGTAGGGGGGTCGCATCCCTGAATCCATCTCATTTTGTGAAGAAAAAATGACGGGCGGACATCGTCTTTAGCGCACTGACTCAGACTCGAACGAGGAAATGGAAAATGTGGCCCAGTGGGCCCTGGCTCCTGCTGGTCCTCAGCAGCGTCAGCAGCCGGCTCGTACGGCGCCTCCCTACATCGGGGACAATGGTGCTGGGCCCAATAGGGCCGCGACCGCCGCGGGCGGGCCGCCAAACCCGCAGCAAGCAGCAATCGACCCTGCCGCAAGGTCGGCATCCGAACAACGCCGAGCGTCGATACGGCGTAAACTCAACTTTGGTGACGCCATCCCTGGGAGTGCCTTGCTTGCGGCGCAAGCACTCCTTAGGCACCCGCCTGTCCAGGCAGCGGGAGAAACACCAGAGGGTCGTTGGCTATAGGAGGTAGTCGACTTGGTGGGCACGGCTCGTCGGCAAGTACTTGCTCAGAGTTCCCGTACCACCTCCCTCCACGGTACAACAAAAGCCAGAGCATCTTCGGGTGGCGGCAGAATCGGCTGGGGGGCTCCAAACGAAGTGCCGCCCCCTGATCACGACGGGAGCTCAAGACCTCCGCTTGCACCTCAATGAGCGGAGGGCCGTCGAGGATGCACGTGTCACCCTCGAGCGCCACTGGTTGTCCCGTTGCGTGGCTGAGGCAGTGGAGGACCAAGCTTCCTCTATTCCGGCCTGCGACCACCGGGATTCCCCAGCGCGTCGGCGTTCACCCCCTAGGGGCACAGCCGGTGCTAAGGTATACGGCACAGGCTGCCGAGGTTCACCGGTGAGCTCCGCAAGGTCAACTGGTCCACAAAGTTCTGGCCTGAACTACTGGAGAAGTACGACGGTTCCATCGACCCCGTCGAGTTCCTCCAGATCTACACCACCGTTGTCCAAGCGGCGGGCGGGAACAAAAAGGTGATGGCAAACTACTTTCATGTGGCCCTGAGGGGCTCTGTCCGCTCTTGGCTCATGAACTTACCCACAGGCTCTATTTGCTTCTGGGATGATATGTGCCACCAGTTTGTGACAAACTTTTAGGGCACTTTCGCACGCCCCGGCCTGGAGTGCGACCTCCATGCCGTCAAGCAGCGGGAGGGAGAGACGCTGAGGCGGTTCATACATCGCTTCAGCCTGGTCGGCAATACCATCCCATGGATCACCCCCCACGCTATCATCGTCGCCTTTCGGCAGGGCGTCCATGACGAGCGAATGCTCGAGAAGCTAGGCACGCATGAAGTCGAGACCACCGCGGAGCTTTTCACGCTGGCCGACAAGTGCGCCAAGGCGGCGGAAGCTCGAGCGTGGCACGTTCCGCGCCCCGAGCAACCCGTAGCCGACAAAACAGGTCCTTCCTGCTCTGATAAGTGGGAAAAGAAAAAGAGGAAGAAGCGTGACGCTGCCCCTGTCCTGCCGGCGGAAGGCACCGCACGCAGGCCGGCACGCCGAGCGGCTGTCGAGAAAAAGCCTGCTCCCGCGAGGCCAGAGGTAGGAAAATGGTGCGAAATCCACCAAACCGACTGGCATGACCTAACCGAGTGCCGGTCGGTGAAGGGTCTCGCGGAGCGGCACCAGAAGGAGCGCGAGGAGCGCTGCAAGGGTGGCGATGACAAAGGCACCCCCGAAAACGAAGAGCTCAAGTTTCAAGAGCCCGAGCACACTGTCGCCTTCATCGATGGGGGCGCGTACACGCCCTCATCTTGCCGCTACATCAAAACAATGCGGCGTGAGGTGTGCTCGGCAACCCCGAGCGCGGCGGCCACGAGGCCCCTCAAGTGGTCGGGGACCCTAATCACCTTCAGTCAGGCGGACCACCCCGTGAGTACTGTGGGAGTGGGGCGACTGCCTCTGGTGGTATCTCCGACCATCTGCAATGTGAAGGTCAGCCGAGTGCTGATCGACGGGGGTGCAGGTCTGAACCTCCTGTCCCAAGAGGCGTTCAAAAAGCTGCAGGTGCCTCCAAATCGTGTGAAGCTGTCCCTCCCTTTCTATGGGGTGACATCGGGGCACACCCTCCCCCTCGGGCAGGTCGAGTTGCCCGTCACCTTCGGGAGCCGGGATAACTTCAGGACGGAGAACGTCGTCTTTGACATCGCGGAGGTCCCTCTCCCCTACAATGTGATCCTCAGGCACCCGGCGCTCGCCAGGTTTATGGTGGCGACACACTACTCCTACCTCACCGTAAAGATGCCAGGCCCGCCCGGCCCTATCTCCGTGCCAGTCGGTATGCGGCACAGGCGGCGATCACTGACCTAAGTCCATTGTGGTAGGTTGTGGTGCCCGGCTGTTGTGGCAATACCTCGAGCACTACCGAGCCTCTGGGTTCTCGGGTGGTTCTACCGCTCGAACATGAGTGGTCGGGACCACCTAGTTCACGGGGGCGGGTTGTTGGTGCTCGGCCTGGTTAGTCCCGGCCCGAACACCACCGAACCATGGGACCTCTTGGTCATATGTCTGTCTAAACACTTCGCCGGTCTGGGCATTCGAGAGGTCACGGTCAGAAATGAGAGCAAGCTATAATGAGTACCGCACCGACAAAGTGCACCAAGCAAAGAAACCTTGCCTATTTTAAGCTTACAGAGAAATGCTCGAGAAGTAAGCAACCCGAGTACATGGGTGTCAGTGCCCAGGGCGCTGCCGAGCCTCTAGGGTCCTCGGGTAGTCCTACCGCTCGGGCATGAGTGGTCGGGACCACCTAGCCCCTGGTTCCATTGCCGGGTTTGAAGTGCTCGGGGGCTAAAAGGACGACCTGGGGGCTAAAGCGCTCTTCACAAGGGAATCCATGTTCTCGGACGCCCCTTTCCTGGCCTGGTCGGCCGAGAGGCTGACATCGACTCGGTAAGTCACTAAAGTCATGTGAATTTCCGTTCATACATGCGTAATGAACTATTGTTCCCGAGTTAATCTCTGAACCCTCGTATGCTAATCTGCTCGATGAAGCGGTCTCCTCGCGCAAAAAACCCGGCTCTCGTATGCGCTTTTCCGGAACGACAAAAACAAACGGTAGTCGGTGTACCGCACTGGCGGCGATCGCTGACCTAAGTCCTTTTGGTAGGCTGTGGTGCCCGGCTGCTGTGGCAATACTCCAAGAACTACCAAGCCTCTGGGGTTCTCGGGTGGTTCTACCGCTCGAGCATGAGTGGTCGGGACCACCTAGTCCCCGGGGGTGGGCTGTCGGTGCTCGGCCTGGTTAGTCCCGGCCCTAACACCACCGGACCGTGGGGACTCTTGGTTGCATTTCCGCCTGCGTGCGTCTCCGGTCTATTTGTTTGAGAGGTCGCAAGACGAAAGGTGTTCATGAGTCGCAGTGGATACCGTGCTAGGTGGACTCACTTCCCAAGCAAAAGAGTTTTGTGTCTACTTGTGTCTATTTGACTCAGCAGCTGCGTACTCGCAAGCGCTCGGAGGCTGGATGCTCAGGGACTGCTGAACCCCCGAGGGTATCGAGTAGTCCTGCTGCTCGGGCTTGAGTGGCCGGGGCAACCTATGTTCTCAGGGGTAAACTGCCGGTGCTCGGCCTGGTCAGTGCCACCCGGGACATCAGTACAAACAAAATCAAGGAAGAAGAAGTACAAAGCAGAATACGATTCCAAGGGCGACTACCATTATACTGAAAGGAGCCAATCAGCAGGGAATCACTCCCATATTTACAACTTGCAAACAAAAGAAAACCCCTAACTTAATACAGGCTATGGAGGAGGTCACGCGTCGTCGCCGCTATCACTGCCCAGGCCTTACTCCTGCACAAAAAAACTTCGCCACTTCGGTGGCGACATCGTAGATGGCTGCCCGGGCGGCGGCTTCCTCCACCTCAACCACGCCCTGCCGGGCTGGCTCCAGCGGGAAGGTGGCGTCTCGGGTGCAATAGCAGGCGAGAACATGCTCGGCCACACCCTAGGCCAGCGCACGCCCCTCCCGGGTCGCCAGCTCCTGGATAGCATCGGGGAGAGCCTCGAGGCGCCGGGAGATCTCCGAGAACCCAAGGGCAAGATGGCCTAGCGTATCCAGCCCTTGGGAACCCACAGACACAGACCCGAGCTCAGCCGCCTCCACAGAGCCCCGTGCCTGCCGAAGGACATCCTGCATCATCACCTTAACATTCATCCGCCCCTCGTGGATGGCATCAAGATCCTCCTCAGCTTTCTTCAGCCGAGCTTCAAGACCTTTGCTGTTGGCAGTGCTGGCAGGGACGTCCTTCACGGCTCGTGCCTCCTGGAGTTGGGCAGCCACCACGGTGTAGGCCCGCTCTAGTTTCTCAGCCCGGGCCTCGATAGCCTGCTCTCGGGCAGTCACGCCTGCCTCCTGGTTGGCGATGTTCTCCTCCCGGGCGGCAAGCGCTGACGACGCCAGATCGGCATCTATCTCACGCAGCACAACCTGCTCCTCCCGGCGGAGAACGTCAGCGCAGCCGCGCTCGAGATCATCGGCTTGGAGGAGGAGGTCCGCCTGAGCGGACAGCAAGGTTTCCTCCCCCTTGCCGATCGCCTCCTCCCGTGAGGCAACCTCCTGCTCGGGCAGGGCAAGCTGCTCCTCGCGAGCGGCCAGCTCGCCGGCGCATTTCTTCGATGCCTGGTCGCACTCCGCCGCGAGTTTCCCCAGGCGATCGGCCTCCTTTTGTGTGATGATGGCCTCCTTGCGGACCTCCTCCAGGGCCTCCCGCTCGGTGGCCAGCTCCAGCAGGGACCTCTCGTAGGCCATGCGGGTCGTGGCCACGCGAGTCTCCAAGAGTTTACGGGCCTCCTCCAGCCGGCCCCTTTCGTCGATGAGGGCGGCGTGCTCCTCGTCGAGCTCGGCCCTCTATGCCGCAATGGCCACCTCGAGCCACCCGATGACCTCCCGGGCTCTTCCTAGCACCTCGGGGAGGGGTTCTGGGGCCTGGCTAGGGGACGGCCGAGAGCTAGGTCCCCTCCGTGCCTTTTCAGCAGAGATGCTCTGGGACCCCAACGGCGGTTGTGCCAGCACCACCCTTGTCACGACGGCCTCCCTTGAAAACGGTTGCTCCTCCCTAGTCGGAGGGCTCAAGACAGAGCCAGCCTGGGCTCTCGACTCAGGGAAAGAGGAAGGCCTCGGTTGCTCGGGAGACGTCCGGCCTCCTGGAGAGTCCTTGGGCAGCCTGGAACAAAAACAGATCAACCCCCAGCCAAGACACGAGCAAAACGAGCTCGAAGAAAAAAAAGGGGGCCTTACGTGGTTTTTGGCCCACGGTACTGCCATTGGGACTACGGGATCTAGAATTCTGGGGCCTTCGGCCTGGGCTACAGCCTTCTCCTCTTCGGGGGTGGGCTCTGGCCCCTGGGCCGCTGTGAACTGGTCCCAACATCCGCCCCGGAAACTGCTCTCGAGGGCTGGCCAATTTGGCCGCCGGTCGTCGCGCTGCCAATCGTCGGCCGAGGTTCTCAACGCGGGGATGGCGGAGGTGATGGCGACGAAGAGGACGAGGACGGTAAGGGGATGGGCGACTGGGGATGCTTCCTCTTGTCACCCCGGCTCGGTGGTCTGCCATCGTTTGCGGCAGTGCCCCGCCCTCCGTTGTCATCCGCCCCGGGAATGTGCAGTGTCCCGGGGTCTCGGCGCCCCGTGCGGTCCGTCGGCCCCTGGGCGTCAAAGGCCGGCATCGACTCCTGCAGAGCCGTCCGGCCCGGGTTTGAACAAAGCGTCACGTCTTCGCGTGGCAGGACCGCCAGGGCGAGGTCTTCGACGCCGATTACCACCTTGAATAGCGCCGCCAGGGCCCCTCATCGAGGTTCCCTCCCTCACCTATGCACATCCTCATCACATCACGAGGCCCGGTGTACATCCAGGTGGGACGGGCGCGTTCCCTCAGGGGGGCCAGCCGACGGCGCAGGAAGTCGGTGACCACCATTAGTGATGTAAGCCCCGCCCGGCGCAGGTCTTCGATGCGGTTCAGCACCGGGCGCAGGCGGGCATCCTCCGCGGGGGCGGACTCCTAGACCCGTTTGTTGAGCTCTGCCGGTGATCAGGGTAGCGAAAGGTGGTCGTGGGGGCTAACGTCGACGTAGACCCAGTCCCGGCGCCAGTCGTCCCACTTGCCGCGCAGCACCTGCTGGATGTAGGCGTCGCCGAATCCCTCCCGCAGGCGAAAATTGCAGCAGCCCACGACCTCCACATCGTCTGACCCCTTCTTCTTCTCGGCCGCTCGGAGGATGAAGACAGAGGAAAACAAGAGAGCTAGAGATCGAGAAAGACATAGAGATATCCAAAGAGCATTGATAACATACAGAACACACAGGAGTAGGGTATTACGCCTCCGTGCGGCCTGAACCTGTCTAAATACTTGGTGCATTCATTACTACTAGCCGACGATAATTCATCCCGCCTAAGTCCCACACGCATTAACCCCACGTACGAGGTAGTTCCAGGATCAGGCCCCCGGCCGAATCTCAAAGGGGGTCCCTCAAGATCCCTGCTTGCGGTGTTCATCCACCGACAAGCATCGTCACCACGGGCAACATGAGGGGATGGGTTGTGTCGACGGCGTGTGAGACAAAACATCCACTGGTTAGTATGATGGTGGATGGCGGTAGTGAAGGCCGCCGAAGATGAGAGTGGAGAGGCGATAGGGGCGGAGAAAGGGGCGCGCAGGGGCCAACCCCCCCCCCCCCAAGCAGTTTTCTCAGAGGAGCCCTCCAATCTTCCTGCTAATTACCATGCTTAGTTGATGTACACCCCCCTCATTACTGTTTTCTGCGCTTGTAAGCCCAATCGACCCAACCAAACAAGGCTTTAGGCCTCTTTGCCAAGCCAGGTAGGCATCCATCTCATCTCGCCAGTTCCGTATTGATGCACTACACATAGTTAGGCTCCTCTCTTCTGTACAAGCACGACATTTTGCCATCACCCTTTGAACGCCCATGCATATGCTTCACTCGCCGCTTACCGCTGCTACAACTCTAGGGCCACAAAGCCACAATCTTAAGCAAGGTATGCCTCCTACTCCTTCCCGGTCATCCTAATCTCTAATTGTGAATTAGGTATTTAACTAAGTATTAGAGTTATATTGATTGAGTAGGGTTAGTCAAATTAGGTATGTGCTTTGATTTATGATGCCATGAATAATCTAATTCCCTTTTTTTATCTAGGTGATGATTTTTTTACCTAGGTTAAGGAATGGCTAGTGGCAATTGGCATATGGTGTATTCAAGGATTCAAATACGAGGTCAGATTTTGTTGAGCAAGCTACTTTTTTTCATGTCAAGGTAATTGCGATATCATACTATGATATTTCAACATTTTTAAAGCTTTATATATATAAGTTTTTATTATAAAATCCCATATATATATATCGTGTATCAGGGCGACATAGTGCCATATATGTCCACCCCCGGTCGACGGTCATTTTAGCTTTGGCTCTGCCTTTGGCTGACTGGCCCCCCTATGACCAATTCCTGGCTCTGCCCCTACGAGGCAGTGTGGGGAGTCAATTGAAAGGACAATAATGTTGCCTAGAGGAGGGTGAATAGGTGTTTTTACAAAAATTCGTTCCATTTTATCGTTGGCCTAAACTTGCAGTGGAATATAAATTAACGGATTTTTCACAAGTAAAAAACCTAAATATGCTAGACTCAACTAGTGCACAATCACTCTAAATAAGTGTGAAAATTACAATCCTAAGGTGGCAACAATTATTCAATTCTAGCAAAAGATATGCAAGAAAATATTAATTAAAAACGGCCAAAAACACTGTTCATGAGGTTGAAAACACTGTTCACCAGAGTATCCGGCCGGATACTCCGGGTTGTACAGTTCTGGAATCTCCGGACTTATCCGGATTCTCTGGGTTCTGTACAGAACTAGGCTTGAAATTGAATTTAATGTACGAGTAAAGAGTTCTAGCTCAAACCAAGTGATGTCGTGTGTTCCAAGTGATGATTCCATGTAGATCCACGGAGAACCTACAATCAAATGCACACAAACAAGTAGATCGAGCAATATGCACAAATATTGAGCAAGAACACAAAAGAAAGGGAACAAGAGAGAAGACACAAGATTTATTTCCCGAAGTTCGGATTCACCACTGTGAATCCTACGTCTCCGTTGAGGAAGCTCCAATGAGTCGGGTCTCTTTCAACCACTTTCCTGTCCAAGCTTGGTCACACTTGAGCTTGGCTTCCACTCTTGATTTCTTTCCTTGCGGAAGCGAAATTGAAGCCTTCACAAACTTTCCCGTGGCTCACCACAAGCACAGGAGCTCGCCGGGCAACATCTAGCAGGCTAGGAGGTTTCACCTCCAAGAGTAACAAATGCTTCACAAACTTCTTGCCGATGAACTCAAGTGCTCAAGATTGGATTTAGCTCGCTTACACTAAATCTTCCAATCTCACAACCCAACTCACTTTTCTTCTCAAATCTCTCACTAAAATGGAGTGGGAAGGAGTTCTTTTGGCTCTAAGAAGTGCTCTTTTTCGTGCTCCAGCCATCCCAAAGGAGTGGGATTTGAGGGGTATAAATACCCACCTCCAAAAAATTAGCCATTGGAGACTTTTCTGGTCTGACCTGGAGTATTCGGGGTAATCCGGAGTATCCGGATCAACTGAAACAGCCCAACCCGAGACTCACTGGCAGAGCCTCACCCGAAGACTCCGGACAACCCAGAATATCCGGGTTCGGCACAGCTAACCTCTGAAAAACAGCGATAACTTTTGATCCTGGAGTCATATTTTGACGATTTTGGACTCTATAGAAAGCTTATTCAGAGGGATAGATATCCCAACTGAATTCATGACCTAAAACATATAGGATAAAATTAGTAACACTCCAAAACCCAATTCAGATACTTCCACACTTTCCGCTCTGGATTTCTAAAAAGAACTCTCACTATGGGTTTGGTTAGAAACTTTTGAGCACTGAGACACGACAATTAGCTCATGTTGCATCCCTCTTAATAGTGCTACATACCTATACTCAAATTTAAATATAAAACTCGTTTGAACCACTTTGAGCATTTGAAAACTTTCAAGTACCGCTTCTTTTTTTCAAACCTTGAGGGTTACCAACTTTCATATATTCTTTACTCCATCTCTTCTTGATTCTTCATATGATTGATGTGAATCATCCATAGCTTCACATGGCCTCGCACGGTCCATTGGCGCAAAGCCTTCACTCGCTCTTCACCACCGCCTTGGTCCTTCGGCGTCAAGCCATTTTCTTGCCCTTCACCACTGGATTCTCCATCACAACCGAGTCTTACTTACCCTTCACCGTCTTGCCATAAAAAACCAATTTGTATTCTACATCTTCAAACAATTCACTTTATCAAATATGGAGTTAACTCTTGTTCTTCACTCTTGGCACATATGATTTCAATTCAACTTATACCTTCTTATGGATCATAACCCCAACTCACTCTCAAGTACAAAGAACATGGGTTAGTCCATAAAATCTAAATGATAACTTTATACCTTAAGTTACTTGATCTCCACAAGTGACTTATTAGCCTTCATGCATATTGTCAATCTTCATATAGAACCTAACCCCACTCATTCTTAAACACATAGCACACGGGTTAGTCCATAAAACTCTATTAACAAGTCATACCTTTAGTTCCTTGATCTCCATAAGTAACTTAGCCTTCAAGCTTATTGCTAATCTTATTGAGCTTCTTCTTCTTCTTATGAACATCACTAAAATCTCAATGACTTTTGATGCAATTCTTTGGACTCATGGCATTTCTTAAAGAATCCATGCTTCATCATTTATGCATCTCCTATGGAATAATATAATAGCAATTCTCAATATGATTGTTAGTCCATAGGCATTATCATCACTTACATGAGCATCACCTAGAGCTCATTCATCTTGATGCATTTTCAATCTCCCCATTCATCTAGAGCTCATGCATATCTCTTATCCATACATTACCTATGGAACAACCTACTAACAAACTAAACACCATTGTGAGTTCATAGGTATTATCATTAATTACCAAAACCACACATAAGGGCTAGATGCACTTTCAATCTCTCCCATTTTGGTAATTGATGACAACCTCACTAGATGATTATATTTGACAAAATTTAAAGTTCTAAGTATACATATGATCCGAAGATGAATGTATACAAAGAACAAGTTTTGAAAATATCAAATATCACAAAGATATTTGAGATTGCCAAAACTAGTTTTACTAGCATCAAACACCATAAAATTTTTGATGTTAGTAAAAACCAACATATGTATATAATAAACTCCCCCACAATCTATGAATGTGTAAATGAATTTTAAATATCATTTCATATATTGTCTATCTCAAATTTTGGACGGAGTTTTCTTTATGCATATCAAGCAAGCATGACAAAGTATGTATAAAGATGAATATACTCATGCAAAGCAAAACTTTCACCTCATTTCTCAAAGGCAAACATTCAAATTCTCCCCTAATTGACATCTTACCTATAAGCAAATTATCCTCCATAAGCAAAGCACTCTTACAAAATATAACATCTAATTCAAATTCTCCCCCAATTGACATCAATACCAAAATAGAATCATCGAAATGAATTCTCCCACAATTGACGTCAAATTGACAAGAATCATGGAGGACTTGCTACAAGAGAAATTTTCCCAAAAATCATTCGAAGCACATTAGCTCTATCCCACAAAAGGAATCATTGAAAGCGAGTGCAAGACCATGTATAGTGTAAACTCCTCATGATATCTGTATTTTTTATAATTTAAGTTAAACCAAATACACTTATTCAAATATAAGTTATGTAAGGAGAACAAGCTATACAATAGGTCAAAGGGGTTCAAAGAGATGCCAAAAGAGATTTTAAAAGATACCAATTAAAAAATGATATCAAATGCCATAGCAAAGAAAAAAAATCAAAGGATATCAATTGCATACCTACAAGAGATACCAATTGAAAATCCAAAGCATTCCATTTGAAAAATATACCAATTCCAATTGAAATAGATGCCAATTGAAACAAATTTAATTGAAGGCAAATCAAGCATGAGTCCGAAATAAATATCCAAAGCACAAGTGTAATGGGTTAGGCTCTAAGTTGAACATAGCAAAATTGTTGATAATATAACAAATTTCTCGTTTATCATAAAATGTCAACATCACATGAGCATATATGTCCAAAAGAGCAATTTAAAGTGGACTATAAACCTCAAGTAAAAGATTTTGCAATTTTCATCAATATTGCATATAGGAGCAACTCAATCATTTGATATGAAATCTTTTGAATATTTGGGATTGTATGAATCATAAACATGATTATAGAGTTCCCACAAACATATGCTACTTCAAATTGATCATATTTGCAATAAAGAAGTTTTTTAACATTTGCATGAAAAACAAATTTTAGCAAGTTATTTTCATGCTATGATGCAATCTACATAAGATTGAATCCTTGACATTAAATGCATGAATTAAGAGCAAATTACTTAGAATAACATTGAATTGCTCACTTTGATATGGTCCTTCTTTTGATTCCAATTAAAATTGAAGGGGATTGTCTTCTTTGTAGATACCAATTGAAAGGAAAAAGTCATCTTTATAAATTTCAATTAAAATGATCTTCTATTTGAAAGAACCTTTATTATGATTAATCCAAGCATCCAATGCATCTTTATTGTACCTAAACTCAATCAAGTACAATTTGGTCCCCAAACTCATTGGGTCCAAATGCCGAGTTTGCTCTCTCTAACTTATTTACGTTTCCACATTTACTTACTTACAATTTACCTTCTTAGATAGGTTGCAAGCGCTTTAATTGGTAGAGTAGACACACTAGATAAACCTAGAGCACATTTAGATAGAAATTGATATAGGGTTATCTTGTGTTATTTTTTGAGCCAAAATAGTTCTAAGTGTCCTAATTCACCACATTCTTAGGATGTCACCGATCCCTTCATCCCTCATCTCCCTGCTCATCACTGTCATGCACCGCCCTGAGCCAGAGGAGAAGGAGGCGAGATGCGCGAGTCGGCTGAGGCTGAGGCACTGAGTCGGAGGAGAAACCGGGGACAACATGTTGACCCACGCGGGATGCAGCTACACGAAGATGGGAGCGGGAGGGAGGCAAATGCTGAAATTAGGAAGACCCAAAAGATTCGTGTGACAACGGCCGATCTGAGCAAACCGCAGTTGCAACCCCATGGAAATCCGTCTCCTCCCGCATTACAAAGTGGACCGCTGCAAGGAGGATGCACCACTGCTTCTCTCCCGATCTCTATAGTGGACACAAGCCACCGAAGATGGGAGAGTCTGAGCTAGCATCTGTGCAACATAATTTGTGGGGAACCGTCCAAACAATATTCTAATTAATCACCAGGAGGATCATTATCCATAATCATTATCCAAAATAGTCTCTTCCTCAGCATCAGGAGTACCTAAAAACGCAAGCATGAATACGAAGGTACTCGCAAGATTTAAACCATATAGAGCATATATACATAGCTCGACTCCAAGGATTATGCATTGATCATTAGCAAGGATGAGCCACAAGTTAGGTAAAACATATGCACTAAGCATTCTAGATATATGTGTAAGCGACTGAAACTTTACCAAAACATATGAAAACTACCCTGCAACTAACAACTGAACAAAAGTAACTATAAACAACCTGTATATCAATAAGTAACAAGTACCAACATCACCATCTCCCACATATCGAACCACAAACCATACTCAGAACTCTACGATCAATGAAGATGGACAGAAGCATGCTCATGATTGAGAACGCGACAGTTCAAACTGTTTATACACCTTACAGGGGATACTCCTGGACCCACATGACACGAGGATCATTCGGCTTGTGCCACCGGCCAAAGTGCACGCAAGTGGATACTCGTGATAACCTTTCCCAACCAGCTCCAACCATTTGGATCATGCATCCCCTCGGTGCGACAGTACTAGAACTACTCCCGGAGCAAACTAGTACCGCTACAAGCCCGCCCGCTCACACCGTCGATGTCCACACCCAAAAAGCCACAGTTGCGAAGGTATTCAGCTCGCCTTACCATTAGATCGGCATGTGGTGAGTAAAGTAAGTGCTAAAGTCAACAACACCGACGATCGGTGCTTAACCGGGGCAAAGCGGTCTATGGTGTCCGGTTTCCTCTACCGACCTACCCAGGGGAACTCCACATCCGGGCAGGACAAACACCTCCTAGCACCGCCCACACCTCATCTCATACTCACCACTCATACAACCATCTCAACCTCAATAAGTGTATGTAATCATAAGAATGTCCTATGCTCGCGAACAACGGGGTGCCCCATCGTTCGACTTCTACCAAATGACCTAAGTATGGCTAAGCATATGAGTCAAACTCATACCTAGATATCGACAACATCTCAAGGCTATAAGGAATGTAAATACACAAGTATTCAATGTAGAAGAATGCAATCGGTATAGGTTCTACCCATTGGTACCCGACACTGACTCACTAAACATGCATACATACATAAGCATATTTCATCAATTTTAAACTTATCTAATTACACAAGCTGGATCAATATGCTTAGTTGCTTGCCTTGATGCACTGGCTCAAATAGGTGGAGCGCGTCGGGGTCGTCCTCGATCTCCGAGATTGACGGATCGACATGCGCTATGAAACATAACACATGCAATGATAAGCATGAATGAAATATAACAATGCATGCCACAAGATGCATATGATGAAATGCCCCAAAATATGCCACATAATATAGGGAAACAATTTTTTTAGATAGAACAAATCATAAGGAGACTAGCAAAATTGGTTTCACTTATTTTGAACTTGTAAAGAATGAGTGGCGAAGTAAAGAAGTCTTAACCTAATTAATTCATCTCAGAAATTTAATTAACTATTTCATGTATAGAGATATTTTTAATGGGTAGAGGAGGTTATTATGAAACCAACAAAATTGGTTTTATAATTTTTGGAGCTACGAATAATTTACTATGAATTTTACAATTTATCAGCATAAAAGAAAAAAAGCTGATGAATAGTAAACCTGGATACTCCGAGTACCGGAGTCTATGTATGACTCTCTGGGCGAAGCTCTCTGTTATTTTCCACTGGGAGTCGCCCGAACCCTCCGGGTTAACCCGGATTTTCCAAGTGGCTCCAGAACAGCCCGTTTGAGAGGGGGAAAACTTGGCCAAAATAATTTGCGAACTTCTCCATACCAAAAGGAAACATCTTAGATCTAATTCAAGGGTGCTAGAACTCACTACACAACCTAGAAACTCAATTCCTAACTCAAATTCATTCAAAACCTTCCTTTGCTCCAATTTCATCAAGAACTTCACTAAAGCTCGAAATATATCAACCAAATCTTGAATTCACGCCATGAGAAGCCTAAGAGACTTACCCACGGTGCTTGTGGAGTTGGGTGACCGCCGGGGGATGAAGGAAACAGAGGAAATCGTTCAGGAGACAAAGAAATCCAGTGTTCTTCATATTTCAACACTAAACACCAAAAGACATCAAATCCAGCTCAAATCCTCCGAAAAAAAAAATGAATTGGGGGGTGGATACCTTATGAGCTCATGATCATGTAGGTACCACATACTCACCTCGAATACTTCTCTTGAGGTCGGATTTGAGAGAGAAGGAGAGAGTGCTTGAGAGAGAGTGAGAGAGAGGGAGGAGCAGCAGCTCCTGCTGCACGGGTGGGAGTGAGGGCACGGGAGAGAGGGGGTGGGAGCAGGTGGCTGCACGTGAGGGAGAGCGAGGGGTGGTTCGCTCACATGTGGGGCCCACATTTTAGAGAAAATGGTCCGTTTTGACTGCGAATTTCATTCTTTTCCCTCCTGAATTTCTTTTCTCTCATCCAATTGACTTTTAATGAAGTGCATTAGTATTCCCAATTACAATTACACAAAATTAAATATAATACTTAAAAATCATGATTATGCTTAATTGCGTGATTACTAATTTGGGACGTGACATAATTTCATCTGTAGATATTTTTTTGTCCTGTTTTAATGTTTTGAAGTCGTAACTTGTTAGCCGTAGCTCCAATTTGACTCGTTCTTTCGCCGGACTGTCGAGAAAAGTGTGATTTTATGTGTGATGATATTTGTTGTGTGATATTTGGTTCTTTTGGATCTTGGTATTTATGTATTGCTTTTTTGCTTATGTTTGCGAGTAGACACCAACGTTTCGGAGGAGCTAGAGCAGGATAAAGACTTTGAAGACTCAACTGAGTACAGTGAAGGTAAGTAGTGTTTTTAACATATTTATCCTAGTTTCTAAAATATTTTATTATACAAATATGCATGCTAATAATTTGTCGGTAATCCCAAGAGTTAGGCTATACCTTAGTTTTCTCTTATCATTCTTGTCGCCACATTTACGGTTTTGGGTTAAAGAAGAGTAGATAATGGTTAGCTTTGCTTTGGGATGGTGATCATGATAATGACTCTATGAAACTTGATAATAGTCTTATGCAATAATGATAAAATGTGTTAATATAATTTTTGTAGCAATGTGGTATAGGGATTTGAGCAAAGGTCTGATGAGACTGGTACATGTTGTATAGTTGAGATGTGGTAGTCTTGCTCATATCTAAGGATCAGTTCGTGGAGTGATATTTTTTATAAACAGTGCAACCACAAACCTGGAATGGAATGAGCCTAGCTAATTAATTTGTATACTCTCAGTATTGTGTAGACCATCCGGTTGTATGGAACAGAAGGGTGTCCTTTTAGGGGTTCCATTGCGCAAGAAGGGGCTTTTTGTTGATGAGGTGTATTCACGCGACGGTGAAATCTTAGCAGGTATGCACACGTTGAGAGGGGCATTATGAAGGCTTTGAAGTGGTTAAGTCAACGCATACCTCGGTAGTGTGTAAGGTACTGACGGGTACCAGAAAAAAGTATGATCATAACTTGTGGTTGATTATTTACAGTTATTTATTTAATTATTATTGATTTTCAAATATTTTATTTAAATATTGTTTTATGCAAAAGAGCCATATTGCTCTGAAATTATCAAATCTTCATATGCATATTATTTCCTCACAACTTACTGAGTACGATATGTGCTCATTCTTATTATCACCAAACACTCTGTTGGAGAAGGAATAGAAGAGTTCGTGGCAATTGCACTTGTGGAAATGTCGCGAAGGATTAGAAAATGCGTAGCTACACTAGAGTTTTGTTTGGGTTTTGGCCCTTAAATGTCACTTTTATAAGACGATTGAATAACAATTAAGTGTGATGTTATAACGATATTTATCTATAAAATCACTATGTGTTAAGATTGATTTCTGTGCTCAGCACATAGATGAGATTATCTAGTTACTTTGATCGGTCTTGACAATGAGCCGCGAAAGCTCTGGCGATGCCGGATCCGAGAGGGAGAGAGCTCGAAGAGGAGCTGTTGCAAGAGGCCCAGTAGGCGGCGGGCAAAGAGAGAGAGCCCTAACATGAGTGAAGTCGATGGATGGGTGGGTAGATCTGGACGAGGTGTGATGACTAAAAAAAAAGTTAGCTCTGATATCATATTAGGAATATTAATTTTATTTTCTAAATACTACGAACTAGTATATATACATATACATGTGCTAATATAAAAAGAATCTCTTATAACAATATATATCTAACAGATTTGCATCCAACGTAGGAACCGTCGACCCAAAATTTTTCAGTTTCCAGTCACCTGACGATAAGTCAGGCCCAATAAAGAGACTTCGCTTTGACACGGCGGCGAGCGTAGGCCTCCAGAGAGAGAAACCAGACGGCATTTTCCTTTGCCAATTCAGTCGAGAGCCAGACTGGGTGTGCACGGCTGGTTATCTCCGCACAACCGAGAGGCCAAAAACCCTAGCCCTCTTCCCGACGCCCCCAAATCCCCCCGAACACCGTACCATGGCCGCATCCAACAGCGGCGGCGGCCCGCTCTCCGCCGAGGCGGGGGCTGCTCTTGGAGAGGGCATCGGGCTAGTCTTCGGGCGGTGGACGGCGCTTCAGATGGCGGTGGAGAACCAGTGGGGCGGCCGCGACTCGCGCGCCAAGGCCGACCAGCTCGGCGCGTCCATCCTCTCCTGGTTCTGCCATTCTAAGGGTACGTACTGCACGTTTTTTCCGTCAACATCCTCGGATAATTTCCTCCTCCTTCAGGCGGAATCTGGTAGTAAACTAAAGGTGTCTCTCTGAATTCGCCTACCTTAGTTCGGATGATTTAGAATTGGGATCGATTGTTGGAAGATGTTTTCTTTGGCATGTTATATGTAGCTGTGGTTTAACCTGACGAGGATTTGAGTGTCTAGATTAAGTGTAAGTGTCATTCGCTACGGGGAAAACGTGTTCTTTGTATGAAATATGAATTGGCCATTTTAATTGTTGTGTCTGTTAACTGGGAGATGCAGGGGAAGGTAAGATTGTCTAGTTCTTCTTTAGGGGTAGCCCTTTTGGATTGTTGTGATCCAAATAGTGGAAAAGAGGGTCATGTACCCTCAAAGAGACAGCCAGTTTTCATTTCATGTAATAGGATGGGTGCCCTTTTTGGTGTAATTTTGGTAATGGAATCGCCAAATCGGTCGCTTGCGCTAATTGTGATGACACTGTGGAATTGCTAGCTTGTATATCTTATTATATTGATTTAGTATGGGGTATTCTAAGCTAAATATAGTGTGATAGGTTGAGTGGCATGGAATTACATTGTACAAATAATTGTGTTGATCCAATCAGATGCTGTGCCAGAGCTGCAGAGTGTATTTTCTGCAATTCATATCAACTCTAGCTATGATCATTTTTTATTTTTGACGCTGCTCTTATACTTCTGTGCAATTTTCTACCAAAAATAGGGTGTTTCACGGAAAAAAGAAGACCCTGATAACGCGAATTCACCACCAGTAAGGTGCCGTTTGGATATTGGGCTGAGCGGATGTGGGAATGGGAAATGAGGGAAGAAGGATATCTTATCCCTTGTTTGGTTTTGAGGAATGAGAAAAGAACTGGGTTTGAGATTGGGATAAGATTGGCTCGTTTCCCACCTATCTAAACCCAACGAGAGGGGCGGGTTTGGCCAGGAAATTAGGAGAGGGCCAAACAGATTTCACTGATTGTCTTCGTTGCAGTTCTGGCCATGACACCAGTTGTTGTTGACCGCCTCTTGCCAGTGCCCTCGAACTAGTCGCTGCCGCCTCTGTCGAGCTCTTCACCAATGTGCTCATCATCTTCTGTGTGCATGCTGCATCACTTGATCTGCTGCCCTGTTGCCTGGGTATTCACTTTGAATCTGCTCCCATTGCCCAGGGGTGCGTTTGGTTGAAGGACAAGGTTGGATGGGATATGGATATCCATGTTTTGTTGGATGAGGTGATCCAATTTCTTATTTTATAGTATGGATAGGGTGATCCAATTTCTTATTTGATAGTATGGATAGGGCGATCCAATTTCTTATTTGATAGCATGGATAGGGCGATCCAATTTCTTATTTGATAGGATGGATAGGGCGATCCAATTTCTTATTTGATAGCATGGATAGGGCGATCCAATTTCTTGTTTGGTTGGACGGATAGAGCTTGGATGGGGTTAGCCAAAATTTTGTGGGACCCGCTTGTCATATATTTAGTTTTTCATCAAAATATAATCATGCGAGATCTTGTTTTGTTGATTTAATTGCAATGAATACAATGGTATAATTGGATCACAAATCAGATAAACGGTTTAGGAGATAATATCATTTAAAGCGTGGTAACAACAAATGAATTTACTCTAACCAACCAGATATGCCACATTACCATGGATAAAGCCCATCCAGAATATGGATGGCTCAGTCCAGCAATTTTTGCCGTATGGGCTCATCCAACATCTGAGAAGAATATTCCCTCTAGATGTCCATCCTATCCAGCTTACCCTCTAACCAAACACCTCAAAAAATTTGATGGCCATCTCCCATCCACGGATATCCCTCCAACCAAACACACCCCAAGTGGAGGTTCTTGGAAGAGGCGAGGGCGCCGTTGATCGAGGTCATGTGGGTTTTCCAGGTGTTCTTTTTTTCTCATTTGAGTTCGCTGGCTTCTTCCGCTGAATGGATGGGGGATACAAATGGCATATTATCCTTATGAGCTATTTGTGGAAGCATTTTGCTTTTCATCTTGCTATCCTTTATATGAAAAATTATATACTTTTTATTATATTTACAACAAATCGTATTTTTACTAACTATATTTTTCCTTATCCCAAACCGAATCCGATGACATGCCAAACAGGGGAATAGGGTTTGAAGTTTATAACCCACTCGCAAACCCACCTCCTCACAACCCATCTCATTTCTCTATCCCATTCCCAATGACCATCCAAACACCACCTTAGTAGAGAAGGTGTTAGTCACTTCATATGCAAGTTTCACAGTTCTCAATCTGGCTATCAGAAATTCAGCATATTCCCCACCAGTGGGTGGATACCAGTTTCTGGTTGGCACCAATGAAATCTTGGACGACTCTGGGTCTAGAATGACCAGTATATTTTTGGTTAAAAAATGGGAACCAGGCAGCTACCATGCATTATGTAGTTAATTTTACTGAAAAACCTCCTCATTTAGATGGTAAAGAATCAGCTTCATCAGCTTCTATAATATATGACATACTCATAAATAGACTGATGAAAAAAAAAATTACTGTATTCAGACCTTTGTATAGATGGTGGATGCCTTCTATAGCCAGGAAATACCTAAGTACACCATGCCACCATGCGTGGAGGCAGGTGGAACCAATGAGTCACACTGGGCAAGATTTAGGAGGCACTTATGAATGGGAGAGATTTATGAGACACTTGTGAGGTTTGACATCGTGGGAGTCCAAGGACTCAACCATGAAAGCCATATTTTCTGCTTTGTTCTTAGCCCTTTACTGCATATAAACTCCTCCTAGTTTCTGTTGCAACTCAAGGGTACATATCCAATTGGACCCCATATAGATCTTTCCTCAGAAGCATGCCATTGGTGCCCGGGTCAAGTGAGCTCAAGGATTCATAACTCTCTAGATCTTATCCAAAAACATGTCTATTAACCTCCTTTTAGCTAATTTTATCCAACCATACTAGAATGCTACTTCTCTGCAAGTTTCTGGTTTTATTTATCTTCTTATGCTTATTTTCTAGCAGCTTTACAGTTGTTGGGGGAAAATAAATCAAGTTATGGGAAAATAAATCAAATTTTAGACACAGATACAAATTGGTCAGTTTCTAAAAAACAACCCGGGGGGGGGGGGTGCCTTTGAATTGGGGACTACTAGTTAGTTGCTGTTGGGATTCCAAATCCTGGTAAACTTGAAAAGTAAACCTTATTAAATGAGTGTCTCTTGATATCCTTTGCTGGCATGTGTGGTTTGAGAAGTGCAATATAAATTGGAGCTTGTTTAACCAATCGAAAAAATGTTTACTATGAACCTTTTGTAAGGATTGCATTTCATCTTCCTACATTGAGCCATCTTTACTCTTCTTCTTCTACTTTACTGATTACTATTAAATTTCTAACCGCACAAGTGCGTACCTTTACATATGATTCTGTTTATTCATCTTTTATTTTAGAATGGAGTTCTGTTTAGAAAAAATGGAATTCCTGTCCAATTCTTTCACAGCTTCATTTTATTTGTGGAAATCAACCTTTTTACATCTATTCATAGGTTGTGTTGTGAGATGATGTTTCAGCATGGCTTACATGTTATTGTATGGTTGTGGGTTCAATTTCATCAGCTTGAACCCTTTCAGGGTCCATTTGTATTGACAAGGTTTCTTTTTCAGGTCCACATTACTATGAAGACTTGGTGGATATGGTGTACAACACAATATCTGAATCGTTCAATGCTGACTTTGAGGATGGTAGTGTTGAGGAGGTAATTATTTCCCCTGTCCTTTCATGTTTAGCATTAACCTAAAATTTTAACTTGATACTAATGTATTATTAGTATCGTTTCTGTAAGTGTTGTTCGTTTTGTTCATACAAAGCACGATATATGTTCATTATTTTCAATAGTTTTTGTTGTAAGCAGGTTGCTGAACAATTATTGATTATGCATGAAGAATGCCTGCAAAGCAACTATTCATCGATAGAGAAGTTAAGGAATACACATGTTCAGGGGAATGCTGTTTCCCAAAGTAGACAGGTATGTACTGCTGTTGCTTTGTTAAATTATGTGTTTCCAGAAGTAGGCAAGTATCTACTGCTATTGAATATTAGTAAGTCACCACACACTCCTTTTTTCCTGCAATTTAGCTAACTTGTGCTGCATTTAGTATCAAAAAGTTATCATTCTTCACCTCCCAATGCTTTTAAATTTTAATTAGTCGATATATTAAATTTGATTATTGAGTTTGTGGTCTTTTTAATATAAATGCCTTCTGCCTCACTGTGAAGCTGTGATATAATTGAAGAACGTAGCTTCAGTGGCTGGGTTGCGTGTACTGTTCCTGTCTGTAAGAAGATAGGGATCTTAACATCATTTATTTCCCTAATTAGAGCTGAGAGCATGGAGCAATGTGATGTCCGATATATTTACATTTTGGGAGACCATGTATACTCACCTGTTTTGAGAGGTGAATTTGAACATTGCCAATGATTTCCTGAATATCCCGTAAACTAATTAATACTTCCATTCTTACAATATTGTGCTGATTGAAGCTGATTGGTTTTGAACTACCACTTGATTCAGGTGTTTAGCTGCAGTAGCCTGCCTGTTCATTGGACTTTTCTTTAGGTTTTCCCTCAATATTATATTTGAGGAATGGCTGAAAATGTAATATTTGTGAATTTGATACCCTACAAATATTTTTTGAGCTGATACGTATATGCTATATTGACTACGGAGGTTGATATCTTAAGGGCAAAGAGGTTGATTAACTGAACTTCACAATTTTTTTTTTTACATATGTTGTGGATTTGGGCGTGCATCAAATGAGACTAGGGGAACGAAGCAATCGTGTACGTATTGTATTAGTTCTAGTGTTAAGATGAACCAGCATAAACATGTTTCTTAGAAGACTCACAAATATTTTATTTTACATTCACGCTATTGCACCTTCCGCTAGCATGGACACTCCACCTTGATCTAAATCATTCATAGTTGATCTAGCAGCCGAGATTAAAATCTTCATTTCCGTATTTTAAGATCGGTTCATTCCTGACATTTTCTCTGTAGAGTAGCTCAGAAGTTCTTGGCAAACTGATATGGCAATTCTGCTGTAGCTTTGTCACAAATGTTCATTGTTAAGTGACTTCCTCCTCATGCACAGATAGCAGTTGATGACAACGATGACAGTGATAGCTCAGATGACGACGACGATGCATCAATGATGGACGATGAAGCAACTCCGCCAGAGGAGATGGCGGTGGACAAGCCCAAACCCTCCAAGCCTGTCCCTGATGCGGATGGGTGGACTGTCGTACCCCCTAGACGTGGTCGAGGCAAGAACTAGGCTTGCTGCCGATTTTGTTACCGAATGTTTTCAGTGTTGCAGTTCGGTATCAGGGGTGTTGAGAGTAGTATGTTTTCCTTCCCAGTAGCTTTGCTGCTGGGCATGCTATCTATAGATACACGCAACCTGTGCTGAGGTCTTAATCTTCCTTGCTGAGTGAATCATATAGTCATGCTGAGCGATATACTTATATACACTTGTGTAATGCCATATTGAATTCAGGTTTATTGCCAGCTTGATCTGCCCAAGCAAATTATAGCCATATTTTGATGGTTGCACCAAAAAAAAAAAAAAAAAAAAAAGAGTTGGTGAGAAGGATCATGCGAGCGAGCGAGTCATGCGATGCACGCGGAGATACAAATTAGGTCTCCACAGGACGCATGCAGTGCAAGCCCCTCAACATCTTTAATCATATTTCCTTTATTTTGTTCCTTTTCTGATTTCTTTCTTCGTTCTAATTCATTTTATTTTTTCTTATTTTCAACAGTTTCTCTACGAAAGAATTTGTAAAGGAAAAAAAGAGAATTCTATCCTGAAGAGAATGATCTTAGAAATCTTTTTGTGACTGGAACCGTGAAGAGAAACCGTTGAAGCATCGAAAGGAACGAAATGATTTTGGTTTCTAACGAAAATCCTTTGGAGATGGTCTAACTCTTAAGACCATTCTTAAGGGAGTTTTTTTAACTAGAGTTTTTTCACGAAATGATTTATATTCTCTTCAGCATTTTAATAGTTTTTCTTCATGTTTTTCGTCATGAAGTGATTTCTAAAATTATTCCCTTTAGGATGGGATTTTCTCTCCTTTTTCTTCATAAATTTCTTTAAAGTAAAGTTATTAGAGATAAGAAAAAATAAAGAAAACAAGAACAGAGAGCGGAATCAGAAAGAGAACGAAAGTGAGAATATGGTTGGGATGGTCTAAGGTGGCCAAGCGGTATCAAGGAATGACTAAGCGTCCCAAAAAATATATTAGGCAGCTATATAGGTATAATATGTTGCCGACGACAAAATATGCTACTCTGTGTACACACCCGATCAACCCTACGTTTGTTTTTTTTTCTTTTTTACCCACATTTTCCTAGCCTGTCTAGCAAGGTTGGAGAAAAAACAAGCATGCTTGATTTTTTATTGGGTTTGAAACACCTTCGCCTAGTAGCAAGGCTAGAGGAAAACAAAACATGTTTGGTTTGAAATTGAACAATGTGGGATAGGATTTTTTGCTTTTGTTGGCTCTCCTCCCTAGCAAAGTTTGCCCAATCTCTTAACCGCGGGGCATCCACTTTTTTGTCACTCTGAGGAAATGGTAATTGCTCATTTGCCACCCTGTCTCACATGCATAGACTTAGAGTGGTCCGTATATCATCCTCAGCAGCAATTGCCACTTCCTTAGAGTGGCAAATGAGCAAATGACCCGAGATTCCATATCTCAATGCCATTAGAGCACTTATGTATCTTGCAAATTGCACCAGACCTGATATCGCATTTGCAGTGAACTTACTAGCTAGGCATAGCGCTGCTCCAACCAAACGCCATTGGGCGGGAGTCAAGAATATCTTTTGATATTTCCAAGGCACTAAAGATCTTGGTCTATTCTTTCAATTTTATAGAAACTAAGATTCAAATATGATTGGATACACTGATACTGACTACTTATCAGATCCCCATAATACCAGATCACAGACAGGCTTTGTGTTCCTACATGGTGGGACAACCATTTCATGAAAATCTTCAAAACAGACTCTAGTGGCTACATCCACCAATCATTCTGAAATAATTGCATTATATGAGACATCACGTGAATGTGTGTGGCTTCGCAGAATGATAAACTACACACAACAATCATGTGGTATTGGTTCTATTGAATCATCTACCATTATCTACGAAGATAATGCTGTTTGTGTTGCTCAGATGTAAACAAGTTATATAAAGAGCAATATCACTAAGCATATTACTCCTAAATTGTTTTATCCTCATGAGTTATAACAAAGTGGGGAAATAAAAATCTTGCAAATTAAATCTTGTGATAATCTTGCAGATTTGTTCACAAAGTCCTTACCAACCTCAATATTTCAAAAATATATTCATAATATTGGTATGCGATGGCTTCAAGATTTGTAAGAATCAGAGGGAGTCTCCTCCTGAATTCAACATGTTCATACATCATATTGTACTCTTTTCACTTTATAAGTTTTACTTATAAAGTTTCTCATAAATAATTTTTAATGAGGCAATATCAACACAAAATTATATGTCATACCTCTTATTTTCCCTACCAGAGTTTTTAAGAGAGGTATACAAGACATATCTATTGTTCTCTAAACTCACTTATGGGTTTTTTCTTTTACAAGGTTTTCTCATATGAGTTAACAAAGAGATAATAATCAATATATGATGTATTATTTTCTTCTTATTTTTTTCCACTGAGTTTTAAAAGAGTTTTAACAGCATGTCTCTATTACTCTCCTCATATTTTTTCTACAGAATTTTTTGAGGAGGTTTCAAGATAGATTATATATGTACATGTACCGGCATCGATTAAGAGGGAGTGTTAAAAATAATATGATATAAACTGGTAACTGTTATACAGTTGCTACTTGGCCATTCGGATCCCGAACAGACATCTCTTAAATATATATATATATATATATATATATATATTAATCATCAATCAATAAAGTCATCCGTTCAAATGATTGTTAATCTACTCTACAACACTTTCCTTCCATCAACTGATCAAAGGCAGGCTGGGTTGGCAAAACAGCCAAACATGCCCGTACAAGATCCTGGTGTGCGTGTTGTTGCTGTCGCCGCTGCTCCGCCTCCGCGTGGCCGACCTCCGCAAGCACGGCGTCACCAATGTCAATGGGATCACGATTTTTTGTTGTAGTCTTTGGATGCTCTTTTTTATTCAGATATGCAGAATTTCCGTAGGTTTCCAAGGATTTGCATCACTTTTTTTATTTCAGCTGATTTTGTATCATTTGTTCATGCAATTCAGCACGTGAGGTTCAGGCCATCCTGCATGTTGGGTGCTCTAGAAAATGCCCATGAGATGTCACGTGAGTAGGATTTTGGATTTCAATAATACTTTTGTTGTCTCTGACACTTTTGTATCTGAGGTGGTACACGAATCACACGTGTGGAATTACTTTAAAATATAGTAATTTGAAGAAGCAAAAAAAATATAATAAAAGATAAATTTGCATAGATAAAGTTCATAACATGTAATTTCAGGAAGGATGAGAATTATGAGTACCTGATAGGTGAGTGAAGAGAACCGTATCGTCTGTAATTGGTCGTCTGTAGCAACGCTACGAGAAGAATCAAGATGTTGACCGATTTTGTGAGTGGATGAAAATAATTCTTGTATGATACCACGATAGAGGCGACATTCATGGTAGATGATGGTGGAGGTGACATGCGAGCAGTGACATACCCTCTTTAGAAAGCTAGCGCTACCGTCGAAGTACGGGAGATGACGCACTATAGAGAAACCCGGTGATGAATGTATGTAAGATAAATATTGGACGTTTAAGTATAAAAGATAAATAATGAAAGGCTGAATGCATTTTTAGAATGTATGAAAGATAAATATTGGACGTCTAAATATAGAAGACAAATAATAAAATATTAAATATATTTTTAAAAGAGAAATATGATCTAACTTTATACGATGATCGTTTGATTAACTCAAATAGACAATAAAAATAGATTAAATTTATCATAACTTATATATATTTTATAGGAGAATAAAAATATAGATTGTCGTTCCTCACCATCATTTGTCACTCGGAAAAACTCGTAAATCCGGCAACCAATGAGTCACCGCTGAATGATATGATGTTTTTACTATTAATATTCGAATTATTTTTCTATACGGGTGTGCTTGATTTACAATGTTTCCAATTAGCGTATCGTAACTTCGGCGACGAGCGACTAACCACCAAGGGATATGATGTTTTCACTATTAATATATAGTTAATTTTCCTATATATGTGTGCTTGATTTACAGTTTATCCAATTGTCGGATGGTAACTCCGACGCCAAGCAAGTAGCCGCCTACGGAAGTTTTACTATTAATAATACAAATAATTTCTATATCTAAATGTGAGAACCGCCTAAATCATACTTAGCTTAATTGATAGTGTTGACCGTTTATAAAGATAAGAGTTAGCACGTATTCGCCATTTGACATGTCGAGTGCTATCACTCATCTAAAAATATTCATCACATCTACTATATTCGATTAAAATAAGAGTAATTCTGGTAGTCTCGATATATGCTCAACAAAACTCATGATCACGTCATATGCTATTTACAACATAGTTTCATAAAAATATATGAATAGAGTGTAAATGTTTAACTTATATTACATTTCTTGTTCACAATTTCAGTTTCTGCTTAATATTAGAGTTTTCATATGCAATGGATAGTATTAAATATAAAAGATTAGTAGCGTCATTGCCTAAAAGGCATCACTGAGATTAGCTCAGACAAACATCCTCTACTCTTGCCCATCACCAGCACGAGCAGGATAAAAATATCTATACACTAGGTCATTATTACCTGCAATAACTTAAAGACAATACCCTTAGTACGAAAGTACTCACAAGACTTACATAATATAGGTATATACTAGTTCTGACTCTAAGGATAATTCATTTGGTTGAATAGCAGGAGTAGCCATGAAGTTAAGTTGATTCAACGAAAAAATACTTTAATCAATATAATGACATGAACAACTAATATTGATCGACAATAACCAAACCTTCAAGAATGTAAACTTACTTAAATCAAGTAAGCATCAATATATACTTCTCCTTAAATCTCACATACTTTCCAACCCATTAAACTGGATGAAATTCTACGATTGATGTCCAATAGATATTAAGCGTGCTCATGACCGAGAGCGTGACAATTCGAGTGATCTTACACCCTACAGTGGAGTACTTCTTTACCCACACGAAACGTGACCATCATCTTGGCACTCATGACAACCTTTTTCAATTAAGCCTCGACCGATTGGGACATGCGCCTCTCGGTGTAGAGGTCAGCTAGGTCTACTCCCAAAGCAACTCAAGTGCCTCTATATGCCCGTCCGCTCAGACCGTAGATGTTCAAGCTAAATGATTACAGCTATAAAAGGTATTCGGCTCATCTTTACCATATTTGGATATGTGGTAATACGAAAAAGTGTTTAAGCTAACATCACCAACGATCTGTGCTTAATCGATGCAAACGGTCTATGACACCTAGGTCTCCTTTCCCGAACTGCCCCTAACACTGCCCACATCTCGTCTCAATCTCATCAATTCATCATCCCAGCTCATTATTTTAGTGATCAATGAACAAACCCTATAGCTCACGAATGACAATGATATCCACTGCTCGACTTCTACTAAGAACCTATGCAAAGACTAAGCAATTATCGCATCGCTTTTAAGTTAGACCATGACACAATATACCCAGGTTACAATGATCAAGATTAATAACTTTATCAAGATAGGTACTATACAACAAATATGATCTACCTACATTTCTAACAACAACTCACTAAAACATGCATATACGAAATGAAACAATATATAGCAAATTGACCAACAATTTACCAAAATATAGGAAAAATATAATATATGCTTGATTGGTGTTTCCTGTTCTTCACTCAAGAATTCCACTGATTCATCTTCGAGTTCTAGCACACGACTCTCCAAAACATTATTTTCTAAATAAAGGGATGATGCACCACAATGAGTATGGATATATGAGATAAGAGATGCTCCACAATGCATAAGAATTAATGGAAGTGCAATGCATCATACCATGAATCTATAGCATACATTACTTCTTAATTTGGATTATTGTTAATTATTTAACATTTTCTGTGATTAAATTAAGCTTAAGCTAAAGCTTAATCCCAACTGGGAAATTAATTAAGTACAACATGAGGGTGAATATTTTTAAATAACATGGCAAAATATAATAAGATTAAAAAATTGGTTTCACCAATTTTGGACTTACCAATAATTAATTATAAATTATTAAAGCTTAAACATATTTAATTAATTAAAGGAATTTCTGTACATATTTCATGTCTCTTATTATTTTTAATAAGTAGAGTAGGGCCATATGCAGCTAAAAAAAAGTGGTTTCGTAATTTTTTGGAGCTCTATTCATTTTTCTACACCTTTTATAAGCTTTCAGCTGATTTAATAGTATAACAATAATTCAATTTCGTATTTTCTCTGGATTATCCGAATATGCCCTAAATCATTTTTGCACTCAAAGCCAGGTAGTCACTATCCTAATCCATGGGGTCGGGCTCTTGACCTAGGTCAAAATCGACCTGAGGCCAGGCTCGCATAATGTCGACCATGGTGACGGCATTAGCTGAGCTCGCCAGCAGTGAACAGCGTGATGCACGAACTAGGAGGGGAGTAGGAGAATCAATGCGGGAGGGGTAGCTCGTTTGAGTCACTCGTGGCGGAGTCAATGACTGGAAGGCGATCTGCGACGACGGTCGTACTACGGTGGCTCAATTCATCACACCAGCGACGAACAACAGATCAATAGGCCTGACCGAGGACACCTAAAGCATCTACGTAGGCATGCGAACTCGACAATGTGCCTTTTGGCTAATGGGACCGCAGGATGATAGGCGGCGGCAAGCACAGAGGTGGCAACAGCGGTGGTTCACACGGACTGGTGCGCCGGCGATAGGCCAGAGCCAAACTGGCGCGCACACAAGGAAGAGAAGGGCGTGGGGAAGATCACCGTGCACTGGGTTGGCCGGGGAAAGCATTGCAGTGGCATTTCGTCGGTGTGGCCGAAGTGAAGCCACCAGAGTTGGGAAAGAAAACGTTGACGTGCAAATCTGTCCAGGAGAGGATGGGGCTCGCGCGGGAATCAATGGGACGACTCTGGGCGATTCTTCTCCGAGCTCCGAGGGACTTGGCTGGGTGGATTCAAGGCACTATGGTGTGGATTTTGGCCGGCAGTGCAACTGTGCTTCTCTGCTCTGCTATGCTTGGCTGGGAAGGAAAGAGGAAGCAGAGGACTCGTGCACGCGAGAGAGAGAGAGAGAGAGTGAGTGAGGGAGAGAGGGGAGGGGACAATGGGGTTAAGGTGGCGACCTCGCTTGGTCAGGGAAAGCGACCCCGGAGATGTGGTTCGGTGGCCGACCTCAATTGTAATTGAAGACGGCGCTCAACGTAGAGGCAGAGAGAGGATGGTCGGAGTAGGGGCTGACAAGTGGGCCCGAAGTGAATAATGACCAACATGAGAAATATTCTCTTCCCTAATCTGATCCAAATGCAAGCCTTCCCAAGCTCCAAAATTTGCAGAAGAATTTTTGTGGGATACTATAATTCATATGTAACCCATTTTAACTGGTTTGACGCAAAAAGATTGAGCCAAATTTAAATGAAAATTCTTCAAATTGCCACCTTTTCTAACTTTCTCCAATTTTTAAGGTCTCAATTTAAATCCCAAAAAATCTGAAAAAAAAACACTAATATTCTTCATATTCCATGGACTAATTTCTAAAATCATTTCTAACCCTATGTTGCAAAGAAAATTTGTGAGTTCCTTCACAATGCATCACTTATTATTACAGTTAACAATTCATATTTAATTTTAATGGTATTAATTACTTGCTCAAAACTTCTATTATGATGCTAATGATGCTCATGAATGCGTAATGATGTGTTTATGATATTTGAGATGTTACACTATGCTTAGTGATTGGCTTTTGTGTACAGGAAAAATCAAAAGAAAAGTATCTTGGTGGGAGCAACGGGCTCTATGTTGGGTTATATGGCTTCATCAAAATGCTATGGTTTTTGACAAAATGTAACATACTATTTTTATGCAGTCTGTTTTCAAGGGCTTACTGTGTTACTGGGCGTTGCTGCAACATGAGGAGGCAAAGGAGGACACCCGCATGGCGTGCCTCCCATTGGAGGTCATTGCTATGGAGTTATTCACAAAACCCAGGTGGAAATTCAATAATAGACTTTGTCATGCTTATTTTATCTATTTATGCAATGGTTTGTTCTCTGATAACAGCTTGTTGATGAAATTTGTAATAAGAACTACGCTCAGAGGCCGGAAACAATTTCCATAATCTAAATATAATCTCAGTTTTCACTTGTTCGATCTAGGTGCTTACCTTTATATGATCAGTAAGGCTAAAAAGTTTTTTTTTAATAAACAGTCCCACCAACCAATGCACATGGATTTTAACTAATAAATCCCAAAATGTGAAGCCCGTAATTTTTCATGTTTCAGCAATAAGGCTGAACAGTTTTTCTTTTTTAAATAATAAGTCTGAACATTTTTTTTTTTTTTTTTTTTTGCAAATCAGGCATGAGCTCTGTCGATTTCATTAAGGTACAGTAGAGTTTGTGATTGAGTTTGAAAAGGGGCTAGGCAGCCAGGAATATGGCTTTTGTTCCTTGAGCGATATCCTCGACCGTTATGTTGGCAACCTCCTCGCTGTGAGGGATTTGTGTTGGAACACCAACTTATTACGTTCCTTTCAAATGTTCCACATCGTGTAAATTATTTGTCTGTTCACCTTTTTCATCCTATCCTTTTACGTACTCTTCTTATCTTGGTGCCACCCATCTTCTGTATTTGAAAAAATTTCTGGTGCTAGGCTTAGTGGAGGGTAATGGCTCATGGATGAGACCCTAGACCAAATGCCCTTCGCGTTCGGGCAAAGAGAGCAGAGATGCATTGCAGTTTTAGGGTGGTTTTGATAGAGAGTGAAGCTGGGCGGATGCGGCCATCCTTTGGTTGCATGGTTGTCGGCGGTTGGGATTTTGTTTTGGAACAAGGTCTAGCAAAAAACTTGCACTTGTTTTTAGATTTTGCCTTCGAAATAACACTGGCATCGAATGGTTGCAGGGATCCTGAAATTGAGCTGCATAGGCTGACTTGGCGGTATGTTCCCCATGAGATGTCCAACGCTATGAGATAGAGTCTTGGGTATTTGGGTTGAGATTGATAGGCTACAGGGATGGCAATGAATACCCATTACTCGCTACCTGATGGGCAATTGCTTTATTAGGGGTCGTGTATGGGATATATTTTTTTTATCCACGAGTCTGTTAACGAGCAAAAACCCTATCCATCAGGTGGAGTGGGTTCGAGTCTATTCTCGTAGTACCTAAACCTGTTTATCCATAGGTCCCTCATCTCTTGCCGTATGTTGCAAATATGGCCCATGTAGCCCAAACGGTCCACGCAAATGAAACCCTATTCAACCTAGTCAAACCAACCCTTACCACGTAAATGAAACGAACCAGCCACCACTTAGTTGTTTGCCTAGTGGCTCTGGTCGTCCATGCCCAGTCGCCATCGCTAATTCACCGCTCGCTTGCTCCTGGCTTCTGTAGTTGGATTCCTGGCTGTCGTTCTGGCTGTCAGCCGTCTCCCGAGCCCCGGCTGTCACCGTCGCCAGATCTCGACCACCGCCACTGCCTTATCCTCCTAGATCTGGCTCTAAATCGTGTGAGGAGAGAAGGGATGTCCAACCACAGTGGTTGTCGCTGTCTCAGATGGTTAATAGTGGAGCAAGGGCGCAAGGACTTCATCATCGATGATGGATTGTCATCTTCCTCTTCTTCTTCTTCGTGATTGGTGTCCTCGTGTCCACCTATTTGATCACTATCACCATGAGTTATTCCCTTCTCATTGGCATCATGGCTTGATCATATAATCTCAGGTGATATTATATTAGGTATGGATAACCCATCGAATACCTGTTACCTACACAGATATGAGTATAGATAAAAAATTTACCCGTTATGTGGGTATGGATACTGCCCAAAGGTCACAAACTAGGCGTGGTGGTAGACGTGGTGATGTATCGTCTTGGTCCACTTGCCGTGTTGAAGTTCGGTGGCCACCGGGTTTCCTTGACAGCAATATCATGTGGAATTGGACGGTAGACAGACAGTGTATCAGCTAGGAGTATAATTGTCTGTACTCGAGAAGATTATTATTGATGGCTCTGTTGCCAAGCAGTCGACGATTGTAGCTCATTAATGCCATGTCTCGTGTGCGGCGGCCGGCTACTCCACACCTAGGAGCTAGTCTTTGTCTATTAGCCGCCGTTCACTGACAACAATTTGTTTGGTCCGCACTCAGCAGTTCTTATTACTACTATTTTCGTTTTTTTATTTATTATTAGAATATTGATACGGTCTTTAATAAATACTTTTGATAACTAATTTTTGATAAAAGTTGATAAAAATTAGATGATGTTACAGTATTTTTTATGATAAATTTATTACTATTATTTTTATATGTTAAATCTTAATAATTTTATGTATATTAATGTTTAAAGTTTTTAAATTTTGACTACACATATTTAGAACGACATCTATTTTAAACAGAAGTATTACTTTACCTTCGTGATTTAATGGCTATATTGATGAAAATATATTTCTTTAGTTCCACCTTTTCAATTGAAAAGGAAAAGAAGCTGCTCTGAATATCTCATGCATGTGAGAGGATCAGGAGACTGCTAAAAAGAACAAACAAAAACAAAAGTTCCTAAAAAAGTATTCAAACCAAGTACCGGTACAGTACTTGTTAGGTTCAAAAAGAGGTAGCTCGGGGGTGGGGCTTGGATCATCTGCCGTTCCAAAAGGCCACTGATACCCGTATGTCAGTGACGGTGTTGTACGGTAGAAGGTACGTGTTCAGCTTGGGACATGTACACGTACATACAATGATAAATTGGAGCCTTATTCCTCTTGTTGATTTTTTTTTTTTTTGCGAGGAGGGGAGATATGGACAATTTAGTTATTATGTATTTAAAACAAAAAACGGTTATCCATCTGACCCCATTACCCCAACATCATGATTGATGCAATGAACCTGTGGCAGGTTCAGAAAACCTGCCTTCGACCCGTGTAGATTCACTGAACTTTACAGGGAAATTGCAGCGATCGTGTCTCCAGGACACAGAAGAAACAAAGGGCTGTTGTGTGGCTGATGTACACGTTGCAGTCTGTGTACATGCGGTCTCTGACGGCTTCTGCACCTGCTTCTTCCTCGTAAATCAGGATGCACAACTGCCTTGCCTGCGCGACACAGCAACGTGCTGTCGGATCCCTGCCATGGAGATATGATCTGCTCTACCCTTTCTCCACTCCGTCGACCTGCCCCTCCATACCCTGCACTGTTGTTCACGACTGTTCCAATCCATCTACTCCGTTTTTCAGGGGAGCCCCCTTTCTTGTCTCGAGTTACAGAGGAATCGAATGTATGGCAGGCAAGGCATGTCCATTCTGTTTGCAGTAAAATACGTGACATTACGCAGCGACTACTTGAGTGTTCATGCGTGTCCAGTGTGCAGAGATGATCAGCAAACGCCGTACGAATAAGTGTCCTGATCACTACTTGATGCCGCTGCAAGGACACACTAATGTCGCATCTCCTCGCTTTCTTTAACGGCAAGCGATGCCAATCGCAAATGGTGTCAAGGGAACAGAAAAAGAAGGGCAAAAGCTGCCCAGCCGAAACATGGATTGGTGTCTCCAAAAAGGAAAAGGGGTGCTAGCAGATGGAGGAGAAAGCAAGGCTGATCGAGTGGCCATCACGGCGGTCTCGTTGGAGGCTAGAGCGATGTTTTTGCGCGAGCGGTACAGACAAAAAGATGCATTTTTTGACACCGGCACGCTACGCCCCCTGCCTGCCCCATCTGCCCATCTTGTCCGCCCGTCCGTTCACCGGCGCACCAACCGAGCAAACGATCGATGTCCCCGCCGCCGTCCTCTCTCCTCCTCGAACACGACGACATTGCCCGCCGTCCCACAGAAACTTTGAAATGATGGGTGGATGGCCATCCTCTCTCTCTCTCAACACGACATCATCGCCGTCCCACAAGAACTTGGAAATGATGGGTGGCCATCCTTTTATTTTTCTCTCTCTCCCTTCTCTCTGAAACAAAGATTGACTAAGATACGATATTTGGTTAATCAACCGACAAGCTACCCTATCAGCATCCCTGCATCAACTGCTCCGCAACAGACCATATGTTCTTGCAGTCAATCCTATATATCTCTGTTAGTTACTGCAAGCAGAAACCTCACTTGACTGGTTGCAGCTTCACCCTTATTGGCTCCTCAAGAATTTTCACTTGACTGGTTGTAAGTTGTAACTGCACCTTTCAGTTCTTCTGCCTCCCAGTCCTTAGAATTAAGAGACAGCCCGATCTCACACCAATTACTGACCTAAGTAGGTGGAATCGAATCGTTGAAAGAACCTGGAGTAATCCTAAACCTGTGGATCATGCGCAAATGATTCAGCCGACACACACGGCCGACAAATGATAGTACTGCTACTCCTACGGTGCAGCTGCAATTAGCATGCGTGCCATGGCTTTGCGTCTCTTTTTCAGTGCGTTGCTGTGATTTTTTTTTCAAATAAGCTCTTTTGTGATTTTTTCTGCAGATAGACTATTGTCAAAAAATAATTCTAAAAATGGACCTGCGCTCGGCATGCTATTACTTGTTATCCTAAGTGTTTCCCTCCACGTCCCAAATTTCTTTCGTGAAGAGATTTTTATTCGATTAGTGAAGGGATTTTCATTCCATTCGTAAAGGGATTTTTATTTTCTTCAGCTCTCCAATGGTTTCTCTTCACGGTTTCTGTCACAAAGGAATTTTTAAGGTCATTTACTTCAGGATAGGATTTTCTCTCATTTCCCTTCGCGATTCCCCTCGAAGGGAAGCTGTTGGAGATGAGAGAAAATAAATGGAATGAAAATGGGAAAGAGAATCGGGAAAAGAACGAAATGAATGGAATGTGACTGAAGATGGTCTAACCCACACCGCCCCCTACCACGGTGGCACAAATATAGGCTTAGATAGTGACATGGGAGCCAAAATCTCCATGCTAGTTGACATGGGAGCCAGAATCTCCACGCTAGTTGATGTAATGTCGAGATCTCAGCATCGCGCCTTTAACGCTGAGGTCTGAGAACTTAACCACAGTATATGTGATCCTTTCTTTTCTTCTTCTTCTCCTCCTCCCTTTTCCATCCGCACCCATTCGGCCTCACCCCACCTGAGCCCATGTTCTCTCTCTTCCATTTCCCTCCATAAACCCTAACCTCCTAAATCCACATTGTTTGAACCCAAATTTCGCTTGGATTCGGTTGCCCAAGGAATATCTCTCCCCTCTCACATTTCATCCAATTGGATTTGTTAGAATTGTAGCATTTTTTTTCTTGGAAACCTAGGGTTTAGGTGTAAGAAGAAAGAGTGTATCATAGCTCAGATTTAGGATGAAATTGAGACGAGAATGAGTTGATTAGGACATAATATGGGTATTATAGGTAGATTACCTCTTGTAGTTGGTTTTTCGGAGGCGGCCTAGTTAATTTCAACACAAGTGTAGGTTAGGTAATTGTCGATGTATAGAATAGGGGTTCTCTGCTCTGAGAGCCCACAATCAGCTAATACTAGTTGGCAGAATATTTTTTTCCCGAATCAAGGTCCCACAGCGCGACTAGTCTGCATCTTCGCGACCAGGCATAAGGGATTTTCACAACCAGCTTTCGCTGTTCGCAGGACATGTACTCATCAAACTAGTCTATTTTCATTAAATGTATTTCACTTAAATGTTTTTCCTTCCCTATACACTTCTCCCCAACGGACAAATCGTGGCTGGCATAGTGGTGCCATGTCCCATCCCGTAGCATTAAACGTTACGGGACAGGCTTGGACGTGTGTTAGACTGCTTCACAGGCACGCGTGCAAGACTGGTGATGGAACGGGGCAGATCAGCTGACCAGGGTGATGTAGGTGTGGAGGTGTCCAACGGATGGGATGGGCTCGACAGCTTCACCAAAACAAAAAGGGGCACGTGTGCCGCCTATTTTAAGTAGCCTAGGAGTAGAATGTTTAGCTAAGATATGAGTCAGCGAAAAAGGGCTTACTTGTAAGTTCTCCTTCTCTCTTGTATAAAAAGAGAGGAGGACCCGGGTGTGAGGGATAATGGATAACCAGTTCACAAACTGTGATAACAAAATACACAAAATATAGGGTTGTTATCCTTTGGGAGGCCCAAACCTGGATAATCCCTGTGTTCTTTAGTTTATCACAGACACACGCACATCGCAAGCATTGTTCATACTCCCATCCCCATCGATTGGTACACCCCAGAATCATTGTCAGGGATTAAACCCTCGACAGTTGGCGCGCCAAGTAAGGGGTGTGTTTCTACATTTCAGCAAGTCTTGGAGATTAGATTAGGCTACCCATGGCCGGATCCATGGCAACCACTGAGTCCCATTTCGAGGACCCCGGTCACTGTGAGGTGTTCGTCATGGGGTACGACCTAGGTGAGCCCGGTGTGTTCCAGCTATGGGACATCGAATAAGAGTTTGAAGGCTTCGAGGCTCAACGAAAGTTTGCACGATAGTTCATGCAGTGGAGGCTCTCGTGTTCCGAGTCCTGATGATGATCCCTAGGCCACGAGCCCAAAGGGGAACCAGATCGGCGCCGGACATGAGGTTGCTCGAACATAGCCTCAACCACCATAACGTCGTTCAGAGGAGCTGTCACAAAGGACGCGACCTTTGGCGGCAGCGTCACCAAGGTCGTCACGTTGCATGAATGCCGGGGGCTCCCCCCTCCCCCCTTCGCGACATATCGCCACTTCGCGCTTGGTAGTTCGACTATGAGGCTATAACACCTGCACGGAATCTGCAGACTGCGAATATTTCTTAGCCGCCCACTAGTAGCAGTACTGGAGGGTTTGCCATTAGCACCGTTGTTGCGTGACCTCGCCCTCCTGGTTGGGGTCACCTGATGCCAAACTACGGCGGCAAGCACCACGTCCATCGGTAGGACTAGTGATGGTCGCGATCGCCAAGAACCACAACAGCCCCCACGGTAGGAAAGATCCCGTCCTCCCTTGGTAACGAGGATCACTCGGAGACCCCGCCGTGTCGGAACAACCAACCCTTTGACCTACACGACTCCCTACGCTAACGCGACCTCTACAATGGGATCCGGGGCCATCAACAAGGTAAAATCCCCAAACAGGTAAGAGGGTACCCTGAAACTAATCGAGTGTGTGGCCTTTTGGGCAGAGTCATCTCGAGGATAGGAAAAAGGGTCTTCTGCTCTTCAAGTTTATAACAGAAAGAACGACCACTTCCGGTTGATACTAGGAATGAGGGCAACCTTCCAGGATGTCAACAGGTGACACTTTTTCTTCTGCTTTACTGACCACTTCTCGACCAAATGAGGAGTCGTTGCCCTATTTGCAGCTGTTGAGATCGTGGGAGTGGTACTGGTCATCGAGCGGTGAGGGATTTCTGTGACCAAAGATGAACAGACACATGACCACATATGTTGACAGGTCGTGCACGTTGAATGGACTGGGGGCTGGAGCGATCTTGACCCTGCACACTAGCGACACCTTCAGGTACACATTTCAATGAAATTTTTAGGCCACCAAACAATGTTACGGAGTATGAGGGTCTCTTATTTGGAGTACGATCAATATCTGCACGAGGGGTAAAATGCTCACTAGTGATGAGGGACTCGCTACTGGCTGTAAACCGGGTGCTGAGGATTTCCTGTTCCCGGACCAGACGATGGCAACATACCTCTCCGAAATGAGAAAGTTAGAGCGACACTCCTTCCGTTTTTAACTCTAGCACGTCCCTCGCAAGGACAATTTTCTAACCGAGGAGCTGGTCTGTATAGCCTCTTCTTGCGCACCTGTCCTAGTTGGAGTCTTTAAAAAAAGATTCACACGACCACCCACCGCAGTCTTGGACCAACATGGAAGGGCTACTCCGCTTGGAAATGGAGTACCAGAGTCAACACCTTTGGAGGCAACGCCTCCTTCGGTATCATCGACTTCGGGTGGCCATCATGTGTCGCCCTACTTGATTCAGGTATGACCTGGATGGATCAGATCTTAGACTACCTTCAGAATCAAGCAGCCCCTGATGATGATGGGTCAGTAGAAAGAGTCATGCGGCAGGATCACAAATACTCCTAGTTAAGGGGATGCATCTACCACCAAAGGAGTAATGACCTTTTACTGAAATACATCACTCATGAACGGGGGAGCACAATGTTCCTTAACATCCTTGAAGGCATATATGGTAGTCACGCTTCATACCGCACTGTGATTGGGAAAATGTTCTAGTAAGGATTCTATTGGCCTACGGTCCTACAAGATGCTTATGAGCCGGTAAAACGATGTGGGTCATGTTAGAACCATAGCCGATAGGCCAAACTACTAGCCCAAGCATAGAAAACTGTACCACTATTTTGTACTTTCACTGTCTGGGACTCGTTATCATGGAACCATTCCCTAAAAGCTCTAGGTGCTTTTGAATTCCTTTTTGTGGTAGTAGGTAAATTCACTAAGTGTATCGAGACCAAGCATGTCAGGAATTCTCCACCACAACAACGATTAAGTTCATACGAGCAATGGTAGTGCGATTTGGCCATCCAAACCGCATAATAATGAATAAACGAGACTCAATTTACTAGTCAAAGAACGCACATCGCCTCGTACGACTGACTACTCGCACAACGACCAGGAGGCGCGATAAGAGGATAATACAAACCTGAGCAAAGAGTCCAGCGAACGAGCTAAAAATTCGGTAGCCCGATACCAATAGAGCCTCAGACACTACCGCGACCATAGGGTACGGAAGCAGACACTAGTCGTAGATGACCTCGACCTTAGATGAGTCTAGGAATATGGAAGGTCGTAACAAGCTCTTTCTCAAGGGGTAGGGGTCCTACAAAGTGGTTTGCTTTTCCTGACCTGGTATGCTTGATGTGGCTAGAGGTCGGTCATAAATTACACAAACTCGTAGAACACAGTTTCTATGTGTAGGTTGCTTGAAGACGAGCCAGTTTTTCTATTTTGCAGGATCTTTTGGATGAGCGTGGAACTTGGTTTGTAAGATTTTTTTTTGAAATTAAAAACCAACTCTATTTTGCAGGATAACCTGAATATAAACGGTCTCACCAAATGGTAAGTTTTTTCGATTCATAAGCTTGACCGCCTAGTCGACAGTTTTTTGGCTGACCAGACGGTCGCGGACTAGAGCTTTTAGAATCTGCAGTTTATTTTTGTGTAGCGTACATGTTTTGTTCTACCTGATCGATCATATTGTTGTAATGGGAGTCAAAATTGCTACTCGCACAGTGTCAAAGGTATTGGCGGTTGAGGGATGATGACCACGAGGCCACGAGTCCTAAATTGGGTCGAGCACTGGTCGACCCCGAAGGGCTCATCATGTTAAGGGTCATCCTAAGTGATAGGAACCTTGGTAGAGAGCACTCCAAACCTACTCACCACTCGTACACATGAAAAATTTACATGAAGACTGGTCCTTTCATTTCAAAGCGACTACCCAGGCAACTCCTGGGGGCTGGATCTAAACAGTCTATTCAGTACATGCGAGACCCGAAAACATATGGCTGTGGATCGAACCAGACAAACCAAAGAAGGGAGTAAACAACGGGCATATATGAGTCTGCGAGTTCATGGAGCTCCTCGGTGGTCTTTGTGGCATCGATAAAACCTTCGGAGACTACCGAGATGAGGTATGTATTCGGAAGGTGATCGTGGATGCAGGCTAGGGCAAGATAGGATCCTGTGGCTCTGACATCCTGTAAGTGGTCACCCACCGTCACGCGTAGCCTGTCCTCAAGGCCACTCGCCTCCTTAGATGTCGCCAAAAACCAGTCGATGTGGTTAGTCACGGTGCCTCCATGCGTTGGGCGAACCTGAACACCGGCGGACCGTAGCAGTGAGTCGAAAGGTGTAAAAGCTCCGCTAAGACGATCATAGAAATATTCTCACTGTTGGTCACTCTCTCTGGCCATCTGCTCCAGGTCTCTCCACGTCGCGAGTAGCTCCTCCAGGCAAGCTGGTCAATAAAATAGGTCGCAAATCACATAGAAGCAAGCCGATTGGCTCTCACTCGGCTAGCGTAGGACTAACGCGTGACTAAGTGGTGGTAGGACAAACGCACCTCGAAGATCACCCTGCAGGTTCTCTCACTCGGCCACAAATCCCAGCTCACACTCGGCCATCGCTTCCCGGATTCGCCGATCAATGAAATCTTCAATAACTGTTGTCAGAGGTTCGGGCGAGCTGGTGGGTCGGCCAGTTCTAGTCGCGCCACTTCCAGCCGGTACTGGTCGTGGGCGTTATCGGTAGGTGCGGTTGAGGGCTCGAAGCGGGAGGGATTTTCAGTCATTTCGGGGCTTCTACAACTAGAGTGGCAACAATAAAACTTAACAGAGAAATCAAAAAGTTTCATCCAAACACAATACAAAACCTAAATTACAATTTGATATTTACTCCTCAGTAGCCTCCACCCGGAAGATGGCTCCCACATAATCCACCTCCCTTTGGCACTCCTCCTGCAGTCTCTCCTCGGCTACGGGCCTCACTACAGCAACCCCCTCCCAAATGAGGTCGAGGTTGAAGTTGGGATCACAGCTGCGATAGCATTAGAGGATGTAACCCGCCGCATCCCTCACCACCTGCGCCACATCCTCGGCGCCCCTCGCCACTAGAATACCTAGGAGATCGAAAAACTTTTTAAAGAGAATCTTGGTGGCATAGGCCCAAGCCTAGGCTGTGCTTAGGTCATTCGGCTCGATGATCTTCAGCTCGAGGCTCCTTAGGGAGTCATTAAATGCCTTAAAAGCATATTGGAGAATGCTATGAGTGGTGCTCTTGTCCTCCTTGAGCTGGGTGTGTTCGGGGGTGGGCACGGCTTTTTCTCATTGATCTCACAACACTTCTGCTGGAGCACGAGCCGCGCCTCCTTTTCTTCGACCAGCTGCCTCTCCAGTTCAGCTCACCTGCTGGTAGCTGCTTCCTTATCATCTATCAACCTGAGGATAGAGGTCGGGAAGCGGGTGGCCAGGGTGAGCAGGTCGGAGGCCAAAATGGGCTCCATGACCGGCTTAGCAAGTGTGGGAGCCACAATCAATGCTCCTAAGGTTAGAGCTGCTACAGGCTGGGGGGTTGGTATAAGCTTCATTGTGGATGAAAAGAAGTCTCCATCTTCTGCATATCTTGCTCATCCAACATGGCATGAATCACCGAACTCGGAACATGTTGCTGAGGTATTGGTAGAGGAGTCACAACCGGGGCCGTAGGCGGGGTTGAGGACCTGCGACAACAACATATTTACGAAATCAGAAAAAGAAAGAAAACTCAAGGTATCTGCGCCTAACCAGAAACCTTACCGTGGCGGTGGAGCGCTGAGCATAAGCTTGGAGCACGTAAAGCCGCTAGGTCGACTAGTCAGGGAGGACAATCCAACAGTCGAGCCACTGGAGCTCGACATCCCGCGAGCAGTTTGGATGCCTCTGCCGTAGACGGGCCCTCCGCCGGTCTCTCCCCCCTTGCGTTGACACTGCGGCAACGGCGGCCTAACCACTCTTGGTCTGGTCAGAGTGAGACTGGTTGAAACACGCCTGGTCAGAGTGACACTACTGGTCGAAGTGCGTGTGGAAGGAGCGAGTCTGGTCAGGGCGATTTTGGTTGACCCTTTGCAGACTGGTGCTGCTCACAAAACTGGTGCCTACGGTCGCTACTTGACACTAAGTAGTCTGTTTGGCTCCTCAACCTGCTGGGCTGAGATCGCGACCAAATGGGTGGCCTACCGGAGCAACACTGGGTGGCGAAGAAGGCATCCTGGCAGCAAGATCAACTTCCCGGGTGGTCTCCGCAAGACATTGACCTCGAGAAGACCCTGCAACGACACAAACCATGAAACCTTGACCCATGAGAAGACTTGAAGATGAAAGTTCCAAGAAAGGGCCAAACATACCAATCCGAGTCGAGCCCTCTCCAATGAGGAGAGGTCGCACAATGGAGGAGCGTCTCACGGTGGGCCATCCTTCCTCGGGGCTGCCGTCATGAGGAATTTGACTCGTGACTCGACGGTCTCATCAAAGAGATCTGTATAAGAGGGATACTTAAGACACCACACAAATAAACAAATAGCGCCATGGAAGCGGTTGTGATGTTACCTAGAGAGCTCTCCCTGGTGACGTCGTCACTCTCGATATACATATATATTGGATGTGCTCTTTTTTTGTAAAGGGCATAACCGGCGCTTGATGAAGTCACGGACAACATCTGATCCCATTAACCCGGCGTTCATGAGGTTTTTGACCCAGGTTGCGATGCTCAACAGCTTTGGAGTTGTCGTAGGGGAGTTCCCCCAGCTCTCGGAGACCTATGCCGGTCTATTCGGCACGCAGATGTTGTCCAAGGAATCCCCCTTCCCTACAGCCCGACCACGACAACTTAAGGCCCATCTCAAGGTAGGAGCCCGCGATACCATCGCGAAGGCGATATCTGCAGCTCCCGGTGGCTGGCCTGATCTACAACCTGGCCGTGTAAAAATACCTGAAGAGATTGAGATATGGCTCGACTCTAATGAAGTTCTCCCACATATGAGCAAAGATGCTCAACATGATGATGGAATTAGGATTGAGGCGAAGGTGGCAAATATAATAGAAGGAGATGAGGGTTGTGGAGAATTTAGAAAAGGACGGCACAAGGCTGACCAAAAAGAAAGAGGTAAACAACACGATCTCCCCCTTGCGGGGAGCAGGCACGTCCTCCCCCAGGCGGTACCCCGAAGAAAGGCGGTGAGGGAGCAGACGGTTGTCATACATTTGCTTTAGCTTTGCCGTATTGCACTTGAACTTGGAAAAGTTTGGCTCTTTACTGGTATGCGACGCTATTGGGAGTGGTAGGGGTGGTTGCGGGAACACGAGTGAAGATGGAGACGATGGGCTCTGAGCCTAAGGGCTTGGAGGCTGTGGGGATGGCGAAAGGATTCATAGGAAAACGTTGGCTTTCCAATTTATAGGGCCAGCGTAATATCCCAACCGTCACACGGAGCTCAACTGTTTTGAAATTTGAAAGGTCGCGTTTGGGGGGCCGAAATTCCCTCAGCTCCGGCGGAAATCAATGTCTCTCTCCCATGATGTTTCTTTCTCTCTGGAAGTTTAAAACCTCCCCTCAGGATGTAGTTTTGTGAGCCCGCCATGAAAGTGGACTGCGTTGATGGCCACTCCCAGGATGAACTCGTGTTGACCTGGGCCTAGGTGGTACGACCAGGTCCATCTGTGACCATGCGTCAAACCACTTAGACCACCATATCCACGAGGGAGCTTGGAGGCTACTATCGGTATATAGAATTAAGGGTCTCCTGTTCTGAGGGTCCACACCAGTCAATACCAGTTGGCAAAAGATTCTTTCCCGGACCAGGGTCCCACCGCGCGACCAGTTTGCATCTTTGCGACCAGGAGCCTTACCATATAAGGGATTCCCGCGATCAGCCATCGCTAGTCGCAGGACAGATACTCATCAAATCAGTCTATTCTTATTAAATGTATTCCACTCAAGTGTTTTTTCTTCCCCAGTCATTCCTCCCTAGTAGACAAGTCGTGGTCGGTGCAGTGGTGCCATGCCCCGTCCCGTAACATTAAACGTTACGGGACGGGCCTGTAGGTGTGTCAGACTGCTTCATAGGTGCACGTGCGAGACCGGTGATAGGACGGGGTGGACCGGCTGACCGAGGTGACATAGGTGTGGAGGTGTCCAGCGGATGGGATGGGCTCGACAGCTTCACCAGAACAAAAAAGGGCACGCACGCCACCCATTTTAAGTAGCCTAGGGGTGGAAGGTTTAGCTAAGGTATGAGTCAACGAAAAAGGGTCCACTTCTAAATTTTTCTTTTCTCTAGTATATAAAGAGAGGAGGATCCAGTTTATAAGGGACGATGGATAACCAATTCACAAACTCTAATAATAAAATACATAGTACATAGGGCTCTTATCATTCGGGAGATCTAAACCTGGATAATCTCTATGTTCTTGAGTTTATTACAGATACACACATCACAAGCGTTGTTCACGCATCCATCGATCGATACATGTGAAATGGCAAATCAGAGGATAATACACTTTTTAAATGTTGTAATTTATTTGTTATTTTTAATAGGAATTAATGTAAGGTTGTGACGTTGTATCGATGTAGATGGATAATTTTGTGACGTTGCACCATGGAGGTAATGTGGTGAGGACTGAAGATGATAGCGTACATTTGGAAAATATGATAGAGGGGATGTTGCTTTTTAGATAACCACCATGTTGCGGTGCTTTGGTTGACTGTGTGAAGGACAAGTTGGATTAGAGAGAGGAGGAGGTTGATGTTACTCCTTTCGTTTTTAAATATAAGGCGTATTAGTATTTAGAAAAGTTAAATTTTATAAATATTAATTAATAATTAATTAAATTATATGTATGTTTTAATGTATAAAAGTTATATTAATGCATATGTATTTCATAGATATTTTAATATAATATTAATTTTATTGCAATTGATAATATATTACAAAATAAATTAATAATTAAAAAATATTTTTAAAGACTTTTACAATTTTTAATACATTCTATATTTTAGGACGAATTGAGTATATTGAAAGAATAAATTGATATAGGTTCATGTTAGGGACCACGCATCAAGAGAATGACCCAAATTAATTGTGAGAGTGGGATGCTTACAACGAAATATGGATGCAATCAGAAGTTCGTTATCTGGATTTTATAGTGCGGAAGCTGTTGGGGGACCTACTTCGTGCCACCGTGGCAGGGAGCAGGGTTAAAAAACCGTCGGTAACCATCCAAAAATCGCAGTTACCGACCTTCTCGGTCCGATCCGGTTTTAGAAACCGAACGGTAACCGAAATTTAAATTCAAAAATTCAAAAAAATAAAAAATTTCAAAAAAATTTCAAAAAAAATCTTTAAAAAATAGACAAAATTCTAAGACCTTCTGTGAAAAAAAATTTCAAAAATAATGTCATTTGCATCATATTATATAGGGAGAAAGTTTAAAAAAAATGAAAAAAATTGAAGCGTGCGGCTCAGTTATTAACTCACGTTAAGGAAAAGTGTAACATGCAAACATATATTTTTCTTGTATAAAACGTATTTTAAGAGAATCTTTAAAATTGATTTCACTTTATTTAGAGTTTTATTAAATTCTCTATGATTTTTACAAAGTTCACAAGCAAAAAGTGAATATGTTAAGAAACAGCACTGTAATTAACTTTTTTATGTCTATTATTATTTTTTTCTACGTAAATCATAGTATAAATAAGCTAATAAAAGTGGTTTCACTAATTTTTTAGATGTGATGGGTCAGTTATGAATTAATCTAGTCGCAACACATTTACACAATCATGCATGTTACAATAACTAATTCATGAGTTCATGTATTTTTAAAAGATATAGGATCATGTAAGAAGACTAACAAAATTATTTTCATGATTTTTGGATTAGCAAAGAGTAAACTATGCATTTAACTTGGTTTAATAAATAAAATTTCTCACAGAAAATTTTGAACTTTTTTATGAGTATAAATACTTTTATCATGTAGATCATGTTACAAGGAAGCCAACAAAATTTATTTCACTTGATTTGAAGCTCAGATGAATTAGTTATTGATTTTACAGCCTTTTTTTAGGTTTTTTTGAACTGCGCTGAAATTCGATAAAACCGCTCGATAAATCGAGAAAACCGAGCGATTACCGACCCAAACCGCTCGGTAACCGACCAAATCAAAAATGCGAGAAAATCACTCGGTAACCGACCCAAACCGCTCGGTAACCGACCAAAACCGAGCGGTTACCGAGAGGGCAAAAACACGATTTTTTTGCAAAAATTCAAATTTTGCTGAATGAATTTTCTCCGATTTTTTTGAATTTTTAACGGTAACCGCAGTTACCACGAGATTTCGGTTACCGCCGAAGCTCGGTAACCGAGTTCTGGTCGGTAGCGTGAACCTTGGCAGGGAGTCGGCGCGATCGGGATCCTCATAGGAGCTACACTGTTGCTACATTGTTTGTGCTACAGTTCCACTGCAAATCACTGTTCACATACTCACATTTTACTGTTTTATCTGCTACAGTAAATACATTACCTACTCCGCTGCAGAGGATCGGGATCCGGAGTCGGCGTGGGTCAAGTAACGCCAACATACATCAGCGTTAAGTAATAGCACACCGAGGTCAGGATCTATTTTTGAAAAAAAGTTTCGCTAGAGTCTAGTATTTGTAGAAAAAATTCAAAGAAGGCCAAAAAAAATCCCTGCGCTGCTTGCGCCGCCATTAGTAAGGGGCCGGTCAAAGGAAGGACACAGTGGGACGGGTGAAATCGATGGATGGATGGATGGATCAAAACTCAAAAGGGTGGGGGAGGCATGCATGATGGTACATGCTGCGACTCAACTGCTCACCGTCCTTCCTCGCTCTCTCTCTACCGGTCTACCCAAGACAACTCAACTGCCCGCTGTCCTTTCTCTCTCTACTTTCGACTCTATTAAAAAAACTCCATCTACAATATTTATTTCATAATTTAATAACTAAATTAAAAAAAAGGAAATATACTATATCATCGCAGGAGAGAGGGACCGGAGCTTTGCCCAGCCCAGTCTATCTCTGCCTGCCTCCCTTCCTCCACTAAAAAGGGCCTTCCACGACCCCAACCAACCCGCCGATGCCCCGACCTGGCTACACTACACACCTAGGCCAGGCGCCCAATTTGGCGACGACCACCCAGGAGTGGAGTCTTGAGTGAGGGGTGCACACTGCTTGCACGCACACTCCGTCCGAGAGTTCTTGCCGCGCGGCGGCGATGAGGGACGCGGTGGTGATGGCAGCCGGCGGGAGGGCGGGAGGTGGCGGAGGAGGGGGAGTGGCGCCGTGCGCCGCGTGCAAGCTGCTGCGGCGGCGGTGCGCGGCGGGGTGCGTGTTCGCCCCCTACTTCCCGCCGTCGGAGCCGCACAAGTTCGCCAACGTGCACAAGGTCTTCGGGGCCAGCAATGTCAGCAAGCTGCTCCAGGTGCGCACCACTGTACTCGGCACGCGTGCGCTTGCACACACGACGGCGCTACGTTGCGCCTGCATGCTTGGATCTTGATGCTTCTCCGCTCGTCTAGTTGCCAATCCGCTCTTCGGTTGTTCAGCGTGCTCTGCTTCTGTACTGGTGACGGCAGTAGTTTGTGGAGCTTGTCTCTGCTTCTCTTGACATCAGCTAACTTCTCGATCTCTAGCATCAGTTTTTTTTTTCCCCATAGAATGCATTCCTGTGTCAATTCGCGAAGGGGCAAAAAAAATCTTGCATGGCCAAATTATCCTCGTGATGATTATTAATTACAAGTGGTGTTGCTTGCTTTGTTTCGACTACAGTTTGTCAATGTGTGCTGTAGATGTGGCTAGTCCAAGTGTTGTTCTTGTGACAGTCTGACAGTATCTGTCTCAGGTGGACTGCTTTGCCAAAAATAGCGCACTTTTACGTATCCAATATTCCAGTTTACAGAGTATTCTCACAGTGGTTATGCTTTCAGAGATCATCTCGGGTTAGCTAGTTTACAGTTTCACAATCTGCACTTGTCTCGTGTACACTGTTGAGCCAGAAGCTTGGTCGATTTTCCACCAATTTTGTTCTTGTTCTTGAGCTTGCTTAACTCTTAATCATGAACTTGACAAGGCATGGACAAATATCCTGCTTTCACTGCTCACTGGGGCCCAGTCATGTAGCCATCCAAGCCAGTGTAGTGCAACAATCAACCGGATCAAACAAAAAGATCGCCCAAACAAGAGTCAACGAATAAGATTTGCTGCATTTTCATCAGCATGTGCCCAGGGACATGTCTAGCCACCATAGATAGCTGTTGAGTACAAATCAAATAAATCGACAAGGACTTCTCCTTGCCCTTGACCATATCTCCAAACCAAAGATTTCCCCATGTGTCGAGCCGTCAGGAGCAGTCCATCAGTAGTGTACGGCCCCGTTTCTTCTGCATCACTCATTATCTTCAGACAAGAAATGCACATGCTATTTGAAAACGAAACTTTCGGCTGCGCCAAACATGCAAACATGTTCTTAATCCTTTCCCATTAGTTTTCTTGGAACAAGAACTCCAATAATCAGGTATCTATTCTTGGTCCTAATCTCCTAGGCTCCAAGTGTGTCTGCCACATGTATGATGAGAGGTATCTGCTACCTTCTCATGTGTATCTTTGAGATGTAGGAACACAAGTATCTTATTGTACATTGTCGTATCTATATCCTACTTTGTCATGTCTGCGCATGCACCGCTACTGAGGTTCTGAAACTTTTCCATGGAATTTTGCAGGAGATCCCGGTGCAGCACCGAGGGGACGCGGTGAGCAGCCTGGTGTACGAGGCGAACGCCCGCGTCAGGGACCCAGTCTACGGCTGCGTCGGCGCCATCTCGTCGCTGCAGCAGCAGGTGGAGGCCCTCCAGGCGCAGCTGGCGCTGGCGCAGGCGGAGATGGTCAGGCTCAACATGAGCAACGCCAACTTCGCGCACCGCCTCAAGGCGGCCCGGCGCTGTGGCAGCGGCGGCAACAGCAGCGCCGGCTCGCCGTCGTCCATGTCCTCGCCCAAGACGGTGGAGCCGGAGGCGCACTGCAAGACCACGCCGGAGCTGCTGGACTTGGTCATGGACCAGTCCAGCATGGACGAGTCCCAGTTCTGGTCCTACTAGGGTGTCTGACTGCATCAGGTGCTTCTGGGTCAGGTCAAGTTTAGGTTCTTCTAGCTGATTTAGCGTGCGATCAAGTGCCGTTTTGAGTCACAGATGGTCTGGTAGTTGGTATATAATATTGAACTATATGGCGAGTGTGCGCTGTAAGCCTGTAACAGCGTGACACTGGGAGGAAGGTGAACATAGAAGCCTTCTCCTATACCTTCTAGTATGTTCAGGGCTTGGTTTTTGGCTGTCCTTCCATGAGAAGTGGAACACTACTACAGATATTAGTGTGCATCATGCTAATATGCTATGCATTGCAAAGCCTTCCTTGCTGGCAGCATTTGCTCAGTAAAACAGGTGAACTCTGCTATGGAAATGCAGTTACTTTAATCTTTCTTACATCTAGTGTTTATTTCACTGTTGGTGCCTGGGGAATTATCTGCCAAGTTTTATTTAGCTGCGAAATGAGCTTCAGAGCAGAAGTCCACATTTCAGTTCAAAGAGAGCAAAACAAAAAGTCATACAACTAGAATAGGATAGAGACCACTGCAGGTGACGGTTGGGTAAAAATACTTTTCAAGTTTGTTGCACAGTTTTACAAGGATGGCCCCTCAACAAATTGTAACCAAATTTGGGCAACAAAATACTGTCCTATTTTATGAAAATACAGCACTAACATAAACAGCAGCTCTGTTGTTCAGAGGCAGATCTGATCATTCCGAGACCTAATGTAGATTATGGGACAAAAATTTGCAGCTGGGCATTGCACTCCACAACTAGGTGGCAATAAGTTACCGATGCAGTAACTTCATGTCATCTGCTGTGTTACATGGACATGTGCACGGGTGTCAGAGTCTGGCTTGGCTTGTGTTGGGGCATCCGATTTGGCGAAAAAATTTAGAACACACCAAATACCACTTGGAATCCGACACGGGTGCGCGAGTGTCTTGACTCGCAATGGATTTTGGATATGGGTGTCCTGGTAACATGGGTCATCTGCAATTCCAATAAGAAATTACCTTATTTTGTTATCATTAGATTTTCTGAGTGAATAGAATATGGATGAGAGACCATGGAGTTCATAAAATTTGATGGAAAATCTTACCAACTAAAGAACAACATGAAGCCTATGGCATGCTACGGTTTAGCAAGCCTTGGAAAGAGAGATAAAGGTCTTTGTTGTCTGGACCAAATATCTCTTCAGCCTTCTTGAGAGTTTCCTGGATGAGACGTAGATGTGAAAAGTTATGTGGTTTGGTGTTATGACACAACAGGATATCAATTCACAAATTAGTAAATGGAAACATCAACCAACCTCTCGTAACTGTTTATGGGCATTGAGCTCTTTGATGTTGGCTAAAAATGCTCCAAATTGTTCGTATGATAGACGGCTCCTAGAAGTTGTAATGACGTTTTGTAATTATAATAAATCATCCATCAAATTTGCTGATGTAGAAAAGAGGATAAGATATCAACTGACCTGGCCTGACGGAAAAACTCCTTTCCATCAATACGAGGAGTGCGACCTGAAAACCATAGCATTAACCATATTTATGCTATTCATGTAACATCATAGTTTCAGACAGCTATATGTCTTCAGAATAAAAGAAACCTGGGATGGGACGTCCCCGTGGAGGTGAGTTAGCCGCAGAGGATTGCTTGCTTGATGGATACCATGGTGTCATTGACATGTGCCCTTCAATTCGAGATCTAGGTGTTGCTGTAGTAGACATTCGCCTTGGAGAAGCAGAAGTGGACAATATTTTAGGAGTGGCCTCCGGAGTAAGGCGAGGGGTGATGTGAGATGAGAGGGCATATTTTTGAACTGGAGGCCTCGCAGCTGTACCAAACAGATACTTGAGAATACAAAGGATTGAAAATTATGTTGTCAGGATAATGACTACCAAGATGAACAATAATTGACAAGCTAACAAGACCTTCTCGGTTTGTATTCCCAGTATTCACAGAATCGCTCAATATATTTGTTGTAGAGTGGCTGACTGATCCACCATCTTCAATATTTAAAAGAAATAGAAAATTAGGGATCAATGTCAGATATTTCAATGGCTCATAGAAATGGAAGATTTTCAAGTAGATATAACCTCCACATGACGACACTTTCGATGCTATCGACTGATCACACGTAATGTCAACTGTTTCTTGTCGCTGCTTGAGAAGGGGTCAGCACATAATCAAGGGCAACAGTCAACCTCAACCCTTAACATAGCAAATACATATGAATAACATGATACACTGGGTAAATAGATGAACACACCGATGAACTATCATCGTGCAGTGACTGCATCAGATGCCTCTTGAATGACTCCAGCTGATCATAGAGCAGATATATTGTCATGTTGAGAATGTTGTCAAACAAAAAGGCTACATAAAACATAGACGAAGTGTAACTGACAAGCTGAAATATCATCTGGCTTGGTCTTCAGAGTTAAGAAACAAACTTTTTTTTTTCTTGATTTCATACCCAAAAAAGGGAAAAGAATATTTGTTCACTACTAAGAGTCTAAGATATGCCTTATTTAGGGGCCCCTATGCCTATTACCATGGCTGCAGATTGGGTAAATGATTTCATAGTTGATTAACATTTCACTTGGCACTTAGGGTGAGTTCAGCCCAGAAAACATCCGTGACTTGCTATCACTGTTCATCGATGATATTACATGTCTGAAGAATTCCATCCTTCTCTCTGGATCTCAATCCCACTTACAGCCTGAGAAATCACAATCCAGTTTCTCGTAATCCAATAATTTACTACTAAATGGCTCAAATAGAGCCTTCCCCTTCCTTCACCTAAACGTTTAGGACATCAGGCTGAGGAGGATGCGCGGTAAGATTCACAATAGTGTTCTACTGTTCCATCGTTCCAGCCAAGCTGCCTAAATAGTAACAAGTTTTCTAATCAAAGCTACACAGCACTAAAGCAACTCAGCAACCAATATCTACGAGGACAGCAGAATCGAAAGGGTCAAAGAGGCCCCACCTTCTGCAGGTCGCGCGCCAGCTTCTTGGACGTCTGCGCCAGCGAGTCCCGCTCCGTGCAGAGCTTAATCTGCGCCCACAACGCAAACACCGAATCCCCACAGTGAAATCAAGAGGCCAACCGAACCCAGTCCAAACAAACAGAAGGCCACGAGCGCCGGCACCCACATTGTCCTCGAGCGCGGCGCGGAGCCTGGCGTTGGTCTCCTGCAGCGCGGTGTCGAGCAGCGCCACCCGCTCCCGCAGCTCCCCGCTTTGGCGGTCCTTGTCCGCGGCCTCCGTCCTCAGCCGCGCCGCCTCCCGCTCCAGCCCGGACGCCCGCCCTGCCACGGCCAGCGCCGTGATGCGCCCCGCCAGATCAAGCTGCTCGTACGGGTCCCGCGGCAGCGCCGCCAGGACCTCGTCCGGCAGCGCGAAATCCCCCGCCGTCGCCGCGCCCTCCCCGAGTGGCATCCGCCGCCGCTAGATCTCTCCGAGGGAGGAAAGAAACTGAATCGGATTGGGCTGCGATGGATTATTCCTCTTTCCCTCTCGCTTGGGTTTCTCCACTTCGGAGAAAGAGGGGCGAGGGGAAAGAGACCGCTGCACCGCCGCAGGATCCTGGGTGCGTTTGGGGATTTTTCGGGCTCGAAATGGGCTCGGCGGCCGTCGCGAGGTTTGAAATTGTTTCGGGGGAGAGACCCCCCTCGCCTCGGTTCTGTTCAGTGGGCGCCCGAACTAGCAATTGTTTGAAACGGGGGGCACTGGGCAGTGAGGTGAGGTCGTACCTGTGCTCACAAGAAGATGCAGACATGCAGTACGAAATGGGAAAAATAAGCTAGCTGATGGAGGGGAAGGCTTTTCGTTTCAAAGGACTGTAGTCCGAGCGTCACCAATAATGTAGGTCAGTCAGATATAATATTTCTGATATCAGATTTGTATATAGGTGGAGAAGAAAGATAAATAAGAGAAAAACGTTATCTCTTAATATGTAGATAGACTATAACGCATAAAACATTAAAAAGAAGATAAAATGTGAATGTTGATTGGTTGAGAGAGAATGTAGATGGATGGACTAATTTTTTTTAAAAAAATTAGTGGCTATAGATCAACTATTGAAAAAGTTAGCTATTGCACTACATACTGATGATTTGAACAAAAATAATAGATAGTGACTAGCTATACTATTGGAGACGCTTTTATGGAAGACGAGTGCGAGATTTGGGCTCTACTGCGACTACTTTGCGTTGGTGTGCTCAGGGGTGGTGCAAGTTGTCTCTCAAATTATCTCTATGTGAACCCACACTTTTAAGCTCCCTACTTAGTCTCTTGCTAAAGAGATGACTCACCATGGTTCGAAGAAAATAAATAAAGAAACGACCCACTAAATCCGTGCAAGTGGTCTCTTAAATTTATCTATGCGTGACTCCAAACTTTTTAAGTTCTCTACTTGGTCTCTTTAGCAAGAGACGACCCATTGAAACGGCTAAAGTGGTACCGTTGTACATGCACCGCCTGCAACTCTAGACCATCACAAGCCACAATGCACGGCACATTGATGTACCGTGACGGGAAAATGGCACCACTTTCAACTTCGAAGAGACTGCAATCAGAAAAAAAGGGCAACATTACAATATCCAGAGTTTCTAGAAATTAATTTGCAAACACTAAGCTGGAAGTTGGAAGTTGGAACAACATATGCAACGATGAATTCATACCATTGATTTGTAGAATGCAGGCACAGGTGTACACAGCAGCATTGCATGTTGCAGCACCCACACATGGGATACAACGAATTTGCACAACATTCAGGATGCTGTGAGTTGAAGAACATTTCTGTACACGACTGGAACGGGCATCCCCATTCAGACGGTAGGAAATGCACACATATCATGAATAGATACAATTCAACATCCTTACCTACTAACAAAAAAAGAGATGATACCAACTAATATGGTATGTCCAGACAACGCCGGTCTGTATATGCTGCCATCAGTGTTCATCATTATCCTTTGAAGGGGGTGCTGGTTATATATCAGCTTAGCAAAAATTGATAGTCCACCCAATCACCCACTGTGAGTACCATTTCGTCTTCAATCCTCCTCCACTTTCATCGTCAAGATTCTATGTCACCTGGTCATTTTCATTTCGAGGAGGATCGGTGAAATCTTGACCATGATCACGGACATCTCTGAACATAGAGAAGAAAGAAACTATGCCATCAGAAGCACTGCCTCCTAACAACCATAGTAAAAGGGAACCAAATGGATTCAGGGAGCCCGAGCCTGCAGGGGCATTTCCAGCTTGCTGAGGGTCTTGGTCTTGATATTGGATAGGATTGTTGTCTGTTGGTTCTTCATTTTCGTTCTGTTGACCCTCTTGCTGGTTCCTGGCAGACTCATCCTGAACCAATAGGGCATCTGCTTCACGAGCAGCACCAAGGCCATCGTTTATTGTGCCAGGGTCCCTCACATTTACCCTAGCAATGTGTAAGGTAGATGTGTAGATAGTTGAGGATGTAATCTGGACACCTGTCTGTTGGTGAATGTGAGCTCGACTCCGAATGAATCTCTGGAGAGCTGGCACCTGAAGCACAAGAAGCCAGTATGAAGTAACACAATGGGTGTCTGGGTGACAATGACATGTTAAAGCTGATGAAGCCACCACGTAATATATGCATCCTAACCTATCCTCCGCAGTGAATAAACCGACTTTCAGTGAGCTTTCAAATGCAATACGTAAGAAATTTGCAGAGTGATATTAAACTTAGAAACATCTAATGGTAACCAATGATCTTTTCCACATGAAAAAATGTGAACAGGATATCAAAATATTAAACAAGCTAGTAACAAGCCTTGGATAAAAAAGAAGAAATACACAAACACAACACAAGACGATATTAACTTACTTCAAAACGGTTCCAAAAATATAAAATCAGATGCTGCATGAATGCGGCTGTAGCAGAGAAAGCCAGATAAGAGAAGCCTGGTAAAGCATACATCAATGCATAAGTCATAAAGTGATAGAAATACCACCATTAGTTTATCTACAGAAAAACAATATCAAGTATCTGATACCTACTGAGTTTTACATACCATAAGTATATGAGAAGAAGTAGATGTGGAAAACCAGAAAATACAGCAAGAAAAAACGTGGAAAGAACTGCATAGATATAGATGTCCGCACACTGCAAAATAAGGATCAGAAATTTGAAATCATTAGCTTCAACAAAGTTTGTTCTGCAGAAGATCAGTTCTGATAAATACATGCATGTGAGCTGCCTTATACTATCTCCACATGCCAAGCGACCTCTTTTTAGATTTCTTGACCCTGAAATATATCTTAATTGCTCTCTCAACAGTTCTACTGAGCAAAGCCTAGTTATTCCAAAAAAGGATGGAAGTCTCCCAATAGCAGTGGAGCAATCATAAACAATTCCAGTAAAATTTCCATGGAAAACATTACCTGATCATCGTGAATAGCTCACATAACCATACAAGAGTCAAAACAAGAAACGCAAGCAACTGATCATCGTAGAACTCAAATAGAAAAAAGAGGATCCCAATCATAATCTACAAAATCAGAACAAAAGAATGATGAGCTATGCAGAAATTTGGTGAAGCCTGCAGCTATACATTTTCTTTACAAACTTCAAATATTTCAAAACACCAAAGAATATTCCCATACCGGAACAAAAACCAATGATTCGATGACATGCACGAATATCAACTGAAAAGTGGGCAGTTGGTAGCGTGCATGGTGTTGAAGCTGCACTGAAAATTTCAAGGAAGAACAGCACAGCATGTATTATTTGCGAATCAAGTAAAAGTTTAAGCACATAGCAGTCCCAGGTTGCAACATACAGAAAGAAACACAAACCTGTGAACCTAAGCATGCGGGATTGTGTTTCTCTTAGAGTAAATGAAACAGACATGGTGGTTGTGAAAAAGACAAAGAGTGACATTAGAAGAACACCACACTTTGTCACAAAGTAATCTGCAAACACCAAAGTTGCAATGCATCAGAATTGATGCACAGAGAGGAGACAGGAGTCTTATGTATGTTATGAAAGGCAATCAGAAGGCTGCAACAAAATGTAAGAACTTATTGGTTTCATATTTTCTAACTAAAAAGTTCACTGCAATTTAGTAGCTGGAATGTATAAAACATTGATAGCACAATACCTACATCACTGGGAAAAAACACCAAGGAGTTAGGCCAACATACTGAGAAAACAAAGTTAACTATACAAACCTCCAAATCTTGTAGGACCTTCTGGTGGTTCATGCCCATAACTGAGATCATAAAGCTCCTTTGTCTGAAAGTTGTACAGATAGCCTGCATATCATACCAAAGTGCAAAAGACTAGTGTATAACAGGGTGTAATGCAAACAATTACACAAAATGCTAAAAACTGAAGTTCAACATGCTTCCAATCATTAATTCATTATGTAAAATTATTCTGATGATCAAAGCTGGCACAAGCACAATTGGATCATAAGCGTACCATGACCAGGAGCATTCACCAAGCTGTTTGTAAGTATAGTATCATAGCCAACAATGCTGTTTATTAAAAGCTGCTGCCACCTGAAAAGAAAATAGTAGAAAAGTTTTGATTTTTATTCTGCTGCAGACAACTCAATTGCATAGTATCGGTACAAAGAGGACATGTGTGAATCACTGGACTACTAACGCATCCCATACACCCACTAGAGAAGTGTAATGAAGGAAAACATAAAGAAAGAAAGAAATGTCTTTCTCACATTTGTGTACAAACTGCAAACAAATGAATTTTTTTATTAAATCATCGAAAATTTCATGTTTGCAAAAAGATAGGAATTATTATCGCAGTGCTCATTGAAATATGGCACCAGTTCCCCTTATACTGTGCCATCACAAGCAGGTGAACAGTGTTGTCTGCAGTCAAATTTCACAAGATCCCAGCCAAATACAACATGCAGTGTGTTCGCATGTTGGTACGAAGGGTTTTCCCCTTGAAATTTAGATCACACCAAAATTGTCAGTTTATGAGAAGATGCTAATACTCCAGTAAAACTTGCAATTTGTGCTTGCATTTAAAAGCTTGCAAACATGGAGGAGGTTCAAGAAAGACTAAACAATAACCTATTTCCGAAGCAAGGATTTCGAGCAGAAATTGTGATATTGATTGTTCGGACACCATGACGAATTTTAGCCCCTTCAGAAAGCAAGAAATATCCCTGCAGCAAAGAAATTAACACGTAAGAAAGCTCCTAAAGCGAATATGTTAGGGTAAACATCAGCTGTGAGGATAGCCAGACAACGTCGGCCGTTAGGGGAGAAATTAGATCATAGATTGGGAAGACAGTATATTAAAGAAGACAACATATTAAAGGAGACTAGACAAGGGGACTGAAAACTAGATTTATTCTTCTTACTTGATTACAATGGTGTTGCGCCCTTCTTTATATAAGAGAAGGCCCTAATAATCTAAATTAACAAATCTTATCTCTAAAACCAACTAATAGATCTTATCTCTAACTAATCTAATCTGATCTCTAACCGCGCTACAGTAACAAGCGGCTACAGTATCCGCCGGTAAACAGTAATTCCAGCACGTAACATAAAACGAAGAACAAATGGGTCTTTTGATCCTCTTTACCAACTCAAGTATTGCATGTAGTTAATTCAATAAACTATATGCCACCAGCCAAACCTATTGTCACATACAAGGGTGTGTCTGACTGTCATATGGGCCCGACGCTCAGTGTGGACTACAAAAGGGGAGCAAAGCCAAACAGTTGGGCATCAAAGAACAAAATGGAATAGTCCTCTTCCTCAGGTCTTCTTCCCCAGTCCCAGATTCTTCTCTGATCCCCCAATCCCCCTTGCTTGCTTCTAATCCCCAATCTCCAATTGCTTCTCTTCCTACTCTATTGCTCTTCCCAATCTAAGCTCCACTTCTCCCCATAATTGTACCCTGTTATTGTGATTGGATTGGATTGGGCAGTAGGAATAGCTAAGGCTTGTGCTGATTCAAGTATTTGTGAGTTGATTTGGTTGTCCGATCGATTGGAATCGTGACAATTGGTACCAGAGCCGTCGATCCCCGGAGCTGTGGTGCGGCAGCCATGGATTACATTGGTGGAGGAGTTCATGGTGGAAGTGCTCGCCACCTGTTCGGTTAAATGTCGAACTGAATTAACACCACCCCGAGCCGTCTTCTTCGCGTCACCGTCAGCCTGGTGCAGTACCCGGTGACCGAGGAAGTGCTGGACGCAGTCTACGACATCTACGGGGCAATGAAGGTGTAGGTGCTCGCGTCGTCGACCACATGGCGTGTTGAGGCCTTGGTTCGGTTCCGGTCGAGCTAGAACGCGGAGCGGGCTCAGGGCATCACCCACGGGCGCTACCTCTATGACAAGTGCTGCTCGTTGGATGTCCAATTTGTGCATTCCGTCGACAATCACGTCAGTGTGTCGGCGACCACCCCTACAACGGGGTACACTGCGGTGTCAGCATCCGCGCTGGCGTCAGCGACCGCTACTACTTCCGCATCCGCGTGCCCTGCTGTTGTGTCCGCTGTGACATCCTCCTTGGCGTCGGCGTCCACCATTGTCACTCTGGCGACAATAGCCGTGCCTACATCCACCACCACGCCAACATCTGCCAGCGCCTTCAATGCTCCTACATTGACAGCGACTTCGGCGCCAACAACCGCCGTATCCGCACCCAAGTCTGTCTCGGCATCGATGACTACCTCTGTAGCAGCTCCCGTTTTGGCCCAGGCTGAGATCCCAAAGAGGTTCACGGCACTGCAGGCTTCCATCGCGGCCATTTTGGTGTCGATGCGCTCGCTGGTAGCTGCGACGTGCTCTCTAGTGTCACCAGCTTCCGCTGCAGCTCGGTACACCGACACAACCACCGAACCCGCTTCCGCCGTCGCGCCTCATCACCACCCCAACCAGATGCCGCTCAGCCTCGTCCACATCACCCCAAAGCTGCTCAGGTATCCTCCGACAAAGAGGCTATGGCGACGATGGGTGTGGCTGCTACCACAACAAAGACAGTGATGTTTGACACACCCAAGGCATCTTCACCGACCCCTTCATCTCTACTGCAGATCTGACGTCTCTGGTGCCGCATCTGTCGCAAGCGGGGCAGGAGGATCCCGTGTTGAAGGAGCTAGCTCCACCACGCATTGATGAAGCGGTCGCAGCTCCACCACCCGTCGACGAGACAGTCGCCTAATCCCCCTTGCTTGCTTCTAATCCCCAATCTCCAATTGCTTCTCTTCCCAGTCTATTGCTCTTCCCAATCTAAGCTCCACTTCTCCCCATAATTGTACCCTATTACTGTGATTGGATTGGATTAGAGTATTTGTGAGTTGATTTGGTTGTCCGATTGATCGAGTATTTGTGAGTTAATTTGGTTGTCTGATTGATCAGGATCATGACACCTATATTGCTAAAAGCACCTAATTGTGAATATGCCACTGCTTCTCAACATCCTTATACGTTGGGTGAATATGCCACTGTAATAAGGTTGAACTTCTTTCACTGAGTCAAAATGATTGTTCTTTGTTTTACCCTCGCCAACATTAGAAAATTACATACATAGTGCCTCTTCGTCAATGTGCTGAGGACGATTTCATCCAATAGCTTCCAGGTTAGTGCTTTGTGTTTTGTGAGTAGTTGGCATGCCGAGATGGAGGCTGGCAATACCTTATGACTGCTCAGAGTGCTCACCAGCAGTACAACGAGCAGCAGTGCTGGTCGGTAATATAGGGATCGGCATGGATCGATCTATGGATCCACTCTAGTTCAACTTAATTAACTAACTAGATTATATGAGCTAGAAAAATTGTCGAGTTAGTTAATTAATCCCTACGGCAATAACCTGCCACTTCTCCAACATGTTGGGACAACGTGGGATGCAGCTAATAGTGAACAAATGCGGTGGGCTGGTGGCCAAGTAAGGCGAATTGCAGCTGGGAGAGCAATGACGATAGATAGAGAAGGCTAGTAGCTTCATCTGTATCCAATCACACACATGGCAGCATCAGATATGGAGCTCAATCACATCACCTCCATCTTGTTCCACCTCGTCACTGGAGGCTACACTGATGTTAGTGGAGGTTGTGTTGTGAGCTCGCTGGAGGATAGGGCGCTCAAGCAGTAATGGAGAAGTTTGTAAGGATATGAAGCGGACAAAGCAAGGGTACTAATGGGATTTAAAGGAAAGTATTCTCATAATGGCATTTTTCCCTAAATATGTCAAGAAGCAGTGACATACTCGCAATAAGTCGATTTTCGATGGTATATTTACCAGCTGAGGATTGACTAATTGCATACACACAATTTCCTCACCTAATTGTAGCATATAAGTTTCAATCATGTTCAACAAAAGTTTATATTCTCATTGTGCTAAGAAATAAGAAGTTCATCAACAAGAAGCATACTAAGAGCCTGTTTGGCAGAACTCCCAGAGCAACTTCCCGGCTGAAATCAGGAGGAGCTTTGCCAAACAGCAGCTTTCAGCTTTTAACTCCCTGAGTGGAATCCGTGAAAGTGATTCTCTGAAATAAACTAAAAGCTGGGGAGCTGAAAAAAGCAGTTTCCCCTGATTCACTTCCTGCACAGAATCACTTTCTCCATATAGTTCATTCTAGAGAATCACTTTCAGTCACAGGATCACTTCTCACAGAGAATCACTCTCCATAGAGAATTTGAATCAAGGAGATCTCTACCAAACAGGCCCTAAAGCAGCCAAAGTGGCCAAGTGATATCAATATGGCAGGAAGAGTCTCACCTTCTCCACACCATATAAATAGGTAGGCTCAAATGCTTTGCTTCTCCTCTCAAACCACTGCACTGTATCAAACAACATAAGCTAGGAAGAAGTTAGAAAACTAATGCTGGGAGTTCGCAGTACAAGGACAAGGTTAATAAGATTCATGCAAGCACTATTCTAGGATGAGGCATCGTAGAATATGATCAGTTAACTGCAAACATTACCTATTGTCAAATGAAGATGATCCATGCTTGGTAGTTGAAGATCCTTAATGATATGGAGGAAGTCATTCCAATTTGATCTGACCTATTGTTTGAATAAGCAAGAAAATATCCTAGGGAATAAAATATATGCATATTTGACTAATTAGGTGATACGTAAAACCAGAAACACACAGATCATGCACAAGCAAATACATAAAGAAAAAAGATATGATACCACTTTATGGAACTCAGCATCTTCATGAGCATTCTTTTTCTTAATCTGAATCTTGATGAATAGTATAACAGCAATCTTTTTCTTGCATCTTCACAAGCGCTTCTCAAAAAGCAAGATGAAAGGCTAACAAACACCCAAGAACTAACTTTTTTAAGAAAAAAATGATCTAGCAACTTTTCGCTACCTCAAAAAAAGATCCATCATCCGTCAAGGACCAACAAAAGGAGGGTTTTCAGGGGAAGTGTGGAGGCAGTTTAAAACAATACTGGTCAAACTTCTTACCATTAACTGGAGGGTATTCTCTGAAAGATGCTTTATGTTTCTCCAGAATGAGACAACACAAAAGTACCACTTTCTGAACAAATATGACACTGCTGCTTTAAACAACTCCTTAGCAGATAAAGGATGGTGTACAGAACCCTCTCCAGCTGCCTTGAAGTCTGGTACGCCTGGAATAGTCGTGGAAACAGTTGTGTCAGCTGCATTCTCTGATTGAGGCTCGAATTCTTTGTCTCCCTTCCAAGTTCTAAACATTAGCTTACTCCTTCGAGCTCCAGGGCCAACCCAAGTTGACCAAAACTTAGATGCCAAAATATTGAACTTATCACCATTAACCTCTAGAATTTTCTCAGCTGAACGTCCCAGGTTCTGGAGATCCATGATATACGAAGCACCTCTGCTGGCCCATAGTCCCCCACTGATAATCTACAACTCATACCATGGGAGAAGTTTGAAATTGCCACCAATAGAAAACATTTTTAGTATCGTAAACAGGAAAAGTTACAAGGAACATTACTATCTTCCAGGAATGGAAAGGAAACGAAGAAGAGAGTTTACACAGTAGCTAAGACTCAACAAAAATGCAACGAGTAACATGACATCAACATGTACCTTGATTTGGACAAGTTGTGCTTCTCCAAATTCAATTCCAGAAAACTCACTTGAGCAGCCCGGCTTCGCATGCAAAAGAAAATTCAAAGTTGAGAAGCTACAAATAAACACTGGACCCAGATATATGGACCGGAAAATCAAAGAGCATTAGCAATTGAGCCCATCACATAGGGTTTCATTCTTTTCTTTTTTCCTACAGATATTCTTTTTTTTTCCCAAATCTAGGCTTTTGTGTTACACGGCTCCAGCTCATGTGAAAAATTCTATCAACTTTCTCTTTCTACCTAGTTCACATGACTATATGAATTATAGAGAACCTGCTTCTAGATGTACAAAGATATAGACAGGTTTTTTAGATGACCGTGGTTATAGTTGCATGCCCTTGCTTGGTATGATGGCAGTATGTGCAGCTGTGCTATACTGCTATATGCATATAAACATCTCATAGTTCATTAACTATTTATTTTGTGCTCAATTTCATGCATCACTAATCCCTTGTATAAGGATGGATAAACTTGATCAATTGGATTAGCTCAATTTAACTTGCAGCAACTTAATGAGATCAACAATTGAAGTCTGTGTTAAAATGAGTGAAGACATAGGTACAGAATGTATAATCATATCGATTGAAAGTCCAGCACTAATCAACAGAAGCGGAAGGCAACACTATTTATATGAATTAACTAATACTTAACTTTTTTTCTTCCTAGTTCATCTAAACACCACAAATCATAAGCATGTTCAGGCACATATTTAAATAGAACTTTGCGCGGTAACATCACAAATGAGGATCGGAAGGCAAAAGTTCCTCAGATAATAGCCTCAAAATCATCAGCACAGCGGATATGTTAGCTCTGTTTCCACAGTTTACATCGACATGGCAGCATTAGCACCGCAGACTCAAATCACCGTAGCTAGCACGAATTGCCCACCCAAAACCCGGTGACTGCTCTAACAGAAGCCCAGGAGAAGCGCCAATTCCGGCCCCAAAGAATCACAGAGCAGCAGCAGCAGCAGCAACATCAACAACCACAACACCAGGAGACTAAGCAGGCCACTAGGATTACCCGGAGACGGGCTCTGACTCACCTGCTGCACGAAGTTGGTGTGCATGACGACGAGCAGGCAGAAGAGCGCGACGGCGCCGGCGAGGTAGAGGTACTCGAGCGCGAGGCGGATCCGCGGCGTGAGCAGCTGCGACAGCATCCCCGACAGCCGGGCGTGCACCCGCAGGAACGTCTGCTCCGGATCCATCCCCCGCCCCGCGCCCGCGCCCGCGCCGGCGCCGGCCACCTCCAAACCCTAACCAGGGCCGCGCCCCCGCCCCCTCGACGGAAGCTTCGATTCGATTGGGATTGGGATAGGAGTTTGGATTTTGGAAACCGGAGCGGATCGAGGGAAAGCGGCCCCGCCGCTAGCTAATTCGGTGGTGGGGAAATTGGTTTGGGGAGTCGGGATTTGAATTTCTCCAGCCGCAGCCGCATTCGCTTTCCCCTCTCTCTCTCTCTGTTCCAGTACTGGGGTTCTTTCTTGGGGAATGGGCTATCCGTGTGTAGGCGGCGGAGCGCACACAGCAATTTTGGCTGGCGCCGGCACGTTGGTTGGTTGCTGGTATTAAACTTTGTCCACCTTAGGGTAATTTTAGTGTATTTTTTTTAAGAGTACGGAGGACAAGCTACCAAAATTTGATTCAGCGTGGACCCCACAACTAAATAAAAAGTTGCATGCGCCAACAACGAGCAGGAGGACCGCTGTGGCAGCGAAGGGGACAAAGAGCCCATGATTGTTTATTCATAGCACCAGGAGGTAACTTTAGCATCAGTTCCAAGCATTTTGGCATAGCATCTCACAATTTAGAAGTTTGGTAGTGAAGCTAAGACCTAAAATATTCTATTTGCACCCTTATTTTCATATGGTGGAGCTACCCTTAGCCATAGATAGAAAGTGTTGATTCAACAAACACCTTAACTTGGACCCCACCATGCCACCACGGTCGGGACGACGAGCGGTGCCTAGCGACACTGATTGACTGTTGCTCACAGTTTCCTTGCCAACAGTAGAACTATGGGAGGGAAGATTCAAGGTTGCCAATACTTGAGGCCACATGGTCTTCTAAGAACCACTCAATGCTAGTCACTGGCGAAAACTGTTGTACCAGACCCATCGATTTAATCACTAGGCACTAGCTAGGCACGTTGGTTGGGTTGGGTCTGGCTATGGTATCAGACTTTGTCCAGCTTAGGGTAACTTTAGTGTATATATTTCTCTAGAGGGTGTTATAGGAGGACGAGTCATCAGAAGCTAGCTTAGCAAAATTTGCTCCATCGTGTAGCTCCTTTAACGTGGGCCCCATAACCAGATAAAAAGTTGTATGTGGCAACAACGGGAAGGAAGATAGTTGTGGCAGCAAAGAGGACGAAGAGGGTGAGCACATGATTGTTTATTCATAGCACTGGGAGCTAAATTTGGCACCGGTTCCAAGCATTTTGGCATAGCACCTCACTGCTCCAATGTTTGGTAGTGAGATTCTCTTAACACCCTCATTTTTCGCACGTTGGAGCTACCCTACGATAGACAAAAAAATGTCGACCCAACAGACACCCTAACTTGAACCCCACCATTCCACCACAACCGGGATGGCGAGCGGTGCCCGATGACACTGGCTAACTGCTGCTCGCCGAGTTTCCTTGCCAACAGTAGAGCTGCGGGAGGGAAGGTTCAAGGTTGCCAACACTAGAGGCTAAATGGCCTATTAAGAATCACTCACCATCAGTCACTAGTGTAAACTATCATACCAAACCCACCGATTCAATCATAGGCACTAGATAGGCCTATACGACATGCACTAGGCCTATACAACGTATGTATTTTCTCAAGTAAAAAACGTAGGCGGCCCGACTCATGCCCATTTATGTTATCCAGTGGGATTTTTGGGCCGGGCCTAGACACCAATTTTAGGCCCAAAACAAATCAAAATTTTCTTTTGCCCGGCCCAAGCCCACCCAACCCAACCCAAGGTCTAAGCGCAAGTCGGTTGAGATTGACTAATGGTTGGGCATGTGTACAGCCAAGGATCGCCCCTACTCGATTTGTCGAGGTATAACAGAATTATGGATTTCTAATAAGATCGAGCACCATCCTCGATATCTTTTCTCGTGGAAGGAACGGGACACAATGGATGGACAATATTAGCAAGTAGGAGCACGTATAGTACTAATAATTTACGCAAAAGTCATTAGATAACCCCGATCGAAGTGTTGAGGATTGATCTTCATTCTCCTAACCACCAATGGTAGTTATGTGTTGGTGTCTGTTGTGAGAGGATGTGTCTCTCCATCGGCATCCTTTCAACCTACATATAAACAACAATGATCAATGAATATTATAACGACTTCTCTATTCGATTGTCTCTTCTCCTTTACACTCTAACACGTTATCAGCAACTTTTGCTCGACGCTATGCTAATCAGCCACTTCTCATCCAGGGCCTACGCGAGCACACCAAAGCATAGGGAGGACACCGACGATGATGAACACCGACAAACTCGGCAATCAAAGAGGACAACGATGGATTAGAACACATCTTCGATTCCCATGTCGATTCCTCACTTCGGCTGATCGGCGTCATCCTCGTGCGCCATCTCTATCATCGGCACCGCGTGCAACGTCACATCCCTCACCATGGGTTCATTAATTTCTACTATTATCCTACACATTATTGTATATTGTATATCACTATATACAATAGTGTCTCTCGAGACATGATACAAAAAAAAATCAGCATTGTATGTATTCTATATATGAGTTAAATTCCTATAAAATATTCTCTTATATATATAGAAATTTTACGGGAAGTAATCGAATGAAAGAAGAAATTTCTTTAGTGGAAAGTTGTACCACTAATGCAATTTTCTAGGAGCAAATATATTTCCATACTCGAAATTATGGAAATGCTATGAACATCACTGAACGTGATATGTTAATTGTGGATTTAGATCAAGCCACAATAATTCTCCTTATGCGTACATACTTAGTGATCATGAATACACTCTTGTATCCTGATTCAACTCATATCTTACTCAGTTATAAAAACATCATTTTAAAAGGATTTCATGTGCAACTCAAACTAAGAACGAGGATGAATATTTATTTCTCACCAAATCCAATGGATATGACAAGCGCTTGAGAAAATTTCTTCCTGCCATCTGGACTGCATCATACATACATCAATCTCGTAACATATGTTGCGTATACAGTACTTTTTAAATTCTTGATAAATTCAAGATTTGGTATGCTTACTTTGGTTATCCTGGTTTAGAGATGATAACAAAAAATTATTGACAATTCTGTTGGTCACAACATAAATGTTACAAAATTTCAAAGATCATCAGATTTTGTGTGCACCTCTTGTGCAAAATGGAAATTAATTTTGAGACCATCTTACCTTAAAATTAAACATGAGCAACTTAATTTCCTCGACACATTCAAGAAAATATATATGGTATCATTCAACCATTATCTGGACTATTTACGGTACTTTATGGTGCTCCACAAATTATTTACAAGATGGTTGCATGTGTATCTATCATCCACAAGGAATCATGGATGCGCCAAATTTAATTGCTCTAATTATCAAATTAAGAGCAAATTATACTGATTACAGGATAAAATCCATTCAAATGAATAATATCGCGTAATTTACTTCATGGGCATTTGATGCTTATTGTATTGCTCTAGGTATCAATCTAGAGCATTAAATACATTATCAAGAGAGTAAAATAATTGCATGACCACTCATAACAGAATTGCAATTTATTAATTTCTTGTTAGAATAATATATTATTACACACTACGAATTTGATCCAAATTCGACTAACTGCATATCATGCAATTTCCTCATTGCAGCCAGTACGTGAAAATCAACCAAGTATTTTTCATCTACAAAAATCCAGTTACAATCTATATATACCGATCTCACCATTGCAACATACATTTATAGACCCCACAAGAAATTGGAGATCTAAGTGAGGTATAATTCTCCATCAGTGATATGATACCTCAAGCTCCTAACAGAAGCCTTAGACACAACCCAATACTTTGAAACATGTTGATAAGGACAATTATTTCGGTATTAGGGGAGATATGTACCACAAAGAATATCTTTAGTCCTTAGATCCACATACTAAAGAACCTGAACAAAAATTTTAGAGAATTATAAATTTACAATACTTTACAAATAATTTGCCAATACATTTACTTATCACAAGGGTGTAACTAATCCTCACGATCAATGCACCACAAAGAGTGGAGGTACCTTATAAAACCACTCATCTCCTAAAATGAAATTAAGAGGGGGGATCTGGGCACAAATAATGCTTCTCAAGCAGCTGCAAAAAGCAAAGAATCTATCTTCTAAATCAATAAATGAAATTCAACCTCTCATTGGAAGATACCTAATGGATGCTCTATATTCAGGACCCAACACAACTGTGAGCACAAACTTATACGTTGGGACATCGGAACACCCTAACTCTATTATTGTGGGAAATCACAAGAAGTTTGAAGGTCTAATGAAATATCCAGAAACTATATTGATTCCCTCGAATCATACAATATTAAGACTATAATTGTTGACATATATTTCTCCTCAAAAATTACCAAAAACCTTCAACTGAATCTAGGCCAAAGTCAATATCCATGGCAAACTACCTCTAACACTCTGATTGGACCAAGTAAAAGAAAATAATTGATGTAGAATTGCACTCTCTTAACAAAAGATAGGTATTTACCTCAATAACACTTACTCTTGATTATGACTTCCCCTGGAAGTAAAATGTGTCAATTTATTCGAAAGAATAAGGTGGTGAAATACAAAGTGAGGTTTGTAGCACAAGGGTTCATGCAGATACACGATATCAATTTTTGATGAAAACATACTCTCAAGTTATGTGTAGAATTAATTTATTATATTATATCTAATATTTTAGAAGCACAAATGAATTTATCTATGCAGTTGATGTAGTTACCGCATACTCATATGGGTCACTAGATTCAGAATCTATACGAAAGCCCTAAAGGGCTTAAAAATCCAAATCCAAAAGCAAATTGCAACATGTAGTGTGTAAAATTAAAAAATCACACTATGACTTAAATCAGTGAAACAATATGTGGTACAACCGACTGATTGAGTTTCTTCTACAGAAGGGTTACTTAAATGATAATTGTTCATATGTGTTCATAAAGAAATCCTCAACTAGATTTTGTATCATCTCATTATATGTTGATTATCTCAACATTATTAGAACTACACAAACATATAGATGTGGCAAGAAATCATCTTAGGACGGAGTTTGAGATGAAAGACTTGGGTAAAACCAACTTTTTGCTGAAGTCTATAACTTGAGCACATTCCATCAAGAATCTTATCTAAAGCATCTATGGTCCCCTTGGTATGGAAAGACATCTATTTAGACCTAGAGGTGATGATATCGGAACTTGAAGTTCCATATCGTAGTATGATTGAAGCACTTGGACATCTTGCAAATTGCATCAAATCCAACTTTGCATTTGTAGCCAAGTTATTAGCTAGGTACAATATAGCTCCAACAAAAGGACATATGATTGGCTTAAGGAATATCCTCAAATATCTCCAATGTACAAATGGTCTTGATTTATTCTACCAAAAAAAAATTAAGACATGGCTATGGTAGAATATACCGATTGTAGGATCTAGGATACCGACTAGAGGGGGTGAATAGGTGGCTTTAAAACTAATTGTTTAGCGATCAATAAAACTTGTGGAAAATAACTAGAGATCATTAAAGCAATATGTAGGAACTTAGAACTATGTCAAGGTTTGCAATTCAATGGTAACATGCAACAATTTATATTCTAGGAAAATAAATTCCGTAAGGTAAATTGCATGAATATAAGTAGCACAACAGATGACACCTAGATTTTAACCCGTGGTGATTTGCCGATCACCCATAATCCACGTTGATGTGAGTTCAAGCTTCTAACACTTCTCTATCTAGTACGCAATTCTCACATTGAGAAAGTGCTTACACTGAGCAACTTGATATTAAGCCGGAATAGATAATGAACTATTCAATACCTCGATTTCACTAGAGTAGCACTTTACCGCCCCGGCAAGACGTGCTCAAAGCTTTTCACAATTACCATCGTAGCTCCTTCATAAATTTCTTTAAAGGGCTCAATGATGCAACCACCTCCAGGCCGTCTAGAAGACGGCAACCTTCAAGAGTAATAAGAGATAAAGTAGATATATCGTCTAGAATATTACAAGATATATTCATATCTACTTTAGTTTTATTGGTTTCATGAGCAATAAGAGAGTCATGAGCTTCCTTGAACATCTCATGAGTTTGTTTTAGACCCTTATGAGACGTTTTTAGCTTCTCATACGATTCTTGAAGAGAATTGTGTTTTCTCTACAATTCCTTGAACTTTGTTTTTTCTTTGCTCATGAAGTCATCAAAACCATTTATTAGCTCAACTAGATCATCATATGAATATTAATTTTCATCACATAATACTTTAGAGTCATCTATTGCCATGAGACAAAAAGGTGTGGAGAAAAATGAACGTGCCTCCTTAATAGCTGCACCGGCAATACCCTTTTGAGTTAGCTTTCATCATTGGAGGTTGAGCTTGCATCCGAATCACACTCAATATAACATGCTTGGTCATCTTTCTTCTTTTTACGTATTTCTTAATACCTTCTTGCCATCACTCTCCCTCTTCTTCTTGCAATATGTGGCAATGTGTCCATTTTCATCATATTCAAAATATCTTCTTTCTTTGAAGGGATTCCCTTCGGAAGATTGTCCCTTTTTGCTATATCCATTTTGATATCTTTTCTTCTTCATGAATTTCTTGAATCTTCTCATAAAGAGAGCCAATTCTTCATCATCACTTTCTTTATGATCATCTTTATCTCTTGATACTTGAGTCTTGAATGCAATATTTTTCTTCTTGGCGTCGCACTACTACAAAACCTATTTTTCGAGACACCTAGGATTGTTTTCTATAGGCGGTTCGTAGGAAGAACCGCTTGAAAAAGTGGCTGTGGCCCCGTGCGGCCGAGGACCGTATGTGAAAAGTAATTTCCACAGGCGGTTCCTTACGTGGACCGCCTGTGGAAATGGATCTCATTTGCACTTGTGGTCCACTTAAGGAACCGCCTGTGGAAACATATGTTTTCACAGGCGGTTTCTTAAGTCGACCGCCTGTGCAAATACTCCATAAATACTGCTTCTTCTTGGCCAGCTCCATTCAGACAGACTTACTGTTCAAAACAGTAAGCATTTACTATGGCGGCCGATTTGGAAAATAGGGGGGAAGGTTTTGTTTTTGATTTCCTTGGAGGAGCCAAATAAGGTATGTATATCTCATCCCTAGCTTGCATTTTTTTCAAGTTTAGATTTAGATTTAAGGCTAAATTAGAGTTTCAATGTGATCTAGAGATGCTCATGGTTCTTGCCATTTTGATCATCAAATTAGCTCAAATTTGTTGCAATATTGATTTAATTGTGTAGATTCACATGATTCTAGTATTATATTTTAAAAATGTAGGTAGAATGTGATGTTTAGCCTTAGGAGGTTTCATCATGAATGGGGATATTTTCTCTAGATCTAGATCTAGGGGAGAGGGAGAGGGAGAGGGAGAGGGAGAGAGAGAGAGAGAGTAATGAATTCACATTATTTTGAGTCATAAATTTACATTAATGTAGATTCAATTGCGTAGATATATTATAATCATAATTAGCCCGTATTTTCCTTTTAAAAATAATCTTTTTAATTCTGATTTTCAAATTAATTATTTAATTAATTAATGTATCTAATTTTGTGGTTGAAGTTAAAGATGGACAGAACATGGATGTATGATGCGCCAAGACATGGAGAAATATACATCAAAGGACTCTCTGTTTTTATTGAAGCCGTAGAGAAGGACGCTTTAACTAAGAAGACAAAGGAAATATACTGTCCATGTTTTGACTACAAGAACCAGAAATTATGGGACAAATCAAGTATAATCAAATCACACTTGATCTTGAGAGGTTTTGTTGAGGATTACAAATGTTGGTCCAATCATGGCGAACAACGTACAAGCAAACCAAACCAGGACATCGCTGCTGATCAAGTAGATGGTGATGGTGAGGGAGCAGTCGAAGGCGACACTGATGTTATGATGGATGATGAAGCCGATTTTGATCTGGATGATGATGCTGACTTTGATCTGGAGGAAATGCTGCGCCACGCAGAACCGTATGTTTTAAATGACACGAGAGGTTTAGATAATTTCGAGGCGTTAAAAAAGGCATCGAAGGAACTTTTGTATGAGGAATCGAAGGGCTGTGATAAGGAGTTTACGGTGTTGCATTCAGTGCTTGAACTTCTAAGGTTGAAGGCCAGCAATGGATGGTCCGACAAGAGTTTCTCGGATCTGTTGAGTCTCTTAGCAAACATGCTTCCGAAGCCTAACTCCTTGCCCACCACCACTTATCTGGCGAAGAAGCTTATCTGCCCGTTGTCATTGGATGTGCAAAAAATACACGCGTGTCCGAACCACTGTATCCTCTACCGTAAAGAGTACGAAGCCTTGGATAGATGTCCAGTGTGCAATGCGAGTCGGTACAAGAGGAATGATGATTGTGAGGACGAAGATGCTTCCGCCAACACGAAGAAGAAGAAAAGTAATGCTGGTCGTGACGAAGAAGACACTTCTTCCAACGTGGAGAAGAAGAGAAGAAGTCCTGCGATGGTGATGTGGTACCTACCAGTGATACCCCGCTTGCAGCGCCTGTACTCGAACCCTAGGGACTCTGAACTGATGCGTTGGCATTTCGATAAGCGCAAGAAGGATTGAACTAAGCTTCGACACCCCGCTGATGCTAGGCAATGGGGAAAGTTCGATGCCATATCCAGAGTTCGCTGAAGAACCAAGGAATGTAAGGTTCGCGTTGAGTACCGACAGAATGAATCCTTTCGGTGACATGAGCACCTCACATAGCACTTGGCCAGTGGTCCTGACCATCTACAACCTTCCTCCATGGCTATGCATGAAGCGGAAGTACCTTATGCTGTCCATTCTTATCCAAGGACCGAAACAACCAGGCAATGATATAGATGTGTTTCTGGAACCATTGATGGAAGATATGGCGAAACTGTGGAACGAGGGGGTCCGGGTGTGGGATGAATTCCGACGACAGTACTTCACGCTGAAAGCAATGATTTTCGTTACCATCAATGATTATCCCGCCCTTTTTAACCTATCGGGACAGGTTAAAGGGAAGCAAGGATGTGCAGTGTGCTTGGATGAAACCGCATCTGTGTACCTTCCGTACTCACAGAAGGTAGTGTACACGTGACACCGACGGTTCTTACTCAGAACTCACAGATACCGCAATATGAAGAAATATTTTGACAACACGGTTGACGAAGATACTGGCTCGAAACCTCGCAGCGGGGCACGAGTGTTTGAAATGGTCAGTAGCATCAAGGTTGTTTTTTGGAAGCCGCCGAAGGGTAAAAAGAGGAAGAAAAGTGAGACGCCGACCAACACGCTGTGGAAGAAGATGCCAATTTTCTTTAAGTATTTGCCCTACTGAAAGGACTTGGACGTCCGTCACAGCATCGATGTCATGCACGTTGAGAAGAATGTGTGTGATAGCATCATTGGCCTCTTACTGGACATACCAGGCAAGACAAAGGATGGAATCAAGTCACGTAAGGACTTGGTGCATTTTGAAATTAGGCCAGAGCTACACCCTGAAAACAGACCAAATGGGAAACATTATCTTCCGCCGGCTAGCTACTCTTTGACACTTGAGGAGAAAAAGGCACTGTGCAAGTGCTTACGTGGGGTGAGAGTCCCGACTGACTACTCATCCAACATTAAGAACCTAGTCTCGATGAAAGATTTGAAGCTAATGGCATGAAGTCTCACGATTGTCATGTGATGATGACGCAGATGCTCCCTATTGCAATAAGGGGTATCAAGCCAAGATACATAAAGGTGGTCATCACACGGTTGTGTCACTTCTTCAACGCAATTGCTCAGAAGGTGATCGATGCTGAAAAACTGGGTGCTCTACATAGTTCGTTGGTAGAGACTTTGTGCCAACTTGAAATATGCTTCCCTCCATCCTTTTTTGATATCATGGTACACTTCTTGGTTCACATCGTGAATGAGATAATTGCGCTGGGCCCTGTATTCTTACATCAGATGTATGCTTTTGAGCGGTACATGGGCATTCTGAAGGGCTATGTACGGAATCGTGCTCACCCAGAGGGTTCCATGACCGAGGGCTACAGTACCGAGGAAGTCGTTGAGTGTTGCATCGATTACATAAAAGATTCTAATCCCATTGGTGTACCTGTATCTCAACATGAGGGGAGGTTGTCTGGGAGAGGGACCAAAGGAAAGAAAAGATTCATCGATCATGATTACAAAGCAGTGGAAGAAGCACATTCACCATATTGCAGTAGATTCAGTTAGTGGCGTCGTACATCGAGCAACACCTAAATGAGCTCTACACAAAAAATCAAGGCCGCTCGTATGATTGGATCTTGAAAGAGCACAAGCATCGCTTCACCACATGGTTCAAGAACCAAAACCTTCCGGACGGTGAATCTCTAGATAAAAAAAAAATGTGAAAATGTTGGCTTGTGGCCCATCAAGTTTAGTTACATCATGGAAAGCGTATGATATTAATGGGTACACGTTTTATACCAAAGCAAAAGACAAGAAGAGCACGACCCAAAACAACGGCGTTCGAACAGAAGCCTATGACACAACAGGAGAAAATGTCACCTACTATGGGTTCGTAGAAGAAATCTGGGAACTCGACTATGGAGTGAATCTATATATCCCCGTCTTTCGGTGCAAATGGGTCAAACACCCAAATAGCGTGACGGTGGACAACTACGGCTTCACAATTGTCGACCTCAGCATTGTAGGCCACAAAGATGACCCGTGGGTACTCGCTGATCACGTCGCACAAGTTTTCTATATAATCGACCTCGTGAATGAAAAGAAGCACGTAGTTGTTGCCGGAAAACAAAGAATTGTCGGAGTCGAGAATGTGGAGGATGCGGAAGAATACAATCAGTTCGATGACGTGCCGCCTTTTGGAGATCCAGAAAAGATCAAACTTGTAGAAGCAACCCTCGATAGATCTGTGATACCGTACATGCGTCTAGATGGTGTAGGGAAAACAGTTCAGGGCAAATAGTGCAATGTTATGCGAATTATTTTCCAATGTGATAGAACCCTGAAATTTGTATACAATTAGGATAAGCTTTAATTTGTATTAAGGACTTGTATGCATTTAAGATGCTTTAGTATGTAATAGAATATTTAAGATGCTTTAATATGTAATAGAATATTTAAGATGCTTTAATATGTATTAGAATAGTATTTCCCAAATAAGGAAAAAAACATTCCACAGGTTTCCACAGGCGGTTGACTTAAGAAACCACCTGTGGGAATGTATTTCCACAGGCGGTTCACCGAAGGAACCGCCTGTGGAAATGATTTCCACAGGCGGTTTCTTAAGTCAATCGCCTGTGGAAATCGTTTCTATTTATATAACCGCGCGCGGCCCCAAAAACCCTAGTGCTTTCACAAAATATCGACCGCGCCGTCAGGCTGTCCATCCGTCCGCCTCCCGCACTCTCCCTTTCTGCCGAGTGTGACCGCGCCGAGGAGCCGCCGTCACCGCCGAGTTCGACAGCGCCGAGGAGGAGCCACCGCCGCCGCCGAGTTCGACAGCACCGAGGAGGAGCCGCCGCCGCCACCGAGTTCGACAGCGCCGAGGAGGAGCCGCGCCGCCGAGGTCGACAGCGCCGAGGAGGAGCCGCCGCCGCCGGTGAGTAGTTCCATATCCCCCTCCCGGCCGAGCCGTCGTAGTCGGTTCTCCGGCCGGCCGTGTGTCCCCCCCCCCCTTCTCTGTGATGCCGGCCATCGTGCCGTGGTGCAGCGTCGCCGGTGAGTAGCTCCGTTTCCCCCTCCCGGCCGAGCCGTCGTAGTCGGTTCTCCGGCCGGCGGTGTGTTCCCCCCCCCCCCCACCTTCTCTGTGATGCCGGCCATCGTGCCATAGTTTTAGAACCTAACATGTGAGAACTCACTCTTGTAATGATACCAAGCCTCTCCAGCTTTCGAACAGCATCCATCACCTCAAAATTGCATTGCAAGCCAAACTCTTCCTGGATCAACTCTTCGCATTGCAAGTCAAGATCCTAGCACATTGGGGAAACATGAATATTTAGTTTGCATTTTCTCTTGCATAAGAACACATACAGAAACAGAATATAGCTTAATGAAAGAACAAAATATACATCATTGGTAGCCTTTCCATTTTCCATCAAAATATAGTAGGCTATTATGACCTCCTTGACCTGAACATCAGAAACCACAAAGATGAAAGTAAATTGTTAGCTCAGCTTTGAATTCCCATGTCTGAACTAAATGCTTTCTTTTGTTGATTCTGAATAAAACACGAGTAGACCTACTTCTTGCTGAATCACATCATCGTAGAGGTGCAGGAGAGTGCCTTTCCCACTATCTAGTTGTTTGTCATACATTGATTGAGTGATTAGGTTTTGATAGGTTGCCATGTTCTGTTGAAACCTGCATTAAGTGTAACTAATTTAACAGACTGCCAATACGACCATTAACAATAATAAAGTAGCATCTTAATGAAGTTTGTGCATTTTGTGAATGCATTATCGATCGAGTCTAAAAGGTCAAAAACACAAAAACTCTCTAACTTTTCTTTTATCTGCATAAAACATTGCTGATAGAATAAGTTATAAAAAAATAGTTCAACTGAGATACTCACGAGAAATAGATCTTGGCACAATATCCTGCCAGAGCAGAGAGAATGGCAATCACAACCCAGAAATCAGCTTTAGGTATTTCCAGTGAACTGATGAGTGTAACCTAGGCGATTTGACAAAATTAAATCAGCAGGTGAAGATCTGAAGAACCACAACAGAATCAAAAGAAACCTATTCCACTCCACTTACAAGTCCGATAACAACAGAAACAATAAATTGAACCCAATCCATTGGTGTGAGGCTTGGGTTTTTCTTCTCAGGCTGCAATAGAATAGCTCTTCAGCATAATTCCAGTTCAAGAAATAAGTATGGCTGTGACATTTTCCTTTAGAAAAAGGACACTTACTAACCAGAACCAACTCCATATCTGCCATTGGAATATTTTTGAAGTGTTTTACATGGATTGCTCTATCATTCTGGCCCTTGGGACTTTTCCTCCTTAAGTAATATATATATACATCATCAGAAATCAGTTCACATAGTAATTTAATGCAATGAGCCGTATCACAACCAAGACTACAAAATTGCCTCCAACCTCAAATAGTCAAATTCATTTTATAACTTTTACCTGTACAAGACAATCACTTCTTCAAAAGTAGGCTCTTGAATTGCGACCTTGCCAATTAAGTTCTGCAAGCTGCAATGCATGGAGAAAAATGTGAGAGGCAGAGGCCTAAGAGCATGATAGAAACGGATTAGATTGCATAACTAAACAGGTTAAGAAGAGAACAAAAACCTTAATTCCATTGTTTCAAGTCATATACGTTCAACATATAGCTCCTTGTCCTCTACATCACCAGTTAGATCATCATTTTTCTTGGAATCTATCTTTGTCCTACCGATTTACTTTCTTGCGAAGAGCTTTTGTAGTATGAAATTCCAGTATGGAAAATTGGTGAACCTATGGATGAGCAAGATAAAATGCACAGGGCATTACATGTGCAGCGGATAGACACCTCGTCTTCTCTAGGAACCATCGCCATGTACGACCTATGATCACATCCACTTTTTCCATGAAGAAAAAGTTACTAGTGCGGTCCAGTCCAATGCCCCTCCGAAATATGACATACTGGCCCCTTTTCATCCAAAACAGCGGTGTTCGAATAATCTAATATTGTCATTCTCTGCTCTCTAATTTCTATGCTTTTCTTGTGTTCTATGATACTCCATCTTGCATTTTACACTACTACTAAATTCCCCTTTTTTTCATACTAGCATACTTGTTAGCTTTTTCTAGGCAACAATAATCCAGCGGTCGATTAAGTACTATGGGGCAGAAGAGGACAGTAGCCCCTAAGAAACCAGAAGCAAGAAGGATTCTGATGTTGCAATAGAGGCCTCCCCGGCACAGAGGACGCTCGCAATAGAGGCCTCCCCGGCACAGAGGTCAGATAGGGACCCAAGCCCTCACCAGCCGTCCTCCTCCGACAGCAGCAAAAGCTCGGGCTCGTAGCACAGCCCGAGCCATGTTCCGTGCGATCGGGAGATCCGCCGTCGGGAAAGTGACAACGAGTACGATCCCGCCGAAGAGGTATTTAGTTGAGTCAATGCATTTTATACTTCTTAAATGGAGGAATATCTTCTGTTGATGTCAACTCTCCTTTTTTTTCTCTCTAGAGGGTGAGGGTGCAAAGATCTTCACGTCGATCATCTGCGCCACAACATTCTGCGCCACAACCCACCGCTACATCTGTGCCTGAAACTTCGGGTCCCTCTGGGCCGACGCTGAAACGAAGAAGGGGCGAGCGTAGTAGAAACAAGTTGCCGTCCGGCACTTATACAATAACACAGGTCGGTGTTGAAGGGGAGCCTATTGCACCTCGTGAGGCCTGCGCCAAATTCCGCAACGGTTGCGGATTCTTTGTCAAGGAGTACGTCCCAATCACTGTAACTGATTGCCGATTGGTGTCGGATGAGACAAAGGAGTTTCTATGGGCAACATTGCAGAGAACCATCCGATTCCCCTCGGGAACAGAGGAAGCAGCCAAACAGAATGCATTGAAAACTATGGGAAAAAGTTTCCGGGGTTGGAAGAGTGAGCTCAACAAGGAATTCGTGAAGAAGAATCTGGTACCCTTTAATAAATACAGAAAGATTACACCAGAGCAATGGGCAGAGTTTGTTAGGCAGAAGATCACACCTGATGCCATCAAACTGGGTGAATCGTTCAAGCAACTTGCGAAGAAGAATAAGCACCATCATCACCTGGGCACATCTGGGTACGCCCCCAAAATTCCTGAGTGGAGGAGGCAAGAAGAAGAGGCTGCCCGGGCTGGAAAACCCAACCCTTTAGAAAATTGTGACGAGCGAAGCAGGAACTGGGTCTACGCTCGGTCACAACGAACCGAGTCTGGGGACTTAGCCTTCAATAGCCCCGAGACCATGGAGGTGACCCAGACCATCCAAGGGCTTGCTAAGGAAGGGTCTCTAGAGCCCGACAGGGAGAATGACCTGCTTATCAAGGCCCTGGGGAACAAAGAACATCCGGGTCGCACTCGAGGCATCGGATCAAAAGTGGGCTGGAAGCATGGGTTCCCAAACGATGCGGGCTAGTACAAGACACGTAATAGATATAAGAAGACCCTAGAGGAACAGATACAAGAACAGGTTAAGGTCGAATTCATGAAGATGTGGAATGAAAAGGAGAAGGAAAGGGCGGCATTAATGCTGATAGAGCAACCAACCAGCCCAGGATTTCGGAGCAGCGTCGGGTCCACACATTTCGATAGCCAGAGATATCCTGTGGATGAAATCAAAGAGGCTACCCCTTGCATTCTTCATGTTCCGGTCGGCAAGGGAGACTTCACTGTCGAGGCTGCCACTGGCCAGGCCATTCCAGGCCGTGTGTTTCACAGTCAAGATATTCCGACCGGTTACGCCAAAGTACAAGTGGACTTGGTGCAGCCGATTTTCAGGAAGTACAAGCTTGAAATCAGCGCACCTGAGGGTATTGAGATTCTCGATGAGGCTGTTGGAAACTTCATTTTGTGGCCCAGACAGGATATCATATTGAGCTGTCAGAAGTCACAATCGCCAGCGTCATGCCTGTCCCAGGGCCCAGCATCTCTGCCTCAGGCATCGCTGCCCCAGAGCCAACTCACTCCGCCTCAGGCACCTCAGCCCCAGAGCCAACCCACTCCGCCTCAGGCACCTCAGCCCCCGCGCCAACCCTCTCCGCCTCATGCACCGTCGCCCTCGCGCCCAGTATCTCCGCTGCAGGCAACTTCGCATCGTGCTTCACCGTCTACAACTCAGGCACCTCCGCCTCCAGCGTCTCTGACTCCGGCGTCTCCGCCTCCGGCACATCCATCACCTGAGCATCGGAGAGTTCCTACAATGATTACCCCATATGAGAAGATTGATCTACCTGATCCGATGAAGAGGTGGCTTCTGTCCTCGTCAAAACCAAAGGCATCATCCGCTCAGGAATCTCCAGCGAAGGGAAATCTCACAAAAGAGATCGTCAAAGCATTAAGTACCTCACAGATAGATTTCGTACCTACACTGGATGTTCCCGAAAAATATGAGCATGGCAAGCCATTTCTGCCATCATTTCAACTCCAGGAAGGTCCGTAGGAAATGAGGAAATTCCATGAATGGTACATGAGGGCATGTCGCGCGGGCCTCTCCATAATCACTGCTTCTGTCCCCACTATCGTTTATCTAAGCGGAGACAACTACCTCATGTTGGATTTCAAGGACATGCACGCTTTGTTCTGCCTCGACAAACTTGACGTCAATCTCATAAGCGTGTGGTGCCTGTAAGTGCCAACAATCTACCTCTACGTTCATATATGTACCAATATATGTTATAGAAGCTAATGACTATTGATTTGTTCTGTAGGATGCAATTTAACGATGCGGATAAGTTAAAGAGGCATGTCGGATTCATTGATCCGCAACGAATTTTCCAGCCAAACATGATCGTGAACATAAGGACTGATGACCCTAGGATTAAGGGGAAGAGTAAAAAGGATAAAGCACGGGTCATAAAAGAAGCAACCAAAACAAAAAGGCTTGAAATGTCAACCTACATAAGAAGGACTATGCTAAAAATGCAGGACAAGGACTGCATCTTCGCTCCCTACAATTTTAAGTAAGTGTGATACGTTATGAATCTAACATAAGTGTTCAACTTAGTTGATCGATCAAGAATCTAACAGAAGTATTCATGTAGCGATCACTATATTTGTATAATGCTGATGCCGAAGTCGAGCAGACTCGTGGTCCTTGACTCTGCCAATTTCCAACAAAAATCCTACCAAGATTTCATTGACGTTATACAGAGGTAAAGGAAATCCCCCATACTTAAAATTCTTATACATTATTTATGAATTGATAATTACTTGTTGGTATTCAAATAGGGCCTACAAGTGGTACGTAACGAAAGGTGGGATACACGATACGGACAAGCCGGATGCGATGACGGTCCGTACACATTTTCCGGTACTAACACAACTTCTAATTCTTGTATCCCACTATTAATGACGAAGAGTTTTATTGAACTAACAAATACGTTGCGTTTTTTTTAAGTGCCACAAGCAAGGTTTCAATACCGTTCTTTGTGGATACTATGTTTGCGAATTTCTTAGGATAAACGGGAGGTACACAACGAACCCTGAGGACGTAAGTCATCATTGCGCCTGCACATTCTTATTTGGTTATATTTCCATTGTCAGTAGTGTTTTAACTCTTTTAGTGTGTTTTCAAACCAGACAAGGATGATCCAATGTGCCAACCAAGCTCTCACCGATAAAGAAATCCAAAACGTCCAACGTGACATGAGCCGGTTTATTATGCACGAAGTCATCCACAAGAACGGTAGATTCTTTGATCGCGGAGGCGAATTAGCTAGCCATCCGAGACTTTGTGTGTGGGACAGCGACTCTTAGCTATATAGGCTTGTGATGTTGTAAATATTGTTTTGTAAATATTGCTGTACTTGTGTTAAATGTTGAAATATGTGATGTTATTCATATTGTTATTGAAACTGTGTGAAATCTGGATGGAATAAAATATATTCTAATTATTTTTTTTGAAATAAATACATACCACAGGCGGTTCTCATACGGAACCGCCTGTGGAAATCTTTATATCACAGGCGGCAGCTAATGTGGACCGCCTGTGGAAATCGGCGGTTGACATAAAGAGCCGCCTGTGGAAATCGATTTCCACAGGCGGTTCGTTAAGACAACCGCCTGTGGAAATCAATTTCCACAGGCGGTTGACATTAGGAACCGCCTGTGGAAATTGATTTCCACAGGCGGTCACTTTTGCGCCTGTGCTTCTGTCGCAGGCGGGTGCGCCAAACGCCTGTGAAAAGGCGTTTCCACCCGCCTGTACAGTATCGTTCTATACTAGTGTCGATAGCATTATCATGAAGGTCTTCTTGTGACTTCTTCAAAATGTCATGAGTGACAATTTTACTTAAGATTTACATTGGAGTTGTATACTTCAAATTAGATCTCACAAGCAAAGTCACAATAGTGTCATATTTGTTATGCAAAGCTCTAAGAAATATACCAAGCCCCTTGAGTTTATTTATTATATTGTCTAAATGATTGAACGTTCAGTAATGCTTTTGTTTGGTAACATAGTAAATTTTACAAGTTGCCCTTTGTAAACAAAAGTTTTACATCCTTAATTATGGTTGTCCCTTAATGAATTTCTTTTAGCCTGTCCCAAATTTTATGAGCGGTCTCAAGTTTACAAATGCGATTAAACTCATTAAGATCTAAAGCACCATAAAGAACATTTATAGCTTAAGCATTTATAAGAGTATTATCCCTATCTTCACTGTTAAAATTAGTATAATCAAGAATTGCATAATCTTTATCCACAATATCCCGTAGCTTATCGTCTATAGCCTTAAGATATACGATGATTCTGGCCTTGCAATAGGTATAATTTGACCCCTTAAAGAATGGTGGCTTCCCCTCATTGGTATGAGCATCACTAAACATAATCTTACTTCAGAATGGTTAAATCCGCTATAAAAAGGTAAAAAAGAGTCATATGCTTTGATAACACTTGTGGAATCTATGATACCAACTAGAGGGGGAGGAGAGGGTGAACAGACAGTTTTAAAACTAATTGCTTAATGATCAATAAAACTTATGTAAAATAACTATAGATCACTAGAGCAATATGTAGCAACTTAGAACTATATCAAGGTTTGCAATCCTAGGGTAACATGCAATAATTTATGTTATAAGAAAATAAATTACATAAAGTAAATTACATGAAAATAAGTAGCACAAGAGATGACACCCGAATTTTATCATGTGGTATCCGTGATATGCCAATCACCCCTAATTCACGTTGAGGTGAATTCAAACTTCTAACCGCTTCTCTCAAGTATGCAATTCTCACACTGAGAAATGTCTCACACTGAGCAACTTGATCTTAAGCCGAAATATAACAATGAACTACTCAATACCTCGATTTCACTAGAGTGACACTTTACTACTTCAGCAAGGCTTGCTCAAAGCCTTTCACAATTACCATTGTGGCTCCTTCATAAACTTTTTTGAAGGGCTCAATGATGCAACAACATCCAAGTTATCTAGAATGCGGCAACTTTCAAGAGTAACAAATTGGCGATGCTTGCTTGAAGGATCACTAGTGCCGCAAAACACAACCACTACAATGCAATGCACTAGATGCTCTCACACTGTCATGTGCAACCACTAAGCTAAGAGAGGAAGAGGAGGAGGGCAAGTGCTCAAGAGTTCATAAATGAGGTGCATGCTTACACCTTTGAACTAGTAAGGGGTCTATTTATAGCCCACAACTCGAAATGTGGCCGTTGCCAGAGATTTAATAATTCTGCATATCTGGCAGTTAGACCGTAATTCACCTAGTGGTTAGACCTCCGCCAATACAATGGCTATAAAAGGTGGAATGATGACTCTAACATCAATCTGGTGGTCAGACTGCCACTTGTCTCCGTCAGACCACAAGCCTGGAATGGAGTACTAAAACTCTTTGTTCCCTAGCGGTCAGACTGTCCATGCTCGGCAGTCAGATCACCAAATGGAGCAGAGAGTCCGAACCTCTCTGTTTCTTGGCGGTCAGATTAGTCATGCCCAGCCGTAAGACCGCCACACCTGGAACCTAAAAGAATCAACCTTGTCTATACAGCCGTCAGATTGGTCACTGCTGGCAGTCAGATCGCCATGACACAGAACACACAAAATGCAGTTTTTCTTTGGTTCTTGTTAAACTAAATTCCTCATTCTAGATGAAATGCAAGTTTGAGAAATTATGACACTTTTGATATCTCAAATAAACACACATCAACCCCGCTTAATAGTATGACACTTATCCTATCAATCCGGTCATTTCTTTTCTCTAATCACCATTGTACGCAAAAGAAAATATCCTACATTTTATACCTTTGCTTTGAGTTAGCCATTTGCATATCTTCCATACATATTTCTTCTAGCTTCGCAATATCATTAGGACTAACCTTTTCATAACTTAATTAAACATATTAGTCCACAAATTTTATATTATCATTAATTACCAAAACTCGAATTAGAGGCTTAGATGCTTCAATCTTCCCTTTTTAGTAATTGATGACAATAACACTAGAAAGTGATGTGATTTTAGTTTTGAGCCCACTTTTAGCACATAGAATAAAGAAGACTCGAAGATGAGTTTCAATAGCAAATAATTCAAGATAATGAAATTAAATAGAGAGTTGCTATCAAAACTCATGGTGAGGTAAGCTCCTCTTACACATGTGCCCATAAGAATAGAGAGAAAACAATATGGCACAAGTCAAAGATTTGAATAAAATTTTGGCGAAGTTTACCTTGTATTCTTGGATTCGAGGAAAGAGATATTATTGATGAGGTTGCCATCACTAAAAGCAATTTTCTTAAGGCATCCAACAACAATATTAGAGTATAGAAATAGAGATGAACAAAAAGATAAATAATTCGACATAGTTCATCACATTACAATACTTAAAGTTCTTAATCAACCTAAAACAATAAGATCACACATAGTTCATATGCAACCATAAGAAACATAGATTCATGAACGATATAACGACAGAGAGTTTCATACCCACAAAGCTGAACAAGGTAGATAGCTTAAAAAAAAGATAGCTCCTTCTTGCGCTTCACTTCTTCCATCTTCTCCCCCTTTGGCATTAAATGCAAAAAGGTCTAGTATCCTGAGGCGGAGGCAGAGGAGGCCTAGGATAGATGCTGTAGAAATGATCGGTAAAGCTGGTGAACTAACTTGGAAAGCCCTGCTGTTCAAGAGATAAGTTGTGTAACATGTCATTTAACTCTTGGTATTGTGCACTGAGAGCAGCAATGCCTTCTCGAGCAACAGAGATGGCTTGTTGAGTGGATTGGAACTTTGTCATCATATGTTGATAGTAGTTCAGTTAAAAGCTTGCTTGAAAAGAGTCCAACTACTGAAAACCCTATTGGATATATGCCATGTAGGGATCAAAGAATCTAGCTGGAGATGTCCACTGAGGTGGAACATGCTCTAGAGCTGGCGATGCCTGAGGAGGAAGAGGTTCCTCATGCTGATCTCCTTGAGCTGCAGGAACACTCTGACTTCCCCGGCGTCTATGAAGAATCCTAGGATTCACCTTATAAGGTCTATATCCCATATGCTTTGTCTCATAAGAAGTTTGGCGGAAGTTGGACTTCATGAGAATATGTGACATGATATATGGAGCGAAATATAGACTGGGTGTGATGCTCGTGGTGATATCATCAATAGCCTTCAGAATAAACTTGATCACATCAATCTTGCACCTATTCATAATATGATCAATGATGTTCCAATAATGATCACGAATGACATCACTATTTTCACTTTTAGGAGCAAAAGGTGGCTCTCACAATCTTATTGATATTTGTAGGTAATACCTTCAAACCAGTTACTATGCCAAAGGTGACATTTGAAACAACCCCTAGCGGCTCATAGTACTTACTCCACACATCCTCAGTCAAATAATCTTCATCATCCACATTAATGGATCCATATACAACATCATAGAGAGTTCGCACAACTCTTGCAAAATCCCTAAATGAAGCCTCGTACTTCCTGGTTCCAGACATCCATTCAATCTTCTAGGATTCATGTAAAATTTTAACAGTTGCATAAAATTGTTTTATGACAATAGCATTCCAATCACACTTAAAATTCACAAGCTCATAAATACATAACTATTGAAAAATCTCGGAAAGACCATTCATGCTAGGCTATCCTTTCACATAATTCCAATCAATCAATTTTTTCTCATAGATGGTCTTTTTTCAAAATTTGGCCATAAAAAGCATTTTGTTGTACCATGGCATTGAATTGTGGTTGAGTTGTATCATTATCTAAAGCATATTGATAGGTTTTTCTTGCTCTAGTGTATTCAGCAACAATCCAAGATTTCCTATACCCCACATATGCTTGATAATTGATCTCAACATCATCATCACTAGCATCTTCCATATTATGATCACTAATATTCTCGGCAAAGGATGATGATTCCTCACCAACATTTTCCTATGGGGGTATCTAGTCAGAGCCCTAAGGATCATTATCAGAATCTGACTCCACCAATCTTCTCTTTGGCTTAGTCTAGCTAGCCAACATCATTTGGCATTAGAGATATCACAAGGTATTAGACAAAAGAAAATGATGAGATACGATGAAAAGGCGAAGATAACTTCTGCTATATGTGATGGCGGTCAGACCAGAACATCTCGTGGTCTGACCACGAGCACGCAACAGATCCAAAATGATGGATTTTGAAGGAATTCAAAGTTTCAACCGATCAAGCTTTGAAGATAGCCTAATTTAGATGCTAGCAACCTATTCCAACCAAATTCATCTTGAATCCATGCTTCAAAAGATAGATCCTCTCTTTTAAACCCTAAGCATGTATAACCTTAAAATCCATGGAGAAAAAGAGGAGAAACTGAGAAATTACCGAGAGGCTATGACAGAGGAGTCCGCGGTGAGACCAAGGATGCTCTCGGATCAACCGGGGACGATGGATTTGTCTTTCTTGAGATGGCATTGGGCTCATGTGTGTGTGTGTGTGTGTGTGTGTGTGTGTGTGTGAGAGAGAGAGAGAGAGAGAGAGAGAGAGAGAGAGAGGGACAGAGAGAGAGAGAGAGCACATTGTTTTCGAGTGGATGGGGACCGTGGAAGGAGATAAAGAAAGGAATTGGTCCGAGTCAGTTTCATCGCTGGCGGTCAGACTAGTAATTGGTGCGGTTAGACCGCTAGAGTGACAGATGCAAAAAACCTCTATGTATAGTTCTGACGGTCACACCGGAAGCCTGACGATCAGACCGCTGGAACCAGAGAACTCCAGATTTTTCAGGATTGAGCTAGGAAGCAAGATTTTGAGATAACATTTGATTTTTAGAGATATGATTTTTGATAGCTCCACCAGCAACATAACTCATTCATAGCCATAGATGGAGTATCTAAAATTGAGATTGTGCATCAAATTAGCATGTTCAAGAGAGAAATTAACATAAGGAATATGAGCATGTAATTCAATGTATGATGCTAGAACATAAAAAATGCACAATCATCATGTGCCTATTGTTTCAAGCAATATTTGAGAAGTCAATGACGTTAAGTTTATTTCTTAGTTTGCAAAAACGACTTTCATATAGAGGTTTGGTGAAAATATCCGGCAATTGATCTTCAATCATTGCACTACCTACTAGGATGTCGTCTTTGCTCACATGATCCTAAAAAATGATAGCGAATATCAATATGCTTGGTTCTAGAGTGTTAGACCACATTTGTAGCTATTTTCACGACGCTTTTATTATCACACAAAAGAGGCACAATTTTGAATTTAACTTCATAATCTAACAAAGTTTGCCTCATATATAGTAATTGAGCACAACAACTACCCGTAAAAACATATTCCACTTCTGCGGTAGATAGAGCTACAGAGTTTTATTTCTTAGATGACCATGAAACTAGCGATCTTCCTAAAAATTGGCAACTTTCGAAGGTACCTTTTCTATCTACTTTACAAATCGCATAATTTGAATCCGAATATCCGACTAATTCAAAATTAGCACATTTTGCATCCTTCATGCCAAACTTTTTCAATAAGTCATTTGCATATTTGGTTTGGCTAATGAATGTTCCTTCTTTAAGTTTCTTGATTTGAAATCCAAAAAAGAAACTTAATTATTTAATCATAGACATTTCAAATTCCCTAGACATCATTTCTCCAAATTCCTCACAAAAAATCTTGGTTAGTAGAACAAAAAAATGATATCATCAATATAAACTTGTCATAAAAAATCATTTGAAATAGATTTAGTGAACAAAGTAGTATCAACTTTTCCAACTTTGAAGCTTTTTGAAACAAAATTTTTTCTAAGTCTCTCATACCACACACATGGGGCTTGTTTAAGACCATAGAGAGCTTTAGAGAGTTTATACACGTGATTAGGCTTTTTAGGATCTTCAAAATCGGGTGGTTGTTCAACAAATATGAGTTCACTAATTTTACCTTTTAAAAATACACCTTTCACATCCATTTGATATAACTTAATATTATGAGATAAAGTAAATACAAGCACGATTTTAATAGCCTCAAGTCTAGCTACGGGAGCGAAAGTTTCACCAAAATCTAAAGCTTCGACTTAAGTATATTCTTGTGCAATCAATCTTGCTTTGTTTCTTACAATAATTCCTTCTTTATCTTGCTTATTTTGAAAGACCTATTTTGTGTCAATTGCATTATGATCTCTTGGATTTAATCTTTCTACTAATTCCCATACATTATTGCGGGTGAAGTTGTTTAACTCTTCATGCATTGCATTCACTAAATCCGGATCATTTAGTGCTTCTTCTATACGATTAGACTCAATAGAATATATAAAAGAATAATGTTCACAAAATGAAGCAACACGAGAACGAGTTTGAACACTCTTACTAATATCACCAAAATTTTATCAATGGGTTATCCTTGGCAATGGCATGATGAACTTTTGGATGAACTAATGCTCTTGTGATGTAGTTGATTAAGTGATAGCTCGTTGTGATTGATCTTACTCGCCTTTCACATTATGAGCTTGAACTTGATCATTTGTAGTGGAAGTAGATGGAATGGCCCGAATTGAGGTAGATAGATCGTTTTCTTGTTCATTTACATCTTTTGGCTTGATGTCACCTATTGACATATTCTTGATAGCTATTCTCAAGCTTTCGTTACCTACATCGTTCAAATTTTCTTACTATTCTTAAGCTCCATTAGTTTCATCAAATTCAACATCACGCATCTCTTCAACCAAATCAAAATTTTGGTTATAGACACGATAAGATTTACTACTAGAAGAATAACCAAGTAAAAAACTTTATCACATTTCCTTTGAAATTTTGATAAATGTGTATCTTTCTTTAAAATGTAGCATTTGCATCTAAATACCCAAAAATATAAGATGTTTGGTTTTCTTCCAATAAGAAGCTCATAAGGTGTCTTCTTCAACAAACGGTGACAATATAACTTATTTGATGAATGACAAGCGGTATTAATAGCTTCGACCTAAAAATTGTCGAAAATATTATATTCCAAAAACATTAATCTTGTCATATCAATTAGAGTCCGGTTCTTGCTTTCAACTACTCCATTTTGAGCTGGAGTTTATTTAGCCGAGAATTCATGTTTAATTTATTTTTTCTTCACAAAAATCCTCAACATTTGTGTTTTTTAATTCAGAGCCATTGTCATTTCTCACTTTCTTTACCTTGAACTCATTCATTTTTGGCCCTCTTAGCAAAACTTTTAAAAGTGTTAAATGAAGGTGATATGCCCTAGAGGTAATTATAAAGATGATTGTATCACACGTCTATGTACATGTACTACCAAATAATATGTTATTCCAAGAATAACTATTGTTTACATTGATTGACAAGTATGTGACTTGTTCATGAAACTCTTTGTTTATATTAAGATGTTATTCTTAGTCGATCCCTGATCGCATATCATTGTGATGATACATAAGACCAGCATATGTATTGGTTGATGATCACGTTTCATGGATCATAGGTATAGAGATACCAGGTCAATGATGTAGATATTTATGTTAGAGGATATGATGTTGGATAGACCCACCTTGAGATACTGCTGAGATTGTTATTTATGATGTGTCATTAGTTGTTATCTCAAATGGTGTACCTGCAGGATCCTTAGACTTGAGATCGTCATAAATTCCTAGAATATGTAGTGGCATACTTTGAGGCTACCAAACGTTATTCCGTAACTAGGTAGTCATAAAGATAGTTTTTTGGTTTGTCATAAAACATGTCGTGGGGTATGAGCGATCAAGCTGGAATTTTCTACTCCTTGATAATGTGAGAGATATCTCTGGGCCCCTCAAAGTAGTTGGATTGAGAAAGTGCATGAACATGTCAATATGATTAAAGAGTTAATTATGATGAATCCACTACTTAATCGAGTGAATGGTCGAGCTATCATAAGGGTGGCACGTATCTCGCCTTGAGCTTGACTGGTATCGTGAGGCGAAGGGATCGGTGCATGTGTATATCAAGGTTCAACCGATATGAGCTTTTATGTATACTCGGGAGTCAACATATTCTACTAGGGACCGCTATTGATTTCGGTTTGGAAAGAGTTTTCGAGTCGTAGCCGTTTGTACATGAACCTAACGGGTTACACATTCAATGGGTTGGAATAAAATATACGAATTGGATTCATATATGGGTTTTAATTGGACTGTGATCCATTAGAAGTTAGAGTCCTAAAGGGCTTCCAACGGGGAGCCCATTGGCGAGCTCTATATAAGAAGAAGCGTAGCTAGGGCGTGCAGAGGTCGAGCCACTCTGAAATCATAGCCGCAACCTTCCACACGATCTCCCAAAACCCTAGCCACATATGCGGTGCTAGCACATCAGCTCTAGGCGTTTCTACCCAGTATGTGTGGATACCATAGAGGCGCTGCAGCTATTGTGGCGTTGATCTTCTCAGCGAGTTGAACGTGACGTGGTTGGGGAGCATGACCATCTGCTCGAAGTTGGTCGAGGAGCGTGACCATCTGCACGAAGCTGGTCGCGGATCTGATCGAGAAGCTGCTCGAGGAGTTTGACGCGTACGACGTTGGATCGGTCTATTCCAACTTTTCTTCCGATGCACTGCGCGTCGAGCGGTAACAATATTTGATCTCCTACTAGCATAATTTCCTGGGTGAATGCGGTAGAATTTTTTTGTTTTAGGCTAGCGTAGCCTGCCCGTTCCCCTACATTAAATACAATAGTCTTATCATGTAAAAATAATATCCAAGTATATCTAGAAAAATCGTCAACAATGACAAGATAAAAGCTATTACCTCATATACTTGCATATGTGGTTGGGCCAAAAAGATCTATATGTAATAATTCCAATGGTCTTGAGGTTGAAATATAGCTTTTGTACGGATGTGAATTTCCTACTTGTTTTCCAGCTTGACAAGCGCTATATAGCTTGTTCTTCTCAAATTTCACATCATTCAATCCTACTATTAGATCATGCTTTAACAAATAATTTAGTTGATTCATACTAACATAATCAAGCCTTCTATGCCAAAGCCAACCTTCTGATGACTTTGTAAACAAACATGTACTTAAGCTTGCATCAATAGAAGAGAAATCAACTAAACAAATATTACTATATCTGAAGCCTTTGAAAACTACACCATTATCCTTCATGCTAGATATTATCACATCATTTGGAGAGAAAGTGCATGAAATATCAAGATTATATAATTGAACAATGGGTACTAAATTAAAATTTAGAGTTTCAATTAACAAGATATTTGAAATAGACAAATCATTTGAGATAGCAATTTTACCTAATCCTTTTACCTTTTTTTTTTGCTATTATCTCTAAAAGTGATTTTGTCATATTCCGATCCATCATTGCTTATATATGTGAACAACTTTTGATTTCCGGTCATGTGTTGAGTGCATCGACTATCTAGCATACAATATCTCCCACCGGGCTTGTAGTTTACCCACAAAATAAAGTTAAGCTCTTTTAGGTACCCAAACTTATTTGAGTCCTTAAATGTTAGTTACCAAGACTTTAGGCACCCAAATAGCATTCTTTTTTAACACCAATTATAGGAGTGCCAACAAATCTAGCTTTAAAACTTCCATTTGAACATCTCTTAAGAACATAGCATGAATCAAAAGATGCATATGAATTATCCTTAATGTTTTTTCAATATTTTTCAACATGTCTGGTCTTCTTGCATGTTATGCAATAACCACTACCATTCATAAAAGTAGTTTTATAATGGATGAAAGCTTTCTTTCCCTTATTGGTAACATACCAAAGGCCTTGCTTCTTGACAGAGAACCTTTGACTATTCAAGACTTGTTTAATTTGAATTCTTCAATATAGCATTTTGCTAGATCATTGGTTAGTTTTCAACTTTTTCTTTTAACTTTTATTTTTATCAATAATCAAAGTATCATTGCAAGATATAGCTTTAGGCAAAGTAAGCAAATCATCATGCAAGGTAGATGTATTTATAAGAGATAAAGTAGACATATCATGTAGAATATTACAAGACATACTCTTATCTACTTTAGTTTTGTTGTTTTCATGAGCAATAAGAGAGTCAGGAGCTTCATTGAGTATCTCATGAGTTTATTTTAAACCCTCATGATACGTCTTTAGCTCATCCTAGGATTCTTGAAGAGAATTGTGTTTTCTCTTCAATTCTTTAAACTTTTGTTCTTTCTTTGCTTATTAAGTTATCAAAACCATTTATTAGCTCAACTAAATCATCACATGAATATTCATTTTTATCATATAATATCTTAGAGTTAACTTTTGCCATGAGACAAAAAGGTGTAGAGAAGAATAAACATACATCCTTAATGGCTACTATCGGAGGATGAACTCCACAAGCGGGGATCCGGAGGGACCCCTTTGAGATTCGGCCGGAGGGATGATTCTGAATCTACCTTGTACGCAAAATAAATGGAAGTAAATGAGATGCAGGTGGGATGGATGATCGGATGCTAGTGGAAATAAATGCTCAAGGGATTTTAGATAGGTTTGGGGCGCACGGAGCGTAATACCCTACTCCTGTGTGTATGCTATAAATGCTCTGGAAATGCCTCTCTGAGGATCTCTTGCGTTACAAGGGTTTTTGTCTAAGTCTAGAGCTTCGTGCTTCTTGTTCTTCGTCAGCTTGTCTCGGTCCTGAAGAAGCTGTTCTCTTCTGAACCTCTGAGACCTGTCCTCGCCGTCGGGACGCACCGCCTCCTTTTATACCGTCGGGGGGGGGGGGGACTTGGCGTGCCCAGAAAGGAGGGCGCGAGTTCCAATGCGTCATAAATGGAAAGCAACCATCATGGGCTGTAGTTTGATGTTACGGGGGGTTGAAAACGCGCCCCCGTCCGGTCCTGTCATCATCATCCTGCTTTTCAGCGTGTGCTGCGAGGAGGGCCCACCGGGCAGCCACCGAGCACCCCGTGTGCCCGCCCGGTCAGAGCGAGCCTGACATAGCAGAGCGGCAGGCGATATGCCTCGAGCCTCGTGACGATATCCCGAGGCGTGCCGGATGACACGCGATGGGACCCGCCGCATTAAATGTCCCCACGCCTCCCTGCCAGGTAGTGGCAGGGACTGACAGCAGGCGTGGGGGGAGTGGTTGGAAGTGGCAGGCCATGCTCCCTCTTAAATGCAGCATCAGACCTCTCACCAATTGACACCTCACTGCTGAGCCCTTGTGGGGTCCACCGGCAAGGGGCTTCTCAAGTCCCCGGGAACTCTGGGTGCTCGGGGACTACTGTTCATAGCCCCGAGCACTCTCTCCCAGATATACCTTTTCTTGGTCCTCGGAGAACTCAGGTGCTCGGGGGCTACTATTCATAGCCCCGAGCACTTTCTCCCGGAACTGTGTTTGCTTGGGTCATCGAGGAACTCGGGTACTCGGGGACCACTGTTCATGACCCCGAGCGCCCTCTCCCAGAACTTGTACTTCTCGGGTCCTCGAGGAACTCGGGTACTTAGGGACCACTATTCATGGCCCTGAGCACCCTCTCCCGGAACTTGGTCTTCTTGGACCTTGGAGAGAAGTCCTCAAGGGAAGGTGCTACGTGGCACTCTGCTGCCCTAGCCTCGGGACTCGGGGACCTCTGGTTCCCATGTCACCGACAGCTACACTAGCAAGATCTTTTTGAGATGGTTTTTCATAGTCGGAGACAGAGCTTGAGCTTGCATCCAAATCCCGCTCAACATAACATGTCTGGCCATCTTTCTTATTTTTGTAGTATTTCTTGAATATCTTCTTACCAACACTCTACCTCTTCTTCGATATATTTTTTTTTCTTCCTTGTTCTTGCAATGTGTCGCAATGTGTCCCTTTTCACCATACTCAAAACATCTTCTTTCTCGAAGGGATTCCCTTTGAAAGATTGTCCCTTTTTGCTATATCCACTTTAATATCTTTTCTACTTCATGAATTTTTTTAATCTTCTCACAAAGAGAGCCAATTCTTCATCATCACTCTCTTCATGATCATCTTTGCCTCTTGATGCTTGAGTCTTAAATACAATATTTTTCTTCTTGGCATCGGTAGTATCATAATTAAGGTATTCTTGTGACTTATTCAAAATGTCATGAGTGAGAATTTCACTTAAGATTTGTATTGGAGTTGTATCCTTCAAATTAGATCTCACAAGCAAAATCACTGTAGTATCATATTCGTTAGGCAAAGTTCTAATAAATTTATGAGAGAAATCAATATCGGTTACCTTCATATCAAGCCCCTTGAATTCATTTATTATGTTGTTTAAATGATTGAACATTTCGACAATAATTTTGTTTGACATCATAGTAAATTTCTCAAGTTGACCTTTGTAAACAAAAAGTTTTGCATCGTTAACCATGGTTGTCCCTTCATTAATTTTTTTAGTCTATCATAAATTTCATGAGCGGTCTCAAGTTTGCAAATGCGATTGAACTCATTAAGATCTAAAGCATCATAAAGAACATTCATAGCTTGAACATTTGCAAGAGTATTATCCCTATCTTCACTGGTAAGATTAGTAGGATCAAGAATTGCAAAATCTTTATCCACAATATCCTATAGCTTACCGTCCATAACTTTAAGATATACAGTCATTATAGCATTCCAATAGCCATAGTTTGACCTCTCAAAGAACGGTGGCTTTCCTACATTGATATGAACATCATTAGCCATAATCCTACTCCAGGATGGTTAAATCTGCTATAAAAAGGAGTCATAGTCTCTGATACCACTTGTAGGATCTATGATACCGACTAAAGCGAGGGGGGCATAGACGATTTTAAAACTAATTGCTTAGTGATAAATAAAACTTGCAAAAAATAATTAGATAGCACTAGAGCAATATGTAGCAACTTAGAACTATGATAAGATTTGCAATCCTAGGGTGACATGCAACAATTTATATTCTAGGAAAATAAATTCTATAAAGTAAATTGTATGAATATAAGTAGCACAAGAGATGACACCCGAATTTTATCCCGTGGTATCAGTGATTTGCCGATCACCCCTAATCCACGTTGAGGTGAATTCAAACTTCTAACAGCTTCTCTATCAAGTATGGAATTCTCAAACTGAGATAGAGCTCACAACGAGCAACTTGATCTTAAGCTGGAATAGAACAATGAACTATTTAATACCTCGATTTCACTAGAGTGACACTTTATCGCTCTGACAAGGCATGCTCAAAGCCTTTCACAATTACCACCTTGGCTGCTTCACAAACTTCTTTAAAGGGATCAACGATGCAACAACCTTCAAGTCATCTAGAAGACAGCAACCTTCAATAGTAACAAGTCGGCGACGTTTGCTTGAAGTATCACTAGCGCTACAAAGCTCAACCACTACAATGCAATGAACTATATGCTCTCATACTCTCAAATGTACAATCACTAAGCCAAGAGAGGGAGAGGAGCAGAGCAAGTGCTCAGGAGTTTAGAAATAAGGTGTTTGCTTACCCCTTTGAACCAGTAAGAGGTCTATTTATAACCCACAACTCGAAATGTGGCCGTTGCCTAAGATTTGACAACTTTGCGTATTTGGCAGTCAGATCGTCGCCAATACAACTGATGACTCTGACATCAGTATGGCAGTCAGACCGCCACTTGTCTCAGTCAGACCACGAGCTTGGAACAGAGTACCAAAACTCTCTATTTCTTGGCGGTCAGACTAGTCATGCCCGGTGTTCAGACTACCAGACGTAGCAGAGAGTCTGAACCTCTCTATTCCTTGGTGGCCAGACTGGCCATGCCCGACGATCAGATCGCCACACCTGGAACCTGAAAGAATCTACCTTGTCTATACAACGGTCAGACCGGCCACTACTAGCGGTCAGACCGCCACGACACAGAACACACAAAAGTTGTTTTTCTTCGGTTCTTCTCAAACTAAATTCCTCATTCTAGATGAAATGTAAGTTTAAGCTATTGTGACACGTTTGAGATCTCAAGTAAAGCACATTAATCCCTCTTTATAGTATGTCACTTATCCTATCAATTCGGTAATTTCTCTTCTCTAATCACTTTTGATCGACAAAAGTAAATGCCTATATTTTATACCTTTACCTTGAACTAGCCATTTGTATATCTTCCACATATACTTCTTCTAGCTTCGCAACATCATTGAGACTAACCTTCGCAGCATCAGTTAATTAAACATACTAGTTCACAAATATCATATTATCATTAATTACAAATCTCGAATTAGAGGCTGAGATGCTTCACTGATGCTGGCTTATCGTCTGATACTCATAACGCTGGATAATAAACCCGTTATATTTTCCTAACTGGTAGTACAATGAGTTTTGTTTTGAAATAATATTGTTTTATTGGAAAATTTCAAAAATAATAGCCAAAATCCAATATCTGCAGATATAGGTACATATCGACACACGAAGTGCTGAAGGTACATGTTGACACGCGGAGTGCTGAAGGTACATGTCGGCACGCGGAGTGCCGACTAGGGATCCGCTAGCACTCCATGTACCGACATCCTACATGGTAGTGGGCTCAGTGGCCTGTCGGCACTCCGCGTGCCTACAGGTCTTGTGTCCCACAAACGATATTAAAAAAATTCATAACCTTTTATATAATCTCAAATGGAGATTATCTTTATATTGAATTTGTACCTATCGATGAGTTCTATATCTTTGCAGTTTAACACTTCTTCATTTGAGCCCATTTAAATGCCCAAAAAGTGGCTAGAAGTTTCAGATCTAGTTTTTCGATCTAAAATTGGTAATCACTTTTTAGACATCTAAATGGATTCAAATGTAAAAGAGTTCAACTATATCATACAACTATGATGTCGGCACATGGAGTGCTAATAGGTACCTATTTATGAAAATATTGAATCTCGTTTATTATATTTAAAATTTTCCAAAAATTTAAAAAAGATTCGTAGTACAACTTTATCATACAAGTAATCAAAAGCAAACTCTAGTTGCTACTTCCACTGATCATTATAAAATAATTACATTATATGAACCATCACATGAGTATATTGCTTCGCAGAATAATCATATTATATGATCATGTGATATAGATTCATCAGAGTATTCTACTATTATCTATCAAGTTAGGACAACTCCAGCAGAGCCCTCAAAACCGAGCAGTATCCCTGTGCTCGTACTTTTTGCTGATCCATCCGCCCGCATCTCGCTCCAGCGGAGTTGATTTCAAGTGCTACAGTGATGCGGGAGCTCAGGGCTGTAGCGCTCGTGATGGCAAATTTGCGGGAGCTCAGGACGGGCCACATTACTGTAGCAAGAGAATGACTGCGGGCCCGAAGGAAGGAGGAGAGTAATGGAAAGTGGGAAATAGGATAGCTGCTGAAGATGGAAAAAATAAGGAGTACTGTAATAGTGTTAGGGGATGCTGTAATAGTGTTATAGAGGACGGATTTTTAAAGTATTTGCTGAAGATGGCCTTAATACTATTTGTTTTGCTTAAATATATACATGTTATATAAAGTGTAATATTGCAAAGCATATTGCCACAATATTTTTGCTAACAAAGTTATGTAATAATCTATCAGATTTATTCACAAAATCCTTACCAACGTACATATTCTAGAAATACTTTCGTGGAATTGGTATGGAACGACTCCGAGTATTGCAAAGTTCTAGGGGAGTAAACTCCTAGATTATAAACTATTCATAATCATCAGATCATACATATTATACTCTTTTTCCGTTATGATTTTTATTCTCAAGTTTTCTTATATAAGGTTTCTAATGAGGCAATATTAATGTAAGCATATATTCCATATCATTTTCTCATATAAGACATTCTAAAGGGATTTTTAATGGCATATTACAATCACTATTCTTCTTATATTTTTTCCACAGAGCTTTTAGAAAAGTTCTTCATTGATCATTATACATATGATGAAATTGATGAAGGAAGAGTGTTGAGGATTAATCTTTATTCACCTAACAGCCAATGGCGGTTGTGTATTTGTGTCCGTTGTGAGAGGATGTGTCTCTCCATCGGCATCCTTTCAACCTGTATATAAACAACAACGATCAATGAATATTACAATGACTTCTCTATTCGATTATCTCTTCTCGTTTACAACACTAAGAGAAGTCAATGGAGAGCTTGGGAGAACCAAATAAGCTTTCTACCTCGGATCGACCTCGTGGCCCGTGGCTACTGCATGCACGTACGCACTGACGATGGTCGTGAGCAAAATGATAGCGACGTATTGTCATAATCATAGTCAAATGGTTCCTTCCGTGGTCCTTGACTTGTTAAGGACTTGCTAATGACTTGTCAAGTACTCCTTTTGATTCCTAAGGTCCTGTTTGGTTCTAGAAATTGAGCCTAGATTTGCGAAGTTGAATTGGGTCCAATTTATTTTAAGTGTCTGGTTTTTAAGTTGAGCTGGAATTAAATTAAAAGCTCGTTCGTTTCCGCCTGAAGGAGTCTAACTAAAACCGGCAGCCCATGATTCTGAGAGGTAAGCTTCTGAATCCATCGACCCCATTCTGAATCGGTTGACTCGTCTTCCTCCTCAGTGTACTCCTCGTGCTCCGCCCGCCCGCTGCCGCCACCGCCAGTAGCAGCTCCAGCCATGAGATCAGCAGCAGCCATCTCAGCCATGAGAACCCGCTTAGATCCACCTCTCCCTCCTCTTCTTCCTCATGACCGGTGACCATGGCCTCCTCCCCTTCTTATTCCTCTTGGTTCGTTTCATCCCCTTGGTGACAATAAGTTGTCAAGTCGCATGGTTGGGAGTTGGTTTCCATGTTGTGATTTCTTTGACAACCGAATACAAACATTGGAATAAGAGAGCAATACAATTCTCCTTTGGATTTGAACTGAAGGCCCAATTCAATTCATCTAAGCCAATACTGAGAACCAAATGGACACTAATATAAGTCTTGTTCGATTGATCCTATGTCAAACATTTTTAATTTTGACCATCAATATTTTAAAAACATAAATATCGACAACATAAAATTAATGTTACTAAGACAAAACATAACTCTCTTTTATTACCAGTGGAGGAGTCGGTTCAAGCTTTAGACGTAAAGCTACTGCCATGCAGTAAACTGCACTTCAGGACCTCAGGTACTGCACGCATGCATGTCGTTGTGCCACACACTCGAATTGTTGAAGATCAGTGTACATTTTTTAGCTGGAGATCAAATTTGGTTAGTACTTCGCGTGATGGTCTCACCTAGCCCCCACTCGGACTGTGCCACGGGAATTACAGTTTTCCTTTGCAGCCCCTGAACTTGCACTTTACTTCCTCAGGCCCTTCAACTTGCGCGATCGGCTAGGTGAGACAACCACACAAGTTGAAAGGGTTAGGTGAGACAAGCATACAAATACAAGTTCAAGTGACCATAAGTAAATTGCAAGTTTAGGGGCTGAGGTTAGACAACTGCATACGCTGGAGTTGAGAAAGTAAACTGCAAGTTCAAGTGGGTAGGTGAGAAAGCCGCACAAGTTTATGAGCCTACAGTGCAATTTTCTTTTAAAGATTGATGAGGGTTTCCCACTGCATCTGAGTTTTTTCCCCCTTTAACTGTAGTATCATATTAAGCGGAGGGTAATGTTAAGTATCGCTGTTTATATTAGTGCTAACAAGATATTTAATTATATTTAAACATATGTAGTCTTTATGTGTATTGGAAATTATAATTTTTATGTAGGTGATTAATACTCTTTTTTCTCAAGCATCTAGCATTATTCATACCCTTATACTTCTCTCAGTCGGCAATGCAACTACCATGATTTCCCATCAGAATCTAGCTAAACATCAAATTTTGTAGAACAATTCCTTCGTCTCAAACAGGCATCTTCACATGATTAAGTTATTTTCTTTTTATAGATAGGGGGGGGGGGGGATTCGCATGAATCAGATGGCACTATGGCCACCAGTCTTAAGATCTAGGCCATACGGGCTGCCAAGATTCGAGCTTGGAGATATAAAAGGCAAGTTTTTTTTAATATTTTCTAAAAAAATTATAAAAATAGATATCTATCGTCCTCTCATATGGCGAGAGATACTTACCGCCATTTGAGAGGGGTAAACAGTCCGCCCATACCACTGTGGCAGCACTAGCCCTTACCACCCTCTGATGCCCTTACAACCACCTCAAAGAACGGTTAGCCATGTGTTAATATTACATGCATGAATAGTACTCGAGGCTCCAGTTTCCCTTCCAAATTCTTTGTTCAAAACAATATCTTATGTTGATCCAAAAATCCTTAAACTTTTTGTACATATTTTATAATTCATGTAAAACCCATTTAAATTTGACTCACCCAAAAAGCGTGTGTAGAATTTAAACTAAAATTCTCTAAAAACATCTATTTTTATAACTTCTAATGATTATTAGGACCTAAAATAAATTTTCAAAAATCTGGTAAAATTCTCTAATATTCTTCTTATGTGATGGAATAATTTCTAAAATTATTTTCACCCCTAGGTTATATGGTAAAAAAGTGAGTACCTTTGTAATGCTCTATTTATATGCATTTTTATCATTTCATGTGATATTCTTCTTTTAATTCAATTTGAATTCAAACAAATAAAAAATTCAATTGAATTAAAACAAATTGAATTTTGTATATTAGTGAATTTTGTTTGAATCCAAATTGAATTTTTTATATGTTTGAATTCAAATTGAATTAAAAGAAGAATATCATATGAAATAATAAAAATACAAATAAATAGAGCATTGCAAAGGAACTCACTTTTTCACCATATAACCTATAACTATAAATAATTTTAGAAATTATTCCATCACATAAGAAGAATATTAGTGAATTTTCTCGGTTTTTTGGAAATTTATTTAAGACCCTAATAATTATTAAAAGTTAATATAATTTATTTTAAATTCTACACAGAATTTTTAGGTGAATCTAATTAAAATGAGTTGCATATGAATTATGAAATATATACAAATTTTTTTAAATTTTTTAAAGTAACAGAAGATACTGTTTTATACAGAGAAGATGGAAAGGGAAATGAAGCCTATAGTACTTGTGTCTAGTACTGTTCACATACGGCTAACCACTCGGCTGTAAAGGGTAGTAAGGGCCCGTGCTGCCAGTGTGGCATGGTTAGACTGTTTACTACTTTTTAGGGGTGGTAAGTGCCTACTCGCCTTATAAGAGAACGATATGTGCCTATTTTTATAAAATTATTTATATTTAAAAGTATATAAATAAAAAAGCTCCTAAAAGGCGACCCGGACTGCGAGTTTCAACTTGAACAATGTTTACGGGGCAGGGCCAGGCCCGGCCCGGGGGGGGGGGGGGGGGCGAGCGGGGCAGCCGCCCCGGGCCCCCAAATCCCACGGGCCCAATCCGGCAATCCTAGGTTTTGTATTCTCTGTGCGGCTTGCGTGTACGTGTTGGACTGTTGTCGTATCCCGTATGCCGCAGCTGCCGCTGCGCGCCTAACGCGCCGACGCGCGACGTCCTGAGATGGACGGTGAGAGCGAGACGGCGAGGCCGGAGACCCCGACTCCCCGAGACCCGAGTGGCCGCACGCCTGGCCGCCTGCGCGAGCCTGTCTGCTGCAGTGCTGCCTGCCGCCTGGCGGCCTGCGATGCGCCGTGCGGCACGCGCCCGGCGCCCACGCCGACGCCCGAGTGCCGACTGCCAAGTCGACGTGCTGCACTGCTGCCTGTCTCTGTCTGTCTGCCGTCTGCCGGTGCCGGTGCCGGTCTGCGACGCACACGCACGGGCGGCACGGCGCACCGAGCCGACGAGGTGCCGACGCTAGACGCAGACGCCCAGAGCGGCAGAGCCCCAGACGGCCAGACCACCAGACGCCACTGTATTGTACAATCAGTCAATCACATCATCCAGTTTTTGTTTTAATTTTCAGCGGGAAGACGCCAAGACGGTGGCTCGCGCTCGTCTAGTCGTCTTAGTTGACGAATTGTGCAACGAATATATGTTTTATTTTCTGGTTCTACCTAAAGATGGAAAGTATTACTTGACCATGTTCCAAGTTTGACTGTGAAATCATTGAGTAATACCCGTTGGGAGAGTCGAATCAACAGTGTTAAAGCAATTAGATATCAAGTTTCTCATATAAGGTCAGCTTTGTCTGAGTTACATCAAGCTTGTGATACCGAACCCAAGGACAAGAGTGATGCAAAAAATTTATTCAATGTTATTGGTAGCTTTGAGTTTATACTTGGCATGGTTATTTGGTATGATATTTTATTTGCTGTAAATACTGTGAGCAAGAAGTTGCAATCATCATTCATATGCATCGACTCTGTCTTGCACCAAATTGAAGGTATGGTTCAATACTTTGACAAGTACAGAAATGAAGGGTATGCATCTAGTTTGAACATTGCCAAAGACCTTGCATCTGAAATGGGTGTTGAGCTATCGTTTCCAGTAAAACATCGGGTTCTTAGGAAGAAACAATTTGATGAAATTGATTGCAATGAAGAAATACTGTAAGCCAAGAAGGCATTTGAAGTTAATTACTTTTTGGTCATGGTTGATATGGCAACAACTTCATTGAAAAATAGATTTGAAGAACTCCAAGTGTTTCAAGGTATATTCGGGTTTTTACTGAGTTCAAACGCCTTGAAGTCACTGAATAATATTGAACTAACAGATTGCTGCACTAAATTTGCAAAAACTTTCTATCTGCATGGTTCATATGATGTGGAGTTAAATGATCTAATATCTGAATTAAGGGTTATGCAATTGACTTTGCCGGATAGAACAATGTCTGCTATGGAGGTTTTTGAATTTGTTAGAGAAGTGGACTGCTATCCTAATGTTTCTATTGCTTATCGAATCTTATTTACTGTACCTATGACTGTGGCATCGGTTGAAAGAAGCTTTTCAAAGTTGAAGTTATTGAAGAACTATTTGAGGTCAGTAATGTCTCGAGAAAGGCTAACTGGTTTGGCGACCTTATGCATTGAGAAAAATTTACTATATGAGATTGATGTTGATACCATCATTAGTGACTTCGCTTCTGTAAATATTAGAAGAAATTGTTTTAGATGATCTCCACAGGTAAAATTACAATTATATGTAATTTTATTTTGTAAGCTTAGCTACATTCATTGTGTCTAACATGTATAATCATATTCTTATATTTGTTTTAGATTTATGATAAGCTGGCTTCTGATTTCAAGTTGGGTGATGGAGTCGTGATTGCTAATCTTGGTGCTGATAAATACAGAGATTTGACTGAGAAGTATGTCTTTATTTTACTCTATCATATAGTCATATGTCTCGTCTACATCTTATTTTCGCTGTTTATGTTATTGTATACTGGGGTATGCTATTTTTTCTATATGATACATACAACTGCTATTTATTTGATATAAAAAATAACATTATTGCTTTGAGCTACTGTGGTACGTAAATATTTTAAAATATATATTTAATAGAACTTTATTTTTAATCTCGTCCCGAGCCACCAAATATCAGAATCAGCCTAAACTATCTGTTTCATGGTCGAACAGGAACAGCTAGCCCAAACGAAGTTTCCACGGATGCCGGAGGAAGATCACGCGGCCAAGGTTTGATTTACCGACCGGAGCTCGGTTACCGAGCTCCGGCGGTAACCGAAAATGCGCGATAACCGCGGTTACCGGTCAAAAATTCAAAAAAATTCGGAGAAAATTCATTCGGCAAATTTTAAATTTTTGCGAAAAAATCATGTTTTTGCCCTCTCGGTAACCGAGCAGTTTGGGTCGGTTACCGAGCGGTTTGGGTCGGTAACCGCTCGGTTTTCTCGATTTATCGAGCGGTTTTATCGAATTTCAGCGCAGTTCAACAAAAAACCTAAAAAAGGGTTCAATCTTGTAAAATCAATAACTAATTCATCCGAGCTTCAAATCAAGTGAAACAAATTTTGTTGGCTTCCTTGTAACATGATATACATGATAAAAGTATTTATACTCATAAAAAAGTTCAAAATTTTCTGTGAGAAATTTTATTTGTTAAACCAAGGTAAATGCATAGTTTACTCTTTGCTAATCCAAAAATCATGAAACTAATTTTGTTAGTCTTCTTACATGATCCTATATCTTTTAAAAATATATGAACTCATGAATTAGTTATTGTAACATGCATGATTGTGTAAATGTGTTGCGACTAGATTAATTCATAACTGACCCATCACACCTTAAAAATTAGTGAAAACCACTTTCATTAGCTTATTTATATTATGATTTACGTAGAAAAATAATAGTAGACATGAAAAAATTAATTACAGTGATGTTTCTTAACATATTCACTTTATGCTTGTGAACTTTGTAAAAATCATAGAGAATTTAATAAAACTCTAAATAAAGTGAAATCAATTTTAAAGATTCTCTTAAAATACGTTTTATACAAGAAAAATATGTGTTTATATGTTACACTTTTCCTTAACATGAGTTAATAATTGAGCCGCGCGCTTCAATTTTTTTCATTTTTTTAAACTTTCTCCCTACAGAATATGATGCAAACGACATTATTTTTGAAATTTTTTTTCACAGAAGTTCTTAGAATTATGTCTAGTTTTTTTTAAGATTTTTTTTGAAGTTTTTTTAAATTTTTTTATTTTTTCAAATTTTTTGAATTCAAATTTCAGTTACCGAGCGGTTTTTGAAATCGGACCGGACCGGGAAGATCGGTAACCGTGATTTTTGAGCGGTTACCGACGGTTTTTTAACCACGCGGCTCGGCTAGCAGGGCCCATGCAGATGCAGGCAGGTGCTGCGAAACGGCTCCGTTGCTTCCGGCGCCGCAGCAGTTTTGAGTTCGACGCGTTGAGAGCTTGGACGGGGCGTCGTCCTCCTCCCGTCGCAAGTTGCCAAGCTGGGAAAGGAAGTAGGGAGCGGACGCAGCACAGGTCCCATGCGTGGCGCGCTCTTGACCGGACCGGAGCGACACAACGCCCGGCGGCGCACCGAGATTTTTTTGGGCCCGCTCTGACCGATTCGTCAACAGCAGGTGGGCCCGGCCGAGCCGTGGGACGTGCCTGCAGCTTCAACGACGGGTCGTCCCATCATATGATATGGCTCATGCATAAGTGTCAAGGTCAAGTCACAGTTGCGATCAAGGGTAGGAATATATGGGTTTTCATGAGATTCCGTTGGGTTCTTATTTGTATTAGCTATTTGATTCGTATGATTTGTGTTTCGGGATATGTAGCATAATCTTTTGGTACTATGAGATTTTTTACTGAAGAATTTTTACGAGATCTTGATCTATACTGTTATTTCCTAATCTAACAGCCGATACCTGTAATTAAAAAGAATAAGATGGTATGTGATATGAAAAAAAGATCTTTCTTTGTGACCGAGAATTTTCTTCCAACCTTTTGAATTAGCTAACTAAGCACGGACTCTACGTAGACACGACTACTTCACTAGTACGTTGTTTTCGATCCGCGGTGAGCCGCTGGTTTAACCTTGTCCAACCATGCAACGAACCTAATCCGTAATTTCTTTTTCCCTGGAGGAATCAATGCCTGCAAGTTGTGAAGAAAAATGCAGGGCTGCAAGTTGTGGACTTTTACACACGACCCAGGTCGGGAACTCCCATCGGTCGAAAGAGTGGTCCAAGCCTCCAACTGACGGAAAAACTCCCGTATTCCCGTCCGCCGCGAAGGCGCGGGGCACCCCGGCTCGTCCCACTCGCCCCAAACTAGTCTTCCAGCCCGCCAAAAAGCACCCAGATCTGGAGGACGACCGCACGTGGACGAACCCACGTACTCGCTCGTCATGTCACGCAATCATGCTTTATCCCCCTATAAATCCCGCCACTTCTCGCTCGTTTTCTCCATAGGACACGACTGAGCCCACGAACAAGAAGCCATCGGATCACTCGCCCGCCGCTCTCCAGCTCCAGCACCGATCAATCTCGTCGGACTAACACCGCACCCGTGCACCCAGGGGCGGATCCAGGGCCCGTGCTGGGGGCTGCAGCACGGGCCCAGCCCAGGAAGCCTAGAGTAAGTAGAGGAAAATTCAGAAAAAAATGCATCATTTTAGCCCACAAGCCCAGGAAGCCCAGAGAAAGAAATAAAAAATTCAGAAAAAATACATCATTTTAGCCCATAAACTATGAATTTGGTCCAATAACAAGAGGCCCAGCACCCCCCTTGGCATTGGGCTGGATCCGCCCCTGCGTGCACCATGGTGTGGAGAAAGAAGAGCGGCGGCGGCCTGTCGCCCGGTCGCGGGGCAGGCGCCGACGAGGAGGATAAGGTTCCGAGAGGGCACGTCCCGATGGTCGCCGGAGGCAAGGAAGGCGAGGGCGAGCGCGTGCTGGTGCCGGTGAGGCTTCTCAGCGACCCCAGCATCGCGGAGCTGCTGGACATGGCAGCGCAGCGGTACGGGTACGGCCAGCCGGGCGTGCTGCGGGTCCCCTGCGACGCGGAACACTTCCGACGGGTCGTCGACGGCGCCATGCACAGATGCGGGATCAGCTCGGCGTGAGTGATGAGCTGGCCAGGCTGTGACGACGGAGGAGGCGGAGGACGCGCCTCAGTGCGCGGCGAGCTAGCTATACATCAACAGTAATTTCTACACAGATAGATGATTCATTTATTCTTTAATAGATCGACCAAATCTTTTGCTGGACGCGTGGAAAATCTGCAGTGTTAGACTGCCATTTTGGTTCCCCACGTTTAGTCTCCTCTTACTCACTGCTGTAAAAAATATAAAAGTATCGATTGAAAAATAATTTTAGTACCGATTTTTTAATCGGTATTTTTTACTCGACACTTGATTGATCACTTGACATAGTAACTCAATATCATTATCTGTTCAAACACTTGGTCGATTGGCCCAGAAATTTATGTGTTCATCGGGTGTCTCTAGCTCGATATTTGGCCCAAGAGGGTGTTTGTAGACACTGACAGAGATAAAAGCGTTATTTATAATTAAGTCTCAAGCATGCCATTCAGTTTTGAGTATCATACATGCATAAATTACATACTTGGAAATAGTTCGAGGTTGTGTTTGAAATTCCTTGGAGCGTGCAAAAGTTTTGGATCATGGTATTAAAAATTGGGGTGACATATTTTGGGGAATCACTAGGAGGCCCCATCAAAAAGCATTGCCTCCGTCTTGCTCCTCCCCTCTCACCACCGAACAGCCTTATATAGTCACACCGCCTGCCACCCTCCATGAAGAAGCGCGGCCAGTTGCCCCAACTCCACTCCTGCTTTTCTTTTCAGATCTGGTTCCACTGCTGTCGCCACCACGGAGCCACCTCTCCTAGCTCATATGCTTCACGATCAGCGTAGTGGATCGTGAAGGATTTAATTTGAATCTGACACACGCTGAGTCGATCAAGGAATTGAATCTGTTATGCTTGTTCTTCGTGTTCATGCGAGCAGGTATTCTTGTTGCCTAAGCAGATGTTAATTTTGTGGTTGCCTAGCACATGTTTGATAGAATGCTGCACTACTCCAAATATGTGGGTTCACTGAGCAGATTTGAGTTTTCATTATGTGATTAGTTTCACGAAAAAGATAATGATTGATTGGATTAGGCCCTGGTGAATGAAGTGGCAGTAGTTCCCTGCCTTTTTTCTTTTGGACCACTAAACTTTTTTCTTTTTCAGAACATGAGCACTTAATTCTTGTCCATTAGCACAACTACGTACTAGGTTGCAACTGCCTGTTTACAAGTCACTTAGTATATTGATAGTAATCTATCAAGATGTTTGAAACATGATTTGTGTTGTCTTAGCCACACAGATATATACCTCACTTCTTATTTTCTTATTCACTTTGACTCAACATTGCAAGAGTCATTTGGATGGTATTTAAGTGCAATATATGGCAATGCGACTAGTTCTTCATTGCTGCTTCTCTTCCATTGATTTCTTTTTGATGAGTGTATTGATGCTTCTTCTCACTAGTCATTATTACTACTTGCAAAGAAAAACAATGGGGCACAATTGCTCGATATTCGTTTGGATAAAATCTGAGATTATGACTTCTGACCTTAGTTAGATGTGAGAATTGCAAATTTCAAATGGTGAATTGATAGATTAGCCTAACATGAACATTTTGTTTCCTCTCTTTATATGGAATGGATGAGCTGATTTCTCATTGAGTAAGTTGTGAAAGTATTGAAAGATTGAATGGAGTGTCAATATGTTGCTGCCTTGTTGGTACAGTCGGTTGAAAGCCAACTGTTAGATGACTTCGTTCTCAGTGGTACTTGTTGGCTCCGTATTTAGAAATTTATCACAGTAAAATACAAAAGCTTTGCCAACCTTACCACTAATTTATGCACCTTGATCTTTTTTCCTTCTGCTTTTCATGGCTTGGAGATGGAGAAGTTATCTGTGGACTGGATATGGCTTTGTTTTTTCTTCTTATGGAAGTGTATAGCTGATGTAAATTTTGTATGGATGTAAACAAATGTACAAATATTTCTTTCGGGAATGAGTATAATAAATTAGAAATTGTCATATTGAAGCTTTACATTGTGCCTTTTGTATATAGCTTCTGATAAATTCATTGTAGAAATAGAATATTGAATAATATTTTTTATAATACTTTCATATCTTTATGACAATATATTGTCATAAATCTTACATGGTAAGCTTGCAACACACGCGAAAGTGGCAATTTATTTGCATCATAGAATGTATTTATCAATGACGATTACATTTTTGTCACAAAATATATGACTGCTCGGGTGGGCAGCTGGGGTCCTACATTTGTGACGATGCGAGTAAATTTCATCACAAAATATATTGTATGATGCACTATTTATGATGACCCTTGTGATGCTCATTTTTTGTCACAAAATAGTTTTCATGACAAAAATCCAACCTTCCGTGATGTTTTGGCATTGTCATATAACATCAATTTTGTTGTAGTGGGGTCTCTGCGTTGGCTGGGCAGCTAGCCCGTGTGTGTTCGCTGTCGACCGAGCCGTAGCGAGGCCCATCGGTCATTAGGCACTCTGTTGAGACCGCATGCGCGCATAGGTGTTCTTGGTAGGACCCTTTTTGCCGCACTTGCTGCCGGCGTGTTTCTCCACGCCCGTCGAGCCACTGTTGCCGTTGTTCGCGGCTGCTAGCCACCTTTCAACCATCGTCATCGACCACCTGTGCCTCAGGCTAGTTCACGGGAGTGCGCTGGTGCAGATGGTGCCGCTCGTTGGCCGAGCCGCGTCGCTGTTCGCATCCAATGAGCTCACCAGTGCCGTCCGGCACTGTGCGCCTCCGGACGCGGGTCGATTTTGACTTGGGTCAGTGCACTGACCCTACGATCAGTGAGGGTGGCTAGAAAGCCCCTGGTGAATTAGGGCCTTTTAATAATCGGTTTATTCAACCATTAAGTCAGCTGAAACTTGCAAAATGCATAGGAAATTAAATATAGCTCCAAAAATAATGAAACTAATTTTTAGCTTTGTTTTATCATGCTCTACATATTAAAAATACTAGGACCTATGATATATCTATTGAAATCCCTTTAATTATTTAATGTGTTTAAGCTTAGGTAATTTTTGAATTAATTATTGGTAAGTCCAAAATTGGTAAACCAATTTTATTAATCTTGTTAGTTTATGCTATGTTCATTAAAAATACTCACCATCATGTTAAACATAATTAAATTTCTTTTTAGATTAAGCTTCAATGTAAGCTCAATTAATCCTCGGATTTATTAAATGATTAATAATAATCAAAATTAAGGAAAAATCTTTGATGCTTTCAAACCCATGCCATGATGCATTGCAACTCCACTATTGTCATGCGCTCTTGGGAATCTTTTCTTGCACGTCATCATACTCATTACGATGCATTGTTATTTGTATTTAGCAAACGACGTTTAAGAGAAATGATAAAATGAATATCTTCTGTACCATAAATTATTAATTCATAACTAATTAAGGAGAAATCCAAAAAAAAGATTGAAATCACATCTAAATAGATCAACATATTGAATATGAATATTGTGATGTAGGGATGGTAAATCCACCTGCTAGTCGCGAGTGGACGTGGCAGTATTTAGAAGGTGGGTTCTCCGATCCGGACCAAGTGCCGGAAGGTGATGGACCATCTACCATGGAGCAATCAAGATGCGAGGTAATTCAATAAATTAGATGTGCATTTTGAAACATTGCATGGTTATCATTTCATTGGTTTTTTTATTGATTGCAAAAACGTAATGATAATTATAAATTTGCAGATGGACCGGATATGGATGTACAAGTCTGACCGTTGCGGCCCAGAGTTCTTTCATAGCGTGGATGCTTTTTTGAGAGCTGCCACGACGTACAGAAAACCAAAAAACAAGTGTGATGATCACTATATATATTGTCTGTGTGTTGATTGCAAGAATGAGAAGCAGTTCTCAGACTTAGAGCAGATCCGTGCACATTTATTTTGCAGGGGTTTCAAGCCTAACTATATCCGCTGGATTGAGCACGGTGAACTTGAGGAGGTTGTGCATGAAGAGTAGTCCACAGTAGAGGAAGACGAAAGCAATGATATGACGGTTGACGAAGACATCTATATGTTAGCGTTCGAAGATACTTTTGTTGGTAACGATGATGACGACATAGACGAAATGTTGTGCAATGTGGAGGGAGACTACACTAGTGATAGGCAACATAAAAAGTTTCAATGCATGATAGAGGATAATAAAACATCAGTATTCCTAGGCTGTAAGGAAGATCACAACAAGCTGGATGTTGTGCTGACAGTGCTGCAAATGAAGTCTAGCAATGGTTTGTCTGGTAAGAGCTTCAATGAGTTGTTATGATTATTGAGGAACTTGCTTCCAAAGGGTAATAAGTTGCCTAAAAACACGTATCACTACGTAAGAAACTATCAAATGAGACAAGTCATTAGTGACGGCTACTCAGTACGCGTCACTAATACACTATTAGTGAAGGATTAAATGATGACCCATCACTAATGTGTGGCCCGGGTTGAGACTCGATCAAGACCTGTCACTAATGAGGGGTCATTAGTAACGGCGAGGGAACAACTCATCACTAAAGATAGTAGTGACTGATCACCTCAAAACCTGTCACTAATGATGGAGTCATCATTGACGGGTAGAGAGAGCACACTCATTAGTGACGGGTGACCTCAAAGCTCGTCACTAATGATGGAGTCATTAGTGACGGGTAGAGAGAATACACTCATTAGTTACGGGTGACCTCAAAGCTCGTCACTAATGATGAAGTTATTAGTGACGGGTAGAGAGAGCACACTCATTAGTGACGGGTTACCTAAAGGCTCGTCACTAATGAGTTCGGTCATTAGTGATGGGTAGAGAGGGCACGCTTATTAGTGACGGGTGTTTTGACACCCGTCACTAATTGCTAACTCATTAGTGATGGGCCTTTAGGTGACCCGTCACTAATGACTGATCGGATCCCGAGTCATTGCTGTTTGGGTAAAAAATTTATAACTTTTTTATACTAACTCAGATGGGGAAAATTTTATATAAAAATTATAGCCCTCGACGAGGTATATAACTTAGTAGTTGATCACTTTTTTTATTTGAAGCCATATAGATGTACAAATAAATATATAAAGACTATCGAAGGAACCATACACAGTGCCACAAACTAAAGTGTTGGATCTAGTGTAAAACTACTAGGAATCATTGAAAAAGATACATATAGGGTCACAAAGTTGAAAATTGCAAATTCAAAGATTTTTATTGTGAGTTTGGTAACTCGGATTGATGAAACGTTTACGAAGCACTAACTTTCAGATATAGCATTGTCTCCAAAAATTTCCAAGCAAATCAGAGAAGGTCAATTTTCGACGAAAAACTTTAGAGGTCCTGTTAAGGGTCTTCGGAGCCTTTTTCAGATGTGCCTCATCATTATCTTAGAAATTAGAGGTCAAGCATCGAAATCAGACTCTGTATGCAAAAGTTATGACTGTTTTATTGAACACAACATGTATTAGACACAAACTTTTTCATACAGAGTTGGATGAAGATAAACTTTATATGAACATTGTAGAGCTTGACGAGATCTACAACTTTGTAGTTGACAAAATTTTATTTAAGCTCATTTAGCAAAATTATAACCCTTGACAAAATTTGGCAAAATTAGTCATTAGTGACGGTTTATGGTTATAACGCGTTACTAATGACCTTTGGAAAAGAAGCTTAAAAGGATAAAATATCAGGTTTCTATCATAACTATATGATAGTAGAGGTGGTAAGGTGGTTACATGCGTGAGGAGAAGGTCGCAGGTTCGATCCCTATGGAACGCAAACTTGAAAACAATGTAAAAAGTGTGGCTTATGAGGCATATGAGATGGGCCTATATTGGGATGGTTCGGGTGAAAAAATATATTTTTGACTTCTTTTATGTCCAAAAAATACATAAAATGTTCATCAGTCATTAGTGACGGGACAAGATTATAACCCATCAGTAATGTTCAGTCAATAGTGATGGGTCACGGTTACGATCCATCACTAATGGCTAAATATTAGTGACTGGTCACGGTTATGACCCAACACTAATGATCTTATTAGTGACGGGCCATCATCCATCATTAATGACTTATTATTAGTGACACAATAAGAGTGATGGGTACATGACCCATCATTAATGCCGGTTATTACTCGTCACTAATGACTTTTTTTTTCACATAGTGTATCATACAAAACAGATTATCTGCCCGTTGGGGTTAAAAGTAGAGAAAATACATGCATGTCAAAACGACTGCATGTTGTTTCATAACGGGGATACAAACTTGGAAGCGTGTCGCATTTGCAATGCATCATGGTACAAGCGCAAAGTTGACGATATCGACAACGATGATGTAGGGGAGAAGAGTAAGGATAAAAGATCCCTCCCCCCACTAAGATGGTTTGTTATTTCCCTATAATCTCTCGTGTAAAGCGATTGTTTACCAATAAAACAAATACTGAGTTGATACGATGACACGCCGAAGGGCGCAAGAAATGTGGAATGCTTAGACACCCTACTGATGGAATGCAATGGAGGAACTTCGATACAAAATACAAAGAATTCAAAGCTTAAGTGAAGAATATAAGGTTCAGGTTAAGTGCGGATGAGATGAATTCTTTCAGCAACATGAGAAATAGTCATAGCACTTGACCCGTGACTCTTTGTATCTACAACCTTCCATCTTGGGTGTGTATGAAGCGGGCGTTCTTATGATGCCTTTGTTGACCAGTGAGCTAAGTCAACCTGGCAACAATATCGATGTGTATATCTAACCATTGCTTGAAGATCTCCTCGTACTATGAAAATATGGCGTATGGGTGTGGGATGAATACAAACATGAGCATTTCACCCTACGTACAATGCTGTTGTAATGATCCAAGATTGGCATACTCTTGCTAACCTATCGGAAAAGACTTTAAAAGGCTACAATGGATGTGTATAGTGCTTGGATGAAACAAGAGGGCTGTGGCTGAAGAACTATAAGAAAATAGTCTACATGGGTCACCATAGGTTTCTGTGCCTGGATCACCCGTACCGCGGGTATAAAAGTGCTTTTGATGGGGCAGTGGAGACTTGTTGAGCTTTGAAGGTTCACACTGGGGAGCATGCATATAAGATGGTAAAGAATCTTAGAGTTGTCCCTAGAAAGGGGAAAGGCAATACAAAATTTTTAGCTGGAAAACTCGCTCCTATGTTTAAGAAGAGATCAATTTTTTAGAATCTACCTTATTGAAAGCACTTGATGGTCCGACACGCAATCGACATCATGCATGTGGAGAAGAACGTGTTTGATAGCTTGATTGGTATCTTACTAGATATACCTGATAAAATAAAAGGTACACTCAATGCATGGTTGGACCTGGAAGATATGAAGCTAAGAAAAATTCTGCATCCTAAAATCCTAAGCTACAGGGAAAACGAACTTCCCATAGCTTGCTACACCCTTAGCAAGGAAGAGAATATCAACCTATGTAGTTGCTTGCATGGAATCAAAATTCCTATCGGTTATTCCTCCAACATAAAGAGATTAGTGAACATGAAAACTTTGGAGTTAGTTGGCATGAAGTCCTATGATTATCACATGATGATGATACAATTGCTTACTATTGCAATTAGAGGTATTTTGCAGGATAAGGACCGAGACCCAATCATAAAGTTGTGTTCATTTTTCAACGCAATTTCAGAAGGTCATTGATCTGAGCAAACTAACAAAGTTGCAGGAAGACGTGATCCATACTATATGCCAGCTTGAGAATATTTTTCCTCCATCATTTTTTGACATAATGCCCCATCTCATTGTTCACATTGTGCATGAGATAAAGTACTTAGGTACCGTGTTTCTGCATCAGTTTTATCATTTCGAAAGGTTCATGTCAGTTCTGAAGAAATATGTTCATAATCGAGGTCGACCGAAAGGTTGCATGGCCAAAGGCTGGGGAACAGAGGATGTCGTTGTGTTCGCCATCAACTGCATGGATCTGAAAGCAATTGATAAACCTATATCTCATGAGGGAAAGCTATAGGGGAAAGGGATGCTAAGTCATATTTCAATCCATTTTAATGTTATGTTTCATTCACCCAAGCACATTTCACAGTTTTGCAACAATCAATTGCAGTGGACCCGTATGCCAATATGCACGTGCAAATGCTATGGTCCACAAATCCAACAAAGTTAGAGGATTGGATTGCAAGAAAGCACAAAGATAATTTCAGCAGTTGGTTACATAGACACATGATAGATAAAAATACAGATGATGCACTGTTGGAAATGCTGACTAATGGACCGTCAACTACGATTCATACATACAAATCATACGACATTAACGACTATACATTTTATACGAGAGAACTAGACAACAAGAGTATTACCCAAAATAGCGGTGTCCGCATTGATGCCTATGACCACGATGGCAACTGGGAGACCTACTATAGATTCTTAGTGGAGATTTGAGAGCTCCAATATGGAGAACAGTTGAAGACCCCCCTGTTCCAGTGCTAATGGGTCAGACTCTTAGGTGGAGTGAATAAAAAACAACTACGGTATGACTACCATCAACCTCAAACTCATCAAATACATTCGTGCTTGCAAAAGATATTACTCAAGTCTTCTATGTCAAGGACATGGACCTAGTTAACAAGGAGGAACACCTTGTGGTTCTACAAGGAAAAAGAAAGATTGTCGGTGTTGAGAATGTCGTCGACGAGGAAGACTACAATCAATTCGACGACCTACCTCCTTTCGGAGAGAATGTTGACCTGCCTCTCATTGACGACACTGAGGAACCTACCTATATACGTCGCGATCATAACAAAGCTATAATCGTTAAATGAAAGCAGCTTTGATGTAATAATTAATTTAGGATTCGCTGTAATTTGTATCAAGGACATGTATTAAGTAAGAATATGCTTTATTTTGTATTAAGTAAAAAGTTTACAACTATAATTTATACTTTAATTAGTGCAAATAAAGTTATTGTATGATACTTATAGATCTAATTTGTATTTACTAAGAATATACCTTAGTTTCTATTAACTAAAAAGCTTTAATTTTTATAAACATATACATTGCCTTAAGTAACGAAGATGTACTACACAAATTATAAACCTAATATAAAATAAATTACATAGTATACAATAAATTACAACCTAAACATACAATAAAAAATTTCCTACAAAAAAATAATGATTAACTACTACACACATTATAGATCTAATATAAACCCTAATATTGATAAATTACAGACCTAGATATACAACAAAATGTTTTGTCAAAAAAGTAAAACAATATTAGTGCTAGCTGTGGTCTACAACCGGAACTGACAGTCCAAGTATTAGTGCCAGATGTGGTATACAACCGACACTGAGAGTCCAAGGATCAATGCCGGCTATGGTATACAACCGGCACTAATACTTAGACTATCAATGCCGATTATAGACCACAGCCGGCACTGATACTCTATCCCTATATAAGTTAGACTTAGCTACAGCCTCTCAGTTCCTCCTTTGCGTGCCCACTGATTCCTGCTATCTCTCCAACGTCGCCATTCCTGGAGCCCCACCATTCCTGTCCTCGTCCCTGTCACCGATGCTGCCTCCCCGCCATCATCGTCCTCGTCGCCAATGCCGCCTGGCTACCGTCCCTGTCGCCAACTTTACCTCCCTGTCGTCCATGTCCCCGTCGCCAACACCACCTCCCCACCGTCCCTGTTCACGTCACCGACGCTGCCTCCCTGCCGTCCTCGTCCCTGTCTCACCGGTAGCTTCACCGGCAGCTTCAACCTGACAAAGAGATGTCATCATCATCGGCTCTTAGGTTTTCTACCGCATTGTGCATTTGATCAGCCTGGGCATTTTGCAATGCTATTTCTTGAATGGGTACGAGAGATAGTACTCTACGATTTTAACAGGTGATGCAAATAGCTAAATAGTTAAACGCGAACACATCTTTATATGTACTAACATGGAGACAGATCATTGACTTTAAATATAATACTAACAATCCAAATTTATTTACTTGTCCTACTTATAATGCTTTACATTTTTGGAAAGATGTTATGCGGGCAGTTCAAGCTGTAAAGGTTGGGTATAGTTGGTATATAGGTAATGGTAGGAAGGTAAGGTTTTGGAAGGACAATTGGATAGGTGCTGCTAGTCTAGCTATAATTTTTTGGGATTTGTATGTACTGGTAAATGAGGAAACTAGATCGATAGCTGATGTGTGGGATGATAGTACTTTAAAATGTACTTTCAGGAGATATTTTACTAATAGTCTTATGCATAAGTGGGATGAGATATGCCAGATAGCGTCTATAATAGTTTTTTCTGATGAGGACACCAAAAATTATCAAATTTGGACTAAAGTTTTGCTATGCCATATGGATCCCTTGCACGTGATTGAATCCGAGTTGGTCATTGACGAATTTTGTGATCAAGGCAAGCATTTATGCATACTCAACCTATTATGTTTATATGTCTTTCAAATTGGAGAGCTATATGGAATTCTGTGATTCTTGCATTGTCAATCCTTGTTAATTGTTATCCTATCCTTGTTAACTGAAAAAAATATTGTTTTTCGATAAGATTCATACAAAACATGCTTCTTTTGGATGGTTGTAGAACAATGACTGATGGATGGGCGTGGACTATTTTTGTCTGTGTTTTGTCGAAAGTAGGTGATGTAGACTTAAGATATGAGCACTTATGATGAACATCTCTTATTGCTTATTCATGAATAATTGGTACAATACATACAGTTAGAGATATGATGAACATGTTATAGAAGATTTGGACCTATTACCTTTTCTGCTAGTTGCTATTTCATGATGTATCTGATAGCTGTCATATATGCTAATGTCGATGTTGCAACAAATTTGAATACATGTAATTTTTATCTAGAAATGACATGTACAAAACCAAGTCGTTGCCCAAGGACGTGCCCCCCGATACAATGCCCCTCCTCTAACCAGGATCCAGTCTCAGATGATGCTTAGGAGCGAAGCCCGAGTGCATACCTCAACCTGAATCAACCTAACACTAATGCTTCGAATGGTCCAATCATTGATGATGCACTCTCATCTCTGACCACTGATGCTATGCTGGATGGTTAGTCGTCTGAAGGACTGAGGTGTGGCCGAGGTCTCAGCAATATGCCTAAGTGAAGTTTTGTTATCACGGAGGTCGATTCAACTGGGGAGCCCATAAAACCTCTACACGTAGTCGGGCCATTCAAGATATCATGCGGTGTCTCGTAAGGGACCATGTCGTAATCACTTATAGAACTTGGAGAGAAAAATGAGGAGACAAGTGTGCGGTTCCCGATAGCATCAATGATTTCATGTGGGGCAAGTTGTCGCAAAAGTTCGAGTACCCTGAAGGACGCAACATGGCCACAGCGAAGCAGTGGACCCTAGTCATAATGGTCAGAATTTTTAAGAATTTTATGTGTAAATTGTACAGAGATTATCACTTGAAGGGTTGAACGCTGGACCAGGATGATTATCTAATGGTGAAATTTTTTTGGAATGATTTTGTGAAGTACATGGATTCAGAGGGAGCAAAAAAGATAAGTGAAGCAAACAAGACCAACTTTCAGAAGAACTTATACTCCACAGAACCAGCTTGCGCGGGTATGTTAGGAAACTTGACCAATGGGAGAAGATGGAAGAAGACGTAACTAAAGGCAGTGTCACACCTATGATGACTGAGTGGATTCCATGAGTGAAGAACTACCTGTATGGGAGAGAGGTGACTCTTGCGATTGATGGAAGCTTATTCTTCAAAAGAGAACAAGAACTGGAAGTCACACAGAAGATTAGAGATTACCACACCTAGTGTTCTCAGGGCTCTTTCCAGGTAGAAAGGGAGAGTGATGAACTAACATTGGCACCGAAAACCAAGGAGCACACCGGTCGTACACGCGGCAAGGGTTTGAGGCCTTGTAAGGTTAGATTAGAACAAAACGCCGACACTTATAAGAAATGATGAAAAGAAAATATTTCAGAAATGATGACCATGCTAAAAGAAGAACTTGCAGAGGGGAGATGGATGACAGATGCCAAAATAGAAGCAGCTATGTAGCAAGCCAGGCAGGAGCTATTAGTCTTCACAGATAATGCTTTGGTGCCGAGCCCTGGGTGGTCCCTGAAGCAGCTGCACGTCCATAGGGCTTCTAGGAGAAGTCTTAATCCGTCACCCCGTGGACAACATCATAGAAAGCACACCATGCAAGATTGTCATGCCAGTCTTGGATGTTCCCACCATGGTGGCTAAGGGTCTGGCTGAGCAATGGTGGAAGAAGCCCTCTTCAACGGTCGTCTGATACCAAAGGGATTAGCCAGGGTACATGTGGATAGTGTAATACATTAGTACCGTAAAAGCAAGTTGGCTTACCCTGGAGAGGCAGGGGAAACGAGGCTTTCAAAAAAGTAGGCCATTATGTCCTGTGACGCAAGCACGACATATTGTTTGGCGAAGACAAAGACAAGTCTAGGTCTAGTTCGGAGTCATCGGATGCACCCAGAGGAACTCTGCCTCCTTTATCACTGCCTCCATAGCCACCCAGAAGCTCTCCACCACCTCCACCGCCGCCTCCACAGCAACTAAGAAGATCTCTAACCACTTCGCTGCCACCGTCTATCTCGCTGCAGAAGCCAGTAGCACCTGCACAAGCTCAGAACTCGATGTCATCTAAGAAATTAACTTTGTCACAGCAGCGAGCAATAGTTAAGAAGTGGCAGTCATCATCTAAGAAGCCGACATCTCCCTTGCCTTATGATTTAACTGATAAGGAAACTAGAAGGAAAGTGAGCACTGATGTCACTACACACTTCAAACGTACTGAGCCAGAGAAGAGTGCTATTGATCTAGCAATGGTAGCCAAGTTTCTTCAGACTTTGACAAGACCTGTGAACCCACCGCTAAAATCTAACTATGCGTGCATCATGGGTAAGAAACAATTGAGGAAGGCGTCGATCAAGAAGGTAAAAAAAGCGCTAGAACAACACGAAGAATTAGAAAGAAATTTTCTAATTGATGCCAGAATGAAAAAAGAAGCACTTTATGATGAGTCCAAGGTTGAAAAGGCACAAATTAAATGGCAATTTAAGCTTGGCGAACCACTGGTCGAGTCCCTGTCGAAGCTAACAAACCAAATGCGGAGATTCCATACCTGGTATTGGTATAGTTAAGGCTGGTAGAGAGATGTTCGTATTCCAATACAGACATTGTGGTTTCCTCCATAGGGACGGCGAAGTCTGGATTCATTTTGACGAAATGTATCAACTCTACCACCAAGACGCCCTCGGCATTCAACTCATAAGATTCCGGTAATTGCAGGACCTCAAGTTGGAAACAGGTATCCTCATACCACAGAGAATCAACGCAATTTAGGAACAACTCTGTGGGTTCATCAATGACCAAGTCATTCCAGAGTCCGGATGGTACCATGTTTCCAAATGGTTCTGTTCGCAAGTCGTCCCTTCAATTAGGCTGTGGAGTTCGTTACCTGATTCTTCTCAAGGTAAAAAAGTGTTGTTCAGGGTCTTCGGTCAACAAGAACAATTGAATGGCATCGCTTCTTATCTTTTTGTTGCATACTTCTGTTAATTATAAACTTTTGTTGCAAACTTGTATTAGCTATGATCTCTAGTCAATGACATGTGAAATAACATGGTTGTGTATGCATGAATGAGATGAGATATGAATGAATTATGTATGTGTGTGATATTATATGTGCATGTGAAACTTGAATGCATGTTTATCTTGTTGTATGTGATATTATTTATGCTGTTATCGGCAACGGCTAGATTCTGTACAGGGAGGAGGGGCCATCACTGTCATCTCATGACAAAAAACTGGTACTGACATGGAGACTATCAGTGATGGCTTGTACCAAAAACCGGTGTTAATAGTTGAGTATTAGTGCCGGTTACATGTTATGAACCTGCACTGATAGTCTCAGTATCAGTGTCAGTTTTGAAGGGAATCGAGGACGTCCTAAAAGGGGGGTGAATTAGGACACTTAAAACTATTAGCTCCAAAACTTTCACAAGATAAGTCTATCTCAATTTCTATCTAAATGTGCTCTAGTCTTATCTAGTGTGTCTACTCTACCGCTTAAGGGAATGGCAAGGTAAATTGCAAGTAAGTAAATACGGAAACGTAAATGAGGTAGAGGGACAAACTCGGCACGAGAGATTTTTATCTTGTAGTATTGGTGGCACACAAGTCACCCCTAGTCCATGTTGGAGCTCCACAAAGGATATACTCCTGGTCGTCAAGTCTCTTCCGGTCACGGCTCTTGAGATACCAAGTCACCAAGACAAGGCCTCAAGCACGATGAACCACTAAGCCACCAAGGCGAGATCTCACCACTAACCTCTCTTCCGGTCACTTGTACGCCGTTTTCACTTCGGAGCTTTAGTCACAAAGACAAGGGCCTCCGCGTCCCCGCACAATCCTCTTGTCGCCGCTTCACACCAAGTTGGAGGGTCAACAAGTTACCAGCGAGTCACAAAGACTCAAAGACACCGGCGTACCTCTCAGTACACTTTTGAATCACTCCTTGATCCACACTCTAGGTTGCAGCACCTAGCAACTCTTCTCTCTAGGCCTATAAGCACTAATCACTCACTAATTGTGTGCTTAATCATCTTGGATGAATACTTTATGCTCTTAGATGGCTTAGATGTGTTCTTAGGTGTACAAGGGTTTCTCTGAACTCCAGCAACTTCAAATGAATGAGTAGAGGGGTATTTATAGCCTCAACACCGCAGACTAGCCATTATCCCAACGGTTCATATATTTTGTGGACACTGGATGATCCGACGTTAATAGAGGTACAAGCACCGGATCATCCGGTGTGTACATTCTCAAAAACTAGCTGTTGGAACTCCACTCAGAGTTCTTCTGAACACCGAATTGTCCGGTGTAATCTTCAATCCATCACCGGACTATCCGATGAGTACACTTGAGCCTGACCGCACCAAACTTCTTCTCTGTACAAAATACTCCGGTGTTCACTGTCTTCATCACTGGACCTTCCGGTGTGTATAACTTCTTCTTTTCTGGATTTTTCACACACTCTGTTAAATGCTCCAGTGAAACCTCCAATGTGTATCATTTCATCACCGGACTATCTGATGAGTGGATCTTTGATCTTCTGCGCTTGGATTCTTCTCTGCAAGAATTAGTCTGGTGTCTCTTCTGATCGCCGGACCTTCCGATGAGTGCAATCCACTCTGACTCCATCTGACAGAATTGCTCCGGTATGTATATTCCTTATCACTGGATCATCCGGTGAGTCAAACTGTCTCTGGACATAATGCTCCGGTGAGTGCAATTCTTCCGGTACCGGACCTTTCAATGAGAACAATTTTCTGTGACATTTCCAATTCAATTAAATTTTGTCCCGGCTGCGGTGGCTTCTCGATGTATTGCATCCATGAGACTTACTAATATATATTCTTGGCAAACATGTTAGTCTCAATGACTATGTTGTCATTAATCACCAAAATCATAATCATGGCCTAATAGGGCCATTTTCGCTACAAGTTTTTTTATGAGCTAACACTGATACTCATTATCAGTGTCAAGTAATCAGTACCGGTTCAAAAAGTGCCACTGATGAATTTTTTGAGCCGATATTGATGATCATTTCTGTAGTAGATACATCAACATTAATTTCTACATAGATAGATGATTCATTTGTTCTTTAATAGATCGACCAATTTTTTTGCTAAATGCGTGGGTAATGTTAGAGCGCCCCTTCGGTTCCTGCACATCTAGCCTCGTCATGTTGTGTGCTCAACCTCTTGAGTTAACATTAGTATTGTGTTCATATTCGTCTTGTGTTTTCATTAGCCATAGTAGGCTACATATATGTAACCCCTTGTTGCTTGAATATACACAATAATTCCTTGGCCAATTATTTCCATCATTCTTCGGTGCATTAATGGCACTCTTGATCATAGCCTTCTCTTCCATCGATCTTCGTCGATGTACCTCATTGTTTACTCTGATGCTGATTGGGTAGGATGTCCTGATACACGTAAGTCCACATCAGGCTATGTTGTGTTTCTTGGCGACAACCTTATCTCACTACTACAGAAATGGTTATCGATACCGGCTTTAAAAGATTATTAGTGACGGTTTTTTAACTAACACTGATTACTCAGCACTAATAATCATAGACTATCAGTGCCGGTTTTTTAACCATTTAGCCATACATCATATAGAAATTGACATAGAAAACACTTCGCATGCCTTTTGGTTTCTTTCTCCTTAGTTCATTTACCTTTGAAATAATGATTCATTTACGTGGAAATGGAAATCGCGCATGCCCCCAGCTTGCAAGGGGGCAAGGTTTTTGTACCGACGATTAGTATTGGCTAATTAATGAATTATTTATTGGTCTATTTCGCTTCAAAAGAATACCACATATATTTGTTTTCCTTTTCCTTTTGTTGCATGCACTGTACGTGAAAATTTGGGTATTTTGGACGTAGAGATTGGGAATTTTTCACACCAAGGCGCCTTCAAGCTTTTGCATGTAGATATATTCTTGCCAGAATTTGTAAATAGCAAAATAGATGAAGATTGTGTGGCATGATTTTGGTAAGAGAAATAGAGAAGGGAATAGAGCAAAATCTAGTGATCCTCCTTTGCAGTTTTGGAAAGAGATCGAGAAAAGGGAATAGAGCACAATCATGGGATCCTTCTCTATTATGGCCTCATGCTAACATTGACAATGGAGCTGGATATGAATGGAAGAAAATAATTATGTATTAATACTTTTTAATATTGATAACGTCTATTAATTGCAAGTTTATATATTGATTGTAGGTGGTTCTTTAGAATGGAGTGCAATGACATTTGAGCAATCTAGACCTTTAGGTCAAACAAGGATGGGGGGTTAAGATCAAAAGTTTTCGTACCAACTCGTACTTTTATAGATTAGATAATATATAGAACTATTATGTAAGTGATTCTCCATTTTATTTGGAATCGATGATTACCCATTTGGCTGGTGCGATTTTGTGCAAAAATTGGAATGAGCAATACTGTGCGAAAATTGGAAGGTAAAAAAACTGCCTAGAATAATATAACGTGATCAGTTTCGTAAAATCGTATCTTTGAGTGACATATGCTATATTATATTGAGATTATTTTTCCATCCATCCTAATCAAAAGTAGACATCGGATGGATATAGCCTTATTATTCATGGCATGAAGGTGCCTAATGCATCCGGATAACCATTCCAAGCTCATCAGGATCGTTGTGGTACATTTGCTTTACTCCATGAAATTACCTGAAATAATCATACACAATTTGGCGGGTTGAAGCTCTTATTCGTGCATTTGAGAAAGACCATGTTCTGTAGCAAACATTAAAGAGCTTAATGAGTCCAGTACATGTATCTCACACATACCGGTAAAAAAACATTAGATGCATGAAGTGTGCACTCACACACACCATGACACCGAGCACAAATGCAGAGAACAGGTTCATGTTAAAAAAAACGGAAATACTTGCCTACGTACATCCGGAATGATAGGACGTTTTGCTGGACCGGATCATGTACTTGAACTCGAAAATATTATTCATTTGATTTAATTTTTATCTTCTCGTATCTTCGAGTTTTGGACTTTCAAGTTCAAATATTTTAGATGTTATGAAAATTTATTATTATAGTTATTTTCGTATATTGCATCTAAAATCTTTTGCGTATAGATCCGGATCCGAAAAAATTATCCATTCTGAGTTAATTCCTATATTTTCACATCTCGTTTCAGACGTTCAAATTTAATGTTTCAGACGTTATGAAAATTTATTATCATAGTTATTTTCGTATGTTGCATCTCGAAATCTTTTGCGTATAGATACAATCCCTAAAAGAATATCCATTCGAGTTATTCATATATTTTTGCATCTCTAATATTTCATACATTCAAATTTAATATTTCAGATATTATAGAAATTTGTTAACATAGTTATTTTTTAATATTATATCCTGAAATCTCTTGTGTACAGATCAGATTAAAAAATTATTCATTCGAGTTAATTCCTATATTTTCGTATCTTCAATATTTCAGATGTTCAAATTTAATGTTTCAGATGTTCAAATTTAATATTTCAGACATTATGTAAATTTGTTATAGAAGTTCTTCGAGAAAGTTTCACACATCGTCCAACGAAATTAACTCAAATAGATAATTTTTTCGGATCCGCTAATTACTTTTTCGATGTATATATTTCGATGTTGCAAAAGTTGATTTTCGATGTTGCAGAAGTATCTTTTAGATGTTACAGAAGTTCTTCGACAATGTTTCAAATAACCGTCCGACACTACGTCCGGATCGGACGTCCAGGCGCTAGTAGCCCTGTAAAAAAAAGGCAAAGAAAGACCAATTGTACCTGCTTGGATCTGTGAGGGACGTAGGGCAGGAAGGAGCCGGTGAAGAGAAAAGTACCGCAACCGGAAAAGCAGCCCTAAGCTGAATGACGACAACAACAATTAGCGTCTTCCATAGCCAAACCGTCAGCATCATTAGACGAATATGTATTTTTTATAGAATAGAAATGTACTAAGGATGAAAAATTGGAAAACTGGAAAGGAAAAATACTACTTCATATTTCAGAGCGCTGAGAATCTTCCTTTCATCCCTCTCATTTTGCCCGTGCAATACATATTCATTTCCATCGCTCTGCCCAAATGACACAATGACAGCCTTAGCAGAAAGACTCTTGACACCTAAGTTTTTCCTTGTGTTCCCTACTATCATCACCTTCGCTATCAATCCAAACTGTACTGTGACTTCTAAATTTTCAGAAAATAGTTGCCCACCTCGATTAAAGCCCAATATATCAAGGCAAGCAGGGAATGAACGGTAGCAGCTGCTCACACTACTGCACGGTCTGAAATGACGGGTATATAATAAAAACTAAATCAAAGAAAATTTAATTGGTGAAATGAAGCTTACAAGAATGTGATGAATTGTAGATAGATTGGAAAATACAGCATAAAGAGACCGATGCTGAGACCAAATCAATTGACATTCCCTGATACTTACATTCAGGTTTGCAGGAAAAGACTGAGCTATGCTTCCCAATGAAGATATATTAGAAGTTGTTTGTTCTTCCAACTTGGCTCAACATTCTTGTAAAATTCTCGAACTTACTTGGTGCAATTGGGAACCTACTGTTATTTTTAAAGTTTTTATCACTTGCCATTTTAAGCGGGAGCCCTTTTTTTATCACTTGCCCAAGGTATACAAAAGGCCATAATAGATATACAATTTCGGTCCCCTGTACCTGAGGCTGTTTCACCTGTGCTCTTTGATGTTTCACCAGATTGTGCAGTTGAGCTAGCACCACCACTTCTCTTTTTATCACTTGTCAAATTAGAACACTGCAACAAAACATTGTAATATCCCTAATATGTAGACAGGATGCAGTTAGCGCATCCCATAAGCTCCCCATTTTCACACCCTCAAAGTTAATACTTGCCATCCAGTAGTATTATATCACTCAAACATTTCATCAAACATATGGCATGCATGTGAAAATGTTATGAAATATTTGTGGTTTAACATGGCTGCATTATATAGGAAAAGAACCCGACTTAAATTCACAAATTTACACATCAATTGGAGAAAGTTAATAATCATTTACCAATAGAAATTCTAACACACGTGCAGATGGAAAGGCAGAGCTGTGAGGAAGGAGGGGCCGCTTCAGTTTGCTTGGGCCCTGGCCGCAAGAGAATAACATCCAAACGGAAAAGCATCTGTGCAAGCAAGGAGCAGTTTTAAACAAACCTTTGAAATTGAGGAATGATCTGCGCACTGCTGAATTCGCTGGCTCGAACTCTACCACGACACAAAGCCCTCCACCTCTCGCTGCTAGATCTGCTGAATCAAGTACTCCCTCTTGTTATAAATGTAGATCGTTTTAGCCTCCTTAACTATTCTCTAGATATAAGTTATTCTCGAACTTCTATGTATTTTTTTCTTTTATTCTCGTCTTACCCTTGTTTAATAAATGCTATCACTCTCACAAATAAATGAATTATCTTTTCCAATACAGAATAAATGAAGGGTAATAAGATCATTTGATCTACTTTCTTAATCCTTGTGTATAAGTCTAAAACAACCTATATTTACAATTGGATGGAGTAAATAAGAATGCTAAGACGCTTTCACGCGTGCCGACGAGGACATAAAGAACCATGACTCACCTAGATGCAAGGAGCGAAAAAAGGGACGAAACCGATTGGATCAAACCAGAAGTCAGCACTACCATGCCCAGTGATTCAACCTGCAAAAAACCAAACAAAGGTAACAATTTGACCTATCGCAACAATTACACATGTTCAGAAAGAGGCTAAGTGCATAAAATCAATGTAAAGAAACATTATAATGACTGACTAACATGTATGTTATGTAAAGGCTAGGTGCAAGTTAGGAGAAAATACACATGTTCAGAAGCAACAAAAGTTGGTAAATTATGTGAGATGTGAATACTCATGTCATGCAGATGCAATGAAACAATCAGTTGCGCAGAAACAAGGAAAGGCAGTTAGACAAAGCATAGAACGGCCACTCGCTACGATCTTAGTCACCCCGCATCCTTGTGTATTAGAAAGATGGGAAGGTGAATTACTTGTACAGTAGTCTAGTAGAACGAAATTCAACATGTATCTTAGTTTCCCCTGGATTGCTGGTTAGATGAAGCGAGAAGGGAAGTGAATCAACGTAATGGCTGTTGGGCACAGAGAAGGGCGTTGTGCCTCTAGCGAGCATGCCCACCTCCGACACCTCAAAGTGCTGCAAAGACGACCAAATGACCTAGGTAAGCCAGGAGGAGAGGTGGGAGATGAATCCGTTGTCGACGGCGGCGCAGGATAGGTTGAGGGTGAGGAGCAGCCTGAGGCGCTAGTCAGCGCGGTAGGCCCCCATGAGCTGCTGATGTAGAGGCGACGGAGCAGCCTGCGCCGTAGATGTTTGGTTGCCTCCTCCTGCTCCTTGTTCCGATCGGGAGGTCTCTGGCTCATTGGCGTCGGGCTCCTCCCTAGTCGACTGCGGACCCATCGGGGTAGGGTTGGGTTGGGAGCGAAGGGAATTGGGAATTGAGGAATTGGGAAGGAGTGGAGCATCTACCAATCGTCGGGCACAACCGCCGCCGCCCCCAGCGGCACGACCAGGCGCGCGGCGCCGGAGACAACTTCCATGTCGTTCTCCGTGGGGAGCCCCGTCACGTAGCGCTTCATGATCACCTGCCGGTTCGGCGCCTCCTGCGCCTCCCCGGGTGCTACCACCGACGCCATCACTCTGCCCTCAGCGGTGGCGGTGGTGGTGGCAAGGGCGCGCAGAGTTGAGGCGGTGGTGGCGGTGGGGTTTTTTTTCCTTTCATGACCTCTCTCGGTTATTTAAGTCCGGTTTTTTACCCGTGGATACTATCAGGTTTTCATAAAAATGGCATGAAGGCTGGACGTAGACCGGGGCAGACCGGAAGGGAGCGGAGGAAGCGTTGGATTAGGTTTAATGGTTGGATAGGGTGTTCGATATTAAAAGCATTCACACTTTTATAGTTTAGATAAAGAGATGATTTGAATTGGAATATATCAAAATTTCGATTCAAATATCTCATTCTAAAATCTCGGATTCAACTCAAACCGAATAATCGGAAGTTCCGATTCCTAATCGAAAGTTCCGATCATGTCGAAATATCCGATTCTCCCAGAATGAGGTGCTCGGTTTGAACTAGAATAATTAACCTAAACGTTTTGGCCCTAAATCGGAAATTCCGACTATACCGAAATGTTCGATGCTTCCCCGGAATGAGGTTCTTGGTTAGAAAAAAAATTAACCGAAAGTTCCGATCTAAAACCAGATAGTCCAGTAAAACTTTAACCGGAAGTTTCAATCTAAAACTGGATGTTTCGATCCGTTGAATTTCCTAATTCAGAAATTCTTCATTCCATGTCAATTTTGATCATCAACACAATCTCTAGATAAACTAAACCATTAGTGCTAGTGTGTTTCAGGTCATTTCTGCCTTCACTCCAACGTATGTCTTGACCTACTCGTTCTTACATTAATCATTTCAAGAGAAAATGAGAGGCATATCTCAAATCAACACGTGGAAACAATAAAACCGAGAAAGATAAAACACAACAAAAATAAGGTTCTCGGTTTTTTAAATCCGGTTTCTTACCCGCGGACACTATCCGGTTTTAATAAGAATGGCATGAAGGCCGGACGTAGACTGGGACAGAATGCTAGGGAGTGGGGAAGCAATGGATTAGTCTCGAATGTTAAATGGGGTGCTCGATACTAAAAGCATTTGCGCATTTATAGTTTAGATGAGTGCACGATACGTTGTAGATGTACACAGAAAGCAAGCTGACAAATGGGGAAGCTCAAAGCAGAGCCTGAGTAAGCTGTGTTCTCTTACCATCTGTCCCCTTCTTGCCGTGCGAGAATCCGTCCATGAATCCGACCACGGGTGTGTACACGCCCGCGCGCATAAAACGCCCGCACGCGCACTGCCCGTCTGAAGAGTCAGCTGGTCGCCTAACTTTCGCCTTTCTCCTCCTTCGTCGCCTCCCCCATTCCTCCCCCGCTAGCCTTTTCCCGATCTGCATCATCAGATGGGCCATCTTTTCCTGCTCCTGCTTGCTCTCCTCCTCACATCCACGCGTGCCTCCACCGTCCATGACAAAGCTGCCTTCACTGAGGTCAGTGGCAATCAAGCTAGTAACAGTATAAAACCCTTTGCTAAATCACCCGTATGTTGTTTCTTGTACAGACTGATTCTTTTTTTTTTTTAACAATGAGAGTTTCTGATTTGATATCTTCTTGTAGGAGAAGAGCATTGCAGGCATCAGAGGTGTGATTGGATCGAGGCCGCCGAGCTGCGAGGGGAGGTGCAGACCGTGCGGGCACTGCGAGGCGGTGCAGGTGCCCATCTCTCCACAAGAGCTGCAGAAGAATAAGAAGCTGGGCCATGGCAGCAGAGCTGCTGCTTATCACGGTGTTGCCGCTGGTGGAAGAGCAATGCCGGCTTCCTACGACGACCACTCCAACTACAAGCCACTGAGCTGGAGATGCAAGTGTGGGCGGCACATCTTGGACCCTTGATTAGAACGCACCATCAGCGGGGAGTTGTGGATATAATAGTAGTATAGCATCTATTGGAGTTTGTTGGTGATTTGTTTTTCACTCTCATATGAGGTGACATCCTTTTGCGGTTGAATCTGGTGATCAGTGATCACTGGAGAACTTATGTGCCCTCTAGTTTGTAATGACTAGTAGGTAGGTTCTACTTCCTGTTCTTGATCCAAGATTTGGAGGATTGATGTATGTTTAGTTGGTTTAATTCAAGTATAGTCCAAATGTGTTGCCAACTCGCCATGCTGGCAATGAAACGCACAACCTAAGCATTGATTTTACTCCATTATCTAAAAAAACATTGTGAGGTTGTTCTCCTCAGAGTTAATGAATCACTCCATTATAAAAAAGTTGTTATATTCTTTATGTAGTGGTGAAAGAAAATATATCTTTCACGAAAGTAACTGAACACCATGAGTGATTTTTTGGGCTAATGTACTATTTCACCATATATCCACGGTCTATATTTATTTTATAGCGTCTCACATAGGGGAGTGATTTTTTGGGCTAATGTACTATTTCACCCTATATCCACGGTCTATATTTATTTTATAGCGTCTCACACAGGGCAAGTGTATATGCATAATCCTATAGGAGGAGCTGATATACAAGTTGTCGCTATACAATTGAGACCTAGAGTCAGTATAGTAAAATATTGCTATACAATTGAGATTGAGAGCCATCATAGTAAAACATCGCTCATGCCTAGGAATTTTGTACTTTCTATAATGACATTATCTAACCGTGGCACTATAGTGGCGTCAAGTGGTTGCCGTGCGCGCTCAGTCGCCGATTGCGGCGCCCACCCTGCACAGGATGTCAGATCGTCCATCGATTAGACTGGCACTAAACGTCGGTCACTTCATGGCAAATAGATGATGGCTGATGGGTCCCCTACTTGCTGATCTTTCTAGGGGCTCAACCGCCTCACCAGGGCCTGCAGGAGTTAGTGCCCTCCGGGGGTCCCTAACCCGCCAAAGGCTTAGAGCCCTATAGAGAGTCTGGAGCCCGTAGGCTTTGAAGGGGCTTTGAAGCCAAGTGACCTTCGGACCCAAGCAGGCGGAGCCTAGGAGCGTTGGGTATCCCTAATGGAAACCCCGAACAACAGTCCCTTATGTGGATGGTTCGCAGAGCACCCAACCCCGCAGTTCATTCAGAGCAGGGCCTCTAGCAACCCTAGGCTCTGCGGTCAGGTGGCCCTTCGGTCTTCCGGTTGTCTTGAGTCTTTTTAAAGGGTTGGGTGAGTGGATGGACCAAATGTTTGAACGTCACCTGCACTAGAGGGCATTAAATGCAATCTGTGGTTAGTGGTATAGTTAGTCCTTGCTAGGAAGTAGTGGGACACGTGGCGTCCCAACACTGGTGGGTCATGGAGAGTGGTTCAAATTCCCCATGATTGTGGGGGGATGGACTAGACAGGGTGTGCGCACGTGCCCCAAAGGGAGAAGCATGTCTCCCTAGGTCAATAAAGCAGGGGTCTTGGCTGAACGACGTCCTTATCCGACATCCTTGTTCTTTGTCACCCTTGTTCTTGTGCTTACGCCCATCGACCTCAGCACCTCCAGCCTCCATCGCCGGTGAGTCCTTCTTGTCGTATCCTAGGGATGCCATGACTCACTTAGGTGTTGCGGCAAGGTTAGTTCCTTGACACGGGGCTGTACATACTGTGGGGTCCCTACCGCTGTGTCGACGGGCTCAGATATCGCCCCTCAGGCGGATCTAGCTTCCGCTACTACCGGCAGCACCAGTGAACCCGCAGTGGGTGGGGCAACTGATGTGCATAGACTGGCGAGAACTATGGTGGCAGTGGACCTTCTGCCGCTGCCCAGATCGTCGCCAGGCGTGGAGCTTCATCGCGCCAACAAGTACCCCCTACAGACGCGCGCTGGGGGGTCAATCGTCAGCGAGGCTAAGCTCGACCAAATGGTCGGGGAGGGGAAAATCCCCTCCAGATCTGTTGTCGCCATCTCGAAGGAAGAGGCGATACCGGCACCACAAGGCCATGAGACCATGGTCTTTGAGGCCTACTTCGATGTCGGCCTCGGTTTTCTGGCCAAGCCGCTCCTCGAATGAGTGCTTCTCAACACTTTTACGTGGAGCTTCCCCAGCTTTTTGCCAACGCAATCACCCACCTGGCCATCTTTGAATAGGTCATGCGGACGGAGGGCTGCGAGGGACTAGCGGAGCTCTTCGCCGCTGTTCACAAAGCAAGCTGGCAACCGAAGATCCGGACAAAGGATGGAGAGACTAAGGTCCTCAGCTTTAATAGCGTGAACTTCTAGCTTTGGCAGGAATACCAAAATGTGTTCCTGACGAAGGCCGTCACCGATAGATGGTACACTAGTTGGCCGAAGGGGTGGTTTTACTATAACGCAGACTTCGGGTCCCCCCTTCGATTCACCAACCATGATATCCTTTATGTGAGGACCCTGGTGGTGAACACCTCCAAGGCACATCTTGTCTCAAGGGTGGTGCTCCTCCAGAGGGTGGCCCGGAGGATGAGCATGCGTGATCTCACGAAGGAGTTTACGATGCTCCACGTTCGGCCCCTTTAGGTAGGCAAAGGCCACTCCTTCTAGCAAGGTGAGGTGGGCGAGCCGAATGAGTATTTTGGGCCCACCATTAGTTCGGGTGAGTCCTCTCCATTATCTAGCTTCAAGTCTACAGAGGTGAAACACCTTTTTCTATCAGAGAGTTTCCTTACGCTGGACCAAGAGATCAAGATCGTGGAGAAATTACTAGGCCAGCCTTCCATCCTAGACTGAGACCAGCATCTGGAGCTGGGAGCGGCACAACCGCATCTGTTTGACCTAGTTAAGAGCTGGGATCGGCACAACTGCATCTATTCCTACCTTGGACTGGTAGCTCTGGCATGGCCGGACCTTGTGGAGCCTCGGGCCACAGGAAAGCGAGGGCGTGGGGCCCCTAGCATGCAGCCTTCATGATTCCCATGATCCCACTCTAAACACAGACCACCGGCTGCCCCCGTAGTCTTGTGCGCCAGCTCGATGGCCGAATCTTCTGGGGTAAAGTCAGACGAAATGAAGCACCAGAGACTGACTGAGAGCTCTAGGGCCTTTGGTGGTGTGACTGGAGATGAGGCCTGGCCTAGAGGAAGTGAACGTGGGAAGGGCTCAACCCTTCTGGACCTAGTCAGCCATAGCCAAAGTGGAGAGGTTCATGAAGCCTCCCTTGACGACTACGTGGTGTGTGAGATTGTCGACCCCTCCGATGACGAGGATGTCATGGCCCCCTCCGATGTTGCGTCTGTTGGTAGGGATGAGGCACCATTTTCCCCTTTACCCCACCGTGCTTTCTCCTAAGGATCCTGACTTAGCCGTGTTTTCTGTTTGTAGGGGTAGTTGGAACGGACTTATTTTTTGCCTCTGATCCAAAGGCGCTGGCTTCATCAGACTACCCTCTGACTCCTCCAGAAGCACCAGAGGTGGTCACTCCAGAGACGGTGACTTTACTTCCTTGGAGTACCCCTGTCGGTCACGACCTGGCCCATGCGGTTGGAGCTAGGGGAGCTGGACCTTCTAGGGCGGTGGCCTCAGCCTTCTTAGCAGGGTCTGAGCTTCGAGGCCCTGACCCCGAAGGTGCTGAGCGCCATTGCCTCTGTCTCGTCTCTCCTCAGGAGTGGGGAGACCGAGTTGTCGATGGCTCAGAGTCCCCGGATGAAGTGACGGTGTGTCTAGAGGCGGTGGCCTGGCAGGTTTGTTGTTAGATGAAGTCTTCTTAGCTCTAACCTTGGGGCAGGTAACCTCATCTCTCCTTTGTCGTGTTTTGAAGCAACTGTCCTTAGCAAGGGCGTTGGGCCATTCATAGCATTGGGCTTTCGTGGTGACCTAAGACAAGGCTCACGAGGAATTGGTTGGTCTTTGACGAGCCCTAGAGGTGACCGAGAAGCGTACGGAGGCTGCCAAGGGGCGTCTATAGGAGGAGACGCGGCACCAGGAGCTCACAGAGGCTATGGCCTAGGAGGCTGCTGAAGTTCATCGTGTGGTGAAGGTTGCGACTTGGGAGGCCACCAAAGCTCGTCAGACAATGGAGGAGTCTATTGTCCAAGACATTGCCAGTCGGTTCACTGCTGAAGGTGAAGTCTAGGACCTCCAGATTACGGTGGCCATAGCCCAATAAGAGTACGGGCAACCTTGGCAGTTGAGGAAGCCTTGGGTACGGAGTGCCAAAGGCTAGCCGAGCGCACGACAAAGGCAGCCCACGCCATTGAGAAGGCCCTAGGCGATCTCAGGGCAAAGGGCCCACCCTTGCCTTCCAGCTCGGAGATCCTGGCCCACACGCTCTGCTAGCTCTGGTCTGTAGTGGGGGTGACGACTAACGTCACCGAGGCCTACGCGAACTCCAACATCCGTCTAGCCTTGGGGATTTAGTTGGCGCTGCTGCACCGCACAAGGTGCTACCATTTTGAAGTGCTAGAGTAGCCACCCCTAGACTTCGTGGATGAGGAGATCCGGCCTGAGACACCATTGGTAGAGATCCGTTCATCCTTGGATGGCTTTCACCAGGGGGTATGGGTGAAGCATGGCTAACCCGTGACCTTGCTTTTTATGGCAGATTGGGTGAAGTCAAGTGCTCAAGGATCTCCTCACTCAGGCCCTTCTGTAGGAGGTCAGGTTTCACATTCGGTGGCCTCCTCACACGCACTGCTACCACTGCAAGAAATTGGCTCATCTAGGATGGCTCCTTGTTTGGACACCGCTCCGCAAGAAGAGCCTTCGCGCATGGGCAACGCTCCTCAGGATTTGTGGCAGGAGGTGTAACTCTGAGTGGGCTTTATGTTTTTGTTCATCTTCTTTTTTCTTGCACGGATTGGGCTGAAGACTAGCATGTTAACTTGGCTCTCCTGCTTCATGTACCTTGGCTTGTTTGCCACCCTTTGCGGGGCTATGTTTCTCTTGTATTTTATCCATTCATCTGTGTTTTGTTCTAGGAGGAGTGTGCTACATGGCTAACCCTTGAGAAGGATTTACACATATAGGTTCGGCAACCAGTGGCAAAAGGAATCTTCTCGAGCGCCTAGGCTACTACTTTGGCGGAAGGCCCAACGCACCCCAATCGCCTAGGCTTGCGCTACATACCCCACAGCTGGAGCGCTTTGTTTTACTAGCGATCCTCAAGGACGTGTAGACCCGAAGGTGGCCGCTAACATCTTGGTTAAGGAGGAGCCGAAGGACCCTTCCTCTCTAGCTTCAAAAGGTGGCTCCAGTTTCGTAGGGGTAGACGAGTGGTGGGATGCTTATGCAGCTGCTGGCCCACGTGACTCTTGACATTTTGTTCTCCTTCATAATCCCGATGAAAAGGTTCCATTAGACATCCTTGAGGACATCATGGCCTGGATCAAGGCAGAGGATGCAAAGGACCCGTAGCCATCTATGGAGTTGGATTTCTCAGCCTTCAGCTCTTACACCTTCCAAGTGGATCCCCTCCAGGCCGAAGCCTTAACCACTCGGGCTCGAGGGGCCTTTGTCTTTGGTAGGAGGCCTTTACATCAAGGATCTGCGCGACACCTCCTCATAAGTCAATCTAGCCACGGGGTGGTGGCCCTACTTAGAGGAGCTAGTCCTTCGTGCGTTCTGGCACTTCTAAAAGGCGTGGCGACCTAGCTCGTCTACTAGGACTAGATTGATTGTAAGGCACATACCATATATGGATAAGATCATGATGTGTTGACTTCGCTTATAGTCTTTTATTTTTTTATCACACCTACACTGTGGAAGCTTCCCCTCTCCTGGCCCCTCACATACTATGGCTGCTAGCTACTAGAGGGTGTGACTAGAGGTACTTTTAGGTGTCTTAGGTGTGACTAAAGTGATGAAGCCTCATAAGAGTGATCTTGAAGCCTTTGAGGTGCAGAGGGTAGATCTCTACACGAACAAGGCAGGTTGCCTTTGAGGTGTGGAGGGTTTGGATCTCGATTCGATCGAGGTTGATGCCTTTGAGGTGCGGAGGGTTTGGACCTCGATGTGACCGAGGTTGATGCCTTCGAGGTACGAAGGGTAGACCTCAACACAACCGAGGATGATGCCTTAAAAGTGCGGAGGGTGGCCTCGATGCTACAGAGGTTGATGCCTTCAAGGTGTGAAGGGTAGACCTCGACGCGACCAAGGCTGATGCCTTTGAGGTGTCGAGGGTAGCCTCGACGCAACCAAGGTTGATGCCTTTGAGGTGCGAAGTATTTTGAACAGAGATATAACTTAAGGTTTGGTGTTTACTGTTGCCAGTTAATAGCTAATTGCAACATAATATATGACTAGGTCGGATAGTTATTCTTCAGCACATGCCAGACTAAGGCCCTTAGTACGTCTTGTAAGGGTCGAAAGTAAACAATAGTGCTGAACTTGAAGAGGGCAGCGGTGGGGTGTACCTTTCATGGATTGCCCCCCCCCCCTTCGGTGAAGGCCACGACTGAGATTCATGGAGGCAATGCCTTCTAGAGTCCTACGGCGGTCTCCAGAGGGGGGCGATGGCTGGACGGAGTTGGAGTCGATGTCGCTGTGGAGGGGCGGTGATGGTCGTCAAAGGCAGAGATGTCCGAAGCCCCTCTATGGTGACTGTCGATTCTCTGTTGGTGAGTCTTTCGAATTTGGACCGCAACAATGGATATTTTGTATGGTGGTGAGATGTTCTCCTATTTTCTGGCGTAAGTACATGATGACACAAAATAATGGCAGCACATATGACTCCAGCAAGATTTGTGGGACCATGTCACAGGGTGAGGTTACGCCCGAGGAACCGCTTCCGTTTAACTCCTGGGGTCTTGTGTCTATTGCCCTTGCATGTGCTGAAATTAATTTGAGAAATAATCGTGAGAGGACATGTGCACAAAAAACCAGGGCATTGGGTGGTCGCATGCTCCCAAATTGGAATGGGAGTGTCCATGACCAAGCTTTATAAGCAACGCCCTGCCTCGTGACCCTCTTGCCTCTGAGTAAGAAAAGATTCCTTTTTTGGAACTTAGCTTGTATCTCCCATGGCGTCTCCTCCCACTTTGGGTGCAAGTGGCCAAGCTGAACCAGCATCAACGACGAAGCTGGTCCCGCTGGCCGTGGTGCCGCCAGGGGCTTGCGATCCCAAGGGCCTGCTTGTAGGGTTGGAGCTGGCAACCATCGTACTTTTGTCATTGCAGAGATTACCGGCGATCGCTGCTCTATCTTGGTCTTCTGCCCGAGTGATTGCTCCAGTCGAGATCATTGACATCTTTGATGATGAAGAGAAGATTGACTAGAATCTCCTAAAGAAGGACATCGACGAGGAGGAGAAGGAGCATGAGGAGGAGGTGAAGGAGGAGGCCAAAGAGTCACCCCAGCTGAAGTGCCTGCGCCGCCATTAGGAGCTCATAGTCTGTTGGGTTTTTTTGTGTGTGTGTGCTTTTCTCTTCTGAGTTGCTTGACAAGCGAGGAGCTCGGAGAGGTGACCTACGCATGTACACATCTTTTGGTTGTAAAAAACCATTGGTGGTAACGATTTGTATGAAGCTTTAGCTACCTCCTTCATATCATCTCTCTCTCTCTCTCTCTCTCTCTCTCTCTCTCTCTCTCTCTCTCTCTTCTTTTTATATATGCACATGACGTTGTCCCTTAACTAAAATGTTGGAAAGGCTCCGGGTAAAACACTGTACGCATCCTTGGTCTACGGTGATAGCAATAGTGGTGGGAGGTTTACATCATGATGGCGAGGTGAATTGTTCGCACGTAATACCTACAAAGTGCCTCCACGTTCCAGGTGTGCTCGAGGGGGTCCCCCTCCATGTCCGCCAAGCAATAGGAGCCTGGTCTGTTGGACTCAAGGACAAGGTAAGGGCCTTCCCATCTATTCCAAAGTTTTTCCGGAGCCAACGTGCACCAGAGGACCATGTCTCCGGGCTTGAAGGCCCATGGAGAAACCTTAGGATTGTTCCAAGCCTTGGCTTCGCCAATGTAGCGGTCGAGGTTCCAGACAGCTAGGAGCCTCGTGCCCTCTGCGCGGTCGAGGGATGCTTCTCTTTCTTCAGTGGTCTCCGGTAGCTGCACCTAGAGTAAGCGTCCATTGACTTATGTCAGAGTCATGGCTTCATCACCAAACAACAGGCGGAAGGGGGTAAACCCAGTGGGGTGGGTGACCATGGTGTGGAGGGAGCACAACACCTTTAGGAGCTCTTCGAACCTATAGGCCTTTTGCGAGGCCGCTGAGGCACCGGTTAGTCCTAAGAGGATGTTACCATTGGTGCACTCGACTGCCCCGTTGAAATGTGGGAGATGAAACACGGTGAAACACATCGTGCCAAATTCGACGCAGAACTCTCGGAAAGGGTTGGAGTCAAACTGCGTCCCATTATCGATGGTAAGCTGCCACAGGACACTGAAGCGACATATGATATTATTCCAAAAAAATTCTAGACGTAGGAGGGAGGTCCTCTAGTCCGGGAGTCCAATAGATGGTAGTGGCAACATCGATGGAGGTATGGGCCGCCGACTTGTGGAGGACCTAGAAGAAGGCCCCCGAGGGGAGGACCCCACTTCCGGTGGCGGCCATGACCAAGGCATCGACCTCGTGATTGTTTGTGTGTGGTATGCTTTGCACTGAGATGCCTTGAAAGGACCCTTCGGCTCTAAGGATGGCTTCGAGGTAGTTCCATAGGTCCGGATGCTAGGCCTGGAAGCTCTTATCGACGTGCCCAACAACAACCTGGGAGTCCATTTTGACGATGAGTCTGGCGGCTCCTAAGGCTCGAGCCTTACGAAGCCCCAAGAGGATGGCTTCGTACTTGGCGATGTTGTTGGTTGTCTTGAACTCCAATTGGGTAGTGAAAGCTGCTCGCTGGCTAGTCGGGGAGACGAGGACCGCCCCAGCCCCCGCGCCATTGGACCCGTACGTTCCGTTTGTGTATAATATCCATACATCTTGGGGCGGAGTCTCTAGGGGCCCTGCAGATGGGGGGTCCACTCGGCAACGAAGTCCGTGCGGACCTGCGACTTGATGGCCATACTGACCACAAAATTCACTGCGAAAGGTGCTAGTTCTACAATCCACTTGCCAATGCTTCCCGTCACCTCCTGGTTATGGAACATGTTGCCCAGTGGGTATGAGGTTGGTACGGTGATGTTATGGGTGAGAAAGTAGTGTCGGAGCTTGCGGGATGCCGTAAGAAGGGCATATGCCACTTTTTCTAGTTGCATGTAGAGCATCTTGGCCTATGCTAGGGCCTCCGAAATGTAGTAAACCGCCCTTTGAATAGAGCGGCCTTCCTTAACCTCTTCCTGCACGAGTACGACACTTACGATAGAGGCAGAGATGGATAAGTAAAAGAGGAGCCCTTAGCCAGGAAGGGGTATTGCAAATGTCTTGAGGTTGGAGAGGTGGGTCTTAAGGGCCTTGAAGGCATCCTGGCACTCCATCGTCCATTTGAAAGACTCAGAGCCCCTAAGTGTTTTGAAGAAAGGAAGGTTGTGCTCGGTGTTTTTGGCGAGAAAATGGATGAGGGCTGTAAGGAGACCGACCTGGCACTGGACCTCCTTCAAGTTGATGGGGGTGCCATCTCTGTGATGGCATGGATTTTGCCAAGGTTGGCCTCAATTCCTCGCTTTGAGATGAGGTACCCCAGCAACCTTCCAGCTTTGGCATCGAAGACACACATCTCTGGGTTGATCCGCACTCTGGCGGCCAGGAGGCTATTAGAGGTCTCTTGAAGGTCAGCAACGTGATTGCCTTCGAGCTTGCTTTTTATGACTATGTCATCAACGTAGGCCTCCACATTGCGACCTAACTAGTGTTCCAGGATTTGCGCACCAGGCAGAACAAGGTGGCTTCAGCATTCCGGAGGCCAAAGGACATCCGAATGTAGCAGTATACCCTGAAGGGGGTAATGAAGCTGGTCTTGCCATCGTCTTCCACAACCATCCACAATTGACGGTATCCTGAGTATGTGTCCAGGAAACTCAACATCTTACAGCAGGCTGTGGAGTCCACCAGCTGGTTTATGCGAGGGAGCGGGTATGGGTCTCGAGGGCAGGCTTTGTTGAGCGTCGTGAAATTGATGCACATGCGTTATTTTCCGTTAGGCTTCTTGACCAGAACGGGGTTTGACAGCCACTTCGAGTGGATGACCTCCCAGATGACGCCAGCCTCCAGCAGTTTCTAGACTTCCTCCTTCACGGCCTCTACTCGCTCGGTGGACAGCTTGTGGAACCCCTGGTGTACATGCCAGGCCTACGGGTTGACTCAGAGGGCATGCTCGATGATGTGGCGGTCAACTCCAGGGAGGTCCTACGGAGACCATATGAAGACATCAAAGTTGGCCCTCAGGACGCCCGTGAGCTAGGCTTCCTGATCCAAAGTGAGGTCTTCCCTGATCTGAAAAGCTCGGTCAGGGTTCCCCATACCTAACAGAGCATGCTTGACATCCCCTCCGGTTGTGGCTTCGCAGGGTCGCGATGCTTGAGGGACGCTAGAGGGGGGTCTTAAAGAGGTCTTTCAGCTACATTATGCATATGGTGACTGTTGAGCGAGGCAGCGTGCCTATACTCGATGCGCCTAGCCAGGTTTTGATCATCATGGATGGAGATCAGCCCTTGGGGTCTAGACATCTTCATGCAGAGGTAATTGTGATGGGTGGTCCCCCAGAATTTGTTCAAGGTTCCTCAGCCTAGGATGACGTTGTATGTGTAGAGCACACTCACAACATCGAAGGTGACCATCTTGGTCCGCATGGTGGAGCCTTCGCCGAAGGTGACTGGATGCTCTATCCGGCCCAAAGCATAGAGGGGGCCCCCATTGAACCCCTAAATGGGCCTCCGAGTTGGAGAGAGTAGGATCCACGGGATGCGAAGCTGGTTGAAGTCATGTATGAAGAATATATCTGTGGAACTTACTCTATCGACCAACACCCTCCAGACTTAGACTTCGGCGATGTTGGTTGTGATGTCTTGTGGGGGAAGCTAACCCTCACAACATCATCGTAGGTGAAGGCCACAGGGGCTTCGGCCCATCCAGGGGCTTAGTGGTGGATGTTGGTTGCACCGACATGGAAGTTGTTGTAGTAGGCATCTCAGAGCTGGGTCTAAGCGTAAATGGTCCCGGGCTCCAGCGTCCAGAACCATCGGAAGGCTACTCCCTCCAAAGCGAGAGGGAAGTACTTGGCCATGGTGGCATATCCACCTCTGCTGGCCTCAATGAAGAGGGCGTATGCGCAAATGAACTCATCCGAGTCCGAATGACACCTAGATTTAGGCAGCTTTAGGGTCCAAAACCCATTTGGGAAGGGCACGGTCTACAGGTCCGCCTGAAGGGAAGAGTCAAGGTCTATGAGTGGAGCCTCGTGCTAACGGGCCTGAGGATCTACTGCCTATAGATTGACCATTGATGGTGCTCGGGGATGATGAGCCGCGATGCCAAATCCCTCACCAGCCTCCAGAGCCTTGGTCAGCATAGCATTGGTTGTCATAGAAGTAGCAATGGTCATATCCGTGGGTTGTTCTGTAGCCTGCAAGACCGCCTGTATTTCCTCCAGCTGAGCCTGAAGGACCACCACGTGAGCCTGCTGGTCTGCCGTGGCGGCGTGCACAACAACGGTCTCAGATGTAACCCCTAGGGATACAACAGGGTCCTCGATGTGCTGTTGTTGAAGGGCCTTTGGAACGGTGGTCCCCCTGGCTTCAGCCACAGCCAAGGTCGGGGGTCGGATCGGTGATGGCCACGGGGCCCTCGTTACGCCTAGCTGTGGGGTTGGCTCAGTGTAGCACTTGCGTGGTCGGGGTTACCGTATGGATTTTTGCACAGGTGTGGCCGTGGAGCCAGTCACCTGGGCTGCCGTCTTTGTGGTTTTTTTTCTTTTGTGGCATCCTACTTCTTCTAGTACTTCTACATATATTCTCTTCTCACGGACGACACCAGCTGTTGGTGAAAGAAAATATGTCTTCCATGAATAAAGTGGGTGCGAGAGTCAACCCACAGGGATGTCTCAAGCTTGGAGGAGAAGTGGAGAGGAACGGAACACCACGAGTGATTTTTTGGGCCAAGGTCCCATCTCACTGTGTACCCATGGTCTGTATTTGTAGTGTGCCTTATAGAGGGCAAGTGTATATGCATACCCCTATGGGAGGAGCTGAGATACAAGTTGTTGCTATACAATTAGGATCTAGGAGCAGCCTGGTAAAACATTGCTTAGGCCTAGATAATTCTGTACTTACTCTGATGGTATTATCTAACCGTGGTACTATAGTGGCGTCAAGTGGTTGCCGCATGCGACCGATCACCGATTGCAATGCTCACCCTGCACAGGGTGTCAAATCGGTCATCGATTAGATCAGCATTAAACATCGGTCACTTCATAGCAGGTGGATGATGGCTAATGGACCCCCTTTCTGCTGATCTTTCTTGGGGGGGGGGGGGGCTCAATTGCCTCACCAAGGGCTCCGTGAGTTAATGCCCTCTGAGGGTCTCCAATCTTCCGAAGACTTTTCGTAGAGAGTTCAAAGCCCATAGGCTATAGAAGGGTTTTGAAGCCAGATGGCCTTCGGACCCAGGCAAGTGGAGTATAGGCACATCAGGTCCCTGATGGCAATCCCCAACATTATGTTTTCTTGGCTAGATTTTGATTTGGTTGGAAGTTTGATTTGCCTATCTCTGACATGACTTTGTCATTGCAGATACATGTTTAACACTTCTTTTTTCCCGAGTAATAAACATATAGCTCACTTTCTTCTTCCTTCCATCGGATTCCAACTCTTCAGTCGTTTTACAGTGTCTGTCCAGCATTGCATATACATCAGAAATGTAGGGTTCTCCGGTGATCACTGATTGTCGTTTAAACAACAGTTCCTTGGAAATAGCAGCTGAGAGCATGAAAGGGTATTCAACGGCACCAGCTAGCGCTGCGCCATGTAGAGCTAGGGACGAGTATAGGGAGACAGGATTTGGTCGCTAGTCTTTTCCTCAATTTTTTTTACTTTTCTTAAAAAGAGTCCCAAGCTGTTTTGTTCTTAATTTTTTGATTTTTGACTAGTTGAGAAAACGGTTATAGCTAAAATGAATTAAAAGCTAATAAACAGATTCTGACTAAATTTTCTAGCTTTTAGGTGTGTAAAAAACTAAAAAATTATTATAAAAACTAATAACTAAAATTTAACAATTAGGGACACTTTTTCGAGAAATAAAAACTCTGAAAGCTCGTCGTATCTAAACGGACCTTTTTCTTCTACTTCTCATGCCACTCGGACACGCCACAGTCACCGCCCGGCCCCATGAGTTGTCCCCGTCCAATTGAAAGCCTTTTTCAACTGCCGCAGCAAAAGCATCCAAAGCTAGCTGATCGATCTCCCACACGGCACAACAGAAATGAGCAAACTACTGGTAACATTGCAAGCAAATGATACGTAGCCCATAGCATAGCATGGTGCAGAGAGAGATGTGCATGGAAGCAAACAAACTGCAGCAGCTAGCTAGCCGCTGATCTGAATGCTGTGAGTGATTCCTTGCTTGCAGAGAGACGTGCAGGTGAAAGCAGTATGGCTTTGCTCCAAATAGAAAGCTGGAAAGGCCTTTTGGTTCTCACTGTGCGTGGCAGTATTACTGGCATTAGCGTTTCAGTCCAAGCTCCCAAAATGGTGGGCTCCGTTCATTGATGTGACCTTCAGGCAACAGTGTGCACGCGTCAAAGTACGCGCCATGTACTGCACTACGCCGATGGGAGCTTTTGCCTCTTCCAATGACTTGCCTGGCTGTCCTGCAAAACTTATAAATCTATATGGAAGAGAATTAAAGCAATTTTAGGGTAAAATAACGAAGATAGTATTTATATAGGTCATATATATATATATATATTTACGTCTACATATATGTATGTATATATATGCATTCGTATATGTATCTATATATATGTATATATAGTTATTTTTCAAAATTTCAAAAAAATAGTGAAAGAAATAATAGTAATATTGATAAATTGGTTGAAATAATCTAAAACGTATTGAAAAATATCTAAAACTCAAAAAATATGAAACAAATTTAGTTAAATTCGTATTACTGTCATCTATATGTTAAAATTATATGAATGCATAAAAATATCACTGTTTTTCCATAATTAAATTAATTTGTTAAATATTAATAAATTTATAAATAAATATTAAGATATCTAAAAATAAAAAATCTAATTTTTTAGTCTTCTTTTATAATACTATGTGTAAAAAAACAACGCGGAGTAGACACATTAATTCGGCTAGTTTCACTTCAACGCGTCTGGTCCTTACTTCACATAGGGCCAGGGGTTTAATTGCATTGGTTGCAATTGCAATCACTTGTCCAATCGGTCGACTGGTTATCATGCAGCCATGCAGGCCGTGTCCAATGTGCCGGCGAAGCATTCAGCCACTGAGATGTCACTGCCTGTCGTCGGCGGGCCATGAAAATTCGTCAAGGTTTCCAGGCCTTAATACAAAGGAGCATACTCCACTAAACACCAGACCGGAAGGGGCCTTGGTGTTTGGACCCATCGAATCGGCGCTGGCCTGTCGATGATCGATCAAATAAATTAGCACACGGTCCGGGTATTGTGTAGTCGCGTCCGGTCCCGTCCGGTCACGTCGTCGCCCGCTGTCATGACCGGCCGGCTAGCTGCCTCTCTCTCCGGTCAGCTCAGCTCAGCTAGGCGCCTCTTTGAATCGCTGCTGGTACGTACGTTTGGTCACCATGACTCTGCTGGGGATGCTGCTGTGCAGCTGTGCCGCATGGCTATTTCCTGACGTACGTAGATCGATCTGTACAGTTTGCCACCTGACGAGATGCTACCACACAGCTAGCCAGGGGAAATGTGCATGCTGGTACTAGTTTGAGTTGGCCTCGCCCTCGCGAAAACAGGGAGCCATGCATGTGAGTCGCCAACCCGGGACGGAACAGAGCGAGCGGGGTTGGGTCCCGTGTGCCGAACTGCCGATCCATTCGCCGTTCGGTGGTCGCGTTGCTCTTCCCGGGAAGATTTTTGGAGGAGAAACTTGGGGGATCGGTCCGAGCTATCACATGACCGTGGGCCGCGTGGGCGACATTGCGAGCGGAGATACTTAGGATAAGAGTGGTTACTAGACGTTTTTATAATTTTTTAAAATTAATGATTTTTTATTCGATCATCTAACATATCTTTATCTAACAATTACAACAGAACACAACATAAATACGCAACGAAAAAACTACACCTATCTAGAAAGTCCGAAGACTAGAAAAAAGATAAAAAAAACTAAACTTGAAGATTCAACCAAAAATAAGTCTTATGATTAGAATCGAACACTAGGTTCTACAATAAACCAATATATAACTTATCACCACATAAATATTGAATCTTGAGAGAAGAATACTGAATGAAGAAGATCTCCAAGATGATATAAAGATAAGGGAATTTAAGACCCTATCACATATGCATGTATATACGAATTTTATATCTTTAGTATCAAGAAGAATAACCTCCCAAAGTGTTAAAAATTTTAGCTAAAAAGAAAAAACAAAAATCAACACCGAAGAGAAAAAACTTACACACAAGACCAGGAAACCAAGAGAGAAAAACTAGTAAAAGAATTCAAGCATATGTAACAAAATAAACTTCATTACTAAAAAAGATCAGCGCTATTTTAGACGAATTACAAAAAATTTCCTTTCAAAACCCTCACCTATTACATAAGCTAAGCACTCACCATCTTCTCCTCTAAAACTCTAGCATAATGCTCTCGTATAGGTAGCATAAGAGCTCAAATGACTGGTTCATTCTCTCCCATAATCCTACCCTCTATTTATAGGTCTAAGAAATTTGACCTCAAGTTTTCTAGCTTTTTTCCTCAAAATACCCCTCTTATAATACACTCTTATCTATCACCGAGGGTATTTTGATTCATTTTCTTTTCTATTCATCAGAGGATCTTGGTGTCTTCACGACTTTGCTTCGCCTCAACGCAAGCTTTACGATGATACCACATACTACTCTAATCCTCCTACGGTTTTGAGAGCAAACCGTGAAACCCTAGCATGCTTCTTAAAGCGTGACTAGCCACCACTTGCTTCCACTTAAAGCAAGCGCTCTAATGATGACACGTGTCCTCTGTCTCGCAATCTTGATCGTCGGCAAGTCTCTCCCGCTCCCGATCCCTTATGCCACCTTATCACTTGCACCAGCATCCCTTTTGCTTAACTTTGTTTGCTGTCTTTATCCTCTGTTTCATGATTTGCTTGACCTTCATGTGTACATCTAGAATCACCTTTGACTTCGTCCGACCCTACTTAATCGTCTGGCACCAAGCACCCTCTTAACCACGATCACCCGCTGTCGACCGCTAAGTTCCATCCGTCATATGCACACCTTTAAACAAGCAAACATATTTCTACACATTCCAAAATATCTCCATATTAGCACAAAATCAAAAACTTCAACTCAGAGTACATCCTGAAAAAAATATGAACACCAGATGTTCTGATGTATTCCGCTCCTGAACACCGGGCCATCTGATGAGTGTAATATTATCAATTCTAGAAAATTTTTGCTCTCTATAAGAAAAGGTTCGGTGAAACCTTCCGGTGATCTCATGTTCATCACCAAATAATCCAACGTGTACCAATCCACCGAACCACTCTTTTGTAATCTCTCTGCAATAAAAGGTCTAACGCATTCTCCGATGTTCACAAACTCAGCACCGGACTATCCGGTGTACTTAATCAAACTTGGTGCCAAAAATCTTCTCTCTACTAAAAATACTTCCATGCTCTCAAAGTTTATCACCGAATCATCATGTGTTTGTTTCTATTTCTACTTCAGCACTGAAAATTCTCTGGTGCTTACTTCACCGTAACACCGGACTATCCGGTATGATAAAAACCCACACAACAGATGTTACAGTGAGTCATAATTTCCTAAACTCTGAAATAGTTTGTTTCAATTCAAACTTTGGTTAGACATAAACAAAATTACATCTAAACAAGTTCGTACCAACTAAAATTATTTTATATTCAATACTATAAATAACTCATCATATATAAATAAAGCCATATTTCAACTAGTTTCTCGTATCACCTTGTGAAGCTCTGATCTTATCTTCTGCAGAAGTTGTCTGTCTCTCACAATGGTGCCGGTGCTTCGACTGGCGGCTTTGGCGCTGCCTACAGTTCCACGCCGAGGGAACACCAGCCGTCGGATTGCGGTCAGGTGCGGCTTGTCAAGCCAGGCAACTCCAGCCTCGGCGACGGTTTGGGCTCGGCACCCCCCCCCCCCACTCCCGTGCTCGCGCCGCTTGCTGCTGCTGCTGCTACACGTTGCCAGTCGCGCGCCGCGTATTGTCTGATTTCCACGCGGGAAAAGAACGTATCATTTCTCCCCTCCCTACATAGCTCGTCTTGTGGGCATTATTAGGAGTACATGCTTCCAAATCTCCTGAGGAACCTGATCATGCTAGTGGCTAACTGATAACTATTTGGCTCCGTTGAGTCATGGGAAGGCACTCAAACAATTCGGTCAGATGGCCAGCCTGAGCCTTGCTGCAGAACAGACGGGTCTAACTTGAACAATTAGCCCCTGTTGGTGTTGAGAAAGTGTCTCTGAATTGAAATCTCTGATGAGGACGGCATGCATCTATAGTGCCTTCGTAAATTTGTGACATAGTATTGGGCCAGACAATGCACCTAAACAATTTGTACAAGTGACGGACAGCAAGGTGCATCACAATGTCAATTCTTTTGACTTGGGCAATTTACCCTGCATGATCAGGAAGCCAACTACTTTGAACTTTCTTCTAACCGTTGCACTACTTGACCAGTAGTCCCTCATATATTGAAATATATATTCGAGCTTATTGCTTGTATAAGGAAATGTTTGAGCTATCTACAAACTTAAGTATACCAGTAATGGTACCGTGTCAAGACAGAAGCGTTTGATAGAAGCGGTTAGACATGTGTGTGACACAATAGCTGTGACTTCACTGTTCGTCACTGACGTGTGGGGTCGGATCCACACGTCAGTAACGAGCAGTGAAGTCACGGCTATAGCGTCGCATGGCCTACACATTAGTGACAAAATTATAGTGATATTGAAGTCAGGGGATCTCGATCCGTATCCATAACAACACTTTCGAAGGTAGAGCAGACTTGCCTATCAATATTTAGTAATGGTTCCAATCCATTTATATGCAGCACCATCTATTTGGCCTAAGCAACTTCCCGATGCACCCTGGGCTTCTATCTAAGCTTGGCACTCTCTAGTGACTAATATGCACACGATGCATGTTTCCTTTATGATATTTCTCTGGTCTTAGCTCGACCAATAATGTTCCTATTGTACTATGTCTCAGGGCAACGTGGTCTGATCTTTGATACCAGTTGTGCATGAGCAACACACACTATTCACTCATTTCAAGATGAATTATCTGTGTATGATAAGACCAGAGTCTTATTATAAAGTTTCTATTAGATCATCATCCTTTCCATGACCGATAAGTATGCATACCTATCTTGACAGACAAGGCTTGACACTTTTCACTCTTCGATCGACGAGGCTTGTAGATCGTCATCTTTTCCACGACCGACGAGGCCAAAAACCTTATTGTTACTTTGTTATGAACTCCGTGACTGATAAGGTTTGGCATTTTAATACTATCATCTTGTATTGCGTTTGTGCATATTGGAGACCACCTAAAGACACGACCATCGTCGTGGCTTAATTGGAGGGTCTTCCGTAGAAATTAGTTTGGATGTACACTACTACAAAATCTATTTTTGAAACACCTAGGATTGATTTTTACAGACGGTTCGTAAGAAGAACCGCTTGATTTCCACAGGCGAGTCCTTCGGTGAACCGCATGTGGAAATGGATTTTCACAGGCGGTTCACGTAAGGAACCGCCTGTGAAAATGATTTCCACAGGCGGTTTCTTAAGTCAACCACCTGTGGAAATCGTTCCTATTTATATAACCATGCGCGGCCCCGAAAACTCTAGTGCTTTCAGAAAACATCGACCGCGCCGTCAGGCTGTCCTTCCGTTCGCCTCCCGCGCTCTCCGTTTCCGCCGAGTGTGACCGTGCCGAGGAGCCGCCGCCGCCGCCGCCGAGTTCGACAGCGCCGAGGAGGAGCCGCCGCCGCCGCCGCTGCCGCTGAGTTTGACAGCGCCGAGGAGGAGCCGCCGCCGCCGAGGTCCACAACGCCGAGGAGCAGTTGCCGTCGCCGGTGAGTAGTTCCATATCCCCTCCCGGTCGAGCCGTCTTAGTCGGTTCTCCGACCGGCCGTGTGTCCCCCCCCCCCTCTCTGTGATGCTGGTCATCGTGCCGTGGTGCAGCGCCGCCGGTGAGTAGCTCTGTTTCCCCCTCCCGGTCGAGCCATCGTAGTCGGTTCTCCGGCCGGCCGTGTTTTCCCCTCCCCCCTTCTCTGTGATTTAATTAACTTCCTATTGTGTCATTTTTGAGGTGTAATTAATAATTAACTTCCTATAGGGGATTTATAAGTTAATGATATTTTTTTATTATGGTTCACTTGCAAATGTATTTTGACTAGTAAATCATCCTCACGTCCCACCCATAAATTGAATCATCAACACAAGTAGTTAGTAGATTATTTATCACATACACGATTCTGTAAGATGGCGAAAAGTCATGTCACTCAATACCAGTTTAGCTTTTTATGTGAGGAAGCAAAAACAACGAATGCGCCAAAATGGAGACTGGCCAGAGAACACACAATTTATTGTCCCATATATTAATTAGGTACACTCGTCCAAGTATATAGTATATTCATCACACCACGTACATATATATTACTCAAGCATACAAGCAGCTGTAGATACACTAGATTGGTTGCTTGAATTCATGGCAATCACCTCGGGCCATGTTACCTTGAAACCTGACATGTTTCCCCAAATACGTTCTGTCCTTTCCTTCTTAGGCTGTTAATTACAAACATGCATAGTAATAATTGAGCTATACATTGATGATCAATAGAAACAGAATGCACTTCTTTTCTAAATAATGCCATGAGCTCTAGAGTTGACTTGATGTTTAGATAGACATCTAGGTTTTGAGCCTAGCTAGGCGGGCATTGTGCTTGACATCACTATCTAACAACCGAGCAAGCAACTAGTTGATCACCAAAATTACTGTTTCAAGGAAAATGTAAGTAAGTAACTGACAAAAGAAAAACGTGCATGCCAACCTGCAGAGAGGAAGAAAGAGCAATGTTCGTACCAAGATTTTCAACAAAAATCCTACCGAGATTTCATTGACGTTATAAAGAGGTAAAGAAAATCTCCCATACTTAAAATTTTTATATATTATTTATGAATTAATAATTACTTGTTGGTATTCGAATAGGGCGTACAAGTGGTACGTAACGAAAGGTGGGATACACGATATGGACAAGCTAGATGCGATGACAGTCCGTACACATTTTCCAGTACTAACATAACTTCTAATTCTTGTATTCCACTATTAATGATGAAGAGTTTTATTGAACTAATGAATACGTTGTATTTTTTTTAAGTGCCACAAGCAAGGTTTCAATACCGTTCTTTGTGGATACTATGTTTGCGAATTTCTTAGGATAAACAAGAGGTACACAACGAACCCTGAGGACGTAAGTCATCATTGCGCCTGCACATTCTTATTTGGTTATGTTTCCGTTGTCAGTAGTGTTTTAACTCTTTTAGTGTGTTTTCAAACCAGGCAAGGATGATCCAATGTGCCAATCAAGCTCTCACCGATAAAGAAATCCAAAACGTCCAACGTGACATGTGCCGGTTTATTATGCACGAAGTCATCCACAAGAACAGTAGATTCTTTGATTGCGGGTGAATTAGCTAGCCATCCGAGACTTTGTGTGTGGGACAACGACTCTTAGCTATATAGGCTTGTGATGTTGTAAATATTATTTTGTAAATATTGCTGTACTTGTGTTAAATGTTGAAATATATGATGTTATTCATATTGTTATTGAAACTGTGTGAAATCTGGATGGAATAAAATATATTCTAATTATTATTTTTGAAATAAATACATACCACAGGCGATTCTCATACGGAACCACCTGTGAAAATCTTTATATCACAGGCGGTAGCTAATGTGGACCGCTTGTGGAAATTGATTTCCACATGCGGTTGATATTAGGAACCGCCTGTGAAAATCGATTTTCACAGGCGGTTGACATTAGGAACCGCCTGTGGAAATTGTTTCCACAGACGGTCACTTTTGCGCCTGTGAAAATTGTAGCCTTCTGTCACAGACGGGTGCGCCAAACGCCTGTAAAAAGACGTTTCCATCCATCTGTACAGTATCGTTCTGTACTTAGTGGTAATTAACCAGAGTACCTCACTAGGCCCCGGTAACTAAGTACCTACACAGTCACTAATGTTTGTAAGATGTATTGATCAAGGCGCATATTGATGTAAAATCCCAAGGCAACTTGTACTCTATAAAATCTGTGAAAGATTAATAAAATGAAGAGTTCTCTACTTTGTTTGTTCGTTTGTGATTATTTTTGTATACATTAGTATACTAGCACGTCTGCGCTTTAGTAACCGTACAAGCCGCAGGAACACTCCTTTAGGGAGTGTTTCTCTTCGTGAAACATGGGGCAACAACTCTATCAAACTTTGGAGAAGGAGGTAGAGGAAAGGTGCCCTTCAACATCGTCTTGGACAGATAGCTTGAGTCAGGTTTGCAGAATTCTCAGCAACATGCTGGTTCTCCCACTTCTTCTGGTATGACAGCAAAAGCACATGCATTATCGGAGTCGGGAGGATACTGCAACAGGAATCGAGGGTTGAGCTAATGAATTATGGTTACCTTTGACCGAAAGATGAGCAATGGTGGTGATCAACCCATACCCCGTCTCCTAGTGGTTGTTCTCAATGTGGTGCCGTTCAGGTCTGGCGTCCATTGTCCCGGTAGAGATGAGCGCCACGGTTGCCTTCGGGTTATCGAGGAGACCAATTGTGGTTGATGATTGCTCGAGAACCATACACTCCATGTGCTTGCGGATCTTAAGGACTTCTAGCTTCAACCTGTCCATCACCACCTCCACTTGTAGCTTCCATATTTGAGATCTCCATCGCCCTTCTGATTTAGCTCGAAGAATCGCTTCTCCACCTCCTGGTGCGAGGCTTCGTTCTTCTCATCCATCAGCTTCTCCATCTTCTTCAACTCGTCGAGCATCAACTCGAAATTTGGATCCATGGCACAGAGCTTGCGTTGGAAATGCGCGTAGTGGTCGTGTGGCTCCAAAATTGTGTCTCTGATACCAAGGTGTTAAATACTATGATAGGAAGAATAACAGGAGATCGGTGGAGAAGAATAGGGAAATCGGAGAGCAAATGAATTGGATTGGGAGAATATTAATTATGTTACAAACTCGTTGCCTCTCATCTCCCCTCCCTGTACTCTGCTGGTGTAGCTGACCTGCTGACACTAGCCTCTATCGGTTGAGCATAAACAAATGGTATAACACGGTGAGACTTTTGCAGGATCAACTGAAAAATAAGTGTTTTCTCAGTAAATGGCCATTTTAGCTAATAAATAAACAAGGAGTTTGACAAAGGCTTCTTAGTTATAAATATCTATGAACAAAAATAATAGCTCAAATGGAAAAGCAACCTAGTGATTCTCATTTCTGGTCTAGCCTTATAAAGATCAAGTAGGAATTCTTGAACTTAGTTTCTTTTCACTTGCAAAATGGCACTCAGATTAGATCTTGAGAAAATATTTGGCTTGGGCGTACACAACTTAAAGAGCAATACTCTATCCTTTATATTATTGTTATGAATAAAAATACAACTATGCCGGTTGGGTAGGTGTTGAACCTCTCAATGTTTTTTTTTCAAATAGCACTTGTGGAGAACAAGTTAGAGGCATGACATGAACTTGTTGCGAAGGTTATGAATGTTCAACTTAGTGATCAGTGATATACCTTTGGATGGTCTCTACATCAAAATAGTCGGTTTTCTGTTCTATTTATGTATAGAACATTGATTTTCAATAGGGTAATTCCTATCAACGGTTACATTTGAAAACTCAAATTTCTTCTAATATCTAAGTATTTTTGTGGTACTTGCATAATGGAGTGATACCAACCAAAGATAACCTAGCAAGAAGGCAATGGAAGGGTAGTAGTTTAAAGTGTTGTTTCTGTAATTGTAATGAAACTATATATACAACACCTTCTTTTTCATTGCAACATTGCTAGATTTATTCGACGAACGATTCATTTTACTTATGGTATTCAATCACCTAGTAGCGTTTCTAATTTATTTAGAACTCGGATAAAAGGATTAATCCAAAATCTAGAAATCAAATCTTGATAGGGGTAAGTGCTATGTGTTAAGCGATATGGTTAAATCACAATAATATGGTGTTCGATAATGCAATAGTTAACTCTCATACGTATGTTTAATTTAGGGGCAACAATTGGATATGCTCCTGGCTTCGATGTAGAAGGAGGGAGAGACACTGCATAAATGCATAATATCGTTTATTGGAGACTACGGTCATATAAATTTTTGTCAAGCATGGATAGAAGTTTAGGAATGGAATCTGTGCGCGCTTGAGGTCGTTGTTGTTTCCATGTATTCATGCTTCAAGACGAGTGGTTGTTTGATGGTGTGTCAGTTTATGTTTTTGACATTGTAATAATGAATGGTTATATGGCTGGGATAATTCATTTCTATTATTAAAAAACTACTTGAATAGCATACCAGCTCTGAAAGTTACTCCAAGCAAATTTTCCAAGTCGACCTATCAGCATTTTCTTGGTAAAGTTGAAAGACGCGTGATGAGCGAGATGCTATCAGGAGCCAAGTTTTAGCACTCGCAAGCTGCCATACTTTGTGGTGTGACATGACCTGCCAATAACTACGTGCGACCGAACGCGATGCTTCCTTGCAATCTGTTACTATAGACTAGCAAATAGTATAAAGTCAACCCCCCCCCCCCCTCCAGTCCAACCTGGCTACCGGCTGCCATGAGCTGATGGTGAAATCGAGATTTTTTTGTTGTCCAATCTTACAGAAACAAGAAAAAAACACCAGCCACCACACCCAGCTAGCTCTTCTCCCAACATCATCCTGCCAGACAAGCGCCCAGCTGCCGAGAGAAGATGGCGGGAGCGATGGTGAGTGCCTCCACCGGGGCGATGACCTCCCTGCTCGCGAAGCTCAACGCGCTACTCTCTGAGGAGTACACCAAGCTCAAGAGCGTCCGCCGCAAGATCTTCTCCGTCAGAGACGAGCTCAGCAGCATGAACGCTCTGCTGGTCAAGCTGGCCGATGTGGAGGGGCTCGACGGGCAGCTCAAGGAGTGGAGGAACAACGTGCGAGAGCTTGCCTACGACATGGAAGATTGCATTGACGCTGCTTTCATGCACAAGCTTGCCCGTGGGGACACCGAACAATCTGGCTTCATCGAGAAGACTTTATGCAAGATCAAGGAGCTCCGGGTGCGGCACAAGGTGGCGAACCAGATCGAGGAGCTCACCGCCCGTGCCAAGGAAGTGAGTGAACGCCGGACTAGGTATAAGCTCGACGAGAGCATCGTCAGGACCGCGACGCCTGTGCCCGTCGACCCCAGGTTGCCGGTGATCCTTGCAGAGTCCAAGGGCCTCATAGGCGTTGATGGCCCACGTGACACGATAACTGGGTGGTTGATGGACTGAGAGCCACAATTGAAGGTGGTCTCGATCGTGGGATTTGGAGGATTAGGCAATACGACTACGCTTGCCATGGAGATGCATCGCACACTTGGGAAGCAGTTCCACTGTATGCATGGCTGATCGGCATCTGTATCTCGATGCCTTGATCTCAGAAAGCTCACTAAGGATCTACTTTCTCAGCTTGAACCAACACATCAATATGGGCATGGCGGATTGGATGCGCTGGAGGTCGAGCAATTGATACGGACACTTAGGGACTATCTGCAAGACAAGAGGTTCTTATAATTATTAGATCCTTGTCTATTCCATATGATCCAGAAGTATCCAGCAAAATACACTACCGGAAATAATGTGTATGCCGAGTGCCTACGTGTATGCCGAGTGCATTATATCGGGCACTCGGCAAACAAGCACCTACGCCGAGTGCCCGACTAAAGAACTCGGCAAACAATTAGGCACTCGGTAAATACCTCAAAAAACACTCGACAAACAATAGCACTCGGCAAAATAGAGAAAAAACACTCGGCGAATTCGGGCACTCGGCAAACAACACGCCACGTGTCCCTCCGTTCGGCGGCTAACGGCGAGTCGCCCCTTTGCCGAGTGTCGTCTAACGGACACTCGGCAAACATAAATGTTTGCCGAGTGCCCGATATGAAGCACTCGGCAAAAGATTTTTTTTTCTTTGTTCTCTTTTTGGCTTCCTTTTGTTCTCTTTTCTTTCTCGTAATAACAACCAACCAAAGGCCGCCACACATCGATTCCGGTACTACTACAGTATGGTTTAAGGATGATATTGTTATGAACTTGGAGTTAGAATTCAGTCGTGCTTCAAGATTGAGATGCAGCAGATGTGAACTCCTGGGAGCGGCCCTTGGAATCAGTTGTGCTCTAAAAGAGAATGACAATTCTTCTTCCTTGCCTTAAAAAAGAAATTTGTCTGCTATATACTATCATTCTAGCTGTCATCCAGACAAAGAAGGAATTTTCAATGCTTGCCAAGTGGAAGAAGCAAAAGCAGATCAGCTTGACACACCAAACTGCCCTTCTGATCTATGGATTTTGCTTGGTTCATCGTTAAGTGCATCAGAGGAGGTAGCTGGTAGCATAGTGAGAAGTGGTGGAACAAAAAAGCGACTTCATTTGGCGATTCTTGGATGGATAACATGTTTGCTATGTTCCATCGAAATCTAACTTTATGGACAACTCTTTTTCATAAGAAATTATTTGATGGATATAAGTCAAATTTGATCTGCAAGTACATAAAATAACGAACAAAAATGGGTAGAAAAATATGAGACTTGCCATAGTGTCAAGATATGATACGTAGAGGCTGAGATAAAAAAATTGAGAAGGTTTCGCAAAAGTTGTCACGTACAATGCTTAGAAACCGAAGCATCTCCGAGGAAGAATCGTGGTTTCGAGAGGGAACGGATCAGGTTTGAACCCGAAGTGACGTTTGAATCGTCATTTGACCTTGAAACTTTTTCTACACTCAACATACAACATAGCATATTCGATGTTAAAATTTGGCATTTTTCTGGGTCCGTTTGCTATTTTTAATTCATTAAGTGCATTTCTAGGCTTTTAATGGATATAAGTCAAATTTGATCTGCAAGTACATGAAATAATGAACAAAAATGGGTAGAAAAATCATATTCATGTTGTTGAGTCTATTTTTAGGCCTTACCCAAGAAATGAAAAGAAATTTGAAACATCTGGGCGGCAACACTCGACCAGCAACATGTAGCTTATTGGTTTTTTAATTTAAAAAAAGCAAACGAAGTCAAAAAAACATGAGACTTGCCATAGTGTCATGATATGATACGTAGAGGCTGAGATAAAAAATTGAAAAGGTTTCGCAAAAGTTATAACGTACGATGCTTAGAAACCGAAGCATCTCCGAGGAAGAATCGTGGTTTCGAGAGGGAACGGATCAGGTTTGAACCCAAAGTGACGTTTGAATCATCGTTTGACCTTGAAACTTTTTCTACACTCAACATACAATATAGCATATTCGATGTTAAAATTTGGTATTTTTTTGGGTCCGTTTGCTATTTCTAATTCATTAAGTGAATATGTAGTCAAAAAAAAAATTTCAGGTGTTTGCCGAGTGTCTTTCTATTCCACTCGGCAAACCAGTTGTTTGCCGAGTGTCTTGCTCTCACACTCGGTAAACCAGTTGTTTGCCGAGTGTTCTAGATTTGACACTCGGCAAAGTAGACACTCGGCAATGCAGCGAATATAGGGTTTCCCCACCCCGCGCGCGGGGACAGATCGAAAACTGTCCCGCGCGCGACTCCCCTCCTGCCGCCGCCGCCTCGGCCCGCCCCCGCCCCCTGTCCGCCGCCGCCTTGGCCCACCGCCGCCGCCGCCGCCAGCGCCCCCGCGCCCCTGCGGGCCGCCGCCGCTTCGGACCGTGCCCCTCCGCCGCCTTGGCCCGCGCCCCTCAGCCGCCAGCACTGCTGCCTCGGACCACGCCCCTCCGCTGCCTTGGCCCGCGCCCCTCCGCCGCCAGCACCGCTACCTCGGCTCGCGCCCCTTCGTCGCCAGCGCCGCCGCCCCCCCAGTGCCCCCGCACCCCTCCGCCGCCAGCGCCCCCGCGCCCATCCGCCGCCGCTGCCGCGCGCTGCCCGACGCTGCCTCCCCCGCGCCGGCCAGCGCCACCCCGCGCCGCCCCCCTTCGACGCCCGGGTATAAGGTACCGCCACACGCCATGCGCCGTTGAAACCATGTGCTCCTCCCTCCTCCGGCCAACCCCTCCTCCGGAGAGTATTGCCATGAGGACTTCATATGTGACTCATGTAATTGTGAGCATGTGTTGCTCGTAGCACATGAAGTAGATCATATGGGGTCCTCGTGGCAATACTATCCGGGGAATGGGTTGTGAAAGTTGATTCATATTTCAGTCTGGGTTGTCCTCTAATTAGTCTTTAGATGGTTGTATCATCCATATTTGTCATGCCTGTGTTGTTGTGTTGGTATGCCTGTGTTGTTATGCCAGTTTTGCTATTTATTACAAAGGAGGTGCCGCCGAAATTTTGAATTTTGGCTAATTTAGGCTTTAGGATGTGCATGTCGCGTAACCTATGCGTCTCCCGTTTGAAAGAGTTATGGTTATAAATATGCAAGTCTTTGCATATCTATAACCGTAACTGTTTTGAATTGTCCACATTTTTTGGACAGCCCGAGGATGTGTAGATTGGGTTCGTTTCAATGCTCTTCTCCGATCCGAGACAGAGTTTCGGCAGCATCTCCCCGTTGTTCTCCGGATACACATTCTCTTGGCTTTGTTGCCGAGATGTGTATTTGGAGAACAGCGGGGAGGTGCTGCCAAAATTCTATCTCTGATCAGAGTAGAGCATGGAAACGGCCCAATCTACACATCGTCGGGTGGGATTAGGACCTATCTTTACCTATTAGATAGTTTGATGCATGCCGATTCCCTCTTATGGTAAAACACAAATATTTGATGGAAATAATTAATTGTATAGGTAGATGAAATTGATTTTTATATTACTTGCTGAATAAAAAATATTATATGTGTATGTTTCCCAATATGTTAGAGGATGGATAATCGTGAGTGGATGTACACTGGCCGCTCTAGTCAGGGTTTTTTGACCGATGAATGGATCCAGAAGACCGATGCGTTCTTGGAATTAGCATTTGCTAGGCCTAAGGGACCTCGTGGAACTTAGTGCCCCTGCAGTATTTGTGCAAACGCGCGTCAACAAACAAAGGAGGTCATGGGTCAACACCTTTGTAAGAATGGGTTTATGCCACACTATACCCGGTGGACCTACCATGGTGAGTCCGAACGTGCCAGAGAGGAGGTGGTGCGTCAACGCACCAACGACTATGATGTCGGGGTCGGAGACATGCTAGATGACTTCCAGGACGCACATTTTAATGAAGCACGTATGGAGGAAGTGCCGGAGTCAACCGCAAAGGCCTTTTATGATATGTTGTCTATGGCGCAACAACCCCTTCACGGGCATTCCAAGGTTTCTCAACTGGATGCCATCGGACGCCTAATGGCTATCAAGTCCCAGTTTAGCTGCAGCTGAGAAACCTTCGATGCAATGCTGACATTTGTTGGTAGCCTTCTCCCGGAAGGTCACATTCTGCCAAAGAGCATGTACGAGTCGAAGAAAGTCCTCCGTGCACTTAAGATGCCATATGAGCAGATACATGCTTGTCCAAAGGGATGCATCTTATTTAGGAAAGAACACGCAGACGCAAAGTACTGTGTGAAGTGCAATTCCTCTAGGTATCTTGAGGTAGACTCTGGTGATGGTCAGAAGAGGCAGCTCGCAATCCCCGTGAAGATCCTTCGGTATCTTCCATTCGTACCGAGAATCCAATGGCTGTATATGACTGTGGAATCTGCTAAATAGATGACATGACACAAAGATGGGCGTCGATACAATCCTGACAAGCTGGTACATCCATCAGATGGTGAAGCATGGAAGAGGTTCGATCTGATTCATCGTGAAAAAGCTCTAGAGGCTCGTAATGTACGAATTGCGCTCGCAACTGATGGGTTCAATCCATATGGTATGACTTGTGCCTCATACAGCTGTTGGCCCATGTTTGTTATTCCCCTCAATCTCCCCCTCGGCGTCATCTTTCAACGACATAACATATTCCTGTGGCTGATAATTCCGGGGCCTGAATACCCGGGGAAGAATATGAGTGTGTACATGGAGCCGCTGATGGATTATTTGGTCCGTGCTTGGGAGGATGGGGTCTGGACATACGACCGAGCTACAAAGACAAACTTCAAAATGCATGTTTGGTACCAGTACTCCCTGCATGACCTACCGACGTATGGGATATTCTGTGGCTGGTGTGTGCATGGGAAGTTCCCATGCCCAGTATGTAGGGCGGCTCTGATGTTCATTTGGTTGACAAAGGGTGGCAAATATTCTTCCTTCGACAAGCATCGACAATTCCTTCCTCTTGACCATCCATTCAGACAAGACGTGCAAAACTTTACGAAAGATGTAGTTGCCAAAGGCTCAGCACCACCTAAGATGACCGGTGCCGCGGTTCATGCTCAGTTAGACACTCTCGAGGCCAATGCCCAAGGAGATGGATTTCTGGGATATGGTGAGCAACACGCCTGGACTCACAAGCCATGCTTGTGGAATCTCCCCTACTTCGATGATCTCCTTCTTCCACATAACATTGATGTAATGCACACTGAAAAGAATGTCGCTGAGGCCATTTTTGGCACAATCATGGACATTCCTGAGAAGACGAAGGATAACGTTAAGGCTAGAGTCGATCAAACGAGATTATGCAATAGACCAAAGCTAGACATGGCTCCTCCCAGAGGTGGAAAATCGTGGACGAAGCCAAAGGCCACTTTAATCCGATGCAACATATGATTTTGCACCTCCCGTATGAGGCACGAATGGGGGGGCCCGTGCAGGGCCGTTGGTGCTACTCAATTGAGAGATTCCAAAAGATTCTTCGAAATAAATGTAAAAATAAATGCAAAATTGAAGCATCCATAGCCGAGGCATACATCCTGGAGGAGGTGTCAAACTTCACAACAAAATACTATGCTGACAATCTTCCCAGTGTGCATAATCCACCCCCTCGTTACAATGCTGGAAACCCCGAAGATGAATCAAAGCTTAGCATCTTTAGAGGGCAACTTGGCAGTGCAAGTGGTGCGACTAACAAGACCTTGCAACATGAAGAGTGGCGCACTATTATGTTGTATGTCTTGACCAACCTATCCGAAGTGGAGCCGTACATGCAGTAAGTGCTCAATACATTATTTCTCAACTAGTCACAAGTTTGTGTCCAACTCCGCTTCTTCTCATTGCTATAGGGAATTCAATGAGCAATTCTGGCATGAATCAAGAGAACCTACCCTCGAGGAAGCTTCGGCCCTTCTTAGAGATGGTGTGGGAAATGACATGCCCGATTTCATTTCTTGGTTCAAACAGAAAGTACTTTCTAACTTGGCTATTACACCAACTTGATTTCATTTCTAACTTGATTTCATTTCTTACATGCGACTAATACACCAAGCTATCCCGCTTAAACTTGTAGGGAACAACCGACAAGTCTATGAGTGCCGACTTGAGACAAGTTGCTGATGGTTGTGCCTATAGGGTCAGGTCATTTAAGGCTTACGACGTGAATGGATATCGCTTCCACACAGCAAGCCACGAGCAGAGTCGGCCCAATCGTAGAACAACAAATACCGGAGTTTTTACTCCAGGCTTAGATGGGGCTGAGTACTACGGAAGAATTGAAAAAATATACGAACTGAATTTTGATGGGAGCAAACCTCTGAATCCCGTCATATTCAAATGCCATTGGTTCGATCCAGAAGTAGTGAGACAGACCCCTAATCTTGGGCTAGTCGAAATTCGACAATCAACCGTCTTACTAGGAGACGATGTCTATATTGTGGCTCAACAGGCCACACAAGTTTATTATCTCTCGTACCCGTGCAAAACCGTTGAGCGTCTTAAGGGTTGGGATGTTGTGTACAAGGTACCGCCACACGGTAAACTACCAGTCCCAAACAATGAAGATTACAACATAGACCCCAACACATATGATGGAGAATTCTTTCAAGAAGATGGGCTCGCAGGGAAATTTGAGATCGACTTGACAGAAGCTCAGGGCATGGAAGTAGACAATGAAACTGGTGCTGACGAGGACGAAGAAGACGAGGTTGAGAATGCGAGGGACTTGGAATTACTTGAGCGGTTACATTTAGGCAATGACAGTGATGACGCCATTCCTCCTCCCGAGCATCAGGATGATTATTTCAACACGCGTGATAGTGATGATGAGACTTATGATCCAGCTGATCCCGATGATGATGATTATTTCTAATAACTGTATGTTTATTTCTAATAACTGTATGATTTATTCTTTCTCATAGCATGTTTTTTTAGTATGCTTCATTTATTTACATCAAGTTGTAACATCCGTACTAATTGGTTTACTCGTTCTCATAGCATGGTGGGTGGTATGAGGAAGTTAACGTCGCTATACAAAAAGGCAACGGGGAAAGCCACGGATGTAGGTGACGGGTCCGGAAAGAGACCCCGGGGAAGACCTCCAGGAAGGCCGAGAGGCAGAGGCAGGGGTGGAGGAGGTGCTTCTATACCTGCTGTTGAGGAGGAGACTGAGTCGCCTCTAGGTGCGGCTGAGTCTGAGTCTGACTCGCCTATACCTACGGCTGCGACTCAGTCTGGGGATGAGGAGGAGCAGGTAGAGGAGGAGCAGGTTGACCAGGGGGGTAGCTCTAGCTCTACTTCTTCTCGTGTGTGGCTGCGTGGTCCTTCTAGCCTCTCGAGGTGACCGGTGCCAATGGCTAGACGCCCGCTCATTCGACCAGATGGAGAGAAGTAAATGGCTCTCTCTACTCTCACTATTTTTTTGCCTTTGTATCTTCAATATTTCAACACATACTAATAAATTGCCTTTACACTTGTGCAGGAACTGGCTGAGGGTTGGAGAGGGTGATCACTCACGCCATGTAAACGGCATCCTTGGACTTTTGATCAAGGAGAAGTTCCCTGGCATGGTTACTTTGGGCGGAGTAACTGAGCCGGCATACACATGGGCCCACTATGCAGCCGCGCCGGACGCCTGTGACCGGGAGGGAAGGGTGTTTCCCAATAGAGCCGAGCGGGTGAAGGCCGAGCTGTGGGTAAGTTTCGTTCGCACTACATTAGTCAATACTAATCGCATGGAAATTATTTAACTAATGACTGGATCCGTCGCGTCTATATGCAGGATTTTTTTAGATGCGAGCCGGGCTTGGAGGCTAGGGCAGCTGCTGTCGTCGACAAAGCTGCCAAGAAGCTTGTTAAGGATATGCACTATGAGGCGCGCGTCCAGGCCGTGATCAAATTTCACGCGGAACACCTTGGAGCGAAGGTGACAAAAAAAGACGCTAGGACCATATCTCTGACCCGGGAGCAGTACCTGCAGGTAAAGTACATTAAAGTTTATTGTTCCTTAGATTACTAACACTTAATTTCTTCTTCTTATATATCATGTACTTGATTATTTAGGTGCCTCCGGGGTGGTGCGCCGGAGACCTTCCGTGTTGGACGGTGATCGTGGACAAGTGGTGCGCTCCCGAGTGGGAGGAGAGTCACAATGCTTGCCGGGAAAGGCGATTGTTGATGCCTGGCGCGCCACACCATCAAGGCAACCTCAGCCTGACTGGTTTCGCGGCTAGATGGGTATGCAATAGCATCTGTTGTTCCCAAGCTCAGTTCTCCTTAATTTCTGTGCGGGCGTCCCCTTTATGAATGTTATTGCTTTTCTGTTGCAGTCGACAAAAAATGATGGTCAGCCTCTCTCCCAGTTCAAGGCTTATGCTTTGGCCCATAAGTCAAAGGCGATGCACGGGGTTGCTTATGACCCGAATGACCCGGCCTCAGCGTACACCAACGAGAACGTCAAGGCTCGCCTGGATGGATACACATCGATGGCAAAGGAGGTCCACGGCCCAGACTTTGATCCGAGCGAGCATGATCTTGATGGGGAAGTGGTTATGAGGGCGGGAGGAGGCAAGAAACATGGCCGGTTCTGGATTGGCGACGGCACACTCGATACAGCCACCACTCCCTCTCTCTCTCAGCTTAGAGCTCAGAGCACGAGCTCAGGTCCGGTTATACGCCCTCGCCCAGAGCCTACACGGATTGCGATGAACGAAATCCAGGTTAGTTCTGTTTCATTCATCCTCCACGATCTTTACATGCTTTGCATTGGAACGATGATGAGATTGCGATGACATACTGTAGGCCCAGCTGGATGAAGAAAGGAGGCTCCGGCACGAATTAGAGAGATCGTTCGAGGAGAGGATGGCGGCAGAACGATCCCAGTGGTATGCGATGATGACGCCCCTTTATGCTGCAATGGGCCAAACTCCGCCACCGATGCCAACCCCTTCTCGTCCACTTGCTCCACAGGCTCCAAACACTCCTGTGAGTTAGTTTATAACCTTGTAATCACCATTATTGCCATTCTTACAACCATAGAGTGTTGTGCTAACTATCTCCTTTGTGCAGTATCCATCAGAGGGATCGAATACGCCTGGAGCTGGAGGTTCGCACTTTGGTACTCCCTCACTTTGGTTTGTTCTTCTCACTTTGAAAACTTACTTTTGTAACCCCATATCCATACTTAGCATTTCTATTTACTTTCAAATGCATACTTCTTACTTAGTGTTTCTGCTCCTTGATTGATGCAGGTTAAGGTGGTAATCAAGTGTGGAGTCCGTTACGGCCTACAACATTTTCTTTTTGTTTGGACTATGTTTTGCTATCTTGTAACGACAATTTGTGATGTTTGTGTCACTTGCGATGTTTATGCGACGGTTTATGTGATGTTTGTGGCATATGTGATGCGACGGTTTATGTGATGTTTGTGTAATATGCGTTGTTTATGTGAAGGTGGTAATCTGTGAAATATGTATAAATTGTTTTGAATTGCAGCGACAGTTTTGAATCTGGTATGGATCAATTGTTGATATGGTAAATAACAGTTTGCCGAGTGTTACACTCGGCAAACAAGGCTATGCCGAGTGTTACACTCGGCAAACCTGACACGTGTCGCAAGGCTGTTCAATCTGGCATTTTGGATGCCAGTTTGCCGAGTGTGCTCCAATACACTCGGCAAAGAGTGGCACGTGTCGCCAAACTGTGCTATTTGGGCGCTATTCTGTGCTCACTTTGCCGAGTACCCTCCAATACACTCGGCAAACGTGCCGTGATTTACCGAGTGTATTCCACGGACACTCGGCAAAGTGTCCTCGTGTTTGCCGAGTGTATCCCTGAGACACTCGGCAAAGAGACCGTTAACACCTTGGCACCGTTAGGTCACTTTTTTTTTACCGAGTGTCGTATTTGGCTCTCGGCAAATATGTTTGCCGAGTGCTCGATATAAAACACTCGGCAAACAGTGGTTTGCCGGCACTGTGTATGCCGACAGTGGTATGCCGAGTGTTACACTCGGCAAACACGTTGCCGAGTGTTTTTAGACCTTTGCCGTGTGCCCGGCAAAGTCTCGAAATCCGGTAGTGATAGTTTAAGATTATGTATGCATGCATCCTCTATATATTCGGTAAATTAAATATACAGGAAGATTTAATAATATTAGGGGACAACTATTTAGTGGTATCCCTAAGATAGCTTTGCAGCTGAGAAATGGCTTCACCTGGGATTTAGGGCATTGAAATTAGCGGCTTTTTAATTATGGTACTTCCAAAACAGGAATTCAGAATGGAAACGGAACTTTCAACTAGAAAATAGAAATTGGTACTGTAGTATTAAATTTTGACTAAAAATACTTGTATTTGGGGCTGGAAGAGAGAGAGAGAGAGATTCAAGAAAAGTTTAAGGCAAACTTATATTTTTCTTTAGATATAAGATTTCAGTTTCTTCATTGAGATGTGCCGAGATGTCAGCCACGGATCTAGTATTGTACTACCACAATATATGTTGTTTCAAACATCAATAAGTTCTCGAATAAATACCTATGATGCCTTTTCTAGTTATATTTTAGACTTTTTTTATGGAACATACAACAACATAGAAGTATCTAATGGGAAATTAAGTTACTAATATTATTTGCATGTGAAAATCCAATTACTTTTGCGTGGATATAAGACAAAGTTTTAAAATTTTGACGCACACATTCCAAAATAATATTTTAGATGCTTGGATGGTGAATTTACACACTTTAAAAGCAAAAGACATTCACAGTAGAAAGTGATAAATATGTCACAATGCAAAAAATGAGGAAAAGACAAGCCAAGGTTCATGTCTGTTTTTCTTTTTTCCCAATAATATACAAATGATCATTTTTTTTGCATCTCTTTTCTCATATGCACATATATTTACTTTTCTTGTATTCCTATGAGTTTTCTTGAGAATTTTTCAGAACTATATTAGTTTGAGAACTTTGAGAATTGTTTTGAACTGCACAAGTGCACACACCAAAAAATATGTCTAGATACACCTTTTTTGAGAAAATGCACACTCATTTACACAAGTAAAATATCTAGTACTTTAATTCTACAAACATCAATTATGACAAGTTATTAGGGAAGTTTTTATTGAAGCATTCTTTAAATTTTCTAATCAGGTACATACTTGTTATTGATGATATCTGGAGCATATCAGCATGGGAACTTGTGAAGTCGGTTCTGCCTGAGAATAGTCATCATAGCACTGTAATTACAACTACCCGCATTACCAACGTCGCTAAATCATGTTGCAATGACTCTCAAGAGCTAATCTATGAAATCAAGCCTCTAAGTGATACTACTCCCTCCGTTTTGCAATATTTGTTTATAGCCTCAGGAGTATCTGTCTCAAATTGTTTATCTATTACGGTAACCAAGAATATTTTATGCTCTATTTTTTTGCTATGCACTTAAGTGTATGCATGCATTTACTTTAACGCTAGCGAGTTACTTGCTCTCATTCTTGCATTGATTAGGGGTAGCATGGTCATCTCACTGCATTTTTTTACTTGATTACAGTATTTCCTGGTTTGTACGTAATGGTGGGCGTGAACAAACATTGCGAAACGGAGGGAGTAATTTGCGAAGGCTATTCTCATGAGAAGAATATTTCATTCAGAGGATGATTGTTCACCACAACTAGAAGAAGTTTCCAAGGCAATCTTGAAAAAATGTGATGGCTTGCCATTAGCTATAATTACCATATCTAGTTTGTTGTCTACCAAACCCAAAATTAAGGACCAGTGGGAGAGGGTGAAAAATGGTATTGGTTCTGCTCAAGAAGAAGCTTCTATCAAAATGAAGAATATATTACTCTTTAGCTACTATGATCTTCCATATCATTTGAGGACATGCTTGTTATATCTAAGTATATTCCCAGAGGATCATGTGATCCAAAGAAAAAACTTGATATGGAAATGGATATCAGAAGGATTCGTTGACGGAGAAAGGTGGGGAACTCTGGAGGAAGTAGGAGACTCCTTTAATGAGCTTATCAACAGAAGCATGATCCTACCGGTGGATTTTCAGTATGATGGTAGGGCATTCGCATGTCGGGTTCATGATGTGTTGCTTGACATTATGGTATCATTATCAGAAGAAGAAAATTTTGTTACAATATTTAATGGAGATCAGGTTGAGGCTAAATTTCCGCTGGGCAAGATTCGCCGTTTGTCTTTGCGACACGATTTTCATGGAAATGAAGTTATACAAGTAAGCATGAAAAACTTGGTACATGTTCGTTCTGTCCATGTTTTGGTTCTTGCAAGGATATATTTGCTCAGCTGGACTCTCCTGCAGTGCGTGTGTTGGATTTAGAAGGTTGTTCCTTATGCGTCCAAGTCAAGAACATAGTCAACATACACAATTATTCGCAGTTAAGGTATTCGAATCTGAGTAGAACATGCATTACAGAGGTTCATAAAGAAATTGGAAACCTTCAATACATAGAGACGTTAGATATGAGATGCGACTGGATGAAAGGGAAACTGCCACCTGCCATAGGTCAACTGAGAAGATTGAAGCACCTATTTATTTCAATTGATACAACATTACCCGACGAGATCATGAATCTGCGAGCTTTACAGGCCCTGATGAACTCTGTAGAACTTGAGAATGGCTTGGGGGACTGAAAGAACTGAGAGAATTTCACATGGGGTGCGTCAAGCCTGATGGGGCAGATGATCTGAGGGATTACAACGATTCATTCCTGCGTGAGCAGTGAAGGCACAACCTCCGGGTTCTATCTATCTATACTTCCATATTCTGACATAACACTCGTAAATCTGTTATTGGATTCACGTTTCTGCTTCATTTCTAGTTCGCGAAGACCAATCACTATATTAGAAAAGGTTATGGTGATGAATGATAATTATTATTGGTGACAGGTAGCGTAACCGTGACATCGAACGTGTCACTGATAATAGTTATAAGTGATAGATAAGTACCATTATTAATGAGGTTATAGGTGATGGGGTCACATTTTGATGAGCGTTTTTTTATTTTTTTAACAAAAAAGTTAAAAAATATTTTTTCACTTGAGCCATCCCAACGTAGGAGCCATCACCACGTGTCACATATTATTTTTCACACTGTTTTTAAATCCTATGTTCCATAGAAATCAAACTCGTGACCTCCGCTCACGAGTGTTGCTCCTTAAGGAAGCCGGACATTCTATCATTTTAACATTTTTTGCCGAAGGTTATAAGTGACGGATTATAATCATGACCCATTACTTATGTCATAACCGTGACCCGTCACTTATAAATGTATTTTTGTCGAATTATAATTTATCATAAATGATGGGTCATAACTGTGACCTATCATTTATCATAAGTGACGAGATACAGTCATGTCCAGTCACTTATGACTGTTTTTTGCTGAATTGTAATTTAATAGGTGATCCGGAGTGACCTTCGGTAAAATAGGCATAACTTTTGCATACGGATTTCGATTTCGACTTTTTTTTTTACTCTACGGATATCTACAGAAAAAGTTACATCTGTTTCTCTAGATGATCGGGTTCAGCAAAATTGTCGAGGCCAAAAACGTACTAGAAGATTGAGTTCTTACGGTCTGAACTTTCTGCACCATTTTCAGAACTTGCGATTATGTCCATAGCCGCCACCTCTTACATCAAACTTGAGCAAAAAATATACAATGGTTTCTATTCTAGTGCTGCTGAGATGAGAAAAAATAAAAAATAAAATACAAAAAATTATAGCATTATGCTATGTACATATCAAACTAGTTATTAGTGACGGGTCATAACCTGATCTGTCACTGATGACTCTCTACGATGATCTATTATTGATGAATTGATCATTAGTGACGGGCTACAACTTAATCCGTCAATTGTGACTGGTAATAAATGGCAAGTCATAACTTAGTCTATTACTTATGATTGACATAGGATGGTCTCTCACCTATGACTGATAATAAATGGTGGGTTATAATTACGAACCCGTCACTGTTATCATAAACGACGAGTCATATTACAATTCATCGTTAATTTTATATCTTCTTTATCTATTTTTCATTCTTCTTTATCTGTTTTTCGTAGTGAATGAGTTCACTCATCATCTATCTCATTTGGATACTTGGGTTCCCACCATGGAATGTAGATATCTCCATGTCCTTAGCGAGCTTCCCGGTCTGCTCTTCCTTGGTATAGAAACTGATAATGCGCCTTCAGAAAGGTCTGTCATTAGCAACAAAGGATTTCGGAGCCTAAATGAGTTCAGATTCCATGTACTAGGTGGGGACAGAATCACAGTGTTTGAGCCAAGAGCTATGCCAGAGCTCCGGACGCTTGCTTTTTTTCTCGGAGAACAAGGGACAAAGTATGACCATGGTGTTGGTGCCGACTTCGGCCTCGAGCATCTTTCAGCTCTTAAACGTGTCTGTGCCAACATTTACTGTAGCCGTGCCACTGCGATAGAGGTGGAGTCTTTTGAGGCGGCTATAAAGGATGCAGTGTCGAGACATCCCCATCACCCCCAGATTGAGCTGGAATTGAGAAGAGCGCTTGAATACAGGATGCTGAAAGATAGCGAGGAGCAGGAAGGCAATGCTGGAGTAGAGGGGTCTAACTTGATTAGGGAAGGGATACGTTAAGGTTGAGGTAAATTCCTGACAGTGATTTCAAAATATGCTAAATAGTAGATGTGTGGACGGTGTTTTAGGAATCGAAAGTGTGTATTCGAAGAACTAGGGGACACAAGATATTATACATGTTCGGATATTTAGGAGGATAATAGCCCTATGTCCTGTGTGTGTTACGAAGGATCTCAGTTGAATTACAGATGATGTCTTTTTTGGGCCTCTGCCTCCTCCTCCTCGTCCTCTTATATATAGCAGGGAGAAGGAAAACCTATATGTGGGTCCAAACAGAAGACCTATACTCATTCTAATATCTAATCCGAACCATCATTACAAAGGACCAGACATATCCACTTGCTTTGAGGGTCCCATGTAACTTGTGCCGTGTGTCGCCATGCTGGCCTGTAAAGTTCCTCCCCGCAGCAATTAATGCTACGGGACGGGATAAGGTCCTTTTGCACTGACTCCATCCAATTGCTTGGTCGGGCCACTGATGGCGTCCCATCTGTCGTGCGCCACTCTGCTGGCCAGTAAAGTTCTATCCCGCATCATTTAATGCTACTGTACGGGACAGTGCCTTTCTCCACCGACCCCGTCCACTTGCCTGGTCGGGCTGCCAACAACACCCCATCCGTCGTGCGCCACTGTGCTGGTCAGTAAAGTTCTATCTCGCATCATTTTAATGCGACGGGACGGGACAATGCCCAACTGCACTGTCCATGATTTCGTCTACTAATGCAGGCGTCTGGGGAAAGAAAATACTTAAGTGGTTTGTAAAAAAAAAAAACGCTCTGGACAAGTTGCATCAAATCTGGCCGTGCGATCAGTGGGACTGGTTGCGGGTATATGCGATGATGTAGAGAGACTGATCGTGCAGATGTTAGATTGGTCGCTATGACCGCACCATGGTCGTACCATCGACCAGACCTTAGTGTAGTATGCTCCACTAGTTACTAGGTTCCATGCGGAGTCCGTTTAGCCAGATACCCTTTTACTTAATACACCGACAACTACTAAGTGAAAAACAACGTGCAGTTGTTCAGATGATAATTCTTTTCGATCGTAGTACCTAGAAAAGTAAAAATGAAATCATTGACTTATTTGATCATGTTTCTGACCAATTGCGTCTTTTCTTGTGTAATCACAACAGGTCGAACGGTGCAGATATGATTGGCAACTCAACTGGCAAATTCAGAAGCGGCTATCATCGGCAACTCCTACGTACAGGTAGCTGGCTTCCTTGTGTTTGCCACCTCCATTTTGCTTCGGAAGCTAGACGTGACACTTGCCCACGGGTTGAACTATTGAGACGATGCATATTTATTATTCATAATAGTTTTTTATCCGTACATTGTAACGGAAAAAATAATAAAAGAAGAAAGAAAACACAAGACAAAAATTGTTGTGTGAACAGGTCAAACTTAATTAGAAGATCACTCTTCTAAGATGATACATCATTGTTCATATTTCATGTATGAAATTTTGAAAGGTAAATGAGTACCACATATTAGTTATTCCAAATGGTTCTATGAAACCGGGGACTATCTGTTGTATAGCAGTAACAATATGATTTAGCCATTAGCTAGACATATGCTGATTATCCTTCTCTGCAAAAACTCTACCTTATTCCAGCTGTCACCTAGAAATTCATTTACTGATATGGCATTTTGTGCATACATCAAGGGTGAAACGTAGCACCCCCATATTCACCATTTCTTCACATTCTCTGTTAAATCAAAGGAATAGTTTAATTCATGATTTCTTATATAAGTACCATGTTAGAATTGGAAATAGCAATTGCAACAAGGTAATTTAAACCAATATTTTTATCTGGAACAAGGTAATTTGAATATTTACTTTTGCATACCTCTTAACAGGATGTATCCGCCCAAAAGCATAAAAATTAGAGTGTCAAATGAGCCAAGGTTGCTTGCAACAACCTAATGCCTTGCAAGCCCAGCAATGAAACGGAACAGTCTAGATGATGCCTCATCCATTAGTAAGAGGTGCAAGAACTATCTAAAAAGTCTGCAATATTGAGTTTTTTATTAGCTTCTGTAATACACTCATAACATACTTTGATCCATGATAGAAATTTTAGTTTCCTTACCTCTCTACATTGGGATCAAATCCAATGACATAGTATGTTATGAAGATCCAAATTGTTACATTGAGCAAGGAGATGGGGTCTTAATTATCCATCACAGCAAGGAGTATGCCCATGTAGGATAGAAGAGAAGACACCTTTGCTTGAAGAAAATAGGGAGCTTTCCAATAGTTAGGCCAACTTTTGCCAATCCATTGAACATAATCATCATGATTCCATAGAACAGTGCACCCATGTATATTGAGTCGTGATGCATATTGGTTCGGAGAAAGACAGTCATGCAGTGATTGCCATGAGTGTTAACTGAATAGTAGGGAAAATAGCAAAATAAGATGTGTTATTTGGTTTATGCATTTCTGAGAAAAAAACAAGGATATCACTTGAATTTGAAATTTTGAACATTACTAAAGAAAAATCAAAGTAAGAGGCCGCTATAATCTGAATTTGGAAAAGAAGCTTTGGTTTTTGAGAATCACGTGAGTTGCCTTGAATATATACATAAAGGAGTTTCTTTTCATTAACGATATCTCTCTATCGATGTTTGCTTTAAGTAGTTCATTCATGCTGTCACCGTATTTTGATGTTTTCAGAGTAGCAGGGTGGCTCTTGCTCTTGTCATATGGAACTGCTAACTCATTTCTTATAGCCTCACCAACGTGGAAAGATTGGAATGCCTCTGCAAGCTCGTTGACGAGAACATATCGGTATGAATAAAGTATGATTTATAATTACCATTGATCACTAACATTAGTCTGCACAGAAGTCACACGCTAACTAAAGTTTGTTCGCCACACTGGGTTGTGTTCTTAGTGCAAAAAATGACAGACATGCGGTAAAAGGAAAGCTTTAAAATGCAGGATGATTCAGTTAGCGTTTATCAAAAATTCTCAAATAGCACGAATTACTCCAATTAGAAGATCAATAGGGCAGCAGGCTGTACCTCCTGTTCAAGGGACTTGCATGTGAACTCTAGGCACACCTCCAGCGCCCTGAACTCAAACGGCAAGGCCTTGTCGCTTCCTAATGCTTGTCCATCCTTGTCGCCACCTCTTTCTCTTGGACTTGGTGGCGAGACAACCCCGTCCTTGCCTGCCTGGTTCTCCTTCCACCAAAAAGATCAAACCTTGCATAAGCGAGCGTTCAAGAAACCTGTGTGAGACAAGAGGTGAGTCGGGATAGACGGAGACCGGGGAGGAGCGGAGACGAGGTTCGTGCGGAGCTCCCAGACAAGTGGTGTGATGGCAAGGTCGCGCGGACCCGGGACGAGTACTTCGGTGGCGGTGATGACGGTATGGATGCGCTCCAGGTTGACCACGACAACGCGGTCCCAGCCCATGATGCTGGACGGGTAGGACAGTGCTGGGTCCAGCGCGTGGAGGTTGCACACCGGTAGCCTTGTGCGTCGCATTTGCTGATGCTTCCCGACCTCCTCCACCCGCCACGCACCCACGCTGGACACCGCCGCCCACTCCCCTGCTGCCGCGTGCCTCCATCTTGGCACCGCTGGCGTGGTCGATGCCATGGCGAGCTGAGAGGAGGAGGAGGGCCGTCCTAGCGCGGCTGGCACTCAGGGTGGTGAATCATAATAGGTTGTGGAAAAAACACTATGTTCTATTACTATCAAAATTTGAAACAATATCGAAATAATTATAAAAATTCTGAAAAAATGTATGTCGTAGGGGATACTATGATCTAGCTCAAAAAAATTCAGACAAAACTATGATTTGTACAATGAGAAAATAAAAGACATTGTGGAGGAGAATTTTTATGACTAAAGTAAGATGCAAGTTGCAAGATAAACAATGTGGAGGATATTATAGCAACTAGCAAGATATCTAGGAATGTCGAAATTGACAAAAGAGGAGGAGAACAAGAAGCTCTTGCATTGATCGATCAAGGGAGATAGAGGCGATGGAGAAAGGGAGAGCCATAACAAAATGGGACTAAGTGGTAAGAACATACATCCGAGCAATATGGTAAGACTTTGTGTTCGCTTATGATCTTTATATTTAGTATCATTTATTATTTGTCACTTATTTTTGTTATGTTATCATCAATCACCAAAAATGAGAGATTGTAGCGAAAATAGTCTTAGTAGGTTATGATTGTGATTTTGATGATTAATGACAACATAGTCATTGGGACTAACATATTTGTTAAGAATATATGTTAGTAGGTCGCATGGATGCAATACATGAAGAATCCACTGTAGTCGGAATAAAATTTGGTCGAATTGAAGAAATCCTAGGAAGATTTGCCTCACCGGATGGTCCGGTGCTGTGAATGTTGAGCTCACTGGAGCATATTTAACAAAGGGAGAGAGGCCTGAAAACCTCACCGGAAGGTCCGGTGATTAGCAAGTGTGCTCACCGGAGTAATTCTTCTAGAGAAGGGTGTCGTGCTGAAGAATGAAGGCTAAGTCTCACTAGATAGTTTGGTGATCAAAGTATGGATCTCACTGGATCATCCGATGTTAACAACTTTTCTGAGCCGTTGGGATAACGGCTAGTGCTCGGTTTGAGGCTATAAATACCCCTCCACTCAGTCATTTGAGGTTGTTGGAGTCCTGAGAAGTTCAAGCACATATGAGAAGACATCCAAACCACCAAAGTGCTTAAAGTAATCATTCAAGGCTATTAAGCACACCATTAGATAGTGATTAGTGCTTATAGGCTTAGAGAGTGTGTCGCTAGGTGATTGCTGCCTAAAGAGTGGATCAAGGAGTGATTCAAGTTTGTACCTCTTGGTACGCCGACACCTTGGAGTCTTGGTGACTCGTCGGCAAACTTGTTGACCCTCTGACTTGGTGTGGAGCAGCGACAAGAAGCATGTATAGGGACACGGAGACCCTTGTCTTGGTGGCTCAAGCTCCGAAGTGATCACGGTGGCAAGGGATCGGAAGAGAGGCTTGTGTTGAGTCCTTGCCTTGGTGGCTTGGTGGCTCATCCGGGTTGAGATCTTGTCTTAGTGACTTGGTGGCTCAATAGTCGTGACTGGGTGCCGACCGGAAGCATATCCTTGGTGGAGCTCTAACATAAATTAGGGATGGTATTTATGCCATCGATATCATAGGATAAAAATTTATTGTGCCGAGTTTACTCTCTCTACCTTATTTACGCTTTTGCATTTACTTTCTTGCAATTTACCTTTCTAGATAGGTTGTAAGCTCTTTTGATTGATAGAGTAGACTCACTAGATAAACCTAGAGCACATTTAGATATAAATTGATAGAGGTTTATCTTGTGTATTTTTTGGAGCCAAATAGATTCTTAGTGTCCTAATTCACCCCCCCTCTTAGGACTCACTGACCCCTTCAATGGAGGAAGTAAACCTCATATGGACTGCCTCAGTCTCATTTTATACAAGGGCGGAAAGGCTCTGAACGGCTCTCCAACTAGCACTATAATGGTGGGAAAGCCATTGATAAATGGTTAATGATATGTTTTCAGCTGTGTGTGAGTATCTTATATTGATTTCATTGGATGTCTATGTGTGACTCTAGAATCAAGTAGCTATGGCGATTAATGTCTGGTACCATGCACTAATTCGATCTTATGTTGTTGTCACTGCTTCAGAATGTGTCCTGTGATCCAAATAATACGGAAGTGCTTAAGGATACAGTATTCTAATGTGGAGATGATCTGCTTAAGTGCATATGTGTCTTCCTATTCTACTGATATCGTCGGGTTTTGGTTCATGCTGAAACAATCATAGAAACTTAAGTTTATCTTCAGTACACTACTACAGAACATCACATAGGTAGCGCCCCATCAATACCGGTTCAATAGTAACCGCTACTGAAGACGTATCAGTGCTAGTTCTTAAACTCCCGCGTGCGAACAATGACTGAGGAGTTAAAAACCGGCACTGAAAGTCACTATTAGTGCCGGTTTCATATACAACTAGCACTGATAATAACTATCAGTGTCGGTTTTATATACAACCGACACTGATACAGACGGACCCGAATTTATGTTAAATCACGTTTTTCTCAGCTCGTGTCCGTTCGGTCCGCTCCTCTATCTCTTTGTCTCCTCCCTCCCTCTCTCTCTCCACCTTATCTCTTCTTCTCTCTCCCTACCTCGCTCCTGCCTCCTCAAGAAGCCGACGAGCTCCACCTCCTTGAGAAGCCGTCCCCCATGATTGCTTGGGAGTGGAGACTCATCTGGACGTGGATTGATCCCTCCTTTGGCTGGTAAGGAATCGCTAGCTTGCTCGGATGGATTTCTCGTTCTGTTCTGTGGATTCTTTTCTTTTCCTATGAGCCCCCCCCCCCCTAATGCAAATCTTTATTCCTTGGGCGGATTCCCCAATTCATCCAGCATGCAGCAGGGTAGACCAGGTAAAGATTGTGATGGCGCGCCTGTCAGAAAAAGGAGTTACGGCCTGGAGGTGGATGATTTGTGTTCGATTTGTTTGATATGTGAATAGCATTGGTGTTCTTGTAGCTTGTGTTCGATTTGTTCTATCTGATTTGTGAGATAAGTCGATTGGAAAGCATGTGTATTGTGGCGTGTATTCTTGTGATGAGATTTGATTGTGTTCGATTTGTTCGATTGTGAGATGAGTCGATTTTTTCTTGTGATGAGATGATATGAGTTGATCTGTTCTTGCGACGGCCGGCGTGCAGCCGCGAGCGAGCACATGCGGCGATGGCGGACGTGCGGTCGAGCGGTTGCGCGGAGCCGGCCCATTTCTTCTTTTTTTTTTGGAGGAGGCATCACTACCGGTTGGAGTCACGAACTAGTCGAGGTGTTTTGGTGTAGTGGTAGTATTCTTTTATTACATTTACCTTAAACATTTGTCTATCATTGTGCAGGTAGCATGCAGGGATTTCCCTCACTCGCGCCATTTATGCACAAACTTGCCCTTCAGCACTACTTCTCACATGAAGCATTGTAGCATGGTCACTGACAGACATTTTCACTTCCTGGTATGCTAGATAGCTTGGCAGTGAGCCAAAAAGCCCCAGAATACCGCAAACAGGCAGATGAAGCTAGGAAGACATCTAAAAAAAATCCAAGAGGAAATCGATTTGCTACACCAAGCGGAAGGAATGTCTCGCCAAGTGACGCCGCCACGAGACACGGCACGAACTTCGTAGGACCTTCGGCGGCGGTCGTCCGTGGGAGACCCAGAATCTCCGCTGGCCATGGATCTGCAGAACTAGTGGTGGCCACCGGGCTTCAAGATGCCCATAGTGGTAATGTTTTACGGGGAGTCAGACCCAAGGGAATTTATAATGAGCTTCGAAGCGGCTGTCGAGTCTGCCGGAGGGGATGGTACAACGTTGGTGAAGGCCTTCGTATTGGTCGTAAAAGGGATAGCAAGATCTTGGTACTCCGCGTTGCCCCCGGGATACATATACTCATGGGAGCAATTGCATAATGCCCTGTACAACAATTTCCAGGGAAATCGGGCAGACAAGATCACCGCGAGTGACCTCTTCGCACTGAAGCAACAGCCAATAGAAACATTGCAGAGCTATATGCACCACTTCGTGCACATACGTTGCCAAGCGAAGGGGCTGAGCGAAGATACAATCATCGATGCAGCGATACAGGGCATCAAAGGAGTGTTATTTGCAGGAAAGCTTACAAGAAAAAGACCCGGGAGTGTACAAGAGCTGCTTAATAAGATGGAAGAATACACGATATCTGAGCTCGATCATCTTCGAAGGAAAAATGAAATGGTAGCCTCCAAAGTAAAAGCAAATACATCGCCCAGAGAGGCCGGCACCAGCAATCCTAGAGACAGATTGCGCCACGTGAGGAAATCCGAAGCATTTGACTACACAAGGCAAAAAGAAGTCAATCAAATAAACTTCAGCCCATTTGAAGTCGCTCAAGTGGCAAGCGAAGCTCAGAGTGCGGCTACTCGAGGAGGCCAAACCAGTAGAGGAAGGGGCCGCGGAGGCCGAGGTGGATGGGTCCCGCAGGACCCAACAACGTTTTACTGCGAGCTGCATGGCGAAGGAGCTGGCCATAGGGCCAAGCAGTGCCCATAGGTTGTGGCCATGAAAGAGAGTTTGGCAAAACAATCTCTTGATCACGCAAGAACCATACACCACGCAGCAAGTTTTGGGAGAAGCGAAGTGTGGAAAACCACAATCAGAACACGACGTTTGCCAACCAGTGGCGACTAATGCTGGCACCACAATATGCACCGGCAGTCTAGGCTCAGCTAGATCAAACGAGGCAAATGACCCTTCAAGGGGAGCTACCTCCGCCACCACCAAGGCCTGCGATCGAAGCACCACCAGAGAGCAGTAAGTCCGTGAACACGGTAAATTGTGGATACAATGTGGTGTTGGCTATCTCAAGGGGATCTAACCAGCAGACAGAATCTAAGAGATAGAGGAAAGAATACGTGCGAAGGGTCAACCACGTCGGTGTGGGGCCAACGTACATTCATTCAAGGTGGTCAAACGTTCCCATTAAATTCTCGCAAGAGGACATGAGGGTATTAGATTACCCACACACAGATGCCTTCATTATCACAGCAAACATCTCGAGAAAAAAAGTGCATAGGATCCTGATAGATGGAGGAAGCTCAGTGGATATCATCTTCGGTGATGCTTCGACAAAATGGGTCTACGTTGAAGCGACCTAAATCAAGCTGGATGACCATTGCTAGGCTTCTGCGGAAATGCAATCAACGCTCTGGGAAAGATAACAATCCCAGTGTTGTTTGGCGAAAGGACGAATTTCCAGACGGAAGATATTACTTTCGATGTGGTCGACATTAATTACCCATACAATGCGATATTTGGTAGGGGAGTCTTGAACACATTCAGAGCAATACCGCATCACACGTACTTGTGCATGAAGAAGCCTGGTCCTGAAGGCATCATAACGGTGTTTGGAGACCAGCGAGTGGCCCGACGAATCGAAGTGGGAATCACTCCAGGATGGCGAAATGTCCATATGGTGACGGAACCTTCGGCAAATCGAGAGGAAAGTGATATCCATCCGAAGATAAACAAAGCAGCGAAGACTGTACCAGAGGGAGCAACCAGAATAGTGCCATTACATCAAGAAAAACCAGATAAAAAAGTCACCATAGGAGCAGAGGCCCCAGAGGAGGACCAACAACAACTCATAATGTTTCTCCACAGTAATGAGGATATCTTCGCTTGGTCTCCGAAGGATCTACAAGGAGTAAGTAGGAAAATCATTCAGCACAGCTTAAATGTGGATCCTAGGGCGAAGCCAAGGAAGCAAAAGCTTAGAAAAGCTTCGAGTGAAAGAGAAGAAGCAGCAAAGGCTGAGGTAAAAAAGCTGCTCGATGCCGGAGTGATACGTGAAGTATTGCACTCAGAGTGGCTAGCTAACCCAGTGTTAGTCAAGAAATTCAACGAAAAGTGGAGAATGTGCGTCGACTTCACAGACTTGAATAGGGCTTGTCCGAAGGATGATTTTCCATTACCTAGAATTGATCAGCTGGTGGACTCCGTGGTTGGTTGCGAGATGTTAAGTTTCCTAGATACATACTCGGGGTACCACCAGGTCTGGATGGCAAAGGAAGATGAGGAGAAGACTAGTTTCAGGACCTCCTTCGGCATATACTGCTTTGTGAGGATGCCCTTCGGACATCAAAATGCTAGCACGACCTTCACCAGGTTGGTGCAATCAGTGCTAAGTTCATAGATAGGGAAAAATGTCCTAGCTTACGTCGATGACATAGTGGTCAAAAGTGCCAGAAGAAGCCAACATCTCGAAGACCTGTGTGAAACATACGGAAGCTTGCGAAGGGCGGGATTAAGATTGAACCCAGAAAAGTGTGCCTTCGGAGTACAATCCGGAAGGCTATTAAGGTTCTTGGTGTCGAAGAGAGGCATCGAAGTGGAACCCTAAAAGATACAGGTAATAATAGATATGAAACCTCCACAAAACAAAAAGCATGGACAATGCTTGGCAGGGAGGTTGGCGGCACTAAACAGGTTCATTGAAAAATCTGTAGAGCGAAGTCTACCTTTCTTCAAAATGTTGAAAAGCTTCCGATGAATTGAAAAACTATCTAACGAAGCTCACAACACTTTCCAGTCCTGATCCAGGTGCAGATTTGTTATTATACATAGCGGCATCCCCTTCGGCAGTGAGCACTGTACTTGTGCAGGAAAGACACGAAGACAACAAATTACGACAGTTCCCAATATACTATCTGTCAGAAGCTCTTGCAGGCTCGAAGAGGATCTACACAGAACTGGAAAAAGTAGCATATGCACTAGTCATGCCATCTCGCAAGCTTCGTCATTACTTCACAGCTCACAAGATCACAGTACCAACTTCCTTCCCCCTTTCGCGACATGTTTGAGAACAAAGAAGCTATAGGAAGAATGGCAGAATGGGCCGTGGAAGTTGCCCCATTCATGATTGTTTTTTTAGCAAGAACATCATTGAAATCGCAAGCGTTAGTAGATTTCGTAGCAGAATGGACTCCGCTAACCTAAGCCCCAAAAGAAGAACCATCAGAACCAGTCTGGATCACATATTGCGATGGGGCTTGGGGAGCTATAGGAGTAGGCGTGGCGGCGATATTATCCTCACCTTCGGGCGCAAAGCTGAGATATGCCGCCAGATTAGAATTCCAGTCTACAAACAATACCACAGAGTATGAAGCCGTCCTCCTCGGACTTCTCAAGGCGAAGGCTTTGGGCACCTGAAGGGTGCTAGTTAAAACATACTTAAAGGTAATAGCAAGCCAAATCGACAAGACATTTCAGGCAAAAGAACCTGAACTTGTCAAGTATAAGGCAGCAGTCCGAAGAATGGAAAAGTACTTCCTGGGGTTCACAGTCAAGAGTATATCGAGAAATGATAACTTCGAAGCAGATGAGCTAGCCAAAGCGGCTGCGCAAAATCTGCCTATGCCATTAGATGTTTTCTTCCAAAAGCTGACTGAACCAGCCGCCGACGACACTTCGCGACCAGCGCGTTCCGTTGCTATGATTGAAAGCGAAGATTGGCGCTCTCCGATATTGGCTTATCTTTGTGGTTATCACAAGCCCGAGGATCATGTTGAAGCGAAGCGTATGGCCCAGAGAGCTAGAAACTACAAAATTGTGGGAAATAATCTGTACAAGGCTGGAGTCTGTGCACCATGGTTGCGATGCATATCCCAGGAAGAAGGACAAAATCTGCTAAAAGAAATTCACAATGGATTGTGTGGTTCACATGTGGGTACACGTGCCTTAGTTAGAAAAGTATACAGATAGGGCTTCTATTGGCCAAAGGCAGTCAGTGATGTGGATCACATAGTCCGAAGTTGTCAACAGTGTCAATTCTGGGTGAAGGGGTCAAATAGACCTTCAGCAAAAACACAGCTAATCCCACCAGTTTGGCCGTTAAGATGGTGGGGAATTGACATTGTTGGCCAACTGCCAGCCACTCCAGGAAATTTGCGATATGCCGTCGTTGCGGTCGAGTACTTCTCCAAGTGGGTGGAGGCGATGCCACTCGTAAACATAACATCGAGAAATATACAGAAATTCCTGTGGCAGAATGTCATATTAGATAGCCTGGCAGCGAGCCGAAAAGCCGCAGAATATCGCAGACAGGCAGATGAAGCTAGGAAGACATTGGTAAAAATCCAAGAGGAAATCGATATGCTACACCAAGCGGAAGGAATGTCTCGCCAAGTGATGCCGCCAGGAGACACGGCACGAACTTCGCAAGACCTTCGGCGGCGGTCGTCCGCGGGAGACCCAGAATCTCCGCCGGCCATGGATCTGTAGAACCAGCTGTAGCCACTGGGCTTCAAGATGCCCAGAGTGGTAATGTTTGACAGGGAGTCAGACCCAAGGGAATTTGTAATGAGGTTCGAAGCTGCTGTCGAGTCTGCCGGAGGGGATGGTACAACGTTGGCGAAGGCCTTCGTATTGGCCGTAAAAGAGATAGCAAGATCTTAGTACTCCGCGTTGCACCCGGGATCCATATACTCATAGGAGCAATTGCGTAATGCCCTGTACAGCAATTTCCAGGGAAATCGGGCAGACGAGATCACCGCGAGTGACCTCTTCGCACTGAAGCAACAGCCAACAGAAACATTGCAGAGCTATATGCGCTGCTTCGTGCACATACGTTGCCAAGCGAAGGGGCTGAGCGAAGATACAATCATCGATGCGGCAATACAGGGTATCAGAGGAGGGTTGTTAGCAAGAAAGCTCACAAGAAAAAGACCCGGGAGTGTACAAGAGCTGCTTAATAAGATGGAAGAATACGCGATATCTGAGCTTGATCATCTTCGAAGGAAAAATGAAATGGTAGCCTCCAAAGTAAAAGCAAATACATCGGCTAGAGAGGCAGGCACCAGCAATCCTAGAGACAGATTGCGCCACGCGAAGGCAAAAAAGAAGGCAATCAGATAAACTCCAGCCCATTTGAAGTAAAAGCAAATCCGAAGCATCTGACTACACAAGGCAAAAAGAAGTCAATCAGATAAACTCCAGCCCATTTGAAGTCGCTCAAGTGGCAAGCGAAGCTCAGAGTGTGGCTACTCGAGGAGGCCAAACCAGTAGAGGAAGGGGCCGCGGAGGCCGAGGTGGACAGGTCCCGCAGGACCCAACAACGTTTTACTGCGAGTTGCATGGCGAAGGAGCCGACCACAAGACCAAGCAGTGCCCGCAGGTTGTGGCCATGAAAGTGAGCTTGGCGAAACAATCTCTTGATCATGCAAGAACCATATACCACGCAGCAAGTTTCGGGAGAAGCGAAGCGTGGGAAAACCACAATCAAAACATGGCGTTTGCCAACCAGTGACAACCGATGCTGGCACCACAATATGCACCGGCAGCCTCGGCTCAGCTGGATCAAATGAGGCAAATGACCCTCCAAGGGGAGCTACCTTCGCCACCACCAAGGCCTAAAATCGAAGCACCACCAGAGAGCAGTAAGTCCGTGAACACGGTAAATCGTGGATACAATGTGGTGTTGGCTATCTCAGGGGGATCTAACCAGCAGACAGAATCTAAGAGATAGCGGAAAGAATACGTGCGAAGGGTCAACCACGTCGGTGTGGGGTCAACGTACATTCATTCAAGGTGGTCAAACGTTCCCATTACATTCTCGCAAGAGGACATGAGGGTATTAGATTACCCACACACAAATACCTTCGTTATCACAGCAAACATATCAGGAAATGAAGTGCATATGATCTTGATAGATGGAGGAAGCTCAGCGGATATCATCTTCGCTGATGCCTTTGACAAAATAGGTCTACATCGAAGCGACCTGAATCAAGCCGGATCGCCATTGCTAGGTTTCGGCGGAAATGCAATCAACGCTCTGGGAAAGATAACAATCCCAGTATCGTATCTGCGATATATCTATCTATAAATGCAAGGAACCACACCGAAACTAAGTTAAATAATACGTAAGCTACATGCATGAGTAGTGTGAATTTTGAAGATGACCACGTGTATGGAGCCACAAGGAGCACCCTCTAGCATCTTTTGTTGAAAAAAGGCAAATCTTTTGTTGAAAAAAGGCAAAAGGGAAAACAAATCAAAGCTGGAATAGGAGGTTTCATGCAAAGAGCACCGGAGATTTGAAAGCTGGGTATAATGCCAAATATCTTTCCCCCATTTTCTGAGATCATTTTATGTATATTGTTCTCCTTTTTTTAGATGTATCTTGTTCTCCTTCGGTGAAGGATAAGCAAATAGGAAAATGTGAAATAATGTGATATTTGTTATTCATTCAATTACCGTATTTGTTGAGCTTTGAAAATACAGATCAAAATACATATAGTGGTTTCCGCCTAGGACAAAGATATTTAATAGCTGTAACATGATTTTCAATTATTTGGAAAGTTTTAGACCTGGGGAAAATATTTTGAATATTTAATGGATAACTTCCAAATCTTTGCTACGTAGCTATAGTGATAGCTTCCAAATCTTTTCTACCACATTATAGTGATAGCTTCCAAATCTGTTCTACCACATTAATTATAGTGATAGATTCCAAATCTTTTCTACTACTTTATGAATGCTTCCAACCTTAGTTCTGGCATTGATATTTTTTTTCTCGGTACCACCAGAAAGATTGCATGAGTTGGAAATACACCATCGGTGGGCTAGGGCCCACCTGTCATCCTCACATATGATGGTGTTTTTCATCTCTTGCATCTTTGGGATGGTATACGTACCTGGCAAAAAATAAACTCGAAACATGTAATAGATTGCTTCTAAATATTTGCTGCTACTTTGTAGAAAATTTCCAACCTCTGCTGGAAAGATACTTTACTTTTTTTCCACAAAGCTAGGCTACAACACAACAATCGCTATGACTCCATACACGTATCAATCCTTTCATAAATTGTTGCCATGCATGTGGGCCACTAGTAACTGATGGTACAGCTAATGCAGAAGTTTTCTTATAAAGTAGTAGAAAAATGTTTGGAAGCTATCTATTAAATGGTTAACATCTTCTTGGGTGGAAAACACTCTAAGAATGAAAACTTCAACACCTTGTAGAAAAATCGATACCCTCGAGCTTTATTACTCAAATGAATAAAAAACATTGAACGCATAAGTCCGGCATTCAACTCAACATTTTTTTACTTTGAACTAGCCAACATATACTAGAGGGTGAACATAAGCCTTATTGAGGATGTAGAATACATATCGCTAACCTCTGTATTGATAATAGATGCTAGCAGATGGTCTTTCATGGCAATGCAGAATGGTCAAAGAATATGTGCAACATCATGGTGAAACAAATGACTTATTATCTGCATCTCAACTCATATATTCACCCCCAAATTATCTACAACGAGTCGATATATCTAAAACCAAACTAACCGACAAAACTTATCGGACGCTCAGAAACCCACCAACGAAAAAAGAGGAAAAAATGCGGGAAATATTCTCATTCCATGCTAAAGAGATGACGAGGAGGGTTCGTTAAATGCCCTCTCCCTTCGACCGTTACAAAATCCAGGACGATGATGGATCCCTAATTATCTTCGGGTACGGCTTCAAAACCTTACATGCACATCCATAAAAACGCGCCCTCTCCATGTCCCAACCAAGCTAATTTTGCAAACATTTCTAGTTATTGAAGGTTCCATCCAAGGGCGTTAGCCGAGTTAGGCCATTACAGACACGAGAGACCTGGAGTCACGCCGAGTCATTCCTTAAGCGGATCCAAACCCCTCCAAAACCGCAAACCCGCTATTCTCTCACCCTCCTCTTCCTCCAACGGACCACGGCTGCAACGCTATATCATCCCACCTCACGCCTTCCCTGTCTTGGAATATCGTTAGTGTGATGTACTACAAACAACATGCATGAGCATAGAGGGATGAATTAACAACTGGATTTCTCGGGAGATCTGCGGCACAGACGATGAGCAGTCGCCTGCTCTCTCTCCAGAACACGAGAAAGAAGTAACCTTTTCTCCCTTCTGCTGCTTCTTTCTCTATAGAGGAGGAGGAGGAAAGATGACTGCTTGAGGTTGTACACTTCTTCTTGTAGTTGTTCTCCTCCTCTTCTGCTTGTTCCTCTTTCTGTATGTGAATAGAAGCATTTGGGGTTATGATTCGGGCATTCGGCTTCCTCTGCCGATTTTTATAAATTTTAATCTGTGTGATTTTCTTTCTCTGAATCTGTGGTACGTTTCCAGGCACTTTCCCCACCCCATCCGTGCCGAATTTCGCCGAGATTGCATTTTGATGGGCTAGAGGCGTGCTCCTGGACGTCTTTCATGGAGACCCTATTGGGTTCTTGATCCATGGCGGCCGGTCACTTCTTGGGCTCACCTTTCCCCGGCTAGCCTTGTGTTGGGCGTTGATCTCTTTGCTCCTCAGGACCTCGTCGGGTTGTTGCTAGTCCGGGGAACTCTGTGAAAAATCTTCGCGGCGGTGTAAGGTTTTTTTATTCGAGGGGGTTGGATGGCGCCGGTGGCCGATTTTGTGGATATCAGCTCCGATGAGGAGGACCTCCCCGTGGGCAACAAGTTGCCCTTCGACCCCCTGGGATGGGCGTCAAACCTTTTGGATGAAGATGAGGATGCAATCGGGGACGATTTCGATGATCCCATGATTAAGAGTGATTTGTCGCAGAAGACAGCCAAGCCTGATGATCTCGTGACTATGAGTGAGTTGTCTTCACCACCGGTGCAGCAGAAGAAGGCCAATAATCCTGGTGGTGATGGTCATGATGATGAGAACGACGATGACTGTGTGGTTCTAGACGGCGACCCTGATAAGGCTGTTACCATTGCCGACGAGGATGGGAGCGCGGGAGATGGCAGCTCGGATGAGTTGCAGATAGTCGCGGAGAAAGGCCCGGTATGTGATTCCTTCCAGTTTCATCTGTAGCACTGCATTTTGCGCGTGCCATAAAAGCATCACCTTTTATATTTGAAAGCATGTATAGAGGGTTGATATATTGAGCCGCATTTCATTCATTGTTGGGAAAGCCATGTATAAACGGTTAAAGATATGTTTTCTGCTGTGTGTGACTATCTCATATTGATTTCACTGGATGTCTATGCGTGACGCTAGAATCAAGTAGCTACGGCGGCTAATGTCTGGTAGCATGCACTAATTTGATCTTATACTGTTATCTTTTTTTAAATGGAACCAGCAGGAGAGCTGCCCGGAGAAAGCCCGATGGGCTGAGAGTACAAGGCACAAAAAGTAAACATAAAGTCCCAGAAAAGACCAGGGACAAAGGGATGGTCATAGGCCAAAGAAAAAGCCTATTCTCCCCTAATAATGCGGCCAAGAGACTATGCACCCGCAAAAGCCCAAAGAGCTGCCTCGTCTTCGATTTTCTGGACAATTGCCCTAGAGGGTTGTTCGAGGCCATCAAATGTGTTGGCGTTACGCTCCTTCCAAATTTCCCAACATACGAGAATGATGAGCGATTTGAGGCCCTTAGGTAGAATGTCTGGCCTAAATGCCATAGTAGTCCACCACTCATGCACAAGGAAGTCAGCCATGAATTTAGGTCAGCTGATAGCCAGCCAATCCAAAGGGACACGTTGGTCCAAAAGCATCGTATGAAATGACACTTGGCAAAGAGGTAATGTCCGGTCTTAGGGGCACACCTACACAACACACATAGACGGCTGCAAGGCCAATCTCTATGGTTGAGCCAATCAGAAGACCACAACCTATTAAGATTCGCTAGCCAGGTAAAGAATTTGCATTTGTGAGGCACCCATACCCTCCAAAACAGAAAGGAAAATGTAGTCTGTTGAGGTAAGGAACTAAGCCTTATAGGCCGAGCTCGCTGAGTACTCACAATTTGTGGACAAAATCCAAGTGATGTCGTGCTTGGAGTTATCTTGTAATTGCACCTGTTGTGTCATGGACCAGAGATTCACAAACTCTGGCAAATTATCCCACGTGGCTCTTGGTGCATTGTGAACCCAAGCCGAATCTGCCAAAGCATCTTTTAACGATATGTTCATTGGCACTTGAGGCACGGAATAAATTTGAGGTGAAGTCCCTAGGGCGCTGACTGCAGTGCCATGTGGCATTCCAAAAGAAGATTTTCTCGCTGTTGCCTACGATGGTGTTTGTTGAGATTGCAAAGAGCATCATGTCAAAATCATCATATGGGATCTCTGACCCCCACCCACAACTTATGAGGCACCTTCCATTCATTCTATTACCAACAAAGCTGAAGGGCGCAAGAGAGGTTTTTGAGATTAAGGATCCCTAATCCCCCTTTGTCAGCTGGGTGATAGGTTAGCCTAGTTGAGCTTGCATACCCCCCAACCCCCGAGATGGGCTCCGAACTGGCCCAAGGGAAATGTCTTCGAATGTGGTCTACATCCTTAAGAACGCTTTTTGGGGCTTTGATTGCCGTGAGGTGGTAGATGGGTTGAGAAATGAGAACTGATTTGACTAGGGTAAGACATCAACTAGGGGCGATAAGTTTTCCCTTCCAAGGTGCAAGTTTGTTTGCAACTTTGCCAATTACGGGCTAAAAGTCACACCTCTTGAGACGATGGGTGAAGAGAGGAAGGACGAGGTAAGTGATGGTAAGCTTTGAATGTTTTGCCGGCACATTCACGAGAATGTCGTCCATATTGATATGGGAGAAACTAATCGTTGTTACAGACAATTTGCTTCAGTTTGTGCAAAGGGCCGAAGCTTCACCGAAGAGTTGTAGAATTTTAGCTAGGGACACAACTTCTTGCATGGAAGGTGCGATGAAGAGAACTGTATCATCCTCATACATCAAGATCCAAAGTTGGTCCAGGCAGTGCTTCAGCTTACTAAGAATGCCTTGGCAAAATGCTTCCTGAAGAATGTGCTGAAGCGGGTCTATAGCCAGAACGAAAAGTAGCGGGGATTGCAGATCACCTTGCCTAAGCCCACGTCCATGCTTGATGGGCCCTATCGGGATGTCATTCAATTGGATTTTGGAGCTGGAGGTGGCTAGAAGGGCAAAAATCCAGTTGTGCCAGCGTGAAGGGAATCCCAGCCTCTGAAGAAGGGAAAGCAGGTACTCCCAGCGGACAGAATCAAATGCTTTGGTAATGTCTAGTTTGAAAATAAAGCTAGAATCTTCTTTCTATGCAGACTGTGCACTGTGTTCCCTACCACCATGTAACAATCATGAATGCATCATTGCCTAATGAAGGCGCTTTAGCATGGAGAAATGAGGGGGTCCATGTGTGGTGTGAGGCATTATAGGCAAGAATCTTTGTTAGGATCTTAGTTATGGAGTATATAAGGGATATAGGCCTGAAATCTGCAATACTAATGGCCTCCTCTTTCTTCGGGAGAAGAACAATGTTGGCTGTGTTAATGAGTGGAAGCTTTGATGTCCAAAAATCATAAAGAGTCTTGATTACAGCCATGATCTCAAGGCTGACAATTGTCTAAAAAGATTTGAAGAAAAGGATCATGAAACCATCATGCCAGGAGCTTTGTCAGGCAGCATGCAATCAATTACCTGTTGAATCTCCTCTTCGGTGAAGAGGTCACCAAGGGATTTGAGATCATGGGAAGGGAGGTTATGGAGGTCCCAGTTAAGATCAGCTGCTAGGGGACGAGGTGGGGACATTAGCCCTGAGAAGTGGTGATGTGCCAAGGCCTCTTTCTAATCATGTGTGGTTTCCCAGCTTGACTCTAATTGAAGTACGTGGATGAGGTTTCTCCAGCGCCTAGCATTGATGTGAAGATAGAAGAATTTTATGTTAGGGTCCCCTTCTTCGAGGAAGGTTAATCTCGAAGCTTGCCTTTTGTGTGCCCTCTCGATAACTACAAGGCCAAGGATATGCTTTTTAAACCTAGCACGAAGGTCTTTCTCTTCCGAAGATAAGCTTCTAAAGTCTTGGGTACTGTTGAGGCGAGAAATAACATCAAGTGATGTTAATAACTGAAGCTTGGTGTCTCCCAAGAGTTGGCTCTTCTAGACCCTAAGCTCATGTGCCATGTTGCAGAGCTTGTGATCTAAGATATGGAAGGGTACATGATGGTGTGAACAAGTGCTCCAAGATCTCTTAACAACATCGGAGAATCCTAGAAGCCTCGTCCAGAAATTCTCGAATTTGAAGGATCTAGATCTTCTTGGGCCACTTTGATTGGAAGGAAGGAGCGAAAATGGTCAGAGTGAGCGGTCGAAAGGGCATGTACGGCATGGTGGTTGAAGGTAGAAACCTCATTGTTACAAAGCACTAGGCCTAGTCTAACTATTGTTGGGTTGGCCCTTCCGTTGCTCCAAGTAAATCTTCTGTTTTGGAGGCGGATTTTTTGAAGGCCGCAAGCATTGACAGTTATGCGAAAATGACCTATTTCATGTTAAGACAATTGTTGTTCTTGTCCCTAGTGCTCAAGATTTGGTTGAAATCCCCAATAATGAGCCATTTGCACCCTATCGTTAGCTAAATGGAGGCGATTTCTTGTAGGAAGTCGTTCTTCCTTGAGGCTCTTGTCGAGCCATAGATGGATGCTATGGTGAACTCAATCACTGACTCCTTAATGAGCACCAAAGCGGTGATGTGGAAGTTTCTGAGGGTGACGTTCTGGAGATCCATAAAGTTCTTGTCCCATAGCAATAAAATCCCCCCTCTTGGTCTTAAGACTCTATTGGTCGGTCTATGAGCAAAGGTTGTGAGTCTCCCAAGGATAGGGATAATATTTGGATGCACATCACATAGCTTAGTTTCTTGAAGACAAGCTATATGATAGTTGATCGATGATACCATTTCATATACCGTATTGCATCTGGCCGTTGAGTTAAGACCATGCACATTCCAACACAGGATGCTAAGGTTAGGGCCAATCATGAATAGAAGAATTGCTGCGCAAAGCTCTCTTTATTTTAGAGAACTAAAGGATGAAAGAAAAAGTAGTAGCATAACACAGGGCGCTATAGTTGGAGTCGACTGGAGGTGCAGGCCACTAGAACATTAATTAGGTCTGAGACAATTCACTCAATATAGAGGGCCAAAAACAAAGGAGACGCCATGCAGCATGAAGTTTAACATGTGGATAGGAGATGACATCACATAGGGTGCAAACACTCGCATAAAAGGATGATGAGCAGCTAGGCCAGCTCCCCGGCCGCTTGCTTTAGAGCTTCAGGCACACCATCACCTAGAAGTCCCACTAGTGCTTGGTCCCTACTGTGATTGTCCAACTAGAATAGAGCAACCAAAGTGAATATGGCTTGATCCAGCAGTAGGCCATTGAACATGGTCGCATACTCCTGCATGGCCACAACTAGGGGCTTAGAGTCATCAAGAAGGCCAATTTTACGGCACAGATTGTGCTGAGCTTGTTGTAATGTAGACATCGGGTGGGAAGTGGATAGCCTTGCACTATGTCTCACCTTGGATAGGTTTTAGAGCCTTTTTGTCCTTCCACAGCCTAACCTTTGTGCAGGCTTTGGGAGCAGCGCATGCGGTGGAGTGGAGAAGAGCTCATCCACCGAGCTTCTAGATGGCCCCCCTGACCTCCTGCACGATGCACAGAGGGGGGGGGGGGGTAGTAGCCGGAACGGTAGTCACAGGCGATTCATTTGAGGGCATCGATTGTAGGCCCATCGATGGTTGGGGAGGACTCTACTGCAGCACCAATTGGGCAGTAGGGGTGGTCGGCGGGGCAGGTAGGGCCAATCCAGGTTCTTCGGCAGGCGACCGAAGACCCAAGGCACAGGAACCAAGCAATGGTCCGCCTGACTAGCAGCAGGGCAAGAACCGGCATCCAGTCTAGCAAAAGGGGGAGGCAACCGGCTAGTTGGAGGTGGCACAGGAGCACAAAGGGAGGGGATGCAAATGGCGACTGGTGGCAGCAACGGTGTCTCCACAATACATAATTTGTCCACCACTAGGCCGACTTTGAGAAAGTACTCGTCAGCTTTACTCATCCAAGACTTCTGTGCAGACTGCAAATCGGACATTCAAGAGTGAATATATTCAAAGGAAGCATGAACTAAGGAGTGGACTTTGTCTGTGAGGAGCTCTTGCAGATCAGCACACAAAGGCATGGGCTTACAGGGCAAAGGTTGCTTGGAGCTCGGGCGTTTGTAGTGCTTGAAGTTGCTCTGGTGGTGGGAGGAGAGGGGCGGCCTCATTAATAAGTGCCTTAGGCTCAAGAAGAGCTAGTGGCCTGAAGCTCGGCTCTGTTAGAGGAGATGTCAAAGGGATATCAATGTCATCCGACGGGCACCGGCCAGAGTGCCTCCCACCCTCGGAGACTCTTATTCAACATGGAGAGCGCGTTCTATCATGGCGATGGCCGGCATGGGATGCATCAGCCCTACTACGTCAGCCATGCCCACGTTGGTGGCCAGACGCATCATCCTCACCGTCGTAGTCGGGGCGCCTATTGTGGAAATGAGCACCGCGTGGGTGGTCATTGTGGCGCACAAGGCGACCATGGCACTCCACTCCTCATCATCGCTAGAATTATGGGGGTCATTGCCGCATCTGGCTATGACGCCGCGTGGGGGAGGGACGAGCTGAGGGGTCTTGTTAGGCCCCGGCTCCCCATCCACCTTTCCCAGGAACCATGAGAAATAGGTGGATGTCGGAGCAAAAGGTGGCACCGAGTCAAGGGAGGAGCTGTAGAGGAGGACATTGTTTGTCGTGTAATCTTCAAGTCAGACGAGGTGGATGATGATGCGGTACTTGGTGTTGTATTGCCAGCGTTCCACTAGGACCTCTGAGACCTGCAAGGACAAAGAGGGAGCACCTGTAGGCCTGTGGGTGAAGGTCAGCAACATCGTCTTTGGGATTTTGCACGGGTTGGGGATCCATGCCCATGTGCTGATGGAGCTGGTGTCTAAAGGATGCAACATGTTGATGGAGATGTGCTCGAGGGTGTAGGAGCGGCTGATGATGCGCTCGACAATCTTCGGTGACCAGGCGTGAATTGGCACCCCCTCCAGGCACAACTTAACAAAGAGAGGGCAGCGCCGAAAGCCTGGCTGAGGCTCCTCCAAGGTTTGAGATGCACCTCGACCCCGTTGCACTTGACCTTCGTCTATTTGGACGCTGCTTCATAGTGCTTCTTGTTCTCGAACTTGATGAGGAAGGGTTCCAGGGCGTGCTTGGAGACGACCACTTCCTCCTGTGGAGATGGAACTCGTCCAAAGTTGCATCCTCAATATGCCTTGCCCCGCCACCTAGGGGCAGGCTAGCAGCCCAGGGCACCAAGTCCTCATCTTAAGTCTTGGCGCAGGAGGAGTAAAGGGCCTGGGGTGCTGCTGTGCAACGTTGCGACTGGCATTGAAGATGTAGGTGAGCCCTTGACTACCGTGGCATAAGTGCGTGGAGGGGATCCGACTGTAGAAGGAGTTTCTGGAACCACGAGCACGCTGAAGATGCCAGATGTGGGGTGCGGAGGAGGAGGAGAGGGTATCGATGAGGTAACGGCTTGGATCTGGAGAGCTCACGCCGCAGGGAGTGGGGGGAGAAACTGAGTGATTTTGGGTAGGACTGGATTCAAGCTGGGGGAGGGTGGAGGAGCGTCTCAGGAGGTTTAGGATGAGGCATGGGTGGCCAGGGGTGGCAAAGGCGATGGGGGAAGCTCTCTCACCTCTCTCGCGATCGCTGATGTATCTTATGCTGTTGTCACTGCTTCAGAATGTGCCTTGTGATCCAAACAATACGGAAGTGCTTAGGGATACAGTGTTCTAATGTGGAGATGAAGCATATGTGTCTGCCTATTCTATTCATATCGTCGGGTTTTGGTTCATGTCAAATCAGTCATAGAAACTTAAGTTTGTCTTCAGTAGAAATCTTTTATTACATTTACCTTAAACATTTGTCTATCCTTCTGCAGGTAGCATGCAGGGATTTCCCTCACTCGCGCCATTTATGCTCGAACTTGCCCTTCAGCACTACTTCTCACGTGAAGCATTGTAGCATGGTCAGTGACAGACATTTTCACTTCCTGATGTTGTTGGCATATGGCAATACAACACATTGAACACAGTAGCAATGTGGCGAATAGATTTTCTCTAACACGATTGCATTTTTGTTCTTCAAATGCAGTGCCACTGTTTTGTATGTGACGCTCCAGCGCCGTGCAGTTATTGGGGTAACGGAACCACAGTTGCTGATCATTGCCATGCTACGGATAAGGAAACTAAGTGGAAAACACTCAGGCAAGCATTTAGGTGCAAAAGTCTGCAAGCGTCTGGTCCAGAAATACACCAGAATGCCATGTGGTCAACAGTGATGTCACCCAGACAGCAAGCGCAAGCTACGCAGTGTCAAGTTGCAGTCCCACAATCCCTTCTGTCTGCAGTACCAAATATTTTTCACCCTTCTCTTGCCAACCGAAGTCCTCTTTCGAATGAAGTGAGCCAAAACCAACAAAGGCAACCCTCAGTTAGTCTCTCACTCAGTGTAGATGGAACCATCAGTACACCAAGAGCTGGAAGAGGTACAGGCAATGCTCGCGTCGCTCAAAATACTCATTCGCGTGCAATATTCAAAAGAGCAGGGGCTGTTTCTCCAGGTCACACAACCACTAACGCTAACCGATTTGGTTCTGCTGCTGCTTCAGATAATTCCCTGATGCGCCAGACTTTGGCACTTGTATCTCAGCCCGATCCAGTTCAAGTTGCACCAGGAACCAATGCTTTCACTGGTACTGCTCAGAACAATGCTCCTCAGAGAGATTTCAGTGCACCAATAGCATTTCAGACACAGCATGGTCAACCGGCAGCAGCATATTGTCAGGTTGCCTCAGATGGAATGACTGTCGTAGGACCGCAACTTTGGCGGTGCACCTCACCTGCAACTCACAGAACACAATGCCTGCAAGAACCAGCAATCGATGTTAGCAAAAAACGTTTGGAACACATACTTGCTAGTGTGGCATTTGATCTGTTCGGTCTGGGGGTACCAGATTACAGTATCAGCACCGCACAGTCTCAGCATTTAACGACTAAGCATGGACCTGTGCATTCCAATGCAAGCCAGGGGTTAGGTCTTCAGCAACAGTCCGTCGCAGCAACAAAGAACTCGACATCTTCTCATGTGCTTGATTTATCCAATCAAACAGCAGGTGGGAATGTTCAGGCAGATGGATCACTGCAAACAACACAGAATTGGCACCATCTGAATCGCCAGAGCAGCTCATCGGAATGATTTTGCGAGTGCTCCTGCTGATGGATCATCGGTAGAAGCTGCTCATCAGAACGAGTGAGATACCAAGGCTGGAGTCTACAAACATCCTATTTGAATTTGATTGGGGTTAAGCAGTGCCCTGACAGGCTGCGTTAGCAATAAATCGGTGGCACCGACGTGCCACTCTCTAGGTTTCCTTCATAAGACAGAGAGATGTTCCTTGTACAGTTTGTAGACTCTGTGGCAGAAATGTTCTGCTTCATGCTTATTGTTTACCTGTCTGTCGTACATGCCTCTTAGGGCCTAGATGCGACGTCTCTTTGGGCTTAGGTGTTAACAGTTATCGCCCTGAAGTTGGACAAAATTTCGATTCCCATACTGTTGGTCATATATCTAAGGTTCATATTCTGATGCCAAAATGCATGTTTGGAGTAGTACCTCAACCATAGGTATACCTCCTTACAATGTAAAATTTACAGGTACAAATAGCTGACTTGCTATCAATTCCCTGATTGTTGGATCACATATCTATGGTTCATAGTGATGCCAAAATGCACGTTTGAGGTAGTACTCAACCATTGGTCTACCCTCCCCAATGTGAAGAAGTCAGGTACAAATATTTGAGTTGGGAATCCATTCCCTGACCGTTGGATGTGTATTTATGGTTCCTCCTGTGATGCCAAAAGCATGTTGGATGTGCAGGACATCGGAGCAGGAGTCAGATGCAATGCTTAGTTTGTTCAACCATGATCAACAGCAACGATGTTTCTTTCCTTTTTAAAGAGAGTGCCATCCACAGAAGTTACAGCTCTTCAGTTTACAGCTTTCACATTGTGAGTCAGTATACGTAGAATAAGTCCTTGGCTTCCTGTTAAGACGGATCAAAGGCTTAGTGCAAAGGAACCGGTTATTCAATTTTGCGAGTTTATGCCGAGGCAACAAGCAAAGCAGGATTTGGAAGGTGCTTAAAGCTACTACATCATGGATGATGTCTCGTGCAAGGTGAGCCTCCTCGGCCACTTCTATTGACGCATGCTCCACAAGCACGGCCGCCGAGCTCCCCAAGGCTGACGCATGCTCCACAATTCAAATAGACCACTTCTATCGACGCATGCTCCACAATCTATAATGGTTTAGATATTTAAATCTATCATCTTTGCTTATATCATTAATAAACTTAGCAAGTTGAATTTCAAATCTTATCAAATAAATGCTTGATATGTTCTTAAGATAAAACTTGACAAGTCTAATACCTTATGGTATCATAAGAAGCAAATAAATTAAACGGATTCAAGACCGATATACAAAGAAGCAACTCTGTATTAACCTCATCAAATCGATTGTCAAGCTCTTGCCAAATTATATTAGCTCTCTTATATAATATCATTTTCAAATTACATCTTAACCATTGACATGATAGCTTGAAGCATACACCTTTAAGCTTGAATCATATTGGAGATGACTAACATCATAAACAGGAGATGTTTCTTGTTCTTTTTTTTTTTTTGGAATAGGAGGTGGTTCTTGTTCTCACACTATCATAAAAACTATTTTTAAAGACGGGTGGTAACCTGTTTTCATATATGTTTAGCTCACCCGCCTGTGATCGAAGACTTGTGGAAATAGATGATTTTCACATACGCAAAAGAGATCGCATGTAGAATCCTATTACAACAGATGATTCACTTAAGTGGTCCGTCTGTGATAATTGGTCCCCGAATCGATATTTTTTGACTTAAAAAAAACGAATTTTTTTCAACAAGGCACTCTCATGGTCGTGACGTCGCAAGTCACAAGTCACACGCATTATTGCGTGAAATACATATGCATGCGGTTCTTAGTACTCGAACTCAAAATCTCTCAGCTCGTACGAACCCTTCTCACCATCCTACCACAGAACTACTACTGATCATAATAGCATATGTATTTTTTTTATATCTTCTACCTGAAACTTCAGTGATTATTTGAGCATCTAAATAACTTCAAATGAAAAAAATTTCAACTAGAAAGATGTAGATCTCGTTAAGGACTATAACTTTCATATAAAATTTATCCTCATCTAATTTCGTATGAAAAAGTTATGATTTTTTAAGATAAACTATCATCCAATATCAGAAGCGGTTCACATAAAGAACCAGTTGTAAAAATAGAGAGCTATTTTTAGAGACGGTTCACATAAAAAATCACATTTGAAAATAGATGACATCTTATCTTAAAAAATTTATAACTTTTTCATACGAACTTGGATAGGAAAAAACTTTATATGAAAATTATAGCACTCTACGAGATCTACAACTTTGTAATTGATTTTTTTTTTTCATTTGAAGTCATTTAGATATCGAAATAATCATTTAAAATTTTAGACATAAGATATCAATGAAAAGGAATACATATGCTATTGTTATCACTAGTATTTCTGTAAGACAAGTCTTATGGTTGACAGTGGAGATATTTGATCTTCTTCTTGTTGATCTTGTTAGAGATATTGAAGTTAGTAGTGTTTTTTTTATTCTACTTATTCTTGAGTTAATTATATTAATAAGATTTATGATAATAATATCATGTGAAACTTATGTGTGAAATTTTAACTGATTGTTTGGAAACCTAAATGACCTTAAATAAAAAAAGTTTTGAACTACAAAGTTGTAGATCTCGTCGATAACTATAATTTTCATATAAAATTTGTCCTTATATGAATTCTTATCAAAACGTTATGAAGATTTTAAGATAATATGTCATCCATTTTTAGAGATGGTTTCTTATGTGAATCGTCTCTAAAAATGATCATCTATTTTTATAGGTGGTTCAAATAAGAAATCGCTTTTGAAAATGACCATTATTACCACAAGCAGTTTATGTAATGAACTGCATATGGAAATGATCTTTACACAGGTAACTTCTTATGTCATTCGTCTCTAAAAATCGCTCAGCCAGTTTGCCATAAAACCAGCTTGTGGAAAAACACCCTAGGTGTGTCAAAAAATAGTTTTTTAGTTATGTTATGTTTGCCCTTGAGCTACAATCAAAACTGGAGGTGATTCTTGCTGATGAGTTTGACCTTGAGCTACAATCAGAACCGGAGATGATTCTTGTTGTTGAGTTTGCTTTCATCCATATTTTTTTTATCTTTGCTTTATGTTTCTGAAAAAGTGAGGCAGTGCCGCCATTTCTTCATTTCTTAACAATGCTACATTTACAATTCAAAGTAAAACTAAGTCAGAACTTAACTATTGCCGAATTTCAAAAACTACAGTATTATATTTTGACTATATTACAATACTAAAACATCGATTGTGTTCATTGCTAAAGCATACAACAACGAGAAAGAGGTAAAATCTACCCTCAAGTTGACTCTCCAGTCAAGCGAATGATACTCTCATTTGAACTGAGTCGGCATGGCTCTGTAGGTTGGATTTGCTCTCAAGAAAATGTTCGACGTGGCCATTGCCACGCGTGAAGATCTTTTCATCACCTCCAAACTCTGGTCAGTCTTCTGATTATGAGACCTGAACGTTCAGTGCTTAGGCACTTGCAACTGCAGCAATCTTTGAACACTGCTGAAGGCATACAACATCTTGGAATGAATCTATTTGAGTATGATGTGTGTTGGTCCGATCTTTTAAAAATTAATATGATAAATTGATTGGTAAAGTTTTGATGTTGATAATCCAAAAGTTTCAAACAGAACAGATAGAGAACCCTTGCAACCACTACACTGCTACTCCGTGGTTATCAACCGTGTCAAGACACGGTTGATCTCGTCAAGAAGGTTTTTTTCTGCAAGCGAATCGAGAATACAAGTAAGAACAGGTAGATACAATCTAAATATTACTAATTACCAATGAAGTGCTTTAGTTGGGGTTCCACAAACCGAACAAGCGGCGAAACTGTATAAAACAGAATAATCTATGCAAAACCCAAGACTAAACTATGATAGCTACTATGTATACATAGGGGAGATGTGAGGAGGTCAACTTAGGGTTGTGTAGCCGTGAAAAGAGATGTGAACAACCTGGACTCCGATCCTGACACAATTACAAGACCCAACTAAGTCCAAAACGGTGGTACAGCATCTTATTTCTTTGACTCTAACTAAACTAGAAGGAATATTTAGTCGAGCTCCTATCCATTGGAAAGGGCTCGTCGTAAGCTTTCAGAAATGTTTAAGATTGTCTAAAATAGACTTCGTATGAGAGAGTTATGCCGTTTTACTGACGTGTTGTCCTGCGACTCGACCTCGACCACGACCACGACTTCGACTACAACCACGACTAAAGCTCAGCCTCGAGTCCGCGTAGACTTAGCCTTTGAGGGGTGACGTCTGGGTAAGGTTGTGGTGCTTCTCCTATGTTCTTAAGCAATAAAATATCACAAGAATTTAGTAGGAATCCATCTAAGAAAGCATGAACAGCGAGAAACGAGTTCATCTAGTGGTCTAATTATCGTACACGTGCTATTGTAATTGGACCTTGTATGATTTGAGGATTATTGGCGATATTAATCGTATCCGAAGGAGCCATGGGCTCATCCTCTCCTTCTTGAATTGGAGTCGTCCTCGAGTCAAGCTCATCTTCTTCTCCCAAGTATGGCTTCAAATCAGAAATGTTAAACGTGGGACTAACCCTAAAATCTGCAGGTAGGTCCAATTTGTATGCATTGTTATTGATTTTCTCAATTATCTTAAATGGTCCATCATCTCTAAACATAAGCTTTGATTTTCTAAATTTTAGAAACCTATAATTTGTCAAATACAACCAAACTAAATCACCTGGTTCAAATTTTATTTATTTGCTACCTTTATTTCTGGTAATCCTATACTTTTCAGTCATACTTTTTATATTATTTTTAGTGATTTCATGCAACTTAAGAATAAATATAGCACACTTCTTAGCATCTAAATTAAATCTTTCAAAAGTAGGCAAAGGTAGTAAATCAATAGGAGCACGGGGATTAAATCCATACGCTACCTGGAACAGACTTACCTTGGTGGTGGAATGTACCGACCTATTGTAAGAAAATTCAATATGTGGTAAATACTCTTCCCACATTCTCAAATTTTTCTTTACAACAGCCCGTAACATGGTCGATAAGGTATGGTTGACAACCTCTGTTTGACCATCAATTTGGGGAAGACACGTAGTAGAAAACAGCAGTTTTGTTCCCAATTTATTCCAAAGTGATCTCCAAAAGTGACTAAAAAACTTTATGTCATGATCTAAGACAATAGTATTAGACACTCCATGTAGTCAAACGATTTTCCTGAAAAATAAATCAGCTATGTTTGTAGCATCATCATACTTGTAGCAAGGTATAAAATGTGCTATTTTAGAAAAATGATCCACAATTGCAAATATGCTATCCCTCCCCCTTTTTGTTATAGACAATCTAAAATAAAATCCATAGAAATATCCTTCCAATGTGCACTAGAAACATGAAGAGATATGTAAAGACCATATGGTTTTAAGCGAGACTTAGCTTTATTGCAAGTGGTGCAACGTGACACGTAGCGCTCGACGTCACATCTCATCTTTGGCCAAAAGAAATGAGCGGCCAGCACACATTTAGTCTTCTTTGCTCCAAAATATGTCATCAATCCTCCTTCATGCGCCTCCTATAACAATAAAAGACGAACGGAGCTAGCTGGAATACATAGCTTGTTAGTACGATAGAGTAATCTGTCATTCAACATATGTTTATTCCATATTTTCTCTTCTTTACAGAGTTCAATAACTTCTTCAAAATCCAAATCAGCAGCATGCAAGTCCTGAATGGTCTCTAAATCAAAAATCTTATGATCAAGTTGAGATAATATGGTATAACATCTAAAGAGCACATCAGTAATCATATTGTCCTTTCTTTTTTTATGTTTTATGATATATGGAAAAGACTCAATAAATTCTACCCATTTAGCATGTCATTTATTTAGTTTAGCTTGACTTCTAATATGTTTTAGCGATTCATGATCGGAATGTATAACAAATTTTTTGGGCCATAGATAATGTTGCCAAGTTTCAAACACACGAACTAAAGCATACAATTCTTTATCATAAGTGGAATAATTCAGACTTGACCCACTTAATTTCTCACTGAAATAAGCAATAGGTTTACCTTCTTGAATTAGCACACCTCCAATTTCAATCCGACTAGCATCACATTCTAGTTCCAAGGTCTTACCAAAATCAGGGAGTTGGAGAAATGTAGCATGAGTGAGCTTCTCTTTCAACAACTTGAATGCTTATTCTTGTGCAGGTCCCTATTTGAAAACCACTTCTTTCTTTGTCAACTCATTTAATAGAGTAGCAATTGTGCTGAAATCCTGCTCAAATCGTCGATAGAACCCCGCAAGACCATGAAAGCTTCTCGCTTGTGTAACAGTCTCAGGAGTTGTGAGCTCTTTATGGTTTCGATTTTTGCTTCATCCACCTCTATTCCCTATAGAGTAATAATATAGCCAAGAAAAGAGACTCGATCCGTATAAAAGATGCACTTTTCGAGGTTACTAAACAAACATGCATCTCTCAAAGTGTTAAAAATAGCACTTAAATGATCAAAGTGTAGCTCATATTACTTATTGTAAATCAAGGTATCATCAAAGTAAACCACCACAAATATCCCAATGAAGGCATGCAAAACATCGTTCATCAATCGCATAAAAGTACTTGGGGGCATTAATTAACCCAAAAGGTATTACTAACCACTCATACAAACCAAACTTAGTTTTAAATGTATTTTTCTATTTATCTCCAAGTTTCATTCAAATCTGGTGGTATCCACTTCGCAAGTCAATTTTAGTGAAAATTATAGAACCACTCAACTCATCAAGCATATCATCTAACCTAGAGATAGGGTGACGATATCTTATAGTAATATTATTGATGGCTCTACAATCAACACACATACGTCAACTACCGTATTTCTTAGGAACCAAAAGAACAACATAAGGGCTAAGACTTTCTCGTACATACCCATAGTCCAAAAGATCTTAGACTTGTCGCTGAATTTCCTTAGTCTCTTCCGGGTTGGTCCTATATGCAGTACGGTTCGGCAAAGTTGCTCCCAGAATCAAATCAATTTGATGTTCAATCCCTCAAATAGGTGGTAATCCCGAGGTACCTCTGCTGGAAATACATCCACTTAGAAGTCTAATTCCATCGGACTTAGAAGTTGTTGTTGCTTTCTCCCTTTTTGATGGAAAAACTTTTTTCGCTACTTGCTGATTTTTAGATTCATTCTCAAACTCTTTTCTCTTATTTTCAGGCATCTCTTGTTCACATTTCACAAGTTCAGCAGGGGTTAAAGGTAGAAAAGTTATTTTCTTTCCTTTATGCATAAGGGTGTACTTATTTCGTCTACCATAATGTGTTGCATTAGTATCAAACTACCATGGCGGTCCTAGCAAAAGTGAACATGCTTGCATAGGTACTACATTGAAATCAACACAATTATGGTATGAACCAATAGAAAAATGCACCCTACCTGTTTGCATTACCTTCACCTTACCACTGTTGTTAAACCATTGAATATGATAAGGGTGAGGACGGTTTTTTATTGGCAAGGCAAGCTTCTTGATCATATCTGAACTTACTAAATTGTTGCAGCTTCCTTCATCAATAATGACTCAAACATGATAATCCTTGACTATGAGGAACATTTGAAACAAATTATGGTGTTGTAGCTGTTCTGCTTGCTCCATTTGAGTGCTTAACACTCGCTGCACAATAAGGGTCCGATAATCCTCCGTGACAGTGGCATCGAACACTTCCTCATGGTCAATATCTATCTCATGACCATCCTCATCACTTGCATGGTTAGCTGCAAGAGCATATTCATCCTCAACATCACTAGCACTTACATATCCACCATCTTCTGTTACAATATACGCTTGCTGACTTGGGTAATCCTTCATAACGTGGCCCATTCCCTTGCATCAGTGGCATACAATCCCGATCGATCGGCCTGTAGAAGCAATTGAAAAAGAGCTCTTAGCTAGACCCTGCGCACTTAAGGATTTGCTTACCTCGGGAGCGTGCGACGGTGTCGAAGGTACTGCTGAATGTGCCCTACTCAAGAATTGGGCAGCAGATTGTGTAGCTGAACGTGGAGCTATTTTGACTTGTCCTGATGTTGATTTTGAAGCGGTTGTGCTTTCAAAATTACTCCTTGGCCTCTATTGTCATCCCTGCAATTCTTTTTCTGCCAGACATGTAAGTTGGAATAATTTAGGTACACTATTATATTCTTTGTAATCAACTATGTCTTGAATTTCATGTCTTAACCCTCCATAAAAGTGTGCCATTACAGCATCTTTATTCTTAATAATATTACAATGCAACATACTAATTTGTAGCTCCTGATAATATTCTTTTACGGATCTATCACTTTGGTTTAAGTGCTGTAATTTCTTACGCAAATCACGTTTAAAAGAGGGTGGAATAAATTTGTTACGTATAGCAACCTTTAAAGCATTATATGTGGTAGGAGCTAATCCATCGATGCATATTCTATTCCACTAGATAATTACAAATTCTTTAAATTTACTAGTGGCTTGCCTAACTCTATGCACTTCAGGAACTAAATGAGCATTAAACTTCTATTCAACCATCATCTTCCAATCTAAATATTTTTTAGCGTCATAAGCACCTGCAAAAGATGGTATGGTAAACTTAACCTTAGCAAATGGATCATTAACACGCAGGTTATGTTGCTGAAAATTATTACCTCTTATACCTTGACGGTTGAAGTTTAATCTGTTCCATTATCGTGTATCAAAGGCATCTTGTTCTTGCCTCAAAATTTCATAATCTGCTCTTGTTCATGGGCTGCACCATGAGGATCCACACGCCCATAGTTTGGTGGCTGATTAATCACTCGATCAAAGAGTGTATTGAGCATGGCAATACTATCATTAAGTCATTGCAATGTAGTGTTTGTCTCCGCAAGCTTCTTATTGATGTCGTCATTGATAGCTTGTCAATGATCATTCAACACCATTGTGAGTTCTTCCCTCCAAACACACTCATATGCATCCGATGCTTCTCCTGCCATGATTAGTCGAAGATGAAAAACAATGAGAGATAAATTATCCCTATCGACTACTAGGTGGTGGAGGTGGAGTCACACACTCTCAAGCGTCTTACCACGCTCTTGCAAGTGTTCTTACCAATCACCGTAGTTGGCACAATCGGTGGCTGATTCGTGATACCTTATCGGGTGCGAGTGAAGTAGTTGCAAGGGGGAAAACCGTTCTGATCGAGAGAAGGTGTAGCTTGGACATACAGTATTTAGTAGCAAGGAATAGCAATAATTGAAATCAGATTAGCAAAACTAAATAAAAGTCCACAATACTCGTCACAGTTGTTGGCTCGAACACGTTCCTAGAACTAGCTCAAGCAAGCTGAAAACTATAATAGACATAAGCACAATGGAATAAAATTCGCAATGCAAATTGATTCTCTCTTTTTTTTAATTCTCTCTCTCTCTTTTTTGCACTCTTTGCTTCTTGCTTGTTTTTCTTTTCTGTTTTTTTTGAATGTGACACAAACTCAAAAACTCTTCTACTGTCTTTTCTAAGACTAGTGAGGTACGTGGGTCACAATTTTTTTTGGAGAGCAAAGGTATAAAGGTAATAAAAAGATACTCTCTCTCTCTCTCTCTCTCTCTCGCTCTCTCTCTCTCTCTCTTTGAACTTTGGCTACCTTTGTTTCGGCTATGGTGGTCGGATCCGAAAAGGTGGGCGATTCTGACTAAGTGGCCGGAGTGCCTGGTCGGGATCCCGAGTGGGTGGTCGGAGTGCCTGTTCGGACCCCGAGTGGGTGGTTGGAATGACTGATCGGGATCCCGAGGGGGTGGTCGGAGTGACTGGTCGAACCTCGAGCAGGTGGTCGGAGTGACTGGTCGAACCTCGAGCAGGTGGTCGGAGTGACTGGTCAAACCCTGAGCAGGTGGTCGAAGTGACTGGTCGGGACCCCGAGTGGTTGGTCGGAGTGCCTGGTCGTGCTCGAGTAGATGGTTAAGCGACTAGTGGTTGAACACGAGTTGATGGTCGACTCGACTAGAGACCATACTCGAGTAGATGGTTAAAGTGACTAGTGGTCGAACACAAGTTGATGGTCGACTCGACTAGAGACACAATCTCGGCTACAGAAAACAAGGGCAGGCCGAGATACACGATGACTAAACAGCAAGACTCGACACTAGAAACTAGATCACGATGACTTGACCAGCAACAAAGACACCGATGATGGACTCAAACTCAATAACGCGAATACTAAAAACGAAATTGCGAAGGCACAAAGTAGTTTGGACAGCGGAAAAACTAAGATCTAAATATTTTTGTGGGACAATTTTCTAGACTCTAGGTAATGGAAAACGATGAAATAAAGGGGACAACTAAGATTACCTAATGGGTAACCGAGGCTCTGATATCACTTGATGCGCGTTTGCCTGATCTTCCAAAAGGTAATATAATAAGTCGATTGGTGGAGTTTCGACGTTGATGATCCAAAGGCTCCGAATAGAATAGATAGAGAACCCTCGCAACCACTACACCACTACTCTGTGGTTATCAACTATGTAAAGATGTGGTTGACCTTGCCAAGAAGGCTTTTTCTGCAAGCAAATCGAGAACACAAGCAAAATAGATAGATGCAATTTGAATATTGCTAATTATCAATGAAGTGCTCGAGTTGGGGATCCACATACCGAACAAGCGGTAAAACTGTATAAACAGAATAATCTAAGTAAAACACAAAACTAAACTATGATAGCTACTGTGTATATATAGGGAAAATGTGAGGTGGTCAACCTAGGATTGTGCAGTCATGGAAAGAGACGTGCACAACCTGGACTCCAACCCTGACATGATTACATGACCCAACTAGGTCCAAAACGATGGCACAACACCTTATTTCTTTGACTTTGACTAAACTATAAGGAATATTTGGTCGAGCTTCTATCCATTGGAAAGGGCTCGTCGTAAGCTTTCAAGAATGTCCAAAATTGTCTAAAACGGACTTCGTATGAGAGAGTTATACCCGTTTTATTGATGTGTTGTCCTGCGACTTGACCTCGACCACGACTTCGACTACAACTACGACCACGAGTATAGCTCAGCCTCGAGTCCGAGTAGACTTGACCTTCGAGAGGTGACGTCCGGGTAAGGTTGTGGTGCTTTTCCCACGTTCCTAAGCAATAAAATATCACAAGAATTTAGTAGGAATCCATCCAAAGAAGTATGAACAGTGAGAAACGAGTTCACCTGGTGGTCTGATTGTCGTGCACGTGCTCTTGTAATTGGACCTTGTTGATAATCTAGATGCAAGGGAATTCAAGACTCATTTGTATACAAGACTCATTTGTATACATATGTATGTGAATTTTATATCTTTAACAATAAGGTGAACAACTTTTAAAGGTGGAAAAATCTCAGCTCATCAACCAAAACACAATTAAAAAAGAAAAACTGACAACAAAATAAGAGAGCCAATAGAAATAAACTAGAAGGGGATGAACAAAAGCATCGGATGAAACATGCACTTCATTTCGTGCAAAGCTCAGCTCTTTTTTTTTTTTTGCAGATTACAAGATATTTTTCTCACAAAAAGCTCTCACTTCCTACAAAGGCTAACCTCTCATCTAAAACCCTAGCTTATAAACTCAAATGACTAGCTCAAGCCTCCTACATAGCCCTACCTCTATATTTATAGGTCTAGGGAGGTAGCTTAGCCCTTAAACTTCCTTATTCTCAAAATACTCCTCTCTTCTAATGACCTCCTATCTACCATCAGGGTATTTGGGTGTATTTTTTGCTCCATCTATCGAACAGTCATGGTGCCTTCATGACTTAGTTTCGTCTCGACGAAAGCTTCACGATGATGGCATGTGCCCTTTATCCTTCCACGATTTTGAGGCCAAACTGTGAAACCGTCTCGCATGTTTCTCAAAGTGTGGCTTATTGTCACTTGCTTTCACCTTAAACAAGCATCCCTTTTATTGACACGTGTAATCCGTCTTGCGATCTTGATCGCCGGTGAGTCTCTCTCGCTTACGATCCCTCATGCTACCTTGTTACTTGTACTGACATCGCCTTCGCTTGACTTCATCAACACGACATCTTCATCATTCATTCCATGCTTTGCTTGACCTCCATACGCACAGCTAGGATCACCCTTGACTCCACTTGGCCCCCTCTATTGTCTGGCACCAAGCACCCCGCTTGGCCCAGATCATCCCGCCATCGGCCACCAAGTTGCATCCATCACCTATATATCATGAGACAAGGACACACATATATCCAAATCCAATATGAATTAGTCAATAATCAAAATCCTCAGTTAAAGCACATCTTAGAAAAATTGTGAACATCAGATGTTCCGGCGTTGTCATCTCCTCAACGCTGGATCATTCGGTATGTTCAATCCAGCAGACCGGCCATCTAACAACCTATCTACAAGAAATACTCCAACGAAGCATCGAGCGTTCATCCCTTTGAACGCCAGACCATCCAATGGGTACAAGTCCACTAGAGCCAGTTTGCAACCTCTCTACAAGAAAAGATCTGACATTCACTTCACTCCATCATCGGACCATCTGGTGTGCACTTCAGTGTTTGCCTCTGGGATAAAATACTTTGACGTGTACATTTTCCCATCACTAGACCATCCGGCATGTACATTCTTGCCAAAACTCGTTATGCAATATCTCTACAAGAAATAGTCTAGCATTCTCTTCACTTCATCGCTGGATCATCCGGCATGTACTTCAACTTTTGCTTCTGAGCTGAAATGCTCCGACATGAAGCTCATCTGAATGTCGGTCCATCCGACGTGTACAAAATCGCAAGCGCTGGATCATCTAGCGTGTATAATTTTCCTGGACTCAAAGACAAAACACGCCATCTCTATTTCTCCATAATTTTGGTTAGTCATGATCATAATTGCAGTACATAACCATGCTCATGCAATTCACAAATCAATAAACCAAAATAACAACATTTTCAATCACTCATCACATATAAACCAATACATATTTCAACTTGGTTTCTTATGATCCCAGCCTCCTCGGCTTTATCCTCCCTCCCGGCTTCCTCTCTCATTGCTCTCTCTCGCTCTCAACTGCAAGCCTGAGTAGGGCACCACCATTGAAGCACTACTGAGCTCAAATCCCACCCATGTGATCTTGAACTCGCCCCACCCAAGCCTCAAAACGCGCTGAGAGACGTCGTGCGAAGATTTCCTCTCAGTTTCCCATGCGAATCCTCCTTTTTCCAGGTTGATTAACCTTTCGCACACCGTTCTTTCCTAACTCCGGTGACTCCAATCCGGACATGTCGAGCAATCGTGGCAGGGAGTAAGGTGCAGCAAGACTCGGGTGTGGGGGCAAACTGGGAATGAATAGGGGCGTCAAACACGTGAAACAGGAGAAACACCATTTCACTATTTCGGCCCGATTCTTCGAATCGATTCCACGAGAATCACCTCACGTGCTATCATTTGGATCACCCAGAGGAGAATTGGCACTGATTCCCATATCCAAATAGGGCCATAGTTGCAACGGTGTTATACAACTAGTGATACTCCATCTCTTCAGCTAGATTATGTAAGTTTGTGCAAATTTTGTCTGGTCATCTGGTTGATCGTCGATGACGGAGGGTATCACAACAAAGCAAAGTGATGCAATTAGCCTCTAAGTTGGTACCTCACATTAGTGGCTTATGTTTTCTACGGGACCAGTGATAAAGGTAACTTGTAATTATAAGGCTCCAAGCATGCTACAACGTTGACATCTTCCATGCTTGCCGATTGTGCTGCCGGCGGTCGTCCTCACATTCTCTTTGGGCATGTTAATTATCTAGACCTCTAATTCGTGTTTTGGTAATTAATGACAACATTAATTTATGGACTAACATGTTTAAATGAGTTATGAAAAGGTTAGTCCCAAAGATGTTGTGAAGCTAGAAGAAGCATGTGTGGAAGATATGCAAATGGCTAGCTCAAGACAAAGGTATAAAATGTAGGGTATTTTTGTTTTGCCGGTCAAAGATGATTAGAGAAGAAATTTTACCAGATTAATAGGATATGTATCGTACTATTAAGAGGTATGTGCATTTACTTGAGATATCAAAAGTGCCACAATTGCTCAAACATGTTTTTCATCTAGAGTGAGGAATTTAGTTTGAGTGGAATCAAAGAAAAACTGCCTTTGGGTGTTTTGTGTTGTGGCGGTTTGTCCATCAGCAAAGGTCTGGTCTGACCGCTATATAGACAAGGAAATTTAGCTCGAGTTTTTGGTGTGGCGGTCTGATCGACGTGGTTAGGCAGTCTGACTGATGTATTAACTTGTTAGATTTGTTCAGACCTTAGTCCCAGTCTGACCGCGGTGCGTCCCGGTCTGATTGCCAAGGAACAGAGGGGTTCATACCCTCTGCTCTGGCTGTTGGTCTGACTGCCGAGCATGACTGGTCTGACCACCCGGGAATAGAGAGTTTTGATACTTTGTTTCCCGCTCACAGTCGGATCAAGAGACGTGGCGGTTTGACCGCTAGACCTGTGTTAGAGTCATGATTACAACTTTTGTATCCATTGTATGACTGGCGACTGATCGTCGGATGAACTACGATCAGACCGTCAGGTGCGCAGAGATGTCAAATCAGGAGCAACAACCATATTTTGAATGGTGGGCTATAAATAGATGCTTGGCTAGTTAAAGGGTGGTCTCTAGCACTACACTACAATACATTTGAGCACTTACTCTCCCTCTTTTGGCTTAGTGGTGCATATTTGATTGTGTGAGAGCATCGAGTGCATAATTTTAAAGAGTTTGACCATTGAGGCACTAGTGATCCTTCAAGTAAGTGTCATCAACTTGTTACTCTTGGAGGTTGCCACCTCTTAGACTGCTTGGAGGTGGTTGTGCTATTGAGCCCTTCAAAGAAGCTTGTGAAGGAGCCACGATAGTGTTTGTGAGAGGCTTTGAGCACACCTTGTCAGAGCGACAAAGTGCTACTTTAGTGGAATTGAGGTATTGAGTAGTTCAGTATTCTATTACGACTTAAGATCAAGTTGCTCGGTGTGAGCCCTTTCTCGTGTGAGAATTGGATACTTGATAGAGATGCGGTTAGAAGCTTGAACTAACTTCAACATGGATTAGGGGTGATCAGCAAATCACCGATACCATAGGATAAACTTCGAGTGTCATCTCTCGAGCTATTTACTTTACTATTGAGTTATTTACTTTCATATAATTTACCTTATGCAAGTTATCTTCCTAGAATATAAATTGTTACATGCCACCCTAGGATTGCAAACCTTGACATAGCTCTTTGTTATTTTGTACTGCTTTAGTGTTCTTTAGTTTATTTCTACAAGTTTTCTTGATTGCTAAGAAATTAGTTTTAAAATCGTCTATTCACCCCCTCTAATTGGTATCCTAAATCCTATAAGTGGTATCTGAACCTAGGACTCTTTTTTATAGTGGATTTAAGTATCCCGGAGTAGGATAATGGCTAGTGAGGCTCATGTCAATGTGGGGAAGCCACCGTTTTTTGAGAGGTTAAACTATGCATATTGAAAGGCTAGAATGACCGTATATCTTAGGACTATAGGCGGTAAGCTATGAGATATAGTAGATAAGTATTATGCAAATTTTTGATCCTACTAATCTTATCGTTGAACATAGAGAAAATACTCTTACAAATGCTCAAGCTATGAATATTTTTATGGTGCTTTAAATCTTAATGAGTTTAATCGTATTTGCAAATTTGAGACCGCTCATCAATTTTGGGAAAGACTAAAAGAAATTTGTGAAGGGACAACCATGGTCAAGGATAAAAAACTTTTTATCTACAAAGGCAACTTAAAATTTTTACTATGTTGCCAAACCAAAGCATTGCTAAAATATTCAATCATTTAAACGACATAATAAATGAGCTCAAAGGACTTGGTATTGATGTATCCGATGTTGATTTCTCTCATAAATTTCTTAGAGCTTTTCCTAACAAATATGACACTATTGTGACTTTGCTTGTGAGATCTAACTTGAAGGATACAACTCTAATGCAAATCTTGAGTGAAATTCTCACTCATGATATTTTCAAGAAGTCACAAGAAGATCTTTATGATGATGCTACCGATGCTAAGAAGAAGAATATTGCATTCAAGGCGCAAGCATCAAGAGACAAAGATGATCATGAAGAGAGTGGTGATGATGATGAGGATGATGAATAAATGACACTCTTTGTGAGAAGATTCAAGAAATTCATGAAGAAGAAGAGATATCAAAGCAGATATAGCAAAAGGGACAATCTTACAAATAGAATCCCTTTGAAGAAAGAAGACGTTTTGAGTACGGTGAAAAGGAACACATTGCCACAAATTGCAAGAACAAAGAAGAAAAATATACCAAGAAGAAGAAGGAGAGTGATGGCAAGAAGGTATTCAAGAAATACTATAAGAACAAGAAAGATGAACAAGCATGTTATGTTGAATAGGATTCAGATGTAAGCTCAAGCTCCGACTTTGATGATGAGAAGCCATCTCAAAAGGGTCTTGCCGGTTGTAGCTATCAAGGAGGCGCATTCACTCTTCTCCACACCTTATTGTCTCATGGTAAAAGGTGACTCTAAGGTATTATGTGATGAAGATGAATATTCATATGATGATCTAGTTGAGTTAATAAATAGTTTTGATGACTTCATGAGTAAAGAAAGAGCAAAGTTTAAGGAATTTAAGAGAAAACACATCTCTTTTTAAGAATCCTATGAGGAGCTAAAGATGTCTCATGAGGGTCTAAAAGAAACTCATGAGATGCTTAAGGAAGCTCATGACTCTCTTATTGCTCAAGAAACCAACAAAACAGAAGTTGATATGAGTATATCTTGCAATACTCTAGATGATACATCTACTTTACCTCTTATAGTTCATCTACCTTGCATAATGATTTTCTTACATTGCCTATATCTTGCAATGATGTCTTGATTATTGATGAAAATATCAAGTTAAAAGAAAAGGTTGAAAAACTAACCAATAATCTTGCAAGATGCTATGTTGGAGAATCCAAAATTAGACAAATTTTGGATAGTCAAAGGTTATCCATCAAGAAGGAAGGGCTTGTGTATGTTCCCAAGAAGGATAAGAAAGCATTCATACATCACAAAACTACTTTTGTGAAAGGTAGTGTCTATTGCATGAAATATAAGAAAATTGAGCATGTTGAAAAAGATTGCAAAAATATCAAGGATAATTCATATGCATCTTTTGATTCATGCTATGTTCTTAAGAGATGTTCTAATGGTAGTGTTAAAACTAGATTTATTGACACTCATATAGTTGGTGCTAAAAAGAATATCATTCGGGTGCCTAAAAACTTAGTGACTAACATCTAAAGACCCAAACAAATTTGAGTAACTAAAAGAGTTAACTTTATTGTGTAGGTAAACTACAAGTTTGGTGTGAGACATTGGGTGCTAGATAATGAATGCACTGAACACATGACCGGAAATCAAAGAATGTTCACTTCTATGAGTAATAATGGATCGAAATATGACAAAATTATATGTGGAGATAATAGCAAAGGAAAGGTAAAAGGATTAGGTAAAATTGTAATATCAAATGATTTATCTATCTCAAATATCTTACTTATTGAATCTCTAAATCTCAATTTATTATCCGTTGCTCAATTATGTGATCTTAATCTTTCATACACTTTCTCTCAAATGATGTAATAATATCTAGCATGAAAGATAATAGTATAGTTTTTAAAGGTTTTAGACATGATAATTTTTATGTAGTTGATTTCTCTTCTAATGATGAAAGCCTAAGTATATGTTTGTTTAAAAAGTCATCGAAAGGTTGGTTTTGACATAGAAGGCTTGGTTACGTTGGTATGAATTAACTAATTCGTTTGTTAAAGCATGATCTAGTTATAGGGTTGAAGGATGTGAATTTTAAGAAGAACAAGCTATGTAGCGCTTGTCAAGCCAGAAAGCAAGTGGGAAACTCACATCCTTACAAAAGCTCCATGTCAATCTCAAGACCATTGGAATTATTACACATGGATTTATTCAGACCAACTATATATGTAAGCATTGGAGGTAATAGTTATTGTCTTATCGTTGTTGATGATTTTTCTAGATATATTTGGGTATTCTTTTTACATGATAAGACAATTGTTTTTAACACTTTCAAAAGCTTAGCTAAAACTGCAGAAAATGAATTTGAGTTCAAGGTCAAGAAAGTGAGAAGTAATAATGGCTCCGAATTCAAGAACACAAATATTGAGAATTTTTGTGAAGAAAAGGTATCAAACATGAATTCTCGACTAAATACACTCCGAAGCAAAATAGAGTAGTTGAAAGGAAGAATTAGACTCTTATTGATATGACAAGATCAATGCTTTTAGAGTATAATATTTTCAAAAAAATTTGGACCGAAACTATCAATACCACTTGCCATTCATCAAATAGATTGTATTGTCACCGACTATTGAATAACCGACAGCCTGACCATCAGATGAACTGCGGTCTGACCACCAGGTGCGTAGAGATGTCAAATTAGGGGTAACAACCACATTTCGAATGGTGGGCTATAAATAGACACTTGACTAGTTCAAGGGTGGTCTCTAGCACTATACTACAATACATTCGAGCACTTACCCTCCTTCTCTCATTCTCTTAACTTAGTGGTTGCATATTTGAGAGTGTGAGAGCATCTAATGCATAACTTTGAAGAGTTTGAGCATTGAGCCATTAGTGATCCTTAAAGCAAGCATCATCGACTTATTACTCTTGGAGGTTGCCGCCTCCTAGACGGCTTGGAGGTGGTTGCGCCGTTAAGCCATTTAAAGAAGCTTGTGAAGAAGCCACTGTAGTGTTTGTGTGAGGCTTTGAGCACGTCATGCAGGAGCAAAGTACTACTTTAATGGAATCGAGGTATTAGATACTTGTGAGAATTAAATACTTGATAGAGAAGCGGTTAGAAGTTTAAACTCATCTCAACGTGTACTAGGGGTAATCGGCAAATCACCGATACCACAGCATAAACTTCGAGTGTCATCTCTTGAGCTATTTACTTTCATACAATTTACCTTATATAATTTATCTTCTTAGAATATAAATTGTTGTATGCCATCTAGAATTACAAATTTTGACATAGCTCTTAGTTATTTCATATTATTCTCATATTCTTTAGTTTATTTCGGTAAATTTTTAAGATCACTAAACAATTAGTTTTAACACCACCTATTTCATCCTCCTCTAATCGGTATTTTAATCCTACAACATACACCTCAGATTGGAGGTCGTTGAGCCATAGATATTGGATGAGCTTCACTGAGCTCAACGAAAGTTGGATTGTGTCGATAAATCTGGGGTTCAACGTCTGTGAGGCATTTGTGATCAACACTCAATGATGGTGACCCGATCAAGCACTGTTGATTCGCCTAATCGAAAGCAATGTCATGTCCATTTTCGAAAGGACTGTTATGACGCAAATTAAATGACCTCTGTGTCTCCAGCAGCAGAGACTAAATGGAGACTTGAGCAAAAGATTTACCAATTGCACTGAAACCCTGTGCATGAAGTGGTGTACAGTTGAAGTAGATGACGATGAGGACAGTAGCTGTGAGGTAGTTGGTGGCGATGGGTACTTCGGTGCCGTGGTGGATGACTGCTGTGGGAAGCTCACCGAGACGCCTCTGTGGGCGACGGCGATGATTGCTTCTAATCCATGCCAGCAGCGGCGACGTCCCTTCCAGCGGCAGTGGTGTTAGATTTATTAGTCTAGATTCATCATTTACAAACTATTGGAAAGCGAAACGGAAGATATTACAACATGACAAATGGTAAACTTAGAGAAACTACAAAATAATTAATCCTGAAATAATTTAACTTTACGTTTCTTCGTGACTCGGAAGCAAAATATATCATATCCTTGTTCTTGATTTGCATGAAAATTTCTCACCCAAGAAACGTAGTCAAGCAATCACTTAGCTCGATCCCCATGGTATTCCTGACTCCTTAATTAGCTTATTGTTCACAATTTTATCGAAGAAAATGCTCTCTCAACACTAGCAATTGCTAAGGGAGCGACCAGAGCTTAGTAGCATATATTTTCCATTTTTATAGAGAACTCAAGTTCATCTTTACATATATCAGCACAATGAAGTGTGTAAGTTCATCTTTACATAGTGCTGGTTGGGCTGTTGGGAGGTAGTTGCTCTCTTATGCTATAACAAGCTTGTTTCATTTGATCCCGTTTTCGATATAAGTATACAGTACACGCATACATACTATGCACGTGTGTGTTTTTTCCCAAAAGAATTTGAATACTCAATTGAATTCCCTTTAACCAGGTGTGAAAACAAATTAGTGATACGCCTGTTCCGAACTTTGGATGACTAGTGAGTCATGATTGATAAGTGCAGTCATTTTTCTGAGATCCAACTAGTTTTTTTAGTGGCTATTTTTTTGAGTGGCTTGGATGGAACTAGCTTTTTTTTAGGGAGGGATCGCACTAGCTAACCAAAGACCCCAAAGCAAACTGAGAAACAGAAAGGCCAGTCCGTTGTGCGTATTTTGGGCTGGGGGTGGGGTGGAGGAAAGTCTGTGTTGGACACGCCTGGGGCGAAGAGAGGACCAACCAATCGAAGGAGTTTCAGGACAGTGATGACACCACCGTAGCTGATTAGTAGCATACATTTCCTATTTGGAGACCATGAGGAACAACCACAAGGGCTAAATCCAGAAAAGAGAGACTATTTGGAGACTAAACCTACTAGGAAGCTACTATATGTAAAAATAGGATGGGTCCATTCTCCCTCTCGCCGAAGGGGAATCGACATGACGGCAGTGGCTAGCTGGAACCCAGAGCAGTCACGTCGTGGGAGCTAGGAGGCGTGTTTGATGTTTTCTATGGGTAGGGATCGTACGCCCACTTTCAGGGTGGAATCAGTTGGAGTTTTATCAAAAGACAGTTTACAGTTTTTAGCTTGTAAAATGATTTTGTAAAATGAGCTAAATAGTAGAAGTTAAAAAAATAACTTTTTCTAATTCATTTTTCCTATAAAATTATTCTCTCTATACAAAATTTACCATAAAAAATCATTTTTAATCCTATAATCACTCCTATAAAATTTGAATATACGTTAAAAAATAACTTTTCTAATTCATTTTCCCATAAAAATAATCTCTCTATACAAAATTTACCATAAAAAATCATTTTTAATCATATAATCATTCCTATAAAATTTTAATCTACGTTACCCGCCTATCTTTGTTCACGTACGATATGTTTGTGTACGTCCGCGCGAACATGCGTCTCTCGTGACGCGTCAGTGCATCCCGAAACAAGAGTGCAGGACAGGCACAGCCGCAGCAGGCAGCGCAGGACGCTGAGCTGCCGATTCTGTGCGGCGTCGGGGGGTGCGGGCAGGTAGCAACGGTCGGCTGAGCGCCTGGGCCCGGTCTGGCAGCAAGCACCCAACGGGCAGATGCATCGGAGACGCGCGCCCATCGATCCCAAACTCCAACGGTCACTACGACTCCAGAGTATAATAGCAGCAGCACCGGAAACAGATCCGTTCCCATCCTCTGTACTAGCCGTTACTCCCCCAAATCCCCGCGTCCGCCTACTCCCCCGAACCCCCCGAACCGAACGACTTCTCCTGCGTCGTGGGAGAAGGGCCTCTCGTGATGGCGACGGCGAGGTCCCCGTCCCCGGGGCCGGCTGCGAGGTCCTGCTGCGCGTCCCTGAGGCGGAGCGCCGACTCCAGCCCCTTCAGGCCCATTAACTCCACTCCGGGTAAGAACCACCTCCCTCGCCGCATTCTTTGTTTTCTTTCCCCTTTTCCTCTGGATTTCGCCGGGTTTCTTTCCTTCTTGCAGATAATCCCTCGTGTCCCCTTCCGTTCCATGTTTTGATCCCTTCTTTTCGCGTTTCCATTCATTCCTCGATCTGCTGATTGCTTCTTTTTTCGACCTCGATCTGCTGATTAATTGGTGATTCACGGGTGATTCTCTTGCAGATTATCCGCAGAGGAGCTCGTCTGTCTGCAAGACCGGTGGCGGCGGCCGCGCGTCCCCGCGGGCCTGGTGCGCGGAGAAGGAGAACGACCAACAGCGCGACGCGGCGACGACGCCCAAGGCTCGCTGCGGAGGCGGCAGCGTCGCGAAGAACTTCATGGCGCCGACCATCTCCGCCGCCTCCAAGGCCATCGCGGCGTCCTCCTCGCCGAGGAAGAGGATCCTCGGGGAGCGCAACAACGACCACCTGCCGCAGCAGCAGCTGCAGCCCGTCCCGTCGTCCCCATCCGAGCTCGTGGCGCACGGCATGCCAAGGAGGGCGTCACCACCGCCCGAGGTGGCTCTGGGCGCGCCGCGCCGCCTGCGGCTCTCGCTCGACGGGGCTCCTGCTCCTCCCGCGGCGCCGCCGGTGGCCTCGCACGGCGAGGCGGAGGAGCAGGAGGAGAGGGTGGAGAATCCCGTGTGCAAGATCCACCACCATCACCACGGGGCCGATGCTTCGTTGGACGCAGATGCGGCAGCTCCGTACGATCCCAAGACGAATTACCTCTCACCGAGGCCTCGGTTCCTGCGCTACAGGCCCAACCCCCGCGTCGAGCAGTACCGGCAAGGCGGCGGGGGCAGCGTTAGGCGCCTCGAGGACGGCTTCGCCTCTGAGAGCAGCGAGGAATCCGACACCGTCACAACCACCACGGCGGAGGATGAGTTGATTGAGGAAGAGCACGAGCAGCCGCCGACGTCGGTGCCAAATGACTTCCCGGAGGAGTCGTTGTCTCTGGATGCTACATCTGAGACTTGTGCCGATCCTGCAGCTCCGGCCGTGGTACTGCCACAGGAACCTGCGCCGGTTTCGCCACTGGCTCGGGTTCTGACACCGGAGCCGGAGCAGCCTACGGCGATTTCCCCACGAGCTCGCGTACTGACACCTGAGGCGGAGCCTGCAGCAAGCCCAGCGCGAGCCCGTGCCAAGAAGAAGAGATCTTCGCTGAGGTTCCTGCTTAAGCCCCTTGCTTTGATTCTGTTCATGGCTGCAGCGTTTGTCTGCGTGCCACTGCCGCCGGGTTCCCCGGTCATGCTGAACACCTCCCTGTCCAAGGTGTCAGACTTTCTTTCAGTTCAAGAATTGCATCCTGTGGAGTTGGCTGCTTGGCTGAAGCAATGGTCAAGCAGTTCGTTGGATTTTGTCACGTCCTACTGGAAGGCTCTTGCTTCTTCCGAAGAACAAGAGTACTTTGGTCCGCACTTCGCAGCCAATTTGAGTGCTGCAGTTGCTGATGCAGACCATGGTGTTTCTTTCTACTACAGTGCTGCTCAGACAGGGCCAATGACAAGGGAACAAGACATCAGTGCCAGTGTCTTGGAGCAAGAGTTAAAGATTCAGGAGGTTGTTTCAGAGAGTGATACTGAGGTGATTGCAGAGCCTGATGTAGAGGAAATGGCAAACTTTGGTGATGCTGCAATGGATCAGGAAGCCATATCTGCAAGACCCAGTGTCATAGAGGAGGCAAATGAGCACGTTGATGCAGAAGTAGAGGAGGTGCTTACTGCTGAGATGGCAGAAGTTCCAGGAAGCAGTGGAGAAGAGATGTCATCCTTCAGTCAGAATTTGGACATCCCTGCTCAATCTGGACCCGAGCCTGAACATGTAGAGGACATGGACGAGTCTTCCTTGCAGCAAGATGTTCTGACTGATGAGTCCGAGGGTGATCGTGCAGACGGCAAGGAGGGTCTGGAAGCGCATCACGGTCAGAAGTTGGGATCGAATATATGGCCAGGTTACTTGGACAAAATCTCAAATCCTGCTGCATTAGGTGCTTCTCTTGCTGCCATTATTATTCCTGCTGCTCTGGCCTTCCTTTACATGAGGCAGAAGCAAGCTCATGTTGCCGTGAACTCCAATGCACCAACCGAGCAAGCCGAGCAAGTTGAAGCTCAATCTGGTTCAGGGAGCAGTGAAGGGAATGTCTTTGTGAAAGGCTCGCAGTTTCAGAATCCTATGGTAGAAGAAACTGAGAGACTTGGTGGCTCTGGTGCCTCACAGTATAGCAGCAGTTTGTCATCTGGGCTTGGCAGGAGGACGAAGGACAAGGGGGAGGAGAGTTTGAGCCGTGAGCCAATGCCGAGGAGGGATTCTACGGCGTATTCGACATCATCTTATGGTAGTTTCACCACATATGAGAAGATCCCTGCGAAGAAAGTAAGCTGCAATTGCTATTTGTTCATTCCATAAGCTATTGTTGTATGTCTTGTGCTAATCTGACCTTGCTCCACAGAAAAACAAGGAAGATGAGGCAATGACCCCAGTCCGACGTTCCAGCAGGTTGAGGAATCAAGTTAAATCACCAGAAGCCTAAGATGGGCAGCTATTCCTCCGAACTACTATCTAGAGGATCTAACTTTTAGATTAGCACACTTGCCACTTCGACAGATGTATGACGCGATGAACAGTTTTCTGCTGTTTTTCTCTCTTCAAAACAATTAGGACTTGTGTTGTTGATTTGTTTAAGATTTCATTAGTGATTGTTGACTTGTATGCTCTACTGTTCTCAAATTGAGAGAATCCTCGTTTTCTTTTATGTTTCTTGCATAAATGGATATCCGAATACCTGAAATCGTTTTTCTTCACAATACCAAGCTTGGGTTGAACAAAACACAAGAATCGCTTCATGACGGGAAATATTGTAGGTATTTAAATCATTAGAGTGTTTGTTTAAGGTGTAAGTAAATAACGAGTTACGTTACGTTTTGTAAAGTATGCAGACGGTTTCACGGTTGGGTCTTAAAATCATGGGAGGATTGGAGGAGTATTTAGTACTATCGCGAAGCTTGCATCAAAGTCGTTCGATAGACGGAGCAAGAAATAGACCAAAATACACTCAGTTGTAGGTAGGAGTGTACTGTAAAAGAGGAATATTTTGATAACAAGCTAAGAAGCTTAAGGGTCAAGTTTTCCAAACCTATAAATAGAGGGATAGAGTTATGCTAGGGTTTTAGAGAAGAGAAAAACGAGTGCTAAAATAGAGCTGACATCCTTGAGCAATGAAAAATCCTTATAAATAAAGGTGATACTTTTTTAGAGAAAAATCCTTATAATTCGCCTAAAATAGAGCTGACATCCTTGAGTAATAAAGTTTATGTTTTTGCATATGCTTCAATTCCCCTCCTTCTAGTCTCTTTCTATTGGTTCCCTCAAGTTTGCAAGTTTTTTTTTTCGATTATGATTTTCTTGTTGATTTTTGTTTTTGCCTTTGAGCTGTGATTTTTTAACCTTGTGAAGTTGTTCTTCTTGTTGCTAGAGGCATAAATATTCATATACTCATGTATTTGAGAGGGTCTTGAATCCCCTTGTCTCTAGATCATCAATTTGGAGAGTTGCTTCTTTCAGTTACTGTTGTTTTGCTTTGTTCTTCATTCAAGTTCAAGCTTTTGTGCTCAAAGATATATAGAATGATATTAAACAGAGTCTATGGTTCATATTTCATCTGTGGAATCATATTGCCTTAGAACTTTCTTTCTCGTTTTATGTCTCTAAAGTTTATATTTTTGTTTGTGCATTTTTGACTAGCGTGTGGTCAACAAGAAGTAGACCATCTATTTCGCAAGAAATTTATAAGACGCTTATTCACCCCCTCTAGTCGTCATTCTCGGTCCCACACCTTTTCAACGCATAATAAAAGGAACTCTCATTTTGTGCTTGCGTAACGCTGAAGTACTGGATTATGACTGAATTTTGTACTAGACTGACTACTGTTTATATATTAAACAAGACATTATGCTCATACTGAGGGGCTTTGATGAACTCGATGTTTTTTCAGAAGTAACAACTTTTTGTTCTGTGCTCACAACTTGATACTATAAAATAGAGCATGTTATTAATTTATTATCTAATATGTTGGTTCAGCTTCATCTTGATGTTTGCAATCTTACTTAGTGATGTTTCTTAGAAGTTTTGCACACAACCATTAATTCCTAAATTCTCTCCAGGGGTTAGATGTGTCCGTTTTTGAATCAGGACGAGTAGTTGGGGAATAGCAACATGCAAGATACATATACTTGTTTCGATTGCTGCTGCCACACCAAGTCACCAACAACGTGATTGTAACACAAGTGCCTGTCCTGAAACCATTTAGTCTTAGTAGGTACCTTTGGGCCTTTAGCTATTAGGATGCATCTATGTGCGTGTGGGTTAGTATTAAACTATGGCATTTTGTGGATGAATTGATCTTTGGTTATTCAGATGTGGGGTGGAAAAAGTAGGTCTAGCAATTCTGGTCTATGCAACAAAAATAATGGAGTTGTATCCATAGTGCCTTTTTTTCCAGCCCATAAAGAAATAGTCCGATATTCCTCCATATATATTAGAATTTATCATTATCCGATGTGTGTCATCATATGGACATTATTAGTAAACTAAAGTTTTGTCTATTGAGGTAACCTAGATTCTTATTTATGAGGCCTTGTCGTTACTCCTGAACCATATAATTGTGCCCCCATTAGGGCCTGTTTGGAAGTTTTGTATATTTCTTGACTCAGAAATGGTTTACGCCTGGAATCTTTAGTGTACAAGAAAAAATATTTCACTATTTGGGTAAATGTTTCCATCTTAGCCAGAAGAAAAATGAGGAACAACCACTGCTCACCAGCATGATGCAAGCTCACCGCCATCTGACGAGAACTCGTTGTTGGTCCGAAATGGCCTGGCCACCATAACGAGGGCTCGTCGCCCCGCCGGCATCTCAGGCTCGATGCCCTGACAAGGGCATGCCGCAGCACCGGCAACCGCAAGCTCGACACCTCGACGCGTTCTCGCCATTGTCCCTGCCTCAACGTTCCGATTTCCCCTCCCAAGCAGAAATCGCCCTCGCCAAATCCAAATCCCCTCTCATAGCCCCCTCCCATCAAGGGCAGCGCAGATCTGAGAGTGAATTGAATTGGATTCAAGGAGAGGAAGCCATAGACAGCCATGGTTACGAGCATGGCTCCGTCCACTCCTCCTCACCTCCTCTGCTACTTCCAACAGCATTGCCAACAACAACAAGAGCAGCAAGAAGAAGGAAAACAAGGTCATCTCGTGCAGGTCGCGCGCCTTCTCTATCAAGCACTACCTCCTTGACAAAGGCTTACACGCAGCCCTCGTTGACTTCCGCTCACCGGATCTAGCCGCCTCACAAGTGTTGCGACGTGAAGGGGAAGGAGTGAGATCCATTGTGAGGGGGCAACAGTGCTCAGGCCGGCCACATCGGTGGCGCTTCAAGGGGAGAGAGTGGTGAGGGATGGGAGAGTGATTGACTGAGAGTCAGGGAAGAACGAGGAGACGCAACCCAGCTCGAGTCAAGTCAGGAGGAGGAGGAGGAGCCGGATAGATAATGTCCCGACCTATATTTTCCAATCCGACAAAATGGTTCAAAATGGCTGTAAATTTAGTGTGCTACCGGCCATCCAAACAAAATTTTCGGTCCACTTCGGAAAAAGAAATATTTTTTTGAGAACGGGGAAACCCCATTTCCATTACCAGGTAACGGAACAACGTACTTAGCAGTGACGTTTACAACCCTAAGTGAAGGGATAGAACGAGAGGACTTCAATATTGACAGACCAACGAGTAAACAGGACATAGAGGAAACTCTAAGAAAAAACATCCAAGTTTAACCAAGATAGCAGCAGAGAGACAAAAGTCTGAAAGACACAAACGAACAGAGCAAAAACTAATTAGCGATTTCATCATCGTCTGGCGAGTTGGAGGTGCCCACGTCAGCATTAACCTTAGAGATCACGACTGCAGGACTGGGAAGCAACAACGAAGGAGGCATCTGGCGTTGCTGCGATGACAAAACGTTCATAACAGTGCTGAGAAGCCCTTGAGCACCTTTCATCAACTCATCCTTATCCATGTCTTTTAACAGGTCTGCCCAGATTTTCAAAAAAGAACATGAGTGAAAGATAATTTCACTAGGAGCACGAATGAGTTTTTTTTTCTCAAAACATGCTTTATTTCTAGCTTTCCATACAGCCCAGCATATTGCTGCAAGCCCAACCACATGAAATACTTGCCCTTGGCTCAGCCAAGATTGAATCCACACATAATATTGCTGAACAGAATTAGGAATAATATCTACCCCAAGAAAGGAAGCCACAAAACCCCAAACAGATTTGGCAACTGGGCAAAGAAAAAACAAATGCACACATGATTCCTGTTGAGTACAAAAGTAACAAGTGCCATCACCAGTCCACTTTCTCTTAATCATATTGTCTTTAGTCAGTAGAGCATGTTGCTCTAATAGCTATAAAAAGATTTTGATTTTTTGAGGAAGCTTTGCATTCCAAATGTGATTAAAAGATTTATTGGGATAACCCCTCATCAACCACTTATACATAGATTTTACAGTGAAACGACCCTTCTTCTCAAAAGACCAAGAGACCACATCCTCAGAGTCAGACAATCTAGTCCGTGCCACCAAATTTTGTACAAAGGACCATTGGTCAGAAAGTTCATTATTTAGCCATCTCCTAAATTCCAAGTTCCAGTTTTTTAAATAAGCTTGGCAGGCCAGAATATCAGAATCAACGTAGATCTTATAAACATCTATGAAAAGAGCACATAAAGGTTTTGGGGTCACCCAAGCATCTTCCCAGAATCTGGTAGTTTGCCCATTACCCACTATACATCTCCTCCCTTAGAGGTATAAATCTTTTACTTTAAGAAGATCACTCCAACAAGGGGAATCTCCTTGCTTGTGTCTAACATTAACTAGCAAAGAGGAAGACATATACTTCTTTCTAATAATTTGTTGCCAGATGCCCTCTTTCTTTTCTAATTTTCACCACCATTTACACAAAAGTGCGAAATTCATAGCAGAAAGATTTTTAATGCCCAAACCACCTTTTTTCTTAGGAGTACAGATCAGGGACCATTTAACCAGATTTTTTTTTTTACCACCTCCCTGCCAGAAAAACCTTCTTCTTGCCTTATTTATACTCTTGATAACAGTCTTTAAAAAGAGATACATATACATGTGATATATAGGCACATTGGAAAGGCTAGCATTAATAAGAATCACTCTGCCTCTAATGGATAACAGACTTCCTTTCCACACATCAAGCTTTTTATAAATTTTTTCTTCAACATTGATCCAATCAACAATATGAAGCCTACTAGGGCTGATTGGCACTCCAAGATATTTGATTGGGAAATATCCAATCCGACAATGTAAGAGATTAGCATATGTTTCCAAAATTTCATTATTACCACCAATCACCAAACTTCACTCTTTAGAAAGTTTATCTTTAAACCAGACATTAACTCATACATGTAAAGCAACAACTTAAGGTTTGTAGCTTTCTCAATATCATTTTCAATGCACAAAATGGTGTCATCAGCATATTGCAGAACAGCAATGCCATCCTCCAATAAATGCGACACAAGACCAGTAATTTTTTTGCTTTTTTGAGAGCATGAATCATCTTGGTCAAACATCCTGCGGCCAAATTAAACAAGAAGGGTGAGAGTGGGTCTCCCTGTCTCACCCCTTTGTAACTTCTAAAATAGGGACCAATTTGGTTATTGATTTTAACACTAAGGGTTCCATCTTTGACCACAGACCTTATCCATTTTTTCCAAAGAGGACTAAAACCTCTCAACTCCAGACAATGAAAAAGAAAAGCCCAATTCACCTTGTCATAGGCTTTCTCAAAGTCTAACTTCAAAACTATACCAATTTGATTATTTCTTTTTGTTTCATGTAAAATCTCATGCAGGGACATTACCCCATCCATAATATTTCTGTTTTTAATAAAAGCATTTTGGCTATCACAAATTAGCTTGTCCATAAAAGGTTCCAACCTTGTATTTAAAACTTTGATAATCAATTTATAAGAGCAGTTCAACAAACAAATAGGTCTGAAATGTTGAACTTTATCAGCATTAGCAACTTTAGGCAACAAGGTGATCACCCCATAATTCAGCCTGCTAACATCCAAAGAGCCAGCATAGAAATCAGTAAACAGGTTTAATAAATCTACTTTAAAAACCTCCCAACAGTTATGAAAGAATTCAGCTGGGAATCCATCAGGGCCAGCAGCTTTATTAGTATTCATTTGAAACAAAACGTTTTTAATTTCTTCCTCAGTAAACGGGGCATCAAGAATCAAATTATCTTTGCTGTTAAGGGTCTCACTATCATTCCACAGCTGAGGATCAATAGGTAGCAGATTTCCAGGGGCAGGACCAAAAAGGTCTTTATAAAATTCAATAACATGCTCCATCAATTCCTTGTCCCCACAAATTTTATTCCCCGCAAAATATAGAATATTGTGCTTCCTTTTCTTGCCATTGGCAATACCATGAAAGAATTTAGTATTATTGTCACCTCTCAAGATCCATTTAGAATGACATCTTCTAAACCACACCAATTCTTCTTCATCATAAATTTTTTAAAGTTCCACTTGAATATTCACCTTTTCCAAAGCAGAATCAGGGTCTAAAAGCCCATTTTCCTCCAAAGATTCAAGATATGACAACTCTTCTTTAAGAATCATTTTTCTTTTTTTAGTTTGACCAGCCAAATGGCCACCACAGCCTTTTAAATGAGCTCTTAGATTCTTCAATTTGGTTATCCAAACATCAGCACTATCTCCTGGAACACTGTTCTTCCATATCTTTTCCACTTCAATAATGAAATCAGCATGCTCTAACCAGGAAGGTTCAAATTTAAACACATTTTTCTTATCACCTTTGTGGCAAGCCATAGAAACAACCAAAACATTATGATCAGAAATATCTCTAGGGACCTTTTGAACAGAAGCCAAAGGATATATACAATCCCACTCATTATTAATCAAAACTCTATCCAATCTTTCCAGAGTTGGATTCTCCCTATTATTAGACCAAGTAAAAGAACCTCAATTCATATGGAATTCTTGTAATTCATATACACAAATGATAGCATTGAAGGTATGAGACCACTGAGGGAGAGTATTGGGTTTATTCTTTTCATCAGTATATCTTAAGATATTAAAATCTCCTCCTATTATAACAGGAAGATTTAACTGAGAGCAGAAACTGGACAGTTCACTAAGAAAAATATCTTTATCCTCATCTTGAGCTGTACCATAGACATTGATTAAAGCCCATTTCATACTATTAGTTTTATCCACCACATCAGTCTGAATCATATATAGCCCCTTCTTAACCATAATTACATCCAAATCATCAGTTTTGATTCCACTCAAAATACCTCCAGATTTCCCTGAGGAGGGAATCAATTCCCAGGAAAAGCTTTCAGCAAGGTCAAATTTTCGTAAATCTGAGACAGAAATCTTTGTTTCGATAGTTTCTTGTAAACAGATAAAGCTGAGATGGAAGGAGGAGATGAGATCCCTAAGGCACATACTCATGCCTTCTTTTCCCAACCCCCTACAATTCCAAAAACAACCTATCATTTATATTTTTTGGGTTTTTTATAACTTCCCTCGCAGGCCTCTGTGAGAGTTTCTTAATGGATCCTGAACTCAGAGTCCAGCCTGGACAACACCAAGAGATATCTTCCTTCTCCCCTTCCTATTTACTTTCTTTTTTATTTAACCAAAACAAATTCCCCTTGATCAGATTGATCATCTTCCTCTACTATCCATCCTAAAAGTTTGGGAGAAGAGGAGTACCCAAAATTATTGAGGGATATATCAGTATCAATATTAGGTTTGGCTTTATCAGCTAAAGCACATCTAGCATCCTCTAAGTTTTTAATCAAATTAACAATCTCAAAATCAAACGAATTCAACAGAACACCCATGTCACATGCTTTATCAGCAATATCAGAACAGGATAAAACAGAAAAAGCATTTGAATCATTTAAAGATTGGGGAAGATGTACAGAAGGAGTACCTTCCAAGTTTCTCTTCCTAGCTCTTTGAGTAGCTAAATCAGCAATGTTATGGCCTACAAGGTGTGCACACCTTGCACTGGCCCTGGTAGGTTGCACTTTGATTTGCTGGATCTTGGGAACCCCTTATAATTTGTCCCCTTCTTCCTTGCTAGAGTTATCTCCTGCAGTATCAACATTGCTCACAACATCCCTTGGTAAGCCATCATTCTCAGAAAAAATCATAATGTCATCATTCTTTTCATCAACTTTCTCAAGGCTACTGCATCTTACCAATTCAAAAACCATCCCCATAGGAGCGTTCTGAGAACCTGCAATAGATCCCTCATCTAGCAGCTCATCAGTGAGAAGGTCTTCCTCACCCTCACTCAATTCAAGATCTTGCAAAGCATCAATCTTCCTTTCATCCATCTCATTAATTTCAACATCTATCTCTTTATCTTTAGATAAAGGAACCAGCTTACAAGCATCCAGACCATAAGCTCTTGCAGAAGGTTGTTTTTGCAATTCACCTCCCTTGGAGGAAAACCCCTGATCCTTAAACTGAAACTTGGAGGGAACATATTGACTTTGGCTGGGAAGAAGTTTCAAAGAAGAAACACTTTTGAGATATGTTTTTCCACCACTTGTGATCACAGCAGACTGATTGATATTTTTGCCAGAATCAAGCTTTGCCTTTTTGGGAGTCCTCTCACCAAAATCAGGCTTAGCAGAAGCGGCATTTCTATCATGAGCAGTAGGTATGACAATAGCATCAATGTTTTGGTGTTCCTCATCAGAAATCTCTCTTTCAAATAGAAAACTATAGAAGAAAAAACCATCAACCATAGCAAGGCACCCCTTAACAGAGGCAGGAACTTTCTTGATATCACTACAACCAATCTTAAGCCTCACAAACTCCTGTTTATGAATACTGGCTTTATCAATCTCCAAAGTGATGCCCACTAGAGACCCAATATAAGCTAGAACCGGCTCAAATCTACTTTCATGTCGAATTTTTCTCACTCTAAACCAGGAAACTTGTAGAGCCCCCCTTAGCCCCAACAGCAGGGTTCCAAGTAGAGACTTTAATCACAGCTTTAGCTCTACGCATGCCCATGGAGGTAAAGTGCGACCACTCCTTGATCTTTTTTGCATTCGGAAATCTCATGCTAAATTGGTTATCAGACCATTGTGTCGCATGACATCTCCAAGAATTCCCAAATATATCTTGAAACTCCTACTCAATTTGCTGAGTAGAAGAAACACCCTTAACCACAGTAATCATAGCTAAACTGGATCTTTCTTTGATGGCATTCGCATTTGGCACATTCTCAATAAAGAAAAAGGCCTACTCAGCACATTGAGTTCCACACATTGGAGCAATAAACTCCCAAGGCTGTCTCTCAGGACACATCCTAGATCCATGCCCATCTTGCCCACATCTAAAACACCGAATAGAACTAGGGTAGTCTTTAACCAAGTGATCAAAAGACCCACAACTAAAACAAGCACCAGCCTCAAAGCTTGAACCCCATTCACCTTTCATAAGAGAAGCAGAAGCATTTGCATTTAGAGCATGGGAAGAAACAAAGGCACTTACATCAGAACCAGTAGACTTAGAGGCAGATGGGTCATGAATCTCTCGAGCCACTTCTCCTTGTTGAGGGTTCACCACCTTATCTGGTCGCATCTCGGCCCGGTGATCTAGACGGCCACGATTTTCTTTAGAAGCCGCAGCCGCCCATGGATTTGGGGGCTGAGATCCAGAACCCACCTCCAAAGCCATATCATCCTTAGAAGAATCTTGAAGATGAGGATCTGACCTAACACCCCTTGGCTGCCAAGATCTTCCATCGTTGTGGCCAAATCCTCCACGGGCCGAAGTACGCCCGGCACCACGACCAAATCTCCCAGATCCAAAGCCCTCACGTCGACCACCCCATTGCTGATGGCCCTCCATGACCACCGGCGCAGGAGAAGGAGATGCAACCACTTGAGAGAACGACCTCGTATCTCCCGAGATGGTTTCGGACCAGGAAGTAGGCGGATCTGGAGATTTTTGCTGCCAAAAGTGTCTAAGCCATCGCTCGAGAGAGGGGATCGGAGGTAGCGGCGCAACAGGAGAGGAACTAGGGTTAGAGATAGAAATAGACTGGCGAGGTTTCACCGTCCCATGGCGAAAACCCGAAAACACCCTCGCCACACCTGGACCCGCCTGCAGCTTCCAATCCACCAATGGTGGACCACAGCCCCATCCGACAGGCACACACCCAAGCACGCCTGGGAAAACACGCGTGTTTCGCCACGCAGCATTGCAAGCGAATGCGCCACGCGAGCGAAGACGTGTAAACGGAGGAAACCGCCGAGCGTCGTGGGGGAGGATGAAACACCGAGCCGCCGGCTCGCGCTTTGCCGTTGACGAGAGGGGCACCGTCGATGGCGGTGGTCTCGATCGCCGCCACTGATAACCCATATTTCCAGAGAGGGGAGAGCTGACTTGTGGTGCGGCACGTGGCGGCGCGGAGAGGGAGCTCGGGGTCGGGGAGGCGGCCTTGCCGGCGGTCGCGCCTGGATGCCTGGCGGGAGGAACATCTCCTCGGAAATGTATAGTCGGAAAAAGAAATATGCCTGTGTTACACCTGTTTTGGATCCAAAACCGGGCTTCCAAATAGGCCCTTGAGGTTTTAGTTAAACGGTACTCTTCATTGATTTGTCAAATCATCTCCTCTAACCTTCTGAGCAGTGTAAAGCCTCATAGTTATAAATCATCGTATCTGTAGTGGTATGCTGTATCTTCAAGAGAAGTCAGAGTTTTCCCTCTTTTCGTGTTAAGTTGCAGGATGGCTCTGAGTGGCTATTTACAAGTAAAAAAATTGATGAAGCCCATCCATTCACAAGGCATGTGAATTTCGATAAGTTTTCTGAAGGTCTGAAGATGAACGTGCTTTATTTGTTGGTTGTCCATAATATGAGTTCTAAACATTGCTCATTCAAAATTAACTTTGTGCACACTTACAGGCATTCTAGTTGGTGATGAGATTGTAATAGACGGTGGAATGGTAACATTTGAAGTTACTGATAAAATTGGAAATGACTTGCGCTGTAAGTGCAGATACCCAGGTTTGCTTCTTCCTCGAGCCAAGTTGTCAATCTGGAGGAACGGAAAATTAGTTGAAAGGAACTTCGGCCTTCCTACATTGTCGGCAAAGGTTAATTTAGAACAAAGTTCTTGCTATTCTCGAAGCTCATGTATTTCATTTTTGTAGTTCCATTCTAAAGCAGAAATTTTCTTTTATCTTATTAAGAACGTAACAAATATTCATTCATTAATTTTGTTTTTTGAATTATATGTTTCTGCTTCTTAGTTCAAAATCCTTTTGATATGATAAAATTTTTGGATATTTTTATGAGACCAATATCCATCTAATGCCTACCCCAACTTGCTTGGGATAAAAAGGCTTTGTTATTGTTGTTGTTAACTATACCCAGCTAATCTTATAGTCTTCTATTGTTCATTCGAAACTACTATATATTTCCTGCTTGCTGAGTTCTTGTATTTTTTTTTTCTCGAGCACACAAAGGAACTGAGTTCTTGTATTTATTAGATATATACCTTTCGCTATGTAATATCCCCAATCTATAAGGGTTTTTTTTTTATATATTGTTACATGTATATGCATATAGATACTACCCTAGGGCCTTTAGGGAATATAAGTTGCTATTTAACATGGTGTTAGAGATAGGTTTTCCTCTGGGCGCAACAACTCGTCCGAACACAATCTAGATCTATTTCTCATTGGATCTTTGCTTCCCGCCGGCTCCTTACTCTGGTTCATCTCTTCTTTGTCGTGCGCTATCACTCGGTGCTACTACCTACCTTCGAGTTCTACTGATTCCAGATTCAGAAGTATGCACGTCGTGCTCAACCTGGATCTACTGGCCTCCACCCCGTTCCGACGCCACCTGGTCACAACGGGCTCCTCCCAAGCGTCGCCTGACCGCACTTCTTGGTCCCAACCGGCTCCTCCCAGGTGCTCTGCTTAGATGCCGCTAGCCCCTGCCTGGCTTCGCCCGACACGTCGGCTTCCGAATCACTGGTGCCACCCGACCCAGCTCGGATCGCCCTCCTGTTTGGACCCGAGCCCTGCTCCGACCGGTGCACCCACCTACCGCTCCAACCTTCGCCCCGATTTGCTGGGCTCCAACCCACTTCCTGCTCTAAGGAAGCTATTTGTACCGAGTGCCCACCCATGAGGTGTCTATTCTTATCTATCTGAACAGACAGAAAAAAAATAAAAAAAAATGTAGCAGCTCGCCGCTATCTTTGAGCTCTTGCTGTTGATCACGCTGTAACACCCCAGGTACTGCATTAGCATGGATTGCTACCACACTACTCCACAACAAAGTCAATATGTGTGTGTGTGTAAAAATTTCTTTGTAGAAACTCCTCTAAAATACGGTAAAATGGAAGCAACAACATATATGTAAATGATACATAAATAAACAAAACACACTAGCATATAACCATCCTAGCAATTTATCCGACATATTAAAACTTCAATCTTTAACTTATAATATGGCAAACAATAACTAAGGTTTAGCATACTAAGAACAAGAGCAACTCCATCTATTAATTATTATTACAATACCACTATTTAATAATTAAATGAACCAGGCATGCAAGAAGTGCTACTACTCTCATCCCTCCAAGCCAAGCCAAAATCAAGCATCTGGAAAGATTATAAGTGGGGTGAGATAAATCTCAGCAAGAAAACGACTTTAACAAACTATTTAAACTACTAGTTCATTAAGCATCAATTTAAAATATGGGGGTAAGCCTCATCTAAAACTTCAAGTTAAACATCTGAATAGAATAATTTCATATCATTATGATAACTCCAATTTTTAAGAAGTAAACATGTAGCATAGAAATAAATAAGTACATAGGCAAACCGTGACATCTCTAAAATTCCATAGGCAAACCACATCTACTTATATTTCCTTCTTAACCTCAGATTCCACAATAAAATAAAACTGCATAAAAAGGCTTCTTATGTGAACCACAGGAGAAACATCGCTTTTCTTAATACCTCAATGCATGAACCACCACTGCATATCCACAGGAGAAGCATCGCTTCTCATATATACTTCCAAGCAACATATATATAAAATCATATGATAAAGTGCAATGTAATGCATATACATATCCACTGCCTTCACACCCAACAAAGCGTGAAGCAGCATCGGGTTATAGCAATACCCGATGATGTGCCGAGATACGGCCACGGCCATAGGATGTCAACATAACATCAAATGTTGTGCAATACAAATGAATGCATATTAATACATACATAAACCACACTACCTCATATCCTCCATCCACATATATCTATCAATGCTTCATGAATATTAAAGGTATAGCGCAAAAATACCACATATGAAAGCAAGCAAACTGCTTTAACGAGCTATTCGATCTACTAGTTCTTTAAGCAGTGATTTAAGCATGAGAGGTATTTAAGATGGTAAATAAAGCAAATTGATACCAGGTTAATAGCCCAATTCCATAAATGTGAGCAATAAGATTTAAAGTAATGGAACCTCATATAAGGGAAGTTCAACCACCATTGCATAAAGTCATAGAGAAGCTTCACTCCTTATTCCAAACCATGCCAGCGTCCAACAACTGAGTGACTCAATTCCAACAATATCCATGATTGCTTATGCAATGCAAATGACATGTCCACTATCTTCATACCCAACAAAGTATGAAGTTACATCATATTACGACAATATACAATGATGTACCGGTATGGCGCAACCATAGGTTCGTGACATCACTTCAAGTGCAAATGCAATGCAAATGCCGTGATGAAATAGCAATAAGCACCTCATAGAACATGATCTTCATATATTATATCATATATGATATTCTTCATGGAAGATAACATAAGGCTACACATAGAGAGTACTTCAATCAAAGAAAGGATTTTATTTCAATACTTCAATTAAAATAGAACTTCTTTTCAACGGATCATGTTGAGTTAGTTAAGGTAATGAAATTAAAGTGGAGATAGAATAAATAACAAGTTAAAGCGTATAGCAAAAACACCGCTACATTTACTTGCCTCCAAATCAAGCGATGGAGGCTCTAGATGTGATCCAAAGCACCACCACCTATTACCACATCATATACTCAGAATACATACTCATACGAATATATATGAGCAATAGGTAAATTGTTCGTATGCCCTGAACCGTCGCCTATATAAAAACAACAATATGCATTCGTTCAACTGCAGCAGTATTGTTTGTCTTTTTCGTATCTTTTTTTCTATAACATCTATGAGCAAATATGTACATTTTTTAAATCTACAAAAAAAACATCTACAACTTCTGCGGAGAAGCCATAATTTTATCTGGCCTATAAGACTGCCTCATTCGCCGTTGAAAACAGCGAACACAAACTATCTAACGGAATCTATCAGCATGCTTATCTTTTCTATTGACATTAAGATATACATAAAAAACACCAAAATTCACTAGCAACTAGAATATTTCATAACCTACAACTTTGTAGTTGTAACTTGTTAGGTTTGAGGTCACTAAGATGCGCTAATTCATATATGAACCTTGACTGAACTTTCTGACAGACAAAACCGATAGTCCATTTTGAACAGCGATATGTGGAGTTATACTTATCCAATGAACGCGTAATTTACCAATCTGGAAAGCTTATGGAAAGTAATACAACTTAGTCTATAGGTATCCAAACTGATTCTAACATTTAACCCCTTGAAAAATAGTTCAATCTATTACTGATCAGATTTTGTTATAAAAAACAGCTGAATTTGAAAGTTGATTTCTCCCAAACCATCCAACAAATTGCCAGCAAAATTTTCTAACAACTAGAGCCCACTGTTATCCACAACTTTATAAAAGACACCATGATTTTATCACGCCTCTAACATGCCCTAATCTGCCACCGAACCGGGACTGCCCGATCTGCGTTTTCAGCAACATGAGCTGCAACGGAAATGAGTGATTGACGTCCTAATCCTTCGATTCCCCAAGCTAAAAAAACCAAAAATAAATAGGGAAACTCAAACAATGGGCATCTCACCTTGATTTTGCCCAACCTAGGGCTAGGAATCCACCTCCTTTCTTCTCTCCCCCTTCCCTCTCCTTGTCTTCTCCTCTCCTTGCTGCATCTTGTCTTCTCCTCCCTTTCCTTCTCCTCTCCTTTGGAGTGCAGCAGGGGGAACGGGGAGCAGCGACAACCATAGGCAGTAGCAGGCAGGAGCAAGAGGAGGGCCATGGGCCGCAGTAGGAAGAGGATAAGGAGGTAGGGTGCGTGTGTGGTCGGCTGTGCCTTTTGGGTTGGCCCAGCTGGCACACATATCCTTTGTTTTTGTTTGGTATTACATTCTTCCCTCCTTTGAAGAATTCATCCTCGAATTCAACCATTCCATGACAACAAAACTTAGACCATAAAGTAAAACTCACCAGCTTCGAAGAGCTCTGGATACTTCTTGCACATTTGCTTCTCAAGTTCCCACATTTCTTCATGTTCCGACTGATTAATCCATAAAACTATTACATATTTGGTCGTCCTCCTCCTTAGGACTCACTCTAAAGAGTAAAAAAATATGCACTAGGTGACACTCAACAGTCATGTCCCGTTCCACTGTGATAGGCTCAAGATCAAACTTATGCTTTGGATCCTGCAGATACTTTCTCGACATAAATACATGAAAGACATTATCCAATCCACTTATAGAATCCGGTAACTACAGACAGTGAGCCAAACTGCCAAATCAAGCTGTGATAACAAAAAGACCAATGTACCTTGGGCAAAGCTTCCCTGTAGTACCAAAACAAACCACACCCTTGGTGGGTGATCCTCTAAGAAGAACCTGGTCACCCACTGCAAACTCCATCTCATATCTCCTCACATCTGGTTAGCTCTTCTGTCGGCTCTGAGTGGCCAACAAGTTCTACAGTATCTCTCGCACATTCTCAGTGGTTTGCTAAACAACATCAGGACCAAGCACCATTCTCTCTCTAGAAGAATCCCAACATAGAGGTGAAACACACTTTCTGCCATATAAAGCCTCATATGGAGCCATCTCAAAGCTAACATGATAACTATTATTATAAGATAACTCCACCAAGTAAGGTGATCCTCTCAACTACCTTTCCAAGAAATGACACAAGCACAAAGCATATCCTCCAAAGTTTGAATCGTCCTCTCTGGCTATCCATCTGTCTAAGGATGAAAAGTTGTACTCAAAGGAAGCTTGGTGCCGATAGCACTCTAAAGCCTTTGCCAAAACTTTGGTACAAACTTGAAGTCTCGATATGACACAATTGACTTAGACACTCCATGCAAATCCAAGTCACGAGTAGGATAGTTACGCTCATGTTTCCTCAACTACCTAAAAGCATAAGCAATCACCATGTGAAAGCACATACCCAAGACCAATATGAGAATCATCTATATACATTGTAAAGGCTTGCCCCTCTTGGGAAAACTGGAATATGAGCATCCACTCACTTATTTGTCAGAGTCTAGAAACTAGGCTCGCTAGCATCATCCCATGCATAAGGAACACCCTTCTTAGTAAGCCTAGTCTTCGGTTTTGAAAAGATCAAGAAAACATGCTCAAGACACCGGTCTGAATCTCAGTTACATTAGTCAGTCTTTGCCATTCCACCACTAAAGAAATATTCTTCGGGCCCAGAGAAAATACCATGATAATTAATCACATGACCAAGGAAACTCTCTTTGGAAAGCTAGAAACCGCATTATCGCAATTTTGCATGGAACTCATTCCACATAAGAGCATCCAAACAAGGTTGAGATGGCCCTCATGCTCCCCATTCGTCTTACAATAGACCAAGATATCAACAACGAACACCATGGAACCTCTCAAATGATCAAAGAAGACATCAAACCGATACAAAGGATACTTGGCCTGATAAAACCCTTAACAGGAAGCTCATCCAACTGCTTCTTCAACTCTACTACCTCCATTGGATCCATCCGGTAGGCAGTCATTTCAGGACCAGCTTAACCTCGAAAGCCAATTATCACTCAAGGGAAAACCCTGATGCTCATTAGGAAAGGATCAGGATAAGTACAGACCACAAAAAACCTCTATCCGAAAGAGAACCTCATTATCAATAATAACTGCCAACAGAATGCCAGTCCTCTGTGTCCAGCAGTCAAGAGCAACCAACACAACACAACTGAGAGTACTTCAAAGCACTCCCATGAAAGATTACCTATTGACCAGACGTTGTCTGCAAAGAGACAGTTTCACAAACAAAAGAGATAACAGTCTGATATTGATAGCACCAATGCACAAATCAGTTCAACAACTCTCTTTTGCTTTAAAGCAAAAGTCTTTACCACTTCATATCATCATCCATCACAAACACATAGTCGATACCCTTAGCTATCCAGGGAGAAGACACCATTGAATTACTGCCATTGACACAAGCAAGCTATTTAGCATAGTCTTGATCCACTAATTTGTAGCCTATGGACAATTCCACCTGGGCTAACCTAGAACAAGCACCCCTCAACCTATAGCATACCCCTTCTAGCCAAGAAAAAGTGTGTGAGCACAACGCAACCACATTGGCAACACAAAGGGGAAACTACAAGCTCTCTGGCTTAAACCCACTTTTCTATGCAGACAACAAAACGCATGAAGCAACTACAACTAGTGAACACTCAGCACAACATCTACAACTTCCTAGCAAGCTCTTTACTAGTTAGGATGAATACTTTGTGACAGTTATTTCAAATTCTCTTATGCTGCTCTTTACTAGTTACTTTCAGTTATGCAAGATCATGTTATTAGAATGCTTTTGCATCTATACATATGTTGTTACCCATTTTTGCTTTGATGATGACATTTGGGAAATTAAAATTAAATTTGTAAGAAAATCCCAAAAATAAATTTAGGTTGCATAACCTATTATGTCGTCTCCCGAACGGGAGCGTTTGATTATATATATGACTTGGCAACTTGTTATATTTATAAGAAGATGCTCCCGAATTGTCCATGTAATTTGAATAGTTTGAGAATATTGGCCCGAGTAGTAGATTTCCATGCTCTTGTATGATTCTAGAGAGAATTTCAGTGGTGTCTCCCTGTTGTTCTCAGGATACACACCCTCTCGACTCGTTGTCGAGATGTGTATTTGGAGAACAGCAGGGAGGTGCTGCCAAAAATTTTTCTACAACCATACAAGAGCATGGAAACCTACTCGAGTCACATATCCTCGAATGTGATTAGGGCCTATCTTTTCCTATTAGAAATTAGCTAGGATCCTATGCTTTAGATAATAAATACATCATGTTTTCATAAATTCATATAAAAGTGAATATAGTTACTAATCCTAGATCAATTGTATCTGTATATTCGTATCTATTAGATGTCTGCCAACAAGTTTTCATCGGGATCCTTTGATGAAGCACAAGCTCTGTTAGACATCTGTGCAACCAAGTCCTAATGGAGCAACAGTACGAAGGCCAAGGGCACAAGCAAAGTGGCCGACGGACAAGATTACCATCATAGAAATCAATGATGGTGGCGTGCCTACGAAGAAGAAGGCCTTGTAGATGTTGTGAAAGCTCACATGCCTAAATGCTCGGGAGAGGGTGCCATTGACTCTTCTGAAGTTCGATGACCTCGCTGTGGATCAAAAGAACGCCTTGTTCAATGATGGTGTCAATACGTTTTTGGAGTTCTCGGAGAACATGAAGGCGAAGGCTTGCAGTGCTGCTATGAAAATGATCATCAAACTTTGGAGAAGCCACAAGAGGAAGCTTGTGAATGAGTATATGGAAAAAGTGTTGGAGCCCTTCAGCAAGTACCCATATATATTAAAAGAGAGGATTGGAAAGCTTTTGTGAGGTTGAAGAGCTTAGAGGTGTTCCAAACGGAGAGTTCAGCAAAGAAGCAGCTTTGGGCAAAGGACAAGCAGAATCACAACTTAGGCATAGGAGGATACTTGGGTAAAAAGGATAAATGGCAAGCGAAGGATGCAAAGTTAGCCAACAAAGGTCGCGTGAATCCTTGGTTGCAATTCCTGGAACGATCGTTGTCAGATAGTGGAGAAATCACTTTCAAATCCAGCGAAACTGAGTCAGTCACTGAAAAGGTGAAAGAAATAGCAGTCCACTCCTCCAAAGGTTCATTCATCGGGGTCAGGGAACATGACATGCTCTCCACTGCACTGGGAAACCCTGAGCGCCCAGGTCACTTTTGAGGCGTGTCCAATTCCCAGGGCTGGAAGTTAGGCTTCCTCCAACGTGTCAGGATGTATAAGAAGAGGAAGAGGTCGATCCCAATCAATGTGCAAGCATTGACCCAGTGAATCATGAAGAGCATTTATCAAGATGTCCTGCAAAGGTCTGCGTCACAGGGAGTCATAATTCCTAGTGCACCATTGGGTGATAGCCCCATTGCTGGACACAAGAGTAGTCAAGCCTCCAGTGAGGTTGAACAGCATGTCTCTCTATCCATGGGGCTCGATACTATAGACCTTCTCAATGGGCCCACACCATACTCGCTAGTCATAAGACATGGTGGCTACTATATTGAGGTTGCAAAGGGCAAGGTGCATCTAGAGGTCCAGTTGTTACATATGGTCCTGATACGTCTTGGCTATATCATAGTCTTCGTGGATTTTGTACAAACCAATGCCATGGACACAGATTCGCCCCCCCCCCCCCGCCCAATGATGAGATCAAGAGGAGGGACATTGTGGTACACACAGAACCATCTAGAAGCGATCCGCCTGGATATTCAAGTGCACTGAATTCTCTACCCCTACCTCAGCCTTGAGATGCGCTAGTTGTGTCTCCTTTGCCCACTCCACCACCTCTAGTTAAGAAATTGAAGGGTAGCCCAGAGAAGAAGAAGAAGTCCAAGCCAGTGTCCAAGAAGTAGCTGCCGAGAGATCCAATTCCTCTGGTAAGGACTCAATTGTAGAGAAGCATCAGATAGCGATAGCTTAGACTCAGGACAACCCAAAATTCAAGCTTGGGAAGCCCTTGATGTCAGCAGATCCACTTCGGAGGGCGGGACAACCTTGCGTCCAGTTGCATAATTACTACCTGCAAGATTGTAGAGCGAAGAATATTTTCATTGTTGTCTTTTACCAAAATCATCACTTCTTGCAAGGAGAAGACTACTTCCTCGTGGGCTTCAACGACTTATACTACCTCTTCAACCTCGATGGCATGGACATCGGGTTATTGTGATGCTTTACATTGTAAGCCCTTTCAAACTAGACGTTCATTAATTATTACAATGAGCCACTTATGAAAGAGGAACTACCTGATGGCCGCTCATAACACTTTTTGAAGCTTGTATCGAGACGAAGCTAAGTCATAAAGGCGCCACGACCATCCAATGGATAGAGAAAAAATCGGACAAAACTACCCCTGATGGTAGGTGGGAGTGCATTGTAAGTGAATGGCAGTTTAGGGACAGGATTACTTAAAAGGTTAAGCTATCTCCCTAGGCCTATAAATAGAGAGGTAGGTTTGTGTGGGAACGCGATCTAGCCATTAGAGAGTTGTGTGGTTGAGTTTTTGGAGAGGGAGAGAGGAGAGCTTAGCCTTTGTCATAAGTGAGAGCTTTTTATAAGGAAAATACTTTTTAATCTACCTAAAATAAGGCTGACCTCTTAAAGAAATGAAGTTTACTTTGTCCCCCTTGCCTGTGCTCATCTCATTCTAGTTTCCCTTAAGTTGCTCTGTTGCTTCATTGCGAGTTTTCCTTTTTGGATGAGATGTTCGTTTTAGTTTTTGTGCTAAAATTTTTCCTCCTTGGAGAGTTATTCTTCTTGTTGCTGGAGGCCTAAAATTCACATACCAATATATACAAGTGGGTCTTGAATTCTCTTTTCTCTAGACCATCAACCTAGACAATTTCTTCTCCCGGTGACCTTTTCTTTGCTTCGAAGGTTTCTTTTCTCAAGTTGTTACCTTTTGTGGCGATGACCCATAAGATGAGTTTCAATGGAACCGAGGGTTCATATACATCCACAAGAGCCATGAGTTTTTCTGGAAATTTCTTTAGCAACTTGATTCTCTCCGGTTTTGTTTCCACTATTGGTTCTTGAGGTGCGTTGGGTGATAAAAGGAGATAGTCATCTATTTCAAAAGAAATTGGTAAGGTACCTATTCACCCCCCTCTAGTAGCCATTCTCGATCCTACAATTGGTATCAGAGCCAGTTTTGATCATCTGTTGACCTTAACCGGCTTTGTGATCCGTAGGTGACAATGGAGATAAGTGAGAATATTTCGTTGTTTGATGGTCATGATTTTTTGTACAGGACGGTGCACATGTAGGCTTATATTCTAAGATAAGGAAGTGCAATATGGGAAATAGTTGATTCTAACGATGAGATCCCTGCTACTTGCACGGCTCATGTTCAAATCGAAGAGTATGAGGCCAACAATAAGACTAGAAATATTTTGTTCAGAAGTCTGAGCCGAAATGAGTTTGACAGGGTTCAGCACCTTCGTACTGCCCATGAGATTTGGACTACTCTTGGTATCTTTCATGAGGGTACCAACCAAATCAAGGCTATGTATTAGAGCACATACAACCAAAAATATCAATTGTTTGTGCAAGGGCTTGGTGAATCTTTAAATTCTATGTTTGCTATATTTGATGGAATTGTTAACAACCTTAGACCCACTAGTGTTTTTCCATATTCTTACCACGAGAGAGCGATCAAACTTCTCTATGCTTTTGACCGTAACATATGTGAAGTTAAGATTTCGAGCATTGAAGAGTCATCTAGTTATGACACAATGACTTATGATAAACTATTCAGTAAGCCCAAGCCTATCGAGATAGCCAAGGCAGCACGGATAGGTCTCGGAACCCTCTGTCTCAGAATATGGCGTTGGTTTCTGGACCTAGTGGTGGCAATCAAGCTGGAGCTAGCTTTTCTTATGCTAACACTTCATCAAGTGGATTTGCTTTGTTTTCTTAAGTCTCTATCACAAAGGAGTAAGAGGATATGCTTGATGATGAGTATCTTGCACTGATTGTGAAGAAGTTCACGCACTTCTACAACAACCACTGAGACTGGAGAAGGGGTGGTTCTTGGGCTTGCTTTGAGTGTTGTGACACCACCCACATCAAGGCGGACTGCCATAAGTTCAAGAAGAGGGAAGACTGCAACCATGATCATGACAAGCACAAGAAGTCCAAGAAGCCCTTCTCCAAGAACCGTGACAAGATGGCGAAGAAGGCGGCTATGGCAGCTTCAAGGGCGTTTGTGGTGGCACTCAACATCGTCGGCACTTCGTCAAGTGAGGAGGAGAGCTCGGAGGAGTAGGAGCAGCCCATAAAGAACAAGAAGAAGGCCAAGAACTTCATCGACCTTTGCTTCATGGCGAACGACAACGATAGCGACCTCGAACTTGATTCTTCTGAGGCGTCACCCTCCTACAATCAACTTTCTATTCAGGTTGATAATTTGAATGATGTGCTTTTTAGCCAGGAGTGAAGAGTGCTAAGCAAATGTCGTGAGGCTTTGTAATATTTATATTTTACTTCTGTTTATGTGTGACTTTGTGAACTTTTAATGTTTTGAGGCTTTGTAATATTGACTTTGTATGGTATGTGTCATATTGAATGAAAATGTTCGATCTACAGAGTGTATGGAGTTTGAATGCAAATGATCTGTTATGTGTATGATATACTATTATGTGTATTTTGTTGTTGATATGTCAGACAGTTCTAGGAAGACAACCATTTGTACAAATGTATTTTATAATGACTTCTATTATATAGTACAGATGGCTCGAAATTGGAACCGTCTGTACTCTCACATAGTATAGACGGTTCCAATAACGAGCCATCTGTACTGTTACAATAGTACAAAAGGCTCCAATAACGAGCTGTTTGTACTATTTCATATCATAGACGGCTCATAATTGGAGTCGTCTGTACAAGTTTTTGTACAGACAGTTCAAAATCCATCTGTACAAATAAGATATGTACAGACTATTTTTCATAGACGATTCAAAAACGTGTCTCCCATCGAGGTTATGAACCGTCTGTACAAATAGATTCTCTAGTAGTGTTGGTTTCATATGTGAGCGTTTACAAAGCCTACTATCATGAATGCTTATTTATCCAGTTTGAGATTGAAATTAGTTAGCTCTTAATGTTTGTATTGCCTCGGTATGGGTGGATGCTTATGTCGTGGTTATTTTTAACATGATTTGGCTATGTCAACTTAAATGATCCAAAGATTCTTCAGTTTAGCTTGTATAGCTTCATATTCTTGTGACACTATATCTTTTCAGTCCTTTGTGCATTTGTGAGCTCCACATTCTACTGTCTATAGCCCTTTGATGTTTCTAGCATTTGCAAATGATTTGTGTTATACTTGTGAAATCTCATTAGGATTGCATGTTCATACTTTGTATAGTGTTTTGTCCTTGATGTTTGCATTACCAAAGGGGGAGAAAAATATGTACTAGGTGACAAAGAAGAATGTTGCAAGATGAAGGGGGAGAAAATGTGTATGCATTCATCAAGGGGGGAGCATTTGTGCTTTTATTGAGCTTTTGAGGTTCTTAGCTTGTCTCTACCTCTCTTGGAGCTTTTGCAATCTTCCTTATGCCAAGTGACATGATTTTGCTCCTTCTCGAGTTTTTTGTCACTTGGATGAGCTTCTCTTGTTGGATTTCTTCATACCAAAATATTTGTGCTTTAATGGTTGTCAATGCACACATCAAGGGGAAGATTGAGAAATCAAGTGGAAATGTGCATTGTTTTATTTGTGATGAGTGATTGATAAGTGTGTTGATTTAGTTTGATGATTTTTGGATCCCAAATGCATATAGATATAGTGCAATTATGATCATAACTAACCAAAGTTGCCAGGAAAATGGAATTGGCATGTTAGTGTTGGAGTCCAGAAAAAATGTACACACCTAATGATCCGGCGCTTTGGAATTTGAACAAGCAGGATGGTTCGGCGTTCGGACAGTTACACGCCAGAGCATTTCAAGACAAAGGCAAAACTTGAAATACACACCGGATGGTCCAGTGTTGGGGTGAAATAAACACCATAGCATTTCTTGCAGAGAGGTTGCAAACTGACTTTGGTGGATTTGAACATACCAGATGGTCTGGCAATGGGCATGAATACGCACTAGACTATTTCTTGCAGAGAGGATTCCAAACTGAGGGCTTTGCTGAGTTGCACACACCGGATGGTTCGGGCCTTAGAAGGAGTGTGTGCCAAATCATCCGGCTTTTACAATTTTTCTGAGATATGCTTCGAACTGAGAATTTCGAGTTGAACTAACTGCATGTGGAGTTATATGTTGTTGGAGATGCATGTTTTCTTATCTCATGATATGTAGGTGATGGATGCAACTTGGCGGCCAATGGTAGGATGATCGGGACCAAGAGGGGTGCTTGATGCTAGACGATCGAGGAGGTCGGATGGAGTCAAGGGTGACCTAGCTATGCACATGGAGGTCAAGCAAAGAATGATAAGATGAATGAAGATGACGTGTTGATAAAGTCAAGCGAAAGGAATGTTGGTGCAAGTGACAAGATGACACTAGGGATCAGGAGCGGGGAAGACTTGCCGGCGATCAAGATCATAAGATAGAGTACACGTGTCAGCATCTGGAGGTTTGTTTGAAGTCAAGTAAGTGACGGTGAGTCACACTTTGAGAAGCGTGCAAGGGGTTTCACAGTTTGGCCTCAAAATGGTGGGGAAGGATGGAAATGCAAGTGATATCATCAAAAGCTTGCGTCGAGGCAAAACTAAGTCATGAAGGCATCACAACCATCCGATGGACGGAGAAAGAATCAGATAAAACTACCCCGATGGTAGGTGGGAGTGCATTCTAAGTGAAGAATAGTTTAGAGACATGATTATTTAAGAGTTAAATTACCTCCCTAAACCTATAAATAGAGGGGTAGGACTGTGTGGGAAGGCGAACTAGCCATTAGAGACTTGTGTAGTTGAGTTTTTGGAGAAGAAGAGAGGAGAGCTTAACCTTTGTAATAGGTGAGAGAAAAATACTTTGTAATCTGTCTAAAATAGGGTTGACCTCTTGAAGAAATAAAGTTTATTTTGTCTCCCTTGTCTGTACTCATCTCCTTCTAGTTTTCCTCAATTGACTATGTTGCTTCGTTGCGAGTTTTTCCTTTTTGATGAGATTTTTGTTTTAGTTTTTGTACTGAATTTTTTTCACCTTAGGGAGTTGTTCTTCTTGTTGCCAGAGGCCTAAATTTCACAATGTATACAAGTGTGTCTTGAATTCCCTTGCCTCTAAACCATCAACTTGGAGAGTTTCTTCTACCGGTGACATTTTCTTTGCTTCGTATGTTTCTTTACTCAAGTTGATATCTTTTGCGGTGATGACCGTGAGATGAGTTTTAATGGCATCTAGGGTTCATATACATCCACGAGACCCATGAGTTTTTCTGGTTATTTCCCTAGCAACTTGATTTTCTTTGGTTTTGCTTCCGCTATTAGTTCTTGAGATGCGTTGGGTGATAAAAGGAGAATACCATTCGTTTCGAAAGAAATTAGTAAGATACATATTTACCCTTTCTAGTCATCATTTTCAATCCCACAGAATGCTATAATGCTATCCACAGAGTCAACTATAGGTGCATATCCTCAGAAAGCTCTATCAGTCCTTCGTGCAGCTAGTGAGAGGTTGGAATCATGGAGCAGAAAACATGCAGAAACTTCTTCCACAACATCAGCTTGCAATTGCTCTACTACCTGACCGGATCTGGGAGCAAATTTGCAACTGTGCTGTGGAAATGGGCACTTTATTATTTTATTGCTAAATCATCGTAGCCAACACTCTATTGCTATCCCAGATTTACATACATTAATTTTTCTGCAGCAAACAACCTTGCCGTGGATGCCATCTTCGTTTACACAAAGTATGGCCACATGGCATCGCTTCTATCGCGAAACCGGCCCAACCCTCCCATATTTGCATTCACTGATAATGCCAATTCCAGAAAGAGCATGAACCTCTACTGGGGAGTGATTCCGCTTCAGCTACCGTTATCAAACAACATGGAAGATAACTTTAAGGAAACCATCAGCTTGAGGAAGTCAAAAGGTTTGGTCAAACCTGGACTCTGTCTTGGTGGTCTCAGATTCTGATCTAAACCGACCTTGTGCTGCTACCTCAGTGTTTGAATCCATTCAGGTCCGATTAGTCGACTAGGTTAGGCGTGATTGAACAATAATCGGTCCAGAATGTTGACAGCGTTTTACAGAACCTGTGTATTAGAGTGCATAACCTGTGTATTAGAGAGCATATATTGTGTATTTGATCATGCATCCATTACGGATCTCAATTCTTCAATAAGGTGCATGACTGTAATATCTTACACGAAAATCATACATTTTGTTGTGTATTCTTCATTCCATAATCCATACTGTGAAAGGATAATTGAGGGGAAGTATTGTTTATTCTATATTCTCTTAGCATTTTGGTTTTTTTATACCAAAGAAGTATAACTTCCAGCCTCTATACCAATAACGATATATATAACCATTTAATAAATGCAAGCACATGTGTTGAGTCTTCAATTCAAACCCAGTGGACATGTTCCACCACAAGGACCATAACCAACTGAGCTACTTAGTTCACTTTGGTACATGCTTTCAATCACAAACAGGCGCAAATGGAATCATGTACTCAACTATTGGTGATAATTTCTATTCACTACAACAAAATAGATCATCCGTACCGCCCCATTAGTGCCGGTTAGGCACAAACCGATACTGATAAAGTATCATCACCTGGTCGTAACATTCTAAGCTCGATCAATGATTGAGCAGGGTTGAATCGGCACTAATACTCATTATCAGCGCCAACTAGTAAACATAGACTGGCATTGATAATTTTTTATCAGTGTCAGTTCATTAATAAGACCGGCAGTGAAGTCTTTGAGCCGGACCCGAAGTTTTACTGAGGTAAAATGAATAAGCCTGAGTCCGCGTGAACATGCACGAGCTCAGCCTTATCTCCTCACACTAGTACAGAACGATACTATACAGACAGGTGGAAACGCTTTTTCACAGGCGTTTAGCGCACCCGCCTGTGACCGAAGGCCTGTGGAAATCAACGATTTTCACAGGCGCAAAAGTGACCGCCTGTGGAAATCGATTTCCACAGGCGATCCACATAAAGAACCGCCTGTGGAAAACGATTTCCACAGGCGGTTCCTAATGTCAACCGCCTGTGGAAATCCATTTCCACAGACGGTTGGCTTAAAACCGCCTGTGAAAATAGTTTTCCAGAGACGGTTCTTTATGTCAACCGCCTGTGGAAATCGATTTAGTTTCCAGAGGCGGTTCTTGCAATAAAGCTACAAGCTCATCTAGCTTGTTTATCCTTCTTATCTAAAAGTATGCAGCAACTTACAAAATTGTCTTACTATGTAGGGCTAGTTTGAGTACACAAAATCACAGACAAAAAATAGATCCTACAAGGCCATCCAACTTACCTGACTTACTATGTGCTACTTATGAATTATCAGATGAGGCCAAACCGCTACGTAATATTAGTTCACAGCTCAGGAAAAACTGGAGGAAGAAGCAGCAAGCTTTGACTCATTACCCATATGTACATCAGAGCAGTCCATTCATTGCTGTGAGCTTGTGGCTTCTTAAGTGTACACAATGGATGAGTATATTATAACCACAGCATGGTACTCTTTTGTCAGTAGTGTCATGGAACTTGACTAAATCTGTTAGATCCAGATTCATGATACTAAGCTCTTGTCAATCCCTTCTTCTCAGCTCACTTCTCTAGCAGCATTTTTCACTTGAACAGAAAGAGTGTAATGACTAATGAGACCTTTCACAACAGGTCTGTTCCGTCTTAAATTCTTAATTTATAAACGAAAGGTCCCAAGGGATATTAAATGGATTAGGAAAACATGTGAACTTTTGTCGCCATTTATCTTGGAAATTAATGGATAACCATACATTGCAGAAGAAACAAAAGCTCTCAAGCTGTAAACATGGAAAGGAGCTCTCAAGCACACGCCCAGACATATTTTATGATGATAAGATTAAGTCCAGTTTGTCAGATTATGTATACCGTGACATGCATGTTGGTGTAATAATCTAAAAAAGTCAGCCTAAAAAGAGAGTTGCATGGCTGATCCTTTCTCTTTTACCATGAGTTCATGACCAGTAAGCTTCCATTTTACCCCTACTTGAATGCATGCTCTTGTATGAAAGAATTTAGACATAGATGAAATTTTAGTAAACAGAATGTGGTACTTTTGTGTATAAGTACAGGTAATCAATTTTTTTTGCAAAATATCAGGAATGTAATGAAATTTTGATAATGGTTCGGTACTAGAGTGTGTACCATAAATAAAGAAAAAGGTCATCACATTCTGAAAGATCATCATATACTAATTCTTTGTGTTTATCTAAAAAAGGATGTGAGCTTTCATGGAAGGCCTCACGTGTTGCCCCGCGTCTTTCTACCAAACTCCGGCCTATACGCGGAAGAAGATCAGAACTATGTAAGTTTGCACTGATAGCCTTTAGAAAGAGTTTGCAAAAAGGTCATTTTGGATATGATATTTTACACAGCAGACAAAGTGTTACACTACATGTTCCATAGGTGAGGCTTTACTAGCTATTAGCGATATGCATTTGGCCATGTAGCTCTTAACCAGGGAAACAATGTTTTACAATTCTTAGTAGTTATCCAACAAATACAATGAAAAATGAACAACCATTGTATTGTTCAATATCGAAAATAGTGTCTCGGACTGAAAATATACTAAGTAGTAGTTAACTCTTGGTTTTAGAACTCTAAAACTTGTCAAACTAAAACTCCCACATTTAGTTCTCTAAAAAGTAAAATTTTTGTTCCCTTGTACCCACTTGATGCTCAAGAGCTTGTTCTTTCTTTTAGATGCTAGCTTTGTAGTCAACATATTTATAGCAGTAAGCTTGGAAGTTGGAAGATGACTTCATCACGTACATATGAAAAAAAAAAAACCAAAATGACCAATGGGACACCAATGGGTAGCTAGTGATGCTGACATGCACCATCCTGCCCTAAGGCAAAAGCCTATCACAAACGACGGCACCAGTAAGGGGATAAGGCAATGCATGCATGCGAACTGGGGATTACTGCACAGCAACAACACAAACCAATCACCTACAACTTTTTTTTTATCCGGGAATCACCTACAACTTCTATACAGTAAAGCATATACCACACAGATTCACCACGGCACTAAAGCTAGTTAACGAAAATATTGTGAATAAATCAAAATACTTCAGCTGGTTCTAATTTCCACATGAGAAAATCCTCATCCATGTTCCAAAAGCTTCCTTCCATGATCAGATAACTCATAGATAAACAATTTCTTAATAGTGAGAATTTGTATATGTTTCTTTGACAGATAACCGGAGGAACATGACAGATAGGAGATTAAATGCATTGTGGAACTGATAAATTTGTGGAACTTCACCACGGCACGATGGCCGGCATCACAAAGAAGAGGGGGGCATCACACGGCCAGCCGGAGAACCGACTACGACGACTCGGCCGGGAGGGGGATATGGACCTACTCACCGGCGGCAGCGGCTCCTCCTCGGCGCGGTCCAACTCGGCGGCGGCGGCTCCTCCTTGGCGCGGTCCAACTCGGCGGCGGCGGCTCCTCCTCGGCGTCGGAGTGGTCCTCCTCGTCGGGGGCGGCAGCGGAAAGGGAGAGCGCAGGAGGCGGACGGAGGGACAGCCTGACAGCGCGGTTGAAGACTCGAAGGTTTGTGAAAGCCCTAGGGTTTTCGGGGCCGCGCGCGGTTATATAAATAGAAACGATTTCCACAGGCGGTTTCTTACGTTAACCGCCTGTGGAAACCTGTGAAATGATTTTTGCTTGTTTGGGAAATACTATTCTATTACATATTAAAGCATCTTAAATATTCTATTACATATTAAAGCATCTTAAATTAAAGCATATACATGCCCTAAATTAAAGCAAAATCTCTCTTACATCATGCATACAAGTCCTTAATACAAATTAAAGCTTATCCTAATTTTATACAAATTTCAGGGTTCTGTCACATTGGAAAATAATTCGCATAACATGGCACTATTTGCCTTGAACTGTTTTCCCTACACCATCCAGACGCATGTACGGCATCACAGATCTATCGAGGGTTGCTTCTACAAGTTTGATCTTTTCTGGATCTCCAAAAGGCGGCACGTCGTCGAACTGATTTTATTCTTCCTCATCCTCCACATTCTCGACTCTAACAATTCTTTGTTTTCCAGCAACAACTACGTGCTTCTTTTCATTCGTGGGATCGATTATATAGAAAACTTGTGCGACGTGATCAGCGAGTACCCACGGGTCATCTTTGTGGCCTAGAATGCTGAGGTCGACAATTGTGAAGCCGTAGTTGTCCACCGTCACGTCATTTGGGTGTTTGACCCATTTGCACCGAAAGACGAGGATCTGCAGATTCACTCCATAGTTGAGTTCCCAGATTTCTTCTACGAACCCATAGTAGGTGACCTTTTCCCCTATTGTGTCATAGGCTTCTGTTCGAACGCCGCTGTTTTGGGTCGTGCTCTTCTTGTCTTTTGCTTTGGTATAAAACGTGTACCCATTAATGTCATACGCTTGCCATGATGTAACTAAACTTGATGGGCCACAAGCCAACATTTTCACATATTTTTTATCTACAGATTCACCATCCGGAAGGTTTTGGTTCTTGAACCATGTGGTGAAGCGACGCTTGTGCTCTTTCAAGATCCAATCATACGAGCGGCCTTGATTTTTTGTGTAGAGCTCATTTAGGTGTTGCTCGACGTACGGCGCCACTAACTGGATCTGCTGCAAGATGGTGAAATGTGTTTCTTCCACTGCTTTGTAATCATGATCGATGAATCTTTTCTTTCCTTTGGTCCCTCTCCCAGACAACCTCCCCTCATGTCGAGATACAGGTACACCAATCGGATTAGAATCTTTTATGTAATCGATGCAACACTCAACGACTTCCTCGGTACTGTAGCCCTCGATCATGAAAACCTCTGGGTGAGCACGATTCCGTACATAGCCCTTGAGAATGCCCATGTACCGCTCAAACGCATACATCTGATGTAAGAATACAGGGCCCAGCGCAATTATCTCATTCACGATGTGAACCAAGAGGTGTACCATGATATCGAAAAAGGATGGAGGTAAGCACATCTCAAGTTGGCACAAAGTCTCTACCAAGTAACTATGTAGAGCACCCAGTTTTTCAGCATCAATCACCTTCTGAGCAATTGCGTTGAAGAAGTGACACAACCGTGTGATGACCACCTTTATGTATCTTGGCTTGATACCCCTGATTGCAATAGGGAGCATCTACGTCATCATCACATGATAATCGTGAGACTTCATGCCGATTAGCTTCAAATCTTTCATCGATACTAGGTTCTTAATGTTGGATGAGTAGCCAGTCGGGACTCTCACCCCATGTAAGCACTTGCACAGTGCCTTTTTCTCCTCAAGTGTCAGAGAGTAGCTAGCCGGCGGAAGATAATGTTTCTCATTTGGTCTGTCTTCAGGGTGTAGCTCTGGCCTAATTTCAAAATGCACCAAGTCCTTACGTGACTTGATTCCATCCTTTGTCTTGCCTGGTATGTCCAGTAAGAGGCCAAGGATGCTATCACACACATTCTTCTCAATGTGCATGACATCGATGCTGTGACAGACGTCCAAGTCCTTCCAGTAGGGCAAATACTTAAAGAAAATTGGTATCTTCTTCCACAGCGTGCTAGTCGGCGTCTCACTTTTCTTCCTCTTTTTACCCTTCGGCGGCTTCCCAAAAACAACCTTGATGCTACTGACCATTTGAAACACTCGTGCCCCGTTGCGAGGTTTCGGACCAGTACCTTCCTCAACCATGTTGTTAAAATGTTTCTTCATATTGCGGTATCTGTGAGTTCTGAGTAAGAACCGTCGGTGTCGCGTGTACACTACCTTCTGTGAGTACGGAAGGTACACAGACGCGGTTTCATCCAAGCACACTGCACATCCTTGCTTCCCTTTAACCTGTCCCGATAGATTAAAAAGGGCGGGATAATCATTGATGGTAATGAAAATCATTGCTTTCAGCGTGAAGTACTGTCGTCGGAACTCATCCCACACCCGGACCCCCTCATTCCACAGTTTCACCATATCTTCCATCAATGGTTCCAGAAACACATCTATATCGTTGCCCGGTTGTTTCGGTCCTTGGATAAGAATGGATAGCATAAGATACTTCCGCTTCATGCATAGCCATGGTGGAAGGTTGTAGATGGCCAGGACTACTGGCTAAGAGCTATGTGAGGTGCTCATGTCACCGAAAGGATTCATTCCGTCGGTACTCAACGCGAACCTTACATTCCTTGGTTCTTCAGCGAACTCTGGATACATGGCATCGAACTTTCTCCATTGCCTAGCATCAGCGGGGTGTCGAAGCTTAGTTCCATCCTTCTTGCACTTATCAAAATGCCAACGCATCAGTTCAGAGTCCCTAGGGTTCGAGTACAGGCGCTGCAAGTGGGGTATCACTGGTAGGTACCACATCACCATCGCAGGACTTCTTCTCTTCTTCTCCGCGTTGGAAGAAGTGTCTTCTTCGTCACGGCCAGCATTACTCTTCTTCTTCTTCGTGTTGGCGGAAGCATCTTCGTCCTCACAATCATCATTCCTCTTGTACCGACTCGCATTGCACACTGGACATCTATCCAAGGCTTCGTACTCTTTACGGTAGAGGATACAGTGGTTCAGACACGCGTGTATTTTTTGCATATCCAATGACAACGGGCAGATAAGCTTCTTCGCCAGATAAGTGGTGGTGGGCAAGGAGTTAGGCTTCGGAAGCATGTTTGCCAAGAGACTCAACAGATCCGAGAAACTCTTGTCGGACCATCCATTGCTGGCCTTCAACCTTAGAAGTTCAAGCACCGAATGCAACACCGTAAACTCCTTATCACAGCCCTTCGATTCCTCATACAAAAGTTCCTTCAATGCCTTTTGTAACGCCTCAAAATTATCTAAACCTCTCGTGTCCCTTAAAACATGTGGTTCTGCGTGGCGCAGCATTTCCTCCAGATCAAAGTCAGCATCATCCAGATCAAAATCGGCATCATCATCCATCATAACATAAGTGTCGCCTTCGACTGCTCCCTCATCATCACCATCTACTTGATCAGCAGTGATATCCTGGTTTGGTTTGCTTGTACGTTGTTCGCCGTGATTGGACCAACATTTGTAATCCTCAACAAAACCTCTCAAGATCAAGTGTGATTTGATTATACTTGATTTGTCCCACAATTTCTGGTTCTTGCAGTCAGAACATGGACAGTATATTTCCTTTGTCTTCTTAGTTAAAGCGTCCTTCTCTGCGGCTTCAATAAAAACAGAGAGTCCTTTGATGTATATTTCTCCATGTCTTGGCGCATCATACATCCATACTTTGTCCATCTTTAACTTCAACCACAAAATTAGATACATTAATTAATTAATTAATATGAAAATCAGAATTAAAAAGATTTTTTTTAAAAAAAGAAAATATGGGCTTATTATGATTATAATATGTCTACGCAATTGAATCTACATTAACGTAAATTTATGACTCAAAATAATGTGAATTCATTACTCTCTCTCTCTCCCTCTCCCTCTCCCTCTCCCTAGATCTAGATCTAGAGAAAAAATCCCCATTCATGATGAAACCTCCTAAGGCTAAAAAACATCACATTCTAGCTACATTTTTAAAATATAATACTAGAATCATGTGAATCTACACAATTAAATCAATATTGCAACAAATTTGAGCTAATTTGATGATCTAAATGGCAAGAACCACGAGCATCTCTAGATCACATTGAAACTCTAATTTAGCCTTAAATCTAAATCTAAACTTCAAAAAAATGCAAGCTAGGGATGAGATATACATACCTTATTTGGCTCCTCCAAGGAAATCAAAAATAAAACCTTCCCCACCTATTTTCCAAATCAGCCGCCACAGTAAATGCTTACTGTTTCAAACAGTAAGTCTGTCTGAATGGAGCTGGCCGAGAAGAAGGAGTATGATGAGTAATGTTGGCCTGATCTTCCGATAGGTAGCGATAAGTCGGTGGGTGGAGAACTCGATGTTGATGATCCAAAGGCTTCGACCCGAACAGATCGTCTCCCTTGCAATCACTACACCACAGCTCCGTTGGTTATCAACCGTGTCGCGCGGTTGACCTCGCCAAGAAGGCTCAATCCCTGCAAGCGTACCGAGAACACAAGCAAGAACGTAGAAGATGCAATCTGAAATATTGCGAATCGAATTCAAGCACTCGAAGTCGGGGTTCCACAAACACTTGCGGCGGCCTAGTCAGTCCGGAACAAGAGCGAAAATCTCACAACTGTGTGTAGATCAATATCTAAGCAAAATCCAACCCTAATTAGGGCGGCGGCTACTGTATATAAAATACTAGGATCGACCAAGGACCCCTGGACGCGTCCCTAATGGACTTCAACACGTTACACGGCCCAACGGCCCAAAAGATGGTGGCGCAGCACCCTGACAGATTCTGGACATCTAATTGTTTCGACGAATCCTGTTGACTCAGAAAGCATTTGTACATGGGACCAGTTCCGTTGGAAAGCTTATCTCCTTAGCTTTCCAACCATGTATAGAACGTCGAAAACGGAGTCCGTATGCGTCCTGGGCGACGATTTTAGTGCAGGCTGGTCCTAGACTCCGAAACGGACTCGAACTTGATTGGACCTCCACCTTGGCTTGGGCGCCCTTGCTGTTCTTCTCCCGTGTTCCTAAGTAAAAATACATCACAATTATTCAGTAGCATCCCATCCTTATCAAAATATAAAGGAACACTAAGGAACGAGCTCACCTCATGATTTAGTTGACGTGCACGAGCTCGTGTCAATGGACCTATTGTTGGAGGAATACTCGATGTGTGTGTATCCGAAAGAGTGATGTCCTCATCAGAGTATTTATGGACTATTTGCACAGGCGGTTCCTAATGTGCACCGCCTTTCCACAGGCGGTTCCTTATGTCGACCGCCTATGCAAATTGATCCATTTCCACAGGCGGTCCACATAAGGAACCGCCTGTGGAAATTACTTTTCACAGGCGGTCCTCAGCCGCACGGGGCCGCAGCCACTTTCTCAGGCGGTTCGTAGGAAGAACCGCCTATAGAAATGAAACCTAGGTGTCTCAGAAAATAGGTTTTGTAGTAGTGTCACCCCTCACCCGATGGAGCTCCCGTCCTCTCTCTCTCTCTCTCTCTCTCTCTCTCTCTCTCTCTCTCTCTCTCTCTCTCTCTCTCTCTCTCTCAATCTCTCGATGGAGCTAGCGTTAGTTTGTCGTGGGGAAGCCAATCCGATCTGGCCCTCCTACCCTCGCCTGATCCAATCTGATGGAGCCCTAGGGTTTGGGGTTCCCAACCCTGATCTGACCGGTTTTGGTTGTGATTTTTTGTGAGGGATCACCTTGGTGATGATTTTTTTGGTGGTGTGTGCAGGAAGGGGAAAAAGGACTACTCGACAACGATCCTGGAGCGGAAGAAGTCGCCAAACCGGCTGGTCATCGATGAGGCCACCAATGATAACAACCCCGTCATCGCGCTGCACCCGGACACCATGGAGAGACTTCAGCTCTTCTGCAGCAACATCGTGCTCCACAAGGTGGGATGCGGGCTAGCCTGAGCTATTACACTTTTGTTGGGATGTTGAGCGCATTTGTCGATTGTGGTGTCACGAAACTGATCTTTGGATGTCGAGTTAGCAGCTGAAATCGGCTGTGTTGGGATTGCAGATCTGTTGAATATAATGCCTTGTGTCATGGTGTCAATTCTAGCTTCTGATGTGGGAGCTTCTAGCTGTTCGCTTTTAAATTGGCACTTTGAGGGCGGGAAAAACCTTAGCTTTACCACTGTAACTTCATGCTAAAGGAGCGTAGGATGATGGAAGTAATTGTTTGCTAGGAATTTGAAGGATTTAATGGGTTAGCGGTGTTTGGTTTGCCGTGTATTGATCTAGAAGTGTTTAGACTACAAGATTTTCATCAATTTGCAGTGTGTACTCTATTTCTTTAGTTTACTTAAAGTTTTCTTTGCTTCAATCTGATGTATTTTACCATATGAAGAAGTTTCCTATGTACTAATATGTTCTCTTTAACCTCAAATGCTATCATGTCTATCCATCATATCTATCTTCTTTTGGCCCAGTAATTCGTATCAGTGCGAGCTTTCTTTTGGCCCTATAATTCGTATCAGTGCGAGTTTTTTTGGCCCTGTAATTCGTTTTAGTGCCGGTTGGTAAGAAGAACCGGCACTGATAGTGTCAGTATCAGTGTTGATTCTCTATTATTTATCCCGCACTGATAACATGGATTATCAGTACCGAGTAATCAGTGTCGGATAAAAAATCATCACTGATGGCGTTTTTGAACTGATATTGATGACCATTTCTATAGTAATGATTAGATATTTAGATGCCAAGCATTGGAGTATATCCAAGATATATACACAAATAAGAAAATCACCCTTGTTTAAAACATAGACAGCTAAATGCTACGTATGGTGCTAGTATGCAACATATTATCCCCACTAAAGTTGTCTAAATGGGTCGTGCCTAACGGGTTGGCCTAAGGCCCACCACTATAGGCACAGTATCCTGAGCCTAGCTAGGCCGGGTCAGCATGGCAGAAGGCCACGAGCCGTGTCTGGGTCAAGCGCACGACACGGCACAATCCGGTTAAGTCGAGTCGGCATCTGCACAGCCCAGCTCGGGCCAGCATGGGCACAACACAGCTAGCCCGTCTAGGTGCGGCATGGTAGCAGCCCTGCTCGGCCACTTGGGCACGCCGAGGCACGGCTGGCCTGGTACGGCACGGCCCGCCTAGCAAGCCTGGCCTGGGCGTGCTAGGAGCCATTATGTGTGGGGTCGATCCATGGGGGCACGGTCGGCACGAGTGGCCTGGGCACTCATAGCCGGGTTAACGGATTGAATGGGCATTGCTCGGCCCGTTTAACTCGTTAACCCATTTATTTTGAAATTTGTAGCCATTTTGTGATTATTTGGGCTCCAAAAAGTTTGAATTTTTTATATAAAAATCACCATTTTTCACATATAAATAGAGAGCCACCATGCACTTTCATTCCACTCCAGCAATAATATTTGGTCTCATGTTTCCTCCTCTCATTCTTGTCTCAAAGTTCCTGATAATTTACGATAATTTGGCAAAATTAGTTTGAATTGTTGCCAATAATCTGAGAAATTTCAACACCCTCATCCTGTTGTTTTGAAGAAACTTGGTTATTTTCTTCATCGTTGTTCTTTCTTGTTTCTTCCATTCTTTGCTTGTTATTTGATTATTTCTAGCTCTAAATATTTTAATTTTTTTTAGTGTCATTCGACATTAATCATGGACACCGGTGATCATGATCATGATGATACGTCCATAGATTATGATTTTTTCTTCAAGGACTCTCAGGCGATTGTGACCCCTTTGATAGCAATGTTGTAGGTGAAGAAGGACCCGATGGTGAACCGCCAGTTGGTTCACATGCAGCAGCAACCTCCATCATCAAGCTCTACAACTGCACACATGTCAGCAAGCATTGGCTCTAAAAGATCAAGAGCCGCTACTTTCAAAGTTTGGCAAGACTTCAAAAGGATATACAGAGATGAAGACAAGGTAGTGTCAGGTATGCTATGTATTATATTTGCAAACATGAATTATTTGCAAAGTCCTTAGGTGGAACCGAACACTTGATAAGGCATGCCAGAACTTGCAAGTGAAATAGTGGAGCAGCCATGAAGCAAACGGTACTGCAGTACAACCCCGATAGCTCTGTTCGTCATTAGGAGTATGACTCTGGCAATGCTCAAAAAGAACTATGTTGCTTCATTTGAAGAGCGGATCTGCCACTCAACATTGGTGAGTCTGCTACATTTGAAGATTACATTAAGTAAGCTCATAATCCTAGATTCACACATGTTTCTAGACAGACAACTAGTAGGGATATGGTAAAATACTACAATACATGTCGTAGCAAGCTTAATGAAATATTGCATACATATGGCCAGTAAGGCTAGAGATAATTATCTTAGTGTGGTTGCTCATTTTATTAATAATAATTAGGAACTAGTAAAGAGAATAATAGGTTTCCGATTGATTGACAGTGCGCATACTAGTGAAAATATTGCTGAAAAAATATCTCAAGTAGTTGAAAACTTTGGTCTCACAAATAAAATATTTTCTATCACTTTAGATAATACTGGTGCAAACTCTAGAGCAATGGATATTCTTACTCCGTTGTTTAGTACATATACTGAATCTGTCTTGTTACATCAATGTTGTACATGTCATATTATCAATCTTATAGTAAAATCCAGTTTGAAGAGGTTATCGCAATACCTAAATGATTTTTGTACTGCAATATCTTTTGTGAACTCCTCTAACCAACGAATTGCAGCATATAAACAATATTGTGTTGCAATAGGTGTACGTCTACATAAGTTTGGTATGGACATGTCGGTAAGATGAAACTTTACTTTCTTGATGCTCAAAAATATTGTACCATATAAGAGCACATTTGGTGTGTTTATTCATACACACTATCATCAGTATGGGGTCAAACTTTACTCACAGAAGCGTATTGGTATATTACTAAAAGGATACTAGAGTTTTTTCAAAAAAAAATATGATTCAACAGTGAGTTTATCAGGAGTTTATTATCCAACATCTTGTTTGGTAGTGCATAATATTGTTGAAATTTCTACTCATTTAAATAGTTATAAAAATAATAATCTTCTAAGAAATTGTGTAGTTCGTATGAAATCTAAATTTTTAAAATATTGGAAAGAAAATCCTTTGTTTCTTGCCTTTGCCTTTATTTTAAAACATCCACTAGCACCCACAACAAGTAAGAACACGACAATATAGGAAAAAATATTTGGGGAGGTTCTTCATCAAGAAGTTCAGACTCTTTGTCACGATCATCTACGATCGCCGGAATTCCAACATTTAGGGGGGGGGGGAGGGGAGCTAACTACCTTCATCGACAGCGATATTATCAGTCATGAACAAGAAAATTTCAACATATTGCCACTACTACAGAAAGTGGTTTCACTACCGGCTCTAGAGTGGTCTTCACGGCTGGTTTTAGAACCGGCAGTGGGCAACAGGCAGTGATAGTCCCCGACTATCACTGCAAGCTCGGAGACCGACAGTGAAGGAGTTTACCAATGCTGGCTAAAGGCTTCAGACGGCAATGATAGTCGATCCCCGATTCAACATTTTTGGGGCCAAAAAACAAAAAATAAGTTTTTCGTGACCGGAGGCACCCAACCAGTCACTGCTAACCTGACCGCACCCAATCATTCACAAGTCATGCGATTTTTGTGCGCATGCGATTCCAGGACTCGAACTCATGACTTCAGAAGCCTCGCACGCATGAACCCTCTAACCATCTCACCTCTCATTCGTTCTTGAGTATAATAGCAAAATCAATCCTTTTGATCTCTTCTCATCAAATGTTTGAATAGCTCTTTGGACATATAAATGACCTTAAATGAAAAGGTGGTCAATTACAAAGTTATAGATCTCATCGACTTCTACAATTTTCATATAAAGTTTGTCTTCATTTGACTTTGTATGAAAAAGTTTAGATCAAATCCGTGCAATATTCAGTAAAATAACCATAACTTATGCATACGGAGTCTGATTTTGATGTTCAACCTCTACTTTCAAAGCTAACAAGGAGGGGCATACAAAAAATATAAATACATGCACCTTTCTTGACCCCAAAAAGGCTTGAAAGACTCTCGACAGGACCTCTGACGTTTTTGGTCAAAAATTTATCTTCTCTAATTTGCCTGAAAATCTTTGTATGGAAATTTTTAGAGATATAATACTACATCTGAAAGTCAGTGATGCATAGACGTTTCATCAATCTGAGATACCAAACTCGCAATAAAAATATTTGAATTTGCAGCTTTCAACTTTGTGACCCTGTATGTGACTTTTTCAACCATTCATACTAGTTTTATACTAGATCTAGCAATTTATTTTATGATCAAGTGTGTAGTGTCCTTTGATAGTCTTTACACATTTATTTGTACTCTATATGGCTTCAAATAACAAAGATCAACTACAAAATTGTATATCTCGTCGAGAGCAATAATTTTCATATAAAGTTTGTTGCTATTGGACTTTGTATGAAAAAGTTATTAATTGTTTAGAGTAAATTTTTTGTTTAAATATTTTTTTCAAATAACCTAGGGTTGGAACATTTTTATAAATCAGTGCATCACACGAGAAAAATATTAGTGAATTTTCATAATTTGTAGGAGTCTATTTGTGGCATTAAAAATAGCTAGAGGTTATAAAAGTAGGCTTTTTGGAGAATTGTAATTTAAAAATTGGCTAAGCTCTAGTTTTCTCATAAAAATATTTAGAACTTTTTGGACCACTCTTGTACATCACATGAGCACGTAAACGCGAGCAGTACACACGAACACGACCACACTAGTTCGCGCTCATGGTCATGGTCGTGTGATCGTGCTCGTGGTAGTGGCATGTAACCGGTAGTGATACTTGACACAGGGTATCTATTTGACCCCAAATAAAAAAAGTTTTCAACAACAAAGTTGTAGACACTATCCAGGGCTACAATTTTCATATTAAGTTTGTTGTCAATGGACTTCGTATGAAAAATGTCGAACCCCTCCTTCAGGCCACCTTGTGCAACTCATACCTGTATCTGGATTAGTAGCTGGTACGCAGAGATTTCCAACAAAATTAGACATCACAGTCATACATAAAGGCTCATAGGCTTAATTAAACAAAGCCACACAACATAAGGAGACAATTCAAAAGTAACGCAAGACCTACAAGCAGCTTGATAGCGGACAAAACCTAACTTTTCTATTCTTCACCTTCACCTTCGACGAAGTCGGCCTCTCGATCATCTGAATCCACATATACCAAGAGTGAGTAAATAAGGAACTCAGCAAGTCCTACCTCAAGAGAAGACATTGGATGCATAAAGGTAGATCAAGGATAAGGCTATAGAATCTTTAGATTTTGCAGGAAGCTAGTTTTCATTGCAAGGTCCAATTTGCAAAGACTATCTTAAAACATTTTTTAGGGAACACATAAGTTGAGTTTATAGGGTTGTTGGCCCTGGTGGGGATACTTACATCCTGCCAGTTCCCACACTTGGTGGACATATAGTCTGGGATACTCTAGGCACATAGTCAACACTTTTTGAAAACACGGGCACACTGCTCACTCGCACGCCAAGGAGATAAACACGCCGAAAAGCTAATCATTGTAACCAAACCACAGCATGTCCTTGACCGAGGACACGACTATCTGGATAGGTTTAACACTCTGCAAATATTATACACTTTACCCACAAGATATGTATAGACTCCAACCTTAGCAACTGGTGAAACTGTCATAATGAGACGCAACGTCCTCACATCATAGCAACAATATCCAACCATGAGGCACTAAGATACCAGATATCCTAGAATATTCACAAGAAGGACCACTTAGCAATCCCAAGGCTCTAACATAGCCTTAACAACATCACCAGCCAGACCTTTGGTTACTCACTGTGCAAGTCTTCTCCTGGTCCCCGTTTCCACTACCGACCTCTGAGTGGGTATCAAACTAAGTTGAAGGGGTTGGGTCAAGTTTTGCCCATTCAGCTCATGTGGTTGTAAGATTGAATACTAGGTAGGATGTCACAACGAACCGGTCATTATACGACCAAAGCAAGTGTCTCTCAGCAAGAACACCACAAAGATGAACCTTGCTCTAAGGTAATTCCCACCTTTGTGGGGTACCTTTCTCACCCCCATCAAGAACACACTAGAGTTTCCATGAAGATACTTTACACACACACCAAGCACACAACACTTCACACTTTTTGAAAAGGCATGATTAACATATGTAATTTTTCTGGTTCTTTCATTTGAGAAAAGCAACCCTAAGCGTGCTAGTAAACAAGCATTCATCCAAACAATCATTATAGTTGATGTTGGAGACCTTCTAGGCTTTCCACGGAATAAAGGCGACAATATCAAAGAATGACATAAGCAAGCTAGGTCATAACTACATTAGCATATTCTTTAAAATTACAATTATTAACAGAGGACAAACGAGCTTTAGAAGTTTTGTGAGAAAAACGAATAGAGCAGAATATTCTTGGAATGTTCCAATTTGGGATCGGCCCGGCTCGGGGCTAGGCTCGGCTTGGTCGGGCGGCTCGGCAACTTGGCTAGGGGGCTTGGCTAAATTGTGAGACCCACACATTAGCATGAAGGGATAAGGAACAGAGAAGCAATGGTAGTTCTATGGCTCTGAACAGATCGAGAGCGAGATCAAATAGAAGGAGAGAGGGACGATGGGGTGGCGGCCGGTAGCGAGTCGATGCGGGAGAAGCTCTGGTGACCGGCAAAACAGAGCGAGGATGGCCAAATCTAGACTATTGTGGAGGCGGCTCATGGTGAGGCTAAGGTATGGAGCTGGATTTGAGGATTTTGGAGCTTCTCGTTTGGGGAAGAGAGGAAGAGGGGATGGGTGGTGGAGCTCACTAGCGGCAGGCTTCGGTGTGGTGGTGGCGTTGGTACTTTGCTCAGGTGGAGGTGAGGGAGAGGTGTGGTGATGCAGTGTGGAGAGGAGTAGGGGTGGGGCGGTAGAGTAGAGATGTGGTGTTGTGCGGTGTGGAAGAGAGCGCTAAGAGGGACTGTTCCTCTTATAGGTAGCAACAGCATGGGCACGAGGGCGATGCGGGGCACAAGGCGAGGCACGGGGCTCGAGGGAGTAGCGATGGGCATAAGGCGGTGCGGGGCGCGATGATAGCTGCGATGTACGCCGAGGGGATAGGCGGCGTAGCACAGAGCAGAGCCCTAGCGCACAAGGCGGTGAGCGACACTGGGTCATGACGATGGGACAGAGGGAGATGGGGGAGAGATGATATCTCAAGATTTTTTTTTCCTCTGGGAGAATACGGATGTGACAAACCTACCCCACTTTGGAAAATCTCGTCCTTGAGATTTGAGGGTCTAGTTCAAAGATATAGGGGAACTACTTCCTAGCATCATCTTCATGTTCCCAGGTAGCTTCAGCCTCAGTGTGGTTGCTCCACTGCACTTGACTGAATCTGGCTACTGACCTTCTGGTTTGTCGTTCTGTTGTACCCAATATTTTTATTGGCCTCTCTTGGTACGGTAGGTTTGGTTGAAGGTCCATCACTTCTAACGTTACTTATTCTTCAGGAATCCTTAGGCACTTTTTTAACTAAAATACATGGGAGACATTGTGAATGTCTAACATTTCTTCTCGGAGTTCGAGACAATATGCCACTGGGAGCTATAGTCCAGCTTGGTCCCCATGGTGGCATGTAGGCTTTTCCAGAATCTTGCGGTGAATTGGGGATTGTAGTCTGATAAGATTCTACTTAGGACACCATGAAGTTTGAGGATACTGTTAACATACAACTGTGCTAGCTTGTCTCCTCTGTAAGTTGTTCTTACTAGTATAAAACGAGCTACCTTGGTCAAATGGTCTACTATGACCTATATGGAATCATGTCCTCTCTGAGTACAGGGTAATACAACAATAAAGTCCATCCCGATTTCATCCCACTTATGAACTAGGATAGAGAGTGGTTGCAACAATCCTGCTGGTCTCTGACGTTCCATCTGAACTCTCTGGCATATGTCATAGCACGCGATGTATTTAGCAATATCCTTTTTCATTCCTAACCACCAATATTTCTCTTTAAAGTCTAGGAACATTTTTGTCAATCCAGGTTGAATTGAATAGGCGGGGTTACAGGTTTTGTCCAAAATGAGTTTCCAAAGCTATTCTTTCTTAGGAACACATATCCTATCCTTGCACCATAAATTTCCTTTTTCATCTACCCAAAATCCAAGTGCCTTACTTTCTTTGGTTTGGATCTTGATTTTCTGTAGCTCTTCATCTTCTCCTTGAGCTTCCTAGATTTGGTCTTCTAAGGTGGGTTGGACAATCAATGTATTGGCACAACCTTGATTAACTATTTGGAGGTTTTGTCGTTGAGTTTCCTCAAGTAGTTTTGGCCTTCGTTTCTGAATACTCCTTGCTGCCAGACCGTATACTCAGGTGTCTTTAACAAGGACCTGAACTTCACATTTGTTGGTGCCATTCTCTCAGTAATCTCGTCCATGATACTCTGAGCGCTGAGTGTACCCAAACCTCATCAGGGTCTCTCAAAGGATGAGGGGTAAGCCTTGCATATCCAAGTGGTAGGTGGTGGTCCATCCATCACCTTCCATCTGCCAAAATTTTGAAAAAAGGTGAGTCAGGATCGAGTGAAAACCCTTTTGATTAAAATGGATCATCAAGGTAAACAGGCAATGGGATGATAGAAAATTTAATTAAAAAAGTTTGTTATAAAACTATCACTCCTTTACTCGGCCAATCCTAACATTTTGCCCTACAGTCAAGTATGACTCTGATACCACTCTGTCGGACCCCTCCTTCAGGTCACCTTGTGAAACTCACACCAATTCCTATATCAGTAGCTGATACGCACATATTTCTAATAGAATTAGACATCATAATCATACGTCGATTAAAGTACGATATTAGGGTACAATACAGAGTTCATTACAATAAACGCTCATAGGCTTAATTAAACAAAGCCTCACAGCACAACAGAGACAACGCAAAAGCGACTCAAGCCCTATAGGCAGCTTGAGTGCGGATAAAACCTAACTTTTGTATTCTTCATTTTCACCTTTGACAAAGTCAGCCTCTGGATCATCTGAATCCACAGATCGCAAAAGTGAGTAAATAAGGTACTCAGCAAGTCCTACCTCAAGGGGAGATATTAGATGCATAATGGTAGATCATGGATAAGGCTGTATAGTCTTTAGGTTTTGCAGAAAGCTAGCTTACGTTGCAAGGTTCAATTTGCAAAGACTATCTTAAAATATTTTTGAGGGAACACATAAGTTGAGTTTATGGGGTTGTTGACCCTGGTGGGGATACTTCCATCCCGCCAATTACCACACTTCTTTTGCCACTGAACACATAGTTTGGGATACTCCAGTCACATAGTCAACACTTTTTGAAAACATAGGCACACTACCCACTCACACGTCAAGGAGATACAAACATCGAAAAGCTAATTATAGTGACCAAACCATATCATATCCTTGACTGAGGACATGGCTATCCGGATAGGTTTAATACTCTGCAGAGGTTATACACTTTACCCACAAGATATGTACAGACTCCAACCTTAGCAACTGGTGAAACTGTCATAACGAGACGTAACATCTTCACAACATAGCCACAATAACCATACACTAGGCATTAAGATACCATGGGCCTTAGAATATTCATGAGAAGGACCACTTAGCAATCCCAAGGCTTTGACATAGCCTTAAGAACATCACCAGCCAGACCTTGGGTTACGCACTGCCAAGTCTTCTCCTGGTCCCTGTTGCCAATATCGGCCTCTGAGTGGGTACCGAACTAAGTTGAAGGGGTTGGGTCAAGTCTTTCCCAATCAAGTCATGTGGCTGTATGATTGGATAATAGGTAGGATGTCACAGCGAACTGGTTGTTATAGGATCGAGACAAGTATCTCCTAGCAAGAATATCACAAAGGTGAACCTTGATCTAAGGTAATTCCCACCTTTGTGGGGTACCTTTTCCACCCTTGTCAAAAACACACTAGAGTTTCCATGAATATATCTTACACACACACCAAGCACACAACACTTCACACTTTTTGAAAAGGCATGATTAACATATATAATTTTCCTGGTTCTTTCATTTGAGCAAAGCAATCCTAAGCGTGCTAGTAAACAAGCATTCATCCAAACAATCATTATAGTTGATGTTGGGGACCTTGTAGGGTTTCAACAGAATAAAGGTGATAATATCAAGGAATGACATAAACAAGCTAGGTCATAACTACATTAGCATATTCTTTAAAATTACAATTATTAACTTAAGCATGCATATCCCTATAATTTGAAACCATGGCTCTACGGGTTGTGTTTGAAACAAAGGATCAATACAATCAACGGTGAAGGACTTGCCTTCGTTGAATTCCTCGTCCGCTCCTTCTTCAAATTCAGGATCCTCTGGTCTTCCTCGGATGCGCATTCCTCTAACAAATGCAACAAACAGCAAAAGCGCACAGACAAACAATCAATCAAATGAGTATATTAGAACTAATTAAATTACAAAAATTATGAAATTAACATGATTGGGTAGGTCTTGGATTTAAATGAATATTGGTGGAAGAATTATCAAAAATGGGGTTAAGACGGAGGAGAAACATGCTTTAGAAGTTTTGTCAGGAGAGAAAATCAGAAAAAGAAAAAGAGTAGAATATTCTTGAAATATTCTAATTTGGGCTTAGCTTGGCAGCTCGGCTCAACTCGGCTAAAGGGTGGCTCCGCTCAGGGCTGGGCTGGGCTCGACCGGGCAGTTAGGCTAGGGGGCTTGGCTAAAGTGTGGGACCCACACGTCAGCACGAAGGGATAAGGAAGAGAGAGGTGATGGTTGTTCTGTGACTCTGAACAGATTGAAAGGGAGATGGAACAGAGGGAGAGAGGGGCGTTGGCCGGTGGCGAGTCGAGGTGGGAGAAGCTCTGGTGATTGGCAAAACAGAGTGAGGATGGCCAGATCTACTCCATGGTGGAGGTGACTCGTAGCGAGGCTAAGGTATGGGGCCAAATTTGAGGATTTTGGGGCTTCTCGTTTGGAGAAGAGAGGAAGAGGGGAAGGGTGGTGGAGCTCACCAACGGTGGGCTTCGGTGTGATGGTGGTGGTGGTGCTTTGCTCGGGTGGAGGTGACAGAGAGAGGTGGTGGTGCAGTGTGGGGAGGAGCGGGGGGGGGGGCGATGGAGAGGAGGTGCGGAGGAGAGTGGAAAAGAGGGCACTATTCATCTTATAGGCCGTGACAGCAGGGGCACGACGGCGGTGCAGGGTGCGAGGCGTGGTGTGGGGTTCGAGGGAGCGGCGCTGGGTGCAAGGCGACGCTAGGTGCAAGGCGATGCAGGGTGCAAGGATAGCTACGAAGCACGGCGATGTGAAAGGTGATGTGGCGTAGAGCAGAGCCCTGGTACACGCGGCGATGAGCAACGCCGGGTCACAGGGATGGGACAGAGGGAGATGGGGAGACAGACGAGATCTCAAGATTTTTTTTCCTCTGGGAGAACACAGGTGTGACAAAAAAGTTATAATTTTTTTAAGATAAGCGGTCATCTATTATCACTGTCGGTTCATAACACAAACATACAGTGATATTTGATGCACTATCACTATCAGTTTGTAGCTACAACTGGTAGTGATAGTCGAGTTTCACTGTCAGTTCTTGGCTAGGACTAACAGTAATAGTTGAGTTTCACTGCCAGTTCTTTTTTAATGGAATTTTAGTGCTGGTCTTTGATACGAACCGACAGTGATGGACCAGCATATAAGGTCTATTATGTAATAATGTTCAATGGTGGTATGAACATAAAACGAATTATCGAATACTTTCATTGTTAACACAAGATTTCTTAACGGTTCTCGTATTTACAGTTTCTTTTTATGTTGCCTTCAGTATTACTTGAAGGATAATCAAAGAGAGAATAATAAATCTGTCAAGTGAGATGGTGGAAATGCTCACTATAGTAAACGATTAGGAACAAGCTAAAACCCGAATGCAACACTACAGAAAGCAGTGAGCTTGAACTTTCATTCAAAAATTTGTATCTAGATATTGATGAGAACGTGTAATTTCTAATTTTCTGAGCTATGTTTTACTCTTTTTTCTTTTGATATAAAGGTTTTTAATGAGGCAACCTATCAATAATGCTCATTTTTTGAATTTATTTGTTTACAATTATTTTTGATCTTTTATAATTTTTCTTTATTTTTTAAAAGTAACAAGGGACCCGCCCCGCCACCCACCTCTCATCTTAATCTATAAATAGCCACTATCCCAAACTCTCAGTGATCTCATTCCAATCGGCCACGCATCTCTCTTTTAGCCAAAGCCACTTGCTCGCTTTAATAATTCAATTCCATATTTTCATTCATGGATCAAGACACCGAGAACTCACGTGCATGGTCACCAGTATGACAACATTTTTAAAAAAATATTTAGAGAAATGTAATATTTGCTAAGCATAATATATACAATCATGAACTATGTATCAAGTCTATAAGAGTAACAGGGCACTTGACAAAGCATATTACATGTTGCAAGTAAAAATATAGAGTTCTAATGAAACTATTTAATTTTGGAGTATAGATTATACTCCTTTTTCCTTCTAATGGAAAGTTTTTAATGAGACAACCAATCAATAAAGTTTATTTTTATTTTTTATTTTTTATTTTTTAACTATCTTTTGTTTTTTCTAGTTTTAGAGTGTTGTCGAGCCAACCGCGCCATCATACCGCAACCGTTCACAGGCCGACCCGGCACGATATAGTGACTGACGAGCCATGTCATGAATCAAAAATACGGCACGTGAACTAACATGACACAACTCGTTAAGCAAACATAGCCTGTCAGACCATGTTATAGTTAGACTGTGCATAGTCAGGCTTGTACAAGTCAGCCTGATATGTCCATTTGGACATATGTGATCCTCACGTGACGGACTCAACAATTTTACATCAGGTTACATTCTTTGAATGCTACGTATGTCGTCTGTGGCTGTGCACCTGAGCCATCTCCATAGCATACTATTTTGATATTTTATTTTCGGAGTAATGAACAAGAAATTTGAGTCGTCTCAATCGTCACTTTATTGAAGATGGGTATTTGACACGAGTGTATAAGATTGAAAGTACCAAGCAGGCGATTGGGTCCTTCCCAACCCAGGATTGAGATCCTCTGCATTGGAGAAGCTAATGCAGAGAGGTTACAGTTCTCTGCATTAAGGTGAATGTGCACCGTCCGATAAAAAACGAAGAGACCAGATCTGTTGCTACAGTATTCTGTGAACAGTAAAGCGCGTTTCTACAGTACGTCACAGTACTGTTTGCTACAGTATTTACCACAGTAATAGTAACTACGTAATGTAGGCTACTGTAGCTGTCGACTCATTATACTGTTTATACAGTGATTCTCTACATTAATAACGATTAAGGCAGAGGATCCGGGTCCCTTCCCAACCCTCTATGATGTCAGTCTCTTTGTCATGCTTTCACCCTTACTAAAAATATCAATGAAAAGCGAAACATCAAAGCTTTCGTAGCTCAGTTGGTTAGAGCACCCGTTTAGTAAGCGGGAGGTCTTGAGTTCGACTCTCAACGAAAGCAAATTTCTTTTTTTTTATTTTTGCATCATTTTCTTCTTCTGAGTGGACACTAAGAATAATTTTTTAGCATCTGCAAGCGTAGCCAACTTGCCATGGCGATGGTGTTGCTTCCTTGACCAGTGACTGCAACTCCACAACTGCCTTGATAATTTGACCTTTTTTTTTCTTTCTCTGCTTGCTCGCCATTTCCTGCCGACGAGAAATCCAGCTACTCGCGGGACCATGTTGTGCAATGCTGATGGCCAGACTTCGTCTTCCCACTGATGTGTGTGCCACTGGATCACATGGGCATGCAATCGAGCTCTTCCAATTTGCAGACCAGACCCATGAATGCTTGGCAAGACAGCATGATAATCAGTCAATTATGGTGAAGCACTTTGGCCCAAATAGCAAGTGGTCGTAATATGAAATGCCAAATCTGAATCTCTCGACCGCCACTTGCGCGGGTTCCAACTTACAAGGAGATCCAGGTCTCTTCTGATCCTTCACGATCGAATTGCAGATCAAATCAGGCAGCATGCTAGCAAACCTGACTTTGCTGGTGGTTGGGGTTCAGGTAGCATGGCCCGGACATTAGTGGCCTGTCAGCATAGTCCGATGAGGAGGAAGACATGCATGCATGCATGACTGATCGATGAGTCACTCCATGTGTCTCTGTCCAGTCGTCGCTGTTGTGCAACATCAGCCACAGAAAAAGAGAGGCGGAGCGGCACAGAGGCCCCAGAGGTATTTAATCAAACGATACATGATACAATCTGACTGCAGCATCGAATCTTGAAGATCTCTTCTCATCTCAGTTGTGCTGCCAGGGACGAAACAGAGAAAACTCTATCAGCACTCGGCAGTAAGCATTTGAAAACGAGATAAGTATTGTGGAAATATTTGAGCTGTTTCTGTCAGAGGAAAACGCTGGAAAAGAATTTGCTTCCTGGTATATTATGGTATTACAATATTGCGCATATTCCAACACTCTACCGACATTTACACGCAACATGCTGAAACCTTCTGCAGTACATAAACCCCATATGGAGTAACTTATTCCGCAAACTTTTCCATGTGTGTGGATTTGTTTAATACTAATATACGACGAGCCAATTACAATAAATCTTTAATCAACTCCAAATGAGGGTACTTCCTTTGTTCATGAATTATGTGCTTTTGGTTAGTCGAGTAATGTATTGGTAAAAATACGAAGATCGATATTACATTGCGAAACTACTTCTCATATATAATAATCACATTGTACTATTTGATTTCACGTGACCGATGTAAAAACTTCGCGAGTTTGGGGGTGTTTTATGCACTCTGAGAAGACTCAAGAGGGGTAAGATGGATTTAATCGCCTTGATTATAATAACCAAGACTCTAATTATTATCGGGAATGATGCAACCTATACTAATTGATCAGCATGTACTCCATTGTATATTCATATATGCAGATTGTATATATATGGTTTGCAGATGTTTATAAACATGCCTTTACATAATACATTGTATGCGACCAGACCACATGTACTCCCTACCCAATCGGATATTTGCCGCCTGTTGTGCATACAGCATATATATGTTCCAACTTAACATGCATACGTATCCAAACAACTTGATCTGTATTTATATATATATATATACTAGTCTTGATATCATTTAACTAGTGCTGTACAGATCAGGGCAATATCACCTAAGAGACAAGACACACCGAGATCAATCAATTAAACGCATCTCATAGTACAACCTTCTCACTTTTAATATTTACTAGTTGAATACTCATGCATTTGCAGCAGGAGCTAAAAATTTACACGAGATAATATAGTTAACTGAGTGCCACACAAGTTACGATGGAAAGCTATATTACAAAACCAAAAGTGTTACCGGTAGCCACATCAGCTAGTTTTGCATTAAGATTCTCAAATTTTACAGAAAGAGAGCATCAGAACACAACTTTTGAAAATATAAGAGATAAATGATAATATTACTCTAATGTTTTTTTATCCGAATGAAACGAAGTAGGCATTGTTTTCAAAATAAGCTCTCTATTGAAAATAAAAAGTTGAACAAATGCTAGACGACTATGCAAGTCCTTTTTTTATTTTATGTCCACCCTTATGCTTAGAGCACATTCCTCCTTCGCACCACGACGGCATGGGCAAATCGTCTTACCCGCTCGAGTGCAATATAAGCTCACATGTTGAAATACAAGTTATATTACACCGTGTATCCGATTGTACAATGATGTCACCATTAGACGCCACCTCGAATACTTCGATCGACTCGACTCTACAAAAGCAATATTATCGCTTAGATGAAGATTGTTAAATAGCAACCAAGAAGAAATAAAACAGGCCACTAAGAAACTTGAATAATGTATAAAATAACCATAGTATCTCATGAAAATTATTTTTAGACCTAAAAACATTTATTGTATAAGTTTCTAAAATCGATAATGATGCAACAACTAAAGCTGCACGAAATCGATAAATAAGCTATAATACCTCGACTAAGGGGTGAGGACCTCTCTGTAGACGATATTCTTAGTACAATTCCCACTCTGCTTTGACTGCTTGTTCTTTTTATTGTTGCCATCTGGGGTTACAAGGATCTTGATGTTTCTTCTGGTAGTGGCTCTAGACAGCGCGACGTACAGCTGGCCATGAGAGAACACTGGCTAGGGGAGGTACACGCCGACGTTCAGGATGGTCTGTCCCTGTGCCTTATTGACTGTCATTGCGAAGCTGAGCCTGATGGGAAATTGCTTCTACTTGAACCGGAAAGGAAACATTTCATCATCAGAGGGGCATAGGGGGATCCCAGGCAGAAAAACCCTCTTCCCAGCATGCTGCCTGAGCACGATCTCTGCGTCAATAGCATTTCTTTGGAACCCCCGAACCACAAGCCTTGTCCAGTTGCAAAGTTCATTGGCGGGGTCAATGTTTTTGAGCAGTATGATAGGACAATTAACCTTGAGCTTCAGTACATGTGGAGATAGCCCGTTTGGGGTCAGAGAGTTAAGGAATTCCCGGGGGTCATCTTCAGCGCGATCAAAACTATGGTACACCAACTCATCCCCCTAGAAACGACCAATCATCTTCATGTTAATTGTATCCACACACTCGTTTCGTGTGGACAGGATGGCTCTCAACGTGATGTAGTTTGGGTCAGCCAGCTTAGCGTCGAGCAAATGAAACACGTTATCTATAAGTTTATCAAGGTCTGCATCCTTTCCTGTATACGACACATATATATCATCAGGAAGTTATATGTTGCCATCACCATCAGCCTCCTCGGTACCATTACCGATGCACAATAGGTATTCCGCAAACCATGGATCGCTCTGAGCCCTCATGTTACGCATGAGCCTTAGGTGTCGTGTGAGCTCCTACAGATAGGACCTGCGCAGCATCGAATCAACTATCTGAGAACTTGACCCCTTTCGAACAATAGGGAGGACCTTTCTAAAGTCACCAACAAACCAACCATCTTCCCGCCGAATGGAACATCTGGCCGGCCCATTATATCGCGCATACTATTGTCCAAGGCCTCCATCGCCTGCCTTTTAGTCATAGAGGTTCCATCTCACATAATCAGTGACACCACCTGTAGAAGCTTAGTCGTCCCACTCTGCTTTGTGAAACTACAGAAACCCCCATCGTCAATGCTCAGAGGTACCTTGAATCGCGAGTGCGTTGTTCTTCCTCCAGGTATTATAGAAGCGGCAACACCAGACGTAACCGTCGCCATGGCGATCTTCCCCTCGCCGCAGACCATTACAAGCAGAGCCTTGTAAAGAAAAGTCTTCCCCGTGCCTCCCAGGCCATCAACGAAGAATAGGCCTTCTTCGCCACTGTCAATCGTGGCTAGAATGTCATCGTAGGCGACCCTCTGCTCGACATTGAGGGAGTCAGGTAAGGTTGTGTGCTTATGGTCCACGACAATGGGGATGATTGGGAGGTCGATGCGGTTGGCGGTTAGTGGTTGTGGATGCGCGACGTGGATCGAGGTTGTTTGTTTGGTTGATGGCAGCGAGGTTAGTTCCGATTAGATCGGAGACCAATGGAGGTGTGGCGGTGGATGTGCAGATTGGAGCAGCGGGGGAGGAAAGAGGCAAGCGGGGTGACCGAGTGCTCTGCGATTTGGTTGAGCGCAACAGGAGGTTGAAGGTCTATAGCGGCTTCTTCCTAGATGTTGTTGCTTGGGCTGCGTAAGTTTTGGGGGGCAGTTGCAGTAGGGTACGGAAAGACGGTAGCGCGTACGTCCGACGTGAGGTGTGCGGCATTTTGTTCGGCGTGTTTTTGGAAGGCATCAACCTAGCGTGGGACCACCTGACAGCATAGAGGGAGGAGGAGGGGGTGGCAGGACGTCCTGCCTGGTGCGGGAAACACTACTTATTTTTTAAGTAGTAGAGATTAATTGTTCCTGATCTAGTTGATATATATTTAGCAAACAAAAACGTACCACATCATTATATATACGCCCTCCAGCCAGGATATTTAAGATTCATGTAATTAATTCTTGAAAACTATGGCTATATCGATGGGTATCTACATGATTTTTTTGGTTCAAGAAAATGATATATGAAGATTTACTTGAAAGATACTTACAAATTATTATGGCTTTCTAGATAGTCTATTACATATATTGAAGGGCTAACAATTGGAGCAATTCCATGGGTTAAATTACGGAAGCTACTGTTCATGTAGGCCCCTATGTGTAGGTATATAGATACGGATACATGTATGTATATGTATATATATGTGTGTATGTATATATACATATGCGTATATGTATCTATACATATATATGTACATATAAAGTTTTTTGAAATTCTAGAAAAATAGCGAAAGGAATAATAGTTATATTAATAAATCGGTTGACATAATCTAAAATGTATAGGAAAATATCTAAAACTAAAAAAATATGAAACAAATTTAGTTAGGTTCATATTACTGACATTTACATGATAAAATTATATGCATATATGAGCGTACCACTGTTTTCTCTATAATTAAATGAATGTGCTAAATATTGATAAATTTATAAATAAATATTGAGATGTATAAAAATAGTGAATCAAATTTTTTAATTTTTTTATCATGCTCTGTGAAAAAAAACATGTACGATATAAGCGCACCCATCCGCTAGTTTAATAAATATGCTAAAGGTGTACGTTTCAGAGACCATATCAACCATCACTAATTTGTAAGCAGTGGGAGTATACGGACATGTGGTAAGTATAGGATGATCAAGTGGCAGGGAATGTTGATACGAATATATGCAAAGCCGTCCTTTTCGTGAAAGCTAGCGAGAAATGATAAATTTGATTTGAGAAATGAGGACTACAAGTAGTGATCGACCAAATAAGCTATCTTCAAGATATGTGGAGATATTCTCAACGCCCGAGACGGCCATCACACAACATTGTCAGCATCAAAGTACACATGCAAGTTGTGGGTTAAGTAATAATCTTGCATACTTGATGATGGCACCACGAACGACCAGAAATTATTTGGCCATATCTGAGCAAGTTTTTTCAACAGAAGCTTCTGTTTCCTCTGTACTATTTCTGCTATGTTGGGACAGTGCAGAATTCAGCCTTTCAACAATGCCGTCCGTGGTGGCGTTGAATCCCTCCTCCATCTGAAAAGAGGACATTAGGTGATCCCAGAGAAAATGACCATGTTGAGTTCATAAATCCCGTGCAGGTTTCAATATTAATTTGATTCACACGCATGATTCAGCGTATTTCGTGCCTGGTAAGTGGATAAATTATATATTAATATGTTGATTTGTCCTGAAGAAACTGTGTTTGTCATCTCCAAATAAAAAATAATAATACATAAACTTGCCTTTGCCGTGATGGTTATGATCAGAGTGCACGCCGGGAACAGCATGACGTTGGCATGCGTGATGCTGAGGTGGAGCCCCTCGACCTCGGCGAGCACCCTGACCAGGACCCCCTTGGCGTCCGTGCAGTGGATCCTCAGCATCACGTATCTCTCCTCCGAGATCCTCGCCTCGATCTCCGGCAGCGCGCTACTGGTCGCAGCCACCTTGGGCGCCGCTGGTGCGTATGACGGTGGGCGGCCGTCCTCGTCGTCCGGCGCCTCGATGCACGGCCTCTTGACGAGCACGGTTGACTCGATGCTCTGGCCTTTGTTGCCGCCGTCTTGGAGTGTCTTGAGTTTTTCTTGGAGCTCCTTCACGTACCTCGTCGCGTCCGAAAGGATCGTCGCCTTGTCCATCTGGTGAGAAATTAATCAAAGCAATGTGTAATCTGTGTCAGAGTCAGAGGACAGAGATTGATGTAGAAGATGTACAAGGTTTCGACTTGGAGGACCTTCTTGAGGCCGGGGATGACTGTGGAGAGTTCGATGAAGCGCTCGTTTATCTTCTCCCGCCGCTTCCTCTCTGCGATGATGTGGTCCTGGGCGTACGGCGCGGACGACGAGGACCCTGAGCCTTTCGCAGAGGCTCTCCTCATCGGCGTTGGCCGGTGCTGCATCATCTGCGGCACGCCGCCGCCGTCGTTCGCTGCCCTTGCGGCGGCGGCAGAGTTCGGCACGGCTTCGTTGCTCAGAAGCGCGGACGCCGAGTTGAAGTTCCAGGTCAGGGGCTTGTTGGTGCCGCTACCAGCGCTGCTCGGGGGCGCAGCACACTTGACCGAGTTTTGCGACGGCGACCTGCCGTCGCGCTCCATGGCAGTGACAGATGCGCTGCCGCCGCCATTGCCACTGTCGGTGTCGCCCGAGCTCCAGCTGTTAGTGGCCCGGTGGCCTTCTCGCGCTGGTGGTTCCCCCGGGACCATGCTATTCAGCAGTGATGCCGAGTACCCATCAAACAACTGGAGTGACGAGAAGGTGTCGCCGCCATCGTCGCAGGCAGCGGCCGGCGTTCCCGGCGAGTGATCGTGCTGCAGAGTGCTCATGGCCCACTGCATGAACTGGCTCGAATCCTCCATGTTCCCAGATATTTACTGCTGCCTACTAAGAGAGAAGATCAAAGAGAATCAAGAAATCAGAAACCGATCGATGTCTGTCTAGGATGCCATGTAGCTAAACATCCAAAAACAACAATTGATGGGAAGATTATAATTCGCACAAGAAATCTAGCCAAGGAAGAACTGCACCAACACTTGAAGAGCTGTTTGGCTACCTAGCTGGGACGAGTGGCAATCCGCACAGGGATTTGTTCGTCAGTAGACAAAAGGACCTCCAAATAGTGTAGTAGTAGCAACAGTTGTACTCAGCAAAAAATCGATGTGACCCCTAATTGGGTAGCTTGCCAGATCAAAGGGTAGCGAGGGAACAGTTGGAACCAAAGCTCGTGAAGCACACAGAGAGAAGGGTATACTTGCCTCTCGGATCTCGATGGCGATGGTACGGACAAATAGAAAGATCGCAGTTCAAAATCAGATAATAAGATTTTGGTGTTTCTTGGCTTATATATCCCCGCTGCAACTTTTCCATCTTATACATAGACTATCCACCTACCACTACTGTAGAATAATATCATCGTGTCGGATCATTAGTGATGAGTTTTAAACCGACATTAATAGTCAGTGACTATCAATGTCGGTACAAAACTAGCACTAAAAATTACTATCAATGCTGATTTCATCCATGAATCGGCACCGATAGATCTCGGTATCAAAAAAATTTGTACAATCCAAAATGTATCACATGCACATACATCTATTCTTTTAATATTTAAGTCACGATAAACACTTAATACATTAATTCAAACTACAAGTATTTTTAAAATTACATCAAATACCATTACATGTATAGTTGATATCTAAAATTTTAACTCCAAATATTACATCAAAATGATTCAGAGCACAAATGAGTGCACCAACTGTTGCTTCAAACGGAAGTTCTATTGGACTTTCGTAAATAACTAAACTGTTACTATCACACTGAAATTTAAGGTGTGACTGATACTTTCCTTTCCGAACCTTCCTGCGTTGAGGAACAAGTAATGTGTACCCCCACTGCTGGGCAAGAAGACGTAAGATTGAAGTGAAACTACGATCCATTGGTATCCGAGTGTTCCAGTAAAAATCCTATAGACAAAGAGCAACATTATAGAGGAAACATTTAATATTATTGAAATAATCCTAACTACAAACTACAGGTTTATGTCACCAACCGTTTCAGCTGCATGTAACTGCGAGTGCCTATGAGTCATTGCAAGCACATCCTCATTCTGTTAAAGCGCTTTCAATTTGAAATAGCTGTAGTCTGGAAATATGTATCCAAGTTGCAGGTTAACCTATTGTAGAAGCGCATGAACAGCAGATCTTTCAGCCATAAATCTTTGGTCTGTTTCAGAGTTTGATGCTATTAAAGTGATATATCCTTCTTTAGGAAAAGTAATACTAAAAGAGATAGTGATCTTCGTTTTATTGTTATCAGCCAATATGGTCGTCACCACAGGTGGTGTGCCACCAAGGTCCGCAATAATGTCATGTAGCTATTGTAGATAAAGAAGCATCTACATCAATCGACATGTTAGTTTCTAATTTGTTAACTGCAAACTACAATATTAACTGACCTTATAATTTATAGTAAAGGGATTTTCATCTCTGAGCATGCAAATGTACCTAAGACAAGTCGCAGGTACGTCTACATGCCCAGAGAAAAAAATGCCAATACCATATCAATCGGCATATGTTGATAATCTCGTAATTATATCAAATCATCAATTGTAGAACAAAAAAAGTATCGAACTAGTTACTCACTAGGAAGTGATGATAACATCTAAAACACTGATATAGCGATACACATCTAATATCATGACATACATATCTAATAATAAGTCAACATATTTTGAACTAAAATATATATCTAATTTCAGGACCTAAATTGACTAACTAAAATTGCTAACTACAATTTACTAACTACAATTTTCTAACTATAATTTTCTAACTACAATTTTCTAACTTAAATTTGAGAACTAACCCAGATTTTTTGTGGCCCTTCCGGGTAGGAAGGGGATACGCCGTTGAGGATCTGGAGGCTGGGAGTACGAGGGTGGTCACTCAGACCCGGGCGGCCGGATAGGATGGAGCGGCCGCCTCCATGCTGCCTAAATTTATGCCCTCCACCTCCTCTGTCACTGCTACTTTCCATGGGGATGTCAAGGAGGCGACGAGGAGGTGGCAGTGGGTCGGTGCGTGATGAGGAGGTGATAGTGGGCCAGCGCGTGACGAGGACAAGGAGGCGGCGGCGGGTTGACACACGATGAGGATGAGGAGGCGGTGATCGGCGTGCGATGAGGAGGAGGAGGCAGCGGGCCGACACATGATGAGGACAAGGACGAGGAAGTGGCACGCGATGAGGTGGCTGTGGACGGGGAGGAGGCGGCGATCAGGGAGGACGAGCGACGTTAGGCTGAATGGAGCAAACGAGGAGAGCAGCTAAGTGTTGAATATAAATATAACACAGGTATCAGTGTTGGTTCTAGTTTCAACCGGTACTGATAGTGACTATCAGTGCTGGTTCCTAAACTCCCACATGCGAAGAATAATTGAGGTGCCAAGAACCGACACTAATAGTGCCTATCAGTGCTGGTTCTTGGTACCTCAATCGTGGTTCATGCGCGAGAGTTTAAGAACCGGCACTGATACATCAACAATATTAGTTACGCTCAAACCGACACTGATGAGACGCTACTTATGACCTGTTTTGTAGTAGTGTACCCATCTTAAGAAGATTGACCTGCAGGCTGTAGCTCGTCGATCGAGACACTATAACAAAAATAGTCATCCAAGTCAGGTTATCAGTGCCGATTAGGATAGTGTAGGAAATTAATCTTATTTTGGCATGTCTAGGTAAGTTAAGATCAATAGTATAGGCAAGTTGATGCACGCATGTAAGAAGTTAGAAAAGTTTTGGTTTGCAAGTTGTTGTATACGTACTCATATAATAGGTCTACGAGTTCACGAAATACTCGACAGTTGATCAAGTCCAAGTAGTTTCATGCACATGCATATGTCCAAGTCGAGTATGATAAGGGTACGTAGAGTTCGAGTCAGAGTCTGTATGCTTATTTGGCAAAGTATGTGTGTAGGTGCACGAAGTCCAGATACAAGTCAGAGATAACTTACCTGGCCGGTCAGGTACTCGGGCCTATATAAGCATGGGCATGTAATAAGGGTTGATATCGAGTTGAGAAGTTCGAAAGTACTCGGTTAAGTACTCAGTGAGCTCGAATCTACTCAATGAAGTTAGAGAGGAGAGAAATAGAAAAAGTAAAGGCTAAGCTGTCGCAGCCTCGGAAAGCTTTTGTTCTTTCTTTGCTCTCATCAAGTTTCTTTGCTCTTGTTTGACATATTGTCCGCTTGCTTTCTCGCCGGGTGACTCACGTGATTGCAACATTTTTGTCGTCGGACGTTCACATGATCAAACTTGCTGCTCGCTCAGATTGGTTGGGCAGGGTGGTCAAGCACGTACTGCTCGCTCGCCTGGTCGAGGATGAACTGGTCGCTTGCATGGTTGGGCATGAACTAGTTGTGTACGTTATCATGGAGTCACCAAAGCTAATAGATAGAACTGGCACTGATGAAGTATTAGTGCTGGTTCATAAATTTTCGCGCTCAATCAACGATTGACCCAGGTTGAATTGGCATTGATACTTAGTATCAGTGCTGGCTCTTGATACAAACCAGTACTGATACTATCAGTGCTGGTTTATAATTTGAGCCAACACTAATAGTTAGAACAGATCCGAAATTGTAGTTCAATCGGCTTTGGCTCATGTGTTGAGGTCCGCTCGATCTCTCTCTCCGATCCCTTATCTCTTCCGCGCGGTGTTGTCCCTTATCTCTCACTAGCGTGGTTGCTGGCAACGTGGTCCCTTATCTCTCCATTATCTCTCTCAACCGGTAGCATGTGAGGTCGCTGGTCGCCGTCGATGGCTCGTGCGGCGAGACCAAGACGGCGCATGGGCGGGGAAGGCTGGGCTGGTTGAGCGACGTGCGCGGGCGGCTGCGTAGGGAAGGTGAAGGGTGTGACAGCAAGCGTGTGAGTGGCGGCGCGCGCGGGATGGCTCCATTGGCTACGCGTGTGGACAGTGGCGGCATGGCGCGTGTCAGAGCAGCATCGGCTGGCTGGGAGTACACATGCAGGCAGACATGCGCGGGCAATGTTGATGGGCGACGTCGGCTCGCTAGCGGCGGCCATGTAGGAGTACGCATGTAGATGCTTCTCTCATGATTTTCTCGAATGAGGTGATGTACTGCTATACCCTTTCTAGCCTCAAACAATTTCCTTCTTTTTCATTCACTTCCCACTTTTTGCATTTGCTTGTTTTTTTTGTTGGATCTGCAAAATGTATGATAAAAACTTGAATTTAATTGGATGGTGGAGGACCTTAGGTATGTATCTTTGTTGTTTTCAATTTGGTTTGCCAGCTTCTCTGAACTAGATGACGTGAGTAAGAATGGCGGTGGCAAGAGGACGCGATTGAGCTGCTGTGTTGGTCACGACAGCGCGATGTTGTGTATACTTGTGTGTATACTTGTACTAGATATTCATGTACATGTAATGGATGCCTTCAGCAAAGTTAATGTTATGGTTACGCTAGAATGAGATCTGTGTTATACGTGTGCATGAATGTAATTTTCATATGCATCTGATACTAGACAATTGAGATTTGTGGTTCGAAACCTGGTTTTTATATTTTCAAAATGAATTTAGTTTTGTAGTAGTGGATGGGTTATCAATGCCAAGCCATGATATGAAACTGGCACTGGTAGTCAGTATCAGTGCTAGTGTATAAACCGATAATGATAGTCTATGACTATTAGTGTCGAGTAATTAGTACCGGTTCAAAAATAATCATTGATGACGTTTTTGAGCTGATATTGATGATCATTTCTGTAGTAATGAGAGAGTAGTAATTCTCACATGTACAGCGACCGCTTACACTATCTTATCTGTTTAATCTCTGCAGTCATTCGTGTAGCAATTTATCAGTGACCACCTAGGTTTTACCTATCGTAGTCAAAATACAGAGTAAGATATAGCAAAGTTGTAAACTCCAGAGCATTACTGCTTAACTGTTTTATCTAATGTCCGCGTGTGAAATAAGACTGCGGGCCAGCCGACCCAGAGAGGCGGCAACAGCTAACATGCATGTCTGTCTGCCATTGAACGGCACTGCATACAGATTGATGATGACCCTTCTTCAGTTTGTGCCGTTGGATCGATTCATAAAATGTTTCAAGTCACATACCATCAAAACCAAAACAACATAGCCATACACGCCATATATGTTCAAAACTAGTAAGGCCTCAATTAACAGCATCAACTTGGATATGCCATTATTACCTTCTGCATTGTTGGTTAGTAGTTTAGTGTTCTGGTCCCTTTGACCAAGTTAGCTAGCATCTCTCTTTCCCTCTCCAAAGGCCAGGAAAAGGGAATAAAAAATTATTTTTTCCCCGACAGAACAAAGATGTATTTCAAGGGATTGTGATGTAGCTAATCCCACCAAATAAATGATATTGATATACCTGAGATATAATAAAAAAACCATGATCTTATGCGACCTACTGTCGGAAAGATCATCTAATCCGCATCATGGGTGCAACTAGTGACTATCAAAAAAAAGCCATTGATTGATATATAAGATAGCTTGCAGCGTGTTCCAGCTCTCGCTCGTCTTAATTCCACATCGCAATTCTATTTCTTTTTGTCGACGTCGCGGTGACAGAACCTTGTGCCCCACCCTCCTTCACCGTCTCTGGTGGCAGGTAGTGCTTCTAGATCCGTGCTTGTATACCCTATCATACTAACTACTCCATTTTTACCGTTCCTTACCACCAATCCCATCCTCGTGCCACCTACGGTGCTAGTGCTGTCACTGTCACATCAACCCACTACCATTGTGTTGCCCACCACCAATTTAGCCTCCACTCAGAGAATCCCTCTAAGCCAAGTGCCGCCTCTTGACCTCAAAAACCTCCATCCTTAAACCCTAAATCTGAAGCAACCATACCACTGGTAGCCTGCTTATCTCCATAGATTGAAAGAAGGCAAAAATTCAGTCACTTACAATTTAGAGGCACGCTGAAATAAAGATTTTTCCTAAGATTCTAGAGAAATTATATTGCACAGCTGTTTTGTGGGTTTCGTGTGGAACTATAGTTGTCAACCGTGTGATCATGTGATTTGAAAGAGAAAGAAAAACCACAAGCATTTTACTCAGATAGGAGCTTTCACTATGTGATAAAACAGATAAAGAAGACACGAAATTAGTGAAATTTTATTAGCACCCATCACAAAGACTTATTACCGGTAGGTCTCACTACAACTTGCCACTAGTGTACCATCTGATGGGAACCTGACATAGATTTATTATTAATGAGTGATTATTAGTGACAGATCGTAATATAACTCGTTATTAATGACAGTAGTAACGGGTCAATTGTGATACATCACTAATGATAAACTCATCAGTGACGGGTTATCCTAAGCCAATCATTAATGACGAGTTAAGTTGTGGTCCATCACTAATGACCAACTCATCAGTAAGAGATCGTCCTAAGCTAGTCATTAGTAACGGACTAAGTTATGACATATCACTATGGTATTTTTTATTTTTCTCTTTATTTTTTTCCTCAGCATCACTAAATGGAAAATGAAACAAGGTTGTGAGGGGAAAAAATGCTCGTAACACCTAACATTTGTCAAACACTTAAAATACTCATTGGTGTTAATTTTGATTAATTGGATTGGATTTTATTATTTATTTTATCCTAGTTATTCATTGTTATTCTTTTTAATTGATAGATTTACATAGCCTTTCATTTTAGAATAGATGGAATGCAATAGGCTATTCACAAATATTATTTTATTTTCTTTTATTTTCTCTTATTTTTTCTCACCTTAGCAGCTCTAGAATATAATCATTGCACATTTCTACTCAAGATTCATATAAGAGGTGACGGCTATGGACACAAATGCGTATTTCAAAAATAGTGTAGAAACTTTAGGGGCAAGAACTCAATCTTCCCAACTGAATTTGGTCTTGAAATTTTTTCCAAACCTAACAAAGTGGAGTAGAAACGGATATAACTTTTTCTATAGATGTTCGTAAGTACAAAAATATAAAAATTGGAGTCTATATGTAAAAGTTATGCCCGGTTTACTAAAAACACTCTGAGTCACCTGTCAAATTGCGATCGTTTATATGAGATATTCAAAAATTCACAAAATATTAATACAAATTTGGATGAAGAAAAATTTTATATGTAAAATTATAACCCTCGATGAAATTTGACAAAATTAGTCATGAGTGACAGATCGAGATTACGATCCATCAGTGACCCGTCACTAATTACCTTCAGTAAATAAGGTTAAAAGGATAAAATATCCGGTTCCTATCATAACTATATGATAGGAGAGGTGGTAAGGGGCTACGCGCGCGAAGGCGACGTCGCCGGTTCGATTCCCACAAAACGTAGACTGAAAATTGTGTGAAAAATAGCTTGATTTGTTGTGGGGTATATGCTATGAGCCTCCGTTCGGGTGTTTTTTTGTTTGTCTTTTTCGTGTTAAAAAATACAAAAAATGTTGATCAATCATTAGTGAGATTACGATATGTCACTAATGACAAACTCACTAATGACGGATCACGGTTATGACCTGTCACTAATGAAAGGTCATTAGTGACGGGTTATTTTAATATGCAAAGTATTTGAAGCTTTGGAAAAAACACCTCTCATTAGTGACGTGTTTGAGATAATAAGTGTGGGACCCGTTACTAATAACGGTTATCACCCATCACTAATGGTATTTTTTTCCACATAGTGTTTGCAGCAACTGTTCTGAATTGAAAGCTACCTCAATATGCAAAGTACTTGAAGCTGAGGCTGAGCATTCTTTTGTTAACAGAAGAGGAGTAAACCATGTGTTTTTAGCTAGTATATAGATATGAATACGATCCTTTAAAACATCTTTTTCTATCTGTTTCCAAAAATAGGAGGCCTTTCACGGTACCAATAAATCTTGCACGAATCAAACTGTTTTTTATGAAATTTCTACAAAATTCTTATTAAATTCATGTTTCAGCAGGCCTTTCACGGTACCAATAGCATCAAGTTTCCAGACATACGAAACGTCCTTCTAAGTGAAGTAAACATCCCCATCTATAGCCATAAAAAATGTACGTCAAGTACGTTGTAGGCTTAGATCAAGTAGTTAGGTACAACCACGACTAATTTTAGAAAGCAGCATCTTTCTTGAAACACACAAGAGAGGAAATAAGGCTGATTCAGCTTGTCCAAAAACAGTAGTGTAAGGACAATCTTTGCTGTGCGGCTGTGCCTTCGTGCAATAGTTTTGTATTAGTTTAGCCATTCATGTAACTATAGTACTAGTGTTACCATAGCTTTCTGTTCATGTCATAAATTAGACTTTGCCGCATATCCAACAAAAGATGCGTTGTTGAAGATTTACTCCACTTTGCAGCAACAGATCAGATCGTCCTATATGTTTTTAGGAAGTAGGGCACTTAACTGGCCCTAGTCCTTGTTGAAGGCTATATGTGGAGACAAAGAATCGTTCTCTGATTGGTTGGGCGCAACTCAACCCACCTAACCAATTGGCCATTTTCTAAAAGTATCTCTTGTTTTGCGGTCAATTGTAGAATTCATGCAGTATCCAGTTCGTCCATTGTCACAACGTGAATGTAGTCGAAATATTTTCACATCTTTGCGTGACTCTCGTCTCGACCCTTTAGGTATAGGGTCCAAGAGCAACTCATCAGACTAGGGCATAGTAGTACCGTAAGCCGATATGCATGCATGGCTCTAGATAGGTTGACACAGTTTTATGTTTGCTGTTTGGCTTAAGGATGGGATCAAAATTAAAATCACAATTATTAATGGGACTGATGCATTATGTTAGGCATTATAGTTTAATAGAAATGATATGATATTTGACAATACCAATTAAATCTTAGAAGCATGTTATCTGGAACATATGGCTCCGCTTTTATGGAATGAAATGAGTAAGAAAGGAGATGATACATCCTGCATGCGATAGGCTGAACACAAAAATGGTTTCACTGCTTATTTGCATCACGGATGTTTGATGCAGCCTAGTGCTGAAATTTAGTAGTAATTAACAGTTTGATACCTCTTAATTTGGAGGTTGAGGCTGGGATCTTTATTCCATCAACTAAAATGAAGGTTTGACAGGGTACTTTCCTACCCCCCCCCCCTCTCCTTTTTTTAGATAAAGAACTTATAGCAGTTTAAAAAAGAGAGTGAAACGAAGAAGTATCTTTGGGCTAGTAACAAGCACAATCATAAGACTAGCACAACCGGGTATGTGGAAAAAAGGGCGAAATGATAGGCAGAGGATGAAAAGTTAGCTAAAGAAGCTCGCGAAAATCCTTGGTTGCAATTCTCGGGATGATTGCGGTCATATTTACATGCAAGGGGTGGACTATTCGAAAGTGGAGAAATCACATTTAGAAACAGCGCAACCCAATCAATTGCAGACAAAGTAAAGAAAAGGCAACTGAAACTAGCTAAGGTTCTTTCACCGGGGTCGTGGAACATGATATTCTCTCAGTGGCGCTGGAAAACCTGGAGCACCCAAGTCGAGTGTGAGGTGTATCCAGTTCCTAGGGCTAGAAATACGGCTTTCTTGAAGACCTCGGAATATATAAGAAAAGGAAGAGGTTGGGTGCAGTGGACGTGGATGTAATTACATAGGATATCATTCAGAAAGTTTATGCAAACATCATGCAAACGCTTGCATAATAGGGAATAGAGATTTCCATCCCAGAGGAAGCTAGCCCTAAAAATGCACGGAAGAGTAGCTGCGCCTCCATGGAGGTTGATCAACCAATAGCCGCCGTGACTGAGCCGGATGCGATTGATCTGCTAGAAGGGCCCACGTCCTGTAGCCTTGTAATCAGGCATGACAGGTATTACATCGAGGTTGTAAGGGGCCAGGTGCTTCTAAACGTCCATATCTTACATACAGTGCTGACTATATAGTGGTTACGGAGGATATGGTACATAGCAATACCACCGATCACGTGTTGGTGCTCCCCCCAAAGATGAAGTCACAATACTGGGTAAAGCTCTTCGTCAAAGGATCCAGTGAAAGAGGGGCGATATTGTGGTCTCCAGTGCATCCCTGTCTGGATGAACTTCAAGTGCACCGTCGCTGCACCCCTCACTTCTAGACCTCCTCCAGAGAAGTTGGCTTCACTACCTTCTCCTCCGCATCCGGTAGCCTCACTTCCATCTCCAATTTCATCTCCCCTAAAGAGCCCAAAGAAGAAGGAAAAGAGAGTCAGGAAGAAAGGCTCTAAGAAGCACCAGCCGAAGAGGTCAAAAACCATTGTATTGGCAAAGAAGTTCACGAACATTGGAGCAGTGTGAACTAGTGCCAACATGAAATTCCAATACGAGAAGCCCTTAATGACGGTAGATGACCTAACAAGGGTGGGACAAGCATGCATCGACCTATATAATTACTATATGCAGACTTTCAAAGACACCAAGGCTCAATCCATAGTCGTACAGTATAAACGATGACACTTCTTAACTGAAGATGACTACTTTCTTGTGGGTTTCAATGACTTATATGACTTTTTCAACTTTGATGCCATGGATGTATCGTTATTATAGATCTTCACATTGTAAGTCCCTTTAAACTGGATATTCATTAATTAATACCACTAAGTCTTGAATCTAACTATATTCTTATCTGTAGACACTTGATCAAAGAAACAAAGAAGAACAAGGAGCCCATCGAATTTCCTGACCTTGATGCCATTACAATATCAGTCATCCAATTTCATAGCGACTACGTTGTGAACTATATGGCTAGGGTAATGCAACAATATTCTAAAATAGACTACCTATTGGGCGTCCACAACACCCGTGGTTATTGGGTTTTACTAGTCATTTGCCTCAAGTGGAACTTGGTGCGGTACCTCGACTCATTAAGACTAGTAGGACCAAAAGGCAAATCTAAAGAGCATGATTATAGCGCTGTAAAAGGACTCCTCGATGTGCATCGATGTAAAGAGTATAGGGGTCCCCCACCGGGATGGCCCGCAACGACTGGTTTTGTCATTATTCACTTTCGTTCTCCAGCCTAGGCCCACCGCGTGACCAGTCGGCGCCAGCACGACCACAACACTGGCCTTCGTAGGATTTTTCACGACCAGCAAGGGCTGGTCGTGGGGCAGGTACTCGTCTAAGTCAGTCAAACCTCATTTAATGTTGCTACTAACATCATTTTCCTTCCCCAGGCAGTTCAGCCCGGCTGAGGCGGCATGGCCGGCGCAGGGCTACCATGTCCTGTCCCACAACATTAATTGTTGTGGGATAGGCTCGCAAACACAACAGGGGGTATGGTAGGTGCGTGTGGGAAACCAGCGATGGGACTGTGCAGGCCGGATGACTCGGGCGCAACAAGCGAAGACGTGTCCGATGGATGGGATGGGCATTGCAACACTCTAGGGCAGACACAATGCATACGTATCCTGTAATGATAGTCTATGTAGGTCGTCTAGGTAGGCATGGGTCTATTTGATGGGTCCACGTGTAAGACTCCTTTCCTCCTGGGCTATAAGGGGAAGGGAGTTCGCCTTGGCAAGAGGAGGACTCCGGAAAATACGCAAAGGAGAAACCATTCTCAATGAGAAGAATACACAGGATGTAGTGCTATTACTCCAGGGGGGGTCTGAATCTGGATAAATTTTGGTGTTCTTAGATTAGCACAAGCACATCCCCCAGAACACAGATCACGCACCTGTCATCTGATAGACCCCGAAATCATTGTCAGGGATTAACCCTCGACAACGTGTAAGTTGTGCCTAGTTTAGTTTACATATTTAACTTTTCTAACATTATGATGTTTCCTAATCGATGCCTTCTTATGTAGGACTTTTGACAAGTATCTTCAAATTGATCCTAACTATAACTTGAAAGACCGTCGCAGACTGACACACAAGACCAGGTTCACAGTAAATGCTACAAAACAGATTACCAAATGATCTCTGTTGTTGTTTTTTTCCTTTTCATCTAACAGTAACTTTTTTGCCAGCAGTGCCACCACCAACCACCGGATAACACCTACGTGTTCTATGTTGCATGGAACATACTCCTCACGTCTGAGCAAATGATATGAAATCCTCTGAAATGTGTAGATCAAAAGGGAATTGGTTATCAAAAGATTATTCGTAACTAATTTTAGCAATTAGTTTAATTTTATTATAATATGATATTGATTACACGTCGAATATGTAGGATTTTTCAGCTTATTTTATGACAACGGTGCACCCCACGGATTACTGATGATTAGTTATCACCCATAACCATTATCACTAATCATCTATAATGTTTTTTTTCATCTAGTGGCAGCACTGCCGGTCCCGGGTCCCAACTCCCAACTCCAAGAGAACGTGATACACGCTCCTGGACACGTGACACACATGTCTCCTCACGATGGGTACATGGTGCAAGTGATCTCCGTGATTGCATGGTTACTGCATGCATTTTGGCGGACGGCGGACCTGTTTGCCCACTCCCATTCCCATCGCCACCTGAAATTTCGTTGTACCTAGCCAGCTAGGTTGCTCGATTTTGGCTGAGCGGTTCAGCAGCTTAAAAACATTTGTTGTAGGCTCTTTTATCATTTTGTCTAAGAGAAAAAGTTTTTCTAATTCTATGAATTCTTCTAGAATCCTTTTCTCTTAATATCAGTTAAGAGAGTCACGACTGCAATTAAAAAAAAAGAAAGAAAAAAGAACCTTCTTCTCCTCAACCATTTCATTTCGGGTTTGTCAAAAAATTTCTTTTTTTTCATCCATTTATGTATAGTGATCCAAAATGATAGAGTTTTCAACATCAGATTCAGAGACAATATATGGAGAGTGGAGGGGGTGTCATTACTTTTCTACACCCATCACCGATGGATGCACTTTGCGATCCATGTGAGCCTAGAAAGAATTGTATGTCGCATTTTTCTCATATATTATGTTTTGAACGTACATATGCCATTATATTATGCACAATACAATGGGACTCAATTTCGGCTAAAACTATACTCCAATGCTATACCCTTTTGATCCTATTCTTCTTCCTTGCACTAAACTTATTGTTTCCTTTTTCTTTTCTCCCTACTATGTCATTGTGTTCCACCTCTTTAACCTTATTGTTAGGCTATTTGGATGCACAACACTTTGTTATAGTTAGGGGTGGCAACGGGGTGTGTCGAGGACGGGTGGAGCTTGCCTGGATCCATGCCCAAAACGTGAACACAAAATCAACCTGGCCCCAAACTTCTTAAAGGGCGCAAAGTAGCACCTGCCCCCACATTGCCTCTGGCGCTCGAAGCCCGATGGGTGACACCTAGGTTCGGCCCTAGCACTGAGTCTATTAGGCGTCGACTCATAGGAGGAGGAGCGGTCAAGGTTTCAATCAGTGGCATCATTGTCAAGGTGGAGATATGGAGGCTGCGTTAAGTTAAGATGGAGACATGGAGGGTGGTGTCGCATCACGGCCTTCCTAGAGGCCACAGCCATCATGGTGGATTTGGAGGGAGAAGAGGAGGGATGCTGGATAGGTGGGCTCCAGTTCTACCAAATAAGGGGCCCATTTGGGGAGAGTGGAGACGAGAAGGGAGACAAAGGAGCTTGGAATTGGGAGCTCTTGGTGCTCATCCATAGAGCTTGTGGTAGAGCCTACTATGTCATGACCTCATAGGACGGGAACGATATGGCTAGATGCTCAAAATCATGGGAGGGGAGAACAAGATGGGGGTAGGATAGGATGGGAAAAACTTGTCTGTGATATTGTCACATATAGTTTCTTGTAAGATCCATATGTGCTTGTATGATAGAAATAGATAAAATTTCTTAAAAACCGTGTGTAGTTAAAGACATGTGTATTGTTTTAAATTTGATCCCTCATTCTTATGCTTTCCACTTCCCCATAAACACAAACTACTCGCTCGCTAAAGCAATGCGAAGTTCATCTCCCTCTCTCTCCTTATTGCCATCTAAATCCCATTCCTTGCCCTAAGGTTTTTTAGGGTTTGTTTCAATGACAGAGGTTCAAGATATGGGCGCCAAATCCCCTTCCCTATATTGAGGTGAGTAGGGTTTGCATCATGGTTTTATTAAGGTTTGCTTCGATCTGTGTAATGAGGGTAATGTGGTGTTTATATGTCCCAGATATATATAATGTCTGTATTCATTACTATCAAGCACTGGGAGGATGGGCTTATTCCTATGGCTACTTTTACGGTCCAAATGTTTGGCGTTGGTTTTTTGGTCGTGTGGAATATGTGTTCTTCCCTGCTATGAAGAGCACCACCATAGATCTAATTTTTGCTATGAATCATGTTCTATTTTTTGTTATTCTATATGAAAATCTCTCTATTGTTATTCGTCACAATGGAGATATTTTTGTGAACTACAAGACTGGTTTGAACCATCATCTCTTGCTTAACAAGGGCTGGTGATTTGGTAGTACTGCAGTTTGGTTTTGGCACATAACTGAGTTAGTCAAGATGGAGCTTGATCCGGATGATAGCAAGATGATGATTGAAGATGATACTTGGGTTGACATTGTGGTGAAATGCAGGCAGCTGAGTTGATGTCGGTCATCTCATCCTTCTAGAAGACGGCGCGGTCAATGATGTCAATCATCTCATCCTTCTAGAAGATGGTGTTGTCGATAATGCCAATCATCTCATCCTTTTGGAAAACAGCATCAGTGATGTCAATCATTCATCCTTCTAGAAGACCACACGTGATATAATTAGGGATTGTGTATAGCTAGGTTTATGTTCTGAACAATGTGTGATGCTGAGATGGTGTATATAGAACAATATGTTCTTATTGTGTTATATATATGTGTTCTTATGTCTTGTGTGTGTGTGTGATGTTATTTTATTATATACATGTGATGTTCTTATTTGTTATATATGCATATGCATGTGATGTTCTTATGTATATCATAAAGCGTGATGTATATGCTATATCATGAGGGTAACTAGTATATGCTATATCATGAGGGTAGCTAGGAAGAAAAATGTTTTCTCAAGGGGAAATGGTCACACAAACGTTTTTTTTTCAAAAAAATCCATCCGTGACACTTTATATAGACATGTTTCAACAAAACCATCTATGACCCTTAATACGCACATATGTTTTTTTAGAAAATTCATCAGTATATAGCTATATTACAGATGCATGTTTTATTTAGACCCATCTAACCAAAGTATCCCTAAGGGTTTCAAAATTTTGGACGGTTCTAGCCAAACTCTCAAGGAAATGCAAATTTCCTTGTCATTTTTGGCCATCAGGGAAATGGTCACATGTGTGTTTCTGGCCCGTGGGCCACTCGTGGGTGGAATTTCTCGCCCCAGCTTGACCCAACAATGAGTCGAGCCCTTAACCTGATCTAGTTAGGCAAAACCTATGAGGCTAACTGCCATCCCTAATTCAGGTAGGCCCTGACTTGGTTTATACGATGATTGTAACTCCCCATTTTGTTGTTTATACATTGACTTGGCCCTTATAGTTCATGGTGTTTGCAATGTAACTCAAATCTCTTTCAAAGGTTTAGAATAAAAGGGCGACAAAATATTCAAGATTATGGCTATACTTGATGGAATTATCACAGAGAGAATAGAGTACCATTAATTGATAATACACAAATAACCTTAAATGTTTGAAGTTGAGTGGCTGCAGAGTTAATTTCCTTAACAATAGGAGAATGTATATAACAGCCGCAAGTTACACCCCCAACAGGCACATACCAAGTGAAAATGGGCTAAAAGTTGGAAAATTGTAAGCTCGCTACAAACCAGCATAGAAGTTCTAAAAAAGTGATGAGTTGTAGGTGGGGTTATGTTGTACATCCATGCAAATTTTCAAGTGCCAAATGTCAAGTGCAATAGTGCTACAGGAAAGTTTTCGAATTTTGTCTTGTAGTGTTATTTCACCTGAAATATGTCATTTTAGTTTCTCATAAACGTAATGGAATTTGCACTTGAATTTTGCTGGATGCACAAATAACCTCACCTGCCGCGGCCGATGATCATCAGTACATTTAAACGCAGTGAGATGAAACCGGTCGTTAAAAAATTAAACGAAATCATTATTGCTGCTCACATAGCCATGGTAAGATATTGATCCGTACCTGACACCAAACATAAAAAACCATGTTCATTGATTGGTGCATGCATGTAGCATGACATGCTCACGTGGGCCGCCCTATGATACAGGGCCCAAGCTCAGCAGCCTGTGTTCTGTTCCTGTGCGCTTTGGTTGTAACCACAGCGTTCTGATTGGTAGCTTTTTGAAAGCGCACCAGAAGTTAGCGTGTGCTGCATGCTCTATCCGTACTAAATATGACAGATATGAATATGTTTGGATCAGGACCCTCCAGATTTGGTGTTTATATAAAAATGTCAGACGCTTAGGATACGCTATGTTTGATCACTATGGAAACAATAATAGATAAAAATGGTTATCAATAAATTACACATAGACAGTTGATAGAAATTGATAAACTATATATAGATGATTGATAAAAAAATATTTGTGATATTTTTAGTCATCTAAGAGAGCGAGAACACACATACGGATTTATTAAAAGGCTATCTGTGTCTTATGGCTCCTAGACATAGATGATTTTTTTATGTGTTATTGAACAACATCGACGACTCTGTATAAAAAACCGTTTGTGTCTTAGTAGTCATCTACACATAGATAACCGTTTAGTAAAATTATTTATATGTTCACGCTCTCCTTAGATAGATGATTTTTTATAAATATCTGTATGTGTCTAGATGATTAATACAATCATGTTTATAAATATTTATTTGTAGCATATATTTGAAAATTTATAAAATATTCATATTAGTCGAATGAAGAAACTTTTTATATGAAATTGTATTTTTTTTTTACAAGATCTATAGCTTTGTAGTTCATCACTTTTTCATTTAAAGTTATTTAAATATCCAAATAATTATCCAAAGTTTTAGACAATAAAAATCAAAAGGATAAAATATCCTATTACTATTAGCAATGATGTATATATATGAGATGGTAAGAAAGCTACTAGAGGAATACGAGGTCATGGGTTTGACGTCTATAAGCCGCACGCTCGTGAAACATCTTGTAAACTTTGGCTTGCGACTCTGTGGGTGGCTTAGGTGCAAAAATATATATATTTTTATTTTTCCTACTCTAAAAATATTTTTTTTACGTAATATCACATACGATTCCTATTGAAAACCATATGTCATATGTCATATTACAGACCAATAGTTATCCGTATGTAAAAAACTCGATATCACACTTTCGTACGAACGGCTTTGTCTACATCTACGATATGCGTTAAAAACTGTTTGTGACAGCGTGATATGTGGTAGTGAATACTCTATACAATGATGCAACTTAATTAATGTCCTGTCTACTTATATCATAATATGTATGCGGTACAAGCTATGAAAACATACATGTACTATATTACGAAACTATATCAGTATGTTTCACTTAAATATGTTAAAAGTCAAAGTTAAAATGTTCTCACCGCATATTGTCCAAAGCAAACACGCTTTAATGCAGGTGCGTTGCTAAGCTATGTCACCTATCCATGCATGCTTGGGTTTGCTTAGCAATAATGGAAATTAAAAATCTAGCTACGGTTAAAATAATAGAAAGCTCGTTCATATCATGAAGATTGAGCTGTCTACTTTCACAAAAAAAAAAGAGAGATTGAGATGTCTACTGTTTTTTTTTTTTTTTGACTCGAGATGTCTACTGTTGTCAAGGTTTCAATCATAAAGGCTCAACATTCACCAAGAATAGTATATGGCATTTATATATATACGTAGCGCTATCAGAATGGGATGGGTCCAGGTTTGCCGAAAATGGTGTTCACTCAACTAATTTTTTGTGTTATCCTTTCTTGATTGCAAGACTATACTTTTTTTTTAAGAACCGGTCCCCTTACCGGGGGCTTTCTTTGGAGACCAGATGGAGACATGCGATACCTAAGGATTGAATCCAGTGGGCTCGGCCGCTCCCTGCGGCTTTGCCAAGCGAGACTATACCTTCATAGAGATCCTGACCAACTTATTCATAATCATGCTTGCGTATTCCATGACGATCAGCGCGTGCACAACTGCGTATCGTATTATCTCAATACGTACATGCTTGTATAAATTATTCTTCATCACACTGCACCACACAATTAAATATGTATTGTACTGAAACTTAAGTACGCGCATGGTTCTTCCTGAATTCTTCTTCAAATTCCTCCCAGACAGTTCCGCCCAGCTGGTACGTAATTCACCACACACATGAGTTTTCAAATTTATTCCTCTTAGAATGCCTGCAAAAGTTTAAAACCTTGTCAATCTATACTAATAATATCAGTGCCGATTTGTAACACAAACCAATACTAATAGTCGATATCAGTGCCGGTTTGGATCATAATTTGTCACTGATTGTTGCTACAGTACCATATCTAAAATTTATTTTCAATGCAACAACTTTGGCTCTCACGTCTGGCTCAGCTCGCATATACGCTATATCTACCTTATCTATTCCAAATGCTCTATCTCCCTCATCTGTTTTCTCCACAAGCGCCTCCCTCTTTCCCTTATCTCTTTTGAGCCTCTCACCCATGGACAACACATGGATGAACAACACCGAGAGGAGGACGAAGAAGAAGCGACGTGCGTGGGATGCGGACTGGCCTTCAAGCGACATGCGCAGGGCGCGGCCTCTGAGCAGCGCGGGCATAGGGTGTGACGGCCCCCTTCGAGCTGCCCTAGCGAGTTTAGGGTGGGTCCAACACTGTAACACCCTAAAGTTTCAATTTTCGTAGTAGCTTAAAGTTTTGCTAGAATTAAATAGGGTCGTAGATTTTTGTTCAATTAGAAAGAAATTAATTTCTAAATTTAAATTATCATAGGTTATATTTGTGTTTGATGCATTCATACTGTTGTAGTTGCAATAGGTTTCTATGAGTGAAAAATATTTGCAAAAAGTTCGCTAGGAGGCATTCGTTTAAAATCTCTTTGCAAAAATCATTAAAAAATAAAAAGAAAAGCTTTTCTTAATTTCTTAAACATTCTCGGGCCATTTTTCCTCTCTCAAGCCCCTTATCTCCCTCTCTCCTTTTTTCTTTCGGGCCACCTCCCTCCCCTCTCCCCTCTCGGGCCGAAGCCCGGCCTCCTCCCATGCGCTCTGGGCCAGGCCCATCCGACCGAGCCGGCTGTTCCCTACTCCCGATCCACCCCTCTCCCTCTGTCCTGCTGGCCCGTACCAAGCCGAGCCGCCACGTCAAGCTGCCGAACCCTGGCTCGCCTTCTTACTCCTCCGCTCGGCTCTTTCCTCTCCGTCGGCTGCCGCGATTTCCACTCCTCCCCGCACCTTCTCTCCCTCCCGAAACAGCCGGAATTAAGGCATCAAACCCAATTAAGGCACCCCAACCATTTCCCTCTCTTTATCCCTCTCTAATGCCCGAATCAATGCGGTAACCGCGGGCAATTATGGCCATGAAGCGTCGTCCATTTCTCCTCTGCACCTGGTCGCTCCACCTCGCCCCAAGGCTATTTATGCTGTCCTCGAGCTCCACCTCAAGTTTCCATGATCTCCCTAGCCGCGCTTGCCCCGCCTCCCTCGTCCTTGCGTCGTTGCTGCCCGTCTTCTTCCTAAGGTCCGGCGAGAAGCTCCACCGCACGGGATCTCGACATCTGAGCTGGCCCCACCCACACCAAGGGCGTCTCTGGAACCGCGAGCCCCCGATGTGTCCACCCTAACAATCCTCGACAACTCTTCACCATTAGAATGCCATCTCAACCGCACACCGATGACCATTGGTTGCACTCATCGCCATCCACCATCACCAAGCTGCCGTCGACCTGCTCAAGCCCTCGGCGATGATTCCTGTGTGCACCTCTTTCTTTTTCGGTAGATTCTATCGAGACCCGTGCTCGGATGCGCATGTTTGAGTCTCCGGCGATCCTCCGGTGATGTACGTGGTGACTCTGCCATCCCAAGCTGCCAGCGGTAGATGGAAGCCAATGGAGCTCTGGGAGCCGTCCGATCTTTATTGAATGGTTAGGATTGGAATGGTTGCATACCCCTTCATTCTGCTGAGTCAACACAAATCCTGCCCTCCTGTCTTTCTTTCTCATTGAATGAACCACTGCATTCATAATCCGAGTTAGCATCCTAGGTGGCACCACGTCACCTACCATCTCAGCCAACCAAGCCCAGTCAACCCCTATTTTTTTGCATAAACCCCCTGGTCTTTTATAAATAAGCTTTTAGCACATACCTTTTTGCAATTTAGCCCCTATAGTTTAGTTTATTTTCAAAGAAGCCCTTTTACCTTCAAAACCTTATATCTTTTTGCTCGTAGCTCTGATTTGGGTGATTTTCGCAGTCAAATTCTCGTAGCTCTGTTCTTAGTAGTTTTAGGGTTTATATGTTAGATGTTTATCCTATATTGAATGATTGTCTAAATTGGAAACCTATGAATATGGTTTACTAGCACTTGTGTGATTATCCTTGTCGTCGTTGATCAAGTCGTGGGAAATAAAGGGTAGATATGCTAGTCGTTGTCATCGTTGGGTTATGAGATTAAACGTGACTAATGATTATGCAGCATGAATTGGGAGTGGTAATCTTTTGTAGCAACATGGTATAGGGATCCTAACAGGATGGTTCGATTGAGGATGGTGCAAGAAGATGAATGTGTTTGTTCCTGTGTGGGACCCTAAGGACTGGTTCTTGAAGCTTGTGACCCGGCTAAACTACACAACCATGAGACCTATATGGGTACGACCTGACCAATTAATTAGCCACTCCTCCGGTTCTGTGAGCACTAATGGATGGTTGAGTGGCATAAAAGGAGGCTTCTGCAGTGATGTAATCACTGTTAGCGGTGAAACCTTAGTGGGTGCTTACAGCTCGACGGGAGCTTTGTAAAAGCCTTATATGTGATCTCCTGGCGACACACCATAGGAAGTGTGTAAGTGCTTGGCCAGAACAACAACATGGAGGCTGTTACCTGGTAATGCGGGTGATGAAATCACGACTCGTGGGTAAAGTGTGCAAACTCTGTAGAGTATAAAACTGATCGATCAGTCGTGCTCACTGTCAAGAGCGACTTGGACTTCTTTTTGATTAGTTGGTATCATGGTTGTGATTTGGATGGTCAGGTAGCTAGGTAATGGGATTACCTGATGAGTTTTGGTAGCCGGATATGGAATATCTGGTGAGTTTGGTAGTCGTATGGGATTCGATGAGCTGTTATTCTTGTTTAGTTGTGTCCTCACTTAGTAAATAGGATGTCTATTGTTGGAGTTATAGGTTAATGTTGCTTAGTGCAGTTAACCAGTGTCTAACCTTTTCTTGACTTGAGCCATATATCATACTTTCATACACTTGTGGAGTACATTATGTTCTCACACCTGTTGCTCACTTTCTTGCATACTTCTGTTGTTCAAAAGCTGTCAATGAAGCTGCACCCTTCAATAGAGATGACTTCAACCCGAAGCTCCTATTCTAGATTTGTGTTCCCCCGGTTGATGCCTGTGGAAGATGTAAGACCGTCTGGTGCTGGAGTTTACCTTTCTGCTGCACTTTTCTTTTAGACCATCAGGTCCTTTTGTAATAAGTTATATCGATAATATAATTTTGACACTGTGATGATACACTAATGATGTAACGTATGTATGAAACTTGATCCTGACATATATGTGGTTGTACCTGGTTTTGTTCCTTTAAAACTGGGGTTACAAACATGCGGGCGAGGTTGACCATGGCGGCCTCATCCTTGTGTTTTAGTTGATTTATTTGAGTTAATTTGTTCTTATGTTCGAGCAATATATGGATGAGATGAGTTGATTTGATTGTGAGATGTGTTGGTATGAATGAAATGAATCGATTTGAATGTGAGATGTGTTCATATGGATGAGATGAGTCGATTTAATTATGAGATGTGTTCGTATAGATGAGATGAGTCGATTTGAGCATGCGGCGGTGGTGGTGATGGCAGCGGGAGCACCGTGTTGAGCGGCGATAGGACCGGCAGCCGAGCCGGCTTGTTTCCATTTCTTTTAGCTACCGGTCCACCCATCACTGCTGATTCGTGGTAGTGATGGTGAGTTTTTTTGCCGGTTCCAAAACCGACACTCGTAGTTATTGACTATTAGTGCCAAATAATCAGTGGTGGTTCAATATCCGTCACTAATAACAATTTTTAACTGCCACTGGTAACATATTTTGTAGTAGTAGTGTCACTATACTATATTTTTCTTCACTACTGCAGAAACCCCCTCCACTGCTATCTCCAAAACCCCATTCACTGCCGGTTTTGGAGTTGGCAGTGATAGTCGAGAACTATAACTTTCAGCTGAAGGATTTGGCCGGCAGTGATACCCAAGGCATCACTGCCAGCTGAAGCCTTCGACCGACAGTGAATGAAGGTTTCAGTCGGTAGTGTTTTCCCTCTCCTCTCTCCTAGGTCCTCCCTCTCTCTATCCTCTTTTACTCCCTCTCTCTCTCTCCTCGATCTCTCTGTCTCTCTCTCAATACATACATACAATGATACATATATTTACTATAAATCAATAATAAAAGCACTTTCATTAATACATAGTGATGAACATATATTACAAGTCAGGCATCGACAAACATACATATATACATAATAGTTCTTATAGGTCACCCCTAAGAAGTCGGTCAAGTTGAGCCAGTCTAGTATCCTTCTACCTCTCCCATGATGAGGACCACGTCTCTGTACTGACGACTGATGGTGTGTGTACGTTTGGGGACGCGCGGGGGGCCAATGATGGTGGAGCGGAGGCCCCGGCCACGCCTGATCGACCGCAGCGCCGCCCATGTTCCAGGCTTGCCGGTGTGTCAAAGACATCGAAGTCGAACTCCTGAACGCCTCTACAGTTTGAGCCTTCAGCCTCCTCCATAGCACACTGACAGACCACCCTCTTGTCCTCCTCCTCGTGGGCACGTTTACAGGACGCTGCTTCTTAGTCCTTTGCAGTGCACAACTGACGGGCTAGCTTCTCATCCTCCTCCTAGGCACGCTTACTGGTAGCTGCTTCTTCCTCCTCCTTTCGCATTGTATATAGTAATTCATATCATTCATTAATAAATAGTAATTAATGTCATTCACTAATATTGTATCAATTGGCGAAATATAATATGTTGTCAATCCCCTTGGTAGCCTTCCTCCTTTTCGCATACTCTCTATTAGAAGGTACGGTGTCATCTAAAGGTCTCTCGCTTGTGAACATCACAATTGGTTCATGAAATAGGTTGATAAAATGTTCCAAGAAGAACCGGCCATCTGTTCTTGAAGGGAATGTATTTTTGTAGGTTGCAACACACATATGCGTAGTTTGGAGTACCGCGTTTGAAGAATTGAAAGAATTAGTCCTTGAACACGTGTAGAAATTGAAAAGAAGATGTCGATATGTTATTTAATACCTCGTGATCATTGAACCTAACAACCTCTCCATCCGTGCTGAATGCGTGCATGAAAGTAAGAACATAAAACGCGCAGAGATTGTTGCCAGGTGACTGCCTCATACATTTTAAGAGAAAAGGATTCGTTAGTGGAATGAATTGAACATTTTAATTCAGTAGGAAATGCAAGACATGAATATGAATTATGTACTAGAAAGTTAGTTTTTACATCATACTGCTTCCTAAATGGAAAGTGGATAACACTTTCTTTTTTTTTACAATATCTTGTGTGCGCCCTATACGTGAATATAAATACAAATTAAACTTAGATGCAATCATCGAGAAGATTAAATGATCAAGTTAACTTGTTTAGCATGTCGATGAGGTGCTGGTAAGTCATCTTATCTTTCTTTTGTGAGTCCAAGCCAATGATCTTGTTTAAGTCTATGTGGATGACAAAGAGGATCCAATGAAAACTGCCACTACATGAAAAAAAAAGATAAAGGAGACACGAAATTAGTGACAGGCCGTAATATGACCTGTGACTTATGTTAAAAGTGAAAGGTCGTAGTTGTGACCCATCACTGATGACTCGTCATCAGTGATGGGTCATCCTAGACCAGTCATAAGTAACGGGTCATCCAAGAGAGTCATTAGTGATGGGTCACAACTTGACCTATCACTAATGACAAGTTTTGACCCATTAGAACAGATGAAGGAATCTTAATTAGTCAATCATTAGATGTATTAGTCAATAAGTTTGATGAAATATTAGATATATTAGCCCATCAACGCTTCAATTTTTTTACGTAGTTGTGACATATCTAATATATCTTTCATAATGTATCAATTATAAATCTAGCTAGTATTAATTAAAAATAATAACTATATAATTTTCTGTATCTAATAGTAAAATTTGCATTGATTTGCAAACCATAAAATGTGTAGTAAAATGGTAGAAGAAAATATTATTTTTCTAAAGCAATTTGATTTATAGTAGTGTATTCACAAATATTTTTTATTTTTATTTTATTTTTCTCTTATTTTTCTCACCTCACAAACACTAGAATAGGAACCACTGTATATTTATGCTCAAGTTTGATGTAAGGGATGACAGCTAGGAACACAAACGCGCATTCCAAAAATGGTACAAAAACTTTCAGGGGTGAGAACTCAATATTTCAAGCCATTTCTGGCCTAGAAAAATTCGCTAAACCCGACAAGATCAGGGGTAAACAAACGTAACTTTTTTTTAGATGTCTGTAGAATCAAAAAATGTCAAAATCAGAGCCTGTATGCAAAAATTATACCCGTTTAATTGAAGACACTCCAGATCAACTGGTTTGTGTGTCTATTGTACAAAGATCAAAAGTGACAGATCATAACCGTGACCTGTTACTTATTACAAGTCAAAAGTGATGGGTTACAGTTATGACCCGTCACTTATGATCTTCGACAAAAAGATTAAAAGGATATCCTACTCCTTTCAGAACGCAAGTGAGGGTGAAGTGGTAAGGCGGAGACGCGCACGAGGGTAGGTCGTGAGTTCGATTCCCACGGTACGCACATTATGAAAATAGCTTGAAAAATAGCAAGGGATATGTGGCGAGTGGTGATGGCTCTGAGTTGGGTTGGCTCAGGTGAAAAATATTTTTTTAACTTTTTTTTATCCAAAAAGCGCAAAAACCTTTCATCAGTTATAAGTGACGGGTCATAATTGTGACCCGTCACTTATGACTTATAATAAGTGACCTGTGACCCGTCACTTATGAAGGTTATAAGTGATATGTTATGTTTTGACTCATCACCAATAATCTCATTGGTGATAGGTCCTTATCCATCATTTATGATTGGTCATCAGTGACGCGTTCGGGATGACGGGTGTGGGACTCGTCATCCATGGTAATTATGACCTGTTACTTTTGAGCTTTTTTCGCATAGTGTGCAGAATATGTCATTATAGCAGATTAGTACTAGAATCGAGTTGCCCATAAAATGAGGATGCCTTAGTGCGCAAACACGTACCTATAGTTGTAGGGTAAGAGTATGAATTTCTTGTATTGGTGGTGAAGCAGACACTTCAATAAGTAGTCCTCGGTGAAGTCTGGATTCTTCGTTACAAGTTTCTAGTTTACAAGCCTAGGATCGAGAATCCTACTTTCTTATCTAAGTATTGTTCATATACTTGGATCTTCATTCTATGAAAGAGAAAAGTTAGCTACGCAATTTCAAGATACAGGATCATATAATGTGAATTATATGCACAAAGTCACATATAGAGTTCACACTCTGACTATAGTCACATCGAGGGCATCTTCCTTGTATAGTTTATACAAGTACAAGAATTCTAACCAAAAGATGCCATCCTCATTGAGGAAATATTCATCTTTGTATCTTGTGGGGAACGCCTGAAAACACTGCCTTGACTGCTCTAAGTATCATTGATGTAATCGACGCATTTGAGTTGTACGGTTTCTTTCTATATCTGGTTTGACCAAAGGTTTGCTCAAATCAAATGGTCATGTAACATCTAACTTTGATATATCCACTCCCACAGTAAATCATGCTAGTTCCTCTACTGTTATTCTTGAATCAGCTAGGAAGTCCGCAATCTTGGAGCATCCTTAATGATTGGGCCTGGTTTGCTCTTGGCTTGCTTCTTGTTGATGTGTTCATAGTTAGTCGGTGTCTTACTTGAAGCCGCCCTTATCGGTTTAGCTTTGGCCATTTTCAGGAAAAAAAATTCAAAGCATCTTCAAGCACAACAGGCTTCGATGGAGGTGGTAGAGGATGAAAATGAGAAGTGACACTGGACTCTACAATCTTTTTTGTTTCCTCAGCAGTGAGTGAATAGACATCCTTGTGTTCTATCAACTCCTTAGATGTCACCTACTTCTTAGATGATGTCATATGCTTGGATTTTGTAGAATCTGATCTTGTTTTACGAGCTGGTGGTTGGCTTCTTGATGGTGTTGGCTTCTTGAGCGATGGACTTCTTCGAGGTGATGGATGAGGAGGTGGACTTCTTTTGGGAGATGACTGAGGAGAGGAAGATCTTCGAGGTGACGGCGGCCTGGGGTGTATTGGAGAGTAGAGATTCTCGGGAGCTGTCCTTGGTGGAAACACTATGTAGACCTTCTCCCACACGATGAATATGTGCTTGTTCTCTCCTATAGTGTTTACCCCCTCCTCTGCGGGGGGTAGTCCACCTCAATATGGTGGTACTGGTCAACTACCTCGTCTACTTCGACCACGATATAGCCCTTCGGTATCGGACGTCCGTGCAAATGTTCATGGGAGCCACGTGGATAAGCCACACCAGAAGCCACCTTGATGGTAATGTTCCTAGAACCACCGTGTAGTTCACACGGTGTCCGTGATGTGATGAGGTCCATAGAATAAGTGATGGAGTTAGCTCCCAAAACTCCCATGGATGCACAACTACTCCAATGACCACCGGGGCTGGAGCGTGCAACATTAGGAGACGCTATCGATCATTCCTATTCTCTCACAATGGCACACCGTTCATGCATAAGGGCTTGTTGTACTGCCTGTGCTCTTTTTTCTTCTATAAATTCCCTCTCCTTTTAGCACTTGTTAAAGAATTTCCATCATCCTAACTTGCTCTGCCTCTCGTTTTACATCTCGCTCTGCTTAGGATCTCTTTTGACTCTTGGAACTGTCGACGCCGCCTAGGAATCCATGTTTCCAACCCATCACTCCAACACCTCATGTGCGACCACCGTGCTCCTTATTTCCTAGGACCAAGGTGAGCTCGTCCTTATCCCTGTCTGGTTTGAAAGAGCCCTGTGCAGACTACTTGTGGTCTTCTGCAAGCTTTTTGCAAGATCTTGCATCACTTAAGGGTCTTTAGAGGTCGTAAAGGATAAGCTTCCATAAGACGAGTAAGAAGCACCCTTCCCAAGAAGGAAGTGTATCGATTGTTCACTCCAGCCCTCCATCTCAAGTGTGACACCTCTTTCTCGTAGTTCATCTAGTTGTTGTTGCTAATGCCTTTTTTTCCTCATGTACCCATGACTGCTGACTTTGTGGGGGTACAGGTTCTTCTTCGAGTTTACTTTGTTCACCTTACTCAACCTCTATGCTTCTTTCGATAACTTGTACTTCACAAAGGCTTGCAAATGATTTTCTAATTGTGGCTATTTGTGGAAATCTGGCGTTGTACCTTTCTGCACATATGTTCTGTTCAGTGTCCCCTTCTAGTTCTTAAATGAAAGACCTATGATCATTAGTGTCTTATGCTTAACTACTTTCATATTTGTCTCTTCAGGGAAGTCAAACTTTTTGGACTACAAGATATCGTTCTTGATTGAATCAGGACCTCGTTCACGAGTCCACAATCTGTAGTTCATGGACACTTGATCCTTAACAACAATTCCACAGACTAACTTGTATGGCCCTATAACTCTCTCTGGTGCAGTTGGCTCCCCTGTTGGTAAGACCTCTGTGATCACAAATGTTTCCATAGGCATCTTCGATGGACCTCGGACACGATACCGCTCCTGGGATTGCTCATTGTCGTGACCCTCTGGAGCATCAAGCATATGCACATAAGTGAAAAAACTATTAGAAACCTATATAATAATATGTAGAACAGATGCATTCATCTACTTATGAATTACCTCATCGCCTCCACATGCGTCTGTTTGGTCCAGATTGAAGTAGTGGCTTGGGCTACCTTCTTCAATATATGACGATGATGCTACAACTTCTTCTAGCACCTGGGCTGGATCGGCGTTTGGTGATGCCATCCCTTCCTAGGAGTTCTGCATACGATGACGACGAGTAGTTGAGTATTCTACATATAAAGAGCAGAGGAAGTAGGGAGAAAGAGATAAAGCTGACGAGGGAGGGAGGGAGGGAGGTTGTCGAAAGAGTGAGATAACCACGAAGGAGTCGATAGATAGAATGCATACACATATAATAATGTAAATGAGTACATTACGACCACATTTAACAAAAAAAATTCTCATCTTACATAGCAAAATAGGCATAAAGGTACTGACAGTTGACACACTGATTTTACAAGTCACATCATCTTATATAGAAAAATAATGATGATTACAACCAGAACTAGGATTATGACATCTGTACATGTGAAATCACACTTCTTCTTATTTTCAAAGTTAGCCAATTTTAGCTCGGCTTGGATGACTTGACTGTTGTATGCCGTAACAACATCATGTTGGAAATTGTATCCTTTGTAACATGTTCCTTTGAATCCATTAACTTGTGCATGGCATTCCTCCTAATTGAAGAACACTCCACTTTGCCGACTAGGATGAACAACATACCATGTCATAGTAGTCCTAAATTTCAGAGAATATGTAAACATGATATACTACAAATCACACTAACACCAAAGACCATGAATACAGAATTCATGAGCCAGAAATTCTAATTCTAAAACAACCTTAAAGAACTTGCACCCTATCCACAGCCTAATCAAACATAGTGTCAACATATGTAAAACCATTTCCTACTAAAGAATATGAAATTAAGAAGTCGTGCTATGTTCCACACATAGAAAAAACAAGAAATAATGCAGACAACCAGGAGTCTATCCATACATTCTTTTAAGTTGGCTATATCCATACATGCTAAAAACTCTTTTGGACTAAATCAACCAATATATTGCATTGGTGATATGCATGTGTAATTACATTGCAGTATCGATTTATATTGCCATATGATTGATTCTATTAAACACATGAACTCTCTTTACAACTAAATAAACCAATCTCTCTGTCTAGCTGGCAATATCCACACATTATTTCTCCCTTTGAATATGTCAATGATGCATCGATGATATTCCATTTTATAGCACATCAACAAACTTGAAAATAAGAAAGATGATTCAGTTACCCGAACAATCACCACCGTAACCCCCTCTCCTCTCCTCCTCTAATCCAACATTCCAAACTAATATGGTCCTCATGATCGACCAGTTACCCCAACAATCACCACTGGAACCCCCTTGGAGCTCAAATCGGCCAAATGCAGCACACAATTAAAGCTCAGAACGGCTAGTACCCGCAAGAAGGCAAGGGTCTGGGCGCGGGGTGTGCGGGCTAGGTGTCGAGGAGGATGAGAAAGGCACCGGGGAGGTGGATAGTATAAGCGCCTGGGAGGAGGACGACAACGTCAGGGAGGACAGGGACAGAAGGAATGGGCTCATCGGTGCGGGCTCGTGGTCCTCCGGTAGCGTGGGCGCCTTGGCGTTAGGAGGTGTTTTGGCATAGGACAGAGGGAAGATGAAATATTTTCTAAGTGTCAAAGGGTGCAGGGCGTTGAGCCTTTTTTTTATAGGGTAGGACTTTCACTGTCGGCTCAATATAACCACCGGCAATGAAATGGTACCTTCACTGCCAACTCAAGAGGACTACCGGCAGTGAAACTACTTCCACTGTTGACCCAATATATCCACTGGCAGTGAAAACCCTTTCACTGCTGGTGCCACAGGGTGCAAAAAATTTGTTTTAGCTTCACACGCGCACGCAGAGACTCGAACCCACGACCTACACCAAGTAAGACTGAACAAACCACTGCGCTACTCAAGTGATTTTGATTGAGTTTGTATTATCTATATTATTAACATTCTATCGACCTAAAATCCTAATGCATATTTATTTAAATTTGAACTTGCTATATACCAAAATTAAGTTTTGTATATACCTAAATTTTCTGGTTCAATTTCTAATTCAATAAAAAATTAAAATAAATATGTTTATACCTAAGTTTCTATATTGGGGCCTTCTAATTAATTAAAAATTATAATTGGGGCTTCCTATATATCTTAATTTCATCGATAAATATGTTAAATCATTAAAAATTGAAAATAAATATGCTCATAACTATAGGTAATTCATTAAAAATAAAAAACAGTAATACATAGAAATAATGCTAGCTTGTGCTATTGTTAATTCATTATTAAAAATCAAAAACCAATATGTTCAATAATAAAGACATCTTCCACCATAAACTACAAATTGAAGCTTTCATAACAAAAGTGAGGTATAATTGTATCTAAAACAAATTCATACATAGTAATTAATATAATTTTGCTACTTTGTCTTAACGATTCGTCATTCATTATGATCACAGCGTACATAGGGAGGTTCGTCGGTGTCTTCCAGGATCCATGTCAACGTCCTCTCCAAAAGGAGGTAGCGTACCCATGTTGGTGGAGTAACCGGATAGAACTTTGATTTCATGCAAGTACTTGCATATTGCAATTTTCTCCGCCTTACTTAGACTATAGCTAGCTGGATCAAGATATTTATCACCTTCTTCCATATTTTCAGGACGTAGATCCTATCTAAGTTTCAAATATTTTAGGTCATTCCGTGCTTAGAGTGTATCCTTTGTTTTGCTAGGTATGTCTAGTAACATACCAATCAAGCTATCACACACGTTCTTCTCAATGTGCATGACATCAATTGCGTATCGAACCACCAAATCCGACCAATAAGCTAAGTCATAAAAACATATTTCCTTTGAACATAGGAGCTCCAAACCAGTGTACTCCTGCATCCCTTTCCAAGGATAACCCTAAATCCCTTTACCATCTCATATACATATCTCCTAGTGCGATGCTTAGGAGGTGATTAAGTCTCAACTTTCCTATCAAAATTTCTCTTGTTGTTGCAGTACGGCTGATCCTTACGAAGAAATTTACAATGGCATAGGTACATCATTTTTCGGCTATTCTTCAGCCACAAGATCTCCATTTCATCCAAACAATACACGTATGTACAGTAGCCTTTGATAGTCTGGCCCGATCGGTTGCCAAGGGCTGACCAATCATGGATAGTTACGAACAACATTGCATGTAGTGTAAAGTTCTCTCATTTGTATGCATCCCATACCTGGACACCATCATTCCACAGTATTACAAGATATTCCATTAATGGTTTCATGTAAACATCGATATCGTTGCCAGGTTGCCTCAACCCTAGTATTAGAACCGGCATCATAATGTACTTCCCCTTCATACACAACCAAAGAGGAAGGTTGAAGATACATAGAGTCATAGGCCAAGTGCTATGACTACTGCTCATGTTGCTAAATGGATTTATCCCATCCGTACTCAGCCCAAATCTTATATTTCTCACATCTTCTGTAAAGGGCTACTTGTATTTCCTATCGATATTTCTTCACTGTGTAGAATCAGCGGGGTGTCTTAGCATTATATCATCCTTGCGCTCCTCTCATGTCACCGCATCAGTTCGACATTCATTTCTTTTGCGAATAAATGCTCCAAATGGGGGACTATATGAAAATACCACATCACCTTGATGGGAGGCCTTTTATTTTTCCTTTGCCATCAATATCATCATGGTCATGCTTGTACCATGATGCACCACAGACGAGACACGCTTCCAAGTCTACATGCTCTTTACGATACAACATGCAATCGTTTGGACATACATGTATTTTCTGCACTTCCAACCCCAATGGGCACACAACCTGCTTGGCCTGGTACGTGTTTTCTGGTAGCACATTTCCCTTTGAAAGCAATTTCTACAAGAACAGTAATAATTCTATAAAGCTTGTATCAGACCACTCATTGCTTGCCTTCAATTGTAGCAGTGAAAGCACGGTATACAACTTTGTGTGCTCCTTCTCGCAGCCTGGGAACAATGGTGGTTTAGAGTCCTCTATCATACGCTGGAACTTTTAAAACTCTCTTTCATTGGTGAAGTTCCCCTCCCCATTGTGCGACATCTGCTCTAGATCATCGACGTCGGTGTCAGAGTCGATGTCGGCCAACATCTCCTCTAGATCATCATCGATCAATGTATCTCCGGCAGACAGCATATCGATGTATTAATCAGCCGGCGTATCGGTGCACAAGTTTTCATCTTCTCTGCGAATGTATTGCCCTCCTGTATGATCTCAACTTCACCGTGCTTGGTCCAACGAGTATAACCAGGTATAAAGCCCCTTTTGCATCAAGTGAGAATGTATCTACTGGGTGGTGGAAAACTGTTTTTTTGTTCTCACAGTCGACACATGGACAACATATGTATTGAGACTGTGTATTTGACTTGTGCGTCGCAGCTTGTACCAGAAAACAATCCATGCCGTTCTTGTACTCTATACTCACACAGCTTACATCGTACATCCATCTTCTGTTCATCTACAATTATATCATTCTTGTAAATCCAAATTCATAACATCTAGAAGATTTTGCGATCACCAACAAATAAATTACCTTGTCATCTCCTACAAGCAATTAGCCCGAGTTGGAGGAGCCGCCTTTTGCATGCTTTTGTATCCGCTACCGATGAGTGTTTATTGGTATCATCCATAAAAATTTTCTTTATTATTCAACCCCTTATCTATGACTCATTAAGGAAACATGAAAAATAAATACGCTCATACATAAAGTTTCTACATTAGAGCGTGTAAACAAAGAAAATACCAAACATACAATTGGGTCTTGCTACATACCTAAATATCATGGAAATTTTTTCTAATTCATTAAAAATCAAAATAAGGGATAAGATCAACTTTAGCTTTAAGGTAACATTTTAAGTTAAAATGCAAAATATAGAATTTAACTTGGGGATTTCAACTTACTTGAGCTCAAGAGGCTCCTAGAAGCTTGCTTGCTGTTTAGAAAAAATATAGGGTTCACTTGTCCAAAAAATAAAGAAAAGATAAATAAGCAAATAGAGAGAAAGGAAGGGATTTTGTTTGGATAGCTAGAGAGAGCACATCTAGACCTTCTTCTTGACCAAAAAAGAGCTTGAGTGGTGAGGGAATCAAAGGGAGAGAAGAAATGAAATGGGTGCTACCGTGTGAGAGTCTGTGAGGGGGAGAGAAAGTTCTGATCGAACTGTTTGTCAGTACTGCAAAAGAGCACATCAGTGCCGATTGAAAAATGGCTTCACTGCCAGTTTTTCAACTGGCACTCTTTACTCAGCACTGATACTCGACTAGTATCAGTGCCAGTTGTGCACCTGACACAATTGCCATTTCTAAAGAATAAAAAAGGAAAATTGGGCGGATGCCACTCTCGTCGCCACAGCCGTCGGGCACTACCGGGCACACCTACAAACGCGGCGGCTCGAAGGCTATCGCCACAACACAGCACATGCACGGCTCAAAAGCCCTTCAGCCCATGCATGGCAGCACAGTGCAACTCCTCACGACCGCCATTCGACGCGCTCCAGCTGCATCCAACACTCCTAGCCATCCTTAACCGCAAGACCACAGCACCTCAGCCAGGCCCGTGTGGAGCCTGTCCGGCTCGATCGGCCCTAGTGAAGTCCCTCGAAGCCATCGTCGCCAGATCCAATGGAGCCCCTCGACGCCACCGCCGCCAAATCCAGAGGCCATGAGCTTGCTGTCGCCAGATCTGGTGACCACGAGCTCGCCGTCACCTTCCTCGCTGGTGGAGACCGCGAGAGAGAGGAGAGAGGCTGGATGAGGCAAGAGACCAAGAGAGAGAGAGAGAGAGAGGCCGGTGGAGGCAGGAGACCGAGAGAGAGAGAGGAGGACATTGGCGGGGAAGAGATGTCGTGAGGAGTTGCCGGTGAGAATATGAGAACTAAGGGAGAGAGAGAGGAGGTGAGGGTCTGAGGAGAGAGGGGATCGATGGTGCGGGGAAGAGATAAGGTCGAGCCGTGCGCCCGTGATGGATGTGAGTTGAGCTTGAAACCAATTCAATTAAAATTTTGGGTCCGATCCCATTATCAGGGCCGTTTGGAACTAAAAACTGGCACTAATACTATCAGTGCTGGTTTTTAATTCCAACCGACACTAATAAGTTATTATTAGTGTCGGTTGTTTTTTAAAACCAACACTAATACTGGTTTTATTATGAACCGACACTAAAGACCCAGCACGGATGACTAGTTTTGTGGTAGTGTGTTAGCTCGAGCTTGGAGAAAGTGAGGAAGAGGGGCATCACTGCCGGTTGGTGAACTAAGCCAACAGTGATGAGGGAGCAGGGCACCACTGCCATCTCAATCCATCGACCGACAGTGATGACACTTATCACTGCCGGTTCATAAGCCATGATGGCTGATTCCTCTCGCACGGCTTACAAATCTACAATCACTACATAAGAAAACAGCAAATGAGACACCATATTAGTGACGGCTGCTCAACATGTGCCACTAATGTCCTATTAGTGACGCGTCCTTATTGGACCCGTCACTAATATCCCTTCTGATTAGGATCAGATATAGACCCATCACTAATAAGTGGTCATTAGTGACGGGTCTTAACATGACCCTTCACTAATGACTAGATCATCAGTGACGAATCGTCCTAGACTAGTCATTAGTAACGAGTCAAGTTGTGACCCATCACTAATGATAAGGTCATTAGTGACGGGTCATCCTATGCCAGTAATTAGTGACAGGTCAACTTGTGACATGTCACTAATGATAAGGTCATCAATGACGAGTCATCATAGGCCAGTCATTAGTGACGGGTCACAACTTGATCCATCACTAATGATCCACTCATTAGTGACAGGTCGTCCTATACCAGTCATCAGTGACGGATCAACTTGTAATCGGTCACTAATGATAGTATTCGTAAATATTTTTTATTTTAATTTTATTTTTCTCTTATTTTTTCTCACCTCAAAAGCATTAGAATAGGAACCATTGTACATTTATGCTCATGTTTGATATAAGGTGTGGCGGCTATGGACACAAACGCGCGTTTCAAAAACGGTGCAAAAACTTCCAGCGCGAGAACTGAATCTTGTAAGCTATTTTTGGCCTCGAAAAATTCTCCGAACCCAACAAAGTCAGGGAGAAACGGATGTAACTTTTTTTTAGATGTCTGTAGAGTCAAAAAATTGAAATTGGAGTCCGTATGTAAAAGTTATGCCCGTTTTACCGATGCACTCTGGGTCACCTATCAAATTATAACCCTCGACGAAATTTGGCAAAATTAGTCATTAGTGGCAGGTCATGGTTACGACGTGTCACTAATGACCTTAGGCAAAGAAGATTAAAAAGATAAAATACCCGATTTCTATTACAACTACATGATAGTAGAGATGGTAAGTGGCTACACACGCGAAGAGGATGTCGCGGGTTCGATTCCCATGGAACGCAAAATTGAAAACAATGTGAAAAAAACGTGGCTTATGAGGCATATGGGATGGGTCTGTGTTGGGATGGTTCGAGTGAAAAAATATTTTTTTGACTTCTTTATGTCCAAAAAATACGAAAAATATTCATCGGTCATTAGTGACGGGTCAAGATTACAACCTGTCACTAATGTTCGGTCATTATTGATGGAACATTAGTGACAGGTTATAATCTTGACCCGTCACTAATGACTGAACATTAGTGATGGGTCACGATAATGACCCGTCACTCATAACCTCAATAGTAATAGGTCATCATCTGTCACTAATGCTAGTTATTACCCGTCACTAATGACTTTTCTTACATAGTGAGTGATGCCATATCACTGCTGGTATATTAGTAACCGACAGTAATGTGCTGGCATATAAACCTGATTTTATAGTAGTGCATAGACCAAACACAAATATTTCATCACATTATATTATATTAATTTTTGTACATACAAACTACAGCAGTAGCTGTAAATGAAAGAATATAGATCGATCGAGATAGCTAGCATCATAATAGTGATAATATATAGTACATGACTATATATATTTTACAAGCATGGAAGCTAGGCTTGGTGCAAATCAACTTAACTTGCAGACCCACTTGGTCCTTGCGTTGCACGTTTTGTTTCATAGGAAGCCGACCAGCTGACTTGATATTTCTCGAGCGCTTTGCTGTGACACCAATAGCATTCGATCCGTGTGCATTGGTGTTGATGTTTCGCACCAAATTGCAAACATGTGGTGAAGAAATTCTCGTCGCAAGCAGCCAAGGATCCACTAGAGTTGCATGCATGGCCACTTCGCTTCACTTCACTGTGCATGCTATATATTGGTAAATCGCATGCACGCTACATGAAGCGACGTCGCGCCGAGGGGGAAAAACTCAAGCAGTAAATTCTTAAAAAAAGGAAACAATCATGCGTCATATATATACCGTTGTATATGTATGTATATGCGCTGCCTTTAATTAGTTTCCTGTTTCTTCAGTCCTGTTGCAGCTGCTATGCTGGTGCAGTACTGCAGAGTTAAGTCTGCCAACGATCTCCTCCGCAGTTACTGTGAAGCTCTCCTCCACCTGATAAAACGGATAATAGATATTAATCAGATGATCCAAACCATCTTATAGTTATAACTTTGCATCTTAACTAGCAAGATCTCCACAGAGCCAAAAATCTTAGATCAACATCCAACAACCACTATTACATAACCTCACATAGATCACTGCTGATTATGTAAGTATCACTGTCGATTCTTAATTTTCTGTGACCGAACATGATAGAGCCTCAAAGAACCAGTACCGATACCGATTATTAGTGTCAGTTTGTAACACAAACTGGTACTGATAGTCGTTATCAGTACCAGTTTTAGCCACAAACCGTCACTGATGATAGCTACAATACTGGACCATAATTTATTTTCAGTACAACTCACACGTCTGGCTCAACTCACATATGCACTCTCCCGACCTTATCTATTACAGGTGCTCTCTCTCCCTCCCATCTCTTTCCTCCACAAGCGCCTCCCTCTCTCTCTTATCTCTTTTGAGCCTCTCTCACCCATGGACAGCACGCGGATGAACAAACACCGAGAGGAGGACGAAGAAAAAGCGGCATGCATAGGACGCATGACGGCCTTCAAGCGGCATGCGGGGGGCACGGGCGGGCCTTCAAGCAGTGCGTGGCGCGGGCACGGGATGCGGAGGCCTCCGAGCAGACTCCTCCGAGCTGCCCTAGCGAGTCCAAGGGTGGGTCCAAGGCACGGACGAGGTTGACTTGGTGGCCTCAACCTTGTGTTTGAGTTTTTGAGTTGATTGTTCTTATGTTGAAGCAATATATGGATGAGATGAGTTGATTTGATTATGAGATGTGTTAGTATGGATGAGATGAGTCGATTTGAGTATGAGATGAGTCAATTTGATTATGATATGTATTCGTATGGATGAGATGAGTCGATTTGAGCATGCGGCAGTGGGAGCACTGTGTCAAGCTACGATAGGATCGGTAGCCAAGTCAGCTCGTTTCCTTTTTTTGGCTCTTGGTCCACCCATCACTGCCGGTTCGTGATTTGAACCGGCAGTGATGGTGAGTTTCTGTGCTGGTTCCAGAATCGGTACTGATAGTCACTAACTACCAGTGTCGAATAATCAGTGGCAATCCAATACCCACCACTGATGGCATGTTTTGTAGTAGTGAACTCACATAGTATTGTAGTTTAGGCGATCGAAGGATAAAAAATGTTGAGACATGAAATGAGCAAATTTGCAAAATTATTAATTACATTATTATACGAGGATGCCAATTTTTTTCATCCTTACACCAGGATATTGTACCTTTACCTCATCATTGTTGGTTACATCACAAGCGAAACTGAATCAAGCAAACAAAGTTGTTTAAAACAAGCAGGTCAAAGCAAATATAGAATCACACATACATTTTGGAAGGGACTAAATCTCACTTCTCCCAAATGAGTTTTTGTAGGTACCAGTTTGTTGTGTGTTGTGGGCAAATGTACTATACTAGCACATAAGATAAAGTTATACAGAAGCTAGCTCTACTTATGTACAGTCATCTAATTAAATGTCCAACTTTTTCCATAAAAAACAGAACTTTTTCCACATATCATGTTTGAAATTGTTTGCAATATATACCAACCTCTTTTTAATGCTTTAGTTTCTTTGAACGAAAGTTTTCACTCTTTAATTGTTCTACAACTAGTGGAGATCCCAAATATTGTACTTTTATGCTTGACTTTACAGTCGTACTTTGTATGAACCATAAAATCTATGAAACTTTTGTGTGTATTAATTGATATACAATTTCAGCGCTTATTATTGAAGATATAATGCATTGGTTATACAATGTTATCTAACAAGCCTCAACCTTTGTAACCTGGTCTCACAAAATAAGTATTTGGGTCATTTTCTTTTTCTCTCGATTAAAGAGAGAATCGTCACACAATTGTATCAGTTGATCAATGCCACTATAGCATGGCACCACCAAAATAAACAATATAAACCATTTTCCTTATTATTCTCATGATTAACGAGAATTTCTAGGATTTTGTTTCTTTTCCCCGATTCATATGGGAATACTAGCCCCTGATGGTGGAAAGAGGTGCATTGAATCCAATCATTTATATATAAATAAAAATAGATATGCTTTATTTAATATACAGTTACATATCTTAAAGTACGTGCATAGTGACAATATCCTTCACTTTTAAACGTAGGTCAGTAACTCAATACAATTATAAGACTCAAAACTCAATTCAACTATGCGGGCATAGTTTAAATAGACTCATGATACCTTGATACACAGGGAGTGATATATATACGTCGCAATGTTTATAGGGATGGGTCAATGAATGCGATTTCACAAGCTCTTTTAAATTAAATCAAGAAATAAAAGTTAAAGCTGAACCATGCTACTCTTGTGTTGTTAAAACAAGTGATACTGGCAACTCGATTCTCTCTCCCCAAATCCTAACCTTATCATGAAATAAAAGTTAAAGAGCCTTTTTGCCATCATTAGAAGGTACCACAAATTATAATTTGGGAAGTACCAATTTTGATACCTAGGTAGCAAATTTCGGTATCTCTGAAGGTATAATTTCATGGTACCTTATGGTACCTCTCAAGTTAAAGTTGAACCATGCAGCTTATCTTTGATTTGTATTGCAAAAGGTTTCCTGGTAACAGTGAAATGGCTGGAGTATAATATCATACTGATTGTACTAGCAATTTGTGTTTTGACTATGTTCTTCCATTATTAGGAATTCCTAACCAGCATAGCTTTTTACGCACTTCGTGTACGACCAAAACTCCATCAAGCCTTTTAAGAAATGCAGCACGGTACGATTATGATCATATAGCTGAATAGTCCAAAGCGGGGGGAAAAACTTGCCTTTGCCGTGATGGTTATGATCAGAGTGCAAGCCGGGAACGGCATGACATTGGCGTGGATGATGCTAAGGTGAAGCTTCTCAACTTCGGTGAGCACCTTCACGACCATACCCTTGGCGTCCTCACAGTGGACCCTCACCATCACGCTCTTCTCCGAGAACCGGACCTCGATCTCCGGCAGTTGTTTCCTCGCTGCCGGCGTGCCTGACGACACCGACAAGAGGGAGCCATCGTCGTCCGGTTCGGCCGCGCCATGGAGGCATGGCCTCTTGACGAGCAGCACGGTTTCGATGCTCCTACTGTTGCTGCCGCCGGCCTCCATGCCTTTGAGCTTTTCTTGAAGCTCCTTCACGTACCTCGTCGCGTCAGAAAGGATGGTCGCCTTGTCCATCTGATCAGAAATTAACCGTTGCATTGTGCAACTTGTGTCAGGGGTTGATGTCGAAGAAGTGCAGGGGTTTAGTTTCGATTTGGACCTTCTTGAGGCCGGGGATGACTGTGGAGAGCTCGATGAAGCGCTGGTTGATCCTCTCCCGCCGCTTCCGCTCCGCGATAATGTGGTCCTGAGCGTACGGCGCCGACATGGATCCCGCTGCGCTCTTTAGGCCGGATCTCCTCGTCCGCGGTGACCCGTGCACCAGATCCGGCAGGCCCCGTGTAGCGGCGCCGGTGGTCTCCATCACGCCGTCGCTGCCTGGCTGCGCCGAGGCGGCGCTGAAGTTCCAGCTCACGGGCAGGATGGTGCCGCTGCTGCTTCTGATCGGGCCGCGCCTGGCCGAGTTCGGCGACATGGGCCAGATATCATGGTCCACTGCCGCGGGGGCCGAGTTATTGCCGACGCTGCTGCCGTCGGCGATGTCGCCGTCGCCGGAGCTCCAGCTGTTTGCCGCATGGGCTTCCGCGATCAGCTCCTGCACCATTTTGGCTGCGTGCGAGGCCTCGCGGAACGCTTGGAGAGAGGGGAAGGTCGCCTCGCCGCAGTCGCCGTCGACGGCGGCCGCCGGTTGCTCGTGCTGCTGCGTGCTCACCGCCCATTGCATGAACAGGCTCGAGTCCTCCATGTTGACTGATGCCTGCTCGGCAGCTACTGCAGCAAATGATGACATCCTTATTAATTCCTCAGAAATGCAACCTGGGAAGCAATTAACCATATGCATAGCAATGATCATTTAGTCAAGATGCAATGGTGTATGATCGAGAAACCTTTTTTGGATGCAATTTTTAGAAAAAAGCAGCATGTGACCCTCTTTCTAGCTAAATAAATTCAGAGAATTAGACGAGACCAAACTAAAGCACGCAGATCGTCACTCAGCAAAGATGGGATCTGTATGCCTACAATCACCTCAGATCCTTGCAAGATTTGCAAAATACTAGCTTGACAGTACTAGCTAGCCGCCTCCAGTAAACAATATAATGTCGAAAAAACCATGGGAGAGAGCTCCCCTTTTATAGCTAGCGCCACCACATGCAGAGCCCACTCTCTATACTTTCTGCTCACTCGAGTCATCTCAGTGGCGCCTCTGGTATCCCATACAAAAGCCAAGAAAAAGAATATGCAGTCATTTCGGATTCTGATTTCGTGGCCTATATCTAGTGAAAACGATATTTCGCGCAACCATGGAAGGGTGATCAATGAGGTAAAATACAACAATTAATGTTTGCTTGATTTGGCCTCCTATCCAAATCAAGGCTGGTCAGGTGGGCTAGCTGTATTGGGACAGGTTTGATCGACCAATAATACCTAGTTATTTTCCTCTGCTGCCCAATAAAGTTCCTATGCTGATATGCAAGTTTGGAGCCAACTTGGCATCAATATGGAGTTAGCACTTAGCAGATTTCTATAAATCTTATCCCGACATTTAGACCTCGAAATGCCTGTTTTGAAGCTATTAGATGGAGGTTGTTTTCATAGGCTTCCCTTTATTTATCCTTAAGGATTGGAGGCCAAGGAACTTCCCTAAAATCCTTGTTTATCTGTGTATACATGCATGTGCAATTCAAGCAGGTTGGGTCAGTATGCGTTTAGTTGCACTTAAGTTGTTGAGAGGAAAAATTGGGTTTATATATACTTCAGCGCGTCTTTTCTTAGGAAAGTTGTTGAGGAAAAAATGCGTCAACTAAAACGTAACTTTCTACACTACGGAAAATTTACTTTTATATATATATAGATACACGCACGCTTCACATAAACTTCTCACATTTGCCTTTCAGAAATCTAGCTATCTTGCCATCGAAAACGACGGCCGCTTTGGCGTTTTGTCAACTACTAATAAACAAATCGAACCTCCCTAACGCAAGCTTCATCGCTGTTTGCTCTGGAAAAAGGGGAATTTTTCAAATATCCCCATATAAGTCATTTGAAGTTGCAAATTGCCCTATAAGTAAAATTATAGCATCTATCACTCTAAAGTCTAACTCCGGTGAAAATTTTCCCCTGAGGGTTGCTTAGACTATGCTATGTCAACATATGTTCCATGATTTGACCTTGTGTGCTACGTGTAAATTGACAAGGCGGGGATGAGATAATATTGATGATATTTCAGTTTGCTCCACGAACTAGACCAAATGAGAAGTCCAATTGACCTTAATATGTTGTTTAGTTCAAATATTGTGAGCCTAAGTACAAAAACTCAATTACATGTCACAACAATATGGTGATATGAGATTTGGTAAGAACTCTTAAGGGGATTTTGAAACGGGATAAGACTTATGGGGTGATCAATGTAATTATTTTACTTGTAGAAGGTTACATGCAATTTTAGTTAATTTATAGGAGGGCATTTCACTATTTAAGAAACCAACAAAAGAGACACAATACTAATGATGACCGCTCAGAATACGTAAATAATGTGTGATTAGTGACGGGTCCAAAGATGACGTATCACTGATAACAACCTCTGGCTCAGACCCATCTTAGATGATAAGTCATTAGTGACAGATCACAATTTGACTCGTCATTGATAATAGTAGTGACAGGTCTAATTATTACCCATCACTAATGCATCAGTCATTAGTGATGTGTCTACAAAGAGACCCGTCACTGTCGAGGAGAGGACAAAAATCTCCGCCCACCCAGCACCCGATCATTCTCATCCACTCACTATCTCTCATCCCTCTCTCATCACCACTGCCCCCTCCCCACCGCACCTTGGCACCTTGTAGCGAAATGACCCTATTAGGTCATGAATGTGATTTTGGTGATTAATGATAATATAGTTATTAGGACTAACATGTTTGTTAAGAATATATACTAGTAGGTCTCATGAATGCAATATATGAAGAAGCCACCAAAGTCGAGACAAAATTTGGACTAGATTGGACAAGCCCCAGAGAAATTCTTCTCAACGGAGAGTCCGGTGCAGAGGAGTTTGCACTCATCGAAGTATTTTGTCCAGAGGCTATTGAACTCACCGAATGGTCTGGCACTTATGACTTTGCACACACCGAAGTATTCCTCCCGGGTGTGTTATACTCATCGGATGGTCCATTGCACAGAAGTCTATACACACCGGAGTGTTTTCACTCACAAGAGTAAAATGAAGACCTCACTGGATGGTCCGGTGATGAAGCAAATATGCACACTGGAGCATCTAACAGAAGCTATGCAACTTCGGAAGAATGAAGTTGACTACACCGGATAGTCCAGTGATGAAAAGACAGTGCACACTGGAGTGCTTTTTCCAGAACTCAGAGAAGATGAAGCTATACACACCGGAAGGTCTAGTGATCAGAAGATTAATACATTGGACAGTTGAACAGCGAAGAAGTTGGCTCAATCAAGCTCAAGTATACACACCGGATAGTTTAGTGATGGAGATGAAGGTTACACCGGATAGTCCGATGTTCACAAAGGTTTGAGTGGAGTTCCAATGACTAGTTTGTGATGGTTTATACACCAGATGGTCTGATGCTTGTACTAATGTTGTCACCGCATCATCCGATGTTCACAATGAATTTGAGTCATTGGGGCAATGGCTAATCCGTAGGGTTGAGGCTATAAATACCCCTGTACTCAATCAGTTTAAGCTGCTAGAGTCCAGAGAAGCCTTTATATACTTGAGAAGAAATTCAAGCCATCAAATTGCTAAAAGTGTTCATCCAAGGTAATTAGCACACCATTAGAGAGTGATTAGTGCTTATAGGCCTAAATAGAAGTGTTGCTAGGTGCTGCAACCTAAAGAGTGGATCAAGGAGTGATCCAAACGTGTACCGCGAGGTACGCATGTACTTTGTAGTCTTGGTGACTCGTTTGTAACTTATTGACCCTCCAACTTGGTTTGGAAAGGCAGCAAGAAGAATGTGCGAGGATGAGGAGGCTCTTATCTTTGTGACTAAAGCTCTAAAGTGAAGACGACGTACAAGTGACCGAAAGAAAGATTAGTGGTAAAACTTCGCCTTGTTGGCTTGGTGGCTCATCGTGCTTGAGGTCTTGTCTTGGTGACTTTATAGGTCAAGAGTTGTGACCGGAAGAAACTTAGCAACCGGGAGCATATCCTTTGCGAAGCTCCACTACAACAGAAATGGTCATCAGTGCCGGCTCAAAAGCGCCATCAGTGGCGGTTTTTGAACCGGCACTGATTACTTGGCACTGATAGTCATGGACTATCAGTGCCAGTTTTTCAACCGGCACTGATAATGAGTATCAGTGCCGGCTTAATAATAAAAACCGGCACTGATACTGGTAATATCAGTGCCGGTTCTTATTAATAGCCGGCACTGATAGTCTATATATCAATGCCGGTTGTTTATGTTGAGCCGGCACTGATAGACCCTCCCCCCCAAAAAAAAATAAAATAGCCATTGCCGCCAAACAATGTCACATAAAGCACATGCACATATAATAATCTCAACACATAATGTATCACACACATATAATAATAGTTTGCAACAATATATAGTTCATAATTAACAGAAGTATACAATGATGTCATTCAATTGTTCTTCTTGACCGAGGACCCTGAATTACGTTTTGAAGTCCATGGGTCTTGTGAAGGGCCGGATTCGTCAATACACCATTTGGGAACATGGTACCACCCCATCTGTGGAATGATTTGGTCATTGATGAACCCGCAGAGTTGTTCCTGAATTGCATTGATTCTCCGCGGCGTGAGGATACCTGTTTCCAGCTGGAGTTGCTGCAATTACCAGAATTGAAGAAATCAATCTATTTGAACACTAGTAGGAACTAAAAATTAAACATCAATATCTATACCACTTACCTCAGCTTTTTCTATTTGACTAAAATTGCTTTCGGTCCATCCATGCATGAAGTCACAACAATAGTAGCCACATAAATTATTTCCCTGGGTCTGATTCCTACAAGGAAAGCCTGTTACGATTCTCCATTCCTTCTTGAACGGAAAGTGACGTCCTTTCCTCTTGATGTAACGCTTGTACACCCAGTACGAGTGTGATTATTGACCATAACTAGACTTAGATTCAATCAATTCTAAGTTTACTAGAGCGTTAATGAAATAATTATTTTACCATTGTAGCAAGTCTACGAAGGGTTGGAATTCGATGGCTGGATTTCTTTTCCCGTCGAGGACAACGATACAACTGAAGTCAGTCTAGATGACAAAGAGGGCCCAGTGAAATCTACACATATGACACCGTAGGCAATTAGTCGTAAGTCCTAACGTCGTGATGCTCAAAAAAGAGCAGCACAAACATGGAGGAAAACACGTACCCAAAGTTGTAAGGTAGAAGTATGTATCGCTTCATTTGGTACGTGAGAATAGCTTCAAGTGCATAATCCTCGGTTGCCTGTGGCTCGGTCGCAACCCTCGTCTGATTTATTTTCATTGGGTCGAGGAATGCTACTTCAGTGATTCCCTTTTGACCGCATGTATGTATCTCCATTCTACATACACAAGAAGTTAAGACATTGAGTCTAATGGCACAAGAATATATATTGTGAATTATACATGTAAGACACTTACAGAGTCCACAAACTCATGATTTGAACGCCGAGGGCGTCTTGGTGGTACAATTGATACATTTCGTCGAAATGAATCCAGTCTTCGCCGTCCCCATGGAGGAAATCACAATGTCTATATTTGTACGCGAACATACATCTACCAGCCTTCGACTGTTCCATGTACCAGGCATGGAATCTCCGCATTTGGGTAGTTAGCTCCGAGAGGTGCTCAACCATTGGTTCGCCAAGCTTAAAATGCCAAGTAATTTTTCCCTTTTCAGCCTTGGACTCATCATAAAGCGCTTCTTTTGTCAATCCAGACGACAGTAGGAAGTCTCTTTCTAATTCTTCCTGGGTCTTTTCTACCTTATCAGTCGACGTCTTCTTCAACTGCCTTTTACCCATGATGCGCGTGTAGTTAGATTTTTGCGGTGGAGGCTCTTTCATCAATTTGTTAAGAAACGCGCCGACCACTGCTGGATCCAAAGGAATCTTCTCTGGCTCCTTATGTTTGAAGTGTGCAGTGACTTCACCGTGCACTATTCTCTGGCTTTCCTCCGCAGTTCTTTCATAAGGCAAAGGAGATGGCGGCTTCTTAGATGCTGATTGCTGCTTCTTAGCTGCTGCTCGTTGCTGTGACGAAGTCGATTTCTGAGATGACATCGACTTCTGAGGTTTTGCAGGTGCTACCGGCTTCTGCAGCGGGAAAGGCGGTGGCGACGAAGGGGTAGGAGATGTTCTTTGTGGCTGTGGAGGCGAAGGCGGAGGAGGCGGAGGCGTAGATCTTTTGGGTGGCTGTGGAGGCGGCGGCGGAGGTGGAGATCTTCTTGGTGCCTGTGGAGGCGACGGCGGAGGTGGAGATCTTTTGGGTGGTTGTGGAGGCGAAGGCGGAGGCGTAGATCCTCTGAGTAGCTGTGGAGGAGAAGGCGAAGGTGTAGTTCTTCTGGGTGCATCCGACGGCTTCGAACTAGACCCAGACTCATCTGTGTCTTCGCCAAACAGAATGTCGCGCTTGCGCCACAGGACGTAATGGCCTACGTTTTTCGAGAGCCTCATTTCCCCCGCCTCTCCAGGGTAATCCAGCTTGCTTTTACGGTACTTTTGTATTACATTGTCCACATGTACCCTGGCGTATCCCTGTGGTATCAGACGACCGTTGAAGAGGGTCCCTTCCACCCATTGCTCAGCTAGACCCCTAGCCACCGTGGTGGGGACACCCAAGACTGGCACGACAAGCTTGCATGGTGTACTTTCTGTGATGTTGTCCACGGGATGACGGATTGAGGATTCTCCTGGAAGATTCGTGGACGCGCAGCTGCTCCGGGGACCACTAGGGCTCGCAAAAGGAATCTCTACAGCGGCTAACAGCTCCTGCCTTGCTTGCTGCCTGGCTTTCTGCATAGCTGCTTCTATTTTCGCGTCTGTCGCCTATCTCTCCTCTTCAAATTTTTCTTGTAGCATGGCCATCATTTCTGTCACATTTTGTTTTCTTCGTTTCTTGTAAGTGTCAATGTTTTCCTCGAATCTGACCTTCCAAGGCCTCAAGCCCTTGCCGCGTGTGCGACCGGTGTGCTACTTGTTTCCCAGTGCCAGTGTTATCTCGTCGTTCTCCCTATCTGCCCGGAAGGAGCCCTGGGAACACTGGGCGTGGGCATCTCTAATCTTCTACGCGACTTCCAGTTCTCGTTCGCGTTTGAAGCATAAGGTTCCATCAGGCGCAAGAGTCACCCCTCTGCCATACAGGTAGTTCTTCGCTCGAGGAATCAACTCAGACGTGGCAGGTGTGACACCGCTTTTAGTTACATCTTCTTCCATCTTCTCCCACTGGTCAAGTTTCCTAACGTACCTGCACGAGCCGGTTCTGTGGGGGTATATGTTCTTCTGTGAGTTAGTCTTGTTTGATTCACTTATCTGTTTTGCTTCCTCCGAATCCCTGTACTCCATGAAATCATTCCAAAAATCTTTCACTGTCGGATAATCATTCCAGTCCGGCGTTCAACCCTTCAAGTGATAATCTCTGTACAATTTACCCTTAAAATTCTTGAAAATTCTGCCCATTATGACTAGGGCCTGATGCTTCGCGGTGTCCATGTTGCATTCTTGAGGGTACTCGAACTTTTGCATCAACTTGCCCCACAGGAAATCCTTGGTGGTAGCGGGAACCACCCACTTGTCACCTTGTATGCCTCTCCAAGTTCTGTAACTTATTGCGACGTGGTCCCTTACGAGACACCCGCACGCTGTCTTGAACGGCCCGAGTATCTGTAGCGGTTTTACAGGCTCCCCGGCTGAATCGACCTCCGCGATGACAAACCGGCCTTCAGGCATTAGGCTGGGACCTCGACCACGCCTCGGTCCTTCGGACGACTGACCATCCGGCACAGAATCAGTGGCATCTCGGGCTTCCTCAGCAGCATCAGTGGTGTGAACCTCCGGAACTTCATCGTCAGGTTGATTCAGGTTGAGGTATGCACTTGGGCTTCCCTCCTGAGCATCAGCCACGACTGGCTCCTGGTCAGAGGAGGGTCCTTGTATGGGGGGGGGGGCACGTTCATGGGCGACGACTTGATTTTCTACGAGCCATTCCTACATAAAAATTCCATCTATTCAGATCTCTTGCAACATCGACAAGTCATATAAAGGCATGTATATACTAGGAAGATGTTTAGCAAAGCAACATGTATATATACAAGGAAGGTACATATAGAAGTACTAGTAACTCAGTAGCACTAATATAACAAGTTTTGATGACAACCAACCCGATACAACATACTTGGTACAAACTTGGTACATATAGAAGTAATATAGACGCACACACACATGCAAATTACTAATCAGAATCACTCGGCAACCACCAGTACAGATCGCAATCACTGCCGGGCGTCACACTCTCAGAACTAGTGTAGTCATAGGGAACAATGTCGTTCGGGTCTACATCCGCGTCCTCAAGGTGGCCAACATCTTGACGCTCTCGCAGCTCGGCAGATCGAATGGCCAACTTCTTAAGCTTGCTCACTACCTCCTCAAGTTGGAGTACAAGCCGGTTCGCATCCATCGAGCACGCCCATGTCAAAACGAGATATATATGTCATAATTCAGTGTACAAGCCACTGAAACAAGCAGATCAGAGACAGAGTTCTCATGAAACAAACTGGTTGGGTAGGCAGAGTTTCATTATCTTAAACAAACTGAAACAAGCAGATCGGAGGAGACAAAGTTCTCATGAAACAGATCTGGAACGACATATATATGTCAGAATTCAGTGTACAAACCACTGAAACAAGAAGCATCAGGCCATATCAAAATCACCAACCAGATGTTTCAGAAACTAGCATATAAAGTTCTCATGCAACCAGAGAATAGCAGGATCAGCAAAAGAGACTGTTTGCTCTACGATCAAGTTCTCATAACCACCAGATATATATATATATATATATATATATATATGTGTGTGTGTGTGTGTGTGTGTGTGTGTGTGTGTGTGTGTGTGTGTGTGTGTGTGTGTGTGTGTGTGTGTGTGTGTGTGTGTGTGTGTGTGTGTGTGTGTGTGTGTGTGTGTGTGTGTGTGTGTGTGTGTGTGTGTGTGTGTGTGAATGTAAGAACAAGAGAAGTTTCAGAAACTAGCATATCAAAATCAGATAACCAGATCGTCGTAGTTCTCATGCAAAAAAAATAAGTTCGTCGCACAGAGGGCATACAAGTCCCCACACTCGCTAACCAGTTTGGACAGAGTGTTCGACAGACTGGGTATAGCTCATATGAACTGATAATATAGCTCACAAACTGAGTCTCCTTCTAAGTCTCCTCTTGTCCATCTCCATCACCCAAGAAAATGCAAATACATGCTCATATCAACAAAAAGAAAAGTTGATATACCTCGCAACCTGAAAGCAAGCAAGCCAGCAGACCAGCTAGCAACCTGAAAGCAAGCAAGCCAGCAGAAAGAAAAGGTGATCTCACACAGTACCATCTCATATCAGCAGATCACCTAACAAGCATATAATCGACAACAGGCAAGCCTTTTCTACAACTTGATGCAAATATAAGGTATCATAAGCTATCAGGTGATAACTCAACAAATCATGCTGGAAACAAAAATAGTGAAGTGATAATGTTCAGTCCGTGAAACATAGCTCAATTCTCACCGAAATAACCCGGTAATGAATCATCTGAAATCAAATGAAGTCGACATGTGCCCGACTCAACCCTCGAGACTATGCTACTGCTATCACCTCCTAACTTCTTGCAAGTAATGGAAACCTATGTATCACTTCATAGAACGCCATTACTGATGACTCCACACAAAATTCCAAATAAATCAGCTAAAGCCATTACTGGTAACACATCAAGCAATTACTGATAACACAAAATTCCAAGCCATTACTGGTAACACATCAAGCAATTACTGATAACACAAAATTCTAAGCCATTACTGATAACACATCAATCACATTCCTATCTCACCGAAGAGGGCAGCAATCAACTGACAAAATAATAAAACCAATCACACAACAACAATGATCAACAATGATCGAAATGCAGTCAATGATTCAAAGCTTATGTAATTTTGCATCCGATGATCTGAATCCCTAACATCAATTAGTGCTAACCAGCCACGTCAACAGCGAAATACTAAAATTAGCATAGCCATCGAAATCGGCATGCTGGCCGGCTGTTGAAGAAATCTTCCATGCTGGAGGGGATCACAGCCATGGCTCACCTCGACGGCGGCGTTAGGGAAGAGGTCAATGGCGGCGTTAGGGAGGGGACGACGGCGGCGTTGGGGGAGGGGATGACGGTGCGTGGACAGTCCTCCTCCTCGTCGGTAGGGCGACGACGGCACGGGCAGCCTCCTCCTCCTCTGGGACGGCGGCGGCGTGGGCGGCCTCCTCCTCCTCTGGGACGGCAGCGGCGCGGGCGGCCTCCTCCTCCTCTGGGACAGCGGCGGCGCAAGTGGGGAGGCGTCGGCTCTGGGGACGGCGAGGACGGCGGGGAGGCGTCGGCTGCGGGGTCAGCGACGGCAGCGTTGGGGAGACAGCTAGGGCACGCGCGAAAGGGAGGAATGGAGAGATGCGGCTAAGTCCCTGGTTATATAGGGATACCATATCAGTGCCGGCTGTGGTTTATAGCCGGCGCTGATACTACTATCAGTGCCGGCTGTAAACTACAGCCGGCACTGATATTGTTTTTACATTTTTCTACAAAATTCAAGCTTCATACTTAATAGAAATTAAGGTGTATTATTAGTAAATGCGAAATATATATATATAACTATCATAAATTATACAATTGCCCCAATATTGGTCACACTTTTTACATGCCCCTGATACAAATTACAGCGAATCCTAAAATAATTATTACATCAAAGCTGCTTTCATTTAACGACTATAGCTTTGTTATGATCGCGGCGAATGTATGTAGGTTCCTCAGTGTCATCAATGAGAGGCAGGTCGACGTTCTCTCCGAAAGGAGGCAGGTCGTCGAATTGATTGTAGTCTTCCTCGTCGATGACATCCTCAACACCGACAATCTTTCTTTTTGCTTGTAGAACCACATGGCGTAGAATTTGCACGTGCGCTGGAACATACGGGTCCACTACTACATCTGCTTGTTGCAAAACTGCGAAATGTGCTTGGGTGAATGAAACATAATCGTCGGAATGGACTGTATTGTAACCTAGCGTCCCTTTCCCCTTAAGCCTTCCCTCATGGCGAGATACAGGCTTACCAATTGCTTTCAGATCCATGTAGTTGACGGCGAACTCAACGACCTCCTCCGTTCCCCAGCCTTGAGCCATGCAACCTTCTGGCCGACCTCGGTTACGAACATATTTCTTCAGAACTGACATGAACCTTTCGAAAGGATACATCTGATGCAGAAACACGGGGCCAAGGTATTTTATCTCATGCATGATGTGAACAATGAGATGGGGCATTATGTCAAAAAACGATGGAGGGAAAATACTCTCAAGCTGGCATATAGTATGGACCACGTCTTCCTGCAGCTTTGTTAGTTTGGTCGGATCGATGACCTTCTGTGAAATTGCGTTGAAAAATGAACACAACTTTATGATTGGGTCTCGGACCTTATTCGGCAGAATACCTCTAATTGCGACAGGAAGCAACTGTATCATTATCATGTGATAATCATGGGACTTCATGCCAACTAACTTCAAAGTTTTCATGTTCACTAATCTCTTTACGTTGGAGGAGTAACCGGTCGGAACTTTAATTCCATGCAAGCAACTGCACAGGCTCATCTTCTCTTGCTTGCTCAGGGTGTAGCAAGCCGTGGGAAGTTCGTTTGCCCCGTTGCCTAGGATTTTAGGATGCAGAATTTTCCTTAGCTTCATATCTTCCAGGTCCAACCGTGCATTGAGTGTATCTTTTGTTTTGCCTGGTATGTCGAGTAAGGTACCAATCAAGCTGTCAAACACGTTCTTCTCCACATGCATGACGTCGATCGCGTGTCGGACCATCAAGTGCTTCCAATAAGGTAGGTTCCAAAAAATAGATCTCTTCTTAAACATAGGAGCGAGTTTTCCAGCTGGGAATTCTGTACTGTCTTTCCCCTTTCCAAAGACAACTCTAAGATTCTTTACCATCTTATATACATGCTTCCCAGTGTGAAGCTTCGGAGCGCGATGAGTCTCCACTGTCCCGTCAAAAGCTCTTTTATTCCTGCAGTACGGGTGATCCGGGTGCAGAAACCTACGGTGACCCATGTATACCATTTTCTTACAATTCTTCAGCCACCGCCCATCTGTTTCATCCAAGCACCAGACACATCCATTGTAGCCTTTTAAAGTATTTCCCGATAGGTTTGCAAGAGCAGGCCAATCCTGAATCGTTACGAACAACATTGCGCATAGGTTGAAATGCTCACGTTTGTATTCATCCCACACCTGTACGCCATCTGTCCATAGTACAAGGAGATCATCAAGCAATGATTGGAGATACACATCGATATCGTTGCCAGGTTGATTCGGGCCACTGATCAGCAAAGACATCATAAGGAACGTCCGCTTCATACACAGCCAAGATGGAAGGTTGTAGATACAGAGAGTCACTGGCCAAGTGCTATGACTATTGCTCATGTTGCCGAAAGGATTCATCCCATCCGTACTCAACCCGAACCTTATATTCCTCACTTCAGCTTTGAATTCCTTGTATTCTGTATCGAAGTTCCTCCATTGCATTCCATCAGCAGGGTGTCTAAGCATTCCGTCTTTCTTGCGCCCTTCGGCGTGCCATCGCATCAACTCGGCATTCACTTTGTTGGCAAACAATCGCTTCAGACGGGAGATTATAGGGAAATACCAAACCATCTTAGCAGGGGGTCTTTTATCCTTCCTCTTCTCCCCAACGTCATCGCTATCGATATCGTCAACGTTGCGCTTGTACCGTGATACACCGCAAACGCGACACACTTCCAAGTCTGCATCCCCGTTGCGAAACAACATGCAGTCATTTCGACATGCATGTATTTTCTTGACTTCCAACCCCAACGGACAGATAATCTGTTTGGCGTGGTACGTGTTTTTTGGCAACTCGTTGCCCTCTGGAAGCAAGTCCCTCATGAATCGTAATAACTTGTTGAAGCCCTTATCAGATCAACCATTGCTAGACTTCATTTGCAGCAATGTCAGCACAACATGCAACTTGTTGTGCTCTTCCTTACAGCCCGGGAACACCGGTGTTCTAATGTCCTCCTTCATGCGCTCGAACTTTTCGTGTTGCCTATCACTGGTGAAGTCTCCCTCCGCATTGCGCAACATTTTGTGTAGGTCGTCATCATCGTTGCCGACACAAGTATCTTCGAACGCCGACATATCGATGTCTTCGTCAGCCGTCATATCGTTGCCTCTGTCTTCCTCGACTGTGGGCTGCTCTTCATGCGCAACCTCCTCATGTTCACTGTGCGCGGTCCAGCGAATATAGCCAGGCTTGAAACCCCTGCGGAGCAAGTGTGCACGGATTTGCTCTATGCCTGAAAACTGCTTCTCATTCTTGCAATCAACGCAAGGACAGCATATATAGTGATCATCACTCTTCTTTTTTGGCTTTCTGTACGCCGCGGCAGCCCTCAAAAAAGAATCCACGCCATGAAAGAACTCTTGGCCGCGACGGTCAAACTTGTACATCCATGCCCGGTCTATCTGCAAATTTATGATTATCATTACGTTTTATTAATCAATAAAAAACCAAAGAAATGATAAACCTGCAATATTTCAAAATGCAAATCTAATTTATCGAATTACCTCGCATCTTGATTGCTCCATGTTAGATGGGCCATCACCTTCCGGCACTTGGTCTCGGTCGGAGGACCCACCTTCTAAATACTGCCGCGTCCGCTTGCGGCTAGCGGGTGGATTTGCCATCCCTACAGCACAATATTCATATTCAATATGTTAATCTTTTTTTTACTAATTCAATACTAGAAAATTTGAGCTAGGTTTTAATCTATTTAGAGGTGATTTTAACATTCTTTTTATTAAATCACTACTAGAAAATTGGATCTAGGTTTTAATCTATCTAGAGAAGTCTTAAGAACAATGTTTTTCCATTTTATTTGTTTTTAATTACTTTCTATAGAAATTAATGAAACGTAAAGGGTTAGTAAAAGATTAACCAAGAAATTATGTTAATCAACTGTTTTTCTGCCGATTTAACCATTTACCACTAATTCTATTTTGCATTTTTGATATAACTAAAATAAAATAATATCTAAAGCTCTAAAATACTTTTTGTACCCAAGGGTACCTAGCCCAGCACATGAAAGTGGTACCGTGTGCTCGGTTGGCACGAAGCTCACCGTGTGCTCGGTTGGCGCGAAGAGGCGACAGTGAAGTAGCTCGACGGTGAAGCAACTCGATTGGCGCGAAGAGCTGGGGAAGAGGACGACACCTTATATAGACTCGACTTATTAGTACCGGCTTGTAATATGAACCGGCACTGATACTCAGTATCTGTGTTGGCTCATAGTTATCAGCCGGCACTGACGTATCAGTGTCGGTTTGTAACAAGAACGTATCAGTGCCGGTTCATCCGGGCTCGACCATCGATCGAGCACGGGAAATTAAGAGCTGGCACTGATGCTTTATTAGTGCCGGTTTGTACATAACCGGCACTGATGAGGCGGCACGGATGACCCATTCTGTTGTAGTGCTCCAACATGAACTAGAAGTGGCTTATGTGCCATCGATACCACGAGATAAAAATCGTTTATGTGGATTTTGTCTCTCTACCTTATTTACGTTTCTGCATTTACAAACTTGCAATTTACCATGTTAGAGTAGCTTACAATCCTATTGAGCGGTAGAGTAGACACACTAGATAAACCTAGAGCACATTTAGATAAAAATTGAGATAGGTTATCTTGTGAGATTTTTAGAGCCATTAATTTTTAAGTATCCAAATTCATCCCTCTCTTAGCACGTCACCGTTCCTCACACATCTGCCTTCCCTACTGGCCTCTGCCGCCATGGTCAACGAGCATGCTGGAGCTCCTTCCTCCTACAACTATTTTGTTCCCTCTCTCCGTCATTTATTACGTTCCTCCTCTCTCATCCTCCCCTGTCCTCTCAGATCCAGATGAATGGAGGCGATGACTCTCCCGAGCATTCGCACAATGATGAGGAGATGCGGCATGTAAGGAGGAGGCAACCACAAGGCTGAGGCCCACTGGATACGATGATAGGGAGGTGGGCCAAGGCAGGACCGGGGCCGCTCAGTTCTGACGGTGGTGAGGTTGGGCCCGCTTGGATCTGGTAGGCGCGAGGACGGGGCCACCCAAATCCCGCGATAGTTGGCGGTGGGGTGAGACGGTCAATGGGGCAGTGTTTGGTGGTGAGGGAGATGGCCAACAGTGGAGTGTGCTCAGATCTGATCTCCCTCCCTCGGACTGTCGCCACCTCCTCTCGCTCTCACTCCAGACTCGAGAGCAATCTCGACACCACTGCCCATTGCCATGGTGGCCAACACCCTCATCACCATGTGTGAGGCCCTCACGGTAATACTCTCCCCTTCTTACATCTCCTTCCTCACAACAGATATCTCCGCTTCAGTTTCACTGATCCACTAATGTCTTGCCTGGTTGTTTGTTGTAGCTAACCATCCTGTGCATCATGCCATAGTTCATCACCTTCACCCATGTCACCATGGAGTCAGAGAAGTAAATTTGCATTCGTGAGTCCTCCCCTCACAACAGCGTCATCATCATCAACATGGCCATGCCCATAGCAGCCACTTTGACGACCCATCACCATGGACTCCGCTCTCATGAACCCAAACACCAGAATCCTCGTGATCAAAGGTATGTACCCCTCATCGCCTAGATCTACCATCGTTACTCATTCACTCTAGTGTTATCTGCATCATAGCTGGTTGCAGCGTTTTATTTATAACCTGGTATTTTTCCTGATCCTATACAAGTCATGTTGAGTTAATTGAATGAGGCTCAAACAGTCACGTGCTCATAATATGCTGGGCAAGGGATAGGTAGCTCTGGTGAACTATAATTCTAGACTGCTATATAACATTATTGATATGGTTACTCTTATAGTGAGTCCAATTCCCTTTAATTGAACACACGGACATGGGACCAAAGGAGCATTAGAATTCTAAGGATTTACTCAGCGAGGATTGATCCATCAGGTTACAACATCTTGCGTAGATTCCCATCAGTTGATATTCGTAAACCATAATTGCTTTGCCCTTTATTTCCTAGGTTGGCCTTTAGGTCCTGGAAAATGTTATGATGGCTGATGTGAAGTTTTTGACATGTGTTATGATGGTTGTGTGATTTATTTATGTGCATGTATATTTACATCAGTGATGGATGGCTATGTGATCAATTTATGTGTTATGATGGTTGTGTGATGGATGTATTCTAATTCTCATTTTTATTTTGTTTTTTGTTTTTTAAACACACATCAGTGACGCGTCTGGACCTAAGCCATCACTAGCGTGTAGTGATTAGTGATGGGTCTGATCCAGACCCATCACCCGTCACCCGTCACCACTACTACAAAAACACCTAATACCACCAGGTCTAAATTGGTTTCACCATCAGTTTTGCTTCCAGCAGTGAATACTTGGTAGTGAAAGTCGACCGCTTTCACAAACAACAGTGAAGCCATTTCGAGGGAACAAAAAATATGAGCTCAAGCCACTCAGCAAGCCAAAGCCGCTCGAGTCAACGTCGCTCAAAACCGCCGCCACGCCACTCGCCGCACACACTGTCGCTGCCACTGCCGCCAAGTAGTGCTCAAGCACGGACCCAACGTGCCGCACACACTGCCCCGCATAGACCCGTCACGCCGCCACCACCACTGCCGCCCACGTCGCCACCACTCATCCATCGCGGCTCATCGAGCACTACCGACCGCTGGAACTGTGCTCCAGCACGGCCTCCATGGCACCGTTGTCATACGCCAGCACCTCACCAGGGATCATCGTGATGATGGACTCTAGCAGCACCGTTGCTTCGCCATCATCTCCTCACCCGCCGCCAAGCTCTACGCCTGATGGAGTGCCTCCAAACTCCCTCCCCAGCCATCGTCTCTTCACTCGAGATCCCACCGCGGCCCGCACTACTACGGATCTCATCGCGGCCCGTGCTCCTGTGAATCCCTGCTGACAGAGGCACGTGGAAGTTGATGGAGCGGTGACGATCATCCCAGCTATGGGCAAGAAAGAGATAAGGGAGAGATTGGGCGAGAAGAGACAAGCTGGAGCCAAATGTGAGGACTAAGAACGAGAGCCAAAATTACATTGAAGGCAAATTTCAGGTCTAGGCTTACCTTCAGTTGCGGTTTATGGTTGGAATCGGCACTGATACTGATAATCGGTTTCAGTGTCGGTTCTTAACAGCTCAATCACTGTTTGGGCGCAGGAGATTAAGAACTGACAGTGATACATTTTCGGTGACAACTTTTGTATAACTGACATTAATAAGTCGTTATTTATGATATATTCTGTAGTAGTGCACTAGTGTATATTCATTAGTGACGGGTCTAATTTAGACCTATCGCTGAAATAAAGTCATTAGTGACGGATTTGGATATAGATTCATCACTGACATATAGTCATTAATGATGAATCTAGACCTATCATTAATGTGTCCACATTAGTGATGTGTTCAAAATAATGAAGATTTTACCCATCGCTAATTTAAATTATCACTCATCACTAATTTTTCCAAACAAAAAGAAGCTGCATCGCAAGCTGATGGTGCCCCTCAAATCTGTCAGCCGCTGGATACGTGCAGATACCATAATTTACTACTGGAAGCAAATTTTTTAACCAACGCACGCACAGGCCCCGATTAGTTTCCATCAACTGACCAATTTTTAAGCCGTCGATCGATGCATGTAGGCGCGGCGCGGCCGGTGCAAAAAGCACGTGCTGTTTGCTTTGTTATATGTGAGAGACTATTTTTGTTTTTAAGATATGATGATTTAATTTTCTGTTTAATTGAATAAATGGATGGGTCAATTTTTAATTTGATTGGTGTAATTAGAATAGATAGATGAGTCAGTTTTCTGTTTAAATAGATTGGATGAACTGATTTGGTTATAATGGTTTTTTTATCAAATAAAATAGGGTTGAAAATATTTTTATAAATTATTAAATCATATGAGAAGAACCTATTTGAGCTAGATTTTTGGAATTTATTTGAGATATTAAAAATTACTATAAGCTATAAAAGTATATTTCTTTAGAGAATTTTAATTAAATATTTTTTAATTTGTTAGATCAAACTAATTAAAACGGGTTGCTAGTGAACTTTAGCTTACTTATGAAAATATTTGGAATTTTTTACCACTCTTATACTCTAAATAAAATCTAGAGTTAAATGAAAAACATGAACGCACATCAGGCAAATGCAACGAGTACGAATGTGAATGACTTGGTCCGGCTGTTTTCGCCGGATCCCCTAATCCAGCATCACAACATATATTCTCTATTACTGACCACCCATCCATCCTATAGATACAACTAAATATCCTGAAATCCAAGATGGTATCTCATATCCATACCCATCCCATATGAACCAAACACACCAAAGAACCTCTTCCTTCAACATAGCAAGTGTTGTTGAACGTACTAGGTTGAGATGATATTTATTTGCACCAAAGTGCATATACGTATACCCTTGGAGAATGCACTTCATTGTTGTTTCTGATACAGCATACAATGCCACGAAAAGATTTTGTAATCGCCTTTAGTGATTTGGTGATCATTTTGGTTCGTCACGGTATATAATTAAGAAATCGTAGTGGCACTTATACGTTTTCAAAGCACTTAACTGGAAGACAAACTAATAATTGTGTCTTATAGGCGTTGTAGATAACATGGCCAACGCAGCAGGTTGGGTATAAAAAAAGGCTAACTCATAATAGAAACACTAAAAAACAGTGATCTCTGTCGGTTTCAAAACCCCATCATTACCGGTTTTACTCTAGTAAAAATCAGGGTCTATCACTGTCTGCTCTAGGTGTTCTGAGGAGAAAAAATGAAACGAGCCGGCTCTGGCTTGAGCTAGAGCCGACACATGTGGCCACTCGGCCGCCCCCGCTATGTGAGCTCCACCACCGCCCCGCTGGCCTGTGGCTGCTCGGACGGACGCACGCTGTCGCGCTTGTTCGGAGCCGTCGGCCACTTGCCTAGAGCCATCAACCACTCACCGGCGGTCGCTAGGCCGCACACCCGCCGTTGCGCTCGCCCAGAGCCGCTCGACTGTCGCGCTCGCCCACCGCCGCACAAGCTCCGCCGCATGCTGCATGCATAAGAGAGAGAAGCAACATGCGCACAGGCATGGGAGAGAGAGGAGGAAGAGATAAGGTATGGAGAGAGAGAGAAGGGGTAGAGAATAAGGTTCTATAGAGGAAGGAGGAGACTAAGCGGTGCAAAAATATCAGCGTGGATGTGAGCCGGCTGAGCAGACGTGAGCCAAGGTTTGATTAAACTAAAATTTTGGGTTTGCGTCATCAGTGACGATTCTAGCCACGAACTACCACTGATGATGGTAGGTACCGGTTCATAGCGGCTACATTATGGTTTGGTGATGCGCGTTTTCCCGATCTTTCGAAAGGTAATATGATAATTCGATTGGTGGAGTTTTGACGTTGATGATCCAAACGTTCCGAACAGAACAGATCGAGAACCCTCGCAACCACTACAATGATAAGTGTGCTATTTTGTTGAGAGTGGACTTATGATATTAGCCTTACAACGAAGGGGGGAGAATATTGGAATTAATCTCAGCTATATCCTAATGTGTACACTAAAAGAACTGAGAAAGAGAGGGAGTCTGTCCCAGCCTGTCGCGCCCTGATTAGAGGCAGAACCGACTTTGATTGTGGTCCATGCAGCATACATATAATAAGAGGGAGCTAACACCTCATGGGACCATCATTTCCGTGAGGACTAGCCTTGCCCCGTACATCCAAATTAGCGATCCAAAATCCTAACATTCACACTAAAATGGAGCGAAGACCGCCGCTGTTTCACCACCTACACATCTTCATCGACTACACGTTGGACACCTCTACTTCACGCTCGATCTTCATCGGCGATCTGTATAGCATCAACTCTGCATCACCACACATGTGACACCAATTCATCATTCACGATCGAGACTAGATGGAATCTCCAAACTTAAGTTTGATCCCACGCTTCCACACTACTGTTTTAGAGGTGTTCAATCATTAGAGTTAGTGATCTTAATGTTTAGGTTAAAGATTAAGATCTAAACAAGCTCCAGTACCCGCCATTGCCGCCACCAACCATGCTCCGACCGCGGCCTTCACATGCATGTTCCCTAGGATGGATCCCCATAACTTGCTGATGCTTTTAGACTAGGTACCAACCATTGGCATGCTGTTGTCGCCCTCGGTGAGCTCAAAAACCACCGCCATCCAAGTCCCAACGGTTTGACAACAAGTTTTCCCGATCTGAGTGCTGGAACAATTCCTTTCAGAATTGGGCAGGTTCCTAGCCATCTGACCGCTTGAAGTATTCTTTTTGTTTAAGGTCAAGTTCCTAACTGTCTGACCGCTGTGGCCCATGGTCTATCCGCTGGAACATAAATTCAGGGTACTTAGAAACATGCTGAAAACAATTGTTTCCTTATTTAACTCAACTAAAGCTTGTCAATTGCATAATAAATTGTGTGCAGCTTCTAAAAGTATGAATCCAATTTGTTGGACTTATATGATATGCTTTACATATTAAAAATGCTAGTACTCATGAAAACAATTTTATGGATTATTAAAATGGATAAATACTCTATAACTATATTAATTCATAACTAATCCATGTGAGGTCCAAAAATTGTGAAACCAATTTTTCTAGTATTGTCCTGATCCCCACTCTCTAGGAAAAATGCATATCTACATGAAACCTCTGTTAATTTCTTTTACTTGCAATTATTATAGAAGCTATGTAAGCTTGTAAAATCTATACAAAAATCAATACAGCCTCAAGTCAAGTAATTCTTTTTGCAATGCGCCCCTAGTACTCTTCATTTTTCATGCATTTTGTATGCATCGATCATTGCACTTCATATGCTCTCATTTCGATGCACTGTTTGATTTCTTTAGAGAACACTGAACTGGAGAGCGACGTGGACAGAGTTGAAGTTGAATCTGAGGTGGCTAGTGAGGGTAAAGCACCAGCACAAGGCAATCATCTATCATGCTGATCCTATATTTTTGTGAATGTAATAAGATGGCATGGATGTCATTATTACCTATGTATGGCAAAATGCATGTGTCGGTACGTGAACCATCCTTGTTTAATTGTTCTATTTATCCCTTGTAACTTGAGGTGATGAGTAGATGTCGTAAAGTGAAATGTATCGATGTGTGCTTAGCCACGCCTAGCTAAACGGTACAAGTTAGGCAATGAAAGGATATCGTAACTCACGTAATGTAGGATATTGATTTCAATTGATTTTATGCTTATGATTAGTTGGGAGATGTCGATGGTTTTAGTTTCTGAGGCTTGGGCGAAGGGTAGGAGCATTCGGGAAAGGAGTCCCATGTGCTATAGTTTCTCTTGAGTTGATTAAGGATTGTCTGTTGGTGTTGTTGTCCTAAGCATTTTCTATACTACCACATATTCAACTATGGTATGGATAAGCCAATTATCTTACACTGTGCCGGTATTTGGCATGTCCCTCTATGACGTGCAAGAGAAAAATAATAAGAAGAAGCAAGGTGGCAAGGATCCAGAGATGTCCAGACATGCTTGTGGTACCCTCGGTGCCATAGGGGTGAGTGCAAATGATCAGTTCTGGGTTTGAGAAAGGTTATTTCGAGGGCCAAGTTGATGGACCTGAGTTGTGTGAATAAAGATGTACCCATTGTATGGTATAAGAATTGTTCGAATAGATGTGCTCTCAGTCATTAGAATGCTTTTGTTCATTGAGAAATTACCATTTATTGGTATCAAGCTCAAAAGAATTACTAAATAGCTAAATTATCCTTCTAAGTCTAAATTATCAACATATCTTAACTTATAGAGAAATTTCCTTGTTTTCCATCGAATAATAAGGGAAAGCCTTATCTGTGATCCTAGCAAATGAACTTCCTTGAATGCACTAGTCAAATATTTTAATCCCTTCCTTGCCATTTCCGTCACAATTTCATTTACTGCAAAAAGATATTTATGTCCCTCATCTTCCCCTTGGTTATCTCTCTTTCCTTCTCTCTCCCCTTCTCTTACCCAACTGATGGGGATGTCTTTGCGCTAGGGACCAAGGACTCCTCCATGGCTCCATCCCTCTCTCCACGTCCTGAGCTCCTTGCTTGACGGAAGGGTGTAGTGTGCCCACCACCAGTGAAAGCACCGGTGCAAATTCTAAACCTCGCGGCACTCCTTACCCTCTACTTCATCCTCACCGTGGTCATGCATTACCTCCATGTCCAGCAAGTCCTCCGTGCCCATAAGCCCCAGCAGCAGTGGCAGCACCTCCAACCATCGCGTGAGATGATGATGCCCCTCAAGTCACCTGCTCCAGAGGGGGAGGAGCACTCGTACAAGAGGGGGGGGGGGAAGTAGTAGCGATGGAGGGAGCATGCAGCGACAGATCTGGGGGCAATCATCATGCCACTGCACCTCCCAGCCTATGCACTGCATTGATTGCCTAGACTATCATCCCATTTCTCCTCTAGACCCACCATCGGCTGCATCCCTAGGTTGTCGTGCTGCTGACCTCTAGCCCCCTGCTCCCCTACGGCCCATCCATGAGCTTGTCTATTGTGTTTCTAGTGGTAATCTTTGTAGCTAGCGGGTGTCCTCGGTGAAGGACTCTGGCCAAAGTGTGCAGTTATGGTGGAGGGAATGGAGGTAGCGACGATGTGTGGTCAGTAAGGACAAAGGGAAGGCAACAGTCTCCTTGCTGCCAACTCACCAAAGAAGAAGAAGAAGAAGAAGAAGAGGGCCATGACTGAGACAATCAGGAGGTGGGAAAAGGGACAAGGGTTGTATGGGCATTAGAATAAAAAAGTGACATATGCAGTGGCATTCAAGGATGTTCATTTGCTGGGATGGCAGATAAGGAATTCCCTTATTATTCAATGGCAAATAAGGCATTTTCTCTATCTCCATGACCTCAATGATGTTGATGTGTAATTATTTGTGTGTTGCTATCAATTGTGATTGTGCACGAAATTCCCTTGTTTTCTCCTTGCTCATCATCATTTGATTTTCTTATTCGACTTGATCAGGGAACGCGGTTAGCTTTCAAAATCAAAAGGCAATTGTCATTTATTGATATCAATCTCAAAAGAATAACTAAACAACTTATTTATCCTTCTAGGCCCAAATTATCAAAATATCTTAGCTTATATGCTTCCATGACCTCAACAACGTCGATCTCCAATTGCTTGTGTTGCCCGCAATTATGACTACACGTTAAATCCCCTTGTTTTCCAATTTCACATCATCATTTGATTGGACAATTTGATTTGATCAAGAATGGTTTTGGCCTTATTTGATCCATCATCCGCCCCTTATCATCATCATATGATCGTCAAATTCGATTTCATTGATATTATCCTACTTTTGACGCCACAAGTGTGCAACCGTGTGGATCCAATATGGCAATTGGTAGGGAAGGAGGCCTACATGGACCTCGACCTTTTTTTCCACACCATCTCACTACCATAGAATTAGTGAAAGAAGACAGAGTGTCACAGACAGTTTCTTAGGACCCATCACTGACAAATACCCAAAGACGGTTGCTAAGATAGACATGTCTATAACAAAACCACCGTGTGGGTGTGCTAGAACTCACAAATAATTTTTATAAATCCATCTATTTCTATAATACATACACAGACAGAGTTTAGAAAAACCTTTATACAGATGGTTTCTTATAAGATCTATATGTGTATCTATGATAGATTTTCTGAAAAAAAAACCATCTATAGTTAAAGACCGGGTACTATTTAAATTTGATCCCTCACTCTTCCACTTCCCACTACCCCTACAGACATAAATCGCTTGTCTCCCTCACTAAAGTGACGAAAAGTTCATCTCCCTCACTCTCTTCGTTCCCATCTAAGCCCCTTCTGCAACGGTTTTTAGGGTTTGTTTTTGTGAGGGAGGTTTGATCTAGACTCCAAATCCCCCTGCACTGAGGTGAGTAGGGTTTGCATCATGATTTTGTTAGGGTTTATTATGGTTTTATTCGATCTATGTACTAGGGGTAATGTGGTTTTTGTGTATCCCAGATCTGCAATAGAATATTTTTGTTTACTGCTATCAAGCATTGGGATGATGGGGTTGTTCCTATGGCTGCTTCCACGATCTATATGCATGGTGTCGATTTTGGTCATGTGGAATATGTGTTCTTCACTGCTATGAAGGGCACCACTGTGGACCTAATTTATGTTGTGAATCGCGTTCTATTATCTTTTATTCATGCTAGAAATTTCTCTATTGTTATTCATCACAGTGAAGATATTTTTGTGAACTAAAAGACTAGTTTGAACCTTCATCTCTTACTTAGCAAGGGTTGGAGATTTGTAAGCAATATAGTTTGGTTCTATCACATGACTAAGTTAGTCAAGATGGAGCCTGATCCAGATGACATCGAGATGATGATTGAAGATGATGCTTGAGTTGAGATTGTGATGAAACGTAGACAGATAAGATGATGTCAATCATCTCATCCTTCTGAAAGATAGCATCAATAATGTCAATCATCTTATCCTTCTGGAAAATCAAACAATATAATTAGGGGTTATGTAGGTTTATTTTCTGAACAATGTGTGTTGTTAATATTGTGTATATAGAACAATGTGCTCTTATGTGTTATATATTTGTATTCTTATGTGTTATATATCTGTGTGATATTCTTATGTATATGTATGTGATGTTCTTATTTGTGTGATGTATATTTTTTGTGTTATGTATCCCATATTATGAATGCAGTCAGAAAGCAAAATTGTTTCTTAGTGGGAAAAAGTTACACAAACGGTTTTTCAAAAAAAAAACCATATGTGACACTTTATACAGATGGAACAAAACCCTTCTATGACATTTAATACATACAGACGGATTTTTAAAAAAAAATCCATCTGTGTGTACTGCAAAACTAACATATGTGTAGCTATTACATACGCATGTCTTATTAAGACATGTCTGTGTATAGCTAGCTCAATTACAGACGAAGTTGTAACCGTCTGTAACAAACTCGATATCATAGATACTTCTATAGAGATAGAACATATAACTATATGAGACAATAACCCGTTATGAGGTTGTGCTACCACATTTCCACTCATCATCTTCTCATTGTTACGAATGATTTCGCCAACCTGTGAAGTAGAGGCGTGCACAACGGTAAAGTTTATCGCCATTGCTGATGACGACATAGGGACGAAATGCGGTCGAGGATGGACAAGTCAAAGCTTGAAATACCTGTGCCACGACGTCCGTTATAGCCATTAGGCCATCCATCATCTCCCTCATCTTCTCATTGTGCTTGGTCTCTGGACATATTCCTCAGCCATGCTCTCCATCAACTGCGTGAGCTGCTACTAGAGCTTCCCCTTTCTTTTGTTAGACATAGCAGCCCACTCCTCCCAAGTTATGGCGGGCAATGAACTCAGTGACGGTCGGCGATGAGCGACGGTGGAAGGTGGTAGTAGGCTCTGATACCATTATCACTGACCTTAGTCAATTTGAGTACCAAACAACTCACAACAAGAAATTCCTCGAGTTCAAAATGTATACTGCCTCAAGCAATCGATCACAAACAATAGAATACCAACGAGAGAAAGAGAACAGAACATACTCTGGTGCTTGGAGGTGCCTCACCTTCCTATCCCCATCACCTAGCCCTAACTCATTTAGGTTATCGTGGCCTTGCTCAGGGTTGGGGTCCTTAGATTTTGGTGGCCCAAGCAAAACTAAAAACGAGACCTTTATTGAATTGAAACATCAAAAAATAATTGCTCCCTCCATCCTAAAATATAGGGTGTGTTAGAATTTGAAAAGTCAAACTTCGTAAATGCCAGAGAGGGCCAGGTGATGGGGATCAGGGTTGACCGAATGAGCCGTCCAGACATGAGGCTCGTTTTTTGATGGATTGATGGATGAACCATAAGTTATCTATATAGGCATATCCCTTTCATATCTTAATAACCGGTTTATAGAAACAAGACAGAGATAAAAGAAGGGACATACCTAATGGAATATGTGTGGGCAGCGTATTTATATACTTTAAGATTTAATAATTAGTCAAATTATAGGCATGTTTTAATATACAAAAATTGTATCAATATATCCATATTCTTAATCTTTTAATATGATATTGATGTTGTAGCAATTGATAATATATTGCAAAACAAATTAATGATCAAAGTATACTTTCAAAGACTTATCCAAATCCTAATACGCCCTATATTTTGGAATGGATGGAGTAATATATAAATTGTAGAGATAATATTCAGTGCATTAAAAAATGGTTTCTAATAAACACTTAAAGTATATAAAAAAATCACCTCAAATACTTTCTAGAGATCATCTTAAACAATTTATCTATCATTTCTAGATGCAAAGTCATTGATGATGGTATCAATATCAATCTCATCTAACATTTTTTCTCAATGTATAAAGTTGTCAAACCATTTAATCTTTCTTGAGATATTATAGATCTCAAATAGTTTTTTTTAATAATTTCAATTTTGAAAAGCTTCTTTCACCTTACACCACCATCATAGGCATAGTAAATTAGATTATCATGTGGAACTTGTAAAAAATTGTATCCACAACTTGTCAATTGATGGCTTACTACAAATCTGTAATGGTTGGGCAACTTTAATACTTTGTTTGGGGACAATCGGGGGAAGATGATCATGCGTCAGGTCAGACGTTAGGCATGCCTTCTTTTTAGTAGGAAAGGAGGGGATGGAAACAGGCGAATTAGGGTTTTCAAATGGTGAATGTCGATTGCCAAGTCGTAGAGTCACCGATTAGAGCAAGATTGCATTGAGAGGAAATGATCTCATCAACTTCTATGTGCATGAGAGGATTGCTAATTTGGGCTACTACTAACCTACTATGAAGGAACCAAAGCAGCAAAGTTGCTTCGTTTTGGCTAGCCAAAGATCAAAGCCCGTGCACAATCATGTAACTACGTCTGCTAGTCAATTGGAATTTAAACTATTGTGCTTTATTGGTTCACAAGTAGTATATATGCATACTTATATGGAAAGGACCCCTGGATTTTGGGGCCCCAAGATGGCCGGCCCGCTTGCCCCCCTTCATGGCCAGCACTGTTCCTGCTATCAGACCCGTCCAAATTGTACTTGGCTTAATCAACAAATTAGTCGATTAAAATGAGCGTAATTCTGACAGTCCCGATATATGCTCAATAAAGCCCAATGTCGCAGCATATACCGTTTACAACATAGCTTCATCACAAGATATAAACAAAGTGCAAAAGTTTTAACTCTTATTACATACCTTATTCACAAATTCCAGTTTCTACTTATATCAGAGGTTTCATACATAGCGGAAGTATTAACAACAAAAGATCAGTGGCGCCATTGCCCAAAAGGCTCCACCGAGATTAGTTCAAGCAGACCTTCTCTATTCCAGACCATCACCGATGTCAGTGGGATAAAAATAGCCATAACTAGCTTGTTGTTACCTGTATCAACTTAAGGGCATCACTTTGAGTACGAAGGTACTTGTAAGACTTACACAATATGGGTATATATATTCTCAACTCCAAGGATAATGCATTTGCATGAATAGAAAGGAAAATCCACAAAGTTAAGTTGATTTAGCCAGAAGTACTTTATTAAATATAATGAAACAACTGGCATCAATCAACAATAAACATAAACTTTAGTAAAGTAAACTTGCTCAACTTAATTGAGTAACAGAACATGTTTCTCCCAGAAGCCCACATACTTTCTATTTCCCAAACTGAGTGAAACTCTACGATGTTACCCAATAGACATTAAGTGTGCTCCATGACCAAGAGTGCCATAATTCGAATTGATTTTACACCTTGCAGGGGAGTCCTTCTTTACCCACACGATACGAGACCATCCGGCTTGTGCAACTTACCAGCTACACAAGGGGATACCCATGACAACCTTTCCCAAATAAGCCCTAACCGTTTGGAGCATGTGCCTAATAGTGCAGAGGTCAACTAGATCCACTCCCATAGCAATCTAGATACCTCTTACAAGCCCGCAGCCAAAAACACCTTAGATGTTCAGTCTAATTGATCACAGCTACAAAAGGTATTCAGCTTATCTATACCATATTCAAATATGTGGTTAGTATGGAAAAGTGCTTAAACCAAATGACACCACGAACGGTATTTAAACGATGCATGCGGTCTCTAGCACATGGGTCTCCTCTTCCAAAATGCCCCTAACACTGCCCACATCTCGTCCCAATCTCACCAATTCAGTATCCTGCAAGTGGTCCATGCCACACAGGTCTCCTCTCCTAAAATGCCCCTGACACCACCCAACCCATCATACCAACTTGTCACTCCTTTGACACGGTAATTGAGAGTCATGTAACTCACGAACGACAGTGACATCCATCGCTTGACTTCTACCGAAGACCTATACATGAGCTAAGCAATTATCGAGTCACTTTTAAGTTGGACCATGAAACATATACCTAGGTGTAGCGAAAATGACCCCATTAGGCCATGATTGTGATTTTAGTGATTAATGACAACATAGTCAATTGGACTAACATGTTTGTCAAGAAGAAGTAGGTCTCATGGATGCAATACATGAACAAGTCACTGCAACCGGGACAAAGTTGGATTGAATTGGAGAAGTCCTAGAAAGATTTGCCTCACCAGATAGTCCAGTGATCTGGGTGTTTGAACTCATTGGAGTATATTTGTCAAAGGGGAGAGAGGCCTGAAAACCTCACCGGAAGGTTCAGTGTTTGAGCAGAGTGCTCACCGGAGCAATTCTTCTAGAGAAGGTGTTATGCTGACGAATGAAGGATAAGCCTCACTGGATAGTCCGATGATCAGTGGGAGTTGCACTGAGCATTTCCAGAGAAAAGAAGAGAAGTCTCAACCAACCGGATGGTCTGGTGTTGAGAAGGATGAATGCATCGGAGCATTATTACCAGAGAAGGATGCAGCCGCTGAAGATCAAAAGTTGAACCCATCGAATGATCCGGTGTGAATGGAATGAACACCAAACAATGAATAGTGCAAAGAAGCAAAATGAAGTTCAAGGCATCAGATCGTCCGGTGATGAAGGCTGTATAACACCGGAGTATTATTTCAAGAGAGGGTTGCATTGGCTCGGTTTGCTGAAGTCAACTCATCGGATAGTTCGGTGATGAAGTGATGTGCACCGGATGCATACATCAGAGCAATTTACACAGAGAAGAAGTAAAGGCTCGGATGACTCAGGATAACTTGGTGGCTCAAGCTTTGAAGTGATGACCTTGCCTTGGTGGCTTAGTGGCTCATCCGGATGGAGGCCTTGTCTTTGTGACTTGGTGACTCAAGAGCCGTGATCGGGTGCCGACCGGGAGCATATCCTTTGTGGAGCTCTAACATGGACTAGGGGTGGCATTCATGCTATCGATACCATAGGAAAAAAATCCCTTGTGCCGAGTTTACTCTCTCTACCTTATTTACGTTTCTGCATTTATATTCTTGCAATTTACCTTCCTAGATAGGTTGCAAGCGTTTTGATCAGTAGAGTAGACACACGAGATAAACCTAGAGCGTATTTAGATAGAAACTGATATAGGTTTATCTTGTGTTATTTTTGGAGCCAAAATAGTTCTAAGTGTCATAATTCATCCCTCCCCCCTCCCTCTTAGGACGTCACTGATCCCTTCACCATGCTACAAGGATAAGGATTTAGAAACTTTGTCAAGGTAGATACTATACATCAAATAGGTTCTACCCGATTTTAGACATCGACTCTCTAAAACATACATATAAGACTCATAGCAATATCTAACAATTTACCAACAATACCAAGATATAGGAAAGATATGATAGATGCTTGCCTGGTGCTTCCCATTCATGCCGTTATAGATGCAATAAGGTTTTTATGCATGGAAAAAGTTTGCAAAATTTCGCTAGAAGTCACCCGTTTAAAACCCCTTTTTGAAATTGTTTGAAATCTAAAATAGAAAAGGCTTTTGAAAATGGAAAAGAACTCTCAGGCCAAAATTCTTTTTCTCTGGCCCAATTTGCCTCCTCCCCCTCTCCTCACCCTTATCCCGCTTGGGCCGCGCCCTTTCTCCCGCGCCGGCCCACAAGACCGAGCCGGCCCCCTTCCGCCCCGTCTCACCGCCCGTGGGCCTTGCCCAGCCGAGCCGGCAACCGCCCCACCTTTCTCTACGCGTGTCCAGCCCGAGCCACCACCAACCGACTCACCTTCTTCCTCCTTCGACCGAGCCCCAAATCGCCCCGTGATCGCCGCAGTCGTTTCAATCGGCGCCTCCCTGTGCATTCAATCGCCAATTATTTCGCATGGCTGTGGTCCTCTCCCTCCCCTCTCTCGACTGTTTCCCCTTGATTTGCCCCTCTTAAGTATGGAAACTGAAGCTTTATTGCCATTTAGGGTCACCGGCCAATCCCTTCTATTCCGGTCATCCCTCTCCCTCTCCCTCGCATATAAGCTCCCCATCACTCTCCTTGCAAGTTTCCCCACCCGAAACACCCATTTCCCCTCTTTCTCGCACACGGAATGGAGCTCGCCGCTGTCTCCGCCATTGTTGACGGTAAGAAGCTCGCCGCCTCCTTGATTTTCCTCGGCCGAACCTTACTTGACCTCATTTCTTCCTTTTTCAGTGTCACTGGACCTCAAGAAACTCACCCCGACTCTTCCCGGAGCTCAATTCACCGCCAGACATTATCCCCGTTGTATCTCCGTTAACTGCTGCCTTCCTCTCCATCGCCAACCGTCTCCAAAGCCCTTCTGCCGCTATCAAGCCCACGGTGAGACTCCCCGTCCTCTCCTCTCTCTATTGCGCCAAGCGCCATTGAAAACTGTGGCCGGAGACACCTTTTTGCGTCGTGCTGGCGAGCTTCCAATCGCTCGCCACCGTCTGCCGCCACCCGACCCGTTCAGCAACGCCGTCTGCCGCCCCAATTGAATCTCGGCCACCCGATTGTCATCCGACGGCTCGGATTAGACCCAGCTTACCCCTTTGAGCCCCGGTCTACCGTGGACCATGGACTGACCATAAGATCGTGGTCCACAGGTCCCATGAACCTATTCCGTGGAATTTCCAATTGAAAACAAATGACTTAATGTTTTATTGCGTCATAATTCCAATTTTTAGTATAAAATCAATTCGTTTTATTCTCGGAAATAAACTAAAATTTACAATTAAGCCCCTAAAACTTCAAAAGCTCAATACTTTTTTCTCGTAGCTCCGATTTGGGCAATTTTTGTGTTCAAATGTTCGTAGCAACATGTAGAATCTTTTTATAGGATTTTTAATCTAGAAATAGTACTATTTGGTATACTGTTCTTAGAGTTTTGTTGTGTGTGCTTTTTCCAGTATGTCGTTTAGGAGGTGAGCAGTTTGGAAACCTGCAAGATCAAGCTTTGAACACTTCAACTTCGAGCAACCCTCAGCTGAAGGCAAGTGTCCTTGAACATCTTGCTCCTAATTTTAGGATTCATATGTAGTTTTTATCCTTCAATTGCATGCTTGTCTAAATGGAATCTCATGTTAGGGTTTAATAGTTTTGCATGATAATTCCTTGTCACCGTTGATGGATCATGTGTTAAAATGGGTAGTTTATGCTAGTGCAGTCATAGTTGGGGTAATTGTTAATCTTGACTAATATCTATGTAACAAGAATCGGAAATGGTATTTTGTGTAGCAACATGGTATAGGGATCCTAACAGGATGGTTGGTTTGAAGTGGTGCTATACAACATGTTTATGGTTGTTCCTGTGTAGGGTCCTAAGGACCGGTTCTTGGAAATGTAACCAAGTTATACCCGCACAACCACGAGGCCTATATGGGTACGGCCTGGCCAACTAATTAGCCATCCTCCGATTCTGTGGGCACCATTGGTTGAGTAAGTGGCACAAGAGGGGGCTTCTGCAACGATTTAGTCGTCTGTTAGCAGTGAAACCTTAGTGGGTACCCACAAGTCGGCGGGAGCTTTGTAAAGGCCTTGTAGTGAGACCCCGACTCCTTACCCCGGAAGTATGGAGCAACACGGGAATCATGACTCGTGGAGCTGTGCAAACTCTGCAGAGTATCAATCTGGTTGATCAGTCGTGCTCACGGTTAAGAGCGAACTTGGACTTCTTCAGGATTAGTTGGAATCAGGGTTTGGTCTAGTTGGTTGGGTAGGCGGGTAATAGAATTATCTGGTGAGTCTTGTTAGTCGGATGAAATTCGATGAGTCAATCCTTTTGTCATAGTTGTATCTTCACTTAGTAAATAGGATGCCTGTTGTTGGAATCATAGGTTCAGGTTGCTTAGTGCAGTTAACTCGTGTCTAAACCCTTCCTTAACTTAAACCCCATATCATGTTTCCCTCCACTTGCAGAGTACATTTCTGTACTCACACCTGTTGCCCCCTTCCTTGCATTCTTCCACTGTTTAGAAGCTGTCAATGAAGCCGCTATCTTCGACGAGGACGACTTCGACCCGGAGCTGCTATTCTAGGCTGGTGTGCCCCCGTTCGACGCCTGTGGAAGATGGAGGCCCCGCTAGCGCTGAAGATCTCTTTTTAGTTCCGCTGTATTTTCTTTTAGACCCTCGGGTCCTTTTGCAATAGTTAATTATCGTTATAATCTTAGCACTATGATGATACACTAATGAAGTAAGTATATGTATGAAACTTGATCCTGACATACATGTGTTGTGCCCAAATTTGTTTTTTTAAAACTGGGTGTTACAGTGGTGGAGGGACTCGATGACTGTCGGATGGTGAACTCCTCAAGCGGGGATCCGGATGGACCCCCTTTGAGATTCGGCCGGGGGGATGATTCTGAATCCACTTCGTAGGTGAAATAAATGGGAGTAAATGAGATGCATGTGGAGGTGGAATGATTGGATGCAGGAAGTAGTAAATGCTCAAGGGATTTTTAGACAGGTACGGGCCGCACTGAGCATAACACCCTACTCCTGTGTATATGCTATAAATGCTCTGAGAATATCTCTCAGAGTATCTGCTGAGTTACAAGAATATTTGTCTAAGTATAGAGCTTCGTGCTCCATGTTCTTCGGTTGGTCTGTCTTCTGCGCTTCGGTCGTCTTGATTTCGGACATCTCGATCTGAGCCGGTCGAACTGAACTGAACTTTCTCCGAGGAGCCCGCCCCGCTTATATACCCGCCAGGGCGGTAGCATGCCCAGAAAGGATGGCGCGAGTTCCAAGGCACCATAAATGGAAAGCAACCGTCATGGGCTGCTGCGCGAGGTGACGGGGAGGGTTGAAAATGCACCCCCGTCCGGTCTTGTTCGACATCATACCGTTTTTCAAAAGGCACCGCGGGGAGGGCCCACCGGGCAGCCACCGAGCAGCCCGGTGCGCCCGCTCGATCAGAGCAGGCCTGACACAACAGGGCGGCAGGCGGGGCACCTCGAGCTCTGCGACGTTATCCCTCGGCGCGCCGGATGACACGCGGTGGGACCTATGCATTAAATATCCCCACGCCTCCCTACCAGGCCGTGGCAGGGGTTGACAGCAAGCGTGGGGGAGCAGTTGGAAGTGATAGGCCACACGCCCTCTTAAATGCAGCATCGGGCCTCTCACCAGTTGACACCTCACCGTTGGGCCCTCGTGGGGACCACCGACGAAGGACTTCTCGGGCTCTCGGGGAACCGAGTGCTCGGGGGCCACTGTCCGCAGCCCCGAGCACTTTCTCCCGGATATGCCCTCTCTTGGTCCTCGGGGAACCGTGTGCTCGAGGGCTACTGTTCACGGCCCCGAGCACTCTCTCCTAGAACTAACTGTTCGGGTCCTCGGGGAACCGAGTGCTCGGGGGCCACTGTTCACGGCCCCGAGCACTCTCTTCCGGAACTTGGCTTTTCTTATCATCGGGGAACTTGGGTGCTCGGGGGCTACTGTTCGCAGCCTCGAGCACTCTCTTCCCAGCACTTGATCTTCTCGGGTCATCGGAGAACCCGGGAACTCGGGGACCACCGCTCGTGGCCTAGAGCACCCTCTCCCGGAACTTGGTCTTCTCGAACCTCGGGAAGATAATCTCCGAGGGAGGGCGCCACATGGCACTCTGCTGTTCTGGCCTCGGGACTCGGGGACCCCTGGTTCCTGTGTCACCGACAATGACCTTCCTCCAACCTCCTGGGCGCTCGGTTGGGCTAAATGGGGCTCGGAATGGTGGATTGGGTGGCGATGGTGTTGTGTTGTGCTCTGCTCTGAGCTCGGCCGATTGAGAGACTGAGCAAAGAGAGAGTGAGGGTTAGAGAGAGAGAGAGAGCTGTAGAGGGAGATAAGGGCGAGAGAGAGAGAGAGAGTAAGGCGGCGGCCGAATTCACTGGAGCCTCGGTGGTTGGCGACGTGGTAGTGGCTAGCTTCCTTCATCAACAAAAGCGGCGGCCGCCAAACAAACAGAGAGAGGGAGGTCGGTGGATAAACAGTGACCAACATGAGAGAAACGATCTCTCTCCTTCTACGATCCAAAAGTAGATTTTTTTCAAGCTCCAAAATTTGTAGGAGAAATTTTATGGAAAACTATAATTCATGTGCAATCCATTTTCTTGGTTTAATAAAAAAAAATCTGAGCCAAAATTAAATGAAAATTCACCAAAGTTACAACCTTTTCAAACTTGCTTCAATTTTAAGGCCTCAATTTAAATCCCAAAAATTTGGGAAAATCACTAATATTCTTTACATTCCATGGACTAATTTCTAAAATTATTTTAAGCCCTATGTTGCGTAGAAATTTTCTCAGTTCTTTCACAATGTATCATTTCTCATTAAAATTTATCAATTTATTCTTCAATTTCAATTGAATTAATTAATTGCTCAAAGCTTCAATTATGATGCTCATGAATACTTAAAGACATTTTTAAGAATTTGGGATGTTACACTAGAACTAGCTAAAACTTAGTAGAAATTAGTATATATGCTAGCTAATCCCTATTTGAAATGTATAATGTTCAATAAAATCCTCATAAACTGAATATTATTTCCTATAAATTGGATATATCCTATAGATGGGTTTATTTGTGAGAATTTGGTTGACCTCTCGGTTGCTCAGCATCATATCCTTCCCCTTCCTTAATTCTGCCAATCGCTTGCAGTGTCCGTGTGATGCATGGAGGCCATTAAAATACAGGCAAAGACGTTATTTTCAATGTATCATAGCAAATCAACTGGAGCTATAGGGTTCTTTGTCTGATTGGTTAAGTCGATGATTAATCAAGTGGATTACGAGGTTGGATTGGTTGATGGCTGGAGCTGGATTACTATAGAGCATCATATATGTAGCGTCTTATTAATGTCGGTTCGACAGTAATCGATACTGAAGACGTATCAGTGTCGGTTCTAGTCACGAACCAACACTGATAATTATTACTGTCACAGCTCATCTTAAAAAATTCATAATTTTTCACACGAAGTCAGATGGGAAAAAACTTTATATAAAAATTATAGCTCTCGATGAGATATACAACTTTGTAGTTGAAAACTTTTTAATTTGATGTCATTTAAATGCCCAAATAATTATAATAAAGTTGCAGTAGTGGTCGATGACAACTCACATTAAAAAAAAATTCATAACTTTTTTCACACGAAGTTGGATGGGGAAAAACTTTATATGAAAATTGTAGCTCTGGACGAGATATACAACTTTATAGTTGATCACTTTTTTATTTGAGATCATTTAAATATCTAAATAGCTATTCAAATATTCAGTTAGAAAATGTTAAAAGGATTTATTTTGCTATTATACTCACGAACGGACGATAGCTGAGATAGTTAGATGGTTCATGCATGCGCATAGGAGGTTTTGAGTTCGAGTCTTGGTTGTCGCATACGAGCGAATATCGATTGGAGCCACTAACTGGTACTAATAGTCAGTGACTATCAGTGGCAAGTAATCAATGTCGGTTCAAAATTCGTCACTGATAACGATTTTAAACTGGCATTGATGAGGTGTTTTGATGTAGTGGGAGGCTTCGATCCAATCATCTTTGGGAAATAATACTAATTTGATATATCTACTAAAGAAATACTCTCACCGGTCATACATACTGGTTGCTTTGATTAAAATTTAATTTAATTTTTAAAACTTTAACAGTTAATAATTTTTAAAATATTTAGTTCGGAAACCTAAAAACCACATGTGTACATCTGTCTAAATTTTTTCCATAATATTATATTTTTTATTATATATTCTAACTATATTTTAATAAAAATAATGATAAAGTTATACATAAAAATTATAAAAAATTAAAAATAATAAGTATTTATGGGCGAAGAAAGTTCCACTTCAGTCGATCCTGTGCCTTCTTGAAATATTACACGATGACGATCTTGCATGGGCTCAGCTGATAGTGACATTTTTCAAGCAGGTTCAAACCATCAGCGGATCTATATATCTACTCTCTTCTTTTACTTGTTCTTTCTAACATATATATACAGCGACAACTACTGGTCGGCCGCAAATAGCTAGGTACTCTAGCATTAATTTACACTAAAAGATATTGATAGTACGGATCGGACGAAATCACTAAACTACATAAAAATTTTTTACACTAAAAGATATTGATAGTACGGATCGGACGAAATCACTAAACTACATAAAAACTTTTTACACTAAAAGATATTTCTTGCGATTCCAAGAGAGATAATAACGTACACTGGGCAACCAAGATCAACAATTTTGTCAAGTTAGGAAGCTGCAATGCCTTTTGTTTAAGTTGAGGGAATCCTTTAAGAAATGTTTCTGGAGATGTTTCTTGATATATTTGTGTGTTTATATAGATGTGTATGTCCGATTGGTACTTTGTTTTTTTTTTTTTTTTTGCGAAACGATTGGTACTTTGTTGTTGCAGGTTAGAGTTGGTAACTAGCTAATATAATCATATGAAATTGCCAGTTGTGTAGTAGGTAATGAACAAGAAAATGCAAATTGCCAGAGAAAATGAAAAGAAGCCAAGAGAAAGCAACTTGCCACCAGCATTATACTGTGTGACACAGTACGGAGAAAAATTTGACTGAAAGCAAACCAATTTTAGTCGAGTGTTATAGCAATTACCATTGCGGAAGCCATGAACCAAAAAAAATCAACATCGGAAACTAGTATATATATGCAATTCCAAGCCACTTTTATCAAATCACAAAAAGGTTACGATTAATAAACAAAGAGCAACATTGTAAAATTACTATTACTTTGAGTACCGATGGAATGCAACTTATGAAATTGAGATTTCAAATTACTAAAAATATTCATATTAATTTCCAACCCGTCAACTCAAATTATTCAGAAGCTCTTCGTCTCTCACAGTTGTTGAACATGACTTTTAAAAATGTTGAATTAGGTCTTCATAACTGTTAAACTAGATTTCACAAATTGTTGACTCAAGTCTTTCGAATCATTCAATGCATATAAAGAGCAAAAACATTCAACAAAATCCAAACTACAAGGTTTAAATTATATGTGAAATGATAAATCAAAAATTGAAAAAAGAAGAAAAATAAATAAAAACAACACTGGCAGGGCGATGCAGTGACTACGAGCAAGCGTCATGGCGTGTCTCCAACGGCTAGAAAATTAACTAAAACTGCATAGTTAGTTAGAGTGTGTTTTTTAGTTGTTGATTTTTTATAATAAATATTTAACTTCTCAGCACATAATTTTTCAGAAAAAACTAATCTCAACTTCTTAGTTCATTTTTTCCAGAAACAAGTTTCTAGCTTCTTTAGTAGCCACTTTTCAGCAACACCATTTACTTAACTTCTAGCTTCTGACACTTAAAAAAGCTAGAAATAAAAGCAGCAAACAAACACAACCTTATCTGACTATTGTTTAGTAATACCAAAATTGAATCAAGTGGCAAGATGTCTTTGGTAGCTCCATTTACTTCGAATTTTTTATTTTTTTACTTTAAAAATAAAAAATTGTAAAATTAGGTGCCTATTTGAAGATTTTGCAAAAATAGGATAACCATATAAAGATATTACCTTTCCAACAGACTACATGTTAAAAATTAAAAAACACTACATTCTATTACTCTCAAAATTCAAAACACTATCGAAATGATTATGAAAAATTATAAAAAAAAATATTATAGAGCATACTACGATCTAGCGGTCAAAGAAATTTCAGTCAAAAATATAATCTATAGAATGAGAAACGAAAAAGGGAAATTTCATTCTGCAATAAAATTTATCTTTTTTTGTTTCTCAATGTAAAAGTAATTGTTTGAGTTGAAATTTTTTGAGAGCTAGATCATAGTATCATCTACAATATATTTTTTTTAGATTTTTTCATGACTATTTTGATGGTGTTGAATTTTGAGAGTAATAGAACGCAATGTTCTTTATTTTTAATCTGTTGGCCTTTGGAAGGGTGATATCTTCATTTTTTTAAAGATATCGTCCATGGGGGGAATGATATCTTGTTATCGTCCTTCCGATGGGTGACGGTAACCTATTTTTTTTAAAAAAAATACAAATGGGCATCTAGTTTTGCATTTTTTTTATTTTCAAAATAAAAAAAATATAAAACTCGTGGGACACACTTCAAGATTAGGCCCGTTTGAATCTTTTGGCCTATCTCTAATTTTTCTATGGGCTTGAAAAAGGAAAATTAGAATTTGCTACGCGGGTCCTATTATTTATACAGTAGGCCTTGTAGTGTTGTGAGGCCCGTTGACAAAGCAGAGACAAGCCCAAAGGCGCGAACTAGCCGGAATGTTGAAGCGGCGCAGGAGAGAGACCAGCATCTGACTGCCCTGCTTCCATTGCCTTGTTCTTCAGGAAGAAGCTCTTCTCCTGTCGTCCGCCTCCAAGATGGGGCTGCTCAGCATCATCAGGAAGATCAAGCGCAAGGAGAAGGAGATGCGCATCCTCATGGTGTAGGTTCCCTCCCTCAAGCCCCCATTTCCGTTCGACTCCATGTGCATCCGTTCCCCACGGTTCTTGGTTTCGGTCGGATCTAGTGGGAGTGCCGTCGGCTTGTTCTTGGTGGGGGGTGTGATGTGATGTTCTGTGGGTTTACCTCAGGGGACTGGACAACTCTGGGAAGACGACCATCGTGCTCAAGATCAACGGGGAGGACACGAGCGTCATCAGCCCCACCCTCGGCTTCAACATCAAGACCATCAAGTACCACAAGTCTGTGCCCCCTTCTTTTCTCTCATTTCTAGTCTTTCCAGTTTGGCTCTCATGGATGCCCTGCGACATAATCACATAAGGTTGATTGCTTTAGAGTGGAGTGTTATGTTAGGCCAAAATCCCAAATGGAAAACCTTGTTTCGTACATTAAAAGGTGATACATTTAATCAATTGATGCAGCTTAGTGCCATCTGTTGTATGTTGGAATAGGAAAATCTGGCAGTTTGACCTTCGTTGTGGTTATTTATCGACTCATTTATTGGACACACATTCATTTGATACGACGCAGTGAGATCTCTCACCCAACACGTTTTTCTCGCCCCGTTGATTAGATTGTAGTTATTTTCTTGAGTTGTATATTAAAGTAGACAAATCAGGAACGTAAATTATGTGATAGAAGGGTCCATTGAAGATGCTAAGGACAAAATTCAGCAATGCTTCTGTATAACCCTCACATATTCTGCCATCAGACAAACAGTTTCAATGTTTTACTTCCATGTTTGTCAAACTGTGAAATAAAAATTGCATAGGCTAGCAATTTGATAGTTCAGTTTTGCATGTTGGTTCATACAAAATGGGGACTGGTTAGCACTTTGAGGCTTCCTGGGAAAGTTACCTAATATTTTTGCTGCAGGTGCATTTGCATTATCTGAAGTACTACAGGTTTTACGTGTAGTGTTGAACTTTAGGAACATTCATTTCAGCAGAAGTGTAGAAGCAATTTTTGAGCAATGCAGATTGCTGCCCCTCATTGCCGTTTGCCAAAATACTAGTCATGACAAATCGGGCGATCATGCTTTTTTCATGTTACCGCAGGTGGAATTAATTAATTATGTCACTTAGTTGATTGTTGCAGATACTCTTTGAACATATGGGACGTTGGAGGACAGAAGACTATCCGGTCTTATTGGAGGAATTACTTTGAGCAGACTGATGGGCTAGTTTGGGTGGTTGATAGTTCAGACATACGAAGGCTTGATGATTGCTGTGCTGAACTCCACAATCTCTTGAAAGAAGAGGTATACTATTGCCAGACCTAGAAGCGATGGTGATGAACTGTCTATTTTGCTCTTCAATGTTTCCACCTTGTTATGGTTCTATAAATTTGCTGCGTGAAGCCATTGTTGTCCTTAATGCCATGGGTAGATGACTATGATGTTTTTCTGTTAACTATATTTCGTTTGAAATGGCTCACCTATAATTGAATAGTGCTATCAGATTAGTATCATAGCCTTTTACTCAGTGTTAGAGGTCTCTTGGTTAATGAACTGGAAACTGAGTATTTTTTTCTCCAATCAGGCATTATATTCAAAGCCTTTATGCATAATAAGTGTTCTTGGGCTTCTATCCTTGACTTCCTTTTTTTAACTTGAAATGGTTCTGAAACAGCATTTCAAACACTGAGGGTCATGCTGCTCAATAGAACTATGCCATATGGTTGGCAATAATGAACACTCAGTCTCTGTGCCACCTTAAGCTAATAATTTTACCTATTCGGACAGTATTCTAATTGAATTATTCTTGAAATTTTGATTTTAACAGAGACTTGCTGGAGCTTCATTGTTGGTTTTTGCAAATAAGCAAGACATACAAGGAGCTCTAAAACCTGCTGAAATTGCTAAGGTAAGAAAATTCCAGTCCCACGTCTATATTAGAGACTTAAGATTATCTGAGTACATCTGGTATGCTTTTGTTGCACACAGGCTGCACATCAGATGGATGTCATAGAACAGCTATATTGATTTTTCCCATGCTCATTTACTGTCAATAGCATCATTCTTGGCATATACTGCACTCTTCCTGTTCTCATGTTTGACAATATTCTACTTACTTTGATGTGGACCCAAAAGGATATGCTGAATTGAATGCAGTTTTCATTAGTTATGCTTTTGAATATGGATGTTCCGAAGCGTCCAATTTTGATGTGTACTGTGATAGTTGTGTCCACCCATTTGTCATCTATTCTGCATTTTTGTTCTCTCCAAAGTAGGAATCTGTAAACTAGATTCAGTTGCTGTGTAGTTCTCAGATAGTGTTTGTTGGAACCAGAGTTCTAACGTAGGGGATACCAATGGCGGATCGGCGGCCGGGGCTTGAACTGACGGCCAGGCGCCGTAGCGAAGTTGCCGCGTCGCCGAAGACGAACGAGAGAGAGAGCAGATGGAAACGAGAGGAAACAAGAAAGTTCTGTATTTCTTCTTGCTTGATTCGGTTGATACAAGCCTTGCTATTTGTAGCTGAATTCGAGAACTAAATATCCTAACAACCCAAAGGAATCCCTAAACCGCCTAACTAATCAAGTTATCGATCCTATCTGGAGTCCTTGATCTTCCTGCCAACCAGCGGAAACCTTCAGCCGCGTTGGCGTTTGTGACGTTGTTAATAGGTACGGCCAATCATAACAATATCTCCCCTCCTCCTGGAACAGCTCATCCTCAAGCTGCACTTCCGGGTAGGACTGTCGAAACGTATCGACCGGCTCCCAAGTCGCGTTGGCGTCGTCCGAGCCCCTCCACTGAACAAGTACATGACACACACCACGGCGAAGGCTCGCACGCAGAACGTGCTCTGGTGTTGGCAGCAGTCGTCCATTCTCCATGTGCGGCAAGGCCGGCGGTCCCGAAGGCGGTGATCCATGGAATGGCTTGAGGAGCCCAACATGAAAGACATCATGGAGTCAAGCCCCCTCTGGCAGATGCAATCGATAAGCCACCTTCCCAACACGAGCCGCCACCTGAAAAGGTCCCGCGTAACGGCATCCGAGCTTCCCTGTAGGTTTGTCAACCAATGAGAGCACCGGTCGATGAAGGAGGCGGAGCCAGACCCAGTCGCCGACGGCGAATTCCAATTCACGGTGATGGTTGTCGTAGTACCTTTTGGCATATTGTTGCGCCTGGAGCAGTCTGTCCCGGACTTCGGTGAGGAAAGCATCACGCTCGCGCCACATCTCCTCTACCGTGCCAGTTCGGGTTGTACCGGGCGTGAACGGAACGAGCGTCGGCGGTTCACGGTCGTAGACCACTCAGAAGGGCGTGGTGCGCAGGGCTGAGTGGAAGGATGTGTTGTAGCAGTATTCCGCCCATGGAAGCCACTTCAGCCATTCCCGCAGTCTATCCCCGGTGATACAACGCAAGTACATGGCAATGGTTTTGTTGACGACCTCCGACAGGCCGTTTGTCTGCGGGTGGAATGCCGTGCTCATTCGGAGTTGGACGTCGGCCATCTTGAACAAATCGCGCCAGAAGTGGCTGGTGAAAATGGGATCCCGGTCGCTCACAATGGAGGTCGGAAACCCATGAAGGCAGACTCGAAATGGCCGTGGTGAGTGCGTTAAGCAGTTTTCTCCACGTCGTCCGGGTGGACACGGACTTGGTGATAGCTCGAGCGGAGGTCCAGCTTTGTGAAGTAGCAGGCGCCATGAAGTTCATCTAGAAGCTCATCGACCATCGGAATCGGGAATTTGTCTTTCACCGTCTTGTCATTGAGTGCCCGGTAATCCACACAAAATCTCCATGTGTTGTCATGTTTCTTGACTAACAGGACCGGAGCTGAAAACGCAGAGGAACTCAGGCGGATGATGCATTGGTCGAGCATGGTGGCGCACTGCTTTTCGAGCTTGTCCTTTTGCAGCTGAGGGTATCTATATGGGCAAACTGCAACTGGTGCGGTGCCGGGGAGGAGGTGGATTCTGTGGTTGCAAGAACGTGTTGGCGGTAAGCTGACGGGCTCGGCGAAGAGGTCGTCAAATGTCTCTAGTAACTGGTCCATTAGCGGCGTGCTCGTGGCGCGCACAGCGCGCACGGCCAAGGGTCCAACGTCATGGCGAGGGGAGCCCAGTCCTTTCCAGAACACCCGACGGTCACCACGCCAAAATGCCATGCACAGATCTTCGAAGTCCCACAATATCGGCCCCAACGTGCGGAGGAATTGGACCCTGAGAACGAGATCGTAGCCTCCCAAGGGAATGGAGTAGCAGTGGATCGTGAAGTCCTCCAGATCGATACGCATGTCGACGCCGCGACAGACGCCATTGCGCTGCACCTTGTCGCCGTTTGCCACCGCTACGTGCAGACCCGAGCGAGGCGCGAGGTCGATGTTGACGAGCTAGGCGACGACATGGTTGATGAAATTATGGGTGGAACACGAGTCGAGGAGGACGACGAATTTGTGGCCATTGATGACCCCATGAAGCTGCATGGTGTTCGCTGCGCGGATCCCCGTTAGCGCATGGAGGGAGACCGCTGGGGTGTCGGTATCCTCTGCCGATGGCGGGTCCTGGTTGTCCTCGTTGTCGTAGTCTGAGACCTCAATGTAGAACAGGCGCTGACACCGGTGACCATGTACGTATTGCTCATCACAATTATAACAGAGGCCTTGTTTCCAGCGCTCGGTAAGCTCCGTCGGCGTGAGGCGGCGGAACTGGCGCGGAGGCGTCGACGAAGGGGCACCTGGTGTGGTCGTTGTCGGAGGCGCTGTCATTGACTTGGGCACGAACGGGATGGGAGTGGAAATACGGCCTGGCTGGCGTGGCGATGGTCGGCTCAGATGTTGTGGCGCGGTGCCGTCCGGAGCCTGAGTCCGACACTCGTATGCGCGCGCGAGGCTCATGGCCATCTGGAGATCGTGAGGACCATGGAGTTCTACATCGATGCGCACACAATCCGGTAGACCTGCAGTGAACAACTGCACTTGTTGCATCGGGGACAGGTGATCAGCGCGGCACAAGAGCTCTAGGAACTTCTCTTGATATGCTTCGACCGTGCCCTGGAATTGGAGCCGAGCTAGCTCGCCAAGCAGGTTGCTCCGGAGAGGCGGCCCGAAGCACTGATTGCAGAAGTCTTTGAAACGCTCCCATGTCGGCGTGCCCATGTCGCGCTCGAGCATGAAGTACCAATGTTGCGCTATGCCGGTGAGATGATAGGAGGTCAGCCAGACCTTGTCTGCTTCCTAGGTGTGTTGGCCGCGAAAGAACTGCTCACAACGATTGAGCCATCCGAGCGGATCTTCCTTGCCGTCAAACGTGGGGAATTCGAGTTTGTGGAACCGGGGAACGCTATTGGCGGCACCTATGGGTGGTGGAGCAGGGATGTTGGTGGGAATTGGTGAAGGTGAGGGTGGGAACTGGATTTGGTGGATGGGAACGGAAGTGGCGTTTGGTAGTTGTGGCGAAAGCATGCCCAATGGTGGAACGCTGTGGGGTGGGGCGGTGGTGGCTGTTGGTGTTGATGTCGAGGGCGGCGCGACCATGGCGGCAGGAGCGTTGTGCTCGGAAGTGGTGGAAGGACGCTGCTCTATGATGTTGATGCGAGAGGATATGGTTGATATCTGCAGCGCCATGTCCGCTAATTGCTTCTTCAGGTCGACCATCATCGTGGTCATGGCTTCGATGGCTTGAGTCTGCGCCTGCACTGCTGATACAGAGGCCTCTTCATCACGGGAACCTGGCATCTCTGATACCAGATTGTTGGAACCGAAGTTCTGCCGTAGGGGATACCGATGGCGGATCGGCAGTTGGGGCTTGAACTGACGGCCAGGCGCCGTAGCGAAGTTGCCGCATCGCCGAAGACGAACGAGACAGAGGGCAGATAGAAACGAGAGGAAACAAGAAAGTTCTGTATTTCTTCTTGCTTGATTTGGTTGATACAAGCCTTGCTATTTGTAGCTGAATTGGAGAACTAAATATCCTAACAACCCAAAGGAATCCCTAAACCGCCTAACTAATCAAGTTATCTATCCTATCTGGAGTCCTTGATCTTCCTGCCAGCCAGCGGAAACCTTCAGCCGCGTTGGTGTTTGTGACATCGTTGATAGGTATGGCCAATCATAACAGTGTTACAGCACTCATATGAAAAGCAGATTCCGTATGCAAATTGGTGTAGAAGAAGCCACTGTTGTGTGATGAAAAGTAGGATTGCCGTCATCGGCAAAGTATCAGCAATTCATACAGATAGCGGGGGAAATAATATCTTTGCTCTGTACAAATAAGGTCTGTGCTAATATTGGTGTTATGTTGTCCCCGGCTAAGCAACAACTTGCTTTTTTCTGCTTTTTGTTAATGTTGACTCGACGAAAGTGATAGTGTTATTGCAGTAATTAGCCTTCCTGGTCATGTGAACTTCCAAGCCATGACATATTTATCACCGTAGGGACCTAGTAAGGTTACTGGTGACTTAACACGGTGAGACCATGTACAAAAATATGCCTTTTGATTTCTAGAAGTCACCTCCCATAAAACCTGTGCCATGGAAAGGGCTCTAACACGGTGGCACCATGTCTGATTATTGTGGCTTTGTTCTTCTATATGTTGTTGGTTAGATTCAGCATGCTCTGGTTATTTTATGGGGCATTACGTGCTGCTGTATTCAGTAATCAAACTTCAAACTTTCGATGTGATAAAGTCAGACATTGTAAAACCAGTTGCTTGTGCATCCTAGTGCTAGTAACTAAAGGATAACGTAATCTGGAGTAGCATTGTTGATAACGTTTGGTTTCATCGTCTGTTTAGCTCGTGTTGCGACGGCAGAAAGTGCAGTTTCCCATTTGCTGTATTTACAAGGTTCGGGGAAGCAAAATTTGTAGTTCTCCACAGCAGATTGCCGACTGACTCGTCTGCCTTTCAGGTTCTCAATTTGGAAGTGATGGACAGAAGCAGGCACTGGCGAATCGTGGGCTGCAGCGCTTATACCAGCGAGGGGCTTCTCGAGGGGTTTGACTGGCTGGTCCAGGACATTGCTTCTCGGATCTACGTCCTAGACTGATAAACTGATCTGTTAATCTGTAGCTTAGTGTGTCATGCTGTCGAGCATCATCAGAATGTGAAAGTTCAGCTGGCGTCTAGTTTGTCACGCTGTTTAGCACCGACCAGAATGCGAAATGGCTCACAGCTGGTGTTTTGCGAATGGTTTGCTCTCCTCTCGTCGTAGCATCGCGCAAATTTTTCCTTGTCAAGGAATATCTGAGCCTGTCTCCTAGGATCCTAGGAACTGTGAGATGAGTTCAGTTGGAAACTTGGAAGTGTCACCAGCTACACCCATCTGGTTTCTGATGACGATACCTCTGCCATTTTTAACTACTGGTTTCTTCCGTCGACTCCTCCACTTTTTTTTTGGAAAAAACATACATATTGATTCATTCATTAAAAACAGAGTACATAGATTAGGGGAAAACGTCCCTGATTACAAGTAGCCATCCAGCTCTACTGGACTACAAACTCTTACTACTCAAGAGACTCAACCCGAAGAGTAGAACTTGACATGAGTTTAGATCCCCGATCTGGCACGGACACAGATCCTCTGCAGTTGCCACTGGCAACTGCAGAGAGCTACAGTGGAGTGCATTAGGAGCACTCCACAGCCCTTGATTTGGAGATGGATGGATTGGATCAATCGCTACAGTAACGCTACAGTACCTGGTACTACGGTACAGATTCGTGCTACAGTAGAATTGAGCACTGTTGATACAGTAATCCACAGTAAAAAGTGATTAATTAATGCAGAGAACTGTAGCAGCAGACTCATATTACTGTGTAAACAGTAATCCTCTGCATTAACATCATTAATGCAGAGGATCCGTGTCCATCTGGCACAACGCAGAAGTGGCTGAAGTCATCGGCGGCCCGTTGTAGGCACCGCGATCAAGGTCTCCATTAAACGGCAACGAAGACAGGCGCTAGATTCATCGGGCTCAAACTATAAACACTTTTTCAGTAATAACAAACCGAATATGCGACGAACGAATCAAATGTGTTCTAACCAGATATGGGACGAACTGACCCCCAAGGTGACCAGATCGCATGGAAGCAATACTGAGGTGTGTGGGATGGGCTTAGGTGATGTGGTTGTGGGAGTCGGCAGGGCAGGGATGCGAGCGGCAGGGGGAATGTCTTCATTCGAGCGTGCCGATCTGCGTAAACAAATTACAAACGCATCTCGATCGATACGAAGTGCTGTCCAGGGAATAAGGCTTCAGAAATGCAGATCAGGGAGACAACCAATCAAGCAAACATCATCCCAGAGCAGTCATCACATGAGCACAAAGAGATGCGAACAAAAACCTTGCTCACTCATTTTCTTCACTGCGCAAACCACGACAGTTCATCACGAACCTCACAAGGGTAACACCATCACGCGGAGGAACCAACACCTAATCGAGAACGGTAACACAATAACGATAGATAAGTAGGATAACTTGGCCGCCAGGGGCCCCACCCATCAGTTCCTCCAGTTGCCGCCGGAGTCACCGCGGCTGCCACCGCCGTAGCCACCGCCTCCGCCGTAGCCACCGCCTCCTCCGTAGCCGCCCTCGCGGCGCCCGCCGTAGCCGCCGCCGCCTCCACCGTAGCCGCCCTCACGGCGCCCGCCGTAGCCGCCGCCACCGCCGCCTCCGCCGCGAGACTGGGCCTGATTGACGGTGATGTTGCGGCCGTCGAGCTCCTTGCCGTTCATGGCCTCGATGGCGTCGAGCATCGACTGCTCGGAGGTGAAGGTGACGAAGCCGAACCCGCGGGACCTCCCCGTCTCCCTGTCGTTGATGATCTGCGGCGAACAAATCACGAAACAAAAACAGAGCTTTAGCTTATGCATCGCTTGAAGCAAACGCAGATCCGGACCAAGACACGGCAGATCTATGAACTACACCACAGATCCAGCTCATTCACCGCAAAACCCCAACAAACGGAAGGGCACAGACCTTGGAGTCGACGACGTCGCCGTAGGGGGCGAAGGCCTGCTTGAGGGAGCCGTCGTCGGTAGCCCAGGCGAGGCCGCCGACGAAGCAGCGGTACTCCACATCCGGCGCCGCCATTTCCTGCCGCTAAACCCTAACGAACCCGAACCTAGTAATGGACTTGGTACGAGGGGGAGGAAAAGCCAACCCACCTCTAAGAGAGCACGAGGTGAAGGTGTTGCCCTACCCCGCGAATTTATAGCGACCGGGTCGCGACGTGCGCCGTTGCGATCGGATCACACGGCGGAAGCGGAGGATGAGGATCCCAGGGCCGGGCCCACCGCGAGGACGGGAGGATTCTCGAGGCGAGATATTTTGCTGGACGCGTGATGGACAGTAGGGTTTTTCGTGGGCCGGACTAGCGAGATATTTCGCCGACATCGTGATGGGCCTAAGACCAGGCTTCTTTATTTTTATATTTTCTAGTATAAATATTAATAAAAATATATCTCAGCCAAAAATATTTGTAGAAATAGGCGTCTGCCACTCACTGAAAAGGCTGCAACCCTTTTAGATGATGGTAAGAGTGTCACGGTGGCACGACCAGCATCACCTAACCTTTACCACCCCTGAGAGGACGGTTAGGGCCCACCCTTGGCGTATCGCCTCTTATCGCTCTCTAGGGGTCGGTTAGCCTCTTACCATCCTTTCAGGGGGCATTTAGGATTTTTTCATGATACTTTTGTATATGCTAATTTGAAAAATGTTGTATATTCATTTGGCGAAAAATGTCAGGCGCTAACCGCCCTCTCAGATTTTTCAAATTGTTGTATACGCTTCACTGAGTGGTTCATTTTTTCTTTAGTTTTTGTTTAATGTAATTTTAATATTTATTTATTTAGTTGATGTAAAATTGTGAGTTTTTTTTTAATGAAGTAGCGTTAGGAGGATATAAAATCTAATTTATCAAACAATAGTAGTTGTGAAGCATAATTATCGGTTAACCCGGCACGACGGTTATATACACTGATAAACATTACATGGGACATGGGGTTTTCGTCGCTGCGCAAATGGGTCTTAACCATAAAGATGACGACTGTAAGACCCCCATTATCGGGATCTTATGTGCCTCATGTATCAGTCTCTGGATTACGTAGCTGATACGCACAGTATAATAGTTGTAGTATCACAGTCAAACTTTATATGTAAATAACAAGATTCTGGGTACAAAATGCTTACAATCCATACCGAATATTACAAGCCTGGCCTAGCGGTTAGCAAAACACACAATGGAAGCAAAAGCCCAAGCCACAAGCAGCGAGCGGGCAAACGCGACTTCAAACTATTCCTCATCCCCAACTTCACCTCCGGCGAAGTCAGCATTGGGTTCTTTATCTGAATGACAGCAAGAGTGAGTACGGAAGGTACTCAACAAACCCTATACTACTTCAAAGTATTGATAGATGCATAAAGGGTTTATTCAAGGATAGGCTCTACGGTTTAGATTTAAGCGTAAAGCAGTTTATGCAGATTACCAATTGTATCAACTATGATCGACTTTAAGATATTTTAAGTACAAATATCAATGATGAGCTATATCTGGGGTTTCTCGATCCTGGGAGAGGCTACACCTCACTCTGCAGTCCCTTTTATCATATCTGGTGTACCTCTAGTACCACACAGCTTCTAGCGGAGTGAGCCATGAACCTCATCACACGGATATCTAGTCCACACACTCACTCATCAAAACTCACACACCCGGAGTCTATTCAAGCGTGATCATGCCTTCGCATGTCCATCACCATGGACACGACTATTCGAATAGATTTACACTCTACAAAGATTGTACAACTTTACCCACGCGATATACTCAGCCTCCAACCATTGCAAGCAGAGGAGCGAATCATACTGAGACTCTTCAAACACCTTTCCTGCCGGGCTTTTCCACAAGACACGCTAAGTCCCAGAGCGCATGTTCCGAAGGCCAGCATCCCTTTTTAAGCCTAAGCCAGTCCCTGAAACCTCCAAACAACGGGACAGATGGACCCTTGGCTGCTCGTTGCTCTCAGCCTCCTGGTATGATGTCCAACTCAGTCCAGTGAAAGAAAGTCCGAAAGTCCAATCCTACCCATACAGGACGCATGGTTGCACGGGGGTGGCTAAGCATGACGGCGCAAGACTCGGTCCTTAAGCGGCCGGGCTAGGCATCTTCATGGGCAATGAATACCACCATGTAACTCAAGCCCTCAAAAGCATCCTCCTTGGATGACCACTCTACCTGCACGAGCCAAAGCAGTTTTCACCCATTTTTACACATCACCATCTATATCCCACATGGCACCAAGGATTTCACGATCATCACGGAATTCACAACCATCAAGGAGGCATGGTATATGAGTTGTCATTGATAACAGTAAATCTTTTCTCTGAGGAGAGGTGTTTTAAAAGCGACATCTCTGAGGAGATATATTCAATCCGGAGCATGCTAGATATCATGGAGTCGTCCAACGTTAATATAGATAATGACAGGTAATCCTAGGGTGATATGTATTTTGGATGATGACATGTAAGACATGGCAGTGTTGATAGGATTAACTACTACAAGTAGTTTGAAAGAAAACACAATATATAGCACATGCGATAATAAGTCCGGTTTTAGTTGATCATGTATATTATTTGAAAACCATAGGTTCAGTATGATCAAGGAGATAGGACTAGCCTTCTCTGGAATTTTCTTCAAAGTCTTGATTGTAATCAGGATCCTCCTCACTCCTGATGCTTCCGGCGTAGCACTCGCAGAACTCGGGTTGCCCTGAAATCGCGACTACGATCAATAACGGTAACACTAAAGAAGAATCAATTAGCACAAAATGGAAAGCCAAATGAGCCCTAATGTATACCAAAAAATTACAGATGAGTAGATCTCGATTTTAGACGAATTTCGGTGAAAGAATCGCCGAAATCGGAGCCAGAATGGAGAAGTTACGGCTCCTAGAAGATTTAATCAGAATTTAAATCAAGAAATTAAGAAATAGCACTGTTTATATGTGGGGCCCACGGGTGGGACCCGCTGAACAGTAATCTGGCTCCACATGAACAGTGATAGGTGGGATCCACATGAACAGTACAAATTTGGGCCGAGTGGGCTTGGATGGGTCGGATCTGGGCCTGGGTCGGGTTTGTACGGGCGAGGCTGCACAGTGTTGGGCTGCACAGTGAAGGCCTATTCAGGTTTGGGCTGGGTGGCTTAGCGGGTTCTGGGAGCTGGGCTGGCCCACTGGAGCGCGACCTTTGAACGGCTGGGCCGGCCTGGCAAGCCAGCGGCGCTCGGGCCGAGCCGTGGCTCAATCGGCCAGGCCAAGTCACGGCCTTTGGCCGGCCCATGAGAGCGCGTGGGTGCACGGGCGAGCGCTGGCGCACGTGAACAACAGAGGGGAGGGGAGAATTAGCTGGCGGCGAGGAATCGACAGTGGCGCGCACAGGGAAGCTCATCGGAGAAGCGTTCTGGTCGGGGCTCCACGAAAATAAATTCATGCCGACCTACTACGCGCTATGGAGAACTCAATTGGGCACTCACCGACTGCGACTGGCAGCGAGAACGACGCCAGATCATGGCTGGAGAGGAGGCAGCGGCGCGGCGCAACTGGACAGCACCTCCCCTGCACTGGGAGGTGCCAACCTGCACAGAGAAATGGGCCTAAGGCCTCTAGGCATCACAACACAATGGTCGGCCACGCACACAGAGCACCAGCATGCCGGTGGGGACTGCTACACGGTGGCGGAGAGCAGAGCTCACGGCGGCACGCGGCATCTAGCTAAGAGAGAGCACGGGGACACCTACACGCTATCTAGGAGGGGGTGCTAGGGGCTTGGGGTGCTCATCGTGCTCAAGGATGATGAGAAGCGGGTCGGCGATTTGTCGAAGAGGCGATGGTGGCGCTGCTCGGCTATTGGTGTGGACAGGCTCCCGTCGGGCTTCTGGTGAACGGGCAGTGGCACAGAGACGACGAAGGCCTCCTAGTACCCCTTAGCAGCACGTTGATGGTGAATGGGTGACGGCGAGGTCGCAGAGCGACGGCGAGGCGAAATGGAGAAGAAGGGCGAGAGAATGACCGGCTGCGCTATTTATAGACGAGTGAGGGAGCACGGGGAGGCGGTGCAGGCGCTGGCATCATGGGGACATCGGCAGCAAAGTGGCAGCCAACGCCTACCTTATTTCCCGGATCATGGGCATGCTCTGCACCGGCCAAGCGCGTGGGCCGCAAAGTCACGGCGCAGAGGCATAGGCAGCAGAGAAAGGGGGGAGAGAAGAGAGAGAGAGAGAGAGAGAGAGAGAGAGAGAGAGAGAGAGAGAGAGAGCGGAGAAAGGGGGGCCGGTGGGGAGAGCTTCCCGAGGAACGATGATCGGCGGAGGCGTCATCGCGCTGGAAAAGGAAGGAGGGAGAGAAGGCATGCGGAACGGAGGCCGGATCAGCGACGCGTGGACATGCGGATGGGTGAGCATGCGCGAGCTGGGCTGGCAGTGCGGTGACGTGGGCCGAGCGTGGCGAGAGAGAGAGAGAGAGAGAGAGAGAGAGAGAGAGAGAGAGAGAGAGAGAGAGAGAGAGAGAGAGAGAGAGAGAGAGAGAGAGGAAGGGCCGACGCGTGGGAGGAGAGAAGAAGGCTGGCTAGTGGGCTGAGAAAGAGAGAGGGGAGGAGAATTCGGCCCGGGTGAAAAAGAGAGGGAGAAAAGGAAAAGAGAAAAAAGAAAAGAGAGGGAGGGATTTTTGGGAATAATTCAAAATGGAAAATGTTAAATTTGAATTTTGACTTGGGATTAAGATCAACTCCATTTGGAATATTTGAACTTTGATTTGAATTTGGAATAAGATCTTTGGGGGAGGATTTGAAACAAAGGATTCAAACTCAATTTGGATTGGAGCTGAATAGAATCTAAGAGTATATTTGAAATTGAGAGACATTCAATTTCAAACCTCCACACAAAGAACCAAAGAAATCTCACACATGAACCAACTTAATGCAGAGACTATTTTGAAATTGATTCTAGTGCACTTTGAAATACCTATGCAACTTAGCACAACTTATAAATATGAATGTATACATATACTGGTATATATATACATCCACATACCTATTCTCTTAACCCACAATTAGCTTAATTAATCCTAAAAAGTTTTAATTTGAAGTGAATTTGTAATTAATTAACATGCTCAAACTCAGGATGTTACAACGACAACAAACGTTGATATGTATGGTACGCATAAAGACTAACCTAATAGCGTGTCGCTACTAAACCTAACATGTATTAGGGAATAAAAATAGGCTAGATTAAAATAGATGCTCTCTACTAATTGGATCTACAATATTTTCTCTTTCGTAGGGCATCGGGGCCCTCCGCTCGTTTGCATGTATGGTACGCTTGAGTCTATCAAGGATATCGTGTCATAGCTCATAAGGGTCTATCTTGCCCTTACCCTTGTTGAACCCGCACCCAGATCTGGTAGCCATGGAAGGGATTATGTTGGATTGTGTTAGAGATGAGGTAGCTATGGATGGGTTACCCTTATATGCATAAAGGGGGAATATTGTCATAAACTGTTTGTTGTATTCAAGGGAGATTTATTGCGATGTCAAGGTGGGTCTCAGGTAATCATGTCGCGTGTCTGTCGAAAGCGTCCGACGACAGAGAGAGAAAGAGGTGTGATATTGTAGAAGAATCGATAAGGTCACAGGCAAGTGTTTCCTCATCATTTGACTGCATGGAGCGAGGATGTGTTTCCTTAGCAAGATTAGTGTCATTATCTCATACATTGCCCCTCTAGTGTCGTACATCAAGGCTCACTTATCTCTTGACTCATTTCGTATCCACTGCGAGAAGTTTGTAACAGATGGCTCTGACCTCCTTACTATCTAGAGAGTATCTATTGGGATGGAATCAAGAGCAACCGACTCCTCTCCAGTGTCTGCTACCTTAGCTGACTGCTTCGTGGTTAGTTCATCTAGCCTTGCTTATAGTGCGTTGAACTTTCTTTGCTGGTTTTGGTAGCACAGTTTCTTGAAAAAATTCATCAACTACTTATTTTTGAATTGTCTATAAAAGTTTTCACCCATACGCCTTATGTACCACCTGCTCTTCAAGTCAGGCCACTTTGTTGTCACACTGTCAAATACTGCAATATTGCATATCCAGCAAAGGTTGCAACATCCTTACATATCTATCATGAATCAAACATATACTAGGTCAGTCTAGAACAATAGCATGCTTCACCGGCTCAAGGAATCAATACTAGCTATCCCCATTCTCGTTCTCCACAAAGGCCAACCCCGGTGGAATAACTTGGTTGTTCCTGCCTACCCCACTTGTAGACAATATCTGTCCTTTAAACTTCCCAGTGAGGAACGTTTCATCTAAGCAAATGATGGGTTGACAGTACATAAATACCTTGATAGTTGCCGCAAATGCAAAAAAAAACACGCTATAATACTCGAGGGGCAGGGTCCCTTACATCACTCGAGGGTTAATGCTTGATGCCAAAGTAACTTTTAGAGTTTCTTGCACATATTGTGATTAGTTGACGTGGTAAGTTGTCATATGATGTTTCGTATGTCACAAATCTTATCTCAATAGCCTTCTATTTCATCATCCATGCCTTGGCGTAGCGTATTGTGTACTGAAACCTTTCCTCAATAACATAGATTATTGATCACGGCTCATACTTTAGGTTGTTCACAATCTCTCCATACATCACATTGACAACAAAAATAAATGATAGGTCTCGATAGCAGAACTCTATTTCCTCAATATGATAGTTACGCTCTCTAACTATTGAGCACTCCCAGTGGTCAACCCACTTTCCCCTGAATGTGTGCACCCGCCATAGACAATCAGGCACCAAACACTTAACGTCGTACTCACTTTTGCTTGACTTCACAATCTTGAACTACCTCTCAAAAGACGATGATCAATATTTTACTACATCAATAACAACCTCATTACTAGGATACATAGCGCTATGGGACACCTCGTTCTCATGATATTCCCACAATGTTCGATGACTCTCGCTGACCACTAGCTATGAAAAATTCTGATTCCTTCACTCTACAGGAACATGAGCACTTTCCTCCTCGTCGAATGAATCATCATCGATAATAGCTTCCTCGAGCTCCTAATCCTCCCTCTCTATCTCTTCAATATGTTAGAGATGTGCTCCCCTCATCGACCACACCTCTCGGATGCATCGGCTACACATCCCCAACATCCTTCTTGTTCCCCATAGTTGCCTTGTCTAATTCATCCACCACAACTTGATTTGTTTCTGGTAATGCTTCTCTGACATTTATCTCTGTTGGATCCTTCTGATACGCCTCAGCTAGCAGCATAAGAGATCATGTTCACATGCTATATCGACATACTACCTCCAAGTAATTGTTGAATTAATCGGGATGAGCTCCCCAATATACCCTTCAGTAGCATAGCTAAGCATAACTCTTAGCTTAAGATTAGTGCTAGGGATCCAATTAAAAATAGTATATCAGTCACTTACACACGCCTAATATTATCCTGACGTTGGCTCTACTAAATCTCTTCACGATATTCTGAAATCAAAAAAATCTACACCGTTAAGATCTAACTCTCAGTTTTGTCTTAGACCTGAAGTTTGTATGTCTTTGAACGAGACATCGAGACCTGACCAAGCTGGATCCAGACCGGGCGTGTAGAGAGCCCGAGTTGTATCGGCATACTGTATTTTGCTACCGAGGACCTGCCCATCAACTATCTTGCCGGGCCATACCAGGCTGCTTATTTGAAGCAGTAAAATCGTAAAAGTAGACTGGTCGAGCTTGTCCTAGCAGGCAAACGTTAGACCTAGATTTAGGGCCAAGCCGTTGGGCTTGAGCTGGACCATTTTTGCTGTACACCCATAGAACAGACCGACGGGTCCTTTCAAAGAAAGAAAGAAAGAACAGGACAACGGACTGCGCAGAGCAATCGGGCAGCACGTTCCATGAACCAAACAAGTGTGAACAGTACTGTGCCAGGATGGGGACCAATGCCAATCATAAAAGATGGTTAGTAAGCACATCGAGGAGCAGCATTCGCGAAGGGACGTGTTTTATCATGAAAATGATGAATGGTATTTGGGAAAGAAATGATTTGTTGCGCGCAAAATAGAACTGTGGCACAGCTTGATTTGGAGTGAGTTCTAGAGATAATGAAATTGGTAATACTTAATGGTCGCCAAGCGCCTGTAGCTCAGTGGATAGAGCGTCTGTTTCCTAAGCAGAAGGCCGTAGGTTCGACCCCTACCTGGCGCGTTTACTCTTCTTGTCGGTTGGTATTTTTTCCCTCCCCTCTTGAAGAAGCTTGGCCTAGGCGTTTTGGCATTTTTATTTTAATAAGGCCCTGTTTATTTCAGATTATAAAAGCTGGATTGTGATCAAAATTTTAAAGCTGAAACAAACAGCTAAATTGTAAAAGTTGGATTCTGATCACAATCCAAAAGCTGAAACAAACAGCTGGGTGAAAAAGCTGGATTGTTACAATCCAACACACAGATTGTAACAATCCAGCAATCTGCTTTGCACCAGATTCTAACAATCCACAATCCAGCTTTTTACAATCCAGCTTTTTACAATCCACAATCCATAAGCTGATTTTCACAATCTACAGTTGAAACAAACAGGGCCTAAGTCCAACCGATAAACGAGCGGACTCACCGCGTCCTCCGCCGCCTCGCGCCGCGTGCCGCTGGGCATGGCGCGCTGCGCGCCACCTGCTGCGGGCGAACCTGCTCCCGCTCAAGTTGGGCGGCATCTTCATCTGCTTCGTCGGCCATGACCTCCCGGGCTTCCTCGCCCGGCCCTCGTCGGAGCCCACCATCTCCGGCTGGCCGACTCCCTTCCCATCACACAAGAGGGCGCTGACATGGAGGATCACTGCAACGGCCTCCTCCTGCTCGACGACCTCGTGGTTAACCGTGCCACGCGATGGTGGGCACCCCTTGCCCTGCCGCACACGGCACACCCTTGCCCTGGCCCACGTGCGTGCCGACAAAGATTTACCATGATTACGAGGTCACGCATTATGAGGTGACCGCATTCCCCTGCTTCTATTATGAGAACGCGCTTCATTGAGACCGTCTCTACTATGGTCCTGGGGATAAACACGAACTAGACCCTGCAATCGAGCAATCCGAATGGCCACCATCACCATACACCTTACAAGTGTTCTCGTCCAGTATCGGGCAATGGAAAGAGGAGACATTTGTTCGCGAAGGGGAGTCTGTTAGGACTCTCGCTGGCATGAGGTTGGTCTGCCCATCCCAAAGCCTGCATCATTACTCAGTCCATATTTATTTTAGTCTGTTTTTAGCTTCTACTTCTGTCAGAAACAGAAATCAAAAATTAAAATAAATATATTTGTAAAAAAGTAGTTTTTAAAAGTTAGAAGCCCGTTTTAGAAAATAAATCAGAAGCTGTGTGCTGAGAGGTTAAAAATATTATTGTAAAAACCAACAACTAAAATTCAAAAATAATTTTTTTAAAAAATCAAAAGCACAACTTTAAAAAAAACCAAAAACATAAGCTCAAACAAACCGCCTCTCGATCTACTGGAGAGGAGCACTCTATGTACATTGTCAAAGTGATTTTGTTACGAGGTAACTACTCACTCATTCTACATGATCATTTGATTTTTTGTTTTATTTTTGCTCTTGAGTATTTATCCAAATAGACGAGTTGTTAAACTTTTATTTTGTTTTATCAATGATTCGGTTTCGCAGAATATCCTCATCAAATGACAAGTACCATGTAATTAAATCACCGACAGGTGTGAGCAAATATCAAGACTTCTACCTTGGAAGATCAAGAAAAGGGGTGTACTTTGCCTCACTTGACGCTCAATGTTGGCTTCTAGTTTGGAGGCTTAAAGAATCGAGTGCTCAAATGGAGTGGGTGTTGATACATTACAGGGACCTCAAGCGCATGGTGCCACGTCCGAACTATGGACCAACAAATTCATGGATCCTGGATCGTACAAGGTATTAACTGTGATGAACATGATCAGCCAGTTTATCCAAACAAAAACATGGAAAACTAGAACGGAACTCTGATGATGATAATCTTCTCAGCAATGAAGATAAGGTTGGAGTGTACGGAGGTAGATGTATGTCGATCATTGGGTTTCATTCATAAAAGAAGGTCGTCTTCCGTTACCTGCACATTATAAAACAAGTAAATATATTTCTTCAACTCTAACTTCAATTAATCTATAATTAAAATACTCAAACTAAACTTAAACGATCTAAAACTCGACAAACTAGATCGGTAATCTTATAGGTCACTATCATTGATAAATTAAGATACATTTAGCTTAATTTATCAGAAACACGTGTGCACGTATGGAATCTCGACCTAGGAATAGGAGGATTTGGAGTGCTACAGCCTGTCGGCACGTAGCGAAATCATCGTTGAACTCCGCTTGTTGTACACCCCAGTTGCCTGTGCCTGTTAGACTATATTTAGACGTGATCACCCTCCTAATCTTCCCGGTTGTTGTTTCCATAAGCCGGTTGTTAAGATATGGAAGGGTTTAGCCTATTTATGTAACCTTCTGGTAAATCAATCATCATCGCGTGAATAATCTCGCTTTCATGGTATCAACGAGCGGTTCGCTCCTGCGACCCTCGCTTCCGCATCTCTAACTACCGCCGCCGCCCCTCTCTCTTCCGGCGTTCTCTCTCTCCTTCTCGCCATGGCCTCCGCTTCCCAGGGGCTCTCTCATGCCGCCGCTCTGGAAAACGCCGCCATCGAGGCCGCACGCGCCGATCTCGTCCGTCTCCAGGCCGCCAAGGCAGACGCCGCCCTCATCAATGCGGCCGAGGATGCTGTCACACGCCTGGAGGATCTCCGCGCCGCCCGGGAGCAGCTCGACGCCGACTTCAAAGCCGCTCAAGCCGCGACCGTCCAGGCCTATGCGGCGGCCCAGGCACACGCCGCCACCACTGCGCTCCATGCCCAGGCGGTGGCTGTCTCCAACATCAAGACCGCGATTCCCATCGCCCTCGATCTCACCTCGATGAACTATACCAAATGGAAGGCCCTGTTCCTCAACACCCTTGGTAAATATGAGCTGACCGACCACGTCTTGGTTGAGATAGATGACGACACCGCCGCCGATCCATATTGGGCGCGTATGGATTGCACGGTGAAATCCTGGATTTTCAGCACCATCACGTCGGACCTGATGGAGGTCGTCCACACCGGCACGCCGTCTGCCCGCGCGATGTGGCAGAACATTGAGGAACAATTCGTCGGCAATAAGGAGACGCGCGTCCTCATGCTCGACAGCCAGTTCCGTACTTTTGTACAAGGCTCTCTCACCATCACCGAGTATTGCCGCAAACTCAAAAGCATGGCGGATGGCCTGGCTGATCTCGGACACCCGGTGGAGGATCGCACCCTCGTTCTCTCCGTTCTTCGCAGTTTGAACGAGCGCTTCGAATACATGGCGGCTCTCATCAAACGCCAGCGCCCGTTCCCGTCCTTCGTCACCGTGCGCTCCGATCTCGAGCTGGAGGAACTCAACATGCTGTCCAAGGCGCCCTCTCAAGCCCTTGTCGCTGCAGCCCCTCCACGGACGACGACTTCCGTGACGCCTGCTGGTGGCGGCTCCCCTTCGATTGTTGCTGCCGTCACCTCGCCTTCCGCGGTGTCTCCTTCTGGCAGCGCGACGCTTCGCGGCAAGGGCCGTGGCCGCGGTAAGGGGCGCGGTCGCGGAGGGCCGGCGTGGCCCACCACCTTCAACCCGATGACTGGGACGTTCCAGGTGTGGCCCGGCTACAACTCAGGCGTTCTCGGCGCTCGTCCACGCGCCCCTGTTGCCGGCGCTGTCACTGGTCATGCGCTGACTGCGCAGGGCACACACGGCGCTGCACCCGCCTTCGGTCTTCTGGGTGCGCCCCCTGGCTATGGCGCGCCAGGCGCGCCGACCCCCGGCTCTGGTGCTTGGACACCTTCCCCGCTTGCTCCGTACTGGGATCAGCAGGCGCTTGCTAATTCTTTCAGCACCATGACGCTTACTCCCCCGCCGTCCAGTGAATGGTACATGGACTCTGGGGCCGATGCTCACATGACGTCTTCGTCTGGTAACCTCTCCTCCTCTTCTCCCCCTTCATCGAATTGTCCTCCTAATATTATTATCGGTAATGGGTCACTGCTGCCCGTTATCTCCACTGGCCATACTAGTTTTTCTGCCGAGCGCCCTTTATATCTTCATAATGTTCTTGTTTCTCCAAATATTATTAAAAATCTCATATCCGTTCGACAATTTACCACTGACAATTTTTGTTCTGTCGAGTTTGATCCTTTTGGCCTCTCTGTGAAGGATTTGGCAACCAGGAACGAAATCGTTCGCTGTAACATCTCGGGGCGGCTCTACTCCTTCCATGTCCCGCCTCGTGCGCTCCTGGCTGCCACCACTCCTAGCACCCTCTGGCATCGACGTCTTGGTCATTTAGGTGTCGAAGCCCTGTCTCACTTGTTTCATGCAATAAACGTGAGCTAGAACCCTTGTGTCATGCATGTCAGCTTGGTCGCCATGCACGACAACCTTTTGCTACATCCAATTCGCGTGCCATCACGAACTTTGATTTAATACATTGTGATTTGTGGACATCACCTGTGCCTAGCATTTCTGGCTATAAATATTATCTCATCATTCTTGACGACTGCTCACATTTTACATGGACTTTTCCCCTTCGGCTAAAATCAGACACATTTCAGACCATCTCACATTTTTTTGCTTATGTTGCTACACAGTTTGGCACCACTGTAAAAACTGTCCAGTGCGACAACGGACGAGAGTTTGACAACTTGACCTCGCGTCATTTTTTTCTCACCAAAGGCGTTACCTTGCGCATGTCATGTCCTCACACCTCACCCCAAAACGGTAAAGCTGAGCGCATTATCCGTACTACTAACAATATCATGCGCTCCCTTATGTTTCAGGCTAGCATTCCTTCACCATATTGGGCTGAGGCGCTCAGCACAGCTACGTATCTTCTAAATCTGCACCCAACCAAAACACTGAACTTTTCCACCCCTTTTTTCGCTTTATTCGGTATCCCACCCACCTATGATCATCTCCGTGTTTTCGGGTGCAAATGCTATCCCAATCTTTCTGCCACAGCCCCCAACAAACTTTCACCCCGCTCTTCCCTTTGTGTTTTCCTTGGCTATCCACCCGAACACAAAGGTTATCGCTGCCTTGATCTAGCCACAAACCGCATCATCATCTCTCGTCACGTTGTGTTCGACGAGTCCTCCTTTCCTTTCGCCGAACTCGGCTCGGCACCGCCTTCATCCCACTTTGAGTTTCTCGATTCTGATGAAACTAACGGGCCTCCTCCAGTTGGCCACCCTTTTTCTTCAGGTACACCTGCAGGTCCTCCCCATGTCAGCCCCGCTGCCCCTGCCTCCCCGCAGGTTGCTGCCAGCGAGGATGGAGCGGCCACCGGTGACGCCACGCCTGATGCTGCCCTCGGCTCACCCCGGGTTGCTGCCAGCATCGGGCCACCGTTTCCTGTCGCACCTCCGGCGGCTTCGCCGGCCCCTGAGCCTGGCGTCGCTCCCTCGTCCTCTGTCGCTGGGCCGACATCACCCACAGGAGCTGCAGCACCCCCTGCTGGTACTGTCCGTATCCCTCCTGTGGACAATGCGCATTCGATGCGCACTCGCGGCAAAGATGGCTTCCGGCATCCGAAAAAGGCGTTTGATCTTCAGGCGACCTCCCTGTCACCCATACCGAAGACATATCATGGTGCCCTCTCGGATCCCAATTGGCGCGACGCTATGATTGAGGAATTCTCCGCTCTTCAAGCAAATCACACTTGGGATCTCGTGCCTCCTCCGCCTGGTGTCAATATTGTCTCTGGTAAATGGGTCTATCGCCATAAGCTTCACCCAGATGGCACTCTTGATCGCTACAAAGCACGCTGGGTTCTTCGTGGTTTTACACAACGACCCGGTATTGATTTCGGTGAGACTTTCAGTCCAGTTGTCAAACCAGCTACTATTCGTACCGTGCTGTCGCTTGCTGTTTCACAGGACTGGCCCATACACCAGCTCGATGTGAAGAACGTGTTTCTCCACGGGACCCTCGCGGAGACAGTTTATTGTGCACAGCCATCTGGATTTGTGGACTCCTCTCGCCCTGATCATGTTTGTCGGCTAAACAAATCTTTATATGGTCTGAAGCAGGCTCCGCGTGCTTGGTACAGTCGGTTTGCTACTTATATTCAGTCTCTGGGTTTCATTGGTGCCAAGTCTGACACTTCTCTATTTGTCTTTCGTCGTGGCTCCGACACAGTTTATTTATTGCTGTATGTGGATGATACTATTCTCACTGCCTCTTCTACAGCACTTCTTCAGAAGATCATTGCAGCCCTCACAGCTGAATTCTCTATGAAGGACTTGGGACCCTTACATCATTTTCTGGTAATGTCTGTGACACGCAATGCAGAGGGTTTACAGTTGTCTCAGCGCCATTACATGCTTGAGATCCTTGACCGTGCCGGCATGTCTAACTGCAAACCATGCACGACTCCTGTTGATACTAGTGCCAAGTTGTCTCCAGATGGAACTCCAGTGGCTGATGCGACTCATTTTCGTGGCCTGGCTGGTGCTTTGCAGTACCTCACGTTCACCCGTCCCGACATTGCTTATGCCGTCCAGCAGGTCTGTCTGTTCATGCACGATCCGCGCGAGCCGCATTTGGCCGTGATCAAGCGCATTCTGCGCTATGTCAAGGGCACTCTAAATTATGGGCTTCAGATTCATCGCTCTCCTTCGACTGATCTTGTGGCCTACTCTGATGCTGACTGGGCTGGCTGTCCTGAGACTCGACGCTCCACTTCAGGCTATGCTGTTTTTCTGGGTAATAATCTCGTCTCCTGGTCCTCCAAACGTCAGGCCACAGTTTCTCGCTCTAGTGCTGAGGCTGAGTATCGGGCTGTCGCCAATACTGTTGCTGAGACTACATGGTTGCACCAGTTATTGGGGGAGCTTCATCATCCTGTTCGGCGTGCTACAGTTGTCTATTGTGATAATATCAGTGCAGTCTACCTCTCTTCCAATCCTGTGCAGCATCAGCGCACGAAGCATATTGAGATTGATCTACACTTCGTCCGTGACAAGGTCGCCGCCGGAGCCGTCCGTGTTCTTCACGTACCGACGTCATCTCAGTACGCCGACATCTTCACCAAGGGATTGCCTTCATCCGTCTTCACCGAGTTTCGCTCCAGTCTGAACGTCCGTCTCTGTGGCTAGTTACGACGCTCAGACTGCGGGGGGTGTTAGACTATATTTAGACGTGATCACCCTCCTAATCTTCCCGGTTGTTGTTTCCATAAGCCGGTTGTTAAGATATGGAAGGGTTTAGCCTATTTATGTAACCTTCTGGTAAATCAATCATCATCGCGTGAATAATCTCGCTTTCAGTGCCGCTCGGCGTTCATCCCATCGTCACCTACTTCCCGCCGCCTCTCTCCATCTCGCGCGTACTTTGCTTCGCGTCCTCCGGAAAGCCAGAGTCTTTCTTCCACTCGCGATGGCTGCCTGCGAAGGAGCCGCCGAAGTGCTGGCGGAACTAGACGTGCAGCAGCACAGCCTGTTCCCTGAGGCGATGCTGTACAACCAAGGATTTTGAGGTCCTGAACGGCCTTTCTCGCGTGCATGCCCGACAAGCGGCTCACGGCAGCCGCCGTGCTCAAACACCCATTATTCGCCAAGGTCGACGCACTGGCGCTGCCAAAGAGGACGTGGTGCCCAAGAAGAAGGAGCTGCTGGTCATTCCTCTGGCTTCGCCTAAGAGATGAAACCTGCATTGCGCGTGATTCGAGAGTCCTTTGATCGTTGTAATGGCTACTGTAGCTTAACACACTTGAACAGCCATGCTTCGATCAAAAAATTAATGAAAACTCTTACTGAATAAGAATAACACGTGATAAAACGTGCATGCAACTAAAGCCTAGCACGCACGATTGTTTGAAAGAAACAGTATAGCACGATTAATGGAGTAATCATTTTCAAATGGCGGAATCTCTGGGGAAAAATCGAAGGGTGTTCAACAATCTCAGTGAATCCATAACACAAGTTGTGCAATTCATTAGAGATTACTAGCGCATCAACCTGTGCGATTGCACAGGCTAGAAATTTAGCATACAACTGAATTTTAGATATTTATGTTAATAATAATTGTATGTTAAGATACATCAGCTATTTATATTTAAATATTAGAATATAAAATATAAATGTAATTTTTATTCATAATATTGAAATCATATTTATTATTTGTGAATAGATCTAATTTATAATTTTCATTTTATGTGTTATGCAAATTGATTTTTATTTGTTTCTTGATTTTTTGAAATTATTATTATTTTTAATATTGTCACCGTATCTCATATTATTTTTTTGAGATACATTATAAATTCTTTGATATTACTTTTATGTGATAATCCGTAATATGTTTGCGTTCTGTTGTTTTAATTTTGTAATATCTGATTGGTATATTTTAATTGATTTGGAAAAATGTGTTTATTGCTAACGTAACTAAGTTGGAGTTTGCTAACGTAACCTTGTTGGACAAAGGATATCTATAAAAAAAAAGGAAAGATCAGGAAGGAAGTAGTCTTAGAGTTGGACTCTGATTTGTTTTTTAATCTTTTGTTTCTTCTGGTTGTTGATCTATGGTTACAGTTAGTCAATCAATCAATTCGACGGTCGGATGTTTTGCTTTTTTATGAGAATTTCTAGAATTTTTCTAGAATTAATGTGGAGGCACTAAAAGGAGCCTCCAATTAGTAAATATAAGACTGCACACAATATAGCGGAGCCCATCAGACATAGAGCAAAGCCCTGCGTTAGCCCATGGGTCCAATCCTTCTAACAGAACAGATCCATTAGCCCATGAGTCCTTCCTTGGGATGACCCTCGCTACTAATCCCGATCAGATGGTATTGTGCCGCTCTATCGAAAGACGCGAAGGGCAACCTAGAGGTCTAGATAGAGCGCGATGCGTTTTATATGATATGGCTCACATGTGGCAGCAAGTCCCACATATCAGATGACACCTTACCTCCTCTCCATCTCTTCAAACCGTTTCGAGGAAATGCCAAAGAGAAGACCCACCACGCCATCCCATTGACACCACCAAATCCCACCAACCACCACCACCTCCAACACCTCTCCAAGCTAGATCGCATCACCAAATGGCCACCTCATGCTGCCGCGAGGTCCTCGCCCTTCTCTTCACCGATCTCGTCAAGCTCACCTTCTCCTTCGATCGCCTCTACCAGCCCTCCAACCCCAGCAATGTTGAGGACGTGGAAAATGGTGGTGGCTCAGTATGTTCCCCAAGTTAGGAGACTCCTCGTCAGGGACGCCCAATGGTGGTGGGATCAGGAAAAACCTTACCGGTAAAGTAAATTTATCGGAGGTCACCAGTATACCCGATTTCTTAGAGATATCAAATCTACCGAAAATTTACTGGACAAATTAAAAAATATTTTTAATTTTTTTTGCATGATTTCCCTAAATTTTAGTTCCGATTCAGTTTATCACAAATTACACATAAGATAATATCACAAACTCATAGCATATTAGAAAGGTTCATTACATCAATAATAACAATATCATCCTTCATACAAAAGTTGTTAGATATGTTTAAGCAAAATGATGGACATAGACCAAATTGTACATCAATCACATTACAGATCCTTAAATTATCTCCGGGGAGGGAGGATTTGCATAGTAAAGACATACATTAATATAACTGAAAAGTAAAATGAACTTAAATAGGAAGTAACAAACAAAAGCTGACATATATCTGAAATGACAACAGAATAATGATTGGTTTCAGTTTCACTCAGCAACCTACCAACTAAATGAACTTTTGAAAGTCCTTTTGGGTGATCACTTCAATTATTCATAATGAGAATGTCTGAAGTGGCAATTTTAGCCCACATCGCAGAAATAACAATTCATCAGGGCACCTAAAAAGTTCAAATTTAAATGTCGACCACAAGATTTAAACAAAAATTAAAACAAACAATAGTTGTGATGGTAAGTCAACAGTCAACAAGGACAAAAATGATCATGTGAGTCCATAAACTGTTAGGAATTTAGCGGAAGTATCACCAGGATCATCAAGCCAAGCATAAGATTAACACACAAGACACGATATTTTTTAACGAAGTTCGGCCAAATTGCCTACATCCTCGGTGTATGACTACGGGCGCTCCTCCCCAACTGTTTCGTCTTGCCATGGTTACAATGATGATGCCTTCTATTTAAAGGCCCAGAATTAGGAGTTCGACTACAACTTTAATCGTAGTCCCACTCAATTACAACTCAAGTCTATCTGTAACCTACCATGTACACATATTCGACACATATTCCAACAAACTCCACCTTGACGAATATGCACGTCAACTTGAGTCTGCCATGTGTGAACCTCCGTGTACCTAGACTTGAGCCGTCTATCTCTGCTGCTCATCCTGAACAGTCCGACGAGGATGCCTCGCCGCTAGGAACGTATTCCGCAAAATTTGCAGCTCCCACCTTCATGAATTCACCTTTCAACTTGTATTGATGACCTCCCATCTTCTCACCTATCATCACAGTCTTGCCATCCTGCATCACATTCAAGGTCTTCTTATCTGACATCGCCTGATATAGCCAACCTTCTTCATGCAGAAATCCAAGCGATATTAGATTCTTCGTAAGTCCCGGCACATGCCGCACACCCTCAAGTAGCACTTCTTGTCCATCATACATCTTCAGTTTGATATCGCCGACTCCCATAACACGGTAACCCGTGTCATCTCCCAAGCGAGCAAGACCAAAATCACCTTCAGAGTATGAAGAGAACCACTCCTTGTTTGATGTTGCATGATATGAACTCGCCGAATCTAACAGCCATGCTTCACCATAAGACTTTTCACTTGATAGTACGAGAAGATCACCATCGCTATCCGAGTCATCTTTTTTGGAAACCACAATATTTGCCACGCCCTTCTTCAGTTCTGGACAATCTTTCCTTACATGTCCCCAATCCTTGCATTTATAGCACTGTGGCCCCTTCTTCTTCTTTTTCTTGTTAGTCTCCCTACCTGGATCACCTTTGACCAACAAAGCATCTCCAGATGAACTCTCACCAGCATTGTTCTTCCTCCTTTGTTCATGAGCAAACAATGCCGCAAGAATATCATCCACTTTGACTGCCTCTTTACCATACGTCAATGTTGTGACCAAGTGCTCATAAGATCTTGGCAAGGAACACAGAAGAATAATCGCCTTGTCTTCATCATCAATTTTCACCTCCACCTTCATAAGATCAGCGACAACTTGATTAAAGACGTTTACGTGCTCAGCAAGATCTGACCCCTCCTGCATCTTCAGCCCATACAGTTTTTTGCTTCAGATACAGCTTTCGAGTCAATGTCTTGGACATGAATTGATCATCTAATTTATCCCAAATCTTCTTAGGTGATGTTTCATCCATGACATGGTACATGATCTGATTGGAGAGACACAACCTTATTGTCGCCGCTGCTTATACTTGCATCTCTTCCCACTTGTCATCATCTACCGTGACTGGCTTCTTGTCGCTAAGAGCCTTCAGGATCCCCTGCTGTGCTAGCAAGTCCTTGACTCTTGTCTGCCAAAGCCCGAAGTTGCCAGTCCCGTCAAATCTCATCACCTCGAATTTGGACGCCATCGACGTCATCTGCCTGTTGCCGCAAACCGCCGAATCCCGCTCACGTGTACCTCACGTGTGCTGAACGCGCCTTTGCACGCTCGTACCTGCGCCCCGCGTGGACGCACCGTCACGCACACGCCGAACCGCGCGTACGCCCGCCTCGTACACCGCTCGTGCACGATCCGCCGCTCTCAAGCCCCGTCGACAACCACGCCGCTTGCACACGATGAAGCCGACCCGCTCGATCGCCGCCCGTCGTTCGCCGTCAACCGCCACAAGCAATGGTTCACGATCAGTCTGATTGCAATTTTCGCAATCTCGTGGACTTCATTCTCTGGTTACCTTGCGTTCTGTTTCTGTTGCGCGCTGCACTCGCACGCCTTGTATTTATTACCCAGCCCAGTCGGCTCTTGACCAACTCCAAGTCGGTACCCAATCGGACACGCCCACCCAGCTCTCGCGAGTGCATGTCCAAGCCACCGAGCCGAACACGCCCGCTGAAAGCGACACGAACTCCAGCATCACGAGCCCGCCTCTTTTTTAATGCCACAGCCGAGCTTCCTAGACCTCTGGAACCGAGCCGATCAACGTTGACTGTCGTGCGGTACCAATTCGACCACCTGGACTGGCTACCTCAGCCATGCATGATGCGTGGTAGAGCCCACCTGGGCCTTCCGTACCGAGCCAGCCACAGGCCGAGCGCCTCCTGCCCAGCTGCATAGTCTTGTGCGCATGATCTCCACGGGCTGTCTCCGTCCGCCACATCGCATATGCTGGACCACCACCGACGCCCGTCACCACGCCTGGCCTGGCCGCCCATGTGAGCCAATGCCTGCTGACCCTGTCCCACGCACCTGTCCGTCCGCGTCTGGCTTTGGCCGCCCGCCCGTGACGCCCAAGCAGTGGCCTGATCTGTATTGAACGCGCCTTCACGGCTTGGTCACCTCGCCACAAAACACGCGCACAAATCTCCTGGAGCTCCAGACCGTCTCGGCCTTATTCAAAGCCGCGTGCAAACTCCAGCCGATCACCATGCAATATTTTAATCCCATATGCATACATGCTTTGCTAGAAGACACACATCACATAAGGCCATGCACGTGTGCCCTCCAAAACCAATCACGCTGGATTTTTAAATCCAAATAGTGTGCATGTCTCCCATGCACCCTACATGCATGCATACAAGCTGTTGACCAAGCCTTGCCGATTTCCTTTTTTCTTTTCTCCGTTCCTCACCACCACGGCCCGCGCGCTGACTCCTGGGCCGGCCAGCTAAACTAATTAGACACCTGTTCGGCCACGTCTCGGAACCAGCCGCTTCCTGCTGCAGCTCCACGTGTTCCACCTCAGGCCAACACAGCCGAACGCTAAACGAGTCCGCACGAGTCCACGTCAGCCACGCCTCACGAGCCTCCGAAGTCCACCGTGATTTTCGCCATCGCTATCGCTGCTCCACCTTGAGCAAACAACAGCCGCTCCGATCTAGATTGATCGCCCGTCAATCAGACCGTGAGTCGAAGCCGCTGCCTTATCAACAACGTCTTCCAGCCGCACCGTCGAAACTGGCCGTCACGTCTGACTGACCACTATCGAACTACAGCCCCCAGCCGCTATCAACCTGATCTCCACGTCTGGACGGATCCCTATTGATGCAGCCCATCGGACGGTTCAAGCCGCCGCGCTTGAAGTGTCCGAATCCACCGACCGAATCGTTGATCATCGCCATGCTCCACCTTGCGCCGTCCTTCCCCGGACTAGTGCAAGCCTTGCGCGGTGTGGAACATATCCTCGTGCCTTCTCTTGATCTTTCTTCATGGCTCTGGTACCACTTGTTAGGAATTTAGCGGAAGTATCACCAGGATCATCAAGCCAAGTATAAGATCAACACACAAGACACGATATTTTTTAACGAGGTTCGGCCAAGTTGCCTACATCCTCAGGGCATGACTACGGGCGCTCCTCCCCAACTGTTTCGTCTTGCCATGGTTACAACGGTGGTGCCTTCTATTTAAAGGCCCAGAATTAGGAGTTCGACTACAACTTTAATCTTAGTCCCACTCAATTACAACTCAAGTCTATCTGTAACCTACCATGTATACATATTCGACACATATTTCAACATAAACAAACAAAATCAGAACATCCTGGTGAATATAATTTGGTCAGGGACACATGCAATCACGAGGACAGGTTAGTTCCTGTTAAAAAATCAGAAAGCTGAAACAACCTGTCATTGGTGCCCACTGCAAAGACACCTCTTTTCCCTTATCTAAAAACTAAGGACATCTCTTTGATATGCATTATTGCATTGCAAATTTCCATTCCTAACATATGGGCCATGCATGCAAGCATGCAAATATTGATACGCTGATTTCTGAACACCTAAGACACAAGAGTTAATTAATCATTACACATCGTGACCACACCTAGGCGGGAGCGGAGTGCGGGACGTGGATATCGGCCGGGGAGGGCGTGTCGCCGGGCGTAGACGTGTAGTTAAGAGTGAGGTGACAACCTTCAGGGTGCCGACGTGCAGAGGCCTGCTGGAGCCTAAAGGCGGAGGGGCGGAGCAGGGCGCGCAGCCGCGCAGGAGGTAGAGGCACATGGGTGGCGGCGGCTGGGAGTGAGAGAGCTCAATACTGGCCTGCTGGGAACGAAATGGGCGATTGGCCGGGCGTTGGCATGGAGCACTAACCTAATTTTTTTTGGACCGGGCCACACGAGGGATCTGGTTGGGCTGGCCAGCGGCAAAATGAATATTTGGCCGAAAATTTTTGTCCGGTTGTTTTTTTTCAGTAAATCGGGTTTATCAGCCGTTTACCGGCGGTAAGTTTTTCCCAAGGTGGGACACGAGCTATGGTTGGCAGCAGGGTAATAGTTTGGCGAGAAGGGAACTCCAGCGAGGGAGCTCCTCTGTGGCGGTAGAGGGGATGGCGTGGCCGTGGGAGGATTCACAGAGGCAAGGCAAACCTAGATGTCCAGGATAGCAAGGCCGGAGAGGCTTTGCTAGGGATATCAAGGGAGCAACGACGTGTGCTATCACTACCAAAATGCGAACCATGTCATCTGCATCAACGATCCTGGCAGTCTCGAGGTCGTGGCAAATGGCCACGGATACCCCCTGCTGCACAGTGGCATGGCACCACCTCGATGTCTGCCCCGCGCCCCGACCACAGCGCGGCGGCGTGCCCAACCCCGCCGCCCTTCCCCAGCCTCAGCAGCAGCTGTGCAACCAGCATGCCATGCTCGGGAGGGTGCATGCCGGTGCTATGGGTGCTCGATTTATGCGGTGGCGTGCTCCCAACCAGCAGATGCCGGAAGAAATAGAGAGAAGAAAGAGGATAGAGGTTGACGTGTGGACCCGTTCTTATTTCTTTCAATAATTTACACCTGAGCCAAACGGTTGCCACATGCCATCTGACATATGGAGCCAGTGGCAAAAACATCGGATATCTTTCTTTTAGCCTGCTCAATGCTGTAGTATTGAAAGTGCGTATATTACATTCGATACATGCACATTCACACCTCACACGTACTCTAAGACACATGTTAGACCAATAATTTATACAATAACCTATTAAATAGACTCTCGAAGCCAATGATTCTATAAGCAACAGGCATATCGTGTTCTCATTGTGGTCTAGTGACGTTCGAGATTGTCTTTAAAAAATCTATTTACGAGGGTAAGTCCTGGTACAAAGTTAGGAGTCAAACTCCCAGCCAATAGTTCACTCACTGACGAAACAACCAAAACGCTATGAGAGTATTCGCCCGGTTTGGATATATGGTTTTACAGATGAGGAGGAAATCAAATACACGAGGCTAAATAGACTTTTTCCAAAAAGAAAAAGAGGCCAATTAGTCCTCAGGAAAAACGGCCCAACGAACTGGAAATTCAGTCCCCAAGGCCCAATCTCACTCATATTCTGCCCAACACCCTTCCCTCAAAAAAAAAAAAAAAATGTTGCTCCACACTCGATCCCGACTACAGTGCCACGTGCTACCGTAAAAATCGACACAGTTCCTCAAGTCGCCGAGCGCGGAGGAAGTGTCGCCCGCCCGCCAGTGCTTGCCGCCGCGAGTCGCGGAAGCGTCGCCGGACGCCGCCGAAGGCCACACCTGTGCGGAGGTGTCCTCCGCCCCGCCCCTCGCCAGGTTGTGCCCTCACAACCTTAGCAGTTAATTTAGCGATGAATGAACTTGAAATACTGATCGAGTGAAACAAGTCTAAAATTTAGGGATGTGTTTTCCTTCTGTTTTTATGATGCGTAGGAACTTAGGATTTAGGATACAGGTAAATCGTAGCCATGAGGATATCAACACATTTCCCTTCAATATCCATGGAGAACGCCCCCATAGTCAGCAGGAATTGGAGCTATTCACATTGAACCAAAGAAACCACCTACCGAGCTTTCGATAGCAGCAGGAATTGGAGCTATTCACATTTAACTAAAGAAACCACCTACTGAGCTTTCTGAACCAGCTCTATACTGCTCTACTTATTTGCCTATGACACACTCTTCGCATCAGAATAGAAGATGGGGTAACTGGAGGCACGCAGTGGCCGTTTGTATGTCAGATCTCTGCTAAACATTTCGACTCCTGACTTGCCAAGTTTAAGCTACTTGACTTGACCAGTAATATAATTTTGATCTTTCTTGCAGAATTTGAATTACAACTTGCTGCTTCATTATTTCACACTCTTGAATGCTTGGGCCTGGAGTGACTATATAGGGTGGTATTCTTTACATAAATGATAGAAGGTAGATTGCAGGGCATTTATATTTGATTCCCAGAATTCTTTCCTTGATACAACTGAAGGCTATGTCCTCATTCTCAGCCGGCCATGGACGTCGACCCAAGAAGAAAATATATCACCGTGAGCCTGTACTTGACAAGGCCATGGACCTCCAAAAGAAGCCTGCCCTCCTCCTTCGTCTCCATGAGCTCATTTTGGGCCTTTTGGCACAAAAGAAAGGTTCACTACTTGTACGTGACCTCAAATAGGAGGTTGAGTTTGTCCAAAAATGGAACTTTCTTTCACTTATCGAGCGTCACCCCAATATCTTCCATATCTCTGGTGGATGTGTTTCCCGAGAGCCCATTGCTGTCACACTTACTGAGAAGGCCAGAGAGTTATCCAGTGAAGAGACTGAAGCACAAGAGCTAATGGAGCCAATCTTGGTGAGAAACCTAAGGAAGCTACTGATGATGTCAATGGACTGCCAGATTTCTCTGGAGAAGGTTGAACTAATCCAGTCTGAATTGGGCTCACCCAAGAACTTCAGAACTACTAGATTCCAAAGTATCCTGAATTTTTTCGATCTGTGATGTGAAAGGATTGGACCATTACTGTTTGGATAGTTGGGACTCTTCACTGGCAGTCACAGCACGAGAGGAAAAATTGGATTTTGAGGGTTTCCAAATAGCCTGGAGAGGGATTCCTAAAGATGGAAATATCTTTGATCCCTTTGCTTTCAAGTTAAAGTACCCAGCGGGATTTAGGCCAAACTGAAAGTACCTTGAGGAGGTGGTCAGGTGGCAGAAGATGGCATTTCCTTCACCTTATTTGAACGCTAGACGAGTTGAGCCTGCAACACCACGGGCTCGAAAGCGAGCTGTGGCTGTTCTGCATGAGATTTTGAGCTTGACAATGGAGAGGCAGCTGACATCCGATAAGCTGGATGTATTCCACAATGAGTACAGGCTGCATTTTGGATGGCTTACTTAATAATACTCCATGCAAGCTACCTCTTTGTTTAGTGAAAAATCATGGCATATTCAACATCACTAACAAGGGAGCAAGAAGTACTGTCTTCCTCAAAGAGGCCTATGACAATAGTAACCTCATTGACAAGTGTCCTTTGTTGAACTTTCATGATCGGTTTGGATCTTTATTGGCTGACCGTGTTCCGACTCAAATATTCCTTTGGCAGTATAATTGCAGTGTCAATTTACACCTGAGAAGGTAACCTGCAGCTGATGCATCTATTTAGTTGAAACTCAGGTCAGCTTACTTAAGCTCATTTGCACACAGCACTCATATGTATGTCCTTTGTAAAATGGGTGTTTCTGCTGCTAAAGAGAGAATTAAAGAATTGAAATGACCAGTTTCTCATCATCAAATGTGAAGCCCCCTCCGGAATCAAGTGTCAGCTCTACAGATTTGACAACAGTCCATTGTTGTACCAGAAGTCATATATTCCATTCCCACCTATGTAGACTTGGAATTTAGGGGACAATATGGTTAGGTTTAGGAATTTTAGGATTAGCTCCTGTTATGAAGCTGATATAGTGTTGTATTTTACCGGGGTTTCTCTTGCTTAGTTGTATGCTTTTAATTCACTACTAGCATCATTGTACATTTACTTCCATCTATTGAACCATTGGTTAATGGTAACAACCCAGGCCGGTATTGTTTCTCAATCTTTTCTTATGTTTATTTCTTCATCCATACACAGGCAGAAAACACCTATAAAATGCTTTGGTTGTTATCAGTAGCAGAAAATTTCGTTCCATATAACACATCAAATGGTCTGCTAGCTTCTGAATTTGTTGACAGTGCTAACCTTTGATGGAAGGAATTTTTTTTATTATGCCGAGACTGCAGCAGAACTTATGGCATCTGTGCTAATTTTATGTCCTCCTTTAGTGTTGATTTTAGTCTTAACTTCATATATAGTTTTCCGGATGATTAAGATTGAACCTGATTAGTTATGAAATAATGTCAGCATCCCTATTTCAGCTGTCTGCTTTGTTGATGAATTAAACTGCAGAGGATGGGCATGATTTTTTGTGCTTATGCTCACATGTTAAGAACACATCAGTTGACACAACAATGTATGTACATTATTGTTATTTTTAATTTCATGTGTTAATGGATAACAGTTTGCTTTATGTTATTGTTATCCATGTTAATAGTTCTTTGGATTTATGTTTAAAAAATGTGTAGTACTCTAGCTAGCTTCTAGTTCACATGTTGATTATGATTTAAAAGCAACTTTGATAAGACATCTTAGTGCTTGATGCTGTCACTTGTCAGGTTATTTCGTGTCAGAATGATACATTCTGCAGTTGTCAAATAATGAGACTTTCCAGTGGAGTGCTCTGAAAGACTGGACAGTGAGTGAATGCTATCCTATAAAGCCTTTAGGCTACATGGTTGCTTGGTGCTGAATAATGATCAATGAAATTGGGGGCACTCACTCAGTGTTGTTGATCTGGGGCCAGATTCTAAACAGGGGAAGCTTTAGCAATGGTTATGCCAACCCCGACAACAGGCTAATAATAGGCACACGTTTGGATTCTTTTCATACTTCCTACAATATATCGAGTATGTTCTGATTTCTCTGTATCAAAGTGGCTGTCCAGAACCCAAATAGAATATCTTGGCGGGAGATCCATTGGTGATGTTCTCCAGACTTAACTGCAACGCTAAACCGAGCTATCAGTGGGATCCATTGGAATAATCAGATGGGCATATGCCAAGTAAAGATCGATCGACAAAATTATGGACGGTGTGGACACACTGAGGTGAAATGAGGCTAACTGGCTGCTGCTCAATTATAACCCATGAAAGTGAGGAGCATATATGGGAGCAGTGATTGGGACCAGATTCTGCAGACACCAAGAGAGCACCCATAATGATAGTTGTCATGAGCCTGGTAAGATGCATTAGTGGCTGATAGTTTAGGCAGGCCTATCCTGAAGTCATACAAACAATGGATGGAGACTAGACACCTTTTTCTGATCCTTATTTCTTCTAGTAAGCATTTATGCCTCCCTCTGCAGTAGCCTTTCCATTTGTTCTTACTTCGACAACTTGCATTGGCCTCTTTTAAATCTGTTGGCTCTATTATTGGCCACCAAGAGCACATGCTTTACTTTGCCCCTCCAGTCACCTTCAGCCTCCAGTGACCCCATCTGGATTTCCAAGTTGATGCGTCTTTCTTGTACACCAGTCTTTCCCTGCCTGTCGCTGTCCTTCAGTAGCATTACCTGTTCGATAAACAACTTTTGTGTGTTTCTGGGACCTGCCTTTTTAAGTTGGCAACTTCCACAAAATCACAAGAGTTATCACTGCTTCAGAACCGGACTTTAGGAAGCTACCATTATCTTTACTTGTCCTTCATTTTGATTCGCATACTTACCACTAGATTTGGACCGAAATCTTATTTTACGCTCCCAATTAGGTGGATTTCTGGTTTCTTGCAGCTTATTGCTCAACACATCATTGTCTTGTTGATTTATGCGGGGTGCCTGTATGTTTGTTGTTGGTTCTTAGCTTTTACAGTGGGAATCTCTTTACTTTTTTTTCTGCTCTGAAGTAATAATTTCTCAAACTTTAGAGAAAGTCGGTGCCAGAGAAGGCCCCGTGTATTGTGTCGTTAAACGTCTCTTTGATGGTTGAATGTCGCAATTAGGTTGACCAGCCCACACCGCCCCTGTTTCTGTCATCATTCACCTAGTGTCTATCCATTTGGAGGGGAGAGCACCTCGTTTAGGTCGTCTAACATTTTCTCTTTCTCTTGCTTGAATGAGTAAGTTGGCGCTTAGCGAGCAAACAGCCCTGATTTGAACATCGGTGCCTGCTCAGCCATCACCATCCATCCTCCCGGACAAAAGTCTGGACTATGTATCAGCATCATGCTGGAGTCTGGTTTCTTCCAACTCCTCCACAACCTCCGATAACAAGTCATTTTTATAGTTGTCTCATCTGAAGAAAGTAATGTGTGCATTGATATGTCCGTGTGGGGGGTCCATCGTGGCCTAGGCGTAGCCTTGTGTGATTTGTTAGGTTCAGATTTCGCAATCTGGGCATACAATCGGGCTGTCTGTCTGTCCCACGTATCCAATCCCTTGGTAGTGTTTTCAAGCCTTCCTTGTCATGTTGACAAGTAAAGACATAAGCATATTATTATTATTATTCTAGCCCATTACTGAAGAAACATATTATACCATGTCAATCAACTGAACATCGTGAGTGGGAGATGAGATGAATCATTCCATCTTCAAGTAGCTGTCCTCAAACCCCACAGCGATTTCACCTGTCCTCAACTGATCCTCTCGTCCACCCTCCAAGTAATTGTAACCAATCGGAGCTCCCACCGCGTCACCCGCTCTGATTACTCGAGGGGCGACTCCACCTTCAACCCAACTCCCGCTCTAAAACAAGCTAGATCCGGCCACCGCCGTTGCTGGCCGCTAGCGACGGCCCCGAAGCCGGGGCATAGCGATCGCGTCCTCTACCCCTGTCGTTCTCTTTTTCCTCCTCTACCCCCACCCCCTCCCCCCCACTGACTGCTCTTTTGAGGTTGCTTTTCGACCATCCATGTCTCCAGCTGGCTAGATCCGAGTGTCCTTAGGCTAGATCTACTACCGGCAGCATCAGATCCACGCTCGGAGGTCCGGTAGTGTCATGGCAGCGCTGCTCGTGCGTGTTTCCCTCTTGGATGGCGATTGCGGCGACGGCTTGCATCTTGGGCGCGTTCTGCGCCTTCTTCGTCGGCCTGCTTGGGCAGATCCATCGTGGGCTGCACCTACCTTTGATGTCGTCAGCCTTCTGTTGCCCAGTGGTGCCAACTGGCCACCTTTGGATAGGTTGGCTAGCACTTCTGCCTCGAGAGGGTGCGGGTGGGATCTGTGGCCGGGGGGATCCAGGGCTGCGCCGCCAGTTGCGGTTCTGCCCCCCCACTGGCTACCCCTTGGCGTGGGTGCGCCATTAGCCTGGTCTGGTCGTCAGTGACCCCCGATGCTCCTCGCAGTGGTCGGTCGTTGCTTCAAGACGATATTGGTGTTACCCTGGCGGCCATGTTGTGTTTTGATGCGGGCTAAGGCTTCGTCCCCAGTCGTCTTTTATGGCGGATGTTGTTGTGCTCTTGTGTTGCTGCCTGTTCTCTTGCAGGTGGTTGGTCTGGTCAAACCTTTGGCTTCTTGGGTCGTGCCGTGGTCGGGGGGTGGGGGGAGCTAAGGGAGAAAGTCCTGACAGGCTTCATGCCAATGTCGGCTGCAGTGGCGCCCACGGGCGTCATAACCTCCCTGGAGGTGCGTGGCACAAAGCTTCCCTTGGGATCTCTCTGGGTGAAAACTCTATCTGGCTTCCCAGACGAACGGCGGCAGCTCATACACTGCTACCTTCCTGAAGGCATCATTTCGGAGAATCTTTGCTATTTTGTGCTGCATCTGGCGGCACTCTTTACAGGGCACACCATCCTCCTCTGTTGCTCTGTCCCTCTCCTGGTCGGTGGGGCTCCCTTCACCTTTCAGCACTTCGTGACAATATCTATGCTCCGACATCCTAGGAGCCGTCTTTGCTTGCGGTTTGGCATGGAGGTCGTCAACCGAGTCGGGTAGTCAGGCGTGGGAGCAGGGCTCCGCCTGTTAAGTTGTCGGGGTGTTCTGATTGAGGTGCTAGCATGGCATAATTGCTTGCGGTATAGCGTTGCTAGGTGTGAACTCTGTCTATTGTGTGGTCGCCGGATTGTAGCTACTTTCTGTACCTTCGTCGTACTGTTGTTATAGGGGATTCAGGGTTTATTTCTTTCTTCTTCTTTGTGTCACGCGTGAGCTGGGCTCCGCGGATTGTAGCAACGCATGTTAAGGTTTTCGGGCCCGGTTTCTCTTGTAAACTAAGTCACTCTCTCTACTTAATGCACTGGCGCACAACTTTCGTGCATGTTGGAGAAAAAAATCATTCCATCTTCAGCTCACTACCAAACCCACAAGCCACCCGGTCAATACATTCAGGTAAGCATTTGAGATAGATTATTACAATACCAGATTACATAGTTTATTCCTTCTTGCAAATTTTGTAGAGACACTTGGTGCTGGAGCAATCATATTCATATCTTATCGGTTGGGATTAGTAGCTGATTTGTTTAATCAAATCCTAGGGTGTAAACATTGCACTGGCTGCGGATTATAGAATGCAGTGGTAAAGATGAACTGATCGACTTTGGCAGGAAAGTAACGTCTACTAGCTACCATCATGCACAAATCAAGTTGTAGTGCATTCTAGGTCAAGTTTTGTTAAAGCTGATGAGCTCTTTCGGTCTGGGTGGCTTGTTGTGGAACAAGATGAGGTGATGGCCACCCTAATGCGCTGCTCTAATGCGATTAGTTAGGGTCTTTTGTAACTGTGAATGGTGAAGAAGTCATATGCGTCCGTGGCAGTGACTTGTGCACCGCAAGCTGCATTGTGTCGCTTCTGATCTGAATGATGGTGCCAACAGGTGTGTGGGGCTGCCGGTTCTGCTCTTGTCTGCTGCTGCTGCCTGCCTGGTGAAGCCATGCACCTGCATCTTTCTGCCATCGAAAATGTTCTCGGGGCCATTTGCTTTGGTGCGCATGCGTTAGGTCTCTGTATCTTTTGCTCCCTTCAGCATCAATGCACTTTAACCCCACACAAGCAACTTTGTGTACAATCCCTAGAGCTTTCTCCTGTTTCTTTCCCTCCTGTCATGTTGCAACAATTACAAAGGCGATTGATGCCATGGGAGGCTGCATAAATCTATGGAAAGGGACGTGTGTGCATAATCGCGCACAGCACACACACCTCTATGATCTATCTATCTACATATAATAGAGCTTCTTTTTCTTCCTTTGTCAGTTTTTCTTTGTGTTTGTGATCCATGACTCCAGAGCCTGACGCGAACATTGGCGGCATCCTGGCGCACCAACTACACCATCCGGCCCCTTCTTTCGGCAGCACTGCATGCGTCTGCGCACGACTCGTGGCCGCGGAATGGAATAGGCTTTTGGCATTTGCAAGGAGAGGCGGGATGCACCACCCCATTTTCAGTGGCCAGCGTTCAAAACCAGGCACCAGCCAAGTGAGGTCCTCGGGATGAGGTGAGGTGAGGGTGTCCAGTGAGATGTTTGGTCAGGCCATGACTCGATCGGACTCCAGGCACTAATGTTGTCCGCAACAGTGATGCTAGGATGGACCTTTCTTCCCAGTTTCATAAGGATCGAGATCGTAGGATCATGATACTATACATCGATCGTAGCTATACTACAGTGATATAGATATAATTCTAAAGATCATATAATCTCTGGCACGACGACCCGATCGAAGTTCTACATAGGATTAATATTCTGACAACCTCAGGATGACCCGTAGAGGACAATGGCGTGAGTACATAGGTGTTGTGTTGTAGGACTTAGGAATTATCTATCTATTTATGTACTGTCGATGACGCGTGGATCCCTTGGTCGATCTGGGACTGCGGTGATGGTGTCTGTTGGCAACAGTTTCTTGATCTCGGAGCATGATCATGCATGCATGCCTCCGGGCAGGCACCACCCGTGGCAGCCGATGCCGTTGGCGTGGGTGGCGGTGTTGGGTGGCGTGGCGTGGGTGCAGGTGCTGTGGGTGGTGCTCGGGAGGCTGAAAGAGGCAGCAAGCTCATGGGGGCTTCGACTTGGCCTTTTCTCCCCACTATTGCTAGCTACGTGATCCCAACAATCCATACCTAAACTGGTCCCCTTCCCTTTACAAAAGTGGGAAACGACAGAGAAAATATCTAGAAATTGTTGAATTATCAGGAATGGACGCCAGCTACATTGCTGCAATGATAATGTGCGTGTATGAGGAATCGGTTCCTTTCCATTCCTTTGAACAATAGCTGCTTCTCTTCTTTCGATCGCAAGCCGTTTGATCCGAATTGAACGGTTGGTGCAGAGACGAGTTCACAACCGTATCTCGAGGATTGATTCTTGTAAACAATAGGCTAGCTGCTATATTATTTGTTCATGCTAATTGAGTGGGACGTGCACACGGAGTCGCACCACGCATGACACGACCGCTGCCGTCCGCAACTGCCTCTCGCAACGCGGAGCGTGCGCACCCGAGGCGTTGCTTCGAGCCAAGGCAAGCAAGCTCCCCGTTGCATATCGCATTGGGAACTTCTTTCCGTCTGAGCGACCTTTACATCATGTTACTTAGACACTCGTGTATGATTTTTTTCACCGAGTTTGACCCTTCGAATTTGAGTTGAATTCTAATACCTATATCAGATTTCGAATTATATTTCACATGTCTAATTTTTTTTTATCAAATCAAAGATTCGAATTCGAGTCAGATAACACTGCCTTATGTCGCCTTTTTCTTTCCCTTGTTTCAATTTCGGACGTACGGAGGACTGCCACTGTCCAATTTCGGAGCACCGTTCCTGGCGTCAGTTGTTATCTTGCACAGTGCCTTGCTTGCTCCAATCACATGCCAGGAAAACGATGATTATCATGCCTGGTGGGCGCGGCGACGCAGGCACGCGGCAACGGTACAGGCGTACGACCTCCGCACAGTACCGGGACGAGGAGCCAGGGCCCAGGGGAGCCCATGTCTCTCTGTCTCGTCTCTCTCCTGTTGCAGGTCCTTGGCTACCTTTGAGCGTAGCAAATCATGGACTCCTTGGCTACCTTTGAGCGTAGCAAATCATGCACTCCTCCCCGGTGGAAGGAGGCATCTGATCTACGACAGCGAAACAAGAGAAAGAAAAGGCCATGATGGAAGAAGGAAAGTAAGCTCATAAAGATGGTGTGGAGTATGGATGGGGTGAGTTAGATTCTCACCAAACATGGTTGGATGGGGTTGGAGTCGCAGTCATCATTTGTGCCAAAAGAGGGTTATCACTAGCTTTCAAGTTGGATTTAGGATCAGTTCAATTTATTTCGTGAAAGTAGGATCAGTTAAGTTAAATTAAGGAGCTTGTCGCAACAAGATTACCCGTGGATGCGGGGAGGCATCGAGATAAACAATAAAAGGCATTAGGATAAATAACAAACATACGTGATTTTCGGTTGAACCGTCTGGATTTCATTTGAGGCGTTGGGGACGATCTCTGCGACTGATTTATTTCCGTGCTGAATCTACCTAGATGGGTGTTGTGGACGCTACGATGCACGCTTCTTTATTTCGTAACCTCTCTTTTCTTCTCTCTTTTTCAGATACCTGATAGTCTTATTTATGCATCTTCCATTAGTGTCTTGTGAGTTGTGATGAGATTTTCTTGAGTAGTTAAGCCTAGCGAGTCGATGTGGTTATGGTTGATGGGATCGGTAATGGAGCCATGTAATTTCAGCAAAAATGAGGGACAATGGTACCTATCGCATTCACCCATCAATCAATCAATCTTCTTATGCTTGCTGGACGGACATAATTTTACATGCCTTTTGAATTTCGTCAACTTTTCCTTGTTCCACCTCGCCCTTTATTTGATATCACACCCAATTCCTTGCCCTATGGTAGAGGCTGAAAGCATAAGCGATTTGATTCCATTGGCACGACTGGAGGCAGGACTTGCACCTTTGTGCATGTGGTCCTACCTCTACATGTCGATGTTGGCCGTACGGCATGATATTTGCATCGAAACGTCTAATGTGAAAGTAGTGCCTTAAACCACAAGGCTTTATTCACCTTTTTCAGGTTCACTACCGGAGACGGCGTCTTTGCCGAGTGTCTCATACTTTGCCGAGTGTTTTTTATCGGACACTCGGCAAAGAGGGTCTTTGCCGAGTTCCAGAGGTAAAGCACTCGGCAAACATCTGGCACTCGGCAAAGACCCTCTTTGCCGAGTGCCAGAAATAGGACACTCGGCAAAGGAGTATCTTTGCTGAGTGCCAGAGAGCAACCACTCGGCAAACATCTGGCACTCGGCAAAGAGGGTCTTTGCCGAGTGTAATTTTTTAACACTCGGCAAACCCTAATTTTTTCCCCCTTTTTGGCCTCCAAATTTTTTCTACAGCCCTCATACAGTACCTGGTACTCCATGTTCCAATGTGGCATATTTCTCGGACTTTTTCTATATTTCTTTAATTCATTTCAATTAATTGAATTTTCTTGGATAATTCAAATTATAACTGCTAGTCATTCGAATAATGAAAAAAAATGAATGGAAAAATGATATTCATGTTATTTAGTATATTGTGAGACCGTATCCAGGAACAGACCACCAATTTCGAATATCAAGGTCACGAAACATGACCACGAACTTGCGATCGAGTTGTTTTTAAATTGTATAAAAAGCAAACAAAGTCCGAAAATCTTGAAACTTGTCAAAGATATCATGATATCATATGTGGAGGCTGTCATAAAAATTTGAGAAGGTTTTAAGCAAGTTATCACGTACGATGCTTGCAAACCGAATTATCTCAGCAAGGTTTTAAGCAACTTCTTCGGAGATTCTTCGATTTGCAAGCATCGTACGTGATAACTTGCTTAAAACCTTCTCAAATTTTTATGACAGCCTCCACATATGATATCATGATATCTTGACAAGTTTCAAGATTTTTGGACTTTGTTTGCTTTTTATACAATTTAAAAACAACTCGATCGCAAGTTCGTGGTCATGTTTCGTGACCTTGATATTCGAAATTGGTTGTCTGTTCCTGGATACGGCCTCACATTATACTAAATAACATGAATATCATTTTTCCATTCATTTTTTTTCATTATTTGAATGACTAGCAGTTATAATTTGAATTATCCAAGAAAATTCAATTAATTGAAATGAATTAAAGAAATATAGAAAAAGTCCGAGAAATGTGCCACATTGGAACATGGAGTACCAGGTATTGTATGAGAACTGTAGGAAAAATTTGGAGGCCAAAAGGGGGAAAAAATTAGGGTTTGCCGAGTGTTAAAAAATTACACTCGGCAAAGACCCTCTTTGCCGAGTGCCAGACTTATGGCACTCGGCAAATACCCTCTTTGCCGAGTGCCAGACTTCTGGCACTCGGCAAAGTCCTTCTTTGCCGAGTGCCAGAAGTCTGGCACTCGGCAAAGCCCCTGAAATTTTTTTAAAAAAAATCCCGGTTTTCTTTGCCGAGTGCCAGATCGGGGGCACTCGGCAAAGAATTTGCACCTGTTTTTAAAAAACCCCTCTTTGCCGAGTGCCAGATCGGGGGCACTCGGCAAAGCAGGGATTTAAGTACCCAGCCCAGCCGGCCCGCACGCACGCACGCACGCACGCACGCGCACCCGCCGCCGCCGCCGCCCGCGCCCGCTCCCGCGCCCGCCGCTGCCGGCCCCTACCGCCGCGCCAGCCAGCGCGCCAGCGCCGCCCGCGCCCGCCGCCGCCGGCCCCTGCGCCCGCAGCCGCCGGCCCCCGAGCCGCCCGCGCCCGCCGCCGCCGGCCCCTGCGCCCGTGCCAGCGCCGCCGCGCCCGCCGCCACGCGCCGCCGGAGGAGGAGGAGAAAGACAGGAGGAGGAGGAGAGGAGGAAGAAGGAGGAAGAAGAAGGAGGAAAGAGAGGAGGAGGAGGAGAGGAGGAAGAAGGAGGAAGTGAAGGAGAGGAGGAAGAAGGAGGGAGAGAAGGAGGAGGAGGAAGAAGGAGGAAGGAGGAAGAAGAAGGAGGAGGAGGAGGCGCTCCGGTCGTCGTTGTCACGTTCCCGACGTTTCCGTATCACTAGGTATGCCATACCGTCGTCGTCGTAGTATTACTAATGGTTGCGGTAGTAGTAGTGGTAAAATAGTTGTGGTGGTAGTCAAAGTAGTCGTAGGAGTGATTGTGATATTGTTATATATATGCGGTTGGATATAATCTTGTGGATGTCGGCCATCGTGCCGTTCATATATATGTGCATGTCGGCTATCGTGCCGTTGGTTTTGTTGCAGGTTTTGGAAACCTCACCGTGCAGGGGAGGTGCTGCCGAAATTTTGTATTAACAGTTTTATATTTCTTTTTTGGCAGAGAAGAGCCAGTCGGAGCGGCGCCGGAGTACCTCGGCGACCCCGATCGCCTTCCTTGGCGCTGCGAGACTGCCTGCACCACGTCGCCTGACTCCACCGCCACCCTAGGTATAACCCCTCTTTCCGTATCATGTTGTAGATCACGTAACCCAGTTAGGCGTCTCCCGTTCGAAAGAGATACGGTTGGAAATATGCAGATATTTGCATATCTAAAACCGTATCTGTTTCGAATTGTCCACGTTTTTTGGACAGCACGCGGATGCGTAGGTGGGGTTAGTTTTCATGATCTGCTCCGATCGGAGACAGAGTTTCGGCATCATCTCCCTGTTGTTCTCCGGATACACACTCTCCCTAGCAGGACGTGTATTTGGAGAACAGCGGGGAGGTGCTGCCGAAATTCTGTCTCGAATAGGAGTAGAGAATGGAAACTAACCTCATCTACGGATCCTCGTGTGGGATTAGGACCTAACCTCACCTATAAGATAGTAGGAACGTCGTGTAGATGCAATTGATGTTTATATTACTCGCCGCTATATATGTTAGAGGATGGAGGACCGTGAGTGGATGTACACGGGCCGCGCAAGTCAGGGTCAGGTCACCAATGAATGGATCGACAAGACCGATGCTTTCTTGGAACAGGCATTTGGCGTGGCTGCTAAAGGAGCGAGTAAAATTTGCTGTCCCTGCAGCAAATGTGCAAACAGGAAAAGACAAACGAAGAAGGTAATGGGGGAACATCTTTGGAAGAATGGATTTACGGCAGACTATACCCGGTGGATCTACCATGGTGAAGCCGATCGTACGAGAGAGGAGGTGGTGAGGCCACGCGTCGAGGATTATGATGCTGAGGCCGGGGTAGCAAACATGTTAAATGACTATCACGAGGCACAGTTCGCTGAAGGACGTACGGAGGAGGAGCCAGAGGCAACCGCAAAGGCGTTTTACGACATGTTTGCCGCGGCACAGATAGTGTTGATTATTTCGACATGATTGATAGTGATGATGAGACTTATGATCCAGCTAATCCCGATCATGAAGAATATTTCTAATACATGTAATACTATGTTATTTTGTAATTACGTTTTGTTTATTTTACATCTCTTTCTAAGGACTTCTTGTTTATATGTGCTTATTGGTTTACTCTTCTTAATTGCAGGTGATTGAACAAAGATGGTGGGCGGTGGGATGAGGAAGCTAACGTCCTTGTACCGAAGGACAATGACCGCTGCATCGGGGGAGAGTAGGAGGACGAGCAGCCGCAGGAAGGAGACGTCGCCTGCCGCCCCGTCGCGTGAGGAGGAGGAGGAGCAGGTGCCCCAGGAGGAGTCCGAGGAGGCGCAGGAGGAGGACGAGGAGGCGCAGGAGGACGAGGAGGAGGAGGCGACAGCAGGGGGTTCCGCTTCCTCTAGTTCGTCGAGCGTCTACTTGCGAGGTCCCGCAAGCCTCCCTCAGCGACCGATACCTCGTGAGAGACGCCCGCTGATTCGACCCGAGGGGGAAAAGTAAGTAACTTTAGATGTTATCACTACTTTATATGATATGTTGAAAATCAAAATAGAAATTAATAATTTTCCTTAATCACTTGGGCAGGAACTGGACGATTGTGGTGAGTGGAGGTGCTCACACACGCCAAGTCAATGGCATCCTCGGTCTTCTGTGCAAGGAGCACTTCCCTGGCCTGGTTGAGTACGCCGGAGTGACGGGGCCGGCCTACTCGTTTGACCACTACGCCGCCGCCCCCGATGCTGCAGATCGGGCCCGCAGGGTATTCAACAACAAGGCGGAGCGGGTGAAGCAAGAGCTGTGGGTAAGTCTTCCCCGCACTACATTGCTCAATACATCGTATTTATTGGACATTCTTGAAATAATGAATGGATACATCGTGTTTGTATGCAGGATTTCTTTAGATGCCAGGACGGACATGAGGCTAGGGCGGATGCGGTGGCTACCAAATGCTGCAAAAAACTCGTCGTGGACATGCATTACGAGGCGCGCATCCAGGCCGTCGTAACTTACCACGGGACCATCGTTGGAACGAAGGTCACCAAAAGGGACGCAAGAACCATGACGCTGACCCGGGACCAGTACCTGCAGGTAAATACAGAACATTAATACTGATTCCTCTTGAGATTAAGAAGGCTTAATTTCATCTTCTGATATGTCATGTACTTAATGGCATGTAGATGATTCCTTATTGGTGCGCCGCGCATCCCCAGTGCTGGGAACAGATGGTGGACAAGTGGTGCTCACGCGAGTGGGAGGAGACGCACAACTTGTGCCGGGAGCGGCGTTTGATGATGCCAGGTGTCGCACACCATCAAGGCAGCCGCAACCTCAGCGGATACGCACAAACATGGGTACGCGAATTCATTTATTTATTCTAACGCTCAATTCTGCATGATTTCTAATCATCTTGCTATTTTTCTCGCAGTCGGCGTCACATGGTGGCCAGCCTTGCTCCATCTTCAAGGCATTTGCTATGGCCCATAAGGGCAAGGCGACTTCCGACGTCGACTACAACCCGGAGGACGGGCCCGAGGCGTACAGCAATGCGACCGTCCACAACCGTCTTAGTGAGTACACATCGATGGCAAGGGAGGTCCATGGGCCAGAGTACGATCCGAGCACCGAGGACCTTGATGGAGAAGTCGTCATGAGGGCGGGAGGAGGAAAGAAGCATGGGCGATACTGGATTGGCGACGGTGCAATCGACTCGGCCGCTACTCCCAGTCTCTCCCAGATTCGAGCAAGCAGCACGAGCCCGAGCCCGGCCATACGACCTCGGAAGGACACTTCACAGCACCGGGTGGAGGCACTCGAGGTTATTCCTAGTTTATTCGTCGTTCATTGGTTTTTTCATACCTTTCCTTTGCATTATTGTAACATTAGGGTGAATATATTGTAGGCCCAGCTGGAACAAGAGAGGAGGATACGGGAGCAAATGCAAGCGACGATGGAGAGGGTGGAGGCCGAGCGGGAGGCCGAGCAACGGAGGATGGTGGAGATTCTTCAGTACATGCAAAGTATTGGCGCTGCTACGGGTGTAGCTCCGCCACCTTCGCTATTCGCTCCACCTCCACCTCCTCCCTATTCTACTCCTGTGAGTATAAATGTTTTAGTTTGTATGTTCATGCTTACGGTCAAATCTAGTGGAGTATGAAAGTTTTATTCATGTATGTTATATATTTATCTTGTCTCACACATGCAATCTCTTCTCCTTTGTGCAGAATCAATCGGCGGCATCGAACGATCCTAATGCTTCAGCGAATCCTTCACCAAATCAGTTTCGTTGACCATCTTGCTTATGATACTTGTGGTTGTTAATGGTACATCTATTTGCAATTATGGTTGTAAATGATGGACCTCTTGGATTAATTATAAACTTATTTGTGATATATTGTGAGACATGTGACGTTTGTGATATATATGTGGTGTTGGTGATATAAATGTGCTGTTGATGATATATATGTGATGTTGGTGATGTTTGTTATATATATCTTCTGTTTGTTTGGATGGGATGTAAAAAACAAAAAAAAGAAGGCTGTTATCAGTCACTTTGCCGAGTGCAATGTCCATTGCACTCGGCAAAGTGACAATTCTTTGCCGAGTGCAATGGCCTCGGACACTCGGCAAAGTGACAATTCTTTGCCGAGTGCAATGTCCATTGCACTCGGCAAAGTTACAACGCTTTGCCGAGTGCCACGGTCCAGACACTCGGCAAACAAAATGTACTTTGCCGAGTGCCGCTTTCACTGGCACTCGGCAAAGTGGAGACCTTTGCCGAGTGTCAGATTAGCACTCGGCAAATCCTTTGCCGAGTGCCCGATAAAGTGCACTCGGCAAAGAGGTCTTTGCCGACAAACTGTTTACCGAGCGCCCTTTGCCGAGTGTAGCACTCGGCAAAGCCTTTGCCGAGTGTATATCGTACTTTGCCGAGTGCCTGAGGCACTCGGCAAAGAGGCTGTTTCCGGTAGTGGTTACTTCAGAGTCACAGGGCATCTGGAAAGCCATGCATGCAGGCATATAGCTACTGAGGGGAGCAATGCTGGTTACTAGTCACCATCAAGGCGGATGATAGTGTTCGAAAATCTAAAGAGAGAGTAGACCGAGATAACAAATTGAGAGATTGATTTATTCATTGATTTGTTTATATATATATATATTCCTTAGGGATACCAAGTAACTAGCGGCAGACTATGTCAGTGTTGATCGAGTTCATAACACTCCCCTGATCAATGATGACTTCTGTATAAAGTGAATTGAAGATTTCTTCAAAAACCCTGTGAAAAAATATGAGAAAAATATAATTATAATATGTCACTTAAAACTCCTTAAAAACCCAACGAAAAAAATTTAGAAGAAAATGATATGGCATATATATACTTGTATTAATATTGTCTCACTAAAAACCTTATATGAGAAACCAAATTAAAAACTAAAAAAAATAGTGCAATATATATATATATAAAATCATTAACATGTTATTAGATATTTATCGAAGGCTTCTCGTACCGATTTTATGAATAGAATAAATATATTGGTAAAGATTTTATGAATAAATCTGTAAGATTATCACATGATATTATTTGCAAAATATTTATCCACTCATTTTTCTGTAATTTATGAGGATAAAATAATTTTAGGCAATACACTATGTGATATTGAACTTTATATAACATATATGCATTTGAGCAATACAAGTAGCATTATCTTCATAGATAATAGTAGATAATTCTATGAACTAATACCACACTATTTTTGTATGTGGTTAATCATTTTGTGAAGTCATACACTTTTATGTGATGCTTTATATAATATAATTATTTAAAAATGATTAGTGGATCTAGCCACGAGAGTCTGTTTTGATGATTTCTATGGAAAAAGTTATTCCACACCATATAAGAATACAAAGTCTATCTGTGATATGGTATTATGGAGATCAAATAAAATAGATAGTATATATATATATATATATATATATATATATATCCAATTATAGCCATATTTTGATTTTTTTCTAATAGAATAAACTAAGATTATTTGTACCTTAGATATACCTGGGGTATCTTTTAGTCTTGCTCAATGGTATTTTGGAGTTGCGCTATATTTAACTAGCAAGTTATCTGCAAATACAATATCAGGCATGATGCAATTTACAAGGTACTTTAGTGCTCCAAAGGTACTAAGTTATAGAACTTTAGGTCCCAATATCTCCTCATCATCATCTCGAGATTTGAATGGATTTTTATCCATTTAAAGGGATTGAACGACCATAGGTATTTAGGTATTTTGATGGATATCCATATTAAATTTCTTCAATATCTTTTGAATATATGCAAATTAGTATACAAGTATTCCTGAGGTAATATGCTCAAGTTTGAGACCTAAGCAAAATTTGGTTTTACCCAAATTTATCATCTCAAATTTTGTCATAAGATGATTGCAAGCTTATTGTGTATTTTTTATGATATTAATTATCTACATATATTGAGATGATATAAAATCCAATTGAAGATTTCTTTATAAATATATATGAGCAATCATCATTATTTGAGTAATCCTTCTGCAGAAGGAACTCATTCAGTCGGTTGTACCATATTTTATCGGACCGTTTTAAACCATAGAGTGACTTCACACAATACATGTTACGATTTATTGATGATCCAAAACCAAAAACCATGACAGAGTGCCTGAAGCGCTCAGACTGGATCAAATGAAATTTGATCATTTGATTAGGAAATATATAAATATATATACATATATTTCCCAATCAAATGATCAGATTCCACCTATAATTTATAATATCAGAACGTTACTTTACTCATAACTAGATGTTATGTTACATCAAATCGATGTCAAATCTCTGCATGAACCCTTGTACTACAAGCCTCATTTTGTATCTCACCACTTCATTGTTTTTGTTTCATTTGCAGATGAAAACCCATTTTGATCCCATTGGAAAGGTATTTGGGGAGTATGTATTACTAATGTAAATACCTCTATTTTCTTAAGCGAGCATAATTCTACGTCAATTGCCTCCTTCCATTTGATGTAGTCTGAGCGCTTCAGGCACTCTGCCATGGTCTTTGGTTTTGGATCTACCTCGAGATTTTTGGTTATTTTGAGGAGAAATAAATGTTGATAATTGTAGTCTTTTTATTATGTGATTATCCTAAATCAATATAATTTGTCGATATTTTATTTATCCTTTCCAACTCCTCATGATTTCCCACAACAATGGAGTTAGAGTGTTCCGATGTCCCAACCTCTAAAGTAGTACGCACATTTGTGCCGGGTCTTGGATGTAGAGAATTCGTACCGGGCTATGGATAATTCCCATGTTAGGGGCTCAAGGTATTTATGATTGATGGTAAAATATACATCATACAGATCCCCAATTTCATATAAGTGCATTGATGTACGCTGTGGTGGTGATATATGTACTTATATAATGTAATCGATTCTTTGCAGATGGGAAACACTTATTTGATTTTCACGTACTAACTGCAACAGAAAAGTAGTATGATATGCAGTTGGTCTTATTTGAATTAAATCTGCGGCATGTAAGACCGCACAACCTCTAATATGAGGTTGGTAAATTACAATTCTAGAGTAAATATCGTGAAATTAATTTTTAACTCTTTTTGATGAGAGATTTCAGCCAGACCATTTGGAGTGTGCACATAAGGCACTTCATGTTTCAAATTAATGCCTAAGGCCATACAATAATTATTAAAAGCCCATGAAGTGAATTTAATGGCATTATCCATTTCAATTGATTTTATCCTGTGTTCAGGATAGTTTGCTATTAATTTGATAATTTGAGTAATAAATTTGTAGATGCATCTATGAGTATCATAAAATACCTTAATGGTTAAGATTATTACTGAATAAGACCAAATATATCTTGTTGAATGTGTTCGAGGAAATTGAGTAGCTCATTTTTAACTTTAAGGTAAGTGAGCCTTAAAATTAATTCTCCTGTGGAACATGCGGTGCACACAAAATTTGAGGATTTTTTTTATCATTCCTAAATTTGGATGACCAAGGCAATCATGCTAATTCTTGAATTTATCAAGATTATGAAAAATTATCTTGAACGCAACATGTGATACATGATTCATGTATGTATGATACAATTCAGATGAAAAAGAAGGAATTTTCTCAAGTATGTGCTTGGCATATCTGTGGTAATGAAGATATATTTATCTTTGTTGTCATTTTGAGTTTCCAATGGAAACCATTTTAATGTATATCTTTGCAATTTAGTAGGGTATGTGTAGAATCCGTGGTAATGAAGGATACATGAGTTTATCCTCGATTGCTATTTAAGTACTCATTGGGAGGATGATTGTGGCTTTGCCGGAATCAACAATCAAAGCATTGCGTTCTGCGATAGTCATAATATTTCCTTATCTCATTTTAAAAGTATAGAAATATTTAGTATCCCTTGATTTTGTATTAGTGGTACAACTGTTCACTAAATATATTTCATCCATCTGATTATTTCCTATAAAAATCTATATGGAGTAAATCAATATGAACTCATATAGAATGTATATCAATATTATTGAGTATCAATGTGTGATACAATATTTTACGTAATGAAAAATAAGAATTACAACATGTAGTAGTACATAAAGTGACTGATAACATTCTATGGGGATTTGTGGATAAACTAATTCATGTCTTCATACATGTCTTGAGAATTATATTTCATAAGCATATCGTTTGTATCCAGGAAGTCATCCTACTTCTACTAGATCATGTTATCGTTGTGTTCTTGAGGAATATCTTTAGAACAACTTGCTTCCGTATTGACGTCAGGTTGAATGTTGAAATGAGCTTCAAACTTGTCCCCTTGAACTTGCTTTCCTTTTCCAACATATTTCAGGTATAAATCAACCAAGTGTTTAGGGGTTCGCCATTTCTTGTTATAATGATTCATACAAAGGAAACCTTTGACAAACTTTGGAATTATCATTGTGGTTCTGTTTCTTGAACTTGCCTTTACCCTTGTTAAATCCATCAAACTTTTGCCTATTCTCATTACGCTTCCACTTTCCTTTGAACTTATTTTGGTTCTTTTTATGACCATCAAATTTGTTTGTATTATGAATATTGGAATGTTCTTTAGGCAGTGGTACTGCACCTGTTGGATGCTGTTGATGATTCTTTATTAGAAGTTCATCATGTTTCTTTGCCTGGAGTAATGTATAAATCAACTTAGAGTATTTGGTGTACTTTTGAGTACAGTATTATTGTTGTAACACCCTATTTGCCGGTAGGAAAGTAGACAAAGTCTTCTCGATCATGTCCGCATCCAAGACGGGTTGATCATAGAAGCGCAATTTGGAGTAGATCTTATGAAAAACTGAGTTATAGTCTGCCACATATTTGAAATCCTGAAAACGAATGAGAGACCATTTGTGAAGTGCTTCGGGCAGAATCACAGCTTTTTGTTGATCATATCACTCTTTGAGGGAGACCCAAAGAGCACGTGTATCTTCCTTCATCATATACTCATTCTTGAGATCCGAATAGAGGTGATGCCTTATAAAATATAAGACTCCATATTTAATTGTTGCAGGTACTTCAGGGGTATCAGGTAGGTGTTCATTAATTGCTGAAATTATACCTCGAAATGTCATAGAAATTTTGACATCCATTGCCCAAGTTGGATAATTGCTACCATTTAACGCGAGTTTCTGAAAATCTTTGTTGGTTATATGAGCTATGTCCTACATTAAATATCATGAATTTAATTAAATTACTATGAGAGTATTGAATAACCATTGGTGTAGACCTTCATGAAAGGAGCAATATTCATTGTTAATGTATTGGACTCCACTTCTAAGGAAGTAGGTGACATGTAGTCACTGCCAAGTCTATAGATTTGTACATGTAAAATATTGAGAAACACGTTGAAGGTAATCACCATAAGGTGTAGACCTCGCAACAGTAGACGAGCAACTCATTGCTATAATATGGACTCCATCCAATTAAGGTGGACGACACTGCAATCATAGCAAATGTTATAGGCTCTACTACCTTGTGTGTAGCCAATATTCTATGAAAAGGTAATCATCCAAAGTTTGCATAATTTTTTGCAAATTATTTAAGCAAAGGCTTAAAAATTTAAAAGAAATGAAAATGAATAAGTGCAAGAAAGCAAAAGAAAAATGTAAATTTTTGCAATTATATTGAAATATTGAGTATTACTGAGGTAATACATAGTAACTGCAGAAAATACACATCACCATGCAATTTATGATGACCTGAGGGTTTGGAATGCATATTTACATGAGGAAATACAATATAACATAATTTATGTAAAAGCTGAGGGCTTGAATAGAAATATTACAACTGTGTAATAGTTTCATTTGGCTGGAACTGCAACTATTAAAGTCCTGAGGGCTTAAATACAATGAAAATAATATAACTGATGTTATATCTAAAACTCACTGCACAATTTAAGTAAAAAACTGCAAAATAATATAACTGACTTGTCGAGGCCATCATCGTGTGGTCATGAGAAGAAGGTGTTGTACCATCCTGCATGAAGAAGATCCGTCGTCGTCGTCGTCTTAGGTATCTATGATGTTGCGGCGTGTGCCCTCTGTTCTTGCTCTTGTCACCATGCTTCTTCTTCTTCTCTGTTCTGGCATACGTGCTTACCTTTGTTTTTCCGATTGATATGCTCTTCTCCTTCTTGCTTCTGTGGGCCGATTAGTATAGAGCATGCTAATAACGTGTTCGAGTGAAAATCTAAAGAGAGAGTAGATCGAGATAACAAATTGATATATATATATATATATATATATATATATATATATATATATATATATATATATAACAAATTGAGAGTAGATCGAGATATCCGAACGGGCAACTCTCCGTAGGAATGCCAAGTAATTGGCGGCAGTAACTGTGTCAGTGTTGATCGAGTTCACAAGGTATAGCATAGGATAAGTAGTGTTCTGTTCTCCATGACCTTGATCTCACAAGGCAGCCTTTGCATTTAGCACATTGGTTGGTACAAAATTATGGGATGATCCATGGCTTTAGTAGACCCCATGCATGTGCTTGGTAGACCCAAAAGGCTAACGTAGCATGTCGGCATGAGATCAAATCTGCGCCATCGTTTGTTGGATGGTGTTTTGGTTTCGGTTCCAAGCTAGGAGGAATAATTAAGTTCCATGTGTAGTTGTGTGTGGAGGCAATTTGTGTAGTACGTAATAGTACTACAGGGCCAAGTGGTAGCATGAGCTAGCTGCACTATGTGACTATTTGTAGGAAGCAGCTAGTAGCAAGGAATAAAAGATATTTCTTTCTTTCTTTTCTAGTGGAAAAATTCTACCCATTAACCTTTTCTCTTGTCAAATAATGTTCCATCTCTTTGCTTCCCCATATTGAACTTTGAGCCGAAATTTATAAAATGATTCCTTCTAATTGCATTCGGTTTCAGATGTGACACATCATTTAAAAATTCCATTGTTACTGATATTAGGTGAATTATCTTTGTGAAAAACCTTTCACCTACAAATTAATGCCCTATCCATGAAACAAACCATATGGTTGAATAATGGTGTAACTGTTCTGCCTTTTCATGTTTGCATTTTTCCCAAAAAGCATTTATTTTTATCTCAAATAAAAAACTATATCTTGATCGACATAACCGAGAGGCTGGCAATCTTATACCTCCGTTTGCAAGAGAAGAAATCCTACACTACGCGCGATCAAGCTTTCATATCTAAAAGTATTATTACAAACAAACTACGTAGACTACTTTCATTACATGAAAATAACATTGATAGGTCGACTTGTTAATGCCTCCCGTTTCCATTAAAATTTAATTTATTTTAGTATTATTTTTATTTGGGAAAGTAACGTTTAAAGATGTACATCGAAGACCATATCAATGCCAAGTAAATCGCACCAGGTGATTAATATATACATAAAACTATCGTAAACATCAACTTGGTTATAATTTTTTTCCTTTGCAGCTACCTTTTGGGCTAGCCTTGATCCTTTTTCCTCTATGTATTTTTGAGGTGAACAAGCATCAAACATTCTAGCTAGAAACGGACGAACTATCCGCAAGCAAGTTGCACTAGCGCTGGCATGGAATCTGCATGCACCTTTGGGCAGCCACGCAGTACTCTCTATCATGAACCATCCATCTCTCCCAAACCTCACGTGAACCAGTGAAAATTTGACGGAGCAAAGCCTTTAGCGTTGGTGTGGTGCACTTCTCCTTTTGTGCCTTTCACTCGTCCTCTCTGCTTTGTTAGATAAATGGAGGAATCACCCTTTAGTCCTTTAGTTGACTGATGAAGCGAAGGTGACACGGTGACCTTGGGTAGATGCATGATGCCTGACAGTTAACCATACCCATTGATCTTTTGTGGTATTGAGATTAATTTAAAAGGTGAGTTAGTTCACAAAGCGTCCATGCTAAACATGACAAATGTACTTGGACTCTCTCTCTCTCTCTCTCTCTCTCTCTCTCTCTCTCTCTCTCTCTCTCTCTCTCTCTCTCTCTCACGCCTTAAGGTGATCGAGATCGGCAAAAGGACGGCATAGATGTTGATGTGGTGTGGCATGTCCGTTCTACCGGTGTCGATCATATTTTGGTACAACTATTAATGATGATTTCTGAAAAGAAAATGAAAGCCGAACCAATACCAGTACACAAGGATGTGAAGTCCTCGCTCTCTGTAATACTTCCTTGAAGGAAAACATGAAGGTAGTTTTGTTGGTTTAGTCCAAAAGTTCATTTTCTGAGCTGCCAAGTAAGCTAAAGATTGCACATATTTGATCATTTCTGAAAAGGAATTAAAAGCCAAGCAATATGAAGTCATCATTATGCTAACCCCTCTATTACACTTTAATTTCTTAAAGGAAAACACAAAAGGAGATTAACTTTGGAGCATTTGTTAATATATTGTCGATATTTTTTTATGACACTACTACAGAAAGGATCATCACTGCCAGTTCGAAATAAACGATATGATAAAATATCAGTATCAGTTCTTACAAAAAATTGATAGTACTAGCCCATCTAGCAAAAACTAATAGTGATAATCAAGTATCACTATCGATTTAATTAAAAAACCGATATTGGTACTTGATTATCACTGTCAGTTCTAGATATTAATCGGCAATAATAACGATAGTATTATCACTGTCGGTTCGTTATATTGACCAGCTGTGACAATAAAATGCAGGTCATCATTGAAAATTTATAATGTTTTCATACGGAGTTGGATAGAGACAAACATTATATGAAAAATATAGCTCTCGATGACAACTATAATTTTGTAGTTAATAACTTTTTTATTTGAAGCCATATATATGCCCAAATAATGTTCAAAAATTTATGCATGAAAGTCAAAAGAATAAATTACCTCATAGTTATCAACTAAATTTGTGAGGTGAGATGGTAAGAAAGCTTCACGTGAGGGGTGAAATCATGGGTTCAACTCTCACAAACTGCTTGGGCACGCAATTTACTATATTCGATGAATCAACTCCTATAGAAGACGCTGGAGTTCATCACAAGCACGGATGACAATTGGATATGATAGGTATGGATAGCGCTCACCCATACCTGCACTCGTTGCCAGCGGGTATACCCATTTACCTACAGGATGGCACTGGACAATGGGGCGGCGCAGGGTGGATATACAGATTTCGTGGGTATGGATACGTCTTACTTATACCCGTACCTATCTACCTGTTGGGTAGTATTTTCTATCCACGAATATACCTGTGGATACCAATTCTACCCATATTGTATCCTACTTGGGTATTTACCCGCGAGTAAACGGGTACTCGGGATTAATTGCCACCCATAGTCACAAGTCACAAATATCGTGGGAGTTTGTCAAGTGCAAACAAAAATTGTTTGTATACAAATAGACAACGATAACTCTATTACTTCTGGTTTCAAAACTGATAGTGGTGCCTAATAGTAATAATATTTTCTGTAGTAGTGTGAGCCCTTATAATACAAAATATAGACAAGCATGATATTTTACTTTTATCAAGTTGATAGCATTTCCTCGCAAAAAGATAATTGTGTTATTGCTAGCTATTATACCCTGATTATATTTCCTCGCATAGAGATGTGATTGCTTTTACTGCTAGATATTGATCTTATTGATGGGAATTTAACTTATCCCGGCCAGCAATGACCAAGTGCACGATGGATAGGCACTCCAGTAATAACTGTCTAATTATTTCCATGAAGTCATCAGAAGCAATCGTGCGTCCATTTTAGTCGCCAAATCTTTTTTACAAGCGCAGTGTAATTAAATTTAAAGTCAATAGATATCTAAATAAAGTTGGACACGGTATGATCTCCTTCATGTTTGTAATAATTATTAGCTGCTGCTGCAAGCAAGTTCCTATGGCAAAATCATAAATTCATCCCACGTATATTAATTTAAATTTGAACGGACGAGCTCCAGCTTGTTTGATGTAAAGGATTTGACGAGGATCTAGTTTGGAGTAAAGGAAGATTGAACTGTCACAACATATATAGTACCTGCATTCGCATCGCAGTTAAAAAATAGCGCAAAATTGTAATTTTTTATTTAAAAAATTGGCTGAAAACTCTATAATTCACATAAAGGAGGCAGCCACCCGGCCAAATCCTAGAATTCAAACCCGGGCAGCGGGCGTTCCACGAAACCAACATGCTAAAATCGTCTTGTAAAACACTATAACAAAATTAATTCTCATACTATACACAATTTACATAAGAAAGCTATGGCGAAGTTAATGGCAAATTGGCAATGCAAGTACAGATGCAGTTGATCAGTGATCACAGTAGGATTACGATGTTTCGCCCAATGCATTAGACTACATCACAGTAATCCCTTGACAGTAATGAACAAAATAACCTCACGTGCAACTTGTGAGTTGGGACGACCCATTGTATTCAGCAACCTAGTAGCAGCTGCTATATAGGCTGCGATTTTTTGCGGTCCATGACAAGGCCGGATACGATCAGTAAAAGTTAACAGCACTGAATTTGATGTGTCAGGGACGACGACGGTCCAAGAACGCCATTCAGATGCATAACACATGAACGTACCCTGCAAGTCTATAAAGACCTACTAGCTAGACGTTTACTTGTCAGCTGCCACACAGTGTTTGAGGAAATTCTTCGATCGTATGTAATATAATCCTGTTGCTTTTGTTTTCTTCACTCTTTATGCAGACCAAAGCCAATCTTCGTTGTCACGTTGCAGTCAAATTTCTTGTCACGTGTAGACTACAAAAGATTTAATCGTGACAGAAATTAGTCGGCACATATGCAACATGAATATCAAATATATATCTCGCACAAAAGTTCAAATGAATCTAGATAAACATATCGGTGGTGTGGTGGTCAGTAAAAGACCCACAACAAAAATGAAAGGATATACTATTTATTAGGTTAGAGGTTCCTATATCCTATTTATTAACTTAGAGATGCCTTATAACTCTGATATATATAATAAATCATTAAAAAAATATTTAACCTTATGTGGGTCCGCCTCTGGTGATGGTGGAGAGGTTATTTAAAACTCTCCCTCACCTGAATTCTGTGTTGGCTGGAACTACTCGTACACTCCGTCAAATATTTCATAATAGTTTGCGAGCACAAGAAATTTGGTCAGAGGCCAACTCGTAACGCATCATATAAAGTCGTAGATTTTTTTTTGAACCGATGATAAAATACTACCATTCCCATAATCGTCAAACACCTTCCCAAAAGATATACTACATCTATTCTCAAATAGATATCATTTTAAAAATTTAATTTTATTCTTAAATAGATGTTATTTTAGAAATTTAATTTTGTTCTTAAATAGATGTCGTTTTAGATTTTCAAGTGGTATTTTACTATAGTGCACATATTAAAGGCTATTAGAAAGCGGGATTTTAATTCAATGAGTGTAAAAAATTGAGAGAGTTAAACATGTCATGTATGAAAAAAAAAATATTATAACCTTGTTATGTGTGCTAAAGGTTAAAACGATATCTAAAAGAGAATGGAGGTAATATATAATTCCAGATACACGTACACTTACAAAACAGGGATCATCATCCTCCACATACTTTTTCCACTTCTGACAAAATCCACGAGTAATACATAATAAGCAAAGATGCACAAGCCCAACCTGCTGGTCCCACCAATTAGGCTCCTATCGCAGGCCCACTCCGCGTCACCACCAGCCCCTGCTTAGAGGTGAAAACGGATCAGATACGGACATATAATTGTCGTTATGTATCCCTATCCATAATTTTTTTAACCAAAAACAGAAATGAATACAGATAATATCAAAAATAAATACGATGCAAATACAAGTTGAATACAAGTACGGATCTAGATATCTGCCAAATGATAAAGACAGCTTAAATTGTATCTATAAAAACAACAAAAATAACAATATAGTGTAAGTGTGTAACTTCACACGAAAGAGAAATTCATAGTTTGTCACGGGTTTTCTACAACTTAAGCTACCCCATCATAACTCAAAAGTCACATAGTATAATATAGATAACTAAGCATAGTTCATTAAGTTATAAAATATATAGTTCATCACAAGCTCGTAAATATTTAGATAGTCTTACTGCTCCACAATCTATATCATTCCTCCATTTCGTTGTCCATCTCCATCATGTCCTCCTCCCCCATAGCATCCGCATTTGTGTTGAGAGAAAACAATAGAATAATTGATATTTGTCTTTGTAGATTGTAGGACTAATAAACTTATCAAGCTTCGAACAATTGGTTCACAACACTAATAAACTTATCAAACTCTTATGTAGCATTTGTGGGGTAGATCCTTTTTGCAAAATATTCTATCAACTTTGTCTTGTATCTAGGATCCAGAAAGATTGCTACAAATAGTGTCATATTAGACTTCTCCCAATACTTATTATATTTAATTTGCATGGAAACTGCCATAGCCTTAATTACTTCATCAAAATTGGCACACACCATTCTGCAATTGCAAGCTTAATTTGACAAAATTTTCTGAAAAATTGATTTGCAGTTAGATATAAAGTTCCAGAGAAAAAGTCAGTAGCATTAAAAAAACGGCTTCAAGCATGCAGAAATTGATGTTGCACTAGCCCAGTTTGGCCAGTTTGCACTAGCACAAATTGCACCATGTATTTCTAAGTCACATTCTGATGCACACTTCTTAAACTCCTCAAATTGTAATAGAGAATTCTTCACAATTGTAATTGTATTTCTGGTAGAAATACATGGTGCAATTTGTTTCAAACCATCTTGAGCAACAAGGTTTAAAATGTGATTGAAACATCTCACATGAAAAAAGAGTCCATCACAAATTAAGAGAGATATCTTACTGAGCTTAGTTACTACCCCATGAACACATTTATCATTTGCTGAGGCAATGTCCAAAGTAAGTACAAGCAATCTCCTATCAAGATTCCAATCAATCATGCTATCATAAAATTCTGAGCACAACTTCTTTCCATCAAGATGACCTCCTACATGGATGAATTTAACAATTCTCTTTTACATGCACCAATTGTCATCTATCTAATGCACTATGATACACATGTAGCCTTTGTTTTGGTTGGATGTCCACATATCCATGGTTGTACTAAACTAATAATTGATGGTTTTAAAGTACTCGTACAATTTTTTCTTTTCCTCTACAAAGATGTTCAATATATCTTTCCTCACAGTGATGTGACTTTTAATCGAAAAAATAGGGCATAAAGACATGACAAAACCCACAAAGTATCATGCTCAACTATATTAAAGGGATATTCATGCATAATAATTGCAAGACAAAATTTCTTCAAACTAGCAGCCTCGTCATACCTATAAGTCTCAATTGAGGCAATGGAATTGTTACCTTCAGGCTTCTTCAAATTGAGTTTTTGCTGCCCAGTCAAAATTCGGTGTTAAAGCGGGTGTGCTTCTGTCGCTCTCACGCCGATCCTGGTAAGCGCACTATTTACATTTGATCCATTTTTCCACAATCTCAATGCCATCTTCTATTGTCTTCTTTTTTCAAATTGCATGAAGTGGCTCCAGACATCAGATGTGCATTTCTTGCTTCTCTTACAAAGAGGTGCCTTGTTCTCAGCATCTCTCATCAAATCCATACTTTTCACCCCATCATCAGTGGCACCTATAGCTAGAACAACAACAATAGGAGGAGGAGCGTCGAAGGGAAGTTGTGGTGAAACAGTTGGAGGTAACGCCAGGGATGTCACTGTTGTGCTTGCACTGCTGCTAGCCTCCATGGCCTTGGTGAAACAATCAATGGTAGTATAGATCAACACCAAAGAACCAACAATCTAGTGGATAGGGAGGCGTGCAGACTTACAGTGATTCAGACAAGGTGGCGGCGACGAGCGGATGGGCCGATGTGGTGGGCACCCGATGACGGATAGGGAGGTGGGCGACCGATGAGGTGGCGGCAACACAAGGATAGGGAAGCACCATGGGTGCCTAACAGTGGATGAGGAGGTGGGCAATGGATGAGAAAGCGACATCGTGTGGACACGAATGCGGCACGATGGGTGAGTGACGGCTGGTGGCCTATGGGTCTAGATAAGGTTAGGGTTGAGGTCTAAGTAGTTAGGGTTGAATGGTCCATGGTGGGTTGTTGATGGTGGTGGTGGGCTGATGGGCTTGCTCTTCAATGGGTCTGGTGAAAACGGATATTATCTGTTTTGAATCTGACAGGATATCCGTTTCCATATCTTTATCCGACCCAAAAATCATTTTCGTTTTCGTATCCAGATAAAATATCTGTATCCATATCCGATCTGGAAATATTTGTATCCGCATCTAGGTAAGACCATCCGGCAGAAAATATCCACTCCGTTTTCAACCCTACTTGTTGGGGCCTGAGGCACGCGGGCGCTCTATTCTGATCACCGGGGGCGATATGAGTGCGAGCTTGCGACGGTAAGCATGGCAATGGGTACCTATTACCCACTATTTGATGGGTATTTACTTCATTAGGGATTGGGTGTGAAGCATTTTTTGTAACCGTGGGTCTATTAGCGGACAAAATCCTCACCCATCAAGTACAGTGGATTTGGGTACGTTCTTGTAGTATCTGAACCCATTTACCCATGGGTCCGAGGTCCCCCACCAGGCACCAATACACTGGGCCACTGCCCACCTCCTTTTATCCTTCATCCGGCCCAATCCCAAATGGCCCACGCTCACGCTCACACGCCCGTTGCAACTCGCAACCCTAACCATGTGACAGTGCGACCCCGTCGCCTCGCCCAGAGCCCCAGACACCCATACTTAGAGCTTGGTGCCTCAGCGTGTTCACCTCATCGCTGCGACTAAAGATGGCAACAGGTAGAGATTACCCGCTGCCCGCGGGTAAGAAACCTGATGGGTGCAGGTTTGGGTTTCAATGTTTGCTTGTGAGTTTGCATGTGGGTTTGATCCTAAACCCGATGGGAAAAAGGTCACAGGCAAGAAAAAGGTATATCCGTGCCCATGAACCCATAAAGTTTCTCAAATCACCTTACACATGGGCCCAAGTCACCACTAGGTATATAAATCTACCCTAATTACCCGCAAACCCGTGCTGTGGGTGGGCATACTGATGCACCCGCGGGTGACGAGCGCGGGTAGCATTTATTACCTGCGGTGGGTAATGGATATGGGTGCGGATTTGGGTATAAGCTCGTGGATACGGGTCTGGGCAGCCTCTACCCACGAGCATTTTACCTGTTGCTATCTTTAACCGTGATAGCTATGGCGGTGCCCTCTCCCCTGCATTGCCCCAATGCCATCTTGCCCCCATACACCTCCTCCTTCGACGCCCCACCATCCCTCGACTTTGGCTACCCGACCTCCCTCACCACGCCTCACAGACACAATGCTACTGCCACCCTATTTTCCTATCTCCATTCTCGCGGAGAGCAGCAGGAGGTGCAAGGGAGAAGGACGAGATGTTTCCGCCTAGATGGACCCACTCCTAGTGACACGGTGCTAGCCCAGGTGAGCCGAGCCTGGTGCTGACGGCGGACCCTAAGCCCCTACTATGGTGGGCGGCAAACCTCCATGAGCACTTTATCGATGTCATTGCCCAACTTGGTAGGCCCGAGAGTGAGCCACTCCCATCTTCCATGTACCTACAATCGTGATGCTTTGGTTGTCCTTGAGGTTGGCATGGTATCGGCATTGCAGAGCAATACATGGTTGTTGGTTGGTGCCTCGATAGTGCTCCATGGTCTTTGCGAGGGCAGTTCTTTCTGGTTCGGGAGCGAGGATTTGGGTGTGATTAGGGATGCTTGCTTTGAAATTATCGAAAAGCTTGGATCTTCGGTTTGAGCCTGCATTGTTGGTTCAAGCTAAATGCAGCACCGTTTGAAGAAGCGCGCCTATGCATTTCAAGTAGGTGTGGGTAACCCGTTGGGTACTACCCGTTACCTGCTCGGGTACAGGTATGGGTAAAATTGTACCCGTGGACGGGTATGGGTATTGTAGTGGGCGTTTTTGTTTGAGACGGGTACGATTATTGGGTGGTATTTCCCGGCTAGTATGGACCCATTGCCATCCCTATGCAATCGGCATCACGGGTAGGGTTGTGCGATGGCGTGTGACACGTATGGGTGCCACACGGGCACTGCACGTCGGACTATGATCCCTGTTGTAGTATATTGTAAACAGAGACAAAAGTTTGAACTGGAGGATGAGATCAATATAGTAAAATATTGCCTCATTAAAAACCTTATACGAGAAATTATTTTGAAAAACTCATAAAGGTAAAGAGTGCAATATTAATAATTTGATTATCATTAACATGTTATAAATTAGGAGTTTACTCCACCTGGAATTTGCGATTCTCGAATTCGTCTCATATCAATTCTACGTATGGAGTGTAGATGTTGGTAAGGATTTTGTGAGTAAATCTTACAATTTTTCACAAGATATCGGTACATACACAACGTAACCAAATTTTCACAAATGAAAAATACTTGGTTATTTTTCACATACTTACCACAACATGGTAAGACGTATAATATGCAGTTGAACTGATTTGGATCAAATCTGCAGTGTGTAAAAATGTATATCCCGAACAAAATGTTGGTAAACTACAATTCCGTAGGAGTGGTCGTGCAGTTAATTAGACTTCTTGATAAGATATTCAGCTAGACAATTCTGAGTATATACACAAGGTACTGAATACTCCAAATTAATATCCAAAGCTATGCAATAATCGTTAAATGCCTATGAAATTTTATCTTGTGTTTAGGATAATTAGCTTTTTATTTGATAATTTGAGAAATTATTTTAGCAAAGGCATGATTCCATGTGGATAAGAAACACATATGAGATCATTTTGTAGATGCATCAAAAAGCACCATAAATACCTAAATGGCCCAGATAATGGCTGAATCAGACCACATATACCTACTTTTATTTGTTCAAGGAAATTAAGTATCTCATTTTTAATTTTATAGTAATATGGCCTCAAAATTAATTCACCTATTGCACATGCGGTGCACAAAAAATTGATGATTTTAGAAATCTTACAACATTTATGTTGTGGCCAACATAATTGTTAATAATTTTTCTCATCACCCCTAAACCAGGATGACCAAGACGATGCCAAATCTTGAATTTATCAATATGTTGAAAATTATTTTATACGTAACATATGGTACATGATTGATGTATGTATAGTACAATTATAATGATAAGAAAAATTTTCCTCCTCTATCAAATTGCTACCCGAAGAATTATATATAGAGAAAAAAAATTAGTATGAATTTAACTCATATATAGAATACATACGTAACAAATGCATTAAGTATCATGTCTGAGATACATGATGACTTACAATATACAACATCTAGTAGTACAATAATAGGCAAATGGCATTATTGGGATAACTAAGAGACTATTTAAGGTCTCCAAACAAATCTTAGGAAGTAAATTCCATATGCATTTCATCTACACTGAGGATGTCATCCTACTTCTGCCGGACCAAATCATTGTTCTCCATCTGAGGGATGTTTTGAGAACAGTCTGATGTTCATCTGGTTGTGAATTGAATTGAGCTTCAAATTTAACCCCTTGAACTCGTTTCCCTTTTCCAATGGATTGGAGGTATAACTCAACTAAATATTTTTGAGTATGGCATTTATTTGTATGATTATTGGTACAACCACACCTTAGATAAACTTGATAGTTGTCGTTATGGTCATTTTCTCAAAATGACATTTTTCCTTGTTAGATCTATTGTATTTCTACTTGTCATTGAGCCTCCACTTACCTTTGAATTTCTTATGATTCCTTTAGCGACCACTGAATTTACTTGGATTCAGAGTATTAGCATGTACTTCACGTAGTGCCATAGTACCCGTTGGGTGGCTATTATGGTTCTTCATGAGTATTCCATCATGTTTTTCAGCCCAAAGTAAAGTATATATTAACTCAAAATACTTTGTAATTTTTTGTTGACGGTATTGTTATTGCAATAATCACATAGAAGGATGAAAAGTGCACAAGGTTTTCTCAATAAGATCAGTATCCAAGATTGCTTGATCACAAAATCTCAACTTGGAGTTAATCTTATGAACAACTGAATTGTAAGCTGCCACAAACTTGAAGTCCAGAAAACGAATGATTGGTCATTTGCGTTGTGCTTCAGGGAGCATTACTGGTCTCTGTTGATCATATCTCTCCTTAAGGGAGGTACAAAGAGCAAGTGGATTTTGCTCCATTAAATACTCAGTTTTAAGATCTGAGTGGAGGTGATGCCGTATAAAATGCAAAACTGCATATTTGGCAATATCAGGTATTACCGACGCATTAGGTTGAGGTGGAGTTATGGTGCCATTGAGACCTTGAGACGACAAATTGATTTTTATGTCCATAGCCCATGTTAAGTAATTACTTCCATCTAGGATGAGTTTGATGGATTCCTTTTTGAAAATGTTAGTCATGTCCTATATGAAATGGCTATGCATTTTATTAATTTACTATAATAGTAAATTAAAAGCATGCAAATATTATAATTATGCAAAATTAAGGTCAAGATGATTCTTTGGACCTGTTTAGTAGAGCTCCCCAGATCCATATTCTCTAAGGGAAGTGATTCTCTAGGGAAAATTATTATATGGTTGAAAATAATTCTCTAGGGTAAACTCTATGAAAAAAGTTATTATGTGGGGAAAGTGAATCAGGAGAAGCTAGTTTTTTCAACTTCCAACACCTGGTTCACTCCCACAAAATCACTCTGAGAGCTAAAAACTACAAATTGTTGTTTGACAGAGCTCTCACAGATTCCATTGTAAGAGCTGGTATGAGAGCTCTGCCAAACATGCCCTTAAATGACCATAGGTGTATAGCTTCAATATAGGATAAACGACAAAGTCAATGCTATTGTCTTGGACTCCACTTCTGAGGAAGTTGATGACGCTGCAATCACTGATAGATACATATGGTCTGTGCTATTAAATATTGGGAAAATATCATGAAGTTAATCACCATGTTGATATGGTGTAGACCTCGCAACAATGAGCGAGAAAACTTGATGCTATAGACATGGGTGTCGTTCCATAGGAACAGGCGACACTACAATCATAGCCAATGTTATAGACTCCACTACCTTGTGTTTTGCCAATATAATAGAAGGTAGTCACCAATCAACATTTTGCATAATTTTCTATGAATTATTTAAGCTAATATGATGCTTAAATAAGTAGGAAATGCAAAAGGTAAATAATTGCAAGAAAACAATTCAAATGTGTAATAAACTACAAATATATTAATAACTGTGAAGTAGTAGTATTATAGAGGTAATACATGTATAATGCAACAGTACACATCACTATGCAATTTCTGATGACATGAGGGTATGGAATGCATATTTACATAAGGTAAATAAAGCATACCACAATTTATATGAAGTTTGAGGACTTAAACATAAATAATATATTACTTTTATTAAGTGTTTAATGTTGGATCTCCAAATCTTGAGAAACACAAGGTTTTTTTTGCAAGAATGTCATTGCATATATAAGCAGGGTTGGGCTGACGGTTAGGGTTTCATTTCCCCACCCCCTCCCTGCATGAGTGAGTGGTAGCTAAACCACGGTCCCGCTAGGAGGGAAGGAGAGGTGACATCATTGGCACCGCCGCCACATGCACCAAGAGGAGAGGGAGGAGCTGCCACAGTCGTTGGCACCACTGCCATGCGCGTTGGGAGGAGAGGGGTCCGTCGACGTGGTGGCCTTGTCCTCCACACTGGTGTCCGAGCCCTCTTCGGATCCAATGGTTCCAACGCTTGGGGTAGCAATCGTCGTAGCCTGGAGAGGTGAGGTGCCCACCGTTGAAGGAGGGTCGCTGCAACAAGCATCGAGGAGAGCAGGGGTGTCATCGTTGAAGGTTGCCCTAGCCACAGATATGGAGACCGCCATGTCGGCCCCTTCTGTGGATGAGGTGGGGAGAGTAGGGGTGCCACAACATCTGCCCGTACCACGCAATGAGAATGAGGTGATGCCAACATCATAGTGGAGTACGTCACGGTGGATGTTGCGGCTGACAAAGAGGAAGGGCACAGAGGATAGCGGTTTCCAGTACCATTAGAGATATAACACTACTACAAAACCGGCCATATATGCCGGCCCATCACTATCGGTTCCTAATGAGGCAACAATGATGGTGCTTTACTATCGATCCATACACCTCGCGAGAAAAATCAGCTAATATGGAACAGTAACAAGGGGAATCACTGCCGGCTGATAAATTGAGTTGGCAGTGATGCCCTTCACTGCTGGTTTATATTACCAACTGGCAGTGAAGGGGTGGCCGGACCCGAATTTCTATTCCAATCGACTTTTGCTCGCAAAAGCTCATGTTTGCTCCCTCTCTCTCTTATCTCTCACGTCCGGCTGCCTTATCCTCCCCACCGGCCACATCCGGCTCTCTCTCCCTTATCCTCTCCCACCGGCCTCCTCCCCACCAGCCTCGCAATCCAATCCACGGAGTCCACCAACCTCGACATCATCTGCGAGCGCCTCAAGCCCAATCTCTGCACAGAGTTCACCTACATCGTATGCGAGGGGAACCCCATCGACAAGATGCTCCTCATCATCCGGGCCCACCTCGAGAGCTCCGCCACCGGCGGCGGCCACATGAGCTTCTATAATCAGGGCCTGCTCAAGCAAGGGGACTTTTGCAGCGAGGAGCTACTCACGTGGGCGCTCGACACCAAGGACGGTGCCAACTTCCCGCTCTGCACGCGCACTTTTAGGGCCATCTCTGAGGTCGAGGCCTTGGCGCTGCGCGCCGAGGAGCTCAAGTTCGTCGCCGACCAGTTCCAGCGGCTGAACAGCACGGCAGCTGCAGCAGACGGTAGTGGGCGGCAGAGCAACTGTGATTATTTTTTTGATTTTTGTGAATGTTTGTGATTACCAAATGTGTGTGGGTGAGAATATTTGTGATTGTTCTGTGATTTTGTGATTTTCAGTCATTCCTGTTATTTTTGTGAATGTTTTGTGTTTTGTGAATGTTCTATGATTGTTTGTGAACAATACAGCAAGGTCCGGTGGCAGCAGCGCCGAGCACAGCGATGTCCAGTGGCGGCATGGTGGATGGATTTATTTTCTTTTTCTTTTCTTTTTTGCTAGAGAAAGGCTTTACTATCGGTCCAAAAAACTGGCAGTGGTGACATCCTAGACTTCACTGTCCGTTATATACTGCTAACTAGAAAACCGGTATTATAACTGGTTTACCAGCCGACAGTGATGGGCTATTCCGTAATAGTGTAAGAATGTTGCCGATCGGTGAGGAAGCCATTGACACTTACCCTGCTGCGTTGATTGTGGCCGGTTGGCCGTAGGATAAAGTGGCTAGACCAAGTGCTTAATAACGTGTTGCAGTATATTGTAAAAAGAGATAAAAGGGAATTGATCACATCAATTTAACAATCCCATCGTCTCCTTGCTCGTTCGTCACTCTATCCCTTGGTAGGACCGTTTGTTCGTTTCCGCTTCTCTCTCGGCAACCGTTCTGTTCCCTTCACTGTCAGCTCTTCTGTACCGGCTTCCAGAAGTAAGAGGAGGGCCGTGACAGAAGGATTTGTTTGCTACTGCCCTCGTCGTGGTCTCTTGCATGCATATGCATGGCCGTCCGCTTCATTTCTTCCTGCAGAAAAATTCTTTAAAAGAAAGCTGGAAATCAAAATGGACCATGCATATATGATGTTTTGCTTTCCCAGCTCTTTTGCAAATTCCAAGGATGTGATATACTCCCTCTCATCCCAAATATATATCCATTTAGATTTGTCCCAAGTTAGATATTTTTTAGCTCTGAACATGAATAGCCAAAAGCAAAAGTTGATAATACGAGGTTGATGTTACTAGATTAATTATGAATATTATTATCATAATATATACTCTCTTCGATTGTAAATGTAGATCGTTTTAGACTTATGTACAAGGATTAAGAAAGTAGACCAAATACACTTGTTGCCCTTTATTTATTCTGCATTGAAAAAGATAATTCATTCATTTGTGAGAGTGATAGTATTTATTAAAAAGGGCAAGAAGGGAACAAAAGAGAAAAAGTATATAGAAGTTTGAGAATGACTTATATTTAGAGAATAGTTAAGGAGGCTAAAACGAATTACATTTGCAATTAGAGGGAGTAACTCTTTATATTCAAAATAATTTATTTTTATAGATATTGTTAGTCAAAGTAGTATATTGGAGATCATGTTAATATTATAATGAACTTATATTTGAGATCGGAGGGAGTAGGAGTATGCGGTAGACCTTAGTGCTACGATTCTATTTTGGCACCGGTTTGATTATATGTATTGTCCCGGCCTTTCGGCCATTGAAGTTGTTGCACCCAACGTACAGACCGATTCATGTGCACCAACTTTAGCCAACGATCGATGAACGGATCGTTCTCACCGATGCAATCTTCTTGCCTTATTTCAAGCCATCGTAGGTTTTACATCTCTAGCTTTTGAATTACTCCTTGATTTTCCACGTCCATTCCAACCGTCTACAGCTAGCTAGACTGATATAAGCCTCGTGCGTTGATTCGGGCCGTGTATGCGTACGTAAGGCGCCAGATCTTTTTACCATAATCGCTCGCCATTACGAGTTGAGCTCCAATTTTGTGATTTTCTGAGCTTTTTCCAGGAGGCCAAGAGCGCCCAACGTTTCCCTATCTCGCCGCCCCAAGACTCGTGTCGACCGGACCTGCCGTAACCACGCCGGCTGATTTGGCGCCAGGTCACGGCGTTTGCTGCCTAATCCGGGCGGAAAACAACAGAAATCGTGGACGGGTTCTTGGCTTGTACTCCAGAGGAAAATCAAGTTTCACGAGTAAAATCTCCTTCTTATAAAAGGCGCTGGATTATTTGCCTTTTTGTGATCGATGCATGCGTTGTTGCTTCGTTTCTCGCTCACGGCCAACCGTGTCCCATAAATACGCGCCCTCCCTGCCAAGGCTGATCGAGACCTCCTCCTTTGTTGCCTAGCCTCTCCATCCTTCCGAGGCTGCTGTGACCTAACCTCCACCCACATCGCCATCTCCAACAATAATCGCATCCGTCCAGGCATCCAGCACCTTGGCCGCCGGGCCGTCGCCTTGCTTCGTACGTGGACGACTGGTGCTCTGCCCTGCTCGAGCTGCTACCTATATAAGAAGAGGACACGAGGTGGAGGAGAAGCAGACGTCTGCACACACGCACCGTGCCCATCGGCGATCGCCATGGCCGTGGAAGCGCACAACATGCTCCACACAGGAGGACAGAAACTAGCCCACGCGGGTTGGGCGGGCGGTGGTAGTATATGTTGTGAGGCGCAGGAGCCGGGGCGGCATGCTTGGTACGGCTACGGCAAGGAGGTCGCCGGCGGCGCGGTGGGGAGCCAGCACCAGCAGGGGTACCAGCAGTCGTGCATGGGTCTGGTTGCTCCGTCCACGGTCGCGCCGCTGGGGCGGTACGGGCAGGTGTGCGCGGCGGACGCGTCGGAGAGCGGCGTCACGTTCGGCGGTGCACAGGAGCCGGCACCCAGGAAGCGGAAGCGCGCCGAGCAGCCGACTGTTCTCGGACTCGGCGCGGCCGACGTCGCGGCGCAGTTCCAACAGCAGCTGATCGACGTCGACCGCCTCGTGCTCCAACACGTAAGTTCCATGACCGATGTGCTGGCCGGCCGGTCTCGATGCCGGCGTTTGAGTTATCTATGATCGATGAAACTGAGGCTGACGTGATTACTTGTGTTGTTCGTGATGTGCTTTTGCAGACGGCGAAGATGTGGGCGGAGCTGACGGAGCAGAGGCGGCGGCACGCGAGGCAGGTGGTGGCCGCCGTGGAGGCCACAGCGGCAAAGCGGCTGCGCGCAAAGGACGAGGAGATCGAGCGGATCGGAAGGCTCAACTGGGCCCTCGAGGAGCGGATGAAGAGCCTCTACGTGGAGGCGCAGGTGTGGCGCGACCTGGCGCAGTCCAACGAGGCCAGGGCCAACGCGCTCCGCGGCGAGCTGCAGCAGGCCCTCGACGCCCAGGCGCGCCGCTGCGTCGGAGCCGGAGCCGGAGACGGCGCCGCCGCCGACGACGCCGAGTCGTGCTGCTGCGGGGAGAACGGCGTGGCCGGGGACGCGGGGGCCGTCGAGGAGGATGAGGTTGGGACGACGGGCAGCGGGACGAGGTGCAAGGTGTGCGGCGAGGGCGCGGCCGAGGTTCTGCTCCTGCCGTGCCGGCACCTGTGCGCGTGCGCGCCGTGCGCGGCCGCGGCGCGGGCGTGCCCGGCGTGCGGGTGCGCCAACAACGGCAGCGTTTGCGTCAACTTTTCGTGATGGTTGTGAAAGGAATAGTTTTTTTTTGCGAAATGAGAGGTTGCGTTTTAGCTTTCTCAAGCTGTTGGATCTATTTGATCAACAAGAAAGAAGGAAAACAACAAAAGAAAAGATTAGAAATCTTGCATATCGTTGCTTCGGTTGTTTTCTGATTACAATTTGAAATGCATGTATGATCGTCCTCTGTTTTGATACTCGAATTTGATCCGACAACGAACCTCTTAACTAATTCATTTCCTAGTTTGACCACAGTGCTACAATAGTTTTATCTCTAAAAAAATCATGTCTCAGCAAAAAAAAAAAAAACATCTGTTGAGTATACCTGGAGTCCTGGGTGCACTGCATCTGAACTCCTAATACACGCAAGAAAAAAAAAATAGTTCTCCGCACATGTAGTTTTTATATTGTGATTCCGCTTTGATTTTCAATTTGTTCCATAGTTTAGCACTGCAGCGGCAGATCGAGTACTGCATCGTCAGAGATATTGCGATGGACACGCTTCGCTTCCAAAACAAAAATTGTTACGATGGACGCCGTGTTACTTATTCCAGTAAGGCGTTATGCGTGAACCAAGCTGCTGCTGCCGAGTGCCGACACGCGCGCACGAGACGAGGAAATAGGCGGTCATGGGGCGCCATTGATGCATGCTGCTAGCTATTCTTAAGCCTGAAGCAGTCATGGGGCGCCATTGATGCATGCTGCTAGCTATTCTTAAGCCTGAAGCAGTCATGGGGCGCGCACGCGTGTGCTTATCCCTAGCCCGGGCTCAATCCGAGTTATGCTTAGCGAGATCAGTCGGTAACATATGTGCTTAGAGTGTACACGCATGTGTTGAGCGTGTCTTAAAAAAAGAAGCCTGAAGCAGAGTCTGCCGGTGCCGGGCTGGTCCCTGCTCTTGCTTTGCAGCCAAAACCAACAGCACCGCCAGACTCGGTCCCATCATCGTCGTCCTCATCCACCACCGATGGATCGCATGCAGAGGCAGCAGTAGCCGGCCGACCTGGAGTACATGCGAAGCCTGAATCGTCCGTAGGCAATCACTACACGGACCATTTCTGAAATATAAACAACCGATGGCGGCGTAACTAGAAGACTTGCTTTTTAGATAATGAAAAGAGTTTTCAGCATGCTGGACTTCTTACGCGCATAATTGGACGCGCGTGCTCTGAACGCCGTGCTGTTCCTGTTCGGCTTGTGCCTCGCCCTCTTGGAGTCTCTCTCTCGCCCATGTTGCGTCGCCTCTATCTTTCTCTCTCCCTCACGTACGGCGCTGATCGAGATCACAGTATCACACAGATCGATCAGCAATATAGTAATATGCATGCACCCATTAGTCTCCTCCGTGCCGTCCAATTCCCGGACTCTCCTATCGATCGACCTAGCTAGTCTACATTCTACACAGCACACACGACACATGACATGATGATTGATGCATGCATGTCTGTGTTTTAAACTTGCCTTGTCTTTCTCTCTCTCTCTCTCTCTCTCTCTCTCTCTCTCTCTCTCTCTCTCTCTCTCTCTCTCTCTCTCCTGCGTTTTTCATGCAGCGCCAGACAGCTAGCCCGGTGGCCGGTGCTCAGGTATGCTCGTTCACATGTGCGGGGCACCGGCACAGCGACGCAGCTGGGCACCGAACGATCGACGATGTGAGCGGTCGTGTTTTGGATAGATCCGGCCGGTTAATGTGGGGACGGATGATGCGTCCGTTTGCTTGTTTGGTGCGATCGAAAGCAGGTCGTCAACTCGGCGTATGCAGCACGTACGCTGGCTCTAGTAATCTGATTGCGGATTTTGGATCGGTTGTCAAGATCCGACACGATCGAGACAGAATTGGGGGAGATTTGGATAGGAATAGAGAGGAATGTGTGGGAAAAGGAGAGAGAGAGTGATAAGAACAGAAGTAATTTGGTAATCAAAGTCTTACCGATTTCCATTCGGGGCTCGGGTTATAACGTTCTTAGTCCCAGACAGTTGTTTACAGTAACTTCAGAACAACCAATGGTTCTGTTTTGATTTTCCCATTGCCATCTACTAGCGGCAGATTGGGATTTGGAACTGCATGGGATCCCAAGTGCTTCTTCAGTTGGCTGACTTGGAAGACGGTGTGAATATCAGCCGAATCAGCTTCAACGATTTCCTCAAACCAGAGTTGTCTCACGATAAGGTTACATCTTTAAGTAGACCATATCACCAATCTGAAATTCCCTCTCAGACCTATGTTTGTCAGCATAGTGTTTCATCCTATGCTGAGCCTCCAATATATTTTTCTTCAGATTCTTCAGAGCTGTTTCTTTATCATTGAGTGTTATTTGAGCATCTTCAGAGATATTACCTGGAACAAAGAATCCGTTGACTAATGGATGTGGATATCCATAGAGGGCTTGAAATGGACTCATCTTAATGGCGATATGGTAGGTTGAGTTATACCAAAATTCAACCAATGGAAATCATATAAACCATTTCTTGGGTTCTTGGAATGTCATGCATCTCAAATAGTTTTCTAAACACCGATCTACACGCTATATATGACCATCTATTTGTGAGTGGTATGAGGTGCTAATTTTCAAGGTAACCTTGAGTGAAAAGAATAATTCCTCCCATAACTTGCTTGTGAAGATTCTATTACGATAAGTGATAATGGCGGTTGGAAGACCATGGAGTTTGAATACATTATCAGGGAAAACTTGTGTGGCATCTTGGACAGTGTAGGGGTGTGACAAAGCAATGAAGTATGCATATTTAATCATCCTATCCACCACAACCAATATAACATCCTTTCCTTTTGACTTTGGTAAGTCCTCCACAAAATCCATGGTAATATGAGACCATGCCATATCAGGTACATATAGGAGTTCCAATAATCAAGCAATACTGACATGTTCTACCTTACATATTTGGCAGACAGGACATTCAGTTATATACTGTTGTACTTGAATTTTGAGATTAGGCCAATAAAATAGCTTCTTGATTCTGTGATAAGTAGCTCTAATACCTGAATGACTTCCAATTGCTGAAGAATGAAGGGATTGGAAAATTTTGAGCTTCAATGCATCAGTAGAGCCCACATATATTCTGCCCTTATATCTTATGATGCCAGATTGATATGTATATTTGCAATTTGGTATAGGTTGAGCTTGTAGTCTTTGTAACCACTTTTGACATTTTGGATCAGTGGCAAAGCTGGGAATACTATCTGTTGTCCAGTCAGGCTCACAGTTGTAATAGCAGCACACATGGGAGCTGATGTTTCTGATGAATGATCTCTTCTAGATGAAGCATCGGCCACCTTATTTTCTTTCCCTTTTTTGCACTCAATTGTAAGATCAAACTCCAATAATTTAAGGAGTTTATGATTATGCCATCCATAATTCTTTGGTTAGTAATGTATTTGAGACTCTGTTGATCTATCTTGATGATTAACTGATTTCTAAGCAGATAGTGCCTCCATTTTTTCGTTGCTACTAAAATAGCTAGGGCCTCCTTTTCATAAATGGACTGGCCAGCAGCCTTAATCCCCAAGGATTTGCTAAAATAAGCAATAGGTTTGTCTGATTGCATCAAGAATGCACCTATGCCTGAACTGCAAGCATCTGTTTCTAATGTGAATGGTTTGGTGAAATCAGGTAAGACTAAAACAGGAGAGGTGGTCATTGCAATTTTGAGTTGGTTGAAGGCTATTGTATGGTTTTAATTCCAATGGAGTGAATTCTTCTTCAACAAATGATATAGAGGTCTGCAAATATACCCATAACCTTGAATTATAGAGGTCTGCAAATATACCCATAACCTTGAATGAACCATCTATAATACCCAGTCATACCAAAAAAAACTTCTCAATTGGGTAATTGTAGTAGGTACGGGCCGCTATTGAATATTCTTAATTTTCTTTGGATCAATAGATACTCTCCGACCAGAATTTGTATGCCCCAAGTATTCTACCAGATCAACTACAAAAACACACTTACTCATCTTTGCTTTTAGCTAATGTTTCCTCAAGATTTCCAAAATAATTATCACATGAGCAACATGTTCTTGTATGTTCTTAATGTAGATGAGTACATCATCAAAGAAAACCAAGATGAAAACTCTTAGAAAATGTCATACATTAAAAATTGAATGGTTGCAGGGCATTGGTCAGTCCAAAAGGCATGACTAAATACTCATAGTGGCCAAGATGAGTTCTAAAGGCTATTTTCATAATATATGTTACTTTCATCTTTATCTGATGATATCCAGACCTAAGGTCTATTTTTGTAAACACCAAGTCACCAAATAATTCATCCAAAAGATCTTCAATGACAGGAATAGGAAATTTGCTCTTGATATACTACTACAGAAAAGGTCATCACTACCGGTTCAAAAATATCATTACTACTGGTTTTTCAACCAGTAGTGATTAAGCGGTAGTGATATCCATAATTATCACTGTCGGTTCACATAATTAACCGACAGTGATAGTTAGATTATCACTAATGCGCTTGACCGAGCCTGATAACTCGATCAAGCCTGAGGAGTTTTTGCAAATCTACACCACCATGGTGCAGGAGTGGGGGGGCCAAGCGAAAATCATGGCCAACTACTTCCCGACCACCTTGACCAGTTCAGCCCGGTCCTGGCTTATGAACCTTCCCCGCGAGTCAGTTCACACCCGGGAGGATATGTGCGACCAATTTGTCGCCAACTACTAGGGGACCTATGCTAGACCCGGGGTCGAGGACAACTTGTACCAGGTCAGATAGTGACAAGTTGAGTCATTGTGAGACTTCATTCGATGCTTCACCAAGCGCCAAAAGACAATTCCAAGGATCACGGGTGAATCAGTGGCCATCGCCTTCAAGAGAGGGGTCAGAGACCAAAATATGGTCGACAAGCTGGCCACCAAGGTAACCAAAGCACTACTGAGCTCTTCGAGCTCCCTGACAAGTGCGTACAGTCCACCGAGGCCTGAGAGCATCAAATTGACACCAGGTCGCGGCCGACCTCCGACCAGCCACCCCCTCCAATGGGGTCAACCAGAAGGAGAAGAGGAAAAACAAATGCAAGGAAGGACCGTCCAACGTCATGGCAGTCGAGCAGACCAACCAACCACCTCAGCGCTTTGAGAGGAGAGAAAGAAGGGTCATGGCTACTGCCTAATCCACCACACCGATGCCCACGACCTGACCAAGTGTAAGATCGTGCGGGGCATCATCGACAAGGAGCTTGGAGAGTGTAAATCCAGGCCCGACAAGGATGGTGAGGATGGGGCTGACCCCAACCAGTCGGCATTTGGGTACCAGCAAGCCGATCACATGGTCCATCACATCTCGGTGGTGCCACAATGTACTCCTCGAGCAAGGAATAAAAGTCGGTGGTCCGGGAGGTGTGGACGACCACGTCGAACCCAAGCCCATGTCTGAAGTGGTCAAAAGTGCCCCTTACCTTCAGTCGGGCCGACCACTCCATGAGTGTCAAGCAACCTGGTCACTACCCTATTGTGGTTGAACCCATCATGCATAACATCTGATTGGATCGCATGCTGGTTGACGAAGGGGGCTCCATCAACCTCCTCTTCGCCGACGCACTGGACGCCCCACAAATCCCAAGAAGCGCGTTGAAACTGTCTCCCCCCTTCTTTGGAATTACCCAGGCTCCTCAACTAAGCCTTTGAGGTGGGTCAAACTGTCTGTCACTTTTGGCTTACTGAGTAACTTCAGGACCAAAAAAGTCATGTTTAATGTAGCAAACTTTGGGACTGCCTATAACGCGATCCTGGGGCGACCGACGATGGCTCAGTTCATGACTATCACCCACTATGCATACTAGGAGATCAAGATCCCTGATCCGAGCGTGGACATCACCATCTTTGGCAACATAAAGACGGCTTCACACTGCGACAAGAGGAGCCTTTACATCATCGAGCTGACTCCCGGGTCATAGCCGGAGAATGTTACACTTAGTGGCCGCCCGATGAAGGTACACATCACCACTAGCCAAGATGAGTGACTCAAGGCAGTACGTCTCGACAACTCTGACCCAAGCAGGACGGTCCAGATAGGGGCCAGCTTGGCCCCTAAATAGGAACTCACGCATATCACCTTCCTTCAGGCAAATGCAAATGTCTTTTCATAGAGTCCGTCTGATATGCCCGGAGTCCCCAAGAACGTGATCGAGCACAAGTTGTCAATACGACCTGATGCGCGACCAGTTGAGATCAACAAGCTCCTGGAAGCATCTGAGAAATACAGACCCTAGAGTGGCTAGCTAACCTAGTCATGATCCAAAAACACAATGGTAAGTGAAAGATGTGCGTCGATTACACCAACCTTAACAAGCTCCCCTTTTTATAGCGAGAGGGGGGCGGAATAGAGAGGCGGTGACGGTGAGAGGGCGCAACTTGGTCTCTTGGTGGGGGTGTCTCCGGAAATCACACAATGACGGTGGCTCTACGCCGCCATCCACGCGCGTGGTCACCCAAGTCACGGCGGTGTCAGGGGCAGCCTCGTGCTGAGCATGAGAAAGCAGAGAGAGGAGACAGGGTAGAGAGAGAGTGGGCAGGCAACAAAGGCATGGCGCATTGAATGCGCTGGCCGCGGCGACGTCACTAGAGGAGGGAGACGACGGCGTGCGCTGGAGGAGGGAGTGAGACGATGCCAGCTGAGTGGCATCGCAGCGGCCTACGCGCGCGGGGAGAGGAGAGTGAGCACGCTAGACTGGCGGGGCCACACAAGCGGGCTATTTAGAGAGAGAAAAGAGAGAAGGCAGCCCGAGAGGAACAAAAGTGGTTTTGTTTTTGATTTGGGTAAACTCAAATGGAAGCATTTGAATTTGGTTTTGAATTTGGATTTGAGTTTGGCATAAATTCAAATTAGATTATTTGAATTAGGATTTGGATTTGGAGCTCTGACCCTGGGAGGGGATTTGAATTCAAATTTGGATTTCAGCTAAAATGAATCTAAGAAATAGATTTGAATTTGAGATATATTCAAATTCAAATCTCCACCCAATGATCCATAAAAAGAAATAAACCAAAAAACATATGATTCAAAATTATTGCAAGGGTTAATTTAGAAACTAATTTGATGCTCTTTGGAATACTTAGCCAAAATAATATGTTTGAATATATACATACAAGTGTATGTGTGTGTAGATATATATTCAAATATAAATTTTATTGCTTTTAAGTTATTTTGAATAATTAGATAATTTTTAAAAAGAAATGAATTTTGCTACAATCTATATGCTAGTGTTACAGGTTCCTGCATGTATGGTTTATCTCTTTTGAGAAATACCAAATTTTCCTCAAATCTATCAATATATCGTGTGACAATTTGTATTTGTTGTAAGGATTGGAGTTGCTCCATAGCATCAAATGAGCTCACAGCTCCAAATCTTTCAATTATCATGTCAAAAAAATGTTTCCAATCAGAAAGATGGGATTGTAACAAGATACCAGGGACCGGGATCCTCTGCACTTACGGAGCAAAGTCACTGTGCTACAGTATACGTGACTTTAGTCCTTTTCGCAAGCCGTTGGATTGAGGACGGACGACCGAGATGTATTGCTACAGCGATGATATAGTATCAGTGCTGCAGTGAATTTGCCACAGTTTTGTGCTCAGAGTCCGTGATACAGTAATTCACTGTAAATCACTCTTTACTTCACTGTAGCACCACTCATATTTTACTGTTAGAATACTGTAGCTCGGTGGTCTGTAAAGATAAAGGATCCCAGTCCAGATACCAGTCCCTCTAAGCCGTGTGTCAGCACATCTAGTGATATATGCAGTTGCTATCTTAACCTTCATCTAATCAGGGGTATTGAATAGTTTAAAGTATTTCTCATTTTGTCTTATCCATCCAAATGGGTTGTCACCAGAGAAGTATGGCATATCAACTTGAAGATTGTTTCTGTGACTGGAGTCATTATAAGGTGAATAGTAGGATGGATCATGGTTTGTTGTCGAGTGGGTAGTAATTGGGAATTGGTGTGCAAGAGTGTGTGTGATGGTTATAGTAGGGTGGTAACGGATTAGTGTTGATTTGTGGTAGTGGTGGTGGTATAGGTCTTGTTTCTGGATATGGGTAAGAGGTGTCGTTGAGAGGCATGTTACTGTATTTTTGGGTTATCTGTTGGGCATAATTGTGCAATGAGTATTGTGGTCTGGTGGTAATGGTGGTAATAGAGGTGGGTTTAGGGTGGAATTATCTACATTTAAGGCTTCAGTAGGATTAGCTTCTAGGTTTAGGTGTTTGAATTCTGTCACTCCACTAATAGCTCCATCAAGATTAGTATGACTACTCGAACCAACTCCATTCTTCTCAATAGGATGAGCATTAGAATTAGAGTTTACCTGATCTGCCTCAACTACCATCCCCTTTTCTGATGACACTATGAGGGTTTTGCATATGCTTTTAATTTCATCCATCTCTGACTTTAAATTCTTGACTGCTACTAGATCCGACTGTACTACTTGCAACTCTGCTCTCATTGGCAGTTGCCTATTATTCCGCCTTGGTTCTCATTGTCACCATCTTCACCACTAAACGAGTCAGTTTAGGATTTGGATCTCACCCCCTTTTTGCCTGCTCAGTTCAATCTACCGCCGTCAAGTGTGGGGATCGGTATAGGAATTTTACACAAGAACTAGTCTTGTAACACGCACCAGAATCTACACTTCCACCAACACCACTGTGCTTTAGATCGGATCCGCACCGGAATTTTATGCAGGAACTCATCCTGCAACCCTCGCTTACTCCTAATCTTCAGCGCTAGCTTACAAGATTAGGCAGGATCAAGACCGAATTGGGGGAGATCTGGGTAAGCAGGATAAAGAGGAATTTTTGGGAAAATGAGAGAGAAGGGGATAAGAAGTAGGGTTCTAGCTACTACAAGTATGCAAGACAAAAGCAATTTGGCAATCGAAGTCTTGCCGATTTCCATTCGGGGAGAGGGTTATAACATCTCCGGTCCCAGGCAGCTGTTTATAGTAATTTCATATAGGTAATAGTAATAACAGAAAAGTCCCATCTTAACTACTTAACTATCCACAGTAATAACCGAAAAGGAAAAGTAGCCGTCCAATTATATCATGAAGCGGTATCAGATGATCTCAGCCATTCAATTCTTATTCATCTTCTTCCCGCCTCTGAGTTCAAAGTTTATTTCTTCATACCGTCAATTCAGGTCTTGACATCGGTCTCTTGTGTACATACTATTATTGCCCATGTCATGCCTCCAACAAAGTGCTTGAATAAAAAATCTTTTAAGGAACAGTGGATTTCTAGAGTTCAACATAGGTTTCCAGAGGAACTGTATCTTCTGACTTTTTCTTTGACAACAAATTTAAAGGGGAACTCTAATCTGCAACCATTCCGTCCCTTGACTCAGCGCGTGGCCTCACAATGCTGTTAGGGACAAAGACGAGGATGCCAAACATGTTACGACTCCGGGGGTTAGGGTTCCATGGGCAGTTCCTTCCCCCATAGACATAGAAACAGAGGGGATGGCCGGCCTGGCAGTGGGCGGAGTGGAAAGACAACGTAATGCCGTTGGCCACCGGTGGTGGCACAAGCAGTGATCCAGGTCAGGACGAGCGCGTCATGACGACGTGGTTAGGGGAGGGCGAAGTCAAGGCAGCGGTGGAAGGTGGATGGCCTAGAGGTTGATGGCTATTGGTGGTGGCAGAGGAGGCGGAGGTGCGGCGGGCAACCATGATGCCGATTGAGGCACCGATAGTTGTGGTGAGTTGCAACTCGGTGTGGCAAGGGCTGGGGCTACAGTGCAAGGTAGCGACAGAGAATATGGCACTAGCCAAAGAAAGAAGACTGGAGGAAGAAGAAAATGATGCGTCACACGCTTGGCTATAATGTTAATGACGTGTATAGTTCAAGTATGGCAGGCGACTTGAATAAATGTCTTTCAAGGAATAGTTAACATGATTTATGTCAGAACGCTCATACCTCCTCGCTGGATCCGCATCCTCTGACTTTGCTTCGGCAAAGGTAGAGGTGCTACTGTATCGCTGGAATTCTGGCCGCCCATTCGTGATCTGACGCACAGGAGAGAGCAAACTGCTGGTTATTGTAGTGTCTCTGCTTTTGCCGAAGCAAAGTCAAAGGATGTGAATCTCTCCTCAGTGGGGTGACGCAAGAGGTGAAACACCCTAGTCGCCAAAGCCCTCCACCGCCTGAACCTCGCCGGCCGGCAGTGGCCTCCACGTCCCTCTCCTTCCCTCCCCTTTCTCTCCCCTCCCCTCCCCTTCCATTTGTTTTCAGGTGGTTGCGGTGCTTCTTTGGCGCGTCGGCTGTGGCTTTTGACCGGTGGTGGTGGTGGTCGGGATCCACTCGGCCGGCCCGGATCTGGTCACCTGCGGGCCGGATCCGCGTGTTGCCGATGTGGATCAAGGTGGCCTCTAGCCGGGCGAGACGAATCGGCGCTAAGGCGCGTCAGGAACTCAGGATGAGTGGGATGGGAGGCGGCTTGGTTCAACGCGGAGCATGCGTGATGGTAGGAGGAGCACGGCATGCTGACACGCCACCTACGGGCGGCGTTGGATGAGGAGCAGGAGGCTGCGCTAGCGGCGGAAGCGCAGCTGCGGCAGCTGGTGGTCGTGGACGCAGTGTAGCGCGGCATGCTGGCGAAGCTGATGGCTATCTTAGCGAGGGCCGACATATTTGCTCCTCGTGCCCGGGTCGAGGGCGTCCGCCTTCGGGTGCTTCTTCCTCTGGATCGGCAGCTTCTGCCCCTCGACGCGTTGCCATTGCTGGGTGCCGCTGCTCTCTGGCCTCTGGTTGGGCTAGCTGACACACGTGCGGCAACAGCTTGCTGGGCGACGCCGTGCTGGGTGTGCCACTCCGGCCTGTGGCCATGGCCGTGATAGGTCGAAACGTGCTACAGGGGGCTGGGGTTGGCCTGCGCTCATCATGCGCCAAAGAGATCCCTGCATCCGGCGCTCTGGGCGGGGCTTGCCGCCCAAACCAGTGGGGATGGGCTCTGCCTTCTTCCTGCAGGGCGCCGTCAGCGTGTTTCATGTGGCTGCAGGCTGTGGCCGGCGCCTGGAGGATGAAAGGAAATTATATGAGACTGGGTCTCACAGAAAGATCCTCATCTCCGTGTGACACGTGTCCTCTACTTCTCTCATATGTGTTCAATCAGATCGTTGGATTCAGAACGAACGGTGTGGATCAGGGTCTCACGGGGGTCTTTCTGTAGAGGGTCTCATATAATTTTCTTCCCCGGAGGATGCCTTGGCTCCCGTCCAGTGCTTCTCTATGGCCTTGGGGGCACGCTCGGCCGCGTTCCCCACCGAGCATGCGTGCGGTCTTCACTCCGATGGCTATTTTGCTGCACTCACAGTGTGCCATGCCTTCATGTGTTGCCATGCTGGCGGTGGTGCTCGCCATGTGCCGTGCTGCTGTGGTGTCTTTGTTGCTGCTCATGCGTTCCCTCGGTAGTTTTTTCGTGCCAGTCCTGACCACTGGCATTCTGCGTAGCTCCTCCCCTTGTCCGATCTCCTCTTCTGTAGCTTGGGTCCGTGGGGAGTTTTGTGATGCTAGGATGGCTGTGGGATGGCGTGGCTGCAAGGAGGTTGTGTTGTTGCTACTTTGACCTTGGCCCACGCAGGGCTGCCTGTATTGCTTTTTGTGCAGGTTTCTAGGGCAGGGAGCTACGAGTGAAAGCTCTGTCCGGCTTGCTAGTGCCAATGTCATTGACTCTCTCGTGCGTCATTCCTTCCCTGGAGGTGACATTATCGCGTCTACTTCGCCCTAGATGCTTCTTTAGGTGAAAACCCTATCCGGGGGTCCGGATGGACGACGGTGGCATTGATGTCATTACCTTCTTGAAGGCGTCGCTTTGAGAAGCCTATGCTCTCTTTTGTAGGTTTACCCCTACGTCCTTGCTTCGTAATAGCTCTTCATTCTGGATTGACGCTTCGCGATAGCGATTTAGTCTAATGTGTGCTCCTTCTACGTGACGCGCTGCCAACTTGTGTGTATGAGAGGTGCGGCGTGGAAGCAGGGCTCCGTCGGCTGAGTTGCGACGTGGGAGCTGAGCTCCGCCGATCGAGTTGTGTGGGAGGTAGTTGTTTGGTTGGTTAGCGTGCGAGTTGAGTTGGATTAGATTTATCTGTTGTCTAATTGTGCTATTTAGTATGAGCGTCGTTCTATTCGAGTCGATGTCGTCTTAGAGTTGCAAGTTGTTAAGCATTTTAGGTCCAATTTTTTTAAACAGAATTAATTCTCTTTTTCTCTAATAATATCGATATCACTGATGTCTCCTTCCAAAAAAAAAAGAAAGAGTTAACATACAACAAGTTGCATTATATTTCTCCGGATTTTTTCTCGGCCAAACTCTACAATTGACTTTTGAGCAAACACGCATGCATGTCAGTTGGGTATTAGCTAATCAGCACTGCTAAAATCACACACAACATCATTAAGATTGCACAATGACAGGTGACGGAGAGATGAATGCCCAACTGCATCGGTCGTCATCTGCTTGTCTCACGCATGCACGGGTAGCCAGGTGCACACCGACGCAATGACAAAGAGAAAGTTCAGCATAGATTTCAAAGGGAAAACTTTAAGCGTCGGTGCGCGACCACGCAACGCAGCCGGGGACGAAGATGACGAGGCCGGCCAGGATAGGGCTCTAGGGGTTAGGGTTATGGGGGCTGCTCAATATATCGCCCCCAGGACATAGAATCGGGGAGTAATGTCACTTCGGCGGTGGGCGGAGCTGCAAAACACCCCTGACCATCAGTAGTCGAGCGCTGGACCAGGCAGGACACCATGATGGTGTGGTTAAGCGTCAAGGTGCGACGGGTGGCGGGTCAGGGGCTGCGGTGGAGTGTGACGTTGGAGAAGAAGATGTCGCCGGCGAGAGTAAAAGTAAGCTAGACTGGAGGAGGAGAAAGAAAGTTGGGTTTCGCACTTGCTGTAGCAACACTGTGGTTTCATGTAAGAAGTTGACTTACATTAAAGAAAACAAGAGCAAACCTATCACGCTTGGTTAATTAGGGAAAACAGGCTATAACGTGGTCGACCAACCCGACCGCACACCAGGACTATCTCGTTCGCACAGCACACGATAACCGCTTTTCAATTTGCTGCACTACGAACGTAGAGAGCGGGGCCGTCTCTTGGTCTGACGCTCATCCTAGTCCGATCTGCGACTGCAACAAATGGGAGCGTCGGCTCGGTTGGCAAGGACGGCGCGTGCGCCCAAGCCAGCGTGCGTTCGAGCGTTGCTCGACGCGACTTTGCACCGTGTTTTTTCGTTTATTTTCAGATCTGCCTCTCGTGCGTGGAACTAAAAGGGGATAGTGACGTGCCCGTCACCTACGGAACCAGCTGGTTTCGTCGATTCCTAGAAGGACGCTTTGCTTCATATAGATGTAGATCTGTGTGTATGTGTTGGGTGTATGAGGTGATGTGTATTGTTGTGTGTATTCATGTACGAATAGATACTACATTTGTATCCGGTTGAGAGGTGTAAAAAAAAAACAAATGGGAGCTAGCTAGCTCCTTGGTTGGCCTTGCCAGGCACAACACCGCCTAGTGCTTCCCATCGATGGATCCCTCCATCACGTCGACAGATTTTCATGTGTCAGGCCCAGAACGCTGTTCTTCCCATTTGTGTCATATCAGTCACATCTCACGTCTAATTCGGCACATGCAGATGCATGCATGCAGCAATAATCAATGCGCCTTTAGTTTCTGATGTGAGTTCGTAGTCAGGGCATTTCCAACCATAAGAGGTAGATTCTACCTTTTATATTTCTCTTTATATATTTTTTAAAAGATTTTATTTTCAATTCTTCATATCTCACAATGTTTAAAACTATTTCTTATTTTATTTTTTTTAAGAATTAACTCTATAAGATTATTCTCCACATAATAATAATAGCTATGATCTACAACACTAGAACTGTCCATGGAGCGGCCTGCCGGCAGGCACCAATAGATATATCTCATCTGATCCATGTTGCTTCACTTGTTGTGTTCTTCTGCAAAAGTGAAACATGAGCACTATGCATGGTCCACGATGATCCGGCCTGCTGCTCGCTCCACTACGTACCGAAGGTGACAAATCGGGCTCTGGTCTCCGCACTGCTTGATTGAGCCTTTGCTGATGAGGATAGCATGGCTTCACCATGTTGAGCTCAAAACTGACACCAGTTGTAAATGGCCGCTCTGATTTTTCATCCTGCTCATTGAGCTCGAGACAATTGACAATGTAACACCTTCTATCGTTTATTGGGTTTCTCCCTCCCTCCAAAGTGAGCGCGAGCTGAGGGTCTGGTTAGAACGAAGGATTTTGAAAATGTAGGAACATGAAAACATAGGATTCGAGTTGCTGGGCGCTTGCAATCATACAAGAATCTAGAATGCAAGAAAACTTCTAGTGGACCATTTGAATGCAACAAAGGACAAACACAAGAACGAGAGAAGAGGGATAGAATCAAAGAAATTTTCATGCTAAAAAACTTCCAAAATTCCTATAGAACAAGTCATTCCATAGGAATTCTAGAGGTCCCTTTGTTCCAAAGGGCTCATGCCTCTAAAGAAATTTCTCCTATAGGATTCAAATATTTAAAGTTCCTCCATTTTTCCTTTGTTGGACCTGAAATTGTTTGCTCTTTTCGTGCGGGCGCAGCAGTGCAGCCTGCATCTCTGCAGCATGAATGGAGTTAGGTGGGCCTCAGGGGTACCATCGTCTTCAACGGCGGCCTCTTCCTCTTCCTCTTGACATGGGCCGAGGCTGAACCAAGGCAGACTGAGAGTAGGCCCACTAGCTCACCGCTCTCACATCACCGCCCTTTGTTGCCCATCCATTTTCGTACACCGTACTCAGTCCCCCTCCGAACCTTCCATCTCCAAGGTTTAGCTAGGGTTCTCCTCCTGCCACTCCGCCAACCGCTGCCGCAGCGATGGCTGCCGCCGATGAGGACGATGTGGTGTGGGAGCGTGCCATCACCGTCGCATCCAAGAGCCTCACCCTCGACGGCGCCATTAAGTCCTCCACAGGCCGCCTCCCCTCACCAGCACTCCTCAAGCATTTCGCCACCTCCCTCGAGGATATCTCTGTCGCCGGGGTCGACCTCTCTTAGCTTTCCAGCCTACCCCGCCTCCTAGCCCTCTGCCACCTCTCGCATTGATGATTATGTCAGATTTCGAGGGGGAGAATGGAACGTCTTATTACGAAAGAAATGCTTCATTATCTGAGATATAACCCCCATGAACAAATTTCTTACTTTAATGGAAGGATTAAAGATAATCGTACATATTTTTTGTGGGTTTGTATCCTAGCAAATTAAAGAATTAAGATACATATGTGCATGGAATATTGTCAAAGACAAACCACTGAGTTTGTAGAGATGTTGATTTTAATGGGAGTAAATTTAATCTCTTAGTTGTTTATATAGATGATATCTTGTTGACTATCAGCAATAGGGATATTAATGTTTAAGAGCCAAAGGTTTCTTTTCTCTTTTGGGTATTAAGATTGTCTTGGTGATGCCTCTCATATTTTGACTATAAAGATTCACTAAACAGATTCAATATTAAGGGAATTTACTTCGATAATTGAGGGCAATAAAAAATTTTCTTAAGCTACCACTATCATGAACATTATGCACACTTAAGTTTGTATGCGTCCTCATTTAATATTTGTAACCGGAAAACATAGCAGATATTGATCTAGGACTGGACCACTGAAAATACTAAAGACGACTTTGCGTTATATGCAGAGTGCTAATGATTACATGCTCACATATGAAAAGTCTCATAACCATAATTTTGCAAGATGTATTGATATTAAGAAATTCACATCAAGTTAAATCTTTACCCTTGTATGAGGAGCCATATTGTGGAATGTTTCTAACCAATCTCTTAAAGCATCATTAACGATGCAAGCTATTGTGGCATGTAGTAAGGTTTTTTGGATAGAAAAAAAAATCCACATTAGGCTATTGTGGTTTAAGAACAAAAAATTCTTTTGGTTTAAGAATTTATCTCGGAATTTATTATGCAAGAATGCAACTTTCTCTTCAAGTAATAACAAGTCAAATGGTGTTGCCAATCACTTCAATATCATGTTGTGAAAGATGGAATCCAGAATCAAATTAATATTCAGTACATAAGTATTAAGATTGTATTTTAAATAAATTAAGTTTATATTATGATGTTCAGCCTATAAGAATTAGATATTATGTTTAAGCTTACTGATTCCCTCACCAAAAGCTTGTCTCAAAATATTGCCGCTATAAGAATAATTAAAGCCTATAGTACTGGAATAATTGAGATCTTAAAACTTTGATTACGGAACTATAAAATTTGTTTTCCTTTTCACAACTTCGCAGAATTTCCCAGATAAAAAAACGCATGTAGAAATCAACATGTTCAATGACGTGAGGGCCGTACGAATAACAATTACTTTAGTCCGGCGAAAACTACATGGATGTGGACCTATTCAAATCGGCGAGCGCTTGCGACCTCTGCAAAATTTTCAAACATTTGAAAGGACAGATGCATTGGTTATCCAATCTGAATGCCCAAAGCCCAAAACTAGCTCAATAGCCCATGAAATACAATTGTAGTCAGGGAGTAACAAGCATCACGATGTATCCAAAACGTTGTTGAGCCGCCATACATCGAGTGACAATTCACTTGAAACATAGATGGTGGGGGCTGCTTGGCAGATAAATACCAAGATCCAAGGCCAACTGCAGTACAGGTGCAGAGGATCTCGTCCGCTTTTCACGCACATTCTGCAGGAGTGTGCTGTTCATCACAAGCCCGTTCTGCCATGGGGCCTAGGAGAAACTGGATCCAGAGATAAAATGCACACCCTGAGCTAATCGTATTATTGCTGTCAAGGCAGTACAAATCCGGACAGGAACTAAATTTGGTGCTTGCTGCTAATGATCTCTAAGCTATTGAAGGAGGGAGCCATTGGAACTTGTTTCAAGCTCTGTTCATCTCTTCCTTAATCTCCAAAATAAAAATCAACTTCCAAGCTTCCGGAATGTTGCTGCTGCAATGGGAAGCGGCATTTTAGAAGGATTAGTGCTCAAGCCTTGAATGGAATGGAGAGCGCAAGGCCAGAAGGGAGAAAGTGCGAGGAGTAACTGCAACTGCTTTTATCAGGAGATGATGAACACACTTGGTGCAAAATAAGACCACAGAACCGTCGTAAGTTCTTAACACTTAATGCATTTATTGACAACCTAAAGCCCTAAACATCTCGATAGGATACTAACATCAAGAAAGCTTACAGCCATCGAAAGATAACCACCACCATCCTAATTTAAGGACTGAACTGCAATCTCACTGATGAACGAACCATCGAAAGATAACCACCGGCTCAGACGCCGGTGGATCCGAACCCTCCCACCCCGCGCACGGTGGCGTCAAGGTCCTCCACCTCCGCGACCTCGGGCGTCGCGATCACCTCGATGATCACCTGCGCGATGCGGTCGCTGGGCTTGACGGCGAAGTCCACGTCCGAGTGGTTGAAGAGGATGACCCCCACGGGGCCGCGGTAGTCCGCGTCGATCACGCCGGCGCCCACGTCGATGGAGTGCTTCAGCGCCAGCCCCGACCTCGGCGCTGCAACGACCGGAACGGACAGACATTTCATCAAACACCTGAAGTGCGAACCAAGAAAGGGGCGAGAAAGAAGAAAAGAGAAGCAGGTCGCTCACCGATGCGCGCGTAGGTGCCCTCCGGGATGGCGATGCTGAGGTCCGTGGGCACCAACGCCTTCCCCCGCGCTGGCACCACCATCTCCGCCGCACTGGCAAACAAGAAGAGCATCAAACAATCCGTGCAATTCCGAGGCTTTCGTGGGCGTCGCGTGAGAAGTGTGTACCTTGAGAGGTCGTAGCCGGCGGCGAGGGCTGATCCGCGGGACGGCAGGATGGCCCTCTCGGAGAGCTTCTTGACCTTGAGCAGGGGCGAGATCTTAGAGATCTTCTGGGGAAGCTCGTGGACGGAGTCGGTGGCGGCGGCGCCGTTGGAAGCGGCCATGGCCATGGTGGGAGAGGGTTCTTGCGCGGAGGCGGTGGGAGAAGGGGAGGGATCGAATGGGAGTTGGAGGCGGCGGCGGTGGCGGTGGCGGTGCTAAATAGGGAGGCGGCGGCGCGGGAACAGATGGCGCCAAATCTTCCCGCCATATTTTCCCTTCTCGTGCAAAAATTTTCTCGGCCGGTTGGTCGATCTCGATCTCTCCGATGCCGCCCATTTTACGGGGCGCTGTAGGTGCAGGGCAAATGTCAAATGCCACCTGCCCAAATAAATTCTTTGAAAGGACCCTGCGGCCCTTCCAGTGGTATACCTTTCAAGTGCAATTTTTTTTTTGTTTTTTGAGGGAAAGCCATCCGGCGACTTTATTGATAATTAAACACAAATTACAAGTGGTACACCTTTCAAGTGCAAAATTTTTGGCTTTTCAAATGACAATTGCAGGCTCAAATGCCATATTCGTTGTACAATTCTTTTCTGGGTTATGTAGATGTCACTGCAAATATATCAGTTCAGATATGGCATCGTAACCTTATGCTTAAACTATCCACTGTTCAACCATAGAAATTAGAGATATTCTATTATAAAAAAATTTCTGACCACAATGCCTCCGGTAGTTGGTTCGAAAATATATATGCTACTTCTCTAGCTCGAGAAACAAAGAAAGGGCAGATCACATCGGTGCTGATATTCTGGTGATAAGAGTATAGAAAGTCACTAGCATAACATGATACAACACATAATGTCTTGCTGACAAATTGCATTTTCCATTGAACATAAGGTATGATATACAAGATTCTATACTACAAAGATAACAAAGCAATTTCCAGAAACCAGCTGAATTGATCGCCGTTCTTAAGGCACAATGAGGAAGACGTACAACATGTGGAGAAAACTTGGTCTTCAAACTATTTTCCGGTGTCCACTGAAGGCCCAAATCTGTAAATTTTCAACAAGCAACTTGAAGGTCAGAATACTGAAAACTTTTGTACCTCTCCTTGGGATCTCTTTTTTTTTTGTGGGGAGGGGTGCATAATCAACATTAAGTAACATTTAATCACGTAGGACTCCCAAACAATCTAACTAGCGGCTAAACTGGCAAAGTATTGCACTATCCCCTTATATCTTAATACAGAAAGTGTTGACCTATGATACATGCAACTATTACGAAGGTTAGGACTTGGGAATATAAGTTCATAATGAAAGGTACACGACGGTATTGCAAAAGGATTCAAGCAATCACTTTGAGAAGGGCATATAGTTATACTGTGTAGTACAAGTGTACAACTACTAGTTCAGTTGAAGTAAAATTGTTAGCATTAGCGCAATAGAGTTTGTGCAATTGAGTAGTAATCAATGAAAACATTTTTTTTCTTCAAATTTCCTTACCTTCAAATTTTTGTCCCAACTTCCTGTACACAATGCACTCCCATCAGATGACATCCCAAGGCAACTAATTCGACCATCATGGGAGTTTTGGAGGTTTCCCAAATTAAGTACCACCTGGGACATTACAAATATTCACAAAAAAAATTATATAAGCACTTCGGAGAGGCGGATAATACATGATGGCAGGCAGCTCACGAGCCTTCCAGTAGCTTGAACTCAGAAAGGCTTTTACACACAGGCATTCAATTAGGCATTATGTTGGCCCAGTTTAAAATTTATGCTCTAAGCATCTCGGCCTATAGCTGGAACTAGGAATCTTTTGATGCAAGGTGATCTGCAGCAGCAGCAGCAACATCTAAATTTGTATGCACGAATTTGCATAGCAGATGATGTACGAACTAATAAGTAACAACAGAAGCAAGGCTAGTCAATACTCAAGAGGAAAATGGCCTAATGCGAATAATGATTTATGTTATCATGGTAATTATCTGCTGAGTATCTCAAAGGAAAAAAGAAGCAATTAATTCTTCATATTTAATGGCTTTACCCCTGTGGCTAATGTTCACTCAATAAATGCAACCACAGCCACACCGGCATGCCTAAATTGCTGCTGTGCTGTAATGTAGTTAAGCTTATGTAACATAAATATCACATATTAGTGTTAACTTCTAGCCTAACATTGAAATTTTTACACCTGACTCAAAATTTATATAGTTCACAAACTATACCGTATTCAAATATGTTTTATTTTTAACAACTAAAAGAAACCAAACTGTAGTGAAACAGTAAATATAACAGTAATTTGATCAACAATGATTTTTGGTGTAAGGTTTTCTTTGCAATATTTAAGCTGCATTTAATTTCATGGAAAATATCCAAAAATGCAAACCTCGGCAAGAAGCGTGTCCCACACATAACAGTCACCATTGGAGTACCCAGCAAAAAGGAGCCTTCCTGATATCGAAAATGCAATAGATGTAACAGTAGGTAGTTCATTATCATTTCTATCTAGCTCCATACTGTACACCTGAAGTTGATGTCCTGTTCTCATGTCAAATAATCTACACGTGCCATCATCTGAGCCAGTACCAAACCTATGGCCATCCGGGAAAAACTTGATACTGTTAATGTCACCCTCGTGTCCATGATAGGTCCGAACTGCCCGACTTGCAATTCTGAAATCCCACAGCCTCACAGTTGCATCACACGAACCAGAGACAAACATATTCGTGTTTGATGAGTTGATGGACACACTGAAGAAGAAAAGGAAAGATCAGAAAACTCGAAACTAAATCAGCGCACAAACAAAAGTTTAGCAACCTCTGTATTTCAGTAATAAAGACCAAAATAAACCAGCGGCACATTATAAAGCAACAACACAACCATGCTGGCATATTACATCAATTCTAATGTATTTGGCTCATAGACATCAGCTAGCTGCAGCACAATCATTCAGACACATTGTTTAGATCTCAAAGCATTTGCCTCATACGCATCTGCTAGATTGATTAGTAAGTGATGCCTAGTTCAACTAACGCAATTGTATTCAAAATAGGTTATCATCAGCCTTTAAGAAAAGATTGTTAGGCTAATTGCCACCTGTGCTCTGTGCTACAGCATGAAAACCTAGCGTACTTGTTATTAGTAATTAAAGCCACTGCTTAAAATTAAACTTGCATCGTCCAATTGTTGCAGGCTTGCAGCATTTCTTTACATAGTTTGGTTAGTCATAACAAGTGTAGATAGGGTAGTGGTATGATGCTTTCACAGTAATATTGAGAAAATTTATTCAACTCACATTGATAACAACCAGTTGACTAATAAAACTTTAGCATAAAATAGCAGTATGTTTGGTCATCAAATATTCACATATTGGTAAAACTAGCAACCTGGTATCCACAAGCTGAAGTTGAAAATGTATCAAGTGAGAAGATTTCAATTAACTACGAGAAAGTCTGCTGCAGTAGGCATGACATCAAAATACGCAGTCTTGAAAGAACAGACAATTACCTTAAAACATCAGCTGTATGCCCTGATGGAAATTCACCTCCAAATATTGATATCCTCTGGCCGGTAGTAACATCCCACAGAACACAGGTCTTGTCACCTGAGCTTGTAATAAGGTGGGTTTCCTGATCTGGGACATATTGACATGACGAAACATAGCCCTTGTGCCCAGTAAGAACTCTTGATACTGGCAAGTTCCCATCTCTGTCTACTTGCGAGTTAAGATTGAAAATAGAGCACGCACTATCAAGACCACCACAGGCAACAGATTGGCCATTAGGTGCAAAAGCACATGTCATCACCCATGGACAATGTAGCTTTATGGCATGTGTTTTCTGGCTTGTTAATGCATTCCATACAATTAGCCTTCCATCTTGCGAGGTGCTGACTATCCAATTCTTTTCAGGAGTCCAATCCAGAGAATATACCTGTGATGCCATATGAGTTAATACTAGTTATAAAACCATCATGCCACTTCACGTAGCAATTTTGCAAAGTACTACCCTAAAAAGATTCCTGAAGTGCTCGATTCCAAGGGAAAAGCCACAAAACCTAAATCTAGGCATCTTAGAACAATTGGAATTTTAAAGCTTCAAAAGATCACAAACTATTGGCATCATGAGTTGTAGTCTTGGCGAATTGGCAATAAATCTGAAATATCCTAACTTTTAGCATCGGTGTCAAAGATCAGGGCAAACAAAGACTATCACCAATAATGTCATTAGCCAAAAAGAAATAAACAGGTGGGGTGTTATATAAGATCCTCAAACCAGAAAAACAAGAAGCAGTTAATAGCTCAAGTTGCTGGTTCAACAGGTCTGGATTTCTTTTGTGAATATTAATTCACAATGGGATAACTACAATACATAGAAAGACCAGACAGCATCCTTGAAGGAGATTAGGGTTTCAACTTTCAAGAGAAGATGGATAGACATAGACTAGGATGACAGAACATTAGATGGGGAGACCTAATTCTTTCTTGCTTGCTTCCAAATGGGCACAATGCTATCCCTTTATAGGGATGAGTTGACTTGACCCTAAGAAATAATCTCTAGATTTAAGTAAACTTCTCTCTCACACATAGAGCATAACTCTATGGAAATGAATCCATCAAATAACAAAACTAATTACTCTTACCTCTAGCTATTAATTACTCCCTCCAGACACAAATAAGTGACATTTTAGACATTGACACGGTCCCCAAAACACATCTTTTACTACTACTTTTGGTGTATTATATTTATAGAATATAGCAAAGTTATACTATTATGAAACTACTTTTGAGACAAATCTACCCATATCATTTTTAAATATCCAAACTCAATACACAGTAATTTTTTCCCAAAGTTTTAAAGTGATGACTGCACGCAACCCAAAACAATACTTATTTGTGACTGGAGGGAGTATCAAGTAATACTTCGACGAGGAGGTGCCATTGTGCTACAGTACTGTTGCAGAATGTTAGGATTAAATCACTCAATCTCTCACTTTGTTTCCTCTATTGTGTTACAGTACTGCTGCAGAAGTAATACACTGATTCACTCGATTCCTCTATTTGCTCTCTCTCTCTCTCTCTCTCTCTCTCTCTAACTACCCTGATTAACGCACGCATACCCGAGATACTTCTGCTACAGTTCTCAACACACTGTTTTGCTACAGTTGCACACAAGGATTATACTAACAATCCCCTAAGCCTTGTGTGTTGACTCGCCTATGTGAATCTCTCACACCTTGCCATCTCTTTGATCTAGCGGCCTCACACCGCTGTCTTCTTAGCATAATCACACCGTCTTCGCCTGTTAGCTTCACACCAACACGGTAACATAGCAGCTTCACACTGCCCTTGTTGTTGGCTTCATACCAACACAGTGGAATCACACCACCACCTTCATGAACACGGCTTCACACCGTTTAACTCCATGAACACGGCTTCACACCGCCACCCATGGATTCTACGAGAAGCACTAAATCGCCACAGCCTCCATCATCAATAGAGCAGGCTTATCATCATCTTGTACCTCAACAAGAAGTGCCTTTTTTTTTCTCGGGACACTCGTAAGCGTAGTGGTCAAACTCCTGACAATTGTAGCAGTGGATCTTTGACTTCTCCCGATGCTTCTTCTTGTCACAACTGCTGGAGCGTTAATTGCTCCTCTTTGGCAGCTTTGGCCTCCCACTCAGCACGCGAGAGCAGTAGGTGCTCTCCTTCCTTGTCACGCCTGCGACCCTTCAAGGACTCCTCATACGTCCTCAAGCATCCGACGGCCTCCATCACCAACATCTTTATCACATCGCCCCATTGCTCAATGGTGCTTACGATGTGTAGGAACTTGTCAGGGGTAGAGTGCAAGAGCTTCTCCATGACAGTGCTCTCCTCCACCTTGGTGCCGAGAGAACGTATCTCGTTTACCGTAGTGGTAAGCTTTAAGGCATACTTGATGATCGTCTCCGATTCACCCATGTACATACCCTCAAGCTCTCTCTCTTGAGAGTTTGTAAACACGCATTTCTGATGCAATCTTCACCGACGTGCATCTCCTTGAGAGCGTCCCAAGCCTCCTTTGTCATCTCCTTCTCAGAGATGGCCCACAACAGTCTTTGGCACAACTTGGACTATGGCAGCGAGAGCCATCTGGTCTTTCTCCTCAACCAATTCTTTGCCCTCTATCGCCTCCCATACTCCTTATGCACGCATGAAGATCTTCATCTTTACTGCTCACACTCCGTAATTGCTCTCAGTGAGCATAGGATAGTACTGGAGGGTCACTACTCCCTCCCCTGTCGATACCTTCGGTGTTGTACCACTTCCAAATGTCCTCTCCGGTGACTCATCACGAGCCATGATCTTGGACAACCACAATCCTAAGCTCTCCTAGACAGAACCTTAGGCTCCTCCCTCGACTCTAAACCTAAAATGCTGACACCAATTGTTGGGATTAAATCACTCAATCTCTCACTTTGTTAGAACCAATTCACTCAATTCCTCTATTTGCTCTCTCTCTCTCTCTCTCTCTCTCTCTCTCTCTCTCTCTCTCTCTCTCTCTCTACCTTGATTCACTCAAGCATATGAGAGCACAAGTGACTCAATATTCTCATTCTATATTGATATATCACAACATCACTTGTCTGGTAGCTTCACTACTTCACACACTATATATATATACAGCAGGTCAGTTTGCTGATGTAATCAATGACCTCTGCTACAGTTACACACAAGGATTATACTAACACAGAATAATGTACATGGGGAAGATCTGGTCTCACAGCTCAAACATCAACCTCGCTATGGTAGTCTTTGCTTCATTACCCAGAATCTGGCTCCAATGGGCCAATGTAATGATCATATACTAAAGCATCTTTGTGGGAAAAGCAAAGGGAGTAGGAAGCAAGCATACCATTTTGTCAAATGAATGGTACCAGTTTATCCACACTCTGTACTAAGACAATAACATGCTCTTACCTCTTAAGCTAAATAGGGTTTACACGAAAGCACTAGCGAAATATATAGTGGTATTATTTTATAACAAAAGGGAAGCATTTCCATGGAGGAACGCTTGCTATCACCAGTTTACCACTTGCAATGGCAACAGTGACAATGCTTGCATCATGTTCAGCCAACTTAACACATATTCAGTTGTATCAGTGACATAGTTCTTACGGCGGTGTAACGCGGCGTGGCAACGCACCACCTTCACAACTTTATAGGCGTGGCATGGCGGCACCATACACACATTGGCGTAACGAATACACAAATTATAGTCTAGGATATTAGGAAATTATATTGGCAAATGGCAATGTAGCTCAAAAGTTATAGTCTAGGATATTAGGAAATCAAAATAGCAATGTAAATGTAGCACAAAAGACACTCTCATCTCTCAAAGTTTCAAATCTCTCATCTCTCAAAAGTCATCCAATGCAAACTCATCGAGATCATTAGTGTGCTAAGTGCTAACTGCTATGTACTAGTGTACTACAGAGCTTGAACTGAACAGTAGAGCTTACCTTGTTCTGAAAGTAGAGCTTGAAGCCTTGAATACTTGAGCACTTGAGCATAGCAGTACAACACATCAAAGCTTGAAGCCTTGAACACCTGAGCAGATCAGGGGCAGAGCAATAGAGCTTGAGGCCTTCAACACTTGAGCAGCAGAACAAAAGCAGCGCAGGCCGATGGAGCAGTAGAGCAGGAGCAATAGCGCAGGAGCAGAGCAGGGATCTCACTGGGCAACGGCGAATGGCGAGGAGCGCAGGGGCGACAGTGGACACCGAGGAGCACAGGGGCAACGGCGGACACCGAGTGTAGGGGTGGCGGCGGACGGTGAGGAGCGCAGGGGCGGCAGCAGCGGACGCCATTCCCACTAGCGTCGTGGTGTCGACATGGCAAGAGCCAGAAAACCACCACACCGATGTGGCAACGATATGGCGTCGCTATGCCGGCGCCATAACAACTATGACCAGTGATTCTCCCTTAGATCGTAGATGACTTGGTACTACAGCTGACTTTTTTCCTGGGGCTATGGAAGGAAGGATATGAAGTGTGCCCACTAATATTTAAAATCTTGTTCGAGCAACCTACAATTATCAAAATTCAAAATTGCATTGTGATTCAACCTATCGACGCATTCTGACGTGGGTAATATTATATGATTGCAGATGTAATGGCAAATCATAAGTACGAAAAATGTTGTGCCTACATGCTGCAAAGTACAATTAATTCTATTCGCTTGGCAGGATTAGCCTTGCCTGATAGAAGAACCTAATGATATTATCCTACAAGACCAAACATGCATATTGATGGAGCAGTTCCGATTGTCGATAAATGTTTACAAACTTTGACCCCTGAAACCTGCCCTCACTAGAATTTTAAAATCTTGTACACATAGTTATTAAGGTGTCGCCTAATCGATGCCTAGGCATCGAGGCGCTCGCCAGCACTCGCTAGACCCGTCACCTCACCTAATTCGAGTATGACGTCCGCCTCACCGTGTATGGCATCGCCTTAGCGCGGCGGGACGCCAAATGGCTCAAGGAGGACGCCATGAGGACCAACTAGCACGTGGGATGGGTATTTGGGGGGGGGGGGGGGGGTCAGAGTGCACAGGAAAAAATGCCCGTCGGCTCGGGCAGGAAAAAAAAAGAAAGCAGAGCGCATGCGCACGAAGGAAAGCAAACCTATAGGGTTTGCGCCGTCTCCAGAAGACCACAAATCTCTAAAATTAGAGTGCCGCCCGCTGTTGCCTGTCACTCCCTAGTCTGCCACCGTTGTCCGTCCCCATCCCTTCGCCCTCTGCCGGTCCATCGTCGCAGCGTCACCTCCCCAGCACTTTGCTCAGAGCTTTGGCTCTGCAGTCTGCCGGTCCCCGTTGCGGCGTCCGCACTCCGTCGGTCCTCTACGTTGCTCAAGTGTGAGTACTCAATACTGAACTCGGTGAACTGTCTAGTGTATGTCTACTTGTGCTACTATTGTATACTACTGCGGTACTGCTTGCTTTGCTAGTTGACTAGTTCCTCATCCTCTATTCCTGCTTGCTAGTACTGAACTGTGTTGCTTGCTAAGTATCACTAGCTATTATGAATTGTTACAGTTTATGCAATCTGTTGGTCTGTTCATATTTATGCAATCTGTTACAATTTGAATTGTCCTCTGTTCAGTAGCTATTATGAGTACTGCTTGCTACGAACTGCTTTGAATTGTTCCTACAAATGCTTGCAATCTGTTCCTAACAGAGAGCTATTTATTTTATAAGAACCGGAAGGATGACTAATAGAGCAGCAAGTGCAAGTGCTGTGGCTGGAGCAGCTGAGCAGTGTGACCCAAAGAATGATCCTAAAAGGAAGGCAAAGTCTAAAGACCCGGGATGGAAGTATGCATTTTGGCCAGATATTGGTAACAAAGATTCAATGCAATGTTCACTTTGTGACAGGAAATTATTAGGAGGAATCAAGAGACTGAAGCATCATTTTTTGGGTGGATATGGAGATGTGCACAAATGTGGAAAGACTACAGAAGCAATCAGGAAAGAAATACAAGAATATTTGAACAAGAATAGAAGGAACACGCCACTCAACTTAGATGATGAGGATGAAGATTTTATTCTTCATGATGATAATAATGTTGATGACTATTGAGAGATGAGAGTGTTGGTTGTTGGTGTTTGTATTTTAAAACTATGATGTTGCTGCTTGTTTGTGTTTGTGTTTTAAAACTATGATGTTGCTGCTGTTTGTTTGTGTTTGTGTTTTAAAACTATGATGTTGTCATGTTGAACTATTGATGTTATTGCTATGAGCCTATGAACTTGTGCACTTGTCATTTTATTTGCTTGTGCTGTTGTGAGCCAAATTATGAAATAATGATGCTTACTTGCTGCATGTTGGTAACATACTAACATTATTTTTTTTTAATTGCAGATTGGAACCATTGCAGATTGGGACAAGAGCAAAGAAAGGCAAAGGGCAATGTCATCAAACTCATCATGCATCAAGGTATGCTACTCAGTACTCAATTGTGCTTGACTGCGTGCTTGTAGCCTAGTACATTCATGTGAAATGAGTATGGCGTCGCCTCATTGCATGCCATACTCACCTAAAAGGTGTGAAGGTAGTCAGGCGCCTCGCCTCGCCTCGCCTTACCGCCGTAATAACTATGTTTGTGTGAGTAAACAGTTACCAAAATTCAAAATGCACTCCGATTAAACTTAACATCACATTCTATCACAGGTAGTATTATGTGGTTACGTTTACGGTGTAGTGCCAAATCACTATAGTAAAGAATCAAGTTATGGTTAAATATTACTTAGCACCCATAATTTTATAACTTGGTAGGGTCACCCTTGCCTGCTAGATGAGTCTCATGACACCATTCCTACAGGATGCCTCATGATACCATTCCTACAGGACCAACTTCACTGAACATTTACAAACTTTGTCCCCTAAATAGCAGACGGGTCTTGAAATTTTGAAATGGAGGGAACTACAATAACGTGTCTGGAGAAACTTGAACAGTGCTAAATCCACACCAAATTAGACCAAATCATCAAAAACTTGTGAAACAAACGTTCAAATCAATGTCAACTACGCCACCAGGAGGGGCAAAACCCCATCCAGGTCAGGAAACATACATCTCAGAGGCCGACCATGTTGACGAGTTTTTACTCTTGACGAACAACCTTGCAGGTACGAATTGCTCACACTACTGCCTCCAAGTTTCCACTATTTCTAATCGCAAAAGTGCAAAACCTCACCAATCTCATACTCAATTGGACCTGGCAACAAAAAGAGAAGCCGAAAAGGCTGGAGCAGAAATTGAGGTAAGAGACCAAAGTGAAGTAACCTTTCCGCTGTGCCCCTGCAGCGTGCGGCAGCACACCAGATCCGTCGGGTTGAAGCTCACCGCCGCCCTCCCCTGCCCCTTCGAGTACCTCGCCACTGCACACACAGAACAATCAGCAAACGCCGCGAATCCCACCCCTCAAAACCCTCGCGGGCTCCCCGCCGAGAGAAAAGAGGAGAGCCCTCACCGTCGGTGTCTAGGAGCATCTGCCGCCGCTGCCGGAGCCGCTCGTGCAGGGAGTTCACCGACGCCGTCGCCGCCGCGTGCTTCTCCTTGAGCTCCGCCACGGACGCCATGACGCCGCCCGCTTCGCGCCGGTGGGGGATCTACTGGGATCCGCGCATGGGAGGGGGAATTCCAATGGCTACGGGTCGAGCTCCGGAAGCTCCCAAGAGGAGGAGGAGGAGACGAAGCGGCGGCTACGGTGGCGGCGACGACGACAAACTGACAACGAAGCGGAGCGGCGCGTTGGTTGCTGTTTTGTGGATGACGTGTGGGGTCAGCGAGGGCGGGGTCCAGTTGACGTGGTGTTGATTCATTGCGGTCGGCTGAGGGAGGCTGGGAGTGGGAGGTTTGATGGGGATGGGTCCACGGGAGCAGTAACTGTTGAGATTGTAGCTTCTCGCATTGACGATTCTCGCATTGACGAATTCGGTCACTAAGGGTGTGTTTGGTTGCCGAATGTTCTCAGCCTGTTTCGTATGAGTCATACAGGCTAAGTTGAGTCAGGTTGAGTTGATGTATGAGGGTCTGTTTGGTTGGCTGCATGTGCTGAGTCTGGCTGAGAAAAGATTGTGTTTGGTTGTCCGCATGAGTATACGTTGCATTAAAAAAAACTCACTTTTTTACCAAATAACTTAGGGTTGAAAATATTTTTATAAATTAATACATCACAGGATAAGAATATTAGTGAATTTTTAATGATTTTTGAAGAATTTTAATTAAATATTAACTTAGATTTTTTGGATTAAATTAATTAAAATGGGTTGCTAATGAGCTCTAGTTTTCTCACGAAAATGTTTAGAATTTTTGGACCTCTAAATAAAATCGAAAGTTAAATAAAAAAAATCGTACGTACAGTGTTTTTGCATCTCCCCAGCCAGGCCCGACGGAAACGGCCGATTCCGGTGTTTCCCCGAGCGCTGGGCGGATGCAGCTGCACGAGCGGGTGCAGTCAGGAACGCCAACCAAACACGCGCATTCTGCTCCGCTCTGCATCCGCTGGTGCATGCACGCGCTCAGCAGGGCATCCAAACACGCCCTAAAATGCGGTGACCAGCGAGTTCTTTAAAATTTGTGAATATTAATATGAATTTGATAAGAATTAGTAGAAATTAGATGAATTTTATCAAAATTTTAAAAGTTTTTAATTTTGAGTTTAAATTGGTTCGAAATGTGATCGCATTCTCAATATGGTGCAGACTGAATTCGTCAAAAACTATGAATTTCGAGTGATTTTTGATGAATTTTATGAACCCTGCTCGCAACTCGCAAGTTGAATGATCTGTATGTTACTCTTGCTTGTGTGGAAAAGAGAAGAACTCATGGATACAAACTAAAAGATCAATAACTGCCGATGGCATTTGTGCATATCCGTTAGAAGAAATATCTCCCTAACAAATACATGTGCCATTCATATCGTATAAATATACATCAAGAATAAATGAAAGAATATAACGATTTTCTCTACTGTCTATTACATTTTCATCTTCAATAGTTTCTTGGGCTATGGCCGCCATCGCCATGTGGCCTTGGCTTCGTTGCACAGTTTGACTGCTTGTGCCTTCACCATGATGGATTTTCATCTTAGCCCTTTTAAAAAAACATATTTTACAAATAGATCTCAGAAGAAACAATATTTAAAATGAGCCCACTTGCACGCCGTTGTGACATTTAGCTATCACGTATGATTTTCTGCATTAGACTTGTAAGATCATGCATGATAGTTATTATAGCTCCAATTTGTCATGGTGGTGTGCTATTTAAGAACCGCGTCAATAATGGAGGCACCATGAAAAGAGTCTATTTTTTAACATTGTTTCCCAATGGTCCTTATGTAGAAATTTTTTAAAAGAGCCAGATTCTAAAAATTCCACTCCATCATACTTGTGATGAGGTTTTGTTAGGCAAGCAGAAAGTCTTCATGAGGAGGATCAACCATCATTCATCGACTAAGTCTTATTATAGTACAGAATATAATAGTTTCGGCATATCAGTGCATCTCTAATAATGAAGCTAACCTGCTATTTAGTCATCCATGTCACATATAGTAATCCTTATAGATTACTCCTCTAACAATCCAACTATAGTACAATCTCCCAAATTAACATAGAGCCCACATGTCAGTATTATTTAATAACTTCATACCCTCTCTCTTCCCCACCGATCTCCTCATGTCACCACTGTAGCAGGTCAGCCTCATCTCCTCATCCCTCCTCACACCGATCCACATCCACCCAAGCTAGCGAACTCTCCTCCCTTCCCGTTGACCGGCCGACGGACTTCTTCTCCCCTTACGCTGTTGCACCAGCTCCACACCTCTCTCGTTGTACTCTGCTTTCTACCTCACCCCCATGCAGCCGTTGCTCCCAACGCGGCCAGAAACGGCAAGATCGTGCCTCAGCACACCCTCACCTGGGAAGCCATCTGGCTTGTGGAGGAGGGCGGCGGCTTCGACGAGAACGGACAAAGCCATCCGGCTTACAGTGGAGGGCGAAATTGCTCTCTTTTTCGCACGAAATCCGTTGCCCACCCACACGAGTAGCAGCACGGGCCCACAACCATCCTCACATCATGTGAAATCGTCTGGCTCTTCACAAAGCACTAGAAGACACACTCTCTCCTCTCATTCATTCCTCCACATCGGACGAAACCCTATTCAACTAGCTATGTCGACCTCCATTGGATATGCCCTCATTGCCACTCAATCATGTAACAGTGAGCTCATAAACAGCAAGCAAGAGTAGCCTGACACACGTACGCCTCATAAAGGCAGGCATAAAAAATGGACAGCGCAAGTCTGACTCGCACCTCCACTCTTCGAAGCCCGAGTGTAGCTCAAGCTCGGTGTTGCCCTCTTCGCCGTGTTGAGCCATTTCCTCTCGCATATAATCCTATTCCGTCTTCCTTTCTCTGTAGAGGAAATCCATAATCCTACATGTGCCATAGGTGGTTCACATGCTTGTCACAACCCCAACGCCTCAATGGAGAAGAAGGGAAAGCAAGGATCAGAGGGGAGAAAGAATGTGAGGAACCGTCCAAACAGTAGTCTAATTAATCATTATATCGATCATTTTTTTAATCACGACTTCAACAATTAATCAGAATACCGTTCCGGTAGTCCCGGCACGTGTTTTGTGCCCAAGATCGAAACACATGCCTTTCAAACATAACACATCACACCATAGCTTAATAAAGAGCAAGTAATTAACATTTATATTACAAGTCTTTAGTTATGCAATCATTTGTATTAATTTACAACAAAAGATAACAACAACTACGCAGCGGAAACATAAACATATACAATAAAAGAGAGCGGAGCCACATGTCCTTAGGCTCCACCCCAAAAGCACGACCTCCGAGAGTAGGATGAACTACTCTTGCCCGTCGCCATCGCCAGCGGGCACAAAGTAGCCAAACACCGCCTCTCCCTCATCGGCAACACCTGAAAACACAGGCATGAGTACGAAGGTACTCGCAAGACTTAAATCATATGGAGCACATATACATAGCTTGACTCCAAGGATTATGTATTGAGCTATTAGCAAGAAAAAAATCACATGGTTAAGTTAAACATAAGTGGTAAGCAACCTAGGCACAAATATGTGAGCAACTAACTTAACCAACGACAACATAATTCTATTCAGCCATAACCAATTGAACACAAATAACTGGAACCATTATGAACATATAAGTAACAAAGACCAACCCATCCATCTCCCACATACTCAACCATAATCCATAATCGAAAACTCTACGACCGATGCGGATGAAACAATAGCATGCTCATGACCGAGAGCGCGGCATTTCGAAATGTTTTTATACCCTGCAGGGGATACTCCTGGACCCACACGACTTGAGGACCATACGACTCATGCAACCACATAGGTTCACACAAGGGGGTACTCGTGTAAACCTTTTCTAATAACCCCCAACCATTTGGATCGTGCATCGCTCGGCGCAGAGGTACTAGAACTACTCCCGGAGTAAACTAGCACCTCTTACAAGCCCACCCGCTCACACCGTCGATGTTCAGGTTCAAATAATCACAACTACAGAGGTATTCAGCTCGCCTTACCATTAGATCGGTATATGATGAGTAAGGTAAGTGCTAAAGCCAACGGCACCGACAGACGGCCTTAAATGATGCAAGCGGTCTACGATATCCGGGTTCCTCTCCCGAACTACCCGAGGAACTCCTCCGAAGCAGAAAACACCCCTAACACCACCCACATCTCGCCTCATACTCACCACTCATCCAACCATCATCAACAACCCGTCAAGGTTTAAATTATTGTGAACAACAATTAAACCTATAGCTCGCAAATGATGGAACATTCTCTCAAGGCTATGCATTGCTAAGCACTTAAGTCGAATTTGTACTTAGATGACAACATGCTCTCAAGGCTACAAGGATGCGGGTAAACAATATCTCAAGGTAGGGCTAATGCAACAAACATAGGATCTATCCATTTATACCCGACACCGACTCGCTAAACATGCAATATACATAAGCATAATTTATCAATTTTAAACTTGATTCAATTGAACAAGGGTGCAATATGCTTAGTTGCTTACTTTGCTGCTCATGTGGTTGCCTAAAATTACCCAAGAAACACTCACAGAAATCCGAAAGTTTAGAGTCATCTTCAACCACGATCGTATCACGTTCCAGCTCCTTGTTCACTAAAGAAAAGCGCATACAATGATGAGCATGAGTGAAATGCAATAATGCATACTACAATATGCATATGATGAATTACCATAAAATATGTCATATAAAGCATAAAAACATTTTTCATAGTTAGAACAAGTCATAAGGAAACTAGCAAAATTGGTTTCGCTAATTTTGGACTTGTAGAGAATTAATGGTGAATTAATGAAGTCTCAACCTAATTAATTAATCTCAGAAATTTAATTAACTATTTAAAGGTTAGGGACATTTTTAAAATGTATAGAGGTTATTATAAAGCCAACAAAATTGGTTTCAGAATTTTTGGAGCTCATATGAATTAACTATGAATTTTACAAGCTATCAACAAAGGTAGACAAACAGGAAAAACCTCTGATGAACAATAAACCCGGATAATCCAGGATGATCTGGATACTCCGGGTACCGGAGTCTCCAGGTGACTCTCCGGGAGGGGGTTCTCTGTCATTTTTGGCTGGGGTCACCCGGATCCTCTGGATTGTGACCCGGATACTTCAGGTAGCTCCAGAATAGCCGTTTTGAGGGCAAAAATTGGCCAGTTTGATTTGGGAACCTCTCCAAGCCAAAGGGGAACGTGTTTGGGAGAGTTTATAGAGTCTAGAACACCCTCATCAACCTTGCAACTCAATTCTTAACTCAATTTCATCAAAATTCCTCAAATTGCTCCAAAACCTCAAAACTCAATAACTTCACTCCAACTCGAAATCGACCAACTAAAACTTGAACTCGCGCCATGGGAAGCCTAAGGGACTTACCCAAGATGATTGTGGAGTTGGATGACTGTCAGGTGATGGAGGAAATCACTCGGGAGACGAATAAATTCGGTGTTCCTCACATTTCAACCCTAAACACCAAAAGACACCAAAATTAGCTTGAAACCTTTGGGAAAACAAAAACGAATTGGAGGGATGGATAGCTTACGAGCTCGTGATCGCATAGACACTACACGCGCACCACGGCCTTACCTCTAGAGTGAGAAAATCCAAGGGAGAGTGAGAGAGCTTAAGAGGGAGTGAGAGAGAGGCAGCAGCAGCTGTGCTGCTCGGGTGGGAGGCGTGGGGAATGAGGGAGGAGAGAGAGGGAGCAGGTGGTGCTGCCCCTTTTGGTGGTTGGGATGGTGGGACCACTTGTGGGGCCCACATACTGGAGAAAAGGGGTCCATTTTAACCGCGAATTCCATTCTTTTCTGTCCCAAATTTCTTTCTCTTATCCAATTGACTCAAAACAAAGTACTCTATTGTGCCAAAATATTTTACCTCAAATTTAATTATGACACTAATGATGCATGACTAAGCTTAATTACATGATTATGGAATTTGGGACGTGACAAAGAACGACGAGGTTTAGAGGTTGGAGGAATTATATTATGAGAGGTTTAAGAGTTTGGTTTTGTCTTTGTTCATCTCTGCCTCGCCCTCTCTATTCGGTTATAACAACCTCGGGTTCAAACATGAGATCTCTAACCTATTACAAGGCCCAATCGGAGATTGGGTATCGAGTGTTGGGCTGACGCACCCTTGGTTCATGCTTGTGGCTAGTCTACATTTTCCTTCCTTGGCTCCCGGCTTCAGTAGACTTCATGCCCTCCTTGTCAAGCCTATACACCATCGTGACATCCCCCCTTCATGTAGAATCGGCTTGTCCCCAAGCCACTGCAATCGAGAAACAGTGATGAAGCTCCAACTCATCTTCCCAGGTAGCAAGCTCCGGAGGTATCCCCTCCAATTGGATCAAAACTTGCTTGGCTACTTTTGAACCTCGGCGGTAAAGGTGAGTCTAAAGCACCTTGGGCAGACCAGCTGCTGCATCCACCTCCTCTTCATCAATCAGCAGCAATGATGTGTGTACTGGTGTAGTAGACGGCACGGCGTGCTTGAGCTGCAACACGTGAGTGACTGGATGAATGCGGCTGGAGGCAGGGAGCTTGAATCTGTAGGCCACTTCGCCGATGCGCTTTTCAACTTGAAATGATCCATAATATCGAAAAGGCAACTTGTGATTGGCCTAACTAGCAATCGATCTTTGGACATACGGCTGTAGTTTGACGTAGACCCAGTCGTCAGCCTCGAACGATCACTCAGACTGCTTCTTGTCCGCTTGGTCTTTCATGCGCTGTCGCGCCCTCTCCATATGCTATTTTAGTAATTGTTCTTCAGTTGATGCTCCTTGAGCCATTGTGCTACATGCGGCAGTGCATAGGTAGAGACATCTTCAGTAACGAAGTGTCGAGGGGAGTGACCATAGAGAGCCTCAAATGGTGAATAGCCAATTGCTGAATGAAATGTAGTATTATACCAATACTCCACCAAGGATAGCAAAGAATACCATTTTCTAGGGCATGTATGAACAAAGCAACGCAAATATCCTTTAAGGCATTGATTGATGCATTCCATTTGCTTGTCTGACTGCGGGTGATACACTAAACTCAAGCAAAGTTTAGTTCCTGCCAGCCTAAACAGTTCCCTCCACAATGTACTAGTGAATATGCGGTCATGGTTTGATATAATCGATTGAGGCATGCCATGCAATTTATAAATGCGATTGAGATATCATTGAGCAATCTAACCTACTGTAAATGGATGTGTGATAGCCAAGAAGTGTGCATATTTGGTCAATTTGTCCACTACCACCATCACACAATCATATCCAAATGACCGTGGTAACGCTTCAATAAAATCCAATGAAATGATCTGTCAAGCTGCATCAGGAACGAGGAGAGGCTACAACAAACCCGGATAGCGCACTCTTTTAGATTTGGACTTAAGACATACAGTGCATCCGTCAATAACATCTTTCACTCCCTTCTTTATTGCTGGCTAGGAAAATATCCTCCTGGCCCGAGCATAGGTAACTTGAAATCCTAAGTGGCCAGGTACTAGAATGGAGGGATGTGATTATCGTTTGCTGCATTGCAACATTACTGCCTACCTAGACACAACCTTTATACCTTAACAAGCCATCCTTGAGTTGAAACCCTTTGTCAGATGTTTCATTAGCTAAAAGGTGAGCTAATATATTCTAAATAGATGAATCATCTTTGTATCCTTCTGCAATAGTTGCCAACCAAGTGGGTATAATAGTAGAGATGGCATTGATTTCAATTGAAGATGGAGAAATACAAGTCATCAGCTTTGTTTTCCTGACACTTTTTGTAAACTAGCCGAAATTGGGGTCCCAGTAACTTGTCATAAATTTTTTTCTGCCAAGGTGTAGTTAAACGATGATCTTCCAAATGAAATGAACTTCTTTGATCAATGCATAGCTAGAATTTCTCATTTTGCAGGTATTGCCTCCAATGATCAATAGCTATAATTATAGCCAGTCCATGGTTTCTAGGACCCTAGGTCTTGCTTAGAAAAGATATAGGGTGACCTTGTTGCATAAGAACAGTTCCAATTCCCTTATCAGATGCATCAGTCACAATGACAAATTGGCTAGCAAAATCTGACAAGGCCAAAACTGGGGTTGTGATAAGAGCTTGCTTCAGTGCTTGGAAGGATGCTTGGTGGATGTGAGTCCAATGAAAAATGGAGTGTTTCTTGAGTAAATCAGTTAAGGGCTTGCATATAACACCAAAACCACACAGAAATTTGCGATAATATCCAGCTAACCCTAAAAATCCTCTGGCTTCTCTCACAATAGTAGGCACTGGCCAATCTATTATAGCTTGAATATTTTTAAGATTTGTACTCACACCTGCTGCACTAATCATATGCCCAAAGTATGTGATGCTATCCTTTGCAAAGCCACACTTAGACTTTTTGATCTTCAGGTGATGAGATGTAGAATATGAAAGACTTAGTGCAAAGCTGCTAGTGAGTTTCCAGAGAAGTGCTATAGACTAATATGTCATCTATAAACACTAAGACTCCTTTTGTCGGTGAATCAGGAACCGAGGGTCCCTGAATCCCAAGGCCAGGCCAGCAATCCGCCACGTGGCGCCATTCCGTGGGGTCTCCTCCGCGAGGTAAAAAAGATTAAGTCCCGGGAGAGGGCGCTCGGGGCCACGGTCAGTGGTCCCCGAGTACCCAGGTTCCCCGATGATCTGCGAAGTCTAAGTACCGGGAAGAAAGTGCTCGGGGAGGTATACGGTGACCCCCGAGCACCCGAGTCCCCTGACGACCAGGAAAGCTAAGTACCAGGAGAAGTGTGCCCGGGGCCGCAAGCGGTGGCCCCATGGGTACCCAAGTATCCCGAGGACCCACTGAAGGAAGTTCCAGGAGAGAGTGCTCGGGGCTGCATGCAGCGGCCCCCGAGCACTCGGTCCCCCGAGGATCCGTACAAGCATGCCTGGGAGAGAGCGTTCGGGGAGGTGAACAGTAACCCCCGAGCACTCGGTTCCCCGAGGACCAAGAAAAGGGCATTCTTGGGAGAGAGTGCTCGGGGAGGTGAACAGTGACCCCCGAGCACTCGGTTCCCCGACGACCCAGGAAGCCCCCTGACAAGTGGCCCCCACGGGGGCCCATCGATGATGTGTCAGCCAGTCAAAGACCCGAGGCCGCATTTAAGAGCGCGCGTGGCCTGTCACCTCCAACTGCTCCCGCTATGCTCGGTGTCAGTTCCTGCCACATTTTGGCAGAAGGGCGTGGGGACATTAAATGCACGGGTCCCATCCCGTGCCATCCGGCACGCCTCGGGATAACATCGTGAGGGCCAAGGCGTTCCGTCTGCCGCACTGCTGTGGCAGAGGAACAAGACAGGGCGGGCACGCCAGGACGCTCTACGGCTGCCCGGTGGGCCCTCACGGCGCTCGTTGCCAGTGCATTTATGGTGACGGATGACCAGGCGCGGGGCGCATTTTCCACCCCCGGTCACTTCGCGCAGAGGCTATGATGACGCCCTTTCTATTTATGGTGCCTTAGAACTCGTGCCCTCCCCTTCGGGGCACGCTACTGCCGGTGGGTATTTAAAGCAGCCGGCAGCAAGGACAAAGACAGGCGCTCAAGAATCTCTAGACAGGCAAAAAACAATCTCTGAACAAGCTCGACAAGTTACACAATCTCTCAGAAGTAGGAAAATCCTAGAGGAAGTAAGTAGAGAAGGGAAGGGAAGAGAAGCCCCAGAGCACCCAAAGCCAACAGATACACGCAGACCGAAGAACAAGGAGCCCTAGGCTCTAGGATAGACAAACATTCTTATAACCAGCAACATCCTTGAGGGACATTCTCAGGGCATTCATAGTATCCATACAGGAATAGGGTGTTACGCCTCCGTGCGACCCGAACTTGTCTAAACCCCAGTGCATTTACTTCGTTCCGCACTAGATCATTCCACCCCGCCAGCCATCGCATTTATACCCATTTATTTCTCCGGCGAACATATTCAGGATCATCCTCCCGGCTGAATCTCTAAAAAGGGGTCCCTCAGGATCCCTGCGACATGAGTTAACTCTCCGACAGCTGGCGCGCCAGGTAGGGGGGAAGCATCCCTGAATTTGTTTGTTTGTTTTCTCCTGCAGAAAAAAATGGCCGGCGGTCATCGTCTCTAGCGCTCCGGCTCTAGCTCCAGTGAGGAAATGGAGTCCCTCGCTCAAGAGGCCCCAGTCGCTGCTGCGTCCCAACAGCAGCCACGATCTGCACGCACGGTGTTCCCCTCTCAAGGGTACCAGGGCGCTGGGTCCAGCAGGGCCGCCGCCGCCGTCGCCAGTGCACCATCCAACCCCCAGCAGGTGGCCGAAACTCCTGTCGCCAGGTTCGCGTTTGGACAGCGCCGGGCGCCGCTCCGGCGCAGGCTCGCCTTCGGCGAGGCCAGTCCCGGGAGCGCGCTGCTTACGGCGCATGCTCTCCTCAGGCACCCGTCAGTACAGGCGGCGGGGGAAACCCCAGAGGGCCGCTGGCTCCAGGAAGTAGCCGCCCTAGTCGGCACAGCCCACCGCCAGGTGCTGGCCGAAAGTTCCCGCGCTACCTCACAGCGCGGCGCCGCTAAGACCGGCCCATCGTCAGGTGGTGGTCGCACTGGTCGAGGGGCCTCCAAGCGGAGCGCTGCCCCTTTGGCCACTACCGGAGCCCAGGACCTCCGCTTGCACCTCAACGAGCGGAGGGGCATCGAAGACGCGCGCGTCACCCTCGAGCGCCAGTGGGAGACCCGGCAGGAGGCTGAAGCCGAGGACTAGGCCTCCTCTTTGCCAGCACATGATCGCTGGGGCTCCCTGGCGAGCCGGTGTTCACCGCCCAAGGGCGCTGCCCGCACCACAGGGTACGGCACCGGTTGCCGTGCCTTCACCAGTGAGCTCCGCCGGGTCAAATGGCCCACCAAGTTCCGCCCCGAGCTGCCGGAGAAGTACGACGGGTCCATCGACCCCGTCGAGTTCCTCCAGATATACACCACCGCTATCCAAGCGGCTGGCGGCAGCAAAAAGGTGATGGCCAACTACTTTCATGTTGCCTTGAGGGCCTCTGCCCGCTCTTGGCTTATGAACTTACCCCTAGGGTCTATCGGCTCCTGGGATGATCTTTGCCACCAGTTTGTGGCTAATTTTCAGGGCATGTTCACGCGCCCCGGCCTGGAGTGCGACCTCTACGCCGTCAAGTAGCAGGAGGGGGAGATGTTGTAGCGCTTTATTCAGCGCTTCAGCCAGGTCCGCAACACCATCCCACGGATAACCCCCCACGCTATCATTGTCGCGTTCCGGCAGGGGGTCCGTGACGAGCGGATGCTCGAGAAGCTAGGCATGAACGAGGTCGAAACCATCGCGAAGCTTTTCGCGCTGGCCGACAAGTGCGCAAAAGCGGCGGAAGCTCGAGCGTGGCACGTTCCGTGCCCTGAGCACCCCACCGCCGATCAACCAGGTCCTTCCCGCTCCGATGGGCGGGAAAAGAAAAATAGAAGGAGGCACGAGGCTGTCCCCGTCGAGCCAGCCCAAGGCCCCGCCCGTGAGCCGGCCTAGGAACCCGACCGCCGATAATTGCGCCAAGGCGGCGGAGACTCGGGCATGGCACATTCCGCGCCCTGAGCATCCCGCCGCCGATCAGCCAAGTCCTTCCCGCTCCGACAGGCGGGAAAAAAAAGAGAAGGAGGCGCGAGGTTGTCCCCGTCGAGCCACTCCAGGGCCCCGCCCATGGGCCAGCCCAGGAACCTGACCGCCGGTAAGCACACCGGGCGGCCGCCGACAGACGGCCCGCGGCTCCCGCTCCGGCAAGGGCCCCCACTCCTGCAGGGCCCGAGCCGGGGAAGTGGTGCCCGATTCACCAGACCAGGTGGCATGACCTCACGGAGTGCCGCACGGTCAAGGGCCTCATCGAGCAGCGCCAAAGGGACCGCGAGGAGCCCCGCAGGGGTGGCGACGATGGAGCCACCCCCAACAACCTAGAGCTCGGCTTCCAGGAGCCTGAGCACACCGTCGCCTTCATCGACGGAGGCGCGTACACGCCCTCCTCCCGCCGCAGTGTCAAGACCAAGCGGCGCGAGGTGTGCTCGGCGACCCCGAGCGAAGAGGCCGTAAGGCCCCTGAAGTGGTCGGACGCCCCGATCACGTTCAGCTTGGCCGACCATCCCACCAGTACTGCAGGTGTGGGGCGACTACCCGTGGTAGTGTCCCCCACCATCTGCAATGTGAAGGTCAGCAGAGTGCCGACCATCCCACCAGTACTACAGGTCCTCTCTAAGGAGGCTTTCGAGAAGCTGCAGGTGCCCTCCAGGCGCCCAAAGCCGTCGCTCCCGTTTTACGGGGTGACACCCGGGCACTCCCTGCCCCTCAGGCAGGTCGAGTTGCCCGTGACATTCGGGAGCCGGGACTACTTCCGGACGGAGAACATCATCTTCGACGTCGTGGAGCTCCCCCTACCCTACAACGTCATCCTCGGGCGCCCGGCGCTCGCTCGGTTCATGGTGGTCGCGCACTATGCGTACCTCACGATTAAGATACCGGGCCCAGCAGGCCCCATCTCCGTGTCCGCCGAGACCAGCAGCGTCATCTCCTGCGTCGAGCAGTTATACTCGGCCTTGGTCTCAGCTCGGGCTGAGGTCGAAGGTCGTCCACGGGGCCCGGGACCCTCTTCATCCAAACCCCAACTCGCTGCCGACGCATCCGTTCCTACGAAGGAGGTCGTGGTGGGCGAAGACGCTTCCTAGGTCGTCCGAATCGGCGGTGACCTGGGCGGCAAATAGGAAAGCGTGCTCATCGCCTTCCTTCGGGCTAACGTCGACGTGTTTGCAAGGCAGCCGTCCGATATGCCTGGGATCCCTAGGGAGGTGATCGAGCACCACCTGGCTGTGCGCCCGGACGCACGCCCGGTGAAGCAGAAGGTCTGGCGGCAGGCGCCCGAGCGCCAGGAGTTCATCCGGGAGCAAGTCAGCAAGCTCCTTGACGCCGGATTCATCCGAGAAGTCCTCCACCCTAAGTGGCTGGCGAACCCAGTTGTCGTCTCGAAGGCCAACGGCAAGCTCCGCATATGCGTGGACTACACCGATCTAAACAAGGCTTGCCCCAAATATCCTTTTCCTTTGCCCCGCATAGATCAGATTGTAGATGCAACCGCGGGATGTGATCTTTTGTGTTTTTTAGATGCAAACTATGGTTATCACCAGATTTGTATGGCCATAGAGGATGAAGAAAAAACTACTTTTACCACTCCGATGGGGACTTATTGCTATGTATCGATGCCTTTTGGTTTGCACAACGCTGGGTCTTCTTTCCAGTGCGCTATCTGCATCACCCTTGATTCGCAGGTTGGCCGCAACGTTGAGGCCTACATCGACGATCTAGTGGTTAAGTCCCGAGATCGTGCCACCCTGCTCGAAGATCTTGCCGAGACTTTCAACAGTCTCCGCACTACCCGCCTGAAGCTCAACCCCGAGAAGTGCATCTTCGGGGTGCCTGCGGGCAAGCTCCTCGGTTTCTTGGTCTCCAGCCGAGGGATCGAGGCCAATCCAGAGAAGATCCGGGGCATCGAGCAGATGAGACCCTCGGCTCGAGTCAAGGAGGTTCAGCGTCTCGCCGGCTGCATGGCAGCCCTCGGGCGCTTCATCTCCAAACTTGGGGAGCGAGGACTCCCCCTCTTCAAGCTTGTGAAGAAGACCGGTTGTTTCGACTGGACGCCGGAGGCCGAGCAGGCCTTCCGCGATCTGAAGAAGTACCTCACCTCGCCACCCGTACTGGTGGCCCCTCCGAGGACGAGCCACTACTGCTCTACGTGTCGGCCACTCCTCAGGTCGTGAGCATGGTACTGGTGGTGGAGCGCGATGAATGCACGGGGTTAGGTGCTGGGTCCCAGCTCCCGGCCGCCCCCGAGCACTCCCCTGTCCTCGCGGCTCCCCCCGAGCAGGGGGTCGAGCCCGAGCACTTGGTAGCCCCGACCACGTTGCCGAGTTCGGGGGCTGTAACAGGCCCTCGGGTGAAGCCGTAGTCCGGGCCCACCGAGTACCGCGACCGGTGTACTTCGTTAGTGAAGTCCTCCGGGAGTTCAATACAAGATACCCCCAAGCCCAGAAGCTGCTCTACGCCGTGCTCATTGCTTCCTGAAAGATGCATCACTACTTCCAGGCGCACAAGGTCTCTATGGTTACCACGTACCCACTGGGGCCCATCCTCCGGAACCGAGAAGGCACCGGGCGCGTCGTCAAGTGGGCAGTGGAGCTGGCGGAGTTCGACCTGCACTTTGTCAGCCGCCAGGCGATCAAAAGCCAGGCGCTCTTTGACTTCGTGGTAGAGTGGACACCCGTCCCTGAGGTCGTCCAAGAAGAAATCTCCACATATCCCGGGCACGATGCGCCCGGGTACTGGATTATGCACTTCGACAGTTCCCTCACGCTGAAAGGCGCGGGGCCGGAGTGGTTCTCACCTCCTCAACGGGTGAAGAACTCCGGTACATCGTGCAGCTGCAGTTCCGCGCAACCAACAATATGGCGGAATATGAGGGCCTCATCGCCGGCCTCCGAGCCGCGGTGGGCCTCGGGATGCGTTGCCTCCTGGTCAAGGGAGACTCCTAGCTGGTGGTCAACCAGGTATCGAAAGAATACCAGTGCACGGATCCTCAAATGGCGGCGTACATGGCGACAGTCAGGAAGCTGGAGAGGCACTTCGACGGCCTGGAGCTGCGGTACATCTCTCGTCGCGACAACGCTCTGGCCGATGACCTTTCCCGCCTGGCCTCCTCTCGTGCGCGCGTCCCAGCCGGAGTCTTTGAAGAAAGACTCACACGGCCTTCCGTCCCGCCTGCCGAACAGGACGAAGGGGAAACCGCGAGCTCAATTCAGGGGACCCCTGCGGCGCCCTCAGTGGGAAGCCCCGACAGGGTGCCGTCGTCCGGCGAGTGCGCTGCGCTTGCTGACAGTTCTCAAGATGCCTCGTGGATGGACGAGATGCGAGGGTACTTGAAGGAAAAGTTCCTCCCAGGGAATGAAGCCTCTGCTGAAAGAGTTGCTCGGCAGTCCAAACGCTATGCCATAGTAGATGGGGATCTCTACCGGCGTGGCGCAGGCGGCGTCCTCCTAAAATGCATCACCCGAGCAGAAGGCGACGAGCTTCTCGCTGAGGTCCACGAGGGCGAGTGCGGTGGCCATGCATCGTTCTGCACGTTGGTCGGGAAGGCCTTCCGGCAAGGTTTCCACTGGCCTATAGCCCTCCCGGATGCTTCCGAGCTGGTTCGGCGCTGCAGGGCGTGCCAGATCCATGCAAAGCAGATTCACCAGCCAGCTTAGGCTCTTCAAACCATCCCCCTGTCATGGCCTTTCGCGGCCTGGGGGCTGGACATTTTGGGTCCATTCCCCCGAGCAATCAGGGGCTATGAGTACCTCTACGTCGCCATCGACAAGTTCACCAAGTGACCGGAGGAGGTTCCAGTCGTCGAGATGACCAAACACACGGTGCTCCAGTTTATCCGCGGTATCACCAATTGCTTCGGTGTCCCGAACCGGATCATCACCGATAATGGCACTCAGTTCACAAGTGCCCTGTTCGGGGACTACTGCGAACGCTCATCCTCGGAGCAATGGGCAGGTCGAGTGCGCCAACGCGGAGATACTGAAGGGGCTCAAAACCCGGACCAACAACGTGCTCACAAAGCACGGGAAAGGGTGGATCGACGAGCTGCCTGCCGTGCTATGGGCCAACCGGACCACGCCAAGTCGCGCTACCAGGGAGACTCCTTTGTTCCTCATGTACGGCGCTGAGGTGGTCCTCCCCTTCAAGCTCACTCTAGGCTCCCCTCGGGTGCATGCCTACTCTGAAGGTGAACAGGAACAGCAGAGGCGCGACGGCGTCGACTACTTGGAAGAGCGCCAGCGGCATGACGCCGTCCGAGCAGCCCGCTACCAGCAAAGCCTGCGGTGCTATCATCAGCGTCACATCCGGGCCCGGTCCAATCGCGCGAAGGAAGGAATAAACTGTCCCCTATGTGGGAAGGCCCCTTTACCGTTATCGGTGTCCCGCGAGAAGGCTCCTTCCGATTGGCTGCAGAGGATGGGCAGCCGCTCCCCAACGCGTGGAACATCGAGCATCTGCGCAAGTTCTTCCCGTACATGGCGTGTATGCGTGCTCAGGTCAACCAGGCCGGGGGCTCCCCCCCCTCCCCCCGCCCAAGTTGACCGGGGGCTACCACTAACCGGGTAAGTCACCCAGTCTTGTAAAAATTGTCAATACAATATGTATATCAATGTGCAGTTCTTATGTTAAATTTCATTTTTCCTGGATTCCATATGTTTAATCTGTCTGGTGAGATGCTCGATTGTGCGAGAAAAGTTTGCTCTCTCATTTTCCCCGTTGACAAAAGAATCCCGATCAGTATGCGCGCGGGCAGTTGCCGCTGACTTACGTCTATCGTGGTAGGCTGTGGTGTTCGGTGTCGTGGCAGTCTCCCGGGCATCACCGAGTCCCTGGGGTTCTCGGGTAATCCTATCGCTCGAGTAAAGAGTAGTCCGGAGCCTAGGCCCCAGGGGCGGGCTGTCGGTGCTCGGTCTGGTCTGTCATACCCGGGCGCCACCGAACCATAGGACCTCTGGGTTGTGCCTCTACCTGTATAGTCCACCGGTCTAGGTATTCGAGAGGTCTCAGGTAAAAAACGAGAGCAGTCTATAATGAGTACCGCACTAACAGAGTGCACCAAGCAAAGAATCTTTCTATTTTTCTCGAATCACAGATCGACAATCAAAAGCAAAAGCAGCTCGACCGTGAGGGCCTCAGTGCCCAGGTCGCTACTCGGCCCTAGGGGTCCTCGGGTGGTCCTACCGCTCGGGCATGAGTGGTCGGGATCGTCTGGTCCCGGGCTCCCCATGCGCCCCCCAGTGCTCGAGCGCCCCAACCACGGGAACCAAGTTCCCGGGCACCCCAACCTCGGAGCGCATGCCTCTCCTGGATCGGTCGGCCGAAAAGCTGACAGCCGTCCAGTGAGTGGTTAAATTCATACGAATTTTACAGTCATTAATATATTGTTCCCGAGTTTTCCTCGGGGCCCTCGTATTCTAATCTGTTCGGCGAGATGGTCTCCTCGCGCACAAAACCCTGCCACGTGTCCGCTTTTCCCGGAACGACAGAACGGACAGTAAAAAGGTGTACCGTACGTACGGTAATGTCTAACCGAAGTCTTTCATGGTGGTCGTGGTGTTCGGTCCGCTTAAAAGGCCCCGGGCACTATCGATCCTCTGGGGTTCTCGGGTTATCTCACCGCTCGAGCTGCTCGAGCGGTCGGGAGCCTAGACTCTGGGGGCGGGCTGTCGGTGCTCGGTCCGGTCCGTCCTAGCCCGGGCACCACCAAACCGTGGGGACTTTTGGTCACATTTCCGCTCGCACGTGTCTCCAGTCTACCTGTTTGAGTGGTCGCAGAATGGGAAAGTGTTCACCGGTCGTGGCGTGCTCCGTGCTGGATCGACCTATCTCCCGAGCAAGGAAGTTCGTGCCTTTGTCTTTTGACTTAGACGCTGCGGACTCGCGAGGGCTAGGGGGCTGAACGTGCAGAGAAGGCCTCACTGCTCGAGCGACGAGTGGTCGGGGCGACTTCGTTCTCGGGGAGGGAAAGGTCGGCCTCGGTCTGACTGAGTACTTCTCGGGACATCAAGTGAAAAGAACAGAAACTTCATCAAGCACTCAGAAGAACACTAGAGTTGCGACCCCAAAGAAAGGCTTCCATTATATTCACAAGAAAGGACACCTATTCTGAGGGATCACTCCCATATTTACAAAGTCAAAGAAAAACGAAATTACAAAAGCCTAATCTAAGTCGGAGCCTTCAGGCTCGGAAGATAGCGGGGCCTCCTCGCCGCTACTTCCTGGGTCTGGAGTCGGCGGTGCCTCTCGCGTGAAACAAGCCGCCACCTCGGCGGCACCGCCCCGGACTGCCTCCTGGGCGGCCTCCTCCTCGGCTTCGACCAACCCTTCCCGAGCTGGTTCTAGCGGGAAGTTCGGATCCTGGCTTCGCTAGCAGGCCAGGACATGTTCGGCTACCGCATGGGCCAAGCCTCGCCCTTCCCGGGCCGCTAGCTCCTCGATGGCCTGGGGGAGCGCCTCGAGGCGCTGGCTGATGTTCTTGAAGCCAAGGGCAATGTGGCCAATGCCCGTCCCCTTCGCTCCCACATGGACTCACCCGAGCTCGGCCACCATCACGGACCTCCGCGCTTGCCGAAGGATGTCTTCCATCATCAACTTCACGTTGGCCCATTCGGTCTTGGCGGTCTCGAGCTCCTCCGTCATGCTCTGCAGCCGCTCCTCGAGGCTCAGTCCCTCGGCCGCGCTGGTCGAGGCGCCACGGGGCACTTGGGCTTCGGCCTGCTTCACCTACTCTGCAAGGGCGGAGAGGGCCTGCTCGCGGGCGGTCAGCTCTGACTCCCACTTGGCAGCTCACTCCTCCCGAGCAGCTGAGGCCACCAACGCCTCGGCAGCCTCCGTCTCCCAGCGGATCAGCACCTCCTCTCGGGCTTCCAGATCCGACGCCGTGATGCCGACATCGGTCTCTCGGATCGTGACATCCTCCTCCTGGCGCCGGGGGCCCATCGATGAGGTGTCTGCCAGTCAAAGGCCCGAGGCCGCATTTAAGAGCGTGCGTGGCCTGTCACCTCCAACTGCTCCCGCCACGCTTTGTATCAGTTCCTGCCACATTCTGACAGAAGGGCGTGGGGACATTAAATGCACAGGTCCCATCCCGTGCCATCCGGCACGCCTCAGGATAACATCGTGAGGGCCGAGACATTCTGTCTGTCGCATTGCTGTGGCAGACAAACAAGACAGGGCGGGCACGCCGGGTCGCTCTGCTGCTGCCCGGTGGGCTCTCTCCACGGCGCCCGTTGCCAATGCATTTATGGTGACGCATGACCGGGCGTGGGGCGCATTTTCCACCCCCGGTCACTTCGTGCAGAGGCTATGATGACGCCCTTTCCATTTATGGTGCCTTGGAACTCGTGCCCTCCCCTTCGGGGCACGCTACTGCCGACGGGTATTTAAAGCAGCCGACAGCACGGACAAAGACAGGCGCTCAAGGATCTCTAGACAGGCAAAAAACAATCTCTGAACAAGCTCGACAAGTTAGACAATCTCTCGGAAGTAGGAAAATCCCAGAGGAAGTAAGTAGAGAAGAGAAGGGAAGAGAAGCCCAAGAGCACCCAAAGCCAACAGATACATGCAGACCAAAGAACAAGTAGCCCCAGGCTCTAGGATAGACAAACATTCTTGTAATCAGCAACATCCTTGAGGGACATTCTCAGGGCATTTATAGTATCCATACAGGAGTAGGGTGTTACGCCTCGGTGCAGCCCGAACCTGTCTAAACCCCAGTGCATTTACTTCGTTCCGCACTAGATCATTCCACCCCGCCGGCCATCGCATTTATACCTAGCTAAAATGCTGGATGAAGCGTCGCAGCGTCTCCCCCTCCTGTTGCTTGACGGCATGGAGGTCGCACTCCAAACCGGGGCGCGTGAATGTGCCCTGAAAATTAGCCACAAACTGGTGGCAGAGGTCATCCCAGGAGCTAATAGACCCTGGGGGTAAGTTCATGAGCCAAGAACGGGCAGAGCCCCTCAAGACAACATGGAAATAATTCGTCATCGCCTTTTCGCTGCCTCCGGCCGCTTGGACGGCCGTAGTGTAGATCTGGAGGAACTCGACGGGGTCGATGGACCCGTCGTACTTCTCCGGCAGCTCGGGGCAGAACTTGGAGGGCCATTTGACCCGACGGAGCTCAGTGGTAAAGGCACGGTAACCGGTGCCGTACCCCGTGGCGCAGGCGGTAGTCCTTGGTGGCGAATGCCGGCGAGCCGGGGATTCCCGGCGATCGTGGGCCGGGAAAGAGAAAGCCTGATCCTCTGCCTCGGCCTCCTGCCAGGTTTCCCGCTGGCGCTCGAGAGTGACGCGCGCATCCTCGTGGCCCCTTCGCTCGTTGAGACGCAAGCAGAGGTCTTGGGCTTCGGACGCGGTCAGGGGGGTGGCGCTCCGCCTGGAGGCCCCCCGGCCCGTGCGAACGTTGCCCGTTGATAAGCCGGTTCTGGCAGCGCCATGGTGGGTGGTGGCGCGAGAACTCCCGGCCAGCACCTGGCGGCGAGCAATGCCGACCAGGGTGATGATGTCTTGGATCCACCGGCCTTCCGGAGTGTTCGGCGTTGCCTGGACGGGCGGGTGCCTGAGGAGAGCATGCACCGCAAGCAGCGCGCTCCCCAGGCCGGCCTCGCTAAAGGCGAGTCTACGCCGAAGTGGCACCCGGCGCTGTCCAAAGGCGGACCTGGCGGCCGGAGTTTCGACCACCTGCTGGGGGTCGGATGGTGCACCGGCGGCGGCGGCGGCGGCCCTGCTGGGCCCAGCACCCTGGTCCCCTTGGGAGGGGAAAACCGCGCGCGCAGATAGTGGCTGTTGCTGGAACGCAGCAGCGACTGGGGCCTCCTGGACGTCGGGCAGCACTCCGTCACTGGAAGTGGAGCCGGAACGCTGGAGACGGTGTCCACCGGCCATCTTTTCCTGTGGAAGAAAACAAACGAACAGATTCAGGGATGTTCCCCCCTACCTGGCGCGCCAGCTGTCGGAGGATTAACTCCTGTCGCAGGGATCCCGAGAGACCCCTTTTTAAAGATTCGGCCGGGGGGATGATCCTGAATAAGTTTGTCGGAGAAATAAATGGAAGCGGAAGTAAATGCAACGGCCGGTGGTGGGAGATGATCGACCTAGTGCAAAGGGAAGTAAATGCACCGGAGTTTAGACAGGTTCGGGCCGCACGGGGGCGTAATACCCTACTCCTGTATGGATGCTATATCTTACCCTAAGGGGGATCCCTCAGGGATATATCTAGTTACAAGAATATATTGTCTAACTAAGAGCTTGAGGCTCCTTGTTCTAGCTCTGCTCAGGCTTGCTTGCGATGTTTTCGTCTGAGTGTGGCACGATCGACTGCTTGGGCTTGTCTTTTTTCCAATTGTTCTCTCCTCCGATCTCTCGATGTTTCGATCGTTGTTCTCTTCTCTCTGTATGCCCATCCTTTTATGCACTCGCCAGCCACGACATACCCCGAACGGGAAGGAAGGGGCACAAGTTCCAAGACGCCACGACTGAGAAAGGCGTCATCATTTCCTCTGGGCGAAGTGACAGGAGCGGTGGAAAAACGCAGCGTGCGTCCGGTCACTCGTCACCGTGGACGCCCTAGCGACGGGCACCGTTGAGAGGGCCCACCGAGCAGCCACAGAGGCACCCCGCGTGCCCGCTCTGTCTTGTTCCTCTGCCACGGCAGGGCGGCAGGCGGAACACCTTGATCCTGGCAACGTTATCCCGAGATACACCGGATGATACGGGACGGGACCCGTGCAATTAATGGCCCCACGCCTCTCTGCCAAAGCATGGCAGGGACTGACACTGCGGCGGGAGCAGTTGGGAATGTCAGGCCGCGCACGCCCATTAAATGCGGCATCGGACCTCTAACTGGTTGACACCTCATCAGCGGGCCCCTTGGGGGCCCTTCTGGGTCGTCGGGGCACTGAGTGCTCGGGGGTACTGTTCACCTCCCTGAGCACTCTCTCCCGAGCACTCTCGCACGAACCTTCGGGGAACCGAGTGCTCGGGGGCTGCCACGTGCAACCCCAAGCACTCTCTCCCGAGCACTTTTGCACTGACCCTCGGGGAACCGGGCGCTCGGGGGCTGCCGCACGCAGCCCCCCGAGCGCTCTCTCCCGGAACTTAGCTCTTCTGATCATCGGGGGACTAGGGTGCTCGGGGGCGACCGAGCACCTCCCTGAGCACTTTCTTCCCGGTACTTGGACTCTGCAGGTCATCGGGGAATTGGGGTGCTCGGGGACCAGAGGCTGTGGCCCCGAGCACCTTCTCCCGGAACTTAGATTTACCTCATCCCGCAGGAGGGACCTCGCGGGATGGTGACACGTGGCGGACGGCTGGCCTGGCCTCGGGACTCAGGGACCCCCGGTTCCTGATACACCGACAGATACCTCTTTGTACCCACCATTCACACAGCACCATTTCTTGCTAACAACACAAGGTACCCCCATTAGCAATTCGGATAGTCATGGGCTGCAAACTCTTTCTGTTGCCTGACATATTATCAGCAAAATGTTCACCCACAAAATTATGTGAGCTCCAAGAGTCAATCAACATTAGGTCTTCTTTCTTCTAGATCATTCCCCTCAAATGAATTGTTCTAGGCCCTTTAATTCCATTAATAGCAATTGTGGACAGAGACATAAGATTACCTTCTGTTGCCTATGACTGTTTATCGTCTGATTGGATTGTATTGCTCTTGGCCACTCCAGAAATCCAGCATTTCCTCAACCACATGTAGTTGAACAGTTGGGGAGCAGCGGTGATCTCTTGCCCACTTTTCTCCACACTTCATGCAAAGGACATGCGCTCACCGATGATTGCGCAGTGTTGCCAGCCTAGCTTCACCCGTAGTTGCTCATGCTCCTTCCACGCCCCGGTAGTCATCTGCTTGTAGTACTCTCGGCTTGTTCGGTAGTGGTGGTAAGAGAAACCTCGTCCGCATATGCACCTTAGACATCTGTGCATCAAAACGACAATGATCCTTATGCTTGGAAGCATCCACCACCTCTTTCTGCAAACAAGCCGGAGACATAGCAGCATCCAAGTCTCCGGGCTGATGTAAAATTACAAGAGCGAGAATTTCCTCTCTAAGTCTATCCAAGAACTGGGTCACAAAGAATTGAGGATCCCACAAATAAAGATGAGTTATTAAACTATGAATCAGATCATTGAATCTCTTTGCATATTGTGCTACACTACCCACTTGTTTGAGGTGTGAGAACTGTCTCAACACACTATGAAATTCTCCCTTCCCAAACTTCTCACACGCTGCAAACATAAACTCTCGCCACTCCTTGTCCTTAACTCTAGGATTGGACTGAATCCAGAGAGCAGCACTACCCCCACAATGTAAAATCACAATGCTAACCCAGAGATCCTCGTGAATGTTAAACACGCAGAAGTAAGCTTCACATCTGAGCTGCCACACCCGTGGATTGTCTTCATCGAATTGGGGAAAATCCATATGGGGAGGCATGACTGGAGAATACTCATGCCCAAATCTATTTGATCCTTCACCTTTAGCATCAACATACCGATAGGATTTAGGAGAGAAACACATAGCCTTCTCTAGAGGCAAAATTGGAGAAATTTTTCCCCAAATTATCATCCCTCGTTTCCTGTAGTTGAGGCGGTGGCCATCCGACCTGGGAGCTGGATCTGCCTTGTGGAAGGAAGGATCGCCCTCCTTCTGCCATCTAATTGGTGTGACTGGTTGAAGCGAAGTGGGTGGCAGTGGAGGTTTGGCGATCAGCGGCGGAAGAACCGCCAACTTCATGGTGAGGACTGGATTCCTTGTGATCTGCTCCACCTGTGCCCTCAAGGCTCTGAGTTCATCCCACACCTCATCCACTACGGCATCAACCTTTGGCTTCCACCCCACCAAGTCCTTGATCATTCCATAATGGTCTGGTTTGATGCCTGAAGAGCAGCCAAAGCCTTTGTGTTGGTCTGGTTCAATTCTTGAAGAGCAACCACCATCTTTGAGATCTCCACTAGCTACTTTGTCGGATTCCATGGCTCGTCGCTGCTCACGCTTGTGGTATTTTGGCTTCCTGAGGTAGTCCGGCGGCTCTAGGGCGCTTGGCTCTTATACCAAATGTCACGACCCCGACGGCTCGACGGAGAAGAAGGGAGAACAGGGGTCAGAGGAGAGGAAGAACATCGAGGTTTAGAGGTAGGAGGAATTGTATTAGGAGAGGTTTAAGAGTTTGGTTCTATCTTGTTCACCTCCGCCTCGCCCTCTCTGTCCGGTTATAACAAGCTCGGGTTTAGACATGAGATCTCTAGCCTGTTACAAGGCCCAATTGAAGATTAGGTATCGGGAGTTGGGCCGGTGCACCCTTGGTTCATGCTTGCAGCCCGTCTAAGATCATCTTCAACTATATTCCCTTTATTTCGTTCCCTTCCCGATTCCCTTCCCCGTTCTCATTTTTTTATTTTCTCTCATCCCCAACAGCTTCCCTTCGAGGGAAATCGCGAAGGGAAAGGAGAGAGAATCCTATCCTGAAGTGAATGACCTTGAGAATCCTTTCGTGATGTGAACCGTAAAGGGAAACTGTTGAAACGTTGAATGGAATGAAAATTCCTTCACAATAGAATTTTCATCCCCGAAAAGAAACCGTTGACCGTGGTCTAAGTCTTCCCACCTTGTCTCAGGCTTTAGTAGACTTCGTGCCCTCCTCATCAGGCACGTACACCGCGTGACAATGCGGCCATTCATTATAGAAGATAAGGTTTTGAATATGGCAGTAGTCATCTCCTAGATATTTTGGGGGGCACGCCGTTGATGCTTTGCCTTTTGTCACCCTCGTGCACCTCGCTCTCCATGCTTGCTGCCTCTGCCAGCTCGATCCGCCCACACGACCACGCCGGCCAGGAGTACGCCACCGAGATGCTTGCCCTCCTAACCACCAAACACAGTGAGCTGAGACACGTGTTTGTTCAGCTAGCCATGGCAACACCTGACTCATTGCACGGTTGTTGTAACAAAAAGGTATGGCCGGTGAAAATGGTTTTGGACATGTAGCGCCGATGGGTGCCGGATGGACGAGGAAATCCGACAAAAAGATGGTCACTCCTCAGGTCCACACCTACTAGCCGTTATCCCATGAACGAATGCCACATCATCGACGTCGACAGAAACCTTCCCTGTTTGGCGATAATAACAACTCAGATTACGACCTTCGCGACTTCACGTTCCAATCTTTTTTCCTTTGTCTCGTCACCTACAACTAGAAACAGCAACAAGATCCGGCTGCTCACATGGCTAACTGAAAACAAATTATATATAACTTATGAATAGTAAATGGTACAACCGAATAATTCTAGTTATAGACCCAAAGCGCTAGCCATTATATATGGCCGCCATCTCTAGTCTCTTTTCTGCACACAAAAGCAGCTGAAACGAAGCGAAGGAAGGAAACATCTGCTACGAATCTACGACGAAACAGCGGATGTTTTGCATCCCCACACCACAACAACCACCACCATTATTTGTAGCTTTATTCCATTCATCCAGACCGCTACACGTAGGCCCAGATCGTCACTCGTCATGGTACTCGATCGCAAAAAAATAATTGTGTGCCATGGAGTGGCTGTCGGGGTTGATTGCCCGCGCCACTATTGGCCTCCGGTGTACACGCACGAGCCGTAGCCTGCAGAAATCACAGAGACAAACGACTTTCAGAAGAATGGCTCGTTGGCAGTCAGGTAGCAAGATGACAATTAACCCAAGCTACTTAATCCAGTCTCTAGCAAACACGTCAAATTAAATTTGGAAATACAGGCAGCTAGATAACTTCAGAGACGAAAGATTAAGACTGCGAGATTAGCAAAGCCAAACTTGTGCACTAACACTTGACACAAAACTGACTTGTGTCACTGATTCTGCGATTTGTGCCTGTCGTCTGCGCCTAGAGCTACAAGAGCCTTTTGCAGCGAAAAGTGAAGCACGTCAGAAAGCCTGCTCGCCCCACCTCGGCAGCGCAAGGATCACTGCAGACGCTGCGTCGACTGTCGGCACATGAACAACGTGTGACAGATGATGAGCAAAGCTGATTTCCTTTATCATGCCCATGTCAGGCCATGTCATGTTCTGCGTGCCGTGTGCATTATGAACAAACCCCGAACAAATCAGATGCCATGTCGGCTGCGTAGTGACGGCTGACTCGGAGTGATTTATGGAGAAACATGATGACGGGCGGAGCGGCCGTTGGTGCAAATTTTAATGGTAGTGGCAAATATTTAAATAAGAACTTTGAAGCAACGAGGAGCAAAATTACCCATGTAAATGGCACGTGCACATAGGTAAGTTGATCCTATCTGATAGGGTAATTATAGCAGATAGCGCATCACACGCGTTGCCTGAAAGGGAATAGGGTTAAGATTTTTCGAACGGGATGTGACAGTTGATGATGACTTTAGACAGTTTGAAGATGCCGATGGGGCCTCAGGAATAATTATCTTTTATGCTTCTAACTCTGAAAACGGTTCAATCGGAGGTAGGATCTAAGTAATCGGAAGAGCACCACACGTGACACAGTGCCCGATGTGCCTCGACTCTCCAAGGCGAGCAGCTTTTGGCTAATGGAACAATGTAAACAAAAGAAATCGGCAAAGCAGATTCGTAACTTCTAGAAAAAGATTGGCACATGTCCAAGGGCAGGAAAAGGCCTGCCAACCCAAGAAAATGCGTGCTACTGCTCACAGGACGAAAAATGCCCAAAACTGGACGAAGCACGCTCCAACAGCATAAGGGACAGCCGCAGCGGCCTAGGCGGAACCACGCAGGGCTCAGACCCCACCCGGGCAAGGCCCCCGGCCCCCAGGACCCCGCCCAGCCCGGGGCCGCACGTGGATGATTTAGGGCATGAATAGATTGGGCACAGAGACGAAGAGAGGGGAGGGGGGGGGGGCGTGCACGTACTTGGGTTGTCGGAGGTGAGCGTGGCGGACTGCCGGAAGTCGCAGTTCCAGGGGTGCCGCCCCGCCGCCTGGTACAGCTGATTCATGGCGTACGCGGCGTGGGCGCGCACCGTGTTGGGCTCGAAGCACGCGCCCCCGGGTTGGATGGCGCCGCAGTCCACGCCCACCTGCGCGCACGCGTAGTCCAGGTCCGTCTGCAGGTCCGCGTCCGACGCGCCGTCCCGTGCCACGCACCACCCCGCACTCTTCGGCTGCTCCGCCGCACCCCCGCCGCTCGGGCTCCCCGCGCTCCCCGACGTCGACGTCAGCCCGGCATCGTACGCCATGCTGAGGTCGGTGTGGTACAGCCCGAACGACCGCTCCGAGGTCGGCCCGGGCTTGAGGTCCTCGTCGTAGAGCGCGAACAGGTACGTGTCCACCGACTTGCCGGGCATCAGCGGCGTGCCCACCCCCGACAGCAGGTGCGCGACCAGGTTCGACACGTACGCCTTGGCGTTGTCCACCGTGGCGCCGGCCTCCCCGGAGTCGCCTTTCGTCGGCCACCCGGTCTCGGCCACCACGATCTCCACGTCCCCGTACCCGGCGCGTCCCAGCGCCGACTTGACCGCGTCCAGCTGCGCGTCGAACATGTTGGTGTACTTGATCTTGGACCCGGCGTCGACGCGTCCGGCATTGGGCTGGAACAGGCAGAAGGCCAGCGTCTCCGGTCGCGGGTCCGACTGGTACGCGAACCAGGGGTAGGGGTTGATCATGAAGGGCGCGCTGGTCTTGCTCAGGAACCCCAGGATCTGCTGCAGCTGGGGGGCGATGTCGTGGTGGAACGCGCCGGTGGACGGCGGGTCGGACTGCGCGAGCACGGCCATGGTGTTGACGGTGGAGAACTTGATCTCCGCGGCACCGTCACCGGCCGCGACGGCGGCGGCGCGGAGGTTCTGCATCGCCGGGAGGAGCGCGGCGGCCAGGGAGGCGTCCCCGGACTCGAGCACCTCGTTGCCGACGGCGACGACGGAGATGGTGGTCGCCGGGACGAAGGGCATCACGTTGGCGGCGAGCCAGCGGGACGCGGCGGCGGGGTCGGCGGCGAGCCCGGGGATGTCGCCGTTGGCCACGCCGACCACGACGGAGATGCTGGAGCCGGCAAGCGCGCGGATGAGCCCCGCGTCGACGCCGTAGAGGCGGACCTTCGAGATCGCCGTGGACTTGAGCAGCTTCACCGTCTCGTCGGGCGACGGCAGGTTGTCCGCCACCTCGCCGTAGTTGACGCCGATGTACGGCTGCGCCCCTGCACACAACCGACCAACCCGTCCATCAACCATTCACAAAAGCATCCGATAAAGCCACACCACAAAATCCCCAACTCAATCAACCCAGAAAAAGGCATAAAATTCCTGATCCTTCCGGCTCAGAAAGCCTGGTTTTCCCAACCCGCCAACTTTCCCTGCACTACTCGGGACTCGCGATCGAGACTGCAACTAAAAAAGCTGATCACTCACTCGACGCGCCGACGAGGCAGAGCAAGATTGGTAGCAGAACATTGACCAGCTTCCTGCACGCCGCTTCTTCCATGGTCGATCCCGCACTCGGATTCGTCACTTGTCAGAACCGAGAAAGAGAGCGAGTGGGGAAAGGCACGAGCAGCAGAAGAAGGCCAATGCTCGGAGCCGTTAAAACGCGGTCGCCAACTCGATTTAGGAAGCGGCGGCCGCCGGCCAGGTGACGCAGAAATCGTTTGCCCACGCCGGAGCTATCCGGAAGAAAAATTTATAAGAACTGTGTTTTCGAAAGAACCGTAGTTATAGCGCGACACTTGTCCTCTGTTTTTGTAACCATTAGATCAGAAGAGAAAAGACGTAGAGAGTCTTTCACCAAAATTTTATAAAGTTTCCTTTCGGGCTACCTGCCCTACGGAACTAGCAGATGGGCCCACCGTGGCGTGCGTCCTACGGGTTCGGAAAGGGGAGCGACTTTGAGGGGATCCGTGTTTGGTTGCCCCAATGATGTTTTGTTGAGCTGCAGCCTGTATTTTAGATAAAGAGAAGTAAATTAAGTAGATTTATATTAAAAAAAGTATTTGATTGATTATAATTATGGATGCGATTGGTAGGTTGAATTCAAGGCTTGAATTGAATCTGTGATTGTAGGTTGAATCTGAGATCTCATAAAGATTTAATGTGCTGAGAAGGTGATTGGATGGATACATTTGGTGAGTATTTCACCTTTTTTAAAGATATTCGATATTTTTTAAGTACCGAAACATAAACATATCATCCTTTTCATACTATACATACCATTTCTTAAAAATAAAAAATAAAAAACTCATGAACTTATGAGCAACAGTGCTTTTATGCCGATCTGACTATAAAAAAAAACCCTTATAATCTAACTCCTATTTTTTTCCTCGGCTCGACACCCCTTCAGCCTTAAAGCACAGTGCACCGCCTAGCCCTCCGACACCATCACCACACGTTGTTGCATGCCCTCTGATGCCGTCACCTCCAGACCTACAAGCTGCCGGCCTACGACACCTTTGCCTGTCTGTGCTTTGCACCGCCCCCCTCCAGATCTGCGCATCGTCGGCATGCGTCACCCCCATCTGCCTCTGTTCTGCGGCATCAGCAACCTCTGCTCCATGCAATACGAGATGAGGGCGCAAGTACTCACCCTGCGAGAGTTCGCTGCAGGGGATAGAAGGGATCTCTCGCCGGTGTGAATGAAGAGGACAATGTAGGTTGGTGGAGTACGGTGCACAATTTAAATGGCCTAAGCAAGAAGGTGACCGTACACTTGTATCAGCTCAATCAGACCTACGAGTGAAGCTCGATTCGAGCTTCATCGGTATGCGACACACAGTTATATTTTTACATCAGCTCAACAGGCTGCTACAGTAAACCCAGGCGCTAAACAACCTTCTACACCGGATTCTATGTACGGTCCGGACCAAGATGGAGCTTATGCGCGCGGAGCTGTGGGCCGTGGCGCGGGGACGACGGTTGGATCGCGGAGGCAACGGCGGGATGCGTGGGGCTCCGACAAGCGTCGCAGAGGCGGAGGACGATAGGACGGGCGGAGAGAGCCGTTAGGCGCAGGTTACATTATGATGGTAACTGGTTTCGTTTTTCACTTTTCACGTTTGGCAGATTTTTCTTTTTGACATGACGTTGGTGGATTTGGTAGGGACTGTAATAGAGTAATATTTCCCCCTGTTTTCTCGGACGTACCTGAGAGTAAGTTTTCTGATCATCTGAGTCCGAATTAGATATAAATAGATTTTTTAAAATCGGTACTCTTTTTTTTCATATTAGATGTCGTGTTTTAGATAGAAATTAGAATACAAGCCGGCTTAAATAAGTTGTTTTTTTTACCATTTTATTCATCATAACTCAAATACCTGAGAGTTATTCAATATAGCAACAAAGGTTGAATAATGTTAATGGTGCATGTAAGATTAGAGTAACCGTAAGGGGTAAAACGGACTAGATGATCCTAAAATCTTTTAACGATAGCTTTTCAACCATCCCACCTAAAAACACTCTAACGACATCTAACATGGAACCGGAGGGAGTATTAGATATTTTGACTAAAAATTAGCATCGGATATTTTTTTTAAATCGGTGTAGCAGTTTCCAACGGAATCGTTATCAGCATCGGATATTCGAAATGCCTAAGTTTGGATATTATCCAAAGCCTAGTTCCAATACATTTAAAATTCAAAATATTATTGAAATAATCATAAAAATTCTGAAAAAATATAGCCTATTAGGATCTCTATATCATGTTGCTACAAAATTATCATTCCCGATTCATGTTGTAATAGACATTATTCATGTTAGAATTATAACTCAACCATGACGGCGACTAGAATATGTACTCTTTAACCCAAGAACTCATCAACGACGATAAAAAAGATGATACAAATACTAGTAAATCCTAATAATATGATTCCAATTTTAGACAAACATGCATGAAAGATAAACAACTAACTTAAAATCCTATAGTATGTGCAAGATTTTCAAGGACACTTGCCTTTAACGGATGGTTGCTCGAAGTTTTCAAAAACTTGGTCTTACAGGTTCACAAACCGCTCACCTTCTGAATGGCACATAAAAAAGCACACAAAAGGAACTACTAAAAATAGTACACCAAATAGTAATAAAAACTCGGTAAAAACCCTATAGAAAGATACTACACGACGCTATGAGAATTTGAGCATGAAAATTGCTCAAATCGGAGCTACGAGCAAAAAATTATGATGGTTTGATGGTCTAAGGGCCCATTTGCAAAATCTACCTAATTTTTAGGAATTTCTAGATTTCTTTATTCTAAAAATCCTTTTTATAGCGCAAGCTGACGTCAAAAAAGCAAAACATAATTATTTTTCTGTTGAAAAACCCATGAAAAAATCCATGGAACCATGGACCACAGCTGGAGGGCCAGTCCACAGTCCATGGTGAAGCAATTACATAAGAACGAAGGGGGTACACAATCTTGTCCCTACTATTTAGATCGAATGGCGCTTATCTCACCTGGCTCGGCTCCGGCCTGGACAACAGCGACGACGAGCTGGGCATAGTGGCGCACAGTCAGAGCGGCGACGATTCGGCGCGCGGGTGGTCGCGGAGCTCCTGCGAGCGACGGAACACATCGACCAAGTGACAGCTAAGTCGTTCGATAGGTCGCCAAGCATTGGGGAGGGCAACAACGGCTTGGCAACAACAATGGCCCTCGGCGGTGACCCGAGCACGGCGTAGGGGCTCCTGGGCGGCGGTGAGTTGAAGAAAAGTTAGGGGAAAAGTGTGGTGCAGCAAAGGAAGGCTCGACCGAGGATCTAATCGGTCTTTTATAGGCCAAGAAGGGAGATCAAGCGGGCGACCGAGTTAAAACCACTGGCAGGTTCATAGCTCCAAAGAAAATGCTCGGTTGAGGGGGTTTAATCCATGCAAAATGGTCGGATCGTTTGGAAACTCAACGAGCGACTTCATTCCAGCTTTCATTTGGCATTAACGCGCATGGAGACTAGTGAATTTGGCTGGAAATGCCCAGTGAGAGAGAGAGAGAAGATGCAGCGGTGGGAGGGGAAACTGTCGGAGATGGAAAAAAGGGAGCCGGCTCAGGCGGGGTGGCTCGGTGTGGTCCCACACGGTAGAAAGAGGGACATGAGCGAGGCGGCTCGCACGAGGGACAGGCCGGCTCGGCTGGGCACGCGGGAGAGGGAGGGAAACTGGCTGTGGCCCAAGCAAAGGAGGGAGAGAGAAGGCGGTCCGGGCCAGGTGGAAAGGAGAGTAGGAGAGGGGGAGAGAGAGATGTTTAGGCCGGATTGAGAGAGGAAAAAGGCTCACAAAGCTTTAGGAATTAGGAAAAGATTTTCTTTTTATTTTTGAACCATTTCAAAAGAGATTTTAAACGAGTGCGTTCTAGCAAATTTTTGTAAACATTTTCCACACATAAAAACCTAATATAACTACTGCAACATGAATGCATCAAGGATGAATAAAACCTATAGAAAATTAAATTTATAAATTAATTTCATTCTAAACTTAAACAAAATCTACAACTCCTATTTAATTCTAGCAAAATTTTAAACTATTGAGAAAATTAAAAATTTAGGGTGTTACATGTGGTGACAATCTCCTTCCTGTGATCTTAAGCTGGGGGCTAAAATGAACCCAAAGTCATAAAAAATAATCCAACTACGAAGGCTCTAGATAAAAGCTCAACTTACTAGAGTTGGGACCACTGCTTTGAGTGATTGCATCACGCCTGGACCCCTGGAAGCCATCGCAAGGGTCAGATATGCAACGGACGATACTGGCACCGGATCGATGGGAGCTGAGGACATTGGAGTTGTTAGCGACGGCGGCCTAGAATGACCCACCAGCGACTCGATCTCCGTGTAGTCATCCCCTTCCGATGCCATGCCATTAGAGAGGGATGTGGTCGGCAACACACCGCCGCCACCACTCCCACTCGGTCTCGTGCTCCATGTGATGATAACCTCATCCGGGTCCATAGCTGGGGCTCCCATGTTCTCGGCCTCTGAGTTGGGTTGCCCATGTCCGGGAAGCTGTACAAGTCCGCGGTGGCCATCGTTGTTGTTACGACTACTCGGAAAGGAAACAACATTCAAAAAAACGAGAAGGTTTGTGAGACTTACTAAAATGTTCCTCCTTTGGGCGTTGGGATCCATCTCTACGATGGGGACCAGGACGTCTGAGCGGTTGGACGAGGGGATTGCGTCAAAGGGGAGCTTGGTTTTCTTGTTGGACGCCTCCAACGAGAGCACTGTGGAAAACAACAAGCAAATTGTTAATACTAAGCTCGTAATTTCTTCAAAAGTAACTACTCGAAATCAGTAGGTACCTATCTCACCTTCTAGGGCTGGATCCATCTCGACCGAAATTTTTCAGGCACCGGTGATCCTCAACTTCAAAGGACTCAGGAAGCGCCTGATGAAGTCTTTGGTGACATCATACATCATCAACTTTCTCTCCTTCAAATGCCGGATCTCTCTGATGAGACTCTGGCAAAGGGTGGTCATCATTGGCTTTTCTGTCCAAGTGGGCCTTGACAGCGACGCAAGGGAGTCCCGGTGGACTCGGTTGGTAGTTGAACTACTTCCTATGCCACCCCGACCAGGAGGACTTGGCAACAAAGTGGATGTACTCCACCAACTTGCCCTCCTGAAGTTGAAATCTGGCGCCGCCAATGATCTTATTCTAGAACCCCTTCAGCAGATAGAAGTACCTGAAGAGATTAAAGGACGGATAGAAGCCATGAAGGCCTTGCATAGATGGATGACTACGCTCAACATGCTGATGGAGTTAGGGTTGAGGTGGATGAGCTCCACGCCATATAAGTCAAGCACCTCAAGGAGAAAACTGGAAGAAGGGAAGCAAAATCTACGGTGGAAGAAGTCAAGGAACATCACCATCCAGGCGGTGTCTAGGCTCGGGATCGTCTCCCCACCACCAGCAAGCAAGGGATTAGAGCCCAATGAGGGATCACCTCATCGATCTCCGCCTTGATGAGAGCCTCCTTGGTGATCTTGGACTCCTACCAGGCCAGGATTACGCTCGTCATCTCGTCGGTGTTGGATCTCTCCTTCTCAATCTTCTTTCGACCCTTGGTGGTGGAGGAATTAGGGGAGGAGGTTTTTTTGGTGTTATTGGAGGCAAAGGCACGAGGAGCACGAAGAGGATGATGGTGGGTGAATGATGAAGTGGGATCCCACTCTGCTTTTATACACGGTGCTTGGGGGTGTCTCTTCAACTGGCGTTGTGGCACGACTCGATGCCATGATCTCCTGCTTTACCGTCATGTCGCATTTAATATCCGACACATGTGAAGCAGTTGGAGCGTTAGCCCGAGGAGCTCGGCGCACCACGCCACCTAGCGTGCGTGTTTTTCCACTGTAATCATGATTTCCTATCGGGTAAAAGATTCTTAGCACTACCCGAAATCTCTGTTGCAATGGTCGAACTTTTGAACCTAATCAATGACACGTTTTTTTTCCTCCCTATCTTGCGGGGACGAGGAACAAAAAATCTATTCGAGTGGAGCACTTTCTTGAGGACTCGGTTGAGAATTCTGAGGCATTAGAAATCCCGAGTAGATGATCTTAAAATCTAAGAAAACACGATTAGATGTGTTATCCTAATATGGAACTCGAATCTTAGTCGATGACATGGTCAAATAAAATACTTATCTTTACTAGCCATATACTTGATCCATCGAAGCCTCTTTTCACGTACTGATGGGGGTTTGATGATGACTACTGGATAACTAACATATCTGACCACTCTAGGATTTTTTTGTAATTCTCGAGACATATCTCTATCTCCGACAAAGGAATCCCTAGATAAAAGAAACTACCAGTAGGAACTCAGAATATTATGTAAACTGAAAAATTTATCTAAAAATAGAAAGGAATACTCAAAAGACGTACATCCTCCTATATATACGAAGCCTGTGACCCATACGGAGAGGTGCGAACAACTGTACCAAGCCTTTACGAGCTATCGAGAGCCAAAAGATTACCATAATTTGTACAAGTAAGTCGCCAATTAAATTTAAATCTACCTAGACTAGTTACGTACCCCTTGTACAAATTAATATTAAAACAAGACAAACATAATGTAAGATTATTATCTTAATATAGGTCCGAACTTATCTAAAATCTCCTCTGTGTTTCTATAATTTGTCTATTTAAAACATCACTTTTTATTTTATAAATTTGTAAAATCGAAGGTTCATCTGTAGTTGACAATATCGATCAGGCGCCTGACTCTTGCCAAGCGATGCATTAGAATTCGCTAACAAATATATTAGAATAAATAAATAAGTTTAAAAGATTGATAATGCTACTTTTTTATGCCCGATGTATCAGACGCTCAGTCTAATAAGTAAAAAATTATACAATATTGTGGTGGGTATTTTCATATGATATTTTATTGTAATTTGTGTTTTGTCGTGTTGCAGACTATATGCACAAATATTTCAGATGTTATGAAAATTTATTGTTATAGCTCTCGAAATCGGATGCATACAATAAGCTATTTTGATATATTTTTTCGATGTTAAAATGTTGACTTCAGATGTTGCAAATATTTTTAGAGGTTACAGCAGAATATTAATTAGACCAAACAATAAATCAAACGTCCACACGATGTTACATGTAACATATCAACAATGGTAATTTTTCGCTCTCAATCTTACGACTACGAGATAATTTAAGTCTGATGGAACGACGCGAAATCGTTCGGAGCTACGGCAGGATAGGACGTCCGGCGCTATGGGCGTCGTTAAAAGATATACAGGACCGGGTTGGGGTTAAAGCTTTATGTTCTGTGGTAAACCACGTGTCACAATCTTGGAAGCCTCCTCACCTAATTGAGATTTGAGGCAGTACACCAAGCCGAAATTCGTTTCTGCGATTCTGTCACCCTCGTGGCCTCGTCGTCCCCTGAGGCCTGGACGACTCTTCCTCCGTCTCCTCCCCCAACCCAATCCACCGCGGCGCGGAGGAATCCAGTCCCCAAGCCCACCAAGTCGAGACGAACCCCGACACCCCGAATCGCGCGACCTAGAAGGATCTAGAAGAAGTGGAGGCACGCCAGAAGAGTTGGAGGGAGAAAAGCAGCTGGAGCTGGTGGCGAAGTCGGCGGCGGCTGGGGTGTCTGCGATGATAACCCGGTCGAAGCTGGTGGAGCAGCTGCGCGACTACCAGATCCGATCCCAGCACAAGTAAATCCCCTTCGCCCGCCTCCATTCCCCTCGAACCCTGGCCAAAACCCCGCCTAGTTCGTGGTACTTGATTAGCTGCGTGCTCAGATCTCGCACTCACGGATGCGCGCGGGGAGCAAATTTAGTCCCATGGTTTCTCATTAGGTTTTCCTGCGGTCGGAGTTGCAGTGGGTTAAGCACTTAAGCTGCGCCCTTGGTGGGTAATGCGGTTTACTCGTAATCTGGTGGAACGAATCGACGATGCCGCTGCTTGTTTTGATTTGCGCAGGCATCGTCATTTAGTAATTTGGATCCAACAGAGTTGCAGAAGACATTGTACCACAGTTGCTAGAGCAGCGTCTTATCTAGTGATAATTTATTTTTAAGATCTTGCGGTGCCCTGTACCCGTATTTGATGCGTTATCCTGGAGGACCATAAGGTCCTGTTTGGTTCAACTTTTGCTGACTTCTGCTACTCAGAAGCAGAAAACTAAACCAAATAGTTTGCTTATGTAAATAGCTTCTAAGAAGCAAAAGCTGTTATTATTACTAGAAGCTAGAAACTGGTTTGGAGGAGCTTTTGTAGTTTATGAGGGGTGATGTTCTTAGGGGTATTACTATATTATCTATTTTATCCACATCAAAAGCTAATTCAAAAACAGGTTTTTTATAAGTAGCTTTTGAAAAAGTCTTAGCCGAACCAAACAGGTCTTAAGGCATAAGGCATTTGTTCATATCGTCTAGGCTTAACCAGGCATTGCCAGTTGTCATAGTGGAGTCTGTATGTTCTATCCATTGTGCATAGGTTTGTGCTTTACTGATTTTATCTGTTGCTGATGAATCATGTCTACCTCTTACTATTTGTCACTGTGTTACTCTTCCAGTACACGATCCCAAAGAGCTTGTTGTGTGGTTAGTTTTACGGCAACACACTTGCTTGATGTTCTTAGAATGGCTAGTGCCAAACCATACTAGCACCAATGTTTCAAAACTGCTAGGTGCTAGGCAGGCGGTCAGGCTCCTGCTAGTGCCTAGGCGGTTGTACTTTATCCAGGCGGCCAAAGTAATGGCATGTTAAATAGAGAAAATCTGGCATGTTTAAACAAAGAAATTGACATGCAATACATCCATGAATTCCATGACCCTTATCCATCTTTCTCCATCTCCAATTTGTCCCACTTTCCTACACAGACCAAGCCCTAAACAGCTCTAGGCGGGAAAACGCCTAGACACAATGCTTAGGTGCTAGGCGAAGAGGTGTGCTGCTCCGCCTAGCACCACCTTTTGAAACACGGGCTAGCACACACCTTCATGTTTCATATAATTTGGAAGTTGATAGTTCGCTTAACATATCATGGAACTGTGCGATGCAATAGTTCTTGTACTGATGCAGAATAATTTGTCCTCCCTGTTAGCTGCTTCTATGTGAGATACACTTGCCTCTTCGATAATCGTAACATGGCTCTACTTTCCACGTTCTGCAGGCGTGACATTATTGGAGCAATCTCATGGGGCTTGCTGTGTTGTTTTCTGATAATATCCTCGTACATGACACTTTACTTCAGGCACTTCTGGCTATCTGCTGTTATTATCTCACTCGGTATTATTCTTCCCGCTGGCCTGTATATTTTGAGGCAGAGAAGGCTGGCTAAGAAAAGAGAGAGAAGACTACTGTTGCCTCTCTCCATGTAAGGCTGTTTGGTAGGTTCCTTGTTTTTGCGCTTGCATTCTTGGCTTGCGGTCCAACATTTTATACGCCTCTGGCACCCCTAGTATACATTCTTTAGCCTTCTCCGAAACGCTACAGGAGATATGATTGATTTGCGAGCTCTCGTGTTGTGCGAGTAGATTTTCTCCACTGCTTTGTGGGTATAGTAGCTTGTGTTATCTGCTGCAGTTTCCTTTTTTTGTTTCATAGATACCTGCAGCCTGAAGAAATATCTCAACATGTTGGATTGCCTCAAGTATCACGCTTTTTGTATCCAAGTAACACTAGTGGTTTCGTAATTTTGGTGGAATTTGTAAGCATCATATACACCCTAGCTGCTTTTACTCAAGTTAGTTTCTGGGTTCAAATGAGGGCACTGGGTAATTCTTGGTTTCTTATGTGAAGTTGGCACTATGTTCTATTTGTTTTGGCAAAGTTGTATGTTGGACAGCTGAGTACAGCTAATTAATGAATACTTTATTGCTACTGCAATACATTTGGATTGGCAGTCATTACAACATATATTGCTTCAAATGCTATCACTTGCTAACACTGGCATCATCCTGGTTCCTTCAAAATGTCTGTTTTTCCTACGCAGTATCTTGTACCAGTTCTAAGAGAAGTCATCTCAAAAGAAAGGAAAAGAATAGGGATGTCAATAGGTATTAGGATCGCCAGGCCACCAAGCCACCTCCTTCATCAGACCCTAACAGCCCATGCAACGTAACCCTAACCTTGCGACCCCATCGCCCTGACTCCCTGGTTGCCCTCGCTCGGTCTCTGCCACGCTCGCACTATAGCATCGCTCGTAGTCCCGCCCGACGGTTGGCATGTTGCCCCTGGCCTAGCAATCCCGCTCGGGCACTTGGCACGTTGCCCAGTGCCTCCTTTGTGGTGTTGCCTAGCGTCCTAACCTCGACCCGCTGCTTGTGCCTATGGATCTTTTCTTGGATTTTTGGTGGTGATTATTCATTGGAGGAATGGAGCATTCAATCGTGGATCAATAGATAATGTCAATTTAGCAAGTAGTTTTAGTTCATTCTTTGCTATAGGAGTATGTTATTTTGAGAAATTTTTTGGGAGGATAGATGAAAGATGATGTAGTGGTTGTTGATTATTTGGAGGGAGGAGAGGAGGGGAATGACGATAACGGAGGTCGCCGGTGGCTATGGTGCGCGGTGGCTAGGGTTTTGGGCGCAAGGAGTCGGCAACGTGAGAGAGAGAGCGAGGGTCGGCTAGGCACCAAACGTCTAGACGGCAAGAAGAAAGGTTTTACTTCTAATTTTTGCTTATCTCTTTATTAATTCTTGTTTATCTCTTTATTAATGATTTGCCTCTTTTTATATAAAGAGGCTAACTTAGCCTCTAAATAATCTATTACAATTTGGAAAGTTCTGAAAAACTCTAATCTACTTAACGGCTAAGAAATGGCGTGACTCGGTCTCCACTACAATACACATGGTACTGTTCACACCGTGAACAGTATCCACAAGTGTGCTTTTGGGCCAGTCAGTCTTATTAGGCCATAGGATGGATCTTGATCCATGACATCTCACTCCTCTCCCCCCATTCACTTGCAGCTCGTTCTCGAGCTGTTAATTGGGAAAGCTCTGCATGCTGCATGGTGGGGGCTATGGTTGAAGTTCGAGGAAGTCCCATGTTGAAGAAAGAGTTCTGCTCCCATGCGGCTTCCTGGTGTGACGAGGTAGAGCCGGAGATGGTTGATAAAGAACTCTATTAGCCTTGTGTTGATCATGACGTCGGTGGCTTGGAGTCGAAGGAGCACCTAGATGATTGCATCACCATTAATGTAGGTGAAGGAGGTAGACTCGGCGATGAGCATGATGAAGACGTGGATCATGATGACGTTGTGTTTTGTGCTAGAGATGTCGTTGAAATTCACGTACATCGTTGTTGTGCCCGTTGTTGAATTACTCAAAGACAGAGTTAATGTGTACCTTATGGATGTTGATTTCTATCATGCACTGGTAGTACATCAAATGTTTGACAGAGGAATTGGAGATCATGCACACAATACACGATCCTCCTGGTTCCTATGGGAACGCGGTAAGCAAGTAGGCGATGAGGACCATCCCAAGAGCGGTGAATGGCTGACAAGTGAAGGTTGGTGTGTTGCGTAACATCCGGATGGTGGAGATTGGTGGCACGATGGTTGTAGGCAGGGCCGTCGGTGGAACAACGATCTTCAAATCATGTTATGTGATGATGTCGACGACCTTATTGGAGATGGTGTGGATGGGAAGGGTGGACGTGCGTTTCTCTTGAACACTGATGGCTGCTAGATGCAATGGAGGTCGAGCAATCGTGGTCGCCAAATTGGTCGTGGTGGAGATGGAGGAGCTAGTGACAGCCACATCATTCGGTCCACTAGGATCAATTGGCCGTGCAATGGTGTGGCAGCTGGTGTACACATGAATGCGGCATGTGATAACAGAGTAATCCTCGCAACTTGAAATGAATGTTGGAGTAGCGATGTCCAGCTTGGTGTTGACGAAGTTGTGGTTGTTGGAGGAACTGTTAGCTCCCATCGTCATAACATTGTAGACTGTTGCGGTTGGACCTTAGAACACCATGTCATGGAGCGGGGCGTCATTGGCCTTGCCTGCAGCAACGTCATGGCCTGCTGCTACTGATGGTGTCGTGCAGTGTGGATTATCATTGATGAAGTCGCGACCAACCACGATGAAGAATACTGAGGGCAAAAGGTTGAGACACCACCTCTCCATAATCTCCTTTTTAGTGAGACATTTGGTCGGCAATAGTCCTATGGAGTCAGCATTTGGAGATGCCCTAGGGACTCCTGCCCTAGGCGTGATCTCCAAGTCAGCCACAGGTGTCAAACGAGAATCCGTGGCTGCAAAAATGCCATAAGCCTCAGTGAGGGGCGCTATGACCGCAGAAACCACAAAATCCTGTATAGCGGCCGTGTGTTCCTCCTGAACACTAGGGGTTGCCATAATAATAGGTTCTTCATTGTGATCTGACCATCTAGGGAGACATGGGTAGCACCGCCTGGCGTTAAGATTGGGTGGAAGAACGGCGTAGAGGGAACGCTGATGTTCGAAGTGTAGGCGATGCTGCAGGAGTGTTCATCTGCCGGTGGTCGTCGAGAAGTGTTGGTCACGACTTCATATGAAGCTATTGATGATGGGATGATGGCATCTGACAGGATGACGGTTGTCGGCGGTGAAGTAGCCTGCTGCAGATCATCCTTGTTGGTATAGGCATCTGAGGCTAGCAGTCGGCGCAATAAGGGGAAGAAAGCTTAGGCATCTCCTTTGGATCCCGAGGAATGTTGAGGATGGTGAACAACTCTTTGACACATTGTTGGCATTCACGATAAAATTCCTCAAATTGCCTGATGAAGGCGTAGGATTGGCAACGAGTGAAGCATGAAGATAGAAGGAAATCGGAGCACAATAGGTACTGTTCACGGATGGAACAGACACGTAGGTATTGTTCATGTGATGAACATGAGAGTAACATGCCCATGTTTGTCGTTGTCGAGGTCGATACAGTCCTTCGCGATCGCATCTGCGTATGTAGATCTTGAATTGACTGCAGGATCGATCCTTTCGACAAAATATATGACGTCAGAGTGGTCTCTGATACCAAATGTAATGGTGGTTGATTATTTGAAGGGAGAGGCAGGGAATGGCGACAACGGAGGTCGCCGGTGGCTATGGTGGGCGGCGGCTACAGTTTTGAGCGCAAAGAGTCAGTGGCGTGAGAGAGAGCAAGGGTCGACCAAGTGCCAAATGTCTGGATGGCAAGAAGAAGGGTTTCCATATTAATTCTTATTTATCTATTTATTGATGATTTGTCTATTTATCTCTTTATATAGAGACTAACTAGACTCCTAACTAATCTATTACAATTTAAAAAATTCTGAAAAATCATAATCTACTTAACGGAAAAAAAATTGGCATGGACCAGGCACCACTACAGTATATATATGGTAGTGTTCATGAATATGAACCGTATCCATGAATGGGCTTTTGGGCTGGTGGTCTTATTGGGCTATGGCTAGATCTTGACCCATGACAGATGTGTTGCTTGGAGAGTTCAAGTAATTTAGCAAGTAGTTTCAGTTCATTTTTTGAATTGGGGCAATGTGGATATGTTCTGCTTTTGCTTGGTGTTATGCTTGTGTTATTTGTGTTGCCATAAGTTGGAGTTCTAGATAAATTAGTTGGAATGCTTAATCCTTTGAGCTAGCGCAGGCATAAATTGGTAGTGTATGCTACTCAATCAAAGCTGCTAGGTCTGAATTTTATTTGGTCGTTTCTCAAAATAAGGATTTACATTAAGCTTTTGCTTATATGGTGTCTGATAGTTTCCGCTGCTTAATTTTTTTCGAATAAATATGCACCAGAATTACGTAAGATTGTAAGAAGATCTGTTAAAGAGTGCAGGTGGATTCTTTTGGGAAAAGAGTTGTCGCTGTTTTATATTATTATGTTAAAGAGTGGAGGTGGGCCTTTTTGTTTGTTTTACTGATCAAATGCAAAGCAATTACCATTTCCAATGTCACTTATAAAATTTCATATCTTCGTTTCCTTTTCCAATAGCTGCCAGCTCTTTGCTGAAACGGGTGTGAGTAACCCGTTAGGTATATGTTACCCACTCCGGTATATATATAGGTAAAAATTATACTTGTGGGTGGGTATGGGTATTGTAGCGGTTGCGAGTGCCGTCCCTAGAAAAGCTCTGAGAGAAGAACTTTATGGCCCTTTTGGGAATGTAACTTGTGTCTTTTGTTCTGATCAATTCAGATTTCCTCAGCAGAGGTAACCCCATACGCTGTTGCTCTCGCAAAGCGTTAACAATTACGGTGTCAATGTGTCATGCAGGCTATATTCCGATATGATTGTCCGACGAATGCAAAATCATGTGCTGAAATTGCCTAGTACGTGCCGTGGTCGATGTCGGTGCGTAGGATGTGCAGAGAACGCCGGACGTAGGAGTAAACTAGCAATTCATTATACAATTCTATCTCATTCTCAGGGAGCACGAACACAATGAACATCGCCACTTACTCGGTCCTACTGCCCCACCTAGAGAGTTGCCAATTATATTAATAAAGCAGGAGAAAATAGGAATAAGGAAAAAAAAGATACAAACGCAGGTCCCAACGTGTAGAAACTCCAGGCTAGCACATCGCCGAACACCGGCTAGCACTCACGCGCACAACACAAACATCACAAGCGAGTGAAGAGCGGACTCCCGCCATTTGACACGCTAATGCTTCAAATTGACTTTCGATGTGGAGGATCACGAAGCTTGAGAGAGAAGAATAGAAGAAGAGGCATGACGAACTACAAGGTTCCCGCGACAAACAACACATGTCTAGGTCAGCTAACCGTCGACTTGAGAGTGAGTAGAGTGAGAGTAGGCCTGGTCATGAGTAGCTCGGCTCAGCAAACCTGACCTAGCCCGAAATAGCCCGATCCGATCTAACCTAACTAGTCCACGAACCAGACTCAGGCTTCAAAAACGGACCTAAAGCTTGAAAAAACCCAAGAACACCTGAAAAAGCCCGAACTTGGCCCAGTCCGCAGTGGGTTTTGAGCCAAGCTCAGGCTTAGAAACCCAACCTGATGTCAGGCTCAGATTGGGCTCATGCTTGCAAGTTTACTGTCAGGCTTTTTAAATCCCGGCCTGAAGCCCGGCCTAGTAGTTGAACAGGTCTAGGTGAGAGCAGCCCCAATGCTCAATTGCGGCATCAGGTGGCACGGAGAAGAATCCGACAACCATGACTCCGCGCCTCGTCTCCATCTGCTTGTCCTTAAAACCAAAAACCAAACCAACTGATGAAAATCGCGAGGCCTCCACGACAGTCAACCTGCACCTCCACCTCATGTTCACGGTTGAACCGACGATCACCCAACTTTTGGACCTCTCAACACGATCGACCTAGTACTCCTCTCAGCACAACGGCCCCACGAACAAGCGCCTCAACTCTTTGCAGCTTGGCTGGTGGACTTGTCAGGTTGATCGACGAACGAAACAACAGTAAGGGATTGGCGGAGCTGAAGATCAACAGTTGAAGCATCGGTGAAGGGTGAAGGCGACAGTGAGACGGTCTCCGATAGAGGGGAGGACTCCATGGTGGCGCTGAGATTGCTCCTTCTTGGCATCTTGGCGACGTACTTGAGCAATCAGATCTGCTCGATGTCAATGAAGCCGGCGCGTTTGGCCGTATGAACGCTGGATCCGCACGGGTCTGGGCCAAGAGGATGGCGACCGGCTCGCACCGCCGGCAAACAACACCGCCACTGACCGAGCCTGCGCCGTGGATGAATGCCACCTAATGTGCCGCGAGAGAGTGACGGACACGCCCCCGCCGCACCGGGATGCACGTCCATCCTGGCGAAGAACATCCACGGCCGGAAAGCCGCACCTCCAACGGTTGTGCAGATCTGGTAGAGGGGAAGCCCATACTAGTGCAAAGTGAGCCCGTCTCCGGAGTGAAGGTGGCACGACCACTGCTCCCTATGGCAGCGCGCGCACCCCTCGCTAATACAGAAAAGAGAAGGTGATGATTACTATTTACTGGACCATTTGGATACATCGGAATAATATTATATTCAATAGAGGTTAGCTCTTTTTACCATCGTGAATTAAAGAGTTCAAGGGTGAATTTGCACTGCTATCCCATCGTGCTAATCACTCCTTGCGTGAGTCAATGACACCTTGGCTGAGTAGCTTGTAATAGGTTGCTGGCTCTTTGTCTATTCCCCAGCCCATTCTGCTTGTATATAACTCTTTTTTGTGTTTCTCTTTTTATAAAAATCACAGCGGGATCATATTCCAAAGAGCTCATTGCCTTCTCGTTGAGTTTTACGGCAACGTGCTAGCCCAATATGTCTTTGGAACGGGCAATGCCAAAACCTTGCTTAGGCTTCGCAGGCCTCACCATGTTTCATATGTCAATTTGAAAGTCGATTGCTCTCTTAACATATCGTGCCACCGTGTGATGTCAATTTGCAGCGAGTTGTGACGCCCGTCAGCTCCCTCCCCTTCCTCACATATCTCCTCCCGCAACTACTTTCGCGCTCGGTGCCGCGCCACAACAACCCGTCCGGAATTGCCACTTCTGCACCCGCGCCGCGAATCTCACACCCGCTGCCTCGCCCGTGGCTATATAGCGCAATCAGAACCCTGGCGGCGCTCCCTTGTACTCCTCCACGCCCAAGCCCCAAAGTCTCGTCAGGTTTTACCCACCCGAGAGCTCCCACGACGCCGTTGGGCTCTGCCAAGCCTCCCTTGCCGTCGCCAAGCTTCTCCGCGTGATCCCGACGCCGTCCGAGCTTGCAAAAGTGTTTGTCGGCAGCATCTCATCATCACCCGCCGCTCACCGTTGATTTTCTTTCACCGGATCGAGTCCTCGTCGCCATCGAACCTCCATCAGGGTGAGCCATCGTTGTCGCGCTCCTCCGAGTTGTCCCGAAGCCCGACGATTCATCAAACGAGCTCGCCGCAGCCCCAGGATCTCCTTCCGCCGCTCGCTATCAATGCCCGAGCTGCGCAGTGCCGTTTTCCCTTTCTTTGGCGATCCTCCATCGTCCCCGAGCCGCCGCCGTCGTCTAGCCCAGGTGAGCCCTCCCTCAGCCGTCCGATCTCGCGTAGATGGTCCAGATTAGATCGGGCGAAAATCATACCCCTTCGGTCCACCATGCCACCTCAGCTGGTCCACGAGACCATAGACCCAGTCAACACCCACACCAGCCGCAACATCATCGTTTTGTCTGACGTGGCAATCCCAGTCAGCCAAACAATCCGATTCAGCAGCCACATCAGTGTGTGATGTCATGCTGATGTCATAATTAGGTTTTATAAATAAAAATTAATCTATTAATTCTTTTAAACTGGCAATTTTACATATAGGCCCCCAAACTTTTCTATTTTCACAAAGACCCTTTTCAGCCTTGTAATTTTACTTTTAGCACATATAGTTTATTTATTTGCATATAGGTCCCTACAATTGTACAAATAAGTCCTTGGAAGTTTCTATTTTTATAAATTAGCCCTTGTACTTTTTCGGAAAAGCCCTTTAGCTTAAAACCCTCATAACTTTTTCATACGAGCTCTGATTTAAACGATTCTCTTGCTCCCGCGATTGTAGCAGCGAGTACTATCCGTTAGTAATCTTTTTATATTGTCTTTCTACTGCTTGGTGTACTATTCTTAGATGATTGTGTTTGTTGTTTCCAGTGTGCGTGATTGCATTAGGAGACGAGCAGCTCGTGAACCTGCAGGGCCAGACTTTCGAGGAGGTTGAGCAACTCGCGATTGAAGGCATGTGTCTTTGATCATATTGATCCTATTGTAGGTAACTGTATCTTTTTTTTTCTAGTGCATGCTTGTCGATATGAATCCTATGTTTAGGTTTTAGTAGTATTTTCCCTATTGTCCTTGTTGCCTGTGTTATAGTTTGAGTGTCAAGAGTAGAAATGCTTAGTTGTGTTGTCAAGTCGGGTGGGTTAAATGTTAATCAGAGGGATGATCTATACAACATGAACCGATTTGGGTAATTTTTGTAGCAACTTTGATCATAGGGATCTAGGTAGGTTGGTTTGGTTGGTATGTCTGCTGTGTGCGCATTGGGTGTGTGCAAGTACCTGTTGTAGATCCTAAGGATCGGTTTGTGAAGCCTGTAACCCGGCGTAACAGCGCAACCATGAGTCTTATATGGGTACAACCTGACCAATTAATTAGATATCCTCCTTATTCTGTACGCACTAGTGGACGGTTGAGTGACACAAGAGGGGGCCTCTGCAGTGAATGGAATCCTTGTTAGCAGTGAAACTTTAGTGGGTACATATGGATTTGGAGGCGCTTTGTAAAGGCCTTGTAGTGAGACCCCTGCTCTACACCTCGGAAGTGTGAAGCAAAACGGGAATCACGACTCGTAGCTAAAGTGCAAACTCTGCAGAGTATAAAACTGTTCGATCAGTCATGCTCACGGTCAAGAGCGAGTTTGGAATTCTTCATGATTTGTGGGGGATCTTAGATGGTTGGTTTTGGATAGTTGAGTGGTGGAACCTCAATGAGTTGGTAACTGGATATGGAATATCTAGTAAGTCTGGTAATCGGATGGGATCCGATGAGCTGTTCTTTTAATGTTGGTGTCATCACACATAGTAAATATGATTGCTATGTCTTCTTGAGTCCTAGATTAGGATGGCATAGATGCAGTAAACCTGAGTTAAGCCTTTCTTACTTTAAGCCTTCATGTCATATTTTTCCACACTTACTGAGTACTCCATGTACTCACGCTTACTTTCTCCTAACCTATTGATGTTGCTCAGAAGGTGAGGATTTCAAGGATATCCCGGCTGATGGAGCTGAGTTCTAGAAGAAAGAAGATATCGACCTGAAGAAGGTGATGGAGCCCATATCGTAGGCTGGCGCTCCCCCGGACAACACCTGTGGATGGATGGATGGAAGACCCGCTATCGCTGAAAGTTATCGTAGTGTTCTCTTTAAGACCTACGGATCATTTTGTAATGAATTTTATCGTTATGTAATAGTATTGTTATGTTATCACTTATGAAGTCATCGTATGTATGGAAATTTGGTCTTGGCATACATGTGGAATGCATCTGGTTTGTTTTCTTGAAAACCGGGTGTGACATGAGTAGCTCCCGTAAATCTTAATTTTTAATCTGCAGAAGATAAGACTGTAATTATTGGGGTAGAGACAAGGAATCAAGAATCAAGTCATTCTTTTGAGTTATTTAATCACATTCTTTTTTTAGTTGAATAGGAGTCAAGAAAAAAAAAGACTATAAGGACTAGCCCCGATCTTAAGAAGGCATTCTATGTAAGTAGGGGATCAAATCCGAGCTGGCTCACTCCACTCTAATGAGTTTATCTGCTTCTCATGCTCATTTTACTGATTCTGCATCCGTTGCTTCATTTGATCCCTATGATGTTAGACATGCCTTATCTGCTTCAAATTGAATCAATGTCATGCATAAAGAGCTTGAAAATTTTGAGAGAAACTAAGTTGGGGTCCTTGTAGAGCTACCCCTTACTGTTCACATAAAACAAATATATGGAATGGGTCTGTAGCAAGAAACAAGGCTGGACTAGTAGTTTAGGGTTTCATTCAAATTGAAGAGATAGACTTTGAAGAGACCTTTGCACCGGGAGCTAGGCTAGAAGTCATTAGGATCCTCCTAGCATTTACGGCATCTCAGGGTTTCAAGCTATATCAAATGGATGTCAAGAGTGTTTTCTTAAATAGTTTCATACAGCAAAATGTCTATGTCAAGCAACCACCAGGCTTCAAGCACCCCAAGTAATCTCACAGAGTATACAAGCTTTATAAATCATTGTATGTGCTTAAGAAAGCATCCATGGTTTAGTATGATAGGTTTAGGTCTTTCTTGTTAGAGTATGGGTATGTTATGAGCTGTTAAAGAATAACATGAGCGACGCGTAGCCCTTGGCAACACTGATGGCTACATCGACTGTGCTTTATCTAGATGAAGATGGAGAAGCAGTGAACTAACGGGAGTTCACCTCTAGTACCTGACGGTGACAAGGCCGGACATCCACTTCGCCGTCTGTTTCTACACGCGCTTCCAAGCTTTATTGATGACGTTTCACCACCAAGCGGTGAAACACATTATGAGGTACCTCAGGTACACTCTCAAGTATGGACTTTGGTTTTCTACTGCATTTTCATTTTCTCTTCGAGGTTTTTCCGATGCAGATTTTGCTGGTTATAAAATTGACAGAAAGAGTACCTCTGGTATTTGTCATTTTTTAGGTACTTCTATTGTGTGTTAGTCTTCTCACAAATAGTCTAGCATTACGCAGTCTACTGCTAAAGCTGAATAAGTAGTTGCTGCTAGCTGATGCTCACAAATTTTATGAATGGTTACTACTTTGAAGGATTTTGGATTATATTTCCAGAGTGTACCACCTTTTTTTAAACAACATCAGTACCATAAGACTAGCCAATAATCCAGTCCGGCACTACAGAATCAAATACATAGATGTGAGATTTCACAGTAGGTTCTTTTTTAATGAATTTTTATATCGATCCTTGATACAAACTGATAGTGATACTCCATTACCGTCAGTTCGTAAGGAGCCGACAGTGATAGATGGATATATAAAACTATTTATGCAGTAGTGTCTACCAGTGAAAGGTCGATGTCATGTCTCGGCACCCACTCCATCTTCCGACTTTCCTAGATAAATTTTTGGATATTCTCTCTGTTGAATACCTATTGGTACTTTAATTCCTAGCAGGGGTCGCTCGTTATGATGGCGCAGCACGCCTTGCGCGTCCTCAATCGGGCAGCTGCCACACCAGGTCCTCCTGCCACTCTTCCATCTCTTCTTGATCTGTTTCCGCTTGCATTGGCGATGGCTCCCTCGCTGTCACGTGCAGGGGCAGATGGATGGATTCACGGAGGATCGTCGGCCGAAGTAATCTGGACCCCTGGAGATGACCGTGTCGTGAGTTTGGGCCAATGGGAAACTGGTAAGGCTGTCTGATGGGCTTGTTGTGAGTCTGCGTGTGGTCCTGGGAACAAGCCCGAGCGAGCAGCATAGAGTTGACCTCGAATGGACGGAGGCGGCACGAGCACGGAGCACGAGCCTCTCCGTCCCCCGCGAAACACGTGCTTCCGCAGGGCGGCGACGCGTAATGCAGAAAATTTTATGAGATTTGATTTTATATACAGATTTTTTTATGGTATATATTTTTTTTTCCTCTCAGCTATACGTGATAGCCATTTAATCAGGGAAAAGCGTTATGGATCAGAGTCTCGTAGTAGTCTTTCGATGAAGAGTCTTATAGAATTTCTTTCCGATATGTACGGGTACGACAATGCAGAAAAGAGATAAGTATAATGGTGGGATAGCAAAAACCAAGTCTCGGGAACAATTCAATTGCAAATACAAGTCGACAAGCGTATCCATGCCCTGCTACTATGTCAAACAAGCTTATCCGCGTGGCATTATTAGCTGCTTAATTATATACGGTCTCTTACTAAGGTCGCGCTTTCGGTACTGGACTCTCAAAATGTAGTTCAGGATCTTAATTTGCACTCTATTCATTCTGGTGCTTGTGACTTTATAATTTGGAATCGTTCAAATTCTATTTTGGTGCTAGAATCATATGTGAAAACAAGTTACTGCCCCCCAGGCTGCCTCACCTGAGCCGGGCAGAGGATCTCATCCTCCTTCCGCGGTTGTGCCGCCGATCGAAAGGCGTCTTCAATAAGTATATTTCGTTTGTAAAGTGATTTCACATCGCAAGTATGAGAAGCAGAATGACGCCACTTCTAGAGGCAAATCCTCACTTTAAGAATTCAGAAAGTAGTTGTACCGCTCTTTACAAGTCTAGAATTGCATTTGAGCTGCTGCATGCACTTGTTCTGCAGCCAAATGCCTGTGAAAAGTGCCAAACAACGATCGAGATATATGTATAATATAGTTGAACCAACTGCTTCAACCCGACCAATAATTAGCCTCAGAGCTAATAATGTATCGACAATTTAAATTCGTTCGAAAGAATTCGACAGTTCGACCGAAACATTGATCCAAGAATATAGTAATCCGTTGCCAGTTGACACAAGCAACTCAACTACAAAGTACAACATATTTATAAATTTATATATTTATTTGAGCCGGTCGTAAGCACATCCGTGACCTGAGCAACAGTAGCAGTACGATATACCATGACTATTCCATCTTGTCTGTTATAAGATGATGAAGTCCCAATGTCAACTTAGCCCTTACCAATTTGTCAACTACCCTCTCCCTATCCTTGTGTGTGTTGAGCAGCATGAAAGGAATAGAAAGGGCGAGAGCACGGTGCCACCTATAGTGAAATCATACACATCACTTGAGAGCGATTCCTGCTGTTCGATAAAAGTAATTGTAGGCAGAGGAAGGAGCAAGAGAGAATGCACTCGATTGTATTGAGCTGCATATACGGACAAATTGATCCAAAAGTTCTAAGTTAACGAAAAAGGTGAATAATTTACTTATACTTTAACAAATTGGAATACGAGGCAAGTAAACTTTTACTTTATACATTTGATATTTGAAAGACTTTGTAACACGCAGTGCGTGAAATTTTTGTCTAACGCTGCGTTATAATTCCTCCAATCTACAAGTGTGTTTTTCCTATCCTATATATTTACACCCCTACTAGAACTTTTCCTTCCAAATGAATTCATTTTTCTCCTACACATTTTTTTTTTGTTAGAAGAAAGCCCTTAGCTAGCTGCCGCAAATGTGGCTCAAGGTGTCCTGAAAGATCGCACTGTTTTTTTTTTTTTGAAATCCTGAAGATCATGACGAGGGATATATAATTAATGATTCAAAATATTACTAGAAATATGGTATATTTTAAGATATAATCTCTATTGTACATGTGTCTATTTTCATGCAAAGGTTTCTAGAAGCCACTATGTACTATACTGACCTGTTCTCCCAGGAGAAGATATATGTACTTGGAAAAGGAACTCTAGATAAGTAATCAAATGTTCCGAATACTCCGAGAGATACAAATTAAATCGATTACACTTAGTAATTCAAGTAGGACACAATATCTCTCCGTCCGACTATATAATCATGCATTGGTACAATCAAGAAAACTCAGTTTAACCCAATTGAAGTCAACTCAACTGAAGGAGATTCTAGCTCTCAAGACCAGATGAAGAACTCGACTAGCTAAAAAACTCACCGAATAGTTTTAGATTTAAATCTAGATATTTTATATTATAATTTCTTTCCTAAGTCAATATATAGCTCAAAGCAACATATTGAACGCAAGTCTATTATACTCCAGAAAGCCAGCACCTATCTACATCACACGTTCTTTATTCCGATCTACATTGAATAGCTACTAGCTACCGGCCAGATAATCTATATCGATCCTATATAAATATTGCATTATTACATTGTCGTTTTACTAAACTGGTGGATCACTCCTTCGGGTGACTCCAGATTCCAAGCCTATATATATGGTACCCTAGCTATCAAGTAATACAAGCATAAAGCTCAGGCTTAACACGATTACACACAAATCAAAAGGAGACTTATAGCTTTTACCTAAGCTAACACACACCTGGTTTAACCGTAAGCTAAGAGCAAAAATGTCGCCGCGAACCCAACTGGCTCTTCTACCTCTAGCCACCCTCCTCCTCCTCGCCGCCTCTCCCTTCCTGGCCTACGCGCAGCAGACGGCGCTGACCGACCCGGTGGCCACTGACGCCTCCTGCACCAACCCGGCGGTGGACGGCGCTTGCCACAACGTCCCGAAGGCGCTGCGCCTGAAGCTGATCGCCATCCCGACGATCCTCGTCGCCAGCGTGATCGGGGTGTGTCTGCCGCTCTTCTCCCGCGCCGTGCCGGCTCTCCGCCCCGACCGCAACCTCTTCGTTGTCGTCAAGGCCTTCGCGTCGGGGGTCATCCTCGCCACGGGGTACATGCACGTGCTCCCGGACTCCTTCAACAACCTCAGCTCGCCCTGCCTGCCGAAGAAGCCGTGGGGCGACTTCGCCTTCACCGCCTTCGTCGCCATGCTCGCCGCCGTGTTCACGCTCATGGTGGACTCGCTCATGCTCACCTTCTACAACCGGAGCAGCAAGCGCGGCAACACCTCTGGCCGACGCGCAGGCGCGGCGGCGGTCGCTGACCATGAGAGCCCGGCACATGGGCACTGGCATAGCCACGGCCACGGCCACGGCGACATCGTCGCGGCCGAGTCCGCGGTGGTCGCCAAGCCCGAGGACAACGAGGCCAGCAAGGTGCAGCTGCGCCGGAACCGCGTCGTCGTTCAGGTAATCCTTTTTGCTGTCCGACAAGCTAGTTAAATGCACAGCTTCTAACACGATTCCCAGAGCACCTCCGCGTCCGTACGTGCTTGCGGAATCTCAACGGTGCCTTCCGGTACGTACGTTTCTAGCTAAATTATGTTTGGAAACCTTCGCGATTGGTTAAACAATCACATGCTAGTGCTTAAATATCAGATAGATCCTTCGGGAGTAGTTCGAGACCGATAACGACTCCCCATTCTGAATTGAAATATTAGCAACTATTCAACTATTAAGTATTATTCGTCCAATTCGTCCAAACTTCTGACTGTTTAATTTGATATATGTCATTTTGATATATATTATATTTAGTCCTACATGTGAAAGTGAGTAGCATTTAATCTTTATACATTATTGTGCTATACTGTATAATTTCAGCACTTAATAAAACTTAGTAGCTTCAAAAAATGCATTTTAGAAACAACGCAAACTAAGCCAAGTGCCATTTGTTTTTCGATTTATAACTATTACCTTGTAACACGACTCATAGATAGGGCATCCCCAGATTTCAGTTTGCCGCACAATTTTAGGGTGTCGAGACTTGCACTACTTAAAAAACTATTTTTTAACATCTAGGATGCCTTTCCACAAATTGCTCATATGACAAACTGTCTGAATAGTTAGTGGAACCCCTTCAGTTTCTTACGACAGTCGCTTGTGGATATGATTTTCAGAGACAGTTCCTTATGTGAACCATCTGTGTAAATTAAATATCATTTTCAGAGACGGTTCTTTATATGAATCGCATTTGAAAATAGAATGATTACTATATGCGGTTCACATAAGAAACTATCTATGTAAAAGGTTATTTTCAGATATGATTTCTTATGTAAATCGTCTTTGAAAATAGGATGATTATCACAGATAGTTTATTATATGAACTGTCTCTAGTAATAGATGATAGCTTATCATAACAAATTCATAATTTTTTCTTATGAAGTTGGATGAGGACAAACTTTATATAAAAATTATAGCTCTCGATAAGATATATAACTTTGTAGTTAAATTTTTTTCATTTAAAATCATAAGATGTCCAAATAATCGTTTGTAGTTTTAGATAAAAGAGAACAAAAGAATTGCATATGCTATTAGTACCATTAGTACTTCAGTGGTGAGATGGTAAGGATGTAACACGCGAGCCGAGATATCCTAGGTTCGAGTGCCACGAACCGCACATGCTCGTATTTCACATGAAAAATTGTGTGACTTGTGATTTGCGACGGTGCGACCTCTGATCGAGCAAAAAAATATCAATTCGAGAACCAACTATCAGAAGCGATCCGCTTAAACAACCACCTGTGGAAATAGGAATTATCACATATAATTTTTTAAGTGAACCATCTCTGATAATCGGTTTCCACAGGCAGTTTCTTTTATGTCTGTGAAAATCATCTATTTCCACATACCTTCGATCAGAGACAGTTTGTTAAATACCTCTATAAATAGGTTATCACCTGCCTCTAGAAACTGTTTTTTATAGTGTTGGAATCAATTCCATACACCTATGGATCAATGCGAAAATATTTGAAGCGTCGTTGCAAACTTTGGATCTCGAACTGAAAAGTCTAATAATACTTATCTACATAGTGATTACCAGTTGCATTAACTATTCAAATCAATGAATTATGGACTCACAAAGTAACAACATATATAAACACATACAGCATCGCTCCATGTGTTGGCCCCAAGCTGTGCCATCCTGAGATGGAGGGTGAAGATGGAGTGATCTTTATTCACATGTCCACCTCGAGGAGTCGAGGGGTAACCGTACGTCGTTGTTGCACGTTTGGCCATGAATGGAGGCTGGCGAAGCAAGATGGCATATAGTGTAAGATGGAAGGGGATGTGTATGGGAGAGAGGGGAGGGTTGGTTGAAGGGGACAAAGTTATTTTCTTTTCAAGTTTATTTTAAAATTATGATGTGTATCCTACTTAGAGAGGGATGAATCTAGTTCTATATGTACACCTGTTAAAAATCCCTAAGTTATATGCCTGTTTATGTAGCATATTTTCGAACCAACTTGTAAAATAAACAATAGATATGCGCTTAGAGATACCATAACTAAACTGATGAAAAATTTATTTTCCATGTGCGTAGAATTGTTTAACATATCAGTTCAGCTAAATTAGTAAAAACCCGGACAGCTATCTGTTTCATCTTTGACTTTGTCTTATCGAAACTTAAAAAAAGTATTTTTACTGAGATCAAATGCATGTCCTGCCAACGACATGACGTACCTGGCTAGGTACGGAAAGCTAAGTGTGCACATAACAATGTTGTTTAACTTATGAAACATGTCAGGTAGTGTGGACTTAAACCAGTTTGCAAAACCATGTGCTATCTGCTTAGACTCGATTGTCCGGTTCACATTGATTTTATGTTTTTTTGTTCGAAGGTCGTAGTACTAGTAACATCCATGACTAACAGTTCTACCAAATGCTTTTAGATATATAATCTCTCCTGTCTGAAATAAGTATCATTTTAAATATCAGTCTACAAAATACAATTTTTAACTATTTTTTTAATATATTGATAAAATATAAAAAAAATATTATTATGAGAGCACATTTCGAGATAAATCTACTTGTGTCATTTTCAAATATCCAAACTCAATATATAAAAAATAATTTATAGTCAAAGTTTAAAATAGTTGACAGCACTTAACCCAATTTGATATTTATTTTGGACTAAAGGGAGTATATAGTAAGTATATCTAGGAACTTTTATTTATTATTTATCGATGGAACAAAGTTACTAGCACGCAGCTAGCTAGCCAAAATCCGGGAATACTATACGTTGCATAGGTGCTCGTTAGCCCCCATTCGCACACCCCCGCCATCGTGTCTCCGACATTCTCTAGCTCATCAGTGAATTAGGGTTAGGGTTTTGAGGTTGCCGAGATTGGAATTTAGGGATTGGATGACCTCTAGGCTTAGAGGGATGTCCTTGCCAATGGCCGACCTGCAGTAGTAGCGGGTGGTGGGCGGGGTGGTGAGGTGGTAGTGGAGTTATGAAAATAGTCCGATGAAACCAGGTTAGTGCGGCGGTGAGCGACGGGCACAAATATGTTAGCGGAGACATCGTTGGAGACGGAGGTTGAGGGCGGGGCTGGGGAACACGATGAGAAAAGCTCGCCGAAGTTGAGGAAGAAAAAGGGGTGAGCAAGAACTCACCAACGGTAGAGATGACACCGGATAGCTACGGGGAGGCGATGGAGGGGTGGCACGGGTGGGCTCGTGGTGTGCGAACGGGGCTAATGAGGCAATGTATAATAGGTCCCCACCAAAAGCCTATTCAAAACATGGGAGTTCCCCAGTTTATAAGTTATCTGATTTCTCTTAAGCATAAGTCAACTTTTCTGACCAGGGGGTCCTATATCTAGCTAGTAACTTTCTTATTTCGAATATGTTTCCATGGCTGATTTCCTTCTCTTCAACACCGCTTGACGGCTGCACGCATACAGGTTCTTGAGATGGGTATCGTGGTGCACTCGGTAGTGATCGGCCTGGGCATGGGCGCGTCGCAGAGCGTGTGCACCATCCGGCCGCTCGTCGCCGCGATGTGCTTCCACCAGCTGTTCGAGGGCATGGGCCTCGGCGGCTGCATCCTCCAAGCCGAGTATGGCATGAAGATGAAGTCGGCGCTGGTGTTCTTCTTCTCGACGACGACGCCGTTCGGGATCGCGCTGGGGCTGGCGCTGACCAAGGTGTACAAAGAGAACAGCCCGACGGCGCTGATCGTCGTCGGCCTGCTGAACGCGGCGTCGGCGGGGCTGCTGCACTACATGGCGCTGGTGGAGCTCCTGGCCGCCGACTTCATGGGGCCCAAGCTGCAGGGCAGCGTCAGGCTCCAGCTCGTGTCCTTCCTCGCGGTCCTCCTCGGCGCCGGCGGCATGTCCGTCATGGCCAAGTGGGCGTGACGTACGCCGACACGACTATATGTATCTGCGTGCATGCGACAGGGAGTGCAACCACTGTATGTATTTGACCGTCCGCGCCCAGTATTTGTGGTCATGTAGACATGTAGTTCTTCAGCTTTGCTCCGTGTCGATCACTAGCTGCAGCAAGCCGGCAGAACATGTATGTTGCTGTAAATGTGCGACGTCCGTAGTACAAGAAGTGTTGTATTTTGTGTACGTAATTTGGTTACATGTTTTGTGTTGTTGTAAATAGTGAACTGGATTAGTGTTGTATTTTGCTCATGATAATACCAGTCGTCCATGCCACCAGCTGTACCATAGTACTACTTGTACCTGGTTGTTAGATATTATGCCTCAAATTTACAGGTAGAGTTTTTCCATGTTAAAGCTCACGCCTGCTGTGTTCATAAATCGCAACACTGGCTGTGTACAGAAGATGATGTACCTTACTTGGTGTGTTACGTATACCACGCCTGCACTAATCCAGTTCACAATCACAAGCCACCAGCTCGGTCTCGCAGGAGGTGAAGTTACTGATGCTGAACTCGATCGGTAAAGAATGCGTCGGCACACACCCACACAGCAGTTTACCATGCAACAACGACGTAACTCTGCTAGCTTATATCCAGTAGTCCAGCCTTCACATGCAAGGTTGCGATCGATCGTCTTGATTTGTTGCTGTCTTATTGGTCACGGGCTTTGAAGCTCCACGAGAAGAACGAAGATTAAACGCTCGCAGCGGCCATTGTCACCACAAAGATGTCGAGTTTTTTTTTATATTTAATATTTAAATAAATAGACTTCTGATGGTAAGATTTACAGAAATATATGTCTACCGTTTTCTGAAAGAGCTGCAACCCTTTCAGAGAGCGGTTAGCATGCCACGGTGGCAGTGCCACCCCTTACCGCCATCTGAGAGTACAGTTAGCCCCCTTGCCACCCTCTCAGGGGCAGTGAGCCCCACCGCTTGAAAATTTATTTTTTTATACGTCAATTTGAAAAATATTGCATATTCATTCGGTGAAAAATATTAGTTGTGCAAAAAGTGGTCAAAACGGTATCACAGAGTAGTTACTTTTTTAAATTTTGGATCGATGTAAATTTGTCAATATTTGTTTATTTATGTGATGTAAACTTATATGAGTAATTTTTTTTAATGTAATGTTGGGAGGATATAAAATCTATTTTTTTTAACAATTGTAGTTGTGAAGCACTATTAGCATAATACCCGGCACGGAGGTTACATACGATGACAAACATTACATGGGACATGTGGTTTGTCGTTGCTGCGCGAATAGATCCTAACCATAAAGACACGATGACAACAAACGTTGACATGTATGGTACGCCTAAAGATCAATTTAATAGTGTGTCGCTGCTAATCCTAGCATGCCTTAATGAGTGAAAATATGCCGGGTTATAGTAGATGCTCTCTACTGAGTGCACCTAGGATATTTACCCTTTCTCTGGGCATCGGGGCCCCCCGCCTTAGCGCGACGGGCCCTCTCTCACTTCGTTGCCCTCTCTACTTCGCGTGCTTGAGCCGCGGCGAGCTCCTGCGCTGCCTTCCTCATGTGCTCCTCCTCCTACCACTTTAGTTGTAGTTTCTGCTGTTGTTGCTTGTACTCCCGGCGTTCGTACGCTTCCCTCCTCCACCGCATGCTCATGTCGACCCACCGCTTCTGGTCTTTATTTTGCTCCATATCGAGCCATTCAAAGAAGTCGTAGATAGGTATAGAAGACTGGACAAATAAAATAAGATGTGAGATTAGTAAAATAGTGTGTGAAATTGTATGGAACAAGATGTGGAAAGTACCACATGACTGATCTATGTTGCTATACCGGTGGGTACTCATACAGTTCATGTTGAGGCTTGTCGTATTGGTAGTTGGTACACATGAAGAAGTGTAGGCCATATGTGTAGGAGATGTCCTGTGACTCGCGAAGCCTACAAAAGTCACCATAGAAGCACATCAGCTGTTAGACCCCCTGGGGAATGAAAATCCCTCAATGTTTCTTGGGTGGGCTTGGTGGAGCTGAGGAAGACATTGCAGTTGAGAGAGGTGAGGAGGGAATGGTCTATCCATGGATGAGGGTAAGGTTATTTATGATGCCCGGGGGCTGATACATGGACTGAGTACATGGGCTTGACTGGGGGCTAGAGCATAGGATTCCTTGTGAAAGATGGAAAAGTTGTGACATTGATGCTAGATAGAGATTCCTTGTGTCAAGATAGAGGTGTTGTCATTTAATTTATGATTAAAGCTCTGTCGTGTGGTCACTTCATGTCTGCAGCCTGCCTCAGGACAGAGGTATTGTCATTTCATGGTTAAAGTTGAGTCGTGTGGTCATTTCGTGTCTAAAGCCAGACTCATGACAGAGGTGTCGTGTGGTCACTTTCGTGTATAAGTAGCTTAGTAATAAATGTTTTTCTAGCTCTGTCGTGAACAGTTCATACAAAGATGAGGACGAGGAATGAGTCAACCTATTGAAGAAATGCAACTAGCGTGCGGTCACATATGATTAAGAAATGTTGTAGTGACATGGTAAGTAGACTATAGAAAGTAGACACATCCGAAAATGTAAGACTTGTTCGCGAATCGAAGATACATTATGAAATAAATATGTAAGTTACAATAGCAAAGGTAAAATCCTACTGATGTCTCTCCCACCACAGTCAGCCATTCCCACCATCATGGTCCCAAAGCCGTTGCCACTGGTTCTCCCTCACGTGGCCCCTAGAGTAAGTTAGGGTGTCCGGTGGACCAACCTGTCTGGTAAGACTAATAGTGATCACAGGTGTCGAGACCTCCACCTGGGTCTGCTACTTCCGAAGTGGAGCATTGGGCAACTGGGACCGCGTGACGACGCCGTAGTCCGGTGTGGCCCTGAAGAAGTCCCTCACGAGGTCGAACGGGGGGTCTAGCCCAGGCTCATCCTCCTGACTCGGGTATGACGACTGCGAATGCGTGCACTCACAGTAGTCAACCTACTTCCCCCTGAATACGTGCACCCAGTACGGACAATCAGGCACCAAACACCTGACGTCATAGTCCCTTTTGCTCGACTTCACAACCTTGAACTGCCTCCGAAGAGACAGCGACCAGAATTTCACTGCATCAATAACAACCTCCCTATTAGGGTACATAGCACCCTGGGAAACCTCGTTCTCATGATATTCCCATGGTGTTCGATGAGCCTCACTGACCACTAGCTTTGAAAATTCAGAATTTCTCCACTATGCAGGAACATGAGCATTTCTTACATCGTCGGATGAATTCTCATCAGCAATGGCTTCCTCCAGCTCTTGATCCTCTATCTTCATCTTTTCAATTATGCTAGGGATGTGCTCCCCCTCATCGGCTACACCCCTCGGTTGCATCTCACGCACATCTCCAACATCTTGCTCGTCCCCCATATTTGCCGGGTCTGCTTCATCCACCACTGCCTGACTTATTCCTGCTACTACTTCTATAAAGTTTATCTCTGTTGGATCCTTCTGGTACGCCTCAGCTAGCAACTTAAGTGGGAGACCATGTTCACATGATATATCAACGTACTACCTCCAAGTAGATGTCGTATTAATCAGGATGAGCTCCCCAAAATACCCTTGAGCAGCACGGCTTAGCACAACTTTCAGCTTAAGCTTATGTTGTTGTGGATCCAGTTGAAAATGGTGCATCAGCCACTTGCATATACCCACTATGGTCCTCTTATTGGCTCTACTAAGTCCCTTAATGATATGTTGAAATCCAGAGAGATCTACACCGTTAGGACCATAACTAATTTGACCTTCACCATAATATATCTAAAAATATAATTTATCAGATATCCCTGGAAACATCTGAAAATATATCCAATGTTAATACTGAAAAACTATACTTCTGATTTTCGAAACTCTAACAAAATTACCGACACCAATGATCACCTAACAATACATTTATTTAATATTGCTCCTAAGCAAAGTAACCAATTTAAACTAATTAATCATCCATCTATTTAATAAAGTTTCTAATTAGCTATAATTATTACTTACATAATTATTCTGTAAAATCTAGATAATCAAAACTACTATACTCTAAATACTACTATACATCTAATAGCTATCCTACCATGTCGAAATTGATCTTTACAATATACTACAAAAGACAGCATATCCTACCTTTCTAAACCCTAGGTCGTATATAATATAACTACTGTTATGCCGCTAAATCCTAGATCTAGTGGTACTTTAATTACTAATAAAAACATAAGTCAAAAAAATTACCAGAAATCAAGATCCAAAATCTGCAGATCAAAAACAGTAGAGCTTCGCCACGCTGCCTCCCTCTCCTCTACTCTCCTCTCCTCCCCCTCTGTTTCTTTTTTTCAGATTTAAATGGCTATTTTGACCGATTTTTAGCCTTTTTATACTAGTGCAGGGGTGGGGATCGGAGCCTAACAACTCACTGAGAGGGCGGTAAGAGGTGGCACTGCCACCGTGATATCTTTACCACCTTTTAAAAGGGTTGCAGCCTTTTCAGTGGACGATAGACGTCTGTTTCTGTAAATCTTGTCATCAAAAGTCTATTTATTTAAATATTAGATATAAAAATATATAAATAAATAAAAACTCCCAAAGATCATAATAATTTCCCGTGTGTCTTTGTACGAATGGGCTGAAAAGTTGATAGTCTTATGTGTGGAAGTCCATGTAAAAAATTCTCTTTGCTTGCGAAACCGGAGACAGGAAGAGGAGTCCTGGGCCACACTAAACTGTGCATGGGATGCGTAAGCCGAATGCACTAGTAAGCCCAGATGACAAATTAAAGGCCTACTACGAGCGCACAGGCCATGAAGGCTCACCGCTGTTGCGAATTCATCCTGTGCTGCCGAGCCCACAACTGCTCCTCTCCAGAAAAGAAAAAACATAGGATCTCTTCTAAGTGAAAAGATGCACAAAGCATTTCACCTAGATCCTTCTTCCCCATGTTATTTCAAATATTGAGATTCAATATTTGAAATTGATATTTATTTTCTATAACCTCTTGCTTTGTTTCATAATAATAAGATTTTGCTTTGCCTTATGAGCAGTAGGATTTTGCAACAAGGAGAGACAAAAGTGTGGTTAAAGCCATTTTTTAAAAACCAATGACACCCGGCAGTGCCTGTTTGTATTGTAGCAGTAACAAATATAAAAGCATAGCCTTGAGAAAGCTATAATCCAGAAAAGAAAAAACAATAAATGCAACAACCAAACAACAAGAAACTGTAGCAACTAACTACTCAGTTGGTTGGACATAGGACCAAAACACACGCCGTCAACTAAATCGAACCACCACGACAACATCCCACCACGTCACCAAGCGCAGTCGCCCTGCGCCAAACTGGGCACCACCGTACCACCATGCCCCACCAGCTTCATTCACAGAGACCAGCCGCATCGTTGGCCTCTTCGCCTCTACCCCCATCGGCACTTGAGTTGGAGCCGTGTCACGCCGAACTCACCGCTGTCATGCAGGGTTAGCCACCACAACCCAGTTCCCATCGTTGCGTGTCACCACCCATTTTCACGAGAGTCAGGCATCATCACTAGCCCAGCCACTACCGTGCCAGACTGGCCATCGCCGTGCGAGACCAGCCATCGCCGCCGCCCAAGCCCGGTGCAAATCCGGACACCTCACCAAACTAGCCGTTGCAATGCAGGACTAGCTATCGCATCTCCACTGGGACAAACATCGTCTGCCCTCCGCCTCGACCGCTGTTGTCGCACCACTACCAGGCCGCACCACCACTGCCACCATTATCGTGCCACCTCATGCCGCACTGAAATAGCCACCACCATGCGGGACTATACGCTGCAGCCACGTGGGTCTGCCTACCAGGCCGTCGCGCCTCCACCACCAATGTTGTGTCACCACATACATCGTCGAAAACAATAACCGCCATGGGGGACTAGTAGTACGCCGTCGCATCGTTGATCCGACCACAAGGTTGTTGTGCCACCTCATGTCGCGCCGAATCAGATGCCACCATGTGAGATCGATCACTGCGGCATCGAGCCCAATGACCACTGCCTGGCTCCACCGATTTTTTTTTGTCATGATGAATGCCATCACTCCACCACCAGATCCGGCTACACAACGTGGATCCATTTTGCCTCTGCACAGATCCAACCTCCATTGCACTGACCAGGTCACTCCCACACCGAACCGACCCCACTCTACGGGACCGACTGCTGCCAAGCTGAGACCAAGTCAATGCCACGTATCACCACCGCCTACCACCCGCACCACACCTAGCTCCTGCGCCGGCCTGGACCACCTTGCCGGATCCAGGTGCCTCCAAGGCATCACCATGCCGTCCCAGTCGTCGAAACCTCACGACAGCCACTGCCATCACACCACCCTGCGCAGAGGAGGCCTCCCCGCACCGAACCAACCACCGTCATGCGGCACTGGTCATTGCAAAACATGCTTGTCCACCTCTAATCCATTGTGCTAACATCTAGCAGGTCCTCGATTGTGAACATCCATCCGTCACCTTCCCATGCACAGTTGCACGCCACTACTAGCCACAGTCGCCACACCCTTGCACGCCACGCCACCATGCCCCTCTCCTCGGCACGTGGCCATCACCGCCATGTCACCCCTAGCCATCTCGCAGAGCCCTCACCACCTCACACGACGGCCACACTCCTGCTTGTTGCGCATGGCTGACACCACCATGACCTCCACCGCATGTCGTGCTGCTATCGCACGCGAACTCGACGTCGACTCAGTCCTCTTCCGCTCCGCTACCGTGCATGACCTCCACGCCGTCCACGGCCTTCGCACAATCCCGGTCCTCCTCTGGGCCGTCTTCGTCGTGGCCACATGCCATGGCCACCGTGGCCTCCATGTACCGCGCACACTGCGACCACCATGCGTCACCACGGACTCCATGCATTGCCTTGTCTGTGGGGTGCCGTTACTAGCATCACCGTTTGCCTCCCCAACCCATCCCTGACTAGATCTGTGAGGATCCGCTCGGGGGATCTAAATCCAGCCTCATAGGCGCTGGATCTAGCCGCCGACCACATGGTCGTAGCCACCATGGAAACGACTGACGCGTGCTGCCACCCCTAGTAGCAGCCCTGCACCAGGCCGCCACGCGTCATCTCCCTTGGTCGGAGCACATCTGCCCTGAACCAGGCTGCCACATACCACCTCTACATGCCTAGATCTAGGATGCATGCTGTTGTCACGCTACTGTCTCACCTATCTGGCCTTGTTGCCCGAAGTGCCACCGTTGGTTCTAGGCATGCGCCCGATGCACCGACGTTCCTCCGTTGCCACCCGACGCCACAGCTTCCGACATCGTCCTTGCTCTCACTGTGGGGGAGGAATGGAACGCCCCACCGTAGCAATCGTCCTTGCACTCATGCGGGCTTCCGACGACGGCGAAGCGGTCAGAAGGGCAGGGGAGGAGTGGTGGCACTGGGGTTTGGTTGGCCACCTGAGCCGTCCCTTAGGAGCAACACGGGGACAGATCTAACGGAGATTAAAGCCTATTGACAATATCTCTCATTCAATATTGCAATCTCGTGGTGTTATATATTGAAAGAGCCACCTCTATCTTATACAATTTATCCCCCTTCCTGTAGAAACTGGGATTGACGTCTAAACAAGAAGTTGCATTCCATGAATGTCTCCTCAAAGTTAGATGTTGCACAAGCAGAAACTATTCGGGAAGACTCAAATCCTATGGATGATGCTAGTGTTCGTGTATGCCTCGGTCATCGTTTATAGCTCTTTTTTTAAATAGCTTAAATAGTATGTATTTGATTGCGCACTAAGAAAGGAGAAAAAATCTGGAAAAAAACATGTGATGAACAACACTGAAATCACCAATGGATTCTTTTTTTTTTTGTAACCAGTGTTTTGCATGAGAGAAACGTGTCCTGGAATTTTGCTTAGAAAAATATAAAGTGTGGATGTGCCAGTATACACACAGTATACAAGTAAAAGACAAAGGGATAAATTCACGATATGCCACCGAATAACTGGCTAATATCTAATATGTCATCCATTGTGAGAATGATACGTGGGACCTGAACCCGCATGTCATCGACACAACGATGACATATAAGGAACACAACAAATGATGGAATCTCCGAAGACAAAAGATGTAAAGGAAACATTGCTCTTTTATTAATGCATTCTCGAATCGTAAAGTACAAGTTTCCGAATTACAACAGAGTACACCACACACACATATATCTGACTAATCATCAAATGACTGTATCTTCTTGGTTCTCGGGGCTTGTAAAGCTCTCCGGTTAATTACGCATGTCTTCCATGAACAACCTCTGAGTAAGCGGTTGTGATGGTCATCTCGATGATGGTCTCCTAAGCCATGCATAGCTGTACAGTAAAGAGAGACACCAAATATAATAATAAAATATGACAATGGTTAGAAATAGTAAATGCTGGTCTCAGTATTAACATCATCGACTATAGGTAACTCGAAGCATTATCAGTCTTATATCATTGACCTCAGCTAAAAGAAATGCAACAACGACACTTAGGAGCACTCTCCAACTCAACCCTGTCTTCATTCATCATGACGACAAGCATTGCGAACCTTCAAACATTGGACGACATCTCTTCAGCCTCAACACATCATCAACCAAACCCAAGGCAACACCTCTTCCTCACAATGCCATCAACAACAAAAGTCACCTATCAACAGACACATATGGCAACATGCATCGTCCCCTTCAGCCTTAATTCAACATCGGCCAAACTCAAAGGACATCACCATTACCATCGGCAAAACTTCAGAGCCACCACAAACATGCAAGCATCAGACTTCAACAGGCCGAAGTCAGTATCAAACTCATTGGCTGGCAATAGATGACCGACAACAGTAAAGAAACCAGTATTGGCAACATCAACACCCTCACATTAGCTCACATTAGCTAATCACTAGAATAACAGAATGAGCAACATGCATCGGCCATTCAACAAGCCAACAACACTCCTTGATCCTTAAGTGAACAGGGAACATAAAAGAGCTGATAACCGAGGTCAGCAATAGAGGAGCTGACAATGAACAGCCTAAACCAGTAATGGGTCACATAGGACAGGGGTCTCAAACTGGCATCACCAGGATGAGAAAATGGGTGACAACACCAGCAACAAAGATGTTTTTACTATGACCAAGCCAACACCTCGACAATGAGGAAACAGAAGCATACCAAAGTATCTCAATGGCGGGGGACACAAGACCAACCCAACCAGAGTCTCTGAATGCTACAATGGCGGTAAGATAGGATAGACGGAGCATATCAGGTGCTTCAATGTCAGCAGCTAAATCAACAAAGCGACAACTAGAAAGATGACCAACTGGAGCACCTCAGCACTACAATGACGAAAGATTAGAGCATGACCAACAACACCCACACGCGTCGGCCAGCCATCAACAGCACGCCACGCTAGCAGTCATAACACAATGGCGATAATACTTCACCGGTGCACACCAGAAAGAAGCACGTGCACACCTGATCAAGGAAGGCAGTGACGCCATACTAGTGGCATGTGCACCATCACCTACGGTGGCACACGCGTGCGGTCGGGTCAAAGACACAACAATGCTCATCACATCAACGGTGGCCAACAATACCAATGAAGACGGTACACAGAAAGGGATGTCGCCAGCACACGCATACGGCAACAACAATTCACACAAAATACCTAGATGACAACTACTTGTACGCCAGCCAGAGTGCCTCAACATGGCAGAACATGTCACCAGTGCACATGATGGTGTGATGAAACACCTCGCCAGTGCCCGTGGCAGCATGGCGGAAATCCTTGCCAGCAGGTTTTAACAACACAACGGAACTCATCGCTGACACCCACAACAGCGTGATGGAACACCTCACCAGCAGAGCTCACCATTAGCTCGACGCACCCAAGACAGGTAACACGACGGCATACCAATGGCGGCCAAAATCAGATAAACAAACAACAAGCGCGCCCACTGAACAAAGGCAACCAGGAAGCTCACACCAGCGACCATGCACGGCACGAAGCCATCGCCATGCCACGCTAGCACATCAATGTGCAGCATGATGGCACAAAAGCACGCCACATCAGCACACCGATGTGCGGCACGATGGTGGCACCCTTAGCTCATTGCAAACCAGCAAGAATAGATCAGAAAAAATAGAACTTAGGTGTAAGAGATAAAGGGTAGGAAGAGTGCTTAGAGATAAAGGAGCCTGATTCAAACATGGATGGTGGGTCGATTTGTAGATGAGAGAGAGCAACTCAATTTCTAGGGGAGATGGTGTGACTGGAGGAGGAAGGAGGAGGCTATGCTAGGGCCAGGTAGGGTAGTGTTTGGTTTCCTATATAGGGTGGTACATGTATGTGGTTGGGTGAACGATATCAACTTGTGAAGGACATGGTGATATAGATTCTAAAAATATTCTATCAAGATGTTGAACCATCCCATATGAAAAAATTGGCTGAACGACCTCGTACAAGCTCTGTCAGCTCCTATAATTACATGTACTTAGTGATGATTAATGAAAATTAAGAACAATTAGATGTTATTAGCCATAATTAAGTATTATTATGGGTAATTAGCAATGAATAATGATTGTTAAGTTACAATTAATTGTAATTAGTAAAATATTATTACTAATTATAATAATTTGTTGATAATTATAATTATAAAAATATCATGTTATAAATAAATTAAGTAATAAATAGATATATTGCTTATTTTTTTAGCAACTAAACACATTCATATATTTATTCTATACATCTAATCAAACACTCTCATATAGCGTTTTATACATGGAACCAAATATACTACTTGTACCATATTATCTAAGATCATCTGTCACTACTTGTACCATATTATCTAAGATCATCTATCCATGTAAGATAATCTCATCTGATTCAACTTTATACAGCTGACATGGAGAGAAAGACGAGGTGATTAAATGGACTGGGTCGGCCCAAGTAGAGAGAAGCGTGACGTGGGCTGCCTGGGTGACCGCAGCCCAGCAGGCGAGATGCGTGACTGCGAGCCAGCTGCAGCCCTGAGTGTGGAGAGAAGGAGAAAAAGAAAGGATGGGCCAACTCGGGTGAAAGATGAGGTTGGCCTTCTTCCTTTTTTTTCTTTCTTTTCTCTTTCTTTTTAATTTATTTTATACCTTTTCATGAGCATCACTACTCTGATCATTACAAAACGTTGTCGCACAACCGGCAGGAGTTCTGCCTTAATTTTATTAAGAGAGGGGAATAATACAACAGATTACAATATGTACAAGGTCCAAACAAACTCACACAAGACAAGGAGTATCGCAGAACCTGGAAATTAAAAACATCATTTATGTAGAAACAGAGCACCACTTCTTTGGTTGATGCCTCCTTCTTCTTCTTTTTGCAAAAGAGGTTGATTGCACTCCATCAAAATGTTTCATACGATGAAGATGAAAAGTCCATTAAAATCCTCACATCGAGCTTTGGGTGTCTCATTTAAAACCTCGTGCCACCACTCGAGCACCACAACGTATTTTAAGGTACCGCTGGCTGGCTTGCTTATTCGGCCGATCGTGTCTGCCACTCAACCTCTGCGCCCGCAGCATCGTCCAAACCAGTGGCCTGTCCGGCGCCCACCGAAACTTCTGTGCCCCGTGGCCGCAGACCCCGCGGCCGTGCTCGTGCTCGTTGACATCTAGGCCAGCGACGAGCGGGGCACGAATGGCAGCGACTGGTGGATCAGGCGGGCGCGTGCCGGGCTCGAGCTCCAGGAAGTACGGAGCTGTACGGCACGCGGACGGGAGGGAGGCGCGCGTGCCCTCCCCGTTGCCGGCTCGTGGTCGCCACGGCTTGCCCGTAGTACCCCTTTGCGTGCGTCACTCAAGCACAACTTGGCTGCAAGGTCAATACCGTACAGATTGATTAACGGTCGAGCTGACATTGCCTTGAGATATGTGCTTTGTTCTCTCTTTTGGTGCCAAATTGTCATGCATAAACCGACATGCAAGGCCATTTTTGGCAACTGGATCGTTTTTTACTTTGTGGGCTTGTGCATGGAGTCATCCATCTTGGCGCTGTCTCATGCACCCCTCCTATAAATGTCTTGCCAAGCTCATGGACATAACTGCAAATCCAGATCCATTGGCGACACACACACACACACCCGAGCTTGAACAGTTACAGAGATGTCTTCACAAACACGAACAGTGCTCGTCTTCAGTCTCCTCGTCCTCCTCTCTTCCTCTCTGGTGGTCGCCGCCTTTGCGCAAACGGAGCCCGTAACACCGCCGGCTCACGGTGCGTGCGGCGATCCCCGCGTGGGCGGCAAATGCCACAGTGTCCCCAAGGCGCTGCGCCTGAAGCTGATCGCGATCCCGGCGATCCTTCTCGCCAGCATGGCCGGCGTGTGCCTGCCGCTCTTCTCCCACTCCGTGCCGGCGCTTCGCCCCGATGGCAACCTCTTCGTCGTCATCAAAGCCTTCGCGTCGGGGGTCATCCTCGGCACCGGCTACATGCACGTCCTCCCTGACTCGTTCAACGACCTCAGCTCGCCCTGCCTGCCCCGGAGGCCCTGGGCGGAGTTCCCGTTCACGGCGTTCGTCGCCATGCTCGCCGCCGTGTTCACGCTCATGGTGGACTCGTTCATGCTCACGTTTCACAGCCGGAGCAAGGGCAGCGACCGGAGCAGCTCTGCAGTCGCTCACCATGGCCACGACAGCCCTCCGCAAGGGCACTGTCACGGGCAAGGGCATCTAGACATGAGTGTGGCAAGGGCGGACTCCGTGGACAAGGACGACAAGGACGTGGAGGCCGGTAAGACGCAGCTGCTCAGGAATCGTGTCATTGTTCAGGTGATCGTGTTGGACAATAATCTTTTTTTTTCCCCGAGAATACGCACCGTATAACATGTGTTGATATGCATGAATCAATATCGATCGTACGTGGCAGGTCCTCGAGATGGGTATCGTGGTGCACTCGGTGGTGATTGGCCTGGGCATGGGCGCGTCGCAGAACGTGTGCACCATCCGTCCGCTCGTGGCGGCGCTGTGCTTCCACCAGTTCTTCGAGGGCATGGGCCTCGGCGGCTGTATCCTCCTGGCCGAGTACGGCCCCAGGATGAAGTCCGTGCTGGTGTTCTTCTTCTCGGCGACGACGCCGTTCGGAATCGCGCTGGGGCTGGCGCTGACCAAGGTGTACAGCGACAGCAGCCCGACGGCGCTGATCGTCGTCGGCCTGCTGAACGCGGCGTCAGCGGGGCTGCTGCACTACATGGCGCTGGTGGACCTCCTGGCCGCCGACTTCATGGGTCCCAAGCTGCAGAGTAGCGTCAGACTCCAGCTCGTCTCCTTCCTCGCCGTCCTGCTCGGCGCTGGCGGCATGTCCGTCATGGCCAAGTGGGCTTGATCCTGAGGAGACTGGCACATCAATTACGTCAGGTACAGGTATGGACTGTGTGTATATGCTATGCGAGTTCCCGCCTGCATACTCGCCTCGCATGTACCCTACCTGTACCTGCTGCTGTCGTAGTTGTCAAAGGGAAATTTTTGTTGTACTTGACCCTGTGTGACTTCAGTTGCCCCCCCCCCCCCCGTCTTTTTTACATGTCGTCTTTTTTCTCTTCTCTGCACGGTAGTGGAGTGGTATTTGAGGTGTGAATGCTAGTTGTGATGGAAGGTGGGCTACTTGTCAAAAGCTCTGTACAGAATCAAGCAGCTGCCTTCAAGAATGGGATCTGCACCGCTTAGGGCATCTCAATAATATAGCTAACCGCTATATATAAGAAGTGTACATGTCAGCTATATACAGCACAATAGATAACCTCTCCAATGAATTAACTATAGCATTAGCTCCAAAAGTAATATAGATCCACAAGTCATAGAGCTTTATATATTGCATGTGTGTTGGGAGACATGAGTAGACTATCTCCTAGTAGTTAGTAGTCGACTTTTGTCTTTCTCCGTTAACTCTCCCTTCCATATAAGCAAAAGGTTGATGTAAGAAAGCTTATAGCTAGCTTATTTGGCACTATTGGAGACGCCCTTATGTTTTTAGCAGCACAATGATTATGTTAGTGTAGCACTTAACACTAACTTCCAGTAGCATAATTCGCAAACAAAAAAACTTCCAGTAGCATTGAACTGATTGACACAATTAAGACAAAAAGTAGCTGGCTATTGAGCTGCTTCGGATCGGCCCAAATAGCAAGTTTGGTCTAGCACTTTAATGGGCCTGTGATGGAGTAGTCCGGCAATTGGGATAACTGACCCGGGATTGCTATACGTAGCGCGTCCCAAAAAATCTTACTGGTAGTGTAATCAATCAATTCTGCCCGAATGTTTTCCCCGTTCTCTGTCCTCGTCGTCGCCGCCAATAAAAAAGGTACAGGGTCACGCATTGGTCGGCAATCAATCAATTATGCCCGAAAGTTTTCTCCGTTCTCCATGTCCTCGTCGTCGTCAAAGTCGTCGGCAAAATCGATTCCATGACCCTCCTGATCTCGTGGCGCCTCTGTCTACCACACAACGAAATCATCTTTAACGATCGTCGTTCATCAATAGATACCCTCACGACCTTTATTAGGAATGAGAAGAAACAGTGACGCGAAGCCGGAGTCAAGAGAATGGCTTCCCCGCTACAACTGTCGAAAAGCTTCGGTTCAATTATATAGCTTCTGCTGTTCCCTTACTTCTTTGTCATTGTTATTGATCCCTAGCATGTAATAGTAATTAGCAAACCGTGTTTTATTTCGGACCTTTCTATCGCTGTAATAGACTATTCCTTCTCATATAGGAGTATTAATACAAAGATACATAGCTTCTCTACGTATTAAAAAAAATATCACCGTCAATAAAAAAGTACAGGGTCACATATTGGTAGGCAATAAATCAATTATGCCGGAATGTTTTCCCCGTGCCACATTTTCCTACAGGTCACGTCATCCGCCCGAGCCCGACACCCGACGCCCGAGCCCGAAACCCGTGAGGCCGTGGCGTCGAGCGGCCATCACTTGTCAAGACTCAAGAGGGCTGAGGGCGTATAAAAATGGAGGAGACGGTTGTTGCGGCGTTTGGTACCAGCATGCTAGCAGCACTACGTTGCTTATTCTGGGCCGTGCATTGTCAGTTCCTCTTTGCTTCGCCAAGAAATCTCCGAAACTAGCTTCACTTGTTCGATCCCCGAGTTTTTTGTTTGGAGAGTTCGCTGTTCTTCCCACATTACCCCAGCCTGGATCCACAGCAGTTTTTCTGCCTGGTTCATGTAGCGTTTTCCTTCCTTGGCTGTACTCTGCTTGGCCATCGAGTTTGCTCTCTTCAGACTCGGACGTCACAGAAAGCTGCAGCTCTCGCAAGCGTTGGATATCCGTAAAAATCTCGTTCCATTTGAAGCACGCGGGAAAGATTCCATCTTTGCGGCCTCCCAAACTCAAAGCTCGGATACACACGCAAATTAAGCTTCTAGAACCTTCCACGCATCGCGTCCTCTTAATCTTCGATGGAGAGCTCCACCGTTAGCATCTTTTCCTCGCCGCCGCAGGCGGCGCCGGCCGACGCCTTGAGCCTTGGCCTCCTAAGCGCCCACCTCGAGCGTCTCCTATACCCCGCGTTCCTCGACCGCGCCGACGCAGAGATCGTCCTCGCCGCCGGAGGCGGCGCCGTCGTCGGCGCATACAGCTGCTTCCTCGCCGCCAGGAGCTCCTTCTTCCATCAGCGCATCTCCTCTCTCCCCGCCGGCGAGAAGCCGCGGCTGGAGCTCGCCGAGTTATTCCCCGGTGGCCGCCACATCGGCCGCGAGGCGCTCGTGGCGGTTCTTGGGTACATGTACACTGGCCGCTTCAAGGTGCCGCCGCAGGGGTGCGTCTGCGTGGACGAAGAGTGCGGGCACGGGGCGTGCCGGCCGGCGATAGACTTCGTCGTCGAGTCCACGTACGCGGCCTTCGGCTTCCAAATCACAGAGCTTGTCTCGATCTGTCAGGTAATGACCAAAACTACTTCAACTAAGGAAAGACCAAAAATTACTGCAACATGTAAATCTAGACCTATAGGTGCTCTACTTACCTCATGAACTAAGATCAACTTCAAATCCTCGCCATCCATTGTAGAGAGTTATCAATGTAACTGTATGTCATGCCTTTCGGCCACCAAGAGTTATGAATGAGGTCACCACTAAATTAAGAAGGCTTGAAATATATGGAAACACATGGCTTGTTTCCCTCTTCATGCATGGAAAGTGCTCCTCTTCTTTTCAAGGAGAATGTGCTCCTTAGATGTGTAGTTTTATGATAGTTTTGTGAAATTTACAGTCCTTAATGAAATTGTGCTCCTTCTTATCAGCCAACAAATATTGTTGAAGTCCTGCTAATTGTATAAATAAACAAAAACTTACAGTTAGAAATATATTTACCTATTTGTGTTCATGACATCTATATACTTACCATTTAGCACAAAATACAGTATTATACGTGCAGATGAATCAATTATTACACAGAGGCTTGTCCAGAAAAAAGATAAACCACACAACTCTTAAGTTTTCCTGTGCCAATTTGAGATTTAAAAAGAATTGATGAGTTATCAATATTTCGAGATATAAATCTGGGCTCTTTGGCATTTGTTGTGAATGATCAATATTAATGCTATTATTCACTTCCTTACTTGTACATAGGAAAAGTCCTTATTAGCCTTGACAAGGTCCACAATGGCTTCTTACATGTCATCCATCTGGTCGCCCAAAATCAGTGGCACATATAAAAGTGGGTGTACCTTAAAATGTCCCATCTAGACACTACATTGGTACAATGATATTAGAACAGTATTTGCTTGCAAATAGTTCAATTCTAACCATGGGATTCTTCTGTTGCAGCGACGCCTATCTGACTTTCTTAACATGGCTTTCGATGAGGATATAATACCAATTATGCATGTTGCTTCCAAATGCCAGCTTTCGAACTTGTTCGATCAGTGTATTCGAAAGGTTGCAAACTCGACTCTGGACAACAAGTACCTCGAGAGGGTGCTTCCGGGTGATGTCTACTGCAACTTAAAGGAACTCCGCCAGTACTTATTTCTTGATGAATTAGAAAATTTGATTCGGGGCCCTGAGCATGACAACATGGTTAGAAGGATTCACAAGGCCCTGGATTCTAATGCTGTTGACATTGTTGGCAGGCTCTTAAAGGAGTCTGCAGTCACCTTGGATCATGCATTTGCCATACACTATGCTGCAGCCTTCTGTGAGCCCAAAGTCTTGGCAGAATTGCTGAAACTGGACTCCGCTAACGTGAATCTGAGGAATAAGGGTGGATATACACCACTCCATATGGCTTGCATAAGGCTAGATCCAGCTATCATTCTTTCGCTCGTAGAGAAGGGAGCCTCTGTGCTGGAATGGACACCGGATCGACGTGATGCTCTTACTATCTGCAAGAGATTAACAAGACAGAAAGATATCAACAGAGAGTTGAAGACATGTCAGGAAAGAAGCAATGCTCACTTGTGTATCGACATCTTGGAGCAAACCAAGAGGACCGTCACCTTGGACGTGGTCTCTGCAGAGGAGACAATTTTCACACCTGTGCGGGTTGATGATTTTCACATAAGGCTCGCAGATCTGGAAATAAGAGGTTTGCTTATACTCCCTCTGGTCTTTAAATTACATGTCATTTTGACATAGCTTGTCTTTTGACATAGTTTGCCACAGTTCATTACTCACCATGTCTCTAAAATCACTTCCAGTTAGCGATCAATAGGGACATTTGGTGGAGAATAATTCCTCGAAGGCCGAAAATGACATCTGTTTTCAAATCAAAATCAATTTACCAAAACAATGTATACTTTAAAGTGGAGGATTTACCATGTTTCATGCTTTTTCAATTAGTCTTATATATCTTCAAGAAGTATATGCAGGTATACATTAAGGGCCTTGCTTTAGTACTCCACATTGTTAAACAATCTTTTAATATTAAACCAAACGGTTAACTTTAAGTGAGGGTAAATAGGTACCAGCAAAAAACTAGCTAGATGATATCCTATCCTAATTACCTGTATTGCCACAACCCACATACAAAGACTTCAAAGTTTTTGCTCTTTACATAGTTCGAGCGGACAGAGGCAGAAGCAGGTAAATAAAGGCTGTCTTAAGGGGAAACTTATGAATTATGACAATACCAATTGAATAAACAACAATAAAGTGATCAGAGATTAAATGAGGAAGATTAGTTACTCTGGTATGGTAAGATCACGATGTACAAAAATAGTTTTTGAGAGGGATGATGTATGATGGTATTGGTCACTGGTCAGGAAGTCTTCCTAGAATATCACACACATAAACAAAATCAATGAATTGTTTATTTCTTCTGTCTACTTCTGCCCCATTCCAGCTTGAAACTAATGTATACAATTATGACAATCGTTTTTCAAGTCCACAATGCATGTTTATGCAGTTGCCTCTGCAAAACTATTCTTCCCTTCTGAAGCCCAGCTAGCCATGCGCATAGCAGAAGCCGATTCAACCGAGGAGTATGATGTCACTAAACCGAAGGAGGTTGGTTTAGATGAGACCCCCACAATGCACAGGAGGTTGTGTGAACGCCTTGATGCATTAACAAAGACAGGTTCGTCAATAGTCTATCAGTGCCTCATTTTTTACATAATCAATTAATCATGCATTTTACTAAAATTCTTCACCAGTTAAGTTGCTCTGAATGCATTTCGTGAAGTCTACTGTCATTTAACCAACTGTTACTTATGTTCTGCAGTGGATCTAGGGAGACGGTACTTCCCAAATTGTTCTGATGTTCTTGATAAGTTCCTCGACGAAAAATCAGCAGATTTGGCCTTACTTGGAAGTGGCACACGAGAGGACCAGCTAATCAAGATGCATTTTTATGATCTCAGAAAGAATATGTGGAAGGCCTTCGACAAAGATAAGGCCGCTAGCGCAGTCATAGCTTCAACAACATCCACACCTTCATCTCCAAGGTATGAAGCAAGGGGTAAACGACAACAAACCTATAGGAAAAGGAAGTAAATAGTTTAAGTGTAATCGTCAGTACACATGACTAGAAAAAAAGGGGGGATGGATGGTCTGGATGCTTTTATGAGTTATGACATTTATGCAGTGCAGTGAGTGAAGCTATTCAGCCCTGCCTAAAAAAAGTTTATTGTAGTTGTTGTGCTTTGACATATACTCCCTCCGATTATAAATTGTGCAAAAGATTACGAAAATAGATCAAATAACCTTGTTGCCCTTTATTTATTCTGCATTGGAAAAGATAATTTATTCATTTATGAGAATGGTAGTATTTATTAAACAAGGGCAAGACGAGAACAAAAGAGAAAAAATGCATAGAAATTCGAAAATGACTTATATTTAGAGAATAATTGAGGAGGCTAAAACGACCTATATTTACAACCAGAGGGAGTAATATAGTTTCGATAGCTTTCGTTAGTGCTGGTGGTCGGTTGTAGTCACCCTAGCTGTCGTACATATTTGAACACAGTAAGTTAAAGCCCTATTTGGAACAAATGAAAAATAAAAAGAATTTCAAAGGATTTGATTCTCTTAGAAAATTTTCCTATGAAGCCTTTTGGTTTTTTGAATAAAGGATTGACCTAGTATAAATCCTAAGAAATTCCTAGGGAACAGCTTGCTCTACAGAAACTTTGGAGCGATTGCAACATGTGGTACAACCAGTGACAAATTTTCGACCGGTATCATTTGAATTTGGAAAAAAAAATCATTAACTTTCATGATTTAGTCAAATTCTAGTTTTAAGTATCGGCCACTAACAGACTGCTAAGACCATGGTCTTACCAGGGTGTACTGTAATTTTTCTTATACCGGTACATTTAATACTAGGTTGAACCTCATGAAAAGGTCCTTTTGTGTCAATCTCTCTCCCCTCAAGTTTGTGTTTCTCTCCTGCACTCTGCTGTTAAGGATGGCAATCCTGCCCACACGGGTCAGTACTCGCAGGTGCCGCACTCGATGGGCTTAGGTATGGATCTATTTTTTGCCCACGGGTGCCAATGGGTTGACCCGAGTTAGCACATGTTCTGGCTCAATGTCACAATTCATATATATACGACGCAGACCCCAGTAAGTTTCAGTTCCACTCCACTGTTCTCTTCCTTCTCTGTTAGATACTGGTGATGGTGATGACGATATGTGATTAGTGATGCTAGTTACTGATTTGCTAGGAATTGTAGTTTTATGACAAGTGAGAAGCCGATGTACGTTGTTGGTTGTTACTTGATAGTTGGTGGTGCCTGCTCATGGGTTGATCGATTAGTAGGATTACGAATTGATGTTATGCACGATTTGCTGTTTTACTGCCTGCCCATTAGCTACTGAACTATTGATTTGTGCTGCTGATCTTGTCCATTTTGTCAGATTGGAAATGTTGACTCCGGGTACTAGCCCCTCCCATGCTGCGGGTGCTGCTGATTTTACTGATGCACTGGCACTGCCCTCTGGCCCCTCTAGCCAAGTTCTCAATGGTGGCACGACCTCCGGTCAACTAGAATCACAAGGTACTAATGTTGTGGTACATGACAGTGTTGGTGTTGGATCTAAAAGAAAGCTGAGATCTTCAGTCTGGGATGAATTTAGAAGGGTTAAAATAGGAGATGATTGGAAAGCTAAATGCATGTGGTGTCGTAAACTGCTTTCAGCATGCACAAAAAATGGGACCAGACACTTGCATAACCACCTCAAGATCTGTCGGTCTAGGCAGGCAACAAAAGGCCTAAAACAGTCCACATGACAGCACGGTTACTTTGGAGAAATATGTTTTTGATGAAGAGGTTGCTAGGAAAGAACTTGCACTAATGATATGCATCCATGAGTACCCATTATCTATGGTTGATCATGCTAGCTTTCACAAATTTTGTGCTGCAATGCAACCAATGTTTAAAGTAGTTTCTAGAAACACAATTATAAAAGATATTTTGGATATGTATGAAGCGCAAAAGCATTCGATGGTGAAGTACTTCCAACAATGCCAAGCCCGTATTGCTGTCACTATGAATATGTGGACAACGGATCATCAAAAGAAAAACTATATGGCAGTCACAGCACATTACATTGATGATCATTGGAAGCTGAAAAGTTACCTTTTAAGGTAATTCTGAATTGAAGCTTCTTAGATTCTATATTCCTTTTGTTCTATACTGAACTGAAGCTTATAATCATCTTATGCTAAAATTCCTTTTGGTCTTTCTTATTTGTAGTTTCATTTACGTGCCAGCCCCACATACCGATGAAGTTATAAGTGATGTTCTTCATGAGGTTATCATGGATTGGCACATCGAGAGAAAACTGTCAACTGTGACTCTTGACAATTGCACCACCAGTGATGATCTAATGGAGAAAATGCTAAATAAGTTGCCTCTTGACTCTCTTACGTTGGATGGTTCATTGTTGCATATGCGTTATGCTGCACAGATAGTGAATCTTATTGTGAAAGATGGAATGAGTGTTATAGAGAAGGGCATTGAGAGGGTCCATGAAAGTGTTGCATTTTGGGTGGCCACACAAAAAAGATATGAAATTTTTGAAAAAGTAGCATCCCAAATGAACATTGAATACCATAAAAGAATTACTCTTGACTGTAAAACTACATGAAATTCCACTTATATCATGCTGAGCATTGCATTGGACTACCAAGAAGTCTTTGACTGTCTCGCACATCGTGAAAAGTTGTTTACTCCTAGTTGCCCAACTAGTGTTGATTGGAAGTTTGCCAGGGAGATTTGTGATAGATTGAAGATGTTCTTTGATTTAACTGAGCTACTGTCACGCACTACTTATGTGACAGCTAACATTTTCTTTCCCAAAATATGTGGTATTTATTTGGCTATGAGAAAATGGTCAGCTAGCGAAGATCCCATGATAGAAAATATGTCAAAATTGATGAAACAAAAATTTGAGAAATATTGGAGCGATGTACATGGTCTCATGGTTGTTGCTACTATTTTAGATCCTCAGTATAAACTTCATTTGTTGAATGCCCTTTTAGTAATATTTATGGAAAAGAAGGTGTGGCTAAGAAAGTTGCAGAAGTTAGAAAGTTATTGTACAATTTGGTGTTACAATACCAAGATAATATGGAGGGTGTTACAGCAACAGATGATGCTCCTAGTAGTAGTGATGGCCTGGATCAAGGAGATGATGAATTCTTTGACCTATTTGATCGATACATGTCTTCGCAACCAGTTGTGTCCTTTTCTTATGTGCGCACAAAGTTAGATTTGTACTTGGACCAGCCAACACTGCCTAGAACACAAGAGCTAGACATCATTCATTGGTGGCAGATTGAAGGAATCAAGTATCCTACTTTGCAAAAGATTGCTCGGGATATCATGGCAATTTCTGTGACAACAATAGCATCTGAGTCAGCCTCTAGTATTGGTGGGAGGATAATTAGTCCACATCATAGTAGACTTGTACCAAAAATAGTAGAAGCACTTATGTGTATGCAAGCTTGGTCTGATGCTGATATGTAAGGTAAATAGTTTACATGCAGTTCAATATTTTAATCCTTTCTCCATTCTTTCATATATGATAGCACTAACTTTGCATACTTTATGCTATTATGGCCTGATTCCATCACTATTAGTGCATTTATGACTTGTCTAAAGGATGAAGAGGAAGCAATAGTATTATCATTCATTTATTCTTGTAAATTGTCATTCATACTTAACCACATATGACAGTTTACTTATTGTACTTTCTATTTCCATTTTAGGAGGATGTTGTGTCCATGATGATTGATTGATGATTGGCTTATTGCATTTGGATGGCATGGCTGAAATGTTGGGTGGGCGTTGCACAGCCTACTCTAGATGCATAAGTGCTTTATTTATTAGGTCAAGAACTCAAAATTTGTAACAATATGCTTTGTACTGTTAGAGTATATTGATATATCTATGTATTTGGTAGTTTATGATTTATAATCTTGTGATCCATGCCTTATCTTTAGGTGAGGATTCTTGCCCTCTAAACCTTGTACTCTATATAATCCGTCATTGGCTCATGCAATACATCCATTGCATTACGTCAATCTCTCTTGTTTACATGGTATAAGAGTAGGTTTCTCCCAGCACAGGCTTTCGCCGCACCGCCCCTGAGGAGATCCATTATCATTATCTCCGTCGAGGGTTGCACAAGCCATGGTTGGGTTCGCGCCATCGATCATGTTGATCGGCCTCCCCTCTAGGGAGTTTTTTATCTGTTGATCGGTTTTTCTCTCTCGGCAGTCACAAGATCAGTGTTTTCTTTTTGGACTTATGATCCTAGATCAGTTTGAGTCGCCCACCACCACATGAGATCCTGGTGCGTCTCTGTTAGACTTCCTGTCCGTTCACACGAGCATCTCTTTGACTTCCCTCTTTTACATCTTCCCATGCATACATAAATTCATGTGCGGCATGTTCACACTCTTCCTACCCATTCACACGAGCATCTCTTTAACTTTCCTCTTTTACATCTTGTCATATATGCATGAATGCATACACGATGTGTTCACACTCTTTGGCATGATAACTTGGGTGTTATATATTTGTAAGTTGTAACCCTGAATATTCAATCAACAAAGATCGTGTGATTTATTCTACTATTATGGTATCAGATATGTTCACTTCTACGACCTTGCTTTCGCCCCTCTAAACATTCGCCAGCGACATTCGTTCACCGGTCCTCTTCCCCGTCAGCCCCTCTAAACTACAATTTTCGACCGGTATCATTTAAATTTGGAAAAAAAATCATTAACTTTCATGATTTAGTCTAATTCTAGTTTTAAGTATCGGCCACTAACAGATTGCTAAGACTGTGGTCTTACCAAGGTGTAATGTAATTTTTCTTATACCGGTACGTTTAATACTAGGTTGAACCTCATGTGTCAGGACCTCGAACCCGGGTTCCCTTATGCCTCCTGTATCAGTTCCTGGATCAAGTAGCTGATACGAACAGAATTCAACAGAATGATATCAAACTCATACTTTGAATACAAATAAGTAGAATAAATACCTAAAAAGCGAAAAGATGATCTGGTGAACAAGAATCCACAGCAGACCAGCCAGGCAGAAGAGTCTACAGCACAGCGGAGCGAAACGACGATGCAACCCAATGCCACAGGCAACTCGGGTGTGGACGCGACCTTAGACTTCTTCTCTTTGACTTCAACTAGGTTGAGGCTGATCTCCAACTCAACAATCTGAAAGCAACAAGACTGAGTACAGAAGGTACTCAATAAGTTCTATACTACTTTAAGGGGTTAATAGATGCATAATGGATATTTCAAAGATAAGGCTTTTACGGCATAGTTTTGAGCGTAAAGTAGGTTTTATGCAAATATCCAATTATATTCTCCACTGTTATCCTTTTGCAATAAATGTAACAAAGCTTTTAAAAACAGTTTTAAAAGTAACAATTGCAGGCATCTTCTGTTGGTACTGAGTATCACCTCAAGTCCCCAACTTGTTAGCAGGTGACCTGGTAACAAAGCTTTCAAAACAGTTTTAAAACTGGGTAACAAGCTTTATCGGGGGGTTTTCGGTCCTGGGAGAGGCTATACCTCACTCCGCAGTCCCTTTTATCACATCTGGTGTACTTATAGTACCACACAGTTTCTGACAGATCAAGCCAAGAACCTCATCACATGAACATCTAGTCTACACACTCACTCATCAAGACACACGCACCAAGAGTCTAGTCAAAACGGTTACTGTTGTTGCATGTCCATAACCGTGGACACAGCTATTCGAATAGGTTTACACTCTGCAGATGTTGTACAACTTTACCCATGCAATATGCTCAGCGTCCAACGTAGCTAGCAGAGGAGCGAATCATACCGAGACCCTCCATAACAACTTTCCTGCTGGGCTTTTCCACATGATCCATCAAGTACCAAAGGCCATGTTCCGAAGACCAGTCCCATTTTTAAGTCTAAGCCGGCTAGCAACCTCCAAACAGCGGGACAACTGGTAACTTGGCTCAAGCGCTGCTCTTAGCCTCCTGGTATTATGCCCAACTCAGTCTGGTGAAAGAAAACTCAAGTCCTGCCCATTCAGGACGCATGGTTGCACGGGGGTGGCTAAGTATGACGGTGTAATGACTAGGTCCTTAATCGGCCAGAGCAGGTACCTTCTGGCAATGAACACCACAAAGATGACTCAAGCCCCCTAGGAGCATCTTCGTCCAGAGTACTATTTCACTGCCTCCGCCAAAACAGTTTTCACCCATTTTTACACATCTCCCACCATATCCCACACGATATCAAGGATTTCACATCCATCACAGAATTCATAAACATTAAGGATTCATGGTATATGAGTTAACATTGATAATGATAAATCTTATCTCCGAGTAGAAGTGTTTTAAAAGCGACGTCTCTGAAGAGAAGTGTTTTAGAAGTGTTTTAAAAGCAACGTCTCCGAGGAGACGTATTCCATCCTAAGCATGCTAGATATCAAGACGTCATCCATCGTTAATATATTTAACAACATGTATTCCTAGGGTGATATGTATTCTGGATGATGACATGTAAGACATGGTAGTGTTAATAGGATTAACTACTACAAGTAGTTTGAAGAAAAACACAATATATAGCACATGCGATAATAAGTTCGGTTTCAGTTGATCATGTATATTATTTAAAAAACATAGGTTCAATATGATCAAGGAAATAGGATTTGCCTTCCTAAAGGGTCATTTCATGATTGGTCTTATCGTTCACATCTTTCGGGTTCTTCTTCATCATCAGGCCTCGCCTTCAGTTCCTTCCTCGCATTCTTGCTTAGAGCTTTGACTTCGAGTCTATGCATATTAACAACAAAAAGCGCACAACGACTAAGCAATTGAACACCAGAATAAAACCAAGAAATACCAAGCAAAGAAGAACGACGAAGAAAACGACGAAAGTTAAACCTAGCGAAAAGACAATCGGAAACTCTAAGTAATATGAAGCTAATACACAGAGAATAACTGGATAGACTAGCCAAGCTAGGCTATTAACCTAGTTGTTTTATCACTTAAGAGAAATCTGAACAAATCACGATTAACTAGGTGAATATTTATTATAGTAACTACCGGAAGGCGACAATTAGAGATTCTACGTGTAGGTGAGTGCACGTGTACATGCATGAATATATGTGCAATACTTATGTTTATATGTATACAAGTATGTATACATATATACATAAGTATAACTCTAGACGATTATCTGTGCTTAGTGTGGAGATTAATTATAATAATCTATAGCACTAAATATGGTCATTTAGCAACTAATCTTAATTACTTAGTGTTGTTAATTTCCACACTACTTAAGTTATATTCTATTGCTATCATAAAAGCATACATGTAACTAATTAATTAGATTAATCTATCCTTTGAATCTAATTAATTAATTATCAAAAGGTTATTCAATTAATTAACTATTAACGTGTAAATTATTCTATCATATTCTATTAACATGTATTTATTTATTTAACAGCTACACTGGTTAACCTATTATATTAATTATAACTAAGATTTAATCTATAAACTATCACATGAAATATTAATTTATTCTTAAACACTTAACTGAAACAACATTTAGTTATTCTTATTAAGGAAAGGAATTAACCTACTTAAGCTAGGTTATCATAAACAACTTATACATGATTATATCCTAAATATATTTATGGAATTATCTAAGTCACTTTATTATTAAAAGACGAAATCTAAATCTAGATTAAACGCTACGATACGAAATAATTATTGAACGAGAAAATTAAATAAACTCCAAAAATTACAAGATTTGGCAAGGATGAAGATTATGATTTTATAGGAATATTGGTGAAAGAATCACCAAAATCGGAGTTGAATTGGAGGAGATATGGCTATCGGAAGATTTGTCGAAAAGGAAAACCTGAAAATCGAAAAGGGGTACTATTCCGCGGACTTGGTCCTCCAATTTGGTGGGCCGGTGGGGCATGTGAGGGTGGTGCACCGTGGACCGGGTTCGGATGGACTCGGTCTGTGGACTTGGTGGACCGGGGGGCTTGCAGTGGACGGTCCACCACGGATCGTGGTCGGTGGACACGCCGGCCTGAGCTGTGGATAAGGCCGGTTGGGCCTTTGGCTTCTCCCGAGCGACACAGAGAAGAGAGAGACCGGAGGGAGGGGCGGTGGCGCCGGGGAGCAGAGAGAGGTGGTGGCGGCGGCGCCGGAGGGAGCGGCGGCGGCGGAACTCGCCGGCGACGGCTCACGGCGGAGTTGCGCGGGCTGGGTAGCAAATGGGCCGGTCGAGCGGCACGGCGAAAGTGATGGCAGCGCTGCGCACCGGGGCGGCGCGGCGTGAGTCAGCAGCCGGTGGTGGAGCGCGAGCCAGGGCGAGGCGGCACGCGCAACAGACAGAGTGTGGCGGCGACGGCGGCCGGGACAGCGCGTCGGCGCGGCGCACGTGGCGCGAAGGAGTGCGCGGTGCACGCATGGGCGAGCGGCGGCGTGCACGGGTGCGCGACACAAGTGGCGCGGGTTGGAGGCGACACGACGCACTGGCTGGACGTGGCCGAGCAATCGAGACGGCGAGGTGGAGCTGAGCGTGACGGTGCGGGGAGAGAGGAGGAGGGTGACCATGGTGCTCACCGTGAGGACGCGGGCGTGGTGTCCCTTGACGACGTGCATGGCGATGGGAAGCGGCTCGGCGATGGCAGGACGATGCCACGGCGGCGCAACACAGAGGAGCAAGGGAGGCCGGCTCAGGACGGTCACGTAGCGGCGAGCTGCTGCTGCACGTGGGTGCTGTGGTTGCGTTGCTGCATGTGTGTGTGTATGCTTGTATGTGTGTGGAGAAGATCACTTGCAGGTGACAGGAGAGAGAGCAGAGTGGAGCAGAGGGGAGGGCTGGTGCTCAGTTTTGAAGAAGAAAGGAGTATGGCAGGGGTGGAGATGGCTTGCAGGTGATGCTTGAGAGGAGGAAGCAAAATGGCTTTGGCCTGCTTGATAAAAGATCAGAGGAAGAGAGAGAGGAGCATGGGATGCTGCTCATGGTGAGAGGATCAGGGATGAGAGAGAAAAGAGAGAGATTAGAGAGATGAGAGATATTAATTGTATTTGAATTGGAAACTGGATTTGTAATGATTCGAATAAAGGTATTCGAATTTGGAATCGAAAGTGTGATGATTCGATGATTGTACTTGGATCCAAAATAGATTTATAGCAATTCAATTTGAATGATTGAATTGTGTAATTCAAAATGAGTTCGAATTGAAAATGGATATTATGTTGAAACGATGATTTTAATACGAGATTTGAACTGAAAATGGATTCGTGAATCGATTGAACGGGAAGGTATTTGAATACATTATGAACGATTTGAATTTGCATTCGAATAGGAAATCGATGAAGGTTTGATTGAAACTGGATTTGAGATATTTGGGATTAAATTCAAATAGGAGTATTTGAATTTAGGATTTGGATTAGGAAAGGCCAAGAAGAACTAAAATGGATTCGAATTGAGAAGAACTTCAAATTCGAATCGCCACACAAAGAATCATAAAAACCACTAAACCAAAATGTATATGATCAATTCAATGCAACGACTTATTTAGAAACTAATTTAATGCCCTTTGGAATACTTAGCCAAATAATATATTTGAATATATACATACGAGTATATATACATATTCAAATATATATTTCCTTAATTTTATACTAATTTAATAATTAGAAAAAGTTTTAATTTAGAGCAAATTTTGCTATATTTTTATATGCTAAATTCAGGGTGTTACATCATGAAAAGGTCCTTTTGTGTCAATCTCTCTCTCTCTCTCCTCAAGTTTGTGTTTCTCTCCTGCACTCTGCTGTTAAGGATGGCAACCCTGCCTACACGGGTTCGGGTACTCGCAGGTGCCGCACTCGATGGGCTTAGGCATGGATCTATTTTGTGCCCACAGATGCCAATGGGTTGACTCGAGTTATCACATGTTCTGGCTCAATGTCACAATTCATAGCCCAATAGCCCACTGCCCACTCTTATATATACGATGCGGACCACAGTAAGTTGCAGCTTCACTCCACTGCTCTCTTCCTTCTCTGTTAGGTACTAGTGATGGTGATGACGATATGTGATTAGTGATGTCAGTTACTGATTTGCTAGGAGTTGTAGTTTTATTATCAGTATTAATTAACAAATCTTGGATCAATGTCATGTATGAGGAATTTAAAATTTTCAAATGCAATAAAGTCTGGAAGCTGGTCGCACCTCCTCTGGGTTATACCCTTACCGGTACTAGATGGGCTTTCAAAAATAAACAAAATGAGGATGGTGTTGTTGTTAGAAATAAAGCTAGACTTGTAGCTCAGGGTTTTACACAGTTAGAAGGGCTAGATTTTGAGAAAAATTTTACTCTAGTTGCTAGACTAGAAGCTATTTGAATTTTTTTAGCTTTTGCTGTAACTAAAAGCTTTAGATTATATCAAATAGATGTCAAAAGCGCTTTTCTAAATGCCTATATTAATGAAGAGATTTATGTTAAGCAAACACATGGTTTTGAAAATCCTAAATATCAAGATCAGATGTCTAAAGCTTTATATGATTTTAAACAAGCCCCCAAAATATGGTATGATAGTTTAAAAACTTTTTTACTTGCAAAGAGTTTTGTAATTGAAAAAGTGGACAAAATGTTGTTTGTGCTCAAACATGATGATGATCAACTATTTATTCAGATTTATGTAGATGATATCATCTTTGATTATTCTTCTTATGTTTTGGTGTCATATTTTTTTAAATGATGAGTAAGGAATTTAAGATGAGTATGATGGATAAACTAACGTACTTTTTGGGTCTTCAAGTCAAATAAACCAAAGAATGTATTTTTGTTCATCAAAGTAAATATACACAAGACCTGCTATGATGTTTTGACATGCAAGTGATATTGGAGCAACAAAGACACTTGATCTTGATGAAGATGATGAGCTAATTGATAAAAAAGAACATAGAAGCATGATTGAATCACTTTGGTATCTCACCGTTTTAAGACCGAACATACAATTTCATGTATGCTTGTGTGCACTATTTAAGCTTCCCCACGTGCTTCATATCGACAAACTGTCAAACAGATTCTTAAGTATATTCATGACACTCAAGACTTTGTCATATAGCTTTCTACTTCTTCTTATATTAGCTTAAGAGTTTTTTCTGATCCTGATTTTGGAGGTTGTAGTATTGATAGAAAAAGTACATCTGGCATATATTATTTCTTGGGTAATTCTCTTATTGCATGGTCATCTAGAAAACAGTCATATGTTACACAATCTACTGCTGAATCTGAATATATAGCTGCTGCTAGTTGTTGTTCACAAATTTAATTCTTTAGATAAGTGCTACACTTAACGATTATGTGATTAATTTAGAGAATGTTCTACTTTTCTGTGATAATACTAGTACTATAAGTATTCATAAAACCCTGTGCAACATTCTTAGACTAAACACATTGACATTAGATTTCATTTTCTTAGAAATAATGTGAAAAAATATAACATTGAACTTCTCTGTGTGGATACTGAACACCAATTAGCAGACATTTTCATAAAAAAAAAATTGGATTATTCTTGTTTTGCTTTTCTTCAGGGAGAACTCGGTGTTATTCATCCTATGAGATTGTTTTGAGGGGGGAGTTCTTATATCTTGAAGCTTGTCGGAGTTTAAAAATGAGATAACAATGAAATGTGATGAGCATCATATGTGATACATATGTAATTTTTAAAGTCAATGCTTAAGCTACATGAGAGTTTTTTTTGCACCTTTATATCTATATATATAAGATGTAGTTTTTGTCATGACTTTTTAAATCGAATGGCAACTTGAATTAAATATTGGCATGGTTAAAGTCTCTTAATTGATTTGATTTTTGATAAAAATAATATATATGAAAGACTCAAATAAATGAAAAAGTGTTGAATAACAGTTGACAGGTAAAAGATCATGGAAATATGCACAGTCACACTTCTTCTTTACAAGTCTGCTTATCATTGCACTTTGATATAAACTTGGAAGAAGTCGTATATGACCGTAATCATTATCTTAAGCTTATGATTTTTTTTTGATATAGGCTTGGTATGGTTGGATATAATAAGGTTGATGGTGCATGTAATTCCTTGTGAAAGAATATGAGACGTTCTTGATAGCACAATTGGTATCTTGTTACATATGAAACAATGATATACTTTTTGTATCCATATTTTTGATAGCATATAAATTGAGGATTCGAGTAATTCAGATTGTAAGATCATGCATTGCAAATAAATCATTAATTATACTTGATAAGTTTTGCTCACACTATATTTTTACATGTGTAGATAGGTTGGTGTAGATATTTTTTATAGTGTAGCTTGGTCGAGTATCTGTTATATATGTGGCTAATCTGTGATGCTCATTATGATAAAAATGATAAAAATATTTGATTCTCTCTTTTGAATTTTTGATAAAATTGTTGTCAAAGGGAGACAGAGCTATTCATTTTGAGAGATTTTCTATGTCGTAATTGTTTCTCGTTATTTCTCAAAGGGGGAGAGATTTTACATGTAGGATTTTTTTTGTTGATCTTTTGATTTCACTTTGCGTTTGATTTTAAAATCAAATCATGTCTATTAAGAGGTTACCAATGTACACATGAGGGTTGCCAATGTTTTTATCAAGGGGGGATTATAAGATCATGTGATAAAAAATTGGTTGAATGATGAAATTGGTAGAATAAAGTGATTTAGCATAATGACATTTGGATAATATTCGTGAATTACTAAGATGCTAATTAGATATGCTTATACACAGGTGTTAGCGTAGAGATTATGTAATATACTCGTGTGAGTAATGTTGCATGAACTAATCTTGAGTCAAGTCAAGAAGGACTTGTGCTCGTACTCGTTTGTTATTTGATTCATGCGCAGGTGTTACTCGAGGGCAAACATGATCGATGACGGGATCGAAACTAGGTTCATGGAGAAATTGAGGTTCTGTAGGATCAAGGATACCGACTAGAGGGGGGTGAATAGGCGGTTTTAAAACTAATTGTCATGCGATCAAGAAAACTTACGAAATTAAATTTATGATCACTATAGCAATAAAAAGGGACAACCAAGAGCTATGTCGAAGGTTTGCTAACTAGGGTGACATGCAACAACTTAAAATCTAGGAATATAAATTGCTTGAAGTAAATTGCATGAAAGATAAATAGCTCAACAATAAAGTAAATGCTCAAGAAAACACAAAGGATTTTTCCCGTGGTATCGATGATTTACCGATCACCCCTAATCCACGTTGAGGTGAGTTCAAGCTACAATCCACTTCTCTATCAAGTATTCAATTCTCCAAAGAGAAAGGACTCACACCGAGCAACTTGATCTTAAGCCACAATTGACAAGAACTACTCAAACCTCAATTCCACTAGCGATGCACTTCGCCACTCCGGCACGGCGTGCTCAAGCCTCTCACAACCACCACCGCGGCTCCTTCAATATCTCCTCGAAGGGCTCGACTGTGCCACAACCTCCAAGCCGTCTAGGAGGCGGTAACCTCCAAGAGTAAAAAGGCCGGTGCCGCCTGCTTGAAGAATCACTAGTGCCTAATCGCTCGAACTCTTGAAATTATGCACTAGATACTCTCAAACCTCTCAAAGATGCAACATTAAATCAAAAGAGGGAGATGAGGAAGTCAAGAGCTCCAAGTATGTGTATTGAATGGCTAGAGTGCAAGAAAAAGCTCACAAGGACCATCCAACCTCATATTTATAGCCTTCCCATTAAATTCGACCATTACTATGGTTCCGACACGCGAGCGACTCTGGCAGTCTGACCGCAGGCAACCTGCCGGTCAGACCGTCATCTTTCCAACGGCTACTTTGACTTTGGGCACAGGAGGGCAGTCGGACCGCAGACCCTTTCGGTCAGACCGTCACAGCCCAAGAGTTTCTGCGCCAGGGCGGTTAGACCGAGCTACTCAGCCGGTCAGACCGCCAAGCTGGAACTGTTGTCATTGCTATACAGTGGTCAAACCGGCTTGAGGCACGGTTAGACCGCCACCCTCAGATGCAGTGATCAGACCGCCCCCCTGAGATGCAGTGATCAGACCGCCCGCAGGCCCGGTCAGACTACCAACATCCAGAGACACTCAGTAAGCCACAAAATGGCTTTGACCTGCCATATATTAAAGTGCACACCGGTAAACTTGTCCGGCCTCAGTGCATCAGCAAAACTAGCCATCATTAAATCAAAGTGCCTACATTAAGGTTTTTGATTGCTGGAAAAATAGTATTTTTAGATTTAATTTAATTCAATTCCTAAATATAACATGAACAAGAACATATGCATATAACTAGCTTCGACGAGCCCGCACATGGGGTTTTCACAAGCTAAGAGTTTTTTTTCTCTATATGAGTGCAAGTTTGAGCAAATTGGCACTATAGATACCTCAAATAAACATACATTAACTCCTCTTTATAGTACGGCATTTATCCTATCAATCCGATCATTTTCTTCTCTAGACACCTTTGACCGGCAAAAATAAAATGCCCTACGAAAATACCTTTGCCTTGAGCTAGCCTTTTTATGCCTTCCACTCATGCACTCTTCTAGCTCCACAACATCTTCGTGACTAACCTTTTTACAACTCAATTAACCAAGTTAGTCCACAAAGATATATTGTCATTAATTACCAAAACATAATTTAGGGGTCTAGATGCTTTCAATCTCCCCATTTTTGGTAATTGATGACAATAACTCAAAGAATTGTTGTGTATAAGGTTTTGAGTCTACTTTTAGCACAAGCCATCAAGAAGACTCGAAGGTGAGTTTCTATAGCAAGGATTTCAAAGATGTGAAATTTAAAGGAAATTACATGCTATTAAAACTCATGTAATGTAAGCTCCTCCTATATATGTGCCCATAAAAGTAAAAGAGAATAAATGGCACATGACATAGATTGAAATGAAATTTTGGCGGAGTTTACCTTACTATCTTGGATCTGAGAAAGAGAATATAACTAATATAACCAAGATATGTCCAATGAAAGTCATTTCAAATCATTCTTCCTCAAGATAACCAATAACCAATAAAGTAGGACATATGAAGGTAGTGATGAATATAAAGATACACAAATAAACATAGTTCATCACATATGACAATAAACATAGTATTCATGCAACACAAACAAATAAAAAAAGATGTAATGCAACACATAGTTTATCACATAAAGTTCACATACATAGATGACACTTCTTCATATCTTCCTTCTCCCCCTTTAGCATCAAATGCCAAAAAGAGTTAGTCATCCTGTGAAGGAGGTGGAGGAGGCCTTGGATAGATATCATAGAAATGCTGGGAGAAGGAGTCAAAGCGACTAGAGAAACTGTCAAACAGTCGCTGCAGATTCTGCTGTTCAAGAGATACATTGTTAAACATCTCAGTCAATTCTCGGTTCTGAGCTGCAATGTCCTCTCTAGCAAGAGCAATAGCACTCTGATTTGCTTGAATGACAGGTTGAAAGAAGGATGGAGGAGGATTTGCCTGAAAATATGTAAATTGCTAATGAAGGCCTGCAAACTGCTGCTGAATAGTAGGCATATATGGGTCAAACCATCCTGCTGGAGGTGTCCACTATGGAGGAACTGCCTCTGGAGCTGCCTGTGCTGGAGGAGGGACATAATGCTGAGGCTCATCATCTTGTCGTCCCTGAGCTGCACCATGACCTTTCAGACCTCTGTGCAGGATACTTGGATTCACTTTGAAAGGTTGATATCCCAAATGCTTGCAGGTACAAGATGATCGTTGAAAATTTGTCTTTATAAGCACAAGAGACATAATGTATGGAGCAAAATAAAGATTGGGCAAGATGCTCACAGTGACATCATCAATTTCTTTTAAATTGAACTTGACAATATCAATTTGGTGTCTATTCATAACATGATGAATGATATTCCAATAGACACCCCGAATAGCGTCATTGTTTCCACTTTTAGGGGCAAAAGTGGCTCGTACAATCTTATTGATAGCAGCAGGCAACACTTTCAGACCTGTCACTGTTCAAGAGTAACTCTAGGAGCAACCCCTACTGGTTCATAGAAAGAACTCCACACATTTTCACCCAAATGTTCTTCATCGTGCACATTGATGGATCCAAAAACATCATCAAAAGGAATTCTAAGAGCATTGGTAAAATCCATAAGAAGCCTCATACCTCCTAGTCTCAGTCATCCACTCAATTCTCCTATTTTCATGAGATATTTCGAAAGTTGCATAGAATTGTCTAATGACTCCTTCATCCCAATCACATTTGAGATTCATAAATTCATAAAGACCTAGCACTTGAAAGATATAAGCTAACTCAGTCATGCTAGGTTGATTTCGTATACAAGCCCAATCAATCCATTTGTGTTTAAATATTAGCTTATTCACAATATGCCCGAAGAATGCATCTTTTTGTATCATAGTATGAAATTGAGGTAGAGTTGCATCATTATCCAAATCATACTGATAAACATTTCTGGCCCTAGTATATGCAGTTGCAGTCCATGATTTTCTATGACCAGTGTATGCTTAAAAATTAAATTCATGATCTTCATCACTAGCATTTTCAATCAGATCATCATCACCAAAATTACCATCAAAGGACGATGCTTCCTCACCAAATGTGCCTTGAGAAGGCATCCAATCTGATCTCTAATCATCATCATCACAATCCGAGTTCACATGTCTCATTTTTGATTTACTGGCCAACACCTTCTTCCACCTCTTTACAAAGCCACTTCCACCTCCACTGAGCATATAACATGTCACAATGCATTAGATAAAAGAAATTAAATTAAAACATGATAAAACAGAGAGTAATTGGCCATTTATCTTGCTGGCGGTTAGACTGAAACACACCTCACAGTCTGACCGTGAGCGTATGAACAGCCCCCTATTGATGGAAATCAATGAGATTTGAAGTAATTCGTGATTTCAACCAACCAAAACATGAGAATACCACAGAATAGACACTAGCAACATGACTCCTCAAATTTCTCTTCAAATCCATACCTCAAAAGATGAATCCCCATTCTCAAACCCTAGGCACCAAAATCCTTTAAAATCCATGGTGAAATGAGAGGGATTTGAGAAAATACCGAGATGCCATGGGAGAGAAGTCCGAGGTTAGACCGGAGAACCTCGCGGTTAGACCGGGGACCAAGGAATTGGAGTTCTTGAGTTTCTCATGGTGAGAGCTTTTGTGTGGAGAGAGAGAGAGAGAGAGAGAGAGAGAGAGAGAGAGAGAGAGGATGCTCGGTTGGAAAGTATAGAGATGGGGATCGATGAGGATAGGGCTCAGTCAGACTTATCCTGTCGTGGCGGTCAGACTGACGCCATATGCGGTCAGACCGTGATGACTCAAAGAGATTTCTTCTCTAGCGGTCAGACCGACACCACACATGATCAGACCGTGATGACTCAGAGAGTTTTCCTCTCTGGCGGTCAGACCGCTATCACTTGACTTTGCTAAAAAATGAAATTGAGCAGGGAAACAATATTCGATATAGCATATAAACTTAATACATGATATATGTGATAAAATCATATGCAAAAGATATAAACAAGTTCATGAAAGATATAAACTTGAATTTAAATAGCAACAAATTTAAACATTCAAAAGAGAATAAACAAGGACAAAAATAAGCATGTGAGGCATAGTAAACAAGATACATGAACATGTTAATGCCCAAACTTCGTGTGTCCAATGTTTCAAGCAACATTTGAGAAGTCGATGACGTTAAGCTCATTTCGCAATTTGCAAAAATGACTCTCATCTAGAGGTTTGGTAAAGATATTCGCTAATTGGTCTTCGGTCCGAACACTATCAACTAGGATATCGCCTTTGCTAATATGATCTCTGAGAAAATGAAGGTAAATATCTATATGCATGGTTCTAAGTGTTGGACCAGGTTTGTGGTTATTTTCACGACACTCTCATTGTCACACAAAAGAGGCACTATTTTGTAAATAACACCATAATCTAGCAAAGTTTGCCTCATACATAGCAATTGAGCACAATAACTACCTGCGAAAACATATTCCGCTTCGACGGTAGAAAGTGCTACGGAGTTTTGTTTCTTGGATGATCATGAAACTAGAGATCTACCAAGGAATTGGCAACTACCAGAGGTGCTCTTTCTATCAACTTTGCAACCCGCATAATCGAAATTCGAATATCCGATTAGCTCAAACTTAGCACCTTTAGGATACCAAAGCCCTATACTAGGAGAGAATTTTAAGTATCTCAAAATGCGCTTAACGACCATTAAATGGCATTCTTTAGGGGATGCTTGAAACCCTGCACACATGCATACATTAAACATGATATTGGACCTAGATGCTGTAAGATAAATTAAACTACCTATCATTAATCTATAAAGTTTTAAATCTATCGGTTTACATCCATCATCAAGATAAAGATGATCATTTATTGCCATAGGAGTCTTGGTAGACTTCGCATCTTCCATACCAAACTTCTTCAATAAATCCTTCAAATATTTTGACTGACTAATAAAAGTCTCATCTTTGAGTTGCTTGATTTATAGTTTGAGAAAGAAACTCAATTCATCAATCATGGACATTTCTAATTCCCTTGACATCATTTCTCCAAATTCATCACAAAAATCTTTGTTGGTGGATCCAAATATAATGTCATCAAAATAAATTTGACAAACAACAAAATCATTGCCAATAGATTTAGTGAACAAAGTTGTGTCAATTTTCCCAATATTGAAACCCTTTGAAACAAGAAAATTTCTAAGTCTCTCATACCACACACGTGGAGCTTGTTTAAGGCCATAGAGAGATTTAGAGAGTTTATAAACATGATTGGGTTTCTTAAGATCTTCAAAACTGGGAGGTTGTTTAACAAATACAAGTTCACTAATTCTACCATTCAAAAAGTCACTTTTAACATCCATTTGATATAACTTGATATTATGAGATGAAGCAAAAGCAAGTAAAATTCTAATAGCCTCAAGTTTAGCTACGGGAGCAAAAGTTTCTCCGAAATCCAAACCTTCGACTTGAGTGTATCCTTGTGCAACCAATCTTGCTTTGTTTCTCACAATAATTGCATCTTCATCTTGCTTATTCCGAAAAACCCATTAGTGCCAATAACATTATGATCCCTTGGTCTCTCCACTAATTCTCATACATCATTGTAGGTGAAATTATTTAATTCCTCATGCATTGTATTCACCCAATCCGGATCACTTAGAGCTTCTTCTACATGGTTAGGTTCAATAGAGGAAACAAAATAATAGTGTTCACAAAATGAAGCAATGCAAGAACGAGTTTGAATACCCTTACTAAGATCACCAACAATTTGATCAATAGTATGATGAACCCTTGGATGAACTACCGGCTCTTGAGATGGAGTTGATGAAGTGGTAGCTTGTTGTAATTGATAATCCAAGTCTTCCATATTTTGAACTAGAGCTTGATCATTTGTAGTAAAAGAAGATGGAATAGCTTGAATAGGAATAGATGGATCATCCTCTTGTTCATCTTCTTCTTTTGGCTTGACGTCACCAATAGACATATTTTTTATAGCACTTCTCAAACCTTTATTACCTACATCATCCAAATTTTTTCTTGCTCTTCTTGAGAGCCATTAGTTTCATCAAATTCAACATCATGTGTCTCTTCAAATAAATCGGAATTTTGGTTATGGACACGATAAGCTTTACTATTAAAAGAATAACCAAGTAAGAAACCTTCATCACATTTTCTTTGAAATTTTTATAAACAAGTACCTTTCTTTAGAATATAGCACTTGCATCCGAATAACCGAAAATATGAAATATTTGGCTTCCTTCCAATAAGAAGTTCATATGGAGTCTTCTTAAATAACCGGTGATAATATAATCGATTAGATGAATGGCAAGCCGTATTAATAGCTTCGGCCCAAAAATTGTCCGAAACATTATATTCCGAAAGCATTGACCTTGCCATATCAATGAGAGTCCGATTCTTCCTTTTAACTACTCTATTTTGCTCCAGAGTATATTTAGCTGAGAATTCAGGTTTGATACCCTTATCATCACAAAAATCCTTAACCTTTATATTCTTGAATTGGGAGCCATTATCACTTCTCACTTTCTTGACCTTGAACTCAAACTCATTTTCGACCCTTTTTGTAAAACTTTGGAAGATGTTAAACACAATGGACTTATCATGCAAAAAGAATAACCAAGTATATCAAGAGAAGTCATCGACAATGACAAGACAATAGCTATTACCTCCAATACTTACATATATAGTAGGATCAAATAAATACATATGCAATAATTCAAATGGTCTTGAGGTTGACATAGAGCTCTTGTAAGGATGAGAATTTTCCACTTATTTTCTGGCTTGATAAGAGCTACATAGCTTGTTCTTCTCAAATTTCATATCCTTTAAACCAACTACAAGATCATGCTTCAACAAACAGTTTAGTTGATTCATACCAACATGACCAATCCTTTTATACCAAAGCCATTCTTTAGATGTCTTTGTAAACAGACATGTACTAAGACTTGCATCATTTGAAGAGAAATCAACTAAATAAAGATTACCATATCTCAAACCTTTGAAAATGATACTATTATCCTTCATGCTAGATATGATCACATAATTTGGAGAAAAAGTGCATGTAAGATCAAGATCACATAATTGAGCAACAGATAGTAAGTTGAAATTCAAAGATTTAACTAGTAAAATATTTGAGATAGACAAGTCATTTGAGACAGCAATTTTACCTAACCCTTTTACCTTTCCTTTGCTATTATCACCAAATGTAATCGTGTCATACTCCGATCCATCATTGCTCATAGAAGAGAACATCATTTGATTTCCGATCATATATTGAGTGCAATCACTATCTAGCACCTAATGTTCTTCACCGGACTTGTAGTTCACCTACAAACAAAGTTAAGTTCTTTTAGGTACCCAAACTTGTTTGGGTCCTTAGATGTTAGTCACCAAGGCTTTAGGCACCCAATGGTATTCTTTTTAGCACCAATTATAGGAGTGCTAATAAATCTAGCTTTGAATATGCCATTAGAACATCTTTTAAGAACATAGCATGAGTCAAAAGAAGCATATGAATTATCCTTAACATTTTTGCACTATTTTTCAACATGCCCGATTTTCTTGCACTTCATGCAATAACCGCTAACTTTCATAAAAATAGTTTTATGATGTATAAATGCTTTCTTACCCTTCTTGGGAATATACCCAAGGCCTTCCTTCTTGATAGAGAACCTTTAACTATCCAAAACTTGTCTAATTTTGGATTCTCCAATATAACATCTTGCAAGATCATGAGTTAGCTTTTCAACCATTTCTTTCAACATAATATTCTCATCAATAATCAAAGCATCATTGCAAGATATGACTTTAGGAAAGGTAAGTAAATCATCATGCATGGTAGACGAACTCATACAAGACAAAGTTAATGCATCATCAAGAATATTATAAGATGTGCTCATATCTACTTTTATTTTGTTGGTTTCATGAACAATAAGAGAGTCATGAGCTTTCTTAAGCAACTCATGAGTTTCTTTTAGACCCTCATGAGTCCTCTTTATCTCCTCATAGGATTCTTTAAGAGAGGTGTGCCTTTTCTTCAATTCCTTAAACTTAGCTTTTTCTTTGCCCATGAAATCATCAAAACCATTTAGAAGCTCAACAAGATCATCATATGAATATTCATCTTCATCATTTAATACCTTTGAATCACCTTTTTCCATGAGGCAATGTGGAGTGGAGAAGAGCAAAGGTGCTTCCTTGATGGCAACACCGGCAAGACCCTATTGAGATGGCTTCTCATCTTCGGAGTCGGAACTTGAGCTTGCATCCGAGTCCCACTCAACATAGCAAGCTTGGTCATCTTTCTTCTTTTTATAGTATTTTTTAATACCTTCTTGCCATCACCTTTCTTCTTCTTCTTGGAATGCTTTTCTTCCTTGTTCTTGCAATTTGTGGCAATGTGACCCTTTTTGCCACATTCAAAGTATCTTCTTTTTTTGAAGGGATTCCCTTTGGATGATTGTCCTCTTTTGTTAAATCTACCTTGATATTTCTTCTACTTCATGAATCTCTTGAATCTTCTCACAAAGAGAGCTATTTCTTCATCACTTTCATCATCATCATCGCTCTCTTCGTGATCATTCTTGTCTTTTGATGCTTGAACCTTGAATGTGACATTCTTCTTCTTGGCATCAATAGCATCATCAGGAAGATCCTCTTGAGGCTTCTTGAAGATATCATGAGTGAGAATTTCACTCAAGATTTGCATTGGAGTCGTCTCCTTCAAGTTGGACCTCACAAGCAAAGTAACAATTGTATCATATTTGTTAGGCAAAGCTCTAAGAAATGTGTGAGAGAAATCAACATCGAAAATATCCATGCCAAGCCCCTTGAGCTCGTTTATTATGTTATTTAAACGATTGAACATTTCTTCAATGCTCTCGTTTTTCAACATAGTAAATTTCTCAAGTTGCCCTTTATAAACAAATTTTTTTGCATCCTTAACTATGGTTGTGCCCTCATGAATCTCTTTAATCCTTTCCCAAATTTCATGAGCGAACTCAAGCTTACAAATACGATTAAACTCATTAAGATCTAAAGCACTATAAAGAACATTCATAGCTTGAGCATTTGTAGGAGTATTCTCCCTATCTTCATCGGTAGGATTAGTGGGATCAATAATTGTATAATCTTTGTCCACTATATCCCATAATTTACCACCCATCGCCTTAAGACAGATGGTCATTCTAGCGTTCTAATAGGCGTAGTTTGACCCCTCAAAGAACGGAGGCTTCCTCACATTGACATGAGCGTCACTAGCCATAATCCTACTCCCGGATGGTTAAATCCACGATAAAAATGAGTCCTAGGCTTTGATACCAATTGTAGGATCAAGGATACCGACTAGAAGGGGGTGAATAGGCGGTTTTAAAACTAATTGTCACGTGATCAAGAAAACTTGCGAAATTAAACCTATGATCACTATAGCAATAAAAAGGGACAACTAAGAGCTATGTCGAAGGTTTGCTAACTAGGGTGACATGCAACAACTTAACGTCTGGGAATATAAATTGCTTGAAGTAAATTACATGAAAGATAAATAGCTCAACAATAAAGTAAATGCTCAAGGAAATACAAAGGATTTTTCCCGTGGTATCGATAATTTGCCGATCACCCCTAATCCACGTTAAGATGAGTTCAAGATACAATCCGCTTCTCTATCAAGTATTCAATTCTCCAAAGAGAAAGGACTCACACCGAGCAACTTGATCTTAAGCCAGAATTGACAAGAGCTACTCAAACCTCGATTCCACTAGCGATGCACTTCGCCGCTCCGGCAAGGCGTGCTCAAGCCTCTCACAATCACCACCGCGACTCCTTCACAATCTCCTCGAAGGGCTCGACGGTGCCACAACCTCCAAGCAGTTTAAGAGGCAGAAACCTCCAAAAGTATAAAGGCCGATGCCACTTGCTTGAACAATCACTAGTGCCTAATTGCTCAAACTCTTGAAATTATGCACTAGATGCTCTCAAACCTCTCAAAGATGCAACACTAAATCAAGAGAGAGAGAGGAGGAAGTCAAGAGCTCCAAGTATGTGTATTGAATGACTAGAGTGCAAGAGAGAGCTCACAAGGACCAGCTAACCTCATATTTATAGCCTTCCCATTAAATTCGACCGTTACTGTGGTTCTGACACGCGAGCGACTCTGGCAGTCTGATCGTAGGCAACCTGCCGGTCAGACCGCCATCTTTCCAACGGCTACTTTGACTTTGGAAACAGGTGGGCGGCCGAACCGCAGACCCTTTCGGTCAGACCATCACAACCCAAGAGTTTTTGCGCCAGGGCGGTTAGACTGAGCTACTCGGCCAGTCAGACCGCCGAGCTGGAACTGCTATCATCGCTATACAGCGGTCAGATCGGCCTGAGGCTCGGTCCTATCGCCACCCTGAGATACAGCGGTCAGACTGCCTACAGGCCCGGTCATACTGCTAACATCTAGAGACATTCAGGCAGCCTTTTCATGGGGTTCTCACAAGCTAAGAGTTTTTTATCTCTATATGAATGCAAATTTGAGCAAATTGGCACTATAGAGACCTCAAGTAAACATACACCAACCCCTCTTTATAGTACGGCATTTATCCTATCAATCCGGTCATTTTCTTCTCTAGACACCTTTGACCGGTAAAAATAAAATGCCATACGAAAATACTTTTGCTTTGAGCTAGCCTTTTTATGCCTTCCACTCATGCACTATTCTAGCTCCACAACATCTTCTTGACTAACCTTTTTACAACTCAATTAACTAAGTTAGTCCACAAAAATATATTTTCATTAATTATCAAAACATAATTTAGGGGCCTACATGCTTTCAGGTTCGTAACTAGTTTCATGGAGGAACTGAGATTCTAGTGATTAAGGATGTCATACAGGACGTTCAGGCTAGAGAACAGTGTACGTAAAAGTAAGGTTATAGGTGTGAGACTAGATGTGTTACAGAGAAGGGCAGACGTATGCGAGGTCGTGGGCAACCAGATGATGTGCTTGAGTGATGGAGTCGCTCGAGTACATGGTGAGGTCGGCTGCGGTCTGATTGGTTGGAGAGTACAGTCTTATGAGAAATCGAGTGCTAGTTAGAGTCGGACTTGCGCACGAGTTGGATTCAGTTATGGGTGGTCATGTTTTGGTATGGTTTGTGTCTAGGTAGGATATGACCAAGATTGTTTCCAAACCAAGGACAGTTTGGAGGGCTATATATTGAGAGAGTCTCGATCAGGGCAAGTGTGCTAAGAACGAGATCAGATTTAGACTTTTGATTTAGATAATAGATCTGTCTAGGTTTTGAGATTTCGTAAAAATGTTTGTTGGATGCTTTAGAGAGACATCTTGTAAACTCATTAGTTTAATGAAGAATCAAGTTTTGTAAGTTGATGAGTTGTTGATTTGATATTTTCTCTATGTTCTATAATTTGCATGCATGGTTTTGGTTATAGATTGATTTCATGTTTTAATGAGTTTCATCTTGGTTAATTAATTCAAACTTTGCTAGAATATCTAATGTTTGATCCGAGAAAATTTCTAGTGGCTTTCTTTGATCTCGAGTAGCTTTTGTTTGTTATATGTTAGGTTTTGATATACTCAATTATGTGTAGTACAGTCAACTTCGACTAGGTATAATTCTTAGTCCAAATATCCGATTGACTTGGTTTTTGTTAAATTAGTTTTGTATTTAAATCTAGTTTTTACTGACCAAATTTGAGGGAAATCATACTTACGGATCTTACTCTACATCATTTATACTTGAATATGTACAATCCGTCTCGAGTGGAATACCGAGTTTAAATCGTTTTTCGATTTAGGTGAGTTAATCTTTGAATTTAGTTTTCGTAATCATTCATCCTCCTCTCATTGTCTTATCGATCCTACAGTTGACCATAAATAGCTTCAAAAATATTCAATTTGGAAACATAAAAATCGCATATGTAGAATTGTCTTGAAAAATGCTTTTATAATATTATTTTTATTAGATATTATAAATATATTATAATATAAAATAATGTTTAAAGTTGCACATCGAAAACTATGAAAAATAAAAAATGATAAGTATTTATGACAGGAGGGAGTAACTAAATTTAACTACTGACAAGCAGAATATACAAATTTATGATTCCTCTAGAGGCACATGCTATTGCATCTATTTCTCAAGACCGATATCTCTATCATTTTTTTATCAATATTCTTAGTAAGAGCTGAGAGCTAAACTTTGTTGATTTTATTGTAACATTGCGGCATGATAAGATGATTTTTTCCAGTTCTGGCCATAACCCATACCAATTCAATATTTCAGCTTATTTTGATTAGTGAACAAAGCATTGAATACTAATTTTAGAAGAACATAACTAGCAGATTTTTTAAAACCCTCACTCTTCTTATTAAAGTAAAATATAAATAATTCTCTATTATTCTCATTTTTGGGGAGCTGGAGGAATTTTGTTTTCCTCTTTGTCCAGTTGTACTATCTCCAAACAAATTAACATAACATATGAACTTCTCTTAGAGGAAAATCTGAAAAATATTTTGTTCAGTTGTACTACCTGGGCTTAAGACTACTGGGATTGGATAGAGGTGAGTAGAAATACCACTAAAAGATCTTAGTGCATTTGCAGCTTGTACGTTACTAGCTTAAGTAATCTCCGGCCAGAACTATCATTACTTGATTACTAACTTAATTAAGTAGTTATCTCTTCCACAATACGAACGCATTCTAGTCTCAGACCCTTTTTGATAGATTTTTTTCAGTTTTTTTTAAAATCAAAAGCTATTTAATAGGTTGACTTTTGGCTTCAATTTTTTGACTTTGGCTAGATGAGGAAATAATTATGATCGAAATGAATTAGAAACTTATAAACAAGTTGAGAGAAGTTTTTTAACTTTTTAGTATACTAAGAATTAAAGTTTTATTATAAAAATCAATAATTAAGGTCCAACAGCCACAAACACTTTATCCATCAGTCAAAGAAGACGGAAAGGGCAGCCACAAACAAGAAGTTCACATCGGTGTGGGAACCATTTTCGCCGTCGCAGTGGCACGGCGACAGAGGCAAAGGGCGATGCACCGTGGAAGCTTAGTTTTCCTAGTTATCCTTGCTGTTCCCGGCGCGCTCGCTATATGTATATTATATATCATTGCTCGATTGGACCACTGCTCAGCACATAAAAAAGGTACGAAGCACCGAAATATTCGGAGCTCAGTTGCCTTTCCTAAATGCAGCTAGGTTACCTAGCTCTGTGCCTTGCAGGAGAGGTATCATTTGTGACATTCGTTCGAGTTCAACGCTAATCTGTTGATTTTACAATAATTTTTAATTTTTTAGTATATAGCTTGTTAAAGAAACGTCTCTCAGTTGAGCTTCTTAGCTTTAGTTTATTTTTCTCTGAAGTAGTTTTCTGACTTCTTCAGAGACCATATCTCTATAACCTTATTTGTTCTGACTTCTAGTAGTAGCAGAAACAAAATCAGAAGTAGGAAATAAATATAATCTATGTTTCACTAGCACTTCCTTAGCTAATTTGGTCACGTGCTCACATCATTTTTTTTCTCGATCACTGGGAGAACCGGAGAAGACGTTCTCGGACTTTGTTTTTCTTGTTAACTAGCAGAAGTGAATTTAACGGTATAGCAGGAGGCTCGAGCCCCACTATTCATTGCGCCATGAAGCCCCTTCAACCTTTATTTTTTGCAAGAGAATGAGAAGAGAAAGGAGATGATGTGGAGAATAAATAGGAGAAAGAAGAAGAGAGCGGTTGAAGAAGGAAATAAGTCTCTCTTAGGTTGTTTATTGGCTCTGTCACTGTTAACTACTATGTTTCTTTCTCTTTTGAGTTATTCTATGGATTATTCGTGTAAGATCTCTGATCTTTTTACAAAACTATAAAAATTGAGTCGTTTATTATAGACTCGTTCAGAATGATTTTTCTCTATTTTATAGTACATAATCTATTAAAAGTAGAACATGCTCTAATGGTATCTTTACCGATAAAAAAGATTGCAATCAGGTTGATAATAATGGAGTGCCGTTAGACGGATCATCATCATCTAATCTTTTGCATAATCTGATGGGTGCACAAGAGCGTTTTCACTTAGCAGTTACCGCCAATTAAGTCTCGTCAAGGTCGTCGCCTCGCCGATCCGACCACACCACCACTGGCGCTACCACCGTACCCAGATATGATCACACCCAATCCACAACGCTCACTGTCTGCTGGTCCCCCTGGCTCGTCTTGTCGGCACCTCCACGGATAGAGCTCGATCGACGACTTTTCTCCCGGCCAGGCGACGTCACCCCTGTGACGTCGAGCGCGGGGTCACGGCCACCGCTTGATTACTTCACCTTCGCCTCCCCACTAGAAACTCGCAAGTTCTTTGTTCTCGTCTGGGTCCCTGGAACGGCCAAGAGGGGATTAGAGAACGCGCGAAATTTCCCGAGAAGGAGAGCACGGCTGTGGCAGTTACTATTTCCTCTCTGATTCGCTTTGCTCTGCGATGAAATCTGTGAAGTTTCAGCTGCTTGGAGCTTAATTTCGAGCGGAAAATCCCCGAGTTCTTGCTGGGAGAGTTTGCTATTCTTTCCTCCTTTCTTCTAGGTTCCTGAAAATTTCCTGCTTGGCTTGGTTTATTAGCATTTCTTTTGTTTCCCTTGGCGAATTCGCCGTTTTTAGACTTGCATGCCTCACAAAGTCCCAATCTTGCAAGCACTTGATATACCAGAAAGCCATAAAATCCTCGTGCAAAAGGCTTGAACCTTTGGAGCATGCGGGAAAGCTTCGATCTTTGAGGGCCTCCCAAAGCTCGGATTTTTCCTTGCACCGTAGCTTGAATCACGGACCAGATGAAAGCTTCTAGAACCTTCTAATAGTCCTCCTAGTCCTCGATGGAAACATCCACCATAAGCTTCTCTTCCCCGTCGCCCCCGTCCCCGCCGCTGCGGGCCACGCCGGCTGAGCTCGAAGCCGTCCAACTCCGCCGCCTCAGCGACAACCTTGAGCGCCTCCTCGACCCGGCCTTCCTCAACTGCGCGGACGCCGAGATCGCCCTCGCCGCACCAGGGGGCGGCGACTCCGTCGGCATCCACCGCTGCATCCTCGCCGCCAGGAGCCCCTTCTTCCACGACCACTTCTCCTCCCTCCCCGCCGCCACCAACAGCGAGAAGCCGCGACTGCAGCTCGCCGAGCTGGTCCCCGGCGGCCGCCACATCGGCCGCGACGCCCTCGTGGCCGTCCTTGGGTACCTGTACACGGGGCGCCTCAAGCTGCCGCCGCAGGAGGCGGCCGTCTGCGTGGACGAGGGGTGCAGGCACGAGGCGTGCCGGCCGGCGATAGACTTCGTCGTCGAGTCCACGTACGCCGCCTCCGGCTTCCATATCTCCGAGCTCGTCTCGATGTACCAGGTAATGGCCAAAGATGCAGAAAAATGTATAACTAGACACTGCATTGGTTCAATGATGTTCGAGCATTCATTGCTTGCAATAGCTCAATAGCTCATAATTTTTGGTTGAAATGAAGATTGCAGCTCTAACCATGGATTCCTATCTTGCAGCGACGCTTGTCCGGCTTTCTCAGCATAGCTCTGGATGAGGATGTAGTGCCAATTGTTCGTGTTGCTTCCACCTGCCAGCTTCAGGACCTGCTCAACCAGTGCATTCAAAGGGTTGCAGTCTCAACTCTGGACGGCCGGTACCTCGAGAAGGAGCTTCCAGGTGACGCATACCTCAAGGTCAAGGGAATTCGCCCGAGCACATTTCCTAATGAATCAGACTGTGTCATTGTGGACCCTGAGCATGAGAAGAGGATAAGGAACATCCTCAAGGCCTTGGATTCTGATGATGTTGACCTTGTTGGCATGCTTCTGAATGAGTCTGCAGTCACCTTGGATGATGCATTCGCCATACACTATGCTGCAGCCTACTGTGAACCCAAGGTGTTGGCAGAATTGCTGAAACTTGACTCGGCCAATGTGAATCTGAAGAATAACAGTGGATATACACCGCTCCATATGGCTTGCATGAGGCGAGAACCGGACATCATTCTTTCACTCGTGGAAAGGGGAGCATCTGTGCTGGAAAGGACACAGGATGGACGCGATGCGCTTACTATCTGCAAGAGGTTAACAAGAGAAAAAGATTGCAACAGGAAGTTGGAGAAGTACGAGGAAAGAAGCAAGGCTTACTTGTGTATTGACATATTGGAGCGAGAACTTAAGAGGAAGTCCTTCATCTTGGACCCTATCTCTATAGATGAGTCTATTGCCACACCTTTGTTGGTTGATAATTTTCACATGAGGCTCATAAACTTGGAAAACAGAGGTTTGCTTATACTCCCTCTGGTCTAAATTACTTAATGATTTAGGCCCGTGCACATAGAACAAGGAGGGAATCAATACTTTTTATTTTGACATAGTTTGCCCTTTTTTCCCACCAAAAAAAAAATAGTTTACCTTTTTTTATTACTCACCCATCTCTCCAACACCACTAACAAGCAATCCATAGGGGAATTCGGAGGAAAATAGGGCATCAGAAATGATTTTAAGGTTGTGCCACTGATGCTTTGGTAGATGTTGTTTTGAGATGTTGGCGCTTTTGCCTTCTGTTAGGTTGAGAAGCATATGGTCTGCCTGGCTTAGTTTGTTGTGACATTCACACTAGGCTCTGTTTGCAGAAATTCCAGACCATGTGCACTAAAAAGCAATAGTTGAATATTTTTTCCCGTTTAGAAAAATGGAAATTGAATATGCTCTTATACTTGACATGGTATGTAACACAAAAGGAGGAACCCTAATGCTGCTAGAAGTGTTGCTGGGCGTGTACTACTGTTTTGCCCCTTTCCAGATTGAAACTAAAACATATTATTCTGAGAACCGTTGCTGATGTCTGCATTCATATGTCTATGCAGTTGCCTTTGCAAGAATATTCTTCCCTTCTGAAGCCAAGCTTGTCATGCGCATAGCACAAGCTGATTCAACTGAAGAGTTTGCTGGTATCACAAATTTCAGTACACTGAAGGAGGTTGATCTAAATGAGACCCCCACAATGCAAAACAGGAGGTTACGTGAACGCCTTGATGCCTTAACAAAGACAGGTGCCATCAATAGCTATATATATGACTCATTTGTAAAATGATTGCGAATATGTACTACTAAATTCTTCAATAGTTAATCTTTCAGAGTACTTGGTGCAGTATACTATCATTGTTGAATGAGCTGTTTCTTATTTCTGCAGTTGAACTAGGGAGACGATACTTCCCACATTGTTCAGATGTTCTTGATAAGTTCCTCAATGAAGAATCTACCGACTTGATCTTCCTTGAAACTGGCACTCCAGAGGACCAGCGAGTCAAGAGGAAGCGCTTTTCTGAACTCAAAGAGGACGTGCGCAAGGCCTTTACAAAAGATAAGGCGGCTGTTGCTGCCATAGCTTCCTCAGCATCCTCATCTTCGTCTCCAAGGTATGAAGGAAGGGGTAAACAATCCTACAGAAAACTGAAGCCATCACGGTGATATCAGTAGTGTAAGTTCAACCTGTTCATCACAAATGATTTCCAGAAAGACAGGGAAGGAAGGCTTGTAGGTTGTTTTGACAACATGAAGTGTGGTAAAGCAATTTGGTCCTACTTGAAAAGCATTTCTTGTAGTTGATGTGCTCTGACATATATATGATCCTGTTCCAGTAGATAATTTCTAAGTGCTGATTGTCAATTTTCCAGTCACTCTAGCTGTTTTGCATGTTAAAATTGCTTTTGGATGGGAAATGGAAAATTGGAGTTAGAAGATGTAGGTCCTTACAGAAAATAGTTTTACCCTTGTTTGTATGTAAGAAACATAGTCCTCGTAGAAAAATGTTGATATAGGAAACACAAGATTATCATAGAAGAATTTGACAAACGTGTGGTTCAGTGGTTGAACTTGGAAGGATTGTTCTGTCAGTTAGCAGAAGGGTGGTTTCACTAGTTGTTTCTTTTTACAGCACATGCAAAATTATCCGGTTACTACTTTGAAGGAATTTTGCAGTTACATTCTCGCTTTTTTGGCTTTATGATGATGCCATTGAAAGTAGGATTCGTCCGTTTCAGCTGTGATTGCAAAATACTGAAAAGGGTAGCCTACCGACTGTGGGCCGAAACCAACTTTTGCTGGTGAGTGCTTGGATGCTCTCTCAGAGAAAAGGAAAAAAGCACAATCATCAAGCAAATACAGAGTCTGGATTGCAACCGCCTGCTCGGCACCACCTGCTCCTTGACCACTACACCACGCTGCTGGATATTTATGCCGTTTAGTTCATCTTTTGTTGAGTTATATACAAGCTAACGAGAAAAGATGAGCAATATGCTTCAGCAATCTGAGCAAGGAAGCATTACTTATCTTATGCGACACACATGGAACTGTTTAGAGGTGCAAATTAATTAATCTAAGTATATCTACCGATTCTTTTAGTTTAACCAATACCACTAGTTTTTTTTAAAAATGCTCAATTTTTTTTAAATATTATTAGTTAAACTAAAGATGATCAATGAATATCCTTAAATTAATTAATTTGCACCACTGGAACTGTTCCACTCCAATGATTTTCCTTCTGAAAATAGGATTGTGTTCTCTCGTCAATGCATGCCATGCCTTATCACTTCCCCCTTATTTCTGCACCCCATCTCTGTGAACGTGTGCTGTTACTCCGTTGCTCCCCGGCATGTTCGCTGACCAGCCGGCCAGGTCGATCGCTGCCTCCAAGATTTATGCGCGTACGTGCACGCAGTGTCTTCCCCGGTTTACGCTAGGATCCGGTGTCAGGGGCGCAGACACGAGAGAACACTAAAATATGAGAGTATTAACAATACTTAATGTCAAAACACTATAGTATTAAGATCTTATCTCTCGCTTTACGATCTAGTAGTGTATAATAATTTAAAATCATTTGACTTCACTCTCTGGTGAAGTGAGGAGATCCCATTCATTCAGTTTATGGTATTGGCGAGGGACAGTACCTCAGTGTGTCTGCAGTTGTAGATGTCCAGCCAAGTACCAGCTTCGAGTATGGATGAAAACGAATAGGATAAATCCAACTGTTTTTTATATATTTTTCTACTGTTTTTAGATTTTTTTTGTTTTATCTAGAAACTGGACGAAAACAAAAATATTAATTCGAAAGCGGGACAAAACCAGTTTAGAAATTGTTTTTAGCCTGTTTAGCCACCCGATTCCCCTCGCCTCCCCCTCTCTCTTTGCTCTCCGATTCGAATCCGTGGCCATGGGCGGTTGGGGGAGTGGAATCGCTGCCTGTCTCGTCCCCTTCCCTCCCACGCAGCAACACAAACTCTCCCGCCGGCGAGGCCAGATGGCGTCGCCCGCCGTGGTGGCGCGGCTGCGGGACCTGGCGCCGGCGCCCGAGGCAGAGCTCTCCGCCGCCGGCGTGGACGTGCTCGCCGAGTGCTGCACGGGCCTCCTCCGCCCCGGCGGCGCGGACGCCGAGGCCGCACGCGCCGTTGGCGGAGGGGACGCGATGCAGCGCCACGCCGACGGGCTTACGCCGCTGGTCGTGGGGCAGTGACCTGGCCGCGCGGGACGCCGCCAGGAGCTTCCTCGTGCTGCTATCGTGGCTTTCGATTTTGTTCACTCTTAGGCCCTGTTTGTTTCAGCTTCGGATTCTGGCTTTCAGCTTTTATAATCCGAAGCTGAAACAAACAGGCAGCTTTTGGTTATAGCTTTTTAAAATCTGCTGGTTGTATTGTGAGAATCTGATAAGCTGGTTTTCCTCAGCTTTTGATAAATTGTGAAAGTCCATTTTACTAAACTGTCCATTAAATTTTTTTAGAATCTACAGTCTAAAAACTTTTCACAATCCAGCTTTTTACAATCCAGCTTTTAACAATCCAGCTTTTATAAACTGCTTTTCAGAATCTCTAGCTGAAACAAACAGGACAATTTAGTAAAATAGACTTTCACAATCTATCAAAAGTAACCGGACGAAGTTGTTTCCATATTAAGTTTAATTGATAAACTGATCAGTCTTTCTATTATTTTTCATAAACTTATGTTTTTAAGTGAGCTTGTTTTGTACGTGGGACTGTTATATACTTATGTATATATCATTATTATGTTCATGTATGGATTTATGTTACCGTTATTTTTATTTTAATACTTTAAATTATGGACTCACGGTTTCGAGGTTCGCTCTCTCTGATTTTAATCATCGGTTTTCGTTGGATGTTGATATATTTCTGTTCGGATTGGTTTGTATAACCAACATTCCAGGTTTGTTTTCGATTCTAGCTTCCTTATTTTTATTTTCATCCAGTTAAAAAAATATAAAAATAAAAGCAGTTAAAGTTCTCTACCCTCCCCGTCCGTTTTATCCTGCCTCCGAACACGATAGGAACGGCTGCCCGTTTCGCACGAGCACTTGGCGCCCACTAACTTAGCCTCCACGTGGGGTAGGGCTGGAGTCCTAGGCCATCACATGCTCGCTGGTTCCCGCAGAAGATAATATATTTGATGTTGATAATTTACTGGTGCCTGTCTTTCTGGGCTTAGGTGTAGAATTGGAATCTAGAGTAGCTATTTTATTTTTAAAAGGAAAAAAAGTCTAAATAACTCTAAATATTCTCAGTGTTCGGATAACCTCTGAACTTTAAAACTATTTATTTAACCTTCAAACTTTAAATACCGAATCATATAATCTCTAGAGTAGTTTTTCTCTATGGTTTTGCTAACGTGGCTACAGTTTTATTGACATAATTGCTCACGATATCATTTATGCTGATATAGTAGTGCACACGTGCTAAGCAGACTCATATGTCATATTTTTCTCGCTCACCTCTCTCTAATCGGCTTCTCTCTCCCTTCGATCTGACTCTCTCTGCCTTCCCTCCCTCCGATCAGCTTCTCTCTACCTTTCTCTCCCTCTCGCTAGCCTCTCTCGGGTCAGACGACTTATGCCATATACGATGAGCTTCGTTAGTGTTCAAGCTAACTTGGTACTTCAAAACACGAGAGAGATAAGGTAGTAGCCACGTAGCAGAAACATGTGATATGGCAGTCACGTTATAAAAATTGTTGTTGCAAACCACTCCAGAGTATATATGATCTGATATTTAAAGTTCAGAGGATTAAATAAATGGTTTAAAGGTCGGGAGGTTATCCAAATATTAGAAATAGTTTAGGAAAGTAATTTAGACTTTTAAAAAAAAAACATGTTTGATGAAGCTACTGGAGCAAATAAAAGCTTCAAATTCCTTTTCTACGAAGAGAATTATGAGGTTACAGTTTAAAAACGAGCAAAATTTACAAACTTATAACTATTTGTATCTAACTATCACGAAACTATAACTTCTACAACGAGTTTTACAAAACTACAAGTATTTATGTCCCTATAATACAAAACTACATTTTTTTAAACTTGTTCTAAAAATTGTAGTTTTACGATAGTTAGATATAAATAGTTGTAGTTATATAAAATTTACTCGTTAAAAATATATCAATATTGTGTTGAATCTAGTACTCAATAAGCAGCAACACTAAACGAACTTCAAAGTGCAGGATGCATGCTCCACAACCTTGAGTCAGATTTCAACCACCTAGCACTAAATAAAGCGAAGAAAAAAAGTGGTAAAAAGGCTCCACCGACACCGACATTACGCAGCACCGCTGCATCACGCGAGCTTTTCAGTTGAGTCGAGCTCATATATATATACGCACGTGTATCTTCGGTCCACGAATTTTATGCGGGGGAAGAGAAAGAAAGCTGAGGAGGTCGGCCGTCGGCGTCGTCCGCGAAAAGGGAGCAAGGGACGTGCTGCCGTCGCGAACACGTAACCTGACCTGACGACCTGATCGCAATCTCATCCACCAGATTGGCTTGTGTTTGGAGCATGCTCCGGCTTGCGATCCACACAACAGGAGCGGTCCCGGGCTTGACAATGAACCGAGGGAAGAGCCAACGTTCGATTTTGGGACCATCGAATCGAGTGATTCAACGGCCCACCCGCTCCTTCTTCCTCTCGTCCGCTGTCGCTGCTTCTTCTTGATCCTTATTAAGCCATCTGTTGATTAGCCCGGCATAAATTAGGTTTTGTAAACACTTAAAGTCTTATTGACTTCGCCGAGTTATAGATCTAACATGTATCTTAAATGTACGTTGACATGAGCTGTATAGATGTGGTGTGCATTATTGAGGCTTAAAAAACAACACAGCTGCTACGGATCGATATGTGAAATGACATTTCTGCCATCACCAGACTTTTGGGTTTGCCCAGAGCAATGATTAGCATTCTCAACAAACAAGCTCTCATGTCAAAGAGAAAAAAACATCTCTTACTAGTCGCTTAACTACATAATGCTAGTGTGTTAATTAAGGCGCAAAATTTAATCAAAAGGGTAGCTGCAAATGCGGCAACCGCAAAAGGCTCGGACGGATGGTGGCACTGCGCAGCTACCTGTCGTCTCCCCCCTTGGTCTTCCTGCTCGCCGCCAACACCTAGAGCACAGCGAGCGCACCAAGAAATGGAGCTCAGCCTCCTCCTCCCCGCCTCCCCAGTTCCTGCTCTGCGCGCATAGCCGTGCCGCGCCTCCTCTCCCGCACGTTCCACTCCCCGCGCGAGGTACTACCCCTGCCCTGCCGGCCCCTGCCTCGGATCGTTCTAACCGGATCTTGGGGTTTCTTGGTTTCCTGCGATTTGGAGGGATTCGTTGTTCTTGGGGTCTCATCGTCGGTGGCATTCCTTAGTGAAATACCAAGTATGTGTGTTTTGACCATTTGGTGGCAATTTAAGTACATTGCCTTTGCGGCGCTCGTGGTCTCAGTTTGATGTTGCTGCGCACGGAGATCTGCCTGTGTCATCGACACCGAGCCGGCCTGATGATGCCTTGTAGCATCTGTATCTGTGCCATGAGTTGCTTAGAGTTTGTCGGTGTGATCATTGATAGGGATTGCTTAATGCTGTGTATTTGGTTCTTGTACCTTTTGATAGCCATCGATTTTTTGCGGGTGCTGGACCAGCTTCGTACCTGTGTGGAAATGCTGTTGAGAATAGGTTTGGTCTGATCAATGAGAATGACAAATCTTGTTGCTAGGGAAATCTTTAGATGTTTGAGAGCACCACAAATATCCAATTTTGCTATGTTCTTTGGATGTAGGTTCATCTTAGTATTCATCTTGTGATGCAGGTACTATTTGAGCCGCGAAGATGGCGATGACGGCTTACAAGTATCAAGCTCAGGCGTTGATGAGGGACTACTTGCTAGCTGATCCACTCGTTCCGTACACCTCGGTGCTCATTGGCATTGTCCTCTGCAAGATGGTAAGTTGATTTATCCTTCCGACCTCCAAGTTATGAACTTATGGTTCACGGTTGCACTGGATAATCAACTTAATGCTTGTAAGCAGCGATCCATGCTGGCTTACTCTATTATAGAAGAATGACTACCTTCTGAAAGGTTAGTTACACCAATACGAGAAATGATTTTTGACTACTAAACCCAAATGAATAACACCGGCATGTCCAGAACGGTGTGAGAGGCTAACTACCACAAATAGGACGAAAAGCGCCTATAATTTATTAGCGCTTCCTTCTTTTAAATCCTTGACCATTGGTAACAATTGCTAACATTGCTGACAACCTCGAAACCTTTTAGTTCAGTTATTGTACCGTTAAAATTTTTGTGCTAATTGTAAGTCCTTAATCAGCAATGTTGAGTTGTTGACTGAACACATTGATTTTCCCCTTCCTTGAAACTTCTTCAGAGGTTGTAGCAATTTATCCTTGGACTAATTTTAAACAAGTGGGTGATTTAAATCGGGCCTAAAGATAAGCAGCACTGAGTCCACATACCCTCCATCTCATGTGATTTTTGGTTGCATGTCAACTCAGCTTGTGTGACTTAAGGATATAGAACATGACCAAAACAATTGTATCTAGTGTGAGTTATAACCATTATCCGAATTTTTCCATCCTTCAGCACCAACAAAACAACCTTCTAGAGGTACTTCTGTATGCGACAGAATATATGTCATCATATAGCTGGCTGCTGGCCTTCACATTTTTGGACCTGTGTCAACAACTTTTTGCGTCACATAAGTCAGGTCTTAGTTATTCATCAGCATGCTTCTAGTTTCTTCTTTTGACAAACAGCATGTTTTCTCCTTTAGGCTTATGATTTTACACGGCTATTAAGCTCCTTTTACTTCAAGGGCTATTCTTCATTAACAAAAATACAGCGCATCGAATGGAACAACAGGTCAGTCTTGTGTCAGAGCTAATATATCTATTTTGCTTATGTTTTTCAGAAATTTTATACTAACAACAAATTATACTTGTTTCAGGGGTATGTCCAGTGCGCATGCAATCTTTATCATGTCTGTATCATTATATCTTGTCGCATCGACTGATCTTTTTTCTGACCACCTTAAGGGACCTATTACATTCCGTAATTCAATCATCTCCACTTTTGCATTAGGGGTATTAAATACCATTTATTATGAATAAAGTGGCATTTTTTATTCTTTCTATGACACACTTATGTTTCATCTTCCGATTGACATAGCTGTGTCCTGGCTGTATTGCTTGACAGGTTTCTGTTGGTTACTTCATCACTGATCTTGCAATGATCTTCTGGCTGTACCCTTCCCTTGGTGGAATGGAATATGTAGGTGCCAACTTAAACATTAAACATATATGCACTAGAAAAAATATTAATAAATTAGATTTAACATAACCATTTTTTTTGGAATAAGGTCACATGCCATCAGTTCGGTAACACATTAGATAGTTTTCAGGTGGTGCCTGGGTAGCATTTCTTATGGTTGTGTTGCCATTTCAGGTCCTCCATCATACACTTTCTCTAGTTGCAATAGCTTACACAATGTTGTCTGGGGAAGGGCAGTTTTACACATACATGGTTCTTATTTCAGAGACAACCACCCCTGAAATCAACTTGAGATGGTGAGCAATTGAGTAGTTTCTATTTATTCGTTGAAGTTATTTCGTGATTGTTAATACTATTTGATAGTAATGTACTGTTGTTCTGCTGCTTTTTCAAGGTTTCTTGACACTGCTGGACTGAAAAAATCAAGCGCTTACTTGGTTAATGGCATTCTGATGTTTGTTGTGTGGCTGGTGAGTGAAATTTTAGTACATTTAGTGTTTCTTAAATTAAGAAACAGTACTTATTTCCACTTTTCAGTGTTCTCAATTTTCTGTTGGAAAGAGAATGCAAACTTCAGCATGAAGCTTCCATTTGGAAAAAGCTGAAATTTGAAGTAAAAGGACACTTGATAAAGTAATCATATGAATTAAATAAATGTGAAAAAAAGAGAGTGCATGAGTTGTGAATAACTGCACCCACATAATTGCATTTTTTAAATACCTTTTTCCCCCTGAAACTTCATTATTGGCGTGTCTTAGCTGCAGGTTGCCATACCGGAATGCTTTCCTTTTCACAAAATCATTTACCTGGCTAACTATTTCATAGAAAAGCCATTCATTTTCCCTGATGTTAGTGCTGCTGGCTCATGATCATAACATTTGTTCACATTTCCTTCAGGTGGCAAGGATATTTTTATTCATGTATGTATTTTACCACATCTATTTGCACTACAGTCAGGTACTAAGATCTTCATTTCAAATGTGTCAATTCTATTTTACTCATGTATAAACATCTTCATGCCATCTGACCCATTTTCTGTTCTATCTCCTTTTCCAATTGACTTCACTACAGGTAGCGCAGATGCATGCTTTTGGGTACTACCTGACATTCCTTGTACCATCAGTGCTCTTTGTGATGAACACGATGTGGTTCGTGAAGATTCTGAAAGGTGTGAAGAAAACACTGGCAAGATGGCCATGATCAATGACGATAAGCGGATCCCAGACATATCAACAAGACTTGGTGTTTCGGCAGCACTGCATGCCTTTGATGTATAAAGTTATGGATATCAGGGTAACTAGAAAAGGTTGATATGTAAAGTATTAACAAACAAGTTAGATTAGATGAAATCACCCTATTTTCAGCAAAGCTGGAATTTTGTAACCAGTTTGGTTACTGAAGTTCCAGCACGCTGTTCTGCTTACCCCATCTGCGCCATGTGTATACCGGAAGAGCATTTTAGTGGATGGTTTATTCAATAGTACAATCCCCGATGCTAAATTGTGTACTTGCATTTGTGATTTTCGGAAACTCAAGACAATACCTGTGACAACACAATTTACTCTTAAACTTAGCTTTTCTTTGTCCTGCGATATGTAAAACAGAGATGACTACCTGCCTGCAGTTGAGGTTTTGGAGACTGCCAAAGCGTTATACAGAAAAGAAACATCACACAAAGAACAGGGTATTATATTTTCCTTTCTTGGGTGCTGCAGTGGTGAAAACTGCAGCTGAGTAGTGTGAGACAACAGCAACCAAGCTTTACCATGTCTCAGGCGCAGCAGATAACCAAAACATAAAATACCATGGCATGCAGATTTGAATACTTAAGGACACCATTGAATGATAACAACACAACCAATGCTTTGTAACACTTCTGGGTCTCTGCAGTGGCATTCTAGTTGACATTTACATGACAAACACATGAACAGAAAAGAGTAGGAGATCTGGAGTATATCAACCCGGAAGGCTGCCACACAGGACACTGGGGATATTTTGTTGAATTTCCTCTGGTAGATTTCGTCATGGCAATATAAGGTTTAAGCTGTGCTTCAAGAGCAGCATGAAGAAGTGCTGACCATTCTCTCATTTGGTCTCTGAGTCAGAACCATTCCAGCCTGTGGGTTTGGAGCCGGTTGCCCTTGAAGCAACCTCTTTGCTGCAACGGAATAAAGGACAACAGATGTGTAAAATGTTAGAATGTAATATCGTAAATGCAAAGCAAATAACGGAAAAATTATTAAGTGCTAGAAAGAGAAATTTCATAAGTCAAAGGCAACTTTGCATGGATTTTCAGCCCATGGACCATCCACCAGGGCTCGAAAATGCAACGGTAACCGCTCAGTTACCGAACAATTCGGTCTGCACCGCATTTAGAAACTGAACGGTTACCGATCAAACTTAAACTCAAAATTCAAAAAAATGATAAAATTCGACCGGTTTCTACTGAATTCCCCCGAATTATTGTGCTTTACCGACCCCGGGCAGTTTTCGGGGGTCTATCGAATTTGTGAACCTTGCCGTCCACCTGACCAAAATGTAATGGAACTGAACTCACCAATCTCATAAAATATGTCATTCACATTGATAGCAGTTTTAGCAGATGTCTCCATGAAAAAAAGCCCATTCTCCTGCGCATACGTCTTTGCTTCCTGCGACAAAAGAACATAACATAGGACATACACATATCAACAAAATTCAACTGATTGAAACACCCACAGGCCACATCAAGCAAACAAGATGCTACAAACGACATGATGCAGTTGGGAAGCATAGATGTGCAGATAGTAAATAGCATGATGTTTAAGCTAAGCAACATTTCTTATGCTATATTCATATAATGTAACAAACATAAAACCACTAGTTAAGATTGGTATATCAATAGCCCTGTAATAACTAGAGCAAACTAATACAAGGATTAATATATGGTATATCTTCAACAAAGAAAGCAGACATGTTGAAAACTAGTATATGCCACGGTAGAAAATCTTGCGCAATATGAACATATTTTATGCAAAACTCCTTTTTTACCGTGTAGTCAAACTGTCATACCCAAGAGCAAAACGATATAACACGGTGCTGAGTGTATGTACTATATATTGAAACTGAAGAATATTAGTTTTGATTTCTTGAAAGGTAACTACACAGTGCTGAAGTAGGATAGTGAAATGAATAAATAGTAATGCGGTCACATAATATCAAAGTGGAAAGGTAGAAAGCTAGGGAAGAAGAGGAATTCCGTACCTCTGCTGGCACCTGCCTCGCATCTAGCATATCAGCCTTGTTGCCTGCAAGAGCCACAATTGTATTCGGGTTTCCTACACCATAGCAAAGGAGAAACTCATTACTTTTGTATCAACAAGCTACATAACTACCACATGGCTTGGTTTTGTTATTTATTCACATTACCATCAAGCAGACCCAAAAACACAAACATGAAATGGTTAAGGGAAATCACACGTGAAGGGAAAATAAATTCATAGCAGCACCAAAAAAAAAAAGAAAAGAAAAACACTAATTCTATTTCTTCCAAATGATTTAGTAGCAGCGCAGGAAGTATGAAATAAAAAAATAGCATACATAGAACATTATACAAGGATAAGTTGAATGAATAACTATAGGTCAAAAATGGACACCTAAAGTAATTAAAAATTAAAAGAAGGCCACCAAAGATGCCACATCGAATACTGAAAAACAGAGGCATTGAATGAGGAATGTCGTATAAAACAAGTATCAACTACAGGAGCAGATCAGTTGCCGAAAGATCATGGGTCTTCTTTTTATACATAAAAAGCCATAGGTCCATAACCATAAACGGGTATGATAAAACTAAATATAAATGAAGTATTCTCAATCTTCATGCAGAAAAATGAAGTACCTTGAGCTTGAAGTTCTTGAACCCATTTCTTTGCACGGGTGAAGGAGGCCTGAAAGTAGAATAATAATATGTAAGTACATGGAAAAAGTTGGACCAGGGCACTGTCTATACATATGGGGTAATTGCACTTAAGACGGGGACAAGAGATAAAACAGGTGAGTAACTGCTGTAAGTTAGAATGCTATATTACTTCTGAAGTCTAGCGCCATTTAAATCATTTTATGATGTTTACACAAGCAGGAAGCACCAATGCAACAGGGAGGAAACTTGGAATATGGCTACAAAACATGAGAGACCAATACACATCTCACTGTAGAAAGTGCTGATCGGTTATAGAGCAGACTAGTCAGAGATAGATGCACAAGCACGACCATTCACGCAGAGCCATTGAGAGGAACATTATATGTTAGTTAATTTAGTTGTCAACTATGCATTATCGATGTCCTTCAGCTATAAAACTCATCAACCACAAATGCAAGTATAAATCACACAACCACAAGGATGATAAACTAGATCTTGTCAGTTGTCACTTGTCATATTCTCATAAACAGCTAGTTTTAATAGCTTGTTGCACAAGTATACCATGAATGCAACATTGCAACCATTGCAAAACTTTGCTAACTGCATTTATGGTGTACTCCGTGTTCATCTCATTAATACACTACCACAAGAGTTTATACCATTCTTCATTCACCAAGCCATCAAGTAAACTATGAACTCAGCAAAGCAATTGCTGGGTCCTAATCATTACTTCAAATATAGCACAAGTAAACCATTTATGTTTTACTAACCGGATTCGTGATGTCATAGACAACAACGGCAGCAGCAGCACCCCTATAGTACATCGGAGCCAAGCTATGGTACCTCTCCTGCCCAGCAGTATCCCAGATTTCAAATTTAACAGTCTCATCATTGACCGCCAAAGTCTGGGAGAAGAAAGCCGCTCCAATAGTTGATTCCTACAAATAGAAAGACCATATATCAGCCCAGAAGACCAGTGATCCGCTCTCTGAGCGCAAGAAATATTTCAAAAGATTCACCTGGAATTCAACAAATTGTCCTTTTACAAACCGAAGAACCAAGCTAGATTTGCCAGCACCCACATCTCCAAGAAGAACCTGACAAATATAAACATAATGAAACAATAGCATTCATATGACAAAAGATTCTACAATGCAAAAATTATATGTTTCAAACACAACTGCAAGCTCCCCACAACCTCAATTAGTGAAATTTACTCATGAACTGGGGACCATTTAGGAGCTCAAAGTTAACATCAATACGCACCCGGTCGTGCAACATCGAGGGATCGAGGGCAAAGGAAATTGATCACTCGAAGTACATTTGACAACCTCAAGGCATGAATTAGCAACTTACTGATTCTCCAAGCTAACACAGGAACTAACAAGAAGTCTAGCCACTTGTCTTGGGAGAATTCGCCCAAAAAAGGTTAAAATCCTTCAAAATAGTATCAACCATAAAACTCATCTATTTGTCCCGTCTTAATACATAGGCAACGAAAGCATACGATCGTGACCAACCCCACGGGACTAAACAAGAACCAGCCCAGTACGACCGATCAAGATCCAGCCCGCGTGGTTCGATCTGCGGCGACATCAAGAACTGAAATTGAGCGCTCGAGACAGGACTTCGCACCAGCTTGGCGTTGCGGATCTTGTTGCCAGCGTTAGCCGCCATCGAATTCGACGACGGATTGGGGAAACCTCGGCTGAAACCCTGGACGACGATCGAATCGCACGCAAGAACCCAACTGGGGAATTTTTAGTTGTCCGCGTGCGCTATTATGCTTCCTCTTTTTTGGATTATAGGAAACAGGTTTTCCACTCTAACCCTTGCAAACTTGCATAATTGCATGAGGCTTGCTCAAAATCTCTGGGGTCTTTCTTTTTCTTTTTAGATGCTGAAAACCATAATTGGGGTGTATTTGGTTACTTGAATTTGAGTCTAGATCGGTGGATGCGTATAATTATAAGAAGAAATATATTCGGTTGTCTGTATATATTGTTTTAGCATGATCCTGCAGATACATATATTCTCTTTCAACCTGACTCGGCGAATACAAGCTCTTGTATCCGCTTATACAAGCGGGTGCACTTATCAATATCATAAAATCATCTTTATTTAAGTAACCAGTCATAATTTTAACTTTTGCATCCGCTCATACGGTCTCAAATTTAGTCAACTAAATATAAACTTAGATCAATCTATACAAACAGATACAATTAATCATATACTCTTCTTTTCGATAAATATGACTCCGTTCAATCAAACTATATGATACAGCTATATAAAACCTCATAAAAAAACCAAACACACGTTGATGAATCTGAACGTTGAGAGCCTAGGGGATGGAAATCTATGGGATGAGAGTAAAATATATTAGCTACATAAATTCCGCCTCCATATTTTCATGGAAAATATGAAAGGTAATACGAACTTCTTAGATTCATTTGTAAATCTCGAAAGAGGTTGAATGCGAGCACAAACAATGCGTCATTTGTACATAATAAGATAATAAAAATGCTTATTTTCTCATACATAACAGATAGTTCCAATGATAATATGGTAGCTCAAATGTGTGTATATATATACACTACACCGAAAAAGTAAAGCTACTAAACATGCAACAACAAAAACATAAAAACACTACGTACACTGTTGAATCCAAATTCAAATATAATATGGCATTTCATATGGAAAACATGATCACTACCCAACTCCCATGTGTTGTTTTACGTTGGATATGAATTCAAGTAGTGGGTAAACAGCAATTCTACTGGAAAAACTCTTGCCACATTTGCGTGTTGTTGTATTTAAATATTGAATAGCTCAAGTAATTAGTATAAGACATATAATCTCCTCCCTCATTTTTTTCTTTCCTTTCTATAATTACTCATCATCCATTCCATTGCTCTTGCTAACTTGTTTCCGGGGTTCCTTTCCCATTCTCATCCACCCAAGGAAACATGCATACACAAGTGAGTAGCGTTCAATCACATGATTAAATATTTACAGTGTGAGGCACTTCCTGTATCATCAAAAGCACTCGCATATTAATTAGTTGAATTAAAATTCGCATAAGCATTTTGTATTAACTGAAAGAACAAAGGGAGAAAGAGAAAACGCCGAACGCACCTATCCAATTGGTCGTGCTGTTTATATAGCCGATGTTCAAGAGTTACAACTGGATCTAAGATCCTAAGAAGAGGAAGATGTGCCTGCGTATACGCAACTAACAAACAGAACTAGCGTTGCCACGGTGACCACAAACGTGATCAGCATGCCACTAATCTCGCCATGGCTAAGACATTGACGTGATCACTACTCACTAGTGCTAGCTGTTACCATGTTTACAGTATTTCTAATACTCCCCCTCAACCGAAACACAGTTCTCACAAGATGAGATTGCGGTAGATTGCACTGAACGGTGCTCTTGACATTGGCTTGGTAAAAATATTAGCTTGTTGGTCCTTCGATGAAATGAATATCATCTCAAGTGCTTTGCGTGCAACTTGTTATCTGACAAAATAGAAACCCACTTCAATGTGTTCCGTGTGAGCATGGAACACTATATTGGCTGTGAGATAAGTCGCACCAAGGTTGTCACACCAAAGCAATGGTGGTTTATGCTGAAACACACCAATTTTGTTCCTTCGGTAATGACTTGACGATGAATAATAGGCAGTTACTATATCCAGGTACCTCAGAGTGTCCTGTAATCCTATCTTTATCTCTGGAAAGAGAATCCCTGAAAGAAAGAAAACTACCCATAGATGCCTAAGGCGTTTTGTATTCGGGACAATCTATCTCCAAAAATACGAAGAAAGAGTCTAGATGACGTACAACACCCCATATACATATGAAACAGAGTGGCCCTGCGGAGGGAGAGGAGGATAAGTCGTCTCAAACAATACGAGTTCCACAAGCCCATACAAACCAACATAAGTCAAGGAAGAACTCACCGACTAAGTTTGATCCATCGAGGCTAGCTACATCCACTTGTAACAGGTTCAGATCAATACAAGATAAACATGACGTAGGGCTATTATCCTCGGGAAGGCCCGAACCTGTTTAAAAACTCATATGTGTTCCCTTTGTGATTCATCTACTCAAAGCATGCCCATATTCTTAAACAAGTTCGTTAGGTCGGCATTTTATGAATCGTCGTCAATTGGCGCCGTCAATGGGGATCATAGCAAAAGGTGTTGAAGAGTCTACACACGATATACCGTTGACATCGCCTAATGCTTCACCAAAAATTGGTTTTTTGGATGAGGTGTTCTACGACAACTTTACATCTCTTCTTGATGAACTGGTGATCGATCAGGTAGATTTAAATGATGAACTTTCTAGCGACGAGGTAAGCCAATTTATGGATCAATAAGCCAAAGATCACGGTATCGAGTTCGAACCACTCGGTTGTCAAGATAATTGTGTATGTCCGATTCACATCAAATCGGGATCAATCCTACAATTTCTAACAACATGGATTATCAAGATACTAATCCAGAGCAATCCGGCTAAGCATCCATGATGGATCTAGACACCTCCTCCGATGGAGGTTACCCAAGAGAAGTTTTCACCATCGAAAATGGGGGTTGTGATCTGGGTCATCATGACGATGACCTTGTAAACACTCAGAGTCCTCTAGCCCAGGCGATAGGCAATGGTCAGCCCCATGCGGACACAACACCTTCGGCCCATATCGTGGCTCCAGTCATACAGTCTCATGATCATCAATAGGGGGCGGACCATTTTAAATATGCGATTGCAAAGAGGATCCTCCTTCTACAAGAGGCCCTCATGCGCCCTCCAACCATAGATCTGGCTACTCCAGTCTGTAAGGACTGGATAAATTTGGCAGATGCCTTGACAAAGGAGATCATGCTCCAAGCTAAGAACTCTCATTTGGCCCTAGCCAGAAATAGTACTAACTAGGGTAGGCCAGGCAATCCTCTAGCACGAGATGCATCTGACCTGGAGAGGCATAACCCTAGGAATAGGACTTCTCAGGATGAAAATCGGGCAAACAATCACCGTCATACCTCACCAGTCAAAGATCATTCGATCAACAACTTACACCAGTTCATTGACAACCGACGAAGTGGCTCATGGGCTTCTGAAGAAGCTCCTTCTACCACTCATTAATCTAATTGGGAAACATCCCAACATCGATCAAATCGAGACCAACCTCCGATTGACATTGGAAAAGACTCCCAGGGGTGATGGAATAAAGCAAAGCACCATCAACGGATGGCTAGTCTTCTCTCCCAATCTATGAAACGTAAGTTGGTCAGCAAGGTCCACCCCTGGACGATCGAGAAATACAATGGAAGCATAAATCCAGTTGAGTTTCTCCAGATCTATACCATGACCATCTAAGTACCTAGTGGGAACGAGTAGGTAATAGCGAATTACCTCCCAACATCCCTTGAAGGGGCAGCTAGGACCTGGTTGACCAATTTATCATTAGGAACAATCTACTCATGGAAGTAGCTATGCGACGTATTCTGAGCTAACTTCCAGGGTACGTACGTTCAACCCGACACAAAAAACGACCTCTACCGCTGCAAATGAAGAATGAAATCTTGCGTGAGTTCGTGCGACACTTCAACAACACCCAGAACACTATCCCCAAGATTAGTGACCACGACATTATCCAGACATTCACTCAAAGGGTTAAGAGCCGGCGTTAAGTTGAAGACATCGCCCGAAAGGAGTCCAAAATGGTTAAGGACCTCATGTAGATCATTGATAAGTCTGCTAGAGCCAAATATGCACTACTTTACATCAAGGAAAAAACTTGGGGCATCAAGCGCCCTCAACTCTGGCTTAGCCACAACAAGGTCCAAAGCAAGCGCAAGAAGAACACCAATGAAGGTAAGGGCAAGAAAACTGAATCTGATGAGGTTTTTGCAAATCTGCCTAACGTTCATCCCAACCAGCGCTAAGATCCTTCCCGAGGTAGAAGCTTTACACCAGGCTCCAGTGAACGTGATGGTGTAGCAAATATGCCCTTGGGGCGATTGTAGCGGCCATTTTAGGGCATGTATGTGATTTTAGTGATTAATGATAATATATTCAATGTGACTAAAATGTTTGTCAAGTATATATCTTAGTAGGTCTCATGGATACAATATATGAAGAAGACACCGCAGTTAGGACAAAAGATTGATTGAATTGGAGATGTACTAGGAAAATTGTTAACATTGGATGGTCTAATGCAAATAAGTTCGTACTCACCAAAGCTTTTTGCCCAGTTGTTTTAAACACGCCGGATGGCCTGATGATATGAAGATGGTGCACGCCGAAGCATTTATAGAGGAAGGAGTTGAAGAAGCTACATGCCGGATGGTTCGATGCTTAGAGTGGTTCACACCGGATGGTTGCACCATAGTATTTGCACCAGAGAATGTGTCAATGGATTGTTTGGCGTGGTTGAACACACTAGATGGTTCGACGATGAAGATTGGCTACGCCGGAGTATTTTGCACAGAGAGAAGTGACGTGGTTTGGCTTGAGTATACATGCCGGATGGTCCGACGATAAAGCTGGTGACCGCACTAGAATATCTGGTGTTCAGAATGGTTTTATGTGGGGTTCCAATGACTAGTTTGTGGAGGATGTACATGCCGGATGGTCCGGTTAGTACAATCTATTTACACCGGCTCATCCGGCGCATACAAAAAAGTTGAGCTATTAGGGCAACAACTAGTCTGCGGGGTTGAGGCTATAAATACCCCTCCACTCGATCATTTGAAGGTGCTAGAGTCCTGAGAAGCTTATATACACTTGAGAAGACATGCAAGACACCAACATGCTTAAAGTGATCATCCAAGATAATTAAGCACAAGATTAGAGACTAATTAGTGAAATAGGCCTAGAGAGAGCAAACTTGGTACAAGATATTTTCACCCCTAGTCCACGTTAGAGCTCTACCAAGGATATACTTCTGGTTGCCAAGAATCTCCTAGTCACGACTCTTGAGCTACTAAGCCACCAAGTCAAGTGTAGCGAAAATGGTCCTATTAGATCATGATTATGATTTTGATAATTAATGACAACATAGTCAATGAGACTAATATGTTTGTCAAGTATATGCTTTAGTAGGTCTCATGGATGCAGCAAAAGAGAAGTCACCAAAACCGAAACAAAGAGATGAATGAATTGGACTTGTTCCATGAATTTTGATGTGATCAAATAGGATGAATTTTTGTATAATCTTGTAGAGCTCTTCACAGGATTTCTATAGAGCCCAAGATCATCAAAATCAGAGTTCAGAGTGAAAAGTTATACCCAAAATACATAACGCTGTTTTGCTGAAATTTACCTGACCGGATAGTCCGGTGCTCACATAAAAATTAATTCGGTGCATTTGTCTGGTGTTCAGTAAGTTATCACAGGATAATTCGGTGTTCACAGATGAGTCTGAGTGGGTTTCAATAGCTAATTTCTTCTGCTACACTAACCGGATGATCCGGTGTTCACAAAATGAACACACCAGACTATTATTTTCAGAGAGCACCAAAATGAATATATACACATATGATAATCCGGTGCATTTGTCCGGTTTTCAGTGAGTCGTCATAGGATAATCCGGTGTTCACATAGGCTTGAGTGGGGTTCCAACGGCTAGTTTATGAGAGTGTACTTACCGGATGATCCGGTGTTTGAGGCTATAAATACCCCTCCACTCAGTCATTTAAGCGTGCTGAAGTCCAGAGAAGTTCATATACACCTGAGAAGACATCCAAGCCACCAAAGTGCTTAAAGTGATCATCCAAGGCGATTAAGCACAAGATTAGTGAGTGATTAGTGCTTATAGGCCTAGAGAGTGAGTTGCTAGGTGATTACTGTCTAGAGAGTGGATCAAGGAGTGATCCAACAGTGTACCTCTTGGTACGTCGGTACCTTGGAGTCTTGGTGACTCGTCGGCAAGCTTGTTGACCCTCCGACTTGATGTGGAGCAGCGGCAAGGCGATTGTGCTGGGACGCGGAGACCCTTGCCTTTGTAGCTCAAACTCCGAAGTGATCACGACGAGGAACTAGAAGTGAGGCTAGTGGTGAGACCTTACCTTGGTGGCTTGGTGGCTCATCCGGGTGGAGGCCTTATCTTTGTGACTCAGTGACTCAAAGGTCGTGATCGGGTGCCGATCAGGAGCATATCTTTTGTGGAGCTCCAACGTGGACTAGGGGTGGCATTCATGCTATTGATATCACATGAAAAAAAATCCTTGTGCTGAGTTTGCTCTCTCTACCTTATTTACGTTTCCGCATTTACTTACTTGCAATTTACCTTCTTAGATAGATTGCAAGTATTTTGATCGGTAGAGTAGACACATTAGATAAACCTATAGCATATTTAGATAGAAATTGATATATGTTTATCCTGTACTGTTTTTTAGAGCCAAATTAGTTTTAAGTGTCCTAATTCATCCCCCTCTTAGGACATCACCGATCCCTACAATTGGTATCAGATCTTCATGCTCTTGATAGGCTTAAAATCCTAGAGTTGTGACGTCCGAGGTTGGAATCTTTTCCTATAGTGCTCCACTTTTTGATGGCACAAATTTCCCGTGTTGGAAAATTCTAATATCTTGTTATTTGCAAGCTAGAGGCTTAGATGTTTGGAGAGTCACCTAGAAAGGGATGAAACATCGCATCACCAACAAGGAGAGGCAATTAGATGCATTAGCAAAGAGCATCCTTTTATCATCTATATGTGTTGATGCATTCAATCGTGTTTATTCTCTCACCAATGCACAAAGGATATGCGCAATGAGAAATATGATGTGCTTATTATTAAGTTTAATGGCATCAAGCAACTACCCTATGAAAGTGCTAATGACATGTACTCACATTTGAATATTCTTATCAATGAGATCAATGGGTTGAGTTTGACACCAATTGAAGATGATCAAGTGGTGAGAAGAAAACTTCAAGCTCTTCTTTCAAAATACAAGTTGATCGTCTCCATCATCTACGACAACAACCTCAAGAAGTTGACTCCAAGTCAAGTGCTCGGCTTACCGATGATGGAGACGATGAACCCATGACTGAGTTCCTGTAGCGTGTAGAAGACCAGTGTTAGCTTCTTGTTCTAGAACTCTAGCGGAAACCCGACTCCGATGAGCTCTCCAGCGCGGCTCCACCATAATTGCTCACTGCTAGCTCGATCCCCTTCGCCTCTCCGCTGCGTCGCGCGCTCGCGCGTGCATGGCTAGGCTCCCGGTCGTGCCCGCAGCCCAGCCAGGCAAACCGCACTCGAACCACACGCAGTTGGCCTGCTGAACCAGCCTAGCCGGCTGGGGCTGTGCCCCAGTGGGCTAGCCCATCTCCTTTAGCCCATGAACGAAGTCGGCCCAACCCGAGCGAGTCGACCCAATCTAAGCCCATTTGGTCCAACCTGACACTAAGCAGTTGGCCTCACCGAGTTACCGTTTAGTGGGTCCCACCCTTAGGTCCCACCCATGAACAATGCTATTTCGTATTTTCTCGATTTAATTTTATATTAAATCTTTCAGAGTCATAACTTCTTCGTTCTGGCTTCGATTTTGGTGATTTTTTTTGCTGAAATTTATCTAAATTCGAGATCTACCTATCTATCCCATTATGGTATCCATTATGACTCTTTTGGTTTTCTATTTGGTGTTATTTGTTCTTCTCTAGTATAGTTTATTATTGATCGTGGTTGCGTTTGCAGAACCAGTAAAATTTTGTGAGTGCTGCACGAGAAGTGTCAGGACCAAGGAAGATCTAGATTCCAATCAAGGTTTAGAAGAGAATAACGGAGAAGATAAGTCATATCTCCTTGATCATATTGAACCTATGTTTTCAAATAATTCACCTATGTTTTAGAATTTTTTTTTGATTTTTTTGATTTTTTGAATTTTGGGGGGTTTGCAACAAAGCCAAACTTTTTGGGGGTTTTTTTGCAACAAAACAACTTCTAGGGGGGAAAGTCAAAATCCAAGTGACTTTTAGGGGTTGTTTTTTGCATTTTTCCCTAAATTTAAATTGGATCTTTAACTGTTTGATTTATTAATATGATGCAGACTGAATCATCTGATAACCACAATAACCGAGCGATTATAGATAATAAATTAAACCCTATCTATGTGTCAGATACCTCATACAAATACTCTATCTTTCCCCAAGCCAGCCTACACTGTTGCCTCGTCATCACACCCTTTACTCGCGATCGAATGGCTCGTATACACTAGCCAATGAACGGCTATCGAACCCTACGAGCTTTAGAATAGAAAGGGTATTTTTGGATAGATTGTGGCTTCAAAGCTTTTGGCTAGCTAGAGAAACTATTGTGGCTATTGAATTTTAGTTGTTAATTTTTATAATAAAATTTTAGCTTCTCAACACACTCAAAAACTAAAAAAGTAGTCAGAATCTATTTCTCAACTTTTAGTTTATTTCAGCTACACCACTTTCTCAATTAACCAAAAGCCATAAAAAAAACTAGACATTTAGATAGCTTCTGACTTTTTAAAAAAAAACTGAAAAAAGCTATCCAAATTCGAACGGTGCGGAAAGCCTCGTGGATGTCAAAAGGGAAGAAGATTACCACATCCACGTCCTGTTGGACTGGAATATTGAATATTTTGGATAATTTGGTTTGTTTTCCAGTCCAAGCCACCAAAAAGACCCTTTAGAGAAAACACAGCTTTTTAAATACTCTTTTCATCAATGGAGTGGTTGCAGTGTTCAATTATTTTTGTTATTGGTCACACACTCACCCGTATTGAGTTTATCATGTGTTAGCTATAGTGTAATAAACCCATCCCTTTGTGCAGTTCAGATGGCGAGCTTGTACATTGTCAATATTTAGAAATCTCACAAATCTTGTGCTAACTAAACTTCTGTGGCATTTCTACTCGACAAATTATTTACATACAAATTCACGCCAATGTTTCGCAAGATACTAGTAATATATGCGCAGCTGCGCTAGAGCAATTTAACAACAGGAGCAAACCCAAAGATGCCAAGCCACTGTCACCGCGCTCCCTGCTACTGTACGCGCACGGCACGGCTCACCACTGTGCACGTAGCGAGCATCACGCTGTCGTGACATCGAAAGCTCGTCGCCGAATAGTACGAAGAGAATTCCTTATTTATCATCAAAAGAATAGACTTTTTTCTTTGCCACGGAAAAAAAAATCAAAATTCCATCGGTTCTATTTTTCTTAGTCACTAGTTAATTCCGTCACTTTTGTTAACTACATACGCCGTTGGACGTTGAATGATATCATTTTTTTTGGTAAAGACCAAATTGCGCTGATTGTTCTTCTCATCCTCTCTTTTCACACCTGCCCACTCTTACACACACCTGCCACCACCTGTATCGTGTTGTTGGCTAACAAAAATCTAAAACTAGATAACATATATAATCGTATTTGTTGAAATAAATAATATATCAGCGTATTTAGAATTTTAGCATGTATGTTCGACACCTCATGTACTGAAAACTAATTTTCGGTACATCGTACCTCAAAAACTACCATTTTTGACACACGAGGTATCGAATATGATATTGTAGACCATATTCGGCACCTTATGTACCGAAAATCAAATGTATTTGGCACATGAGGTGCCGAATATGGTTCACAGTATCATATTCGGCACCTCATGTACCAAAAATAATTGGGACCGGCTGCGGTCACTTTGATGCTGTCATTTTATGTCGGGAACGGCTGCGTTACGTAACACTTCATGTTTGTCATTTTATGTCAGGACGACTGCGTCACGTAACATCCGTCGATAGAGAAAGAAAGAGTCGTGTTGTCATTTCATATTTAAAGCTCTGTCATATGGTCATTTCATGTCTAAAGATAGAGTCAGAATAGAGATGTTGTCATTTTGTGCCAGTCCATACTATCAGGATAAATACAAAATGACAATACACCGAATAGATAGTATAAAATGCCTTAACATGATAATATAGACTGGTACAAAATGATAACATATCTATCCTAACTCTATCTTTAAACACGAAATGAACACATGATAGAACTTCAAACATGAAATGACAATACGTCTCTTTCTTTCTCTATCGGCAAATGTTACGTGACGCAGCCGGTTCCAATATAAAATGACAAACACGAAGTGTTACGTGATGTAGCCATTTTCGACATAAAATGAAAGCATCAAAGTGACAACATCCGTTCCCGACATAAAATGACAGCATCAAAGTGACCATAACATCATGTGACGAATCGGTTTTCGACACATGAGGTGCCGAATATAGTTCACAATACCATATTTGACATCTCGTATGCTGAAAATAGTTATTTTTGGGGTACTATAGACCATCTTCGGCAGCTCATGTACCTAATACAATCGGTTTTCGGTACATAAGGTGTCGAATATGGTCAACAGTGATATATTTAACATATTGTGTGTCGAAAATAGTTGTTTTTGGATACAGTATACCGAAAATCGATTTTCGATAAATAAGATATCAAATATTTATACTAAAATTATAAATATAACAACATATTATCTATTTTAATAAATAATTTTGGATTTTACCGGTCGTTTGACGAAGCTCGACCAAACTGCAAGTGCCAACAGAAGCCTCCCGTGATGCTGCTCCCCCTAACCGCCACCTGCGCCACCGCTGGACCGGATCTGTCCTCCGCTACCAGCTCCTCTGAAGCCTTCCACCCGAATAGCGAGGGAGGCGGGGAGGACACCGAGGATGACCCCTGCGCGCAGTCTGTCGGACACAGGAGACGGACGGCCAGTTCCTCTAAAGCCCTCCACCCGAATCACAAGGGAGGTGGGGAGGACACCGACAATGACCCCAGCTCACAGCCCATCGGCAGGAGACGAATGCATCTCAGCCATGTACATCGCGTCGAGGCAGAGCCACCGCTACCCCCTTTGCCTGCGGCAGCGGCGATGTCAGCTGTGGGGACGAGGCCGCTGATGACGTCAATTGAGCAGATGGTGCGCAGAAAATCATGGTTCATGGACATGGGCGGGCTGATTTGGGCGGACTCCGTGGACGCGATGTGTTTCTCAGGCGGCAGACGACCTCATCGGTGCCCTGCATGAGCTGGATGCCGTTCGATCGCGCGGACGAGTTACTCGATCGAGAGATTGGAATGATTTGCTGGCTGCCTCCATCTCGCCCCCATTTATGTAGACGGGCTCCTCTGTCTCCTCCTCAACAAGCAAGGGCGTTGTTGGGCAACCTGCTCTTCTCGATCTTGATGTTGGGTAGCTCCAATTCTGAGGATGGCCACTTGCTTTGCTAGTTGACGGCGCAAGGAAGGTGCTCCTTGCTCTTGCTGATTCTTGTATGGTAGTTGGTGGCTCCTTGTTATGGATGCTTGGCTGCCTTTGCGGTGGATGGTGGCCACTTGTTAGAGCTGCCCAAGCAATAGCGGCAAGGTGGAGGGGAAGAAGATGGTGGATGGGGCCGGTGGGTGAGAGAGAAGATGATGACACGTGGAAACAAGTTGAGGGCGAAAACATCTTTTCTAGCTTCACTTAACAAGCTTTTGACATAAGTAGCAAGAAAGGTGCCAAAAATAAAACCGATAACAGTGAAAGGACGACAAACTTTTAAGTGACACAAAGAAAACACTCTATTATTTAATGACAAATAAGAAATTTTCCAATATTATAGATCTTTCTGGGCGAGGCCGCGATGGAGACCACACCGCATTGTTCTTGTTGTTTCGGACGGGACACCATCGAGCAAGCCGAGCCGGCCGGTCAGGGGCGCAGGGCAGCCCTGACGAGTTTGACGTGCCATTTGCAATAGCGCCGCAGGGGTACGGACTCGCAGCAGCAGACGCAGCTGCCGCGACAGTGTCTAGGGGCGATTCCTTTGACCGCTCTCCAGTCCTCCTCTGCCGAGCCTCAAGTACTCTTCTGTCTTCTTCCACCCTCTCTCTCTCTATCTCATTAGTTTTTTTTTACCCCTGCTGTTCTTCTGGTTCGCTGCATCAACGGCATCACCTGCACGCACCACATTGCGCAGTGGTATTACAGTGCAGTAGGTAAGTGTTACTAGTACACAGTAACTTTTCCCTTTCTTCACATTTTGATCTGACGCTGGGATGCACGCTGCCACTCCCGGAGCTAGTTAGCGCCTCCAGTTGTCAGCTGTCACTGGCTGGTAAGCGTGGTAAGAGTAAATTTTTGTCCGGCTCCTGATCAACGAACTTGGACAAAAGCTTTGCCTAGTGCTTCTGACACTCGCTGATCGATTGTTGCATTGCAACCCATGCTGCTGACTGTTTCTTTGGTCCCTTCCCCTTGGCTCGTGTGTGCTTGGAAAGTTGGAATGCGTGAGCTCCTACGGCCAAATGGCCAATGATCTGCATCCGGGCACTGGGCTGATTGGCAAGGACGGCGCGAGGCTTCCAGTCAGCCCGCGTTTAAATCCGAACGCCCGCGTTTGAATCCGAACGCGAGCACGGGTATATACGGAACGAACGCGTATGGAACAATCTCGCTCGATCTTGTTCTTAAGAAGACCGTGAAAATAAGTCCTAATATTAAAAAAATAGCAGATTTAAAAACAAAATCCGTGCGAGTTTCGCCCGACTCGATGATTCTTGTTGGGTTATCTTCTGAACAAAATTCGCCATGTGTTTCAGACGCATGGCTGAAACGACAGCGTGTTTGGCACGCATGGATTTCAACTAGATTTATATTTGACCAGCTCGGCTCGTGTAGGTATATATGGGACGTTCCAATGCAAGTAGTGTGTACGTGCTTCAAAGCTGATATCAGAGTTGATCTTCCCACATGAGTGTGCATGCACCATGCAGTGCAAACACATGACCAGCGTCGTCTGGATCGATGGGCAAGAATGTGGCACATGCATGTGGTGCGCGTACGTGCGAGGCCTGCATGCACATCTGAAAATCAGGACATGCATGCACCCATGGCTGGCTGCCTAAGGCCTGCCTCTACCTAGCTCCTGTTCATCTTATCTTATGACTCAGTAGCTACTGGCTAGCCGAGCCACACATGTCAAATTTTTAGGCTATCTAGCCTGCTTATCCGAGGCAGAGCCTTTTTTGAAAGATTGATGCATGGATGTCGAACGAGATGCTGCTGCTGCTAGTTGTATGGTATGCTTGTTGTGTGCACCTCGAACAAGAAGCATGCATATTGCAGCCTTTCGCACGGTCGTCTGCCTCGAGGCACCGTGCATGCATGCATGCATAACAACCACCACTCGAGACAAGGTTGGCAGTACGTAAGAGATCGATCCATGAGTGCTCGCTTTTAGTGGCCTTATCCTATCTTCAGCAGCTTCGTTTTCCAGTGATATAGTGCCCCGCAAAATACTATGTCACTCAAATTTGTCCATCGGTGGTTGAAAAAGTTCTCCAGTAGGTACGATATCAAGCGCTACAGTGTTGAGAAGAGAAACTGTTACTCTAAATTTGTTGCTATACTGTAGCATCCGCAACACTGTTCTTGATTGTGGGTTCGGATGGGAAGAGTAATAGAAGGTGAAAAATATGTTAGTGATATTATATATCGTTATAGTGTTATAGAGAATAAATTTTTAAATATATATTGAAAATGGTCTTAAGCTCTGTTAATGATACCATATATCTTTTTGCAAATGGGAGTGGGCCAGTGTGTTCATCTATCACAAATAAAGAAAAAGCATATATTCTGTGGCAGATCTTTACGAACTCCAGAAAGCTAGCTGGCTTCCCCGAATCCAAGTGCCACTGCCATGCATGCTTGTCCCATATGCATAGTTTTACCGAGTTATTTTTTGTCCAACGGTGTTTGATTGTCAGTAGCGGACCTATGTGGTAGTTTAGTGAGGTACTAATTTAGGATCTAGTCTAAGTTTGATTTAATATATGGTCTTATGGGTCTAATCTAAGTTTAATTTAATATATGGTCTAGTTTACAATTCGTTCAAAGAAAAAAGAAAAAGAAAAGCCTAATCGGATATTTATCCAACCCTCTGTCACTGAGTCCGCCACTATTGCTTGCCAGTTCCACGAAACTGTTGACGAGCATACACGTAAGTACATACAGTGCAAATTAATTTCAACAAGCATTATTAATTCACATCTCCTAGGCTTCACCCGACCAAAATTAAGACTCTTTATAGTCGACGCCTCTCGTTACCGCTGGAGAAATCTTTATACAGACAGTTCGAAAATTTCATATATGATATTTTTTTTAACAAATTAGATTTATACAAATTAGATTTATACAGATAATTTTTGAACCATCTATATAAATAATTTGTACAGACGACTCGTGATTGGAGCCATCTATACTAGCAGAATATCATCGACGGCTCGTAAGTAGAGCCATTTGTGAACTTGGTACAATATATACGGCTCCAGTGTCGAGCCGTCAGTAAACTTGGAATAGTATAGAAGGCTCCCATTTTGAGCAGTCTGTTGTGCATTTTTTTACAGACAGTTATAGGTTTAGAACCATCTGTATATTTATTTATACAGTACTGAATTTATATATTACTAAATATAAATTCACAACAGATCATCCACTAGCCTAGATCATTCAACAATAGATTCAAACTCTATTCACCATAGATCATACATAGATCATACACACAACAGATTAAACATCCTCAATCAATGTCACAAAGCCATTACAATACCATGCAAAGTCGTTATGAAACTCACTAAGTCATAAACAAAAGTAAAATATCAATATTGTTGATTTTGATCACTAAGTTATAAAAAAGGGCTCACAACATTTGCAACCTTTACCACCTCATATGAAGGCTTCACAGCGCACTTGACCTCTAGATTTATTATTTTCATTCAAAGCAAAGCAAAACTGAATGGACTTGATGTCGCCTAGAGCTGGGGGTGAATAGGCGTTCCTGAAATTTAAAACTTCGCAGCGGATTAAAACAGACCCGGATACTCTGGTTGAGTCTGGATACTCCGAGGTCCGGAGTATCCGATCTAACCCGGATTATCTGGCCTATACAGGAGCACGAAATCAAAGTAAGTTGAGAGAAGTTTTATATGATCTAAAGGTCACCACAGATCTTACCAGGTGTATAAGCTTCTTTTCAACAAGAACTTGCAGCTAGAGACTCACAAGAAAAAAGATCAGGAAAATCCCAAAAATCAACTTGAACAAAGTAACTTTGCAAGAACGTAAAAGAGACAAAGAATTTATCCTGAAGTTCGGCCACTTCACAAAGAAGTGTCTACGTCTCCGTTGAGGAGCTCACAAAGAGTCGGGTCTCTTTCAACCCTATCCTCTCCTAGCGACCACAAAAATCAAGTTAGGGTTTTTACTCAACTTGATGATGGATTACAAACTTTCCATGGCACTTCACAAATCTTAGGTGCTCTACGGGCGACGCTTTGCCGTCTAGAGCACGAAGCTCCAAGAGTAAAAGATCGCGAATCAAAAGCTTGACGATGACTCGAATGCTCAAAGATTTGCTTTTTGCTCTCAAGCTCTTAATCTCACTCACCAAACCCTAAATCTCAAATCTAGCAAGAAAACAAGGCTCTAGATGGAGTTTGGGAGGGCTCTTGAATGCTTTGAAGGTGTTTGTCCACAAGTAGCTCAGCAAAAGCAGCATCATTCAATTGGAGGGGGAGAAGGGGTATTTATACCCTTCACCCAAAAACTAGCCGTTACTGTGCTGGTTGACTTTTTCCGGAGTATCCGGACTCACTCAGAGACTCCGGCCAACACAGGAAATCGAGCACATAACGCTGTTAGAAACTAGCCGTTACGGCGAAATTTGAACTGATCCGGAGACTCTGAGCTTGCCCGGAGACTCCGAGCTTAAATATTTTAAGGGCTAACTGAGACTCTCTGGCGGAGTTTCACTCGGAGACTCCGACCAAAATACCAGACCCCGGAGTATCCGGCCTAACCTGAAGACGCCGACCTGAAACATTTTAAAGATTAACCGAGACTCTCTAGCGGAGTCTCACTCGGAGACTCCGGCCAAAATACCAAACCCCGGAGTATCCGGACTAACCCGGAGACTCCAACGTGAAACATTTTAAAGCTTAACTGAGACTCTCTGACGGAGTCTCACTCGGAGACTCCGGCCAAAATGCCAGACCCTGGAGTATCCGGTCCTACCCGAAGACTCCGAACTCAGGCAATTCACCCCTTTTTCCCAGTGTCCGTGGGTGATTGTGTCTCGCATCTTTTGGTTCTAAAAGTACACTTTGAGCACTGAGACACTATCAAGACTATCAAATAAATCCCTCTTGATAGTACGGCATTTCTAAACTCAAATTCAAAAGATAAAATTAAATAAAGCCTATTGAGCGACTACAATCCGCTTCTCTTTTCTTTTTGAGGGATGCCAACGTCCATTCAATTTACCAATGGCACTAAACCCTGTTCATAATCTCAATAAACTCATTAGTCCCTTAGTCATTTATCATTAATGATCAAAACCCACTTAGGGAGCCAAGATGTACTTTCAAAAACATTCTTCATTCTTCAGTCAACAAAGCCTGATAATATATAAACCAACAAATTAGCTTTAGCAGACTGAACTAAAAGGAAGTAATGAGTTTATTTGCTTCATTTTCTATATCATTAGCCATAAAGGTATAATAAATCCATAGACTACAAGATGCAAGTATTTTCAATATAGTAGAATGACCAGCTTCTGTTGAGATTACAAACCTTGGCTCCTAAAATTGTCGCGATCATGAAATTCGCCTCTTTCCTTTATATCTCCGCATGTATGAAATAGATGAGCCATTTTTTAATATACATGAGATTGTCCTTCTTGAGAATATTTGTAGGAAGTTTATATGTCGGTAGAAGAAAATTAAAATAGTTAGACACAACGATGAAAAATACATTTTAGTATACTATAATTACACTAACCGGCAGATATACTGGTAGACTAGAGCTAACGATTTGCATCATATATTGGGCAACATAGTACCCACAGAGGTTGGTGCCCTGCGGCTACTTGTGACACTGCAGAAATTTGTGCACAGTAATTTAGTTATATGGAATACATATTATAACGGTAAATCGATGTGCGATAGAGGAATTATTACAAAGAAGTTATGTTGGTGGGTCGCTAAGGGTTTTTCTCTCCGTACAAGCTCGCTTATCGAAATATACTTCGCGAACACCCTTGTCAGCAAGTCTGTCATATCTAAATACCTCTCTGTGTCGTAGTTCTTGGGGTCGAAGTATATGCAGTGTCGATTATATGTATAGATACAAACTAGCATTCAATGGTCTCGATAGTTGTACGGTAGAAGAATAAGGTCATTTGTTCCACAAAGAGCGACCATGGCCTCCGCAACGTATTTCTCGACCTCCGCCAGAGACCAAGTGATCGTTGACCCACATTCGACATGTGGGTCGAGGAATCCAATTCTCGAATTCTCTCTCCTGATTTCTTGAATTATATCTTTACACATAAGAGTAATGTAGATGAATGAGCGTATCAATGAGTTAGGCGGTTCATTAAGCATAGATCACAATTAATAACACTTATAGTGTCCAGCATCTTATTAGGCTGATGTCCAGCATGTCACGACGGTAGAGGAGGAATAAATCCTTGAAGGTCACGAGAAAAGTTCCAGCTCATTATAGGAAATGTTGTCGCTAGTACTTGACGCTGAAATAAGGAGAAAGATGTTTATCCTCGTAGAACCTCTTCATGTATAGGTCGTGCAGAATCATACTTGTCTAGCCCAATTGCTCTAACTCTTTCTTGCTCAGTAACGGCTAACCTGCCACATAGGTGCTTGATAGAGGTTCTTCTTCTATCTCCTTGCTCTTGTCCAACTATTTGCTGCCTCTACACTTTCCGGCATGTGTTGTTTTAGCAGACCTTTGGCCAGATTTGCTGGACAATTGTTGTTGCTCATGTGGTACAGAAGGAGATTTGACCTTTGGTGGAGCACGCCGAAAAGAGAAGTAGTTGTCATCGCATACTAGAGATGGCGGCCATCGAGCCTGTGGAGGCGGTGGAGGGACAACCGGTGTTATGAACTTTTTCAGCCACTGGATGAAGGAGCAGATGGCCTCCCAAGTGTCCTAACATCGTCCTCTAGGGGAAAAGGAAATAGGGATGTGCAATTCCCATATACCATGTCCATAGACACCATAGCGTAAGCATGTTGTAGCGGGACTATGTGAATCTTCTATTCTCCGCCACATGGGAACACCAAGCTCGTGTCAACCTCAGTGATGTTATCAAAGCCAACAGTGGTGAGTAGTACGAGCTTACACTTGGTGGCCGCCTCTATGTCATCGACAGAGTATCTCTTGCTAAGGACCTCTTTGGAATGTCATCGAAGAGGCGATCACCTTCAAATCAGTCGATAGGGAAGTCATGTTGATCGAGCATGTTATCTGGAGCGCTAAGTTACGCAGATGCATAGCTACTTTGCTGCCGAGCCGGTGGAGATTCAAATGTTGTGGCTACATCCTACTGTCCGATAGCTCGTACTCACACTTTGATCCATTGTTCCATCATTTCTTCAATCATATCTATTTTTTCTTTCATCCTTGCTTCGACCTCAGCGGCAATCTCCATTCTCATCCGTTCACACTCGGCTGCTTCGCGCTCAGCTTTGTTTCTCCTTCGGCTCCTATATGAATCGGCATCGTCAGGGAATCCCAACTTCCACGGAAACACCTATACCACGCGTGCGACCTGGGTGTTCTTTGTTTTCCAAAGAGAGGTTAGTATGTCTTTTTTCTAAGATGGCTGGAATGATCCTTGAGTGGATTCTTCCGAAAGTTGCAGGATCCTTTGAGCCACTTGCTCAATTTTTGGCTTCCTGAAGGTGACTGAATCATCGGACGAGCATACAACCCTTCCTCAGAACTAGTTCTGGGCCCGCCTCTCTGGGATCTAGGAAAATGGTGTGGAGCAATTCTCTCGAGCTCCATGCTCATCCTTCTTGTTCCAGTCCAACTCTTTGCGTACGTACCCACCGGTGCCATACTTGTGGGGGTACATATTGTATGACTGGCGTATCTTGTTAGCCTGACTCCTGCTGAAATTCCTCAGAGTTGCACCTTGTCACAAACTCTATCTATTGATCTGCCAAGTACTCATAAGCAATATTATCAGGGATAAGATCCTACTTCATATATGTATTATACAGCTTGCTCTTGAAGGACTTCCACGTCTTACCCATCTTAGCTATTGTCTATCTTTCCATGGCCTCCAATGAGCATCTTTAAGGGAAGTCAAATTGGGCTTTAATTATTTTCCACAGGAATTTTTTATCGCTTTGCAACATGACCTTCTAGTTTAGGTAAGTTATCCTGACACTTGTCCTTCCAAGTGAGGCTCATGCTCTACGAAATGTCGTCTAAGCTTGCTGATGCTATGTTGGCACACCTTCCTCATTGATGTGAGTTATGGTGTAGTGACTCGTGGGCATTTAGTTCTTGCCTTGGCCATCTCGCTTTTGCTTCTGCATCGTAGTTTGTTCTGTTTGTCTTTGAGAAATGGCCATCTCATCTTTTTTAGCAGTGACCTCTTTTATTGAGGAGAAGAGATACGAGCCAGTTTAAGTTCATCTTCAGACTTTATCGTCAAAATAGTACGAGCCAGTTTAAGTTCATCTTTAGATGTTATCGTCAAAATAGTAAAAGTCATATACTTATTAGGAATGACACCAAATTGTTGACCCACGATCAGGACAGGAACAACTACTGAAATAGCTATGACAACTGCTATGTTTTTTGACGTGCTTATTGTTTTGTCACGCATATGTCCATCAGACTCATATTTGAAATTACATAAAACAATCAGGCCCTCAAGGCTACAGCTGAACAGAATTCAAGGCATATATCTACCTGGGACGATGAACTTCAGATTACTGCACTTGAACACAGTTCCCAAGGCTTTCAAAGTTCCTGCATATAGAAAACAATCGAAGCCTTTCAATCATTTGATGAACGCAGCATCTAAATTGAGCAAAACCAGCAGTCCAAATCAGTGGCTATGAAAGAAAAGAAGTCTTAAATTTCTGCAGAAAAATACAGGAAAAGACACACGTCCAGGCATTTCAAACCAAGAACCGACATCGGAGAAATTAAATCCGATTTAAAAAAACCTTCACTACTACTTGTGCAATTATTCACAGACAGCTTAAGATGCAAAAAATAACTCAAGCTTGACAAGATAAGGCTATACCTCTGCAAGAACTGAAACTGAAACCAAGCAACAACAAGAGTTCTTGATGTTATATTCTAACAGAAACCACCCAACACGGGACAGAGCTCATCCCAGGGATTCCAAAAACGAATCAACAAGAGGAGAGAAGATTGGAATAAGAAGAACATAACTGCATCTATTCTTTTTGTTAGTATTCCCTTTTGGTTTCCTCTCTAGACTTGAGTTCTTCTAATCTCTCACTCCTCCCTTCAGCAATAATATACTCCTGCCACCAATAAGGGCTGTCTAACACTATCTGTCTATCTCCCTACAAATCCAAAAGAAATCCCACTACCATTTTGTTTGTTTCCTTTCACTTATTCCTCTCTATCTTTTTCTCTCGATCATTTTCTCACATAGGTTTCAACTCGTGCCCTCACTGGATTATACATCGGGGCATTTCACAGTTCCTCAAGGCTACAGCTCCTTCTGCACCAATAGGACAGCACTCTCCAACCTTGGTTCTCTAAATACTCAATCATTTGCTTAAGAGAATTCTCAAATGCAATTAATATTTTTGGTAGAACAAATGTATATGGAGATCACATAGATATAATCATGTGCAGAAGAAGTTTTCTTGTTTGGAGCTAGTTGGTGCTTGTTCACTCATGATTAGATGTACAACGAAGTGCTCATTCAACTCAAATTGTTGGTACGTTTGACTCAATGTTGGATTGTAAATTCTAATGCAGAGATCTCTCCAACAGTAACGGATCTAAGGTTAAGGAAGGAGGGAGGGGGGCGTGCGTACTTGTTGCCGAGGACGGCGAGGCCGAAGGGACGGCGTGGATTGGGGAGGGAGGTCGCCGGAGAGAGAGCATGATTGTCATGGTGGGAGGTCACCGGAGAGGAGCGCAGTCATCGGGGAGGGAGCGCGGTCGTCGGGGAGGGAGGTCACCGGGAGGGAACATGGTGTCTGGGAAGAGCGCCGAGGTTGCTGGTGGGTTGGACAAGAACCTGGTGGCGGCTAGGGTTTAGGAAAGAACTTAGCGACGACGCGGGTTAGACAAAATGGTATTTATACCCACATAATTACAGACAGGCCATAGTCAAAAGCCGTATGTAATAATAGTAGTCCAGACGAGTCTTAATTTGGGACCATCTAAACTTATTTAATAGTACAGATAATCTCTTACTTAGAACCGTATATAATATTATTAGTACAGACAGCTTGTTACTATGACCCGTTCGTAATATTGCTCTTCCACAAATCATTAAAAATTGTAAAATTCATAAATAATTCATCTAAACTCCAAATGACACATAACTTTTATGTATTTTTTTTGTTTTAATGTGTACTATAAAATTGTAGATCTCATTTATATTACTATAACCTAAGATTTGACATAAACACTAAACATGATATTAGTCTCAGAAGCTGTTCTTCGTTAAGGTTGTTGCAGTCTGAGAGAAGAAGGTAATCAAATTTAATTGTACTCTCATTTGTACTTGTTGATCTTAACACAATGTGATATTACATATTAAACAATAAATTTACATAAAAGTTTCATCTCATTCGAAGTTAGTATGAATTAATTATGAATTTTCCAAATTTTAATCAATTATCTGGAAATTAACAGTACAGACGGTCTGAAAAAACAACCATCTGTACAATAAATAGTACAAACGGTTCCATTTTATGAACTGTCGGAACTAGTAATTTTCTAGACAATTTATTTTAATTTGTAAAATTCATATCTAATTCATACAAACTCCAAATGAAATAAAAATTTTATGTCAAATTTTTGTTTAGTGTGTACTATCACATGGTGGAGGTCTCATTCATGTAATTAATGTAACCTTAAATTAATAAGATCAAATTGTTAAGTAAATTCATAACTAATTCATTTTAATATATTATATTGTAATACATAGTAATTTATTTTAACATATTACAATCGAGTAACATCATACAACTTTAACAATTAGCCCTTCTTGATGATCGACGCGCAGATAGCAAGTGGCCCCGATCAGAAGTTGTTCTTCGTTAAGGGCGATACCATCTCCAAGAGGATACTCATCAAATTTATTGTACTATTCTTCGCCCACAACATTCTCAACTTCGACAATCCTTCTTTTTACCTGAAGGACTACGTAAAACTTTGGATTTATCGGGTCTTACACATAAAAGATCTAGACAACTTGCTTAGCGAGTACAAATGATTCATCTTTGTATGCGGCATGTTCGAGGTCAACAATAGTCATTCCGTACTTGTCTACCTTAACATTTGAGAGTGCGACCCAACAACACCGAAAGAGGAGATCTTGAAACGTACATAGTCGAGTTCTCAAATCTCTTCTATGTACCCATAGTACGCACAGACCCCATATTTGTTTTAGAAGGCATCTATACGCACACCGCTGTTTTGTACCATGCTCTGGTATAAAATATGTACATATTTATGTCATATGCTTCAAATTTCATGACTGTGTCACTTGTCCATCTTGCCAACCAACCAATATTATCCTCTGTTGAACTATTATTACTGAATCGGCACTGTCAACCAATTATTAAAGCTATTATTGTGCTATTTTGTGATATAAGCATCCGTACGGCCTGGATTCTCTCTACATAGCACATCCTTATACATGCCGATATGTGGGGATACTTCGGTCATGTATTGCAAAAGTGTGAAATGAGCTTTAGATAACATGACAAAATCAGTAATGATTGATGACCTACCTATGGTCCCCTTCCCATCCAGTCTCCCCTCATGGAGAGACATGGGCACACCTATTGATTTGAGATACTCCATGTAATCGATGCAGAACTCGGCTACCTCTTTGGTTGTGTAATCTTGGACAATGCTGCCCTCCGGACGAGATTGATTCTGTACATACTTCTTGAGAATTCTTATGTACCTCTCAAATAGATACATTTTATGTAGGAATACTAGGCCGTATATCTTTATATTTCTCACAAGGTGAATGATAATATGTACCATGATATAAAAAACGACGGAGGAAAGTACATCTCAAAATAATATAGTGTCTTCAGCATATCAACCTAATACCAAGTACTTAGGGATCGATAACCTTATGAGAAATTGTGTTAAAGAATTAACATAGCTTGGTGATTGTGTCTCGGAGATAGGTCGATCGGATATTTCGGATTACAACAGGAAGCATATGTGTCATTAACACATGGCAATCATGAGACTTCATGTCAACTAATGTCAAATATTGCATCGAAATAAGTTTCGAGATGTTGGTGGAGTAACCAGACAAAACTTTTACACCATGCAAGCACTAGCACAGTTCGGTTCTCTCAGCCTTTTTCAGATTATAGCAGGCAAGAGGAAGACTCGTTATACCCTTTTCGGAGGCCTCTGGTGCCAATCGGGCTTGATCTTCATATCAACAAAGTCAAGCCTTGCGTTGAGGCCGTCCTTCATCTTGCCTGGAATATTAAGTAAAAGATCAATCAAGCTTTCGCACATGTTCTTCTCTACATGCATGATGTCGATGCAGTGGTGAACTTCATGGTGTTGCCAATATGGTAGCTCCCACAAAATCGATCTCTTCTTCCACATGCCACCAGTATCCTTAGATCTTTTACTCTCCTTTCCAAACACAACTTTGAGATCTTTAACTATATTGTGCACCTCTTGACCACTATAGTGCCTTGGACATAAATCTCTCTCTCTCTCTCTCTCTCTCTCTCTCTCTCTCTCTCTCTCTCTCTCTCTCTTGTTTTATTGAATTGTTCCTTCATTTTGTAGTGCGGGTGATACCTGTTAAGGAACCTACGAGGGCGCATGAACATCATTTTGCGTGAGTGGGGTAGCCACATACTCATGGTACCATCTAAGCAATAAGGGCATGTCGTGTCTACTTGTTTACTCTAGCCCTAAAGGTTACGTAGTGTAGGCAAATCATTCATCATGCAGAACAACAAGGCGCGTAGCGTGAAATTCTCTCTTTTATACGCATCCCATACTTGCACCCCTTCATTCCATAATGTTTTAGATTTTCCACCAATGGTCTTATGTATACATCAATATCGCTCCTAGGTAGTTTCGAGCCTTGGATAAGCAGTGACATCATCAAGTACTTCTGCTTCATACACAGCTAAGGAGGTAGTTTGTAAATACTGAGAACCAATGGCCAAGTGTTGTGCCTACTGCTCATGTTCCCAAAAAGATTCATCTCGTCCGTGCTTAAAGCAAACCTTATATTCCTCGGTTCTACACCAAAGTCATTGAAGATCGTATCGATGTTTCTCCACTAGTGAGAATTGGTAGGGTGTTTTAACTTTCCATCTTTCCTACGGCCCTTTGAGTAGAACAATTTGGTCTCTTTTAAATTCATAAACAAACGCTTAAGACATGAAATTATAAACAGATACTACACCACCTTAGCAGGAATTCCTTTCTTCACCTCGACGTCGTCTGATTGAATCTTACGCTTGTATCGAGATGCTTTGCACACTGGACATGAATGCAAATCTGATAAATATTTATGGTAGAGGATACAATCGTTCGGACATACATGTATCCTAATAACCTGCTTTGCTTCGTATGTGCTTTTGGGCAGCTCGTTTTCATCTGGAAGCATGTCTTATAAGAGTTCTAATAGCGCCAAGAAACTCTTATTTGACCAACCATCGTTTACTTTCAATTTAAACAATTCAAGCACGAATGACAACTTTGTGTATTCCGGTTTGCATCAAGGAACAACGGTTTTCGAGTCCTTAATCAAGCACGTGAATTTGTTAAAGTCTCTCTGAGTACCCAAGTCCACGTCTGCATCATACAGCATCTGGTCCAACCTATCATCGTCATCTGCATCGCCACAATCATCATCATCTGCACTAAATTCCTCATCATCTTCTCTTATTGCGTCGACTTTGGGTTCTTGGACGATACCAACGTCTTCATGTAACACGTTCCGCCCTTCACCATGTTTGGTCCAACATGTGTAATCCAGTTTGAAGCCCCTAATAATCAAGTGTGTTTGGATCTGTAGGGTTGCGTTTTTAAGTTTTTACCAAAATTTAACAATTTTTTTTGTCAAAATCATCGGCCTCTTCCTCCAAAAGTCACGCGGTGTTCTTCATTGTTCTGCTTCGATTTAGAAGTAGGAGATGATATACTATTCTAACATTACATACGATTTCATGTTTGAAACCGTTTTACTAAAGTGTCCCACCTTCATTCGGCTATTTTATTAGACAGCTCATAATTGTCACCGTTTGTATTAATTTTATGGACGATTCCTATTTGGAGGCGTCTGTGATATTTGTTTTAACAGGCGGCTCCAAATATGATTGTATGTATTAATATTACAGACGGTTCCAAATGTTAACCATCTATATTAAAAGCGCCCCACCACTTTTGAACGTGTCTCGTTATCATTATAGATGGTTCTTTTTTGGAGTAGTCTGTGGTAATCTTTACATAGACGGCTCCATAGAATCGTTTGAATAGTGGCATTCCACTAAATTATTTCTATAGTAGTGCGCGCCGCTGGCGAGGTTAGGGCTTTGATCATGCGATCTGGTTTATGAGGTTTTTTGGTTTAGAGAGATGACCTTGGTGCAGTAGGCTAGGCTGGCGGTGGTGGTGCCGGTTGCATGAGGCGGGGACGCCGCTGATTGCAGCCTTGCAGGAGGCGGAAGACCGCCAATGGGTGGTGTTGGTGACAGGGAAAGGAGGTGTGGAAGCGGTCCAGCAATGTCGTGTTAGTGTGGCAGGTACAGATTCGATGGTAAGGATGTTGCAGAAGACATGAGGAAGCGGGCGGGGCAGACGCTGGGGGAAAATAATGGCAGAGAGGAGCTGTAGGTTGAAGACGTGGTTCGTCAACTATAAAATAGGAAGAGAACAAGTGATTGTGTTATACTAGCAACTCCCTTATTAATTTGCTCTTGCAACGCTGTATTTATCATTTGGTTATAAGAAATGACTACCAGACTAGAGTCTGCTACTTCAAATCCCAGCAGCCATTTCAACAATCTGACACATGGTCATGGTACAAACAAACGATTAGAACATTAACACATGAACAGATTGGATTACCAACTATGAACCAGTTTTTCTAACACCATGGATGAACCGAACTACTGTAGCTTGCAAGCCCTCTACACCTCTACCATGCATGCATCCAGCGACAGCCTGTGGTCTAGGCCTGTCAGATTCAGAACGATCAGATGCAACCCAGCTAGTAGCTTAGTCACATGCATGCAAAAGGCCAGGCGTCTCGGACTCGCCGCAGCACAAACGCGCTGACGATCTTGAGCTACGAGATGAGCCATGCATCAGCATGCATGCATGCTAGCTGCGTGCGCGCAGCAGCTGTACGCACGGCCCGCTGCGTGCAAGTGAGACTGCAAGTGCCATTTTCACGAAGCTCGCCCAAGCTGCAAATGCCAGCAAGAGCCTTCTGCGATGCTGCTCTACCTAACCGCCACCTGCGCCACCGCTGGACTAGATCTATCCTCCGCCGCCAGCTCCTCTAAAGCCCTCCACCCGAATCGTGAGGGAGGCGGGGAGGACGCCGAGGACGACCCCAGCGCACAGCCTGTCGGTCGCAGGAGACGGACGTCCAGCTCCTCCAAAGCCGTCCACCCGAATCGCGAGTGAGGCGGGGAGGACGCCGAGGACGACCCCAGCGCACAGCCCGTCGGCCGCCGGAGACGGACGGCCAGCTCCTCCAAAGTCTTCCACCCGAATCGTGAGGGAGGCTGGGAGGACACCGAGCACTACCCCAGCGCGTAGCCCGTCGGCTGCAGGAGACGAACGGCGTCGCAGCCATGCACATCACGCGGAGGCAGAGCCCCCGCTGTCCCCTTCACCTGCGGTGGCAGCGATGTCATCCGTGGGGACGAAGCCGCCGATGACGTCAATTGAGCCGACGGTATGCGCGCCGGACCGCCAAAAATCGTGGTTCATAACCATGGGCAAGCTGATTTGGGTGGACTCCATGGACGCGATGTGTTCCTCAGGCGGCAGACGACCTCATCGGTACCCTGCAGGAGCTGGACATCGTTCGCCTGCACGGGCGAGTTGCTCGATTGAGAGATTGGAACGATCTATTGGCTGCTTCCATCCTGCCCCCATCTATGTCGACAGGCTCCTCCGTCTCCTCAACAAACAAGGGGTGTTGGGCATACTTCTCTTCTCGATCTTGCTGTTGGGTAGCTCCAATTCTGAGGATGGCCGCTTACTTTGCTAGTTGACGGCGCAGGGAATGTGCTCCTTGCTCTTGTTGATTCTTGTACGTTAGTTGGTGACTCCTTGTGATGGATACTTGGCTGCCTTTGCGTGTGGATGGTGGCCACTTGTTAGAGCCGGCAAGCAGTTGCAGCAAGGTGGAGGGGAAGAAGATGGCGGATGGGGAAGAGAGAAAGAAAGAAGAGGATGACATGTGGATCAAGTCAAGAGCAAAAATGTCTTTTTTAAGTGGCAAAGAATATAAAACAAAGCTAAAGACTAGCTTTTGACCGTGTAGACTAGGGCATTATTTTGGTCTGCATGTCGCTCCTAGCCGCTCGATCAAGTGTGTACGATCCTCCTTCTCAGTCTGGTCCCTCAATGTACTCGATCCATCCGCTCCCTAAATATCTCTCTTTCTCTCGCATTCTCTCTTCGTCTGCTACGGTGCGAGGTCACAGCTGGGGCAGCGGCAGTCGGGTGTGTCGTTGTCGTGCTCATCGTCCCTATCTTTGTGCGGTGTTGCGCTCTATCGCTACCGCGCTCTGCCCCCGTACGCAGTCATTGAGCTCGTCGTCCTCGACGTAGTCTGGATGTGTTTATGTTTTTGTATGTGTTTGTTTTGGGAAGGATAGTTAGTGTTCTGATGGAGTCACCAACGACGGTGTTATGCTAGATTTTGTTTCTCTACAGTGTCTCCGATGTGGTTACTGTTGTCGACAGTGGCCCTAGTGACGCCATTGTGTGGCTCTCCGATGGCGGTCTCGTAACAGCCTCCAAGACGGCTGTCACGAGGTTTCTGAGGTTCGTGGGATGGGATGTCCTAGCGCCGAGAGTGAGTCTAGGGGCTTCCAAGGTGAGGAGGTGACGATTCGGTATGAGTTAAAGGATCAGACGCGGGGTGCTTCGGAGCGAAGAGGCGCCGACTGCTGGCTTCGGACGCAAGTTGTTTCATTTTCCAGAGAAGATAGTTTGTTCTATCAGTATTTCTGCACTGCATGTATGTTGGTTCCGGAAGCCTATCAGTGCTTCCAAGACAATTTTGGGATAATTTTGTGTAGATTTGGTGGAACACAAGGAGCGTCAGTTGCATCTGCTGGTTGCACAAACATGTGCTCCGGCTGCTACTGTAGAGCTATCATGTCTCTTCCCGGTCGCTTCATGCTTGTCATTTCATTACAGCATGTCCTAAATTAAGGAGATGGAAGATGCCAGTCTAGCCTTTTTTGCTTTTATTTTCTTGTAGTTAGTTTGATTGGGCATTTGAAATCCATTTTTACCATTTTCTATAAAGTCCATTTGCACAAAATCTGGGATATTTGTATGCCACACATGGATAAGCTGTTCTTTTCATCGGCAATTTTTTTTTATCTCGAAAATCAATATTGTATGTTTTCACCATAATTTTTTACTCATCATAAGAAATTCTTCTATGATTGATATCTGAGGTAAGCATTTTTTTATAAATGCAATGCTTAGCCAATATTTGATAATGATCGAGGCAAGTTCTGTTTTTAATGTTAAGCATTTTTTATAGGTTAGAAGAATTTCCCCTCTAGAGATTTGATGCATCTGAATTTTAAGAGTATAATGATGATCATGTGAATTATTAACATTATTTTATCTGGTTATATTCATGAGACCTTGTAAGTTTTTACCTTTTCTTCTACTTAAATGAAGAAAGCCATGTGCACCAGCACAGTGATTATATTGAGTTACTGATAGCCTAAATTCCATATTGAGTTAACTTCAATAAGTTACCATTTTCTTAGATGATGAGATCTTGGATGTTCTGATATATGCAAGAGAAGCATACTTTCAAAACATAGAAGCAAGATATAATAGTATATAGAAGTATATTTTCAAAAATAGAGAAGCAACTTGATATTTAAATCTGAAGTGCACTGTATCAAACACTTGGTTCAATAAATCACCTCAACATAAATAAATTAAATTAACATTCTGATGCTTATATATTTGTATATCTGCCATGGGAATAGCTGTATTTCTGCATTTGGAACATCCCCTACTGGCTACTATCCTAGAGGGAGTAAATTGAACCAACAATCAACCCTAAGACTTGGAACTTTTCTTCTGTTGTTTGCATTCACTGTCAGGCAAATCTAATGATCAAATTAGACTGTTTAAGTGGTTCGGAGAAGCATATTTTGCTTTTCACACTGACATAATTTGCTTATAGATTCGCTATGATTTGCTTACACTTTTAGCAAATTTGTCTATTATCCTAACGTCTTTTTAACAAATTATGTGCAATAGTGATTTTTCATATAGGTTTCATAGTTATGGTTTACTTCTTGTCGTTTCAATGGTAGATGAATGCCAATAGTGTGTTAATTGAATCATGAACTGGTCCTTTTCCGTGGTGATGAACTGTTTATGTGCGATGTGCTATTCATATTTGCACTTGTGATAATGAACATCTAAAAACACATAGGTACTAATATGATTTTATTGCATCGGTAAATTCATGGTATTATATAGGAAAATCTAAACTACTATATTGATAATTTTATGGTACTATATAGGTAAATATAACTATCATGTTTCTATGAAATCCGGAGCGAAGATAAAATGACATATGTACAGCATTCATATACTCATATATTTGTGTATTTATTGTGAGATGATATGCTACAAATATCCTAAATTATGTATGCTTATTTCGTTTTTTATAGGACCATGCTTGTGTTTCATGTAAAGGAACAACTAATAGTAAAATAATTCTAGTGTCCAAGTTATTTATGTGCTCATTCTTAGATAAATCTAGTTATTCAATCAAGCTATTTAACTATTTGAAGAAACAAAAATTCATAAACAAGAAGTAAAAACTTATAAATATCTGTAGCAGAGTGTAAATGAATAACTATTGTCCCATATATGTCTTATGATCAGTAAATCAGTACTTGCTGAGGTTTCATCCTCCTTTGGTGTTTGATTGTTCATTTGAGTGTCTCATATGCAGCCATGTTGATAGTTTTAGAACTAACAAAATCTTTCCCTATTAGGCTACTTAAGTGGTTCGGAGAAGCACATTTTCATGAACTAATAAGCATTTTTGTTAAATGTGTAGTAGAAAGTAAATAAATAGGTAGATTGCAAAGTTAATTATTGATACACTCTTCTTTTTCTCTGTTTGCAATGCAGGTACTCAAATGGTCATTATAATGCTGGTTGTATATGCATTCTGCAAGAGGAGAAGAATCTACTCATTTGGGATCAAGTAAGTTTTGCAAATTTTTTGTGATATGGATGTGTGATCTTTTCTGGCTCTGCCTAGTTATGTTTGTTTTTGGTAGTTCAAACTATATTACGTAGTATATGCATCTACTTTCTCATGTAGCTCAAAGGATAATGCTATGTGCAGCAAATGTTAGTTATGTGAATTTGTAATAATATATGGTCAGAAATATTTGAGACAGCCTTTTAAACTTATGATTAGATTTATATACTGTGAAAACTTACATTTTTTAAGAATATGTAATCATATCTTGTTCATATATGATGCACTATTGTCGGTGCAGGGGGATAACAAATTTGGGTTAGTTTGCTTGATTAGGAAACTAATTAATTAATAATTTTCTAATTAAGAGCGTACGGACGGAAGTCTATTTGATACACGTACAGTCGTTAGGCAGGTCCTAAAACTAATGGCAGTGAAGTAACGACAAGTTTTCTAGTGGCACATTAAAAAAACTCAATCTTCTAATAAGAAATTTTCTCAATAGTATAGCGTTTTGTCGGCAAAGCCGTGAAGGAGACGACGCCGCATCGTCCCTTGTTGTTTCGGACAGGACACGATTGAGCAAAGCCGAGCCGCCCGGTCAGGGGCGCAGGACAACCCTGACGAGCTTGATGTGGCATTTGCCATCGCGCGGCAGGGGTACGGACTCGCAGCAGCAGACGCAGCTGCCGCGACAGTGTCTAGGGGCGATTCCTTTGACCGCCCTCCAGTCCTCCTCGACCCACGCCTGCATGCCTACCTAGCTACCTCTGCCGAGCCTCAAGTACTCTTCTGTCTTCTTCCACCCCTCTCTCTCTCTCTATCTCATTAGTTTTTGTACCCTGCTGTTCTTCTGGTTCGCTGCATCAACGGCACCACCTGCACGCACCACATTGCGCAGTCTTGTTACAGTGCAGTAGGTAAGTGATACAGTAACTTTTCCCTTTTTTTCACATTTTGATGACGCTGGGATGCACGCTGCCACTCCCGGAGCTAGTGAGCACCTCCGGTTGTCAGCTGTCACTGGCTGGTAATGGTAAGCATGGTAGGAGTAAATTTTTGTCCGGCTCCTGATCAACGGACTTGGACAAAAGCTTTGCCTAGTGCTTCTGACACTCGCTGATCGATTGTTGCGTTGCAGCCCATGCTGCTGGCCGTTTCTTTGGTCCCTTTCCCTTGGCTCGTGTGTGCTTGGAAAGTTGGAATGCGTGAGCTCCTACGACCAATGAACTGAAAACAAAATCCGTGCGATCGAGTTTCGCCCGACTTGATGATTCTTGTTGGGTTATCTCTGAACAAAATTCGCCATGTGTTTCAGACGCATGGCTGAAACGACAGCATGTTTGGCACCCATGGATTTCAACTAGATTTATATTTGACCAGCTCGGTTCGTGCAGGTATATATGGGGCGTTCCAATGCAAGTAGTTTGTACGTGCTTCAAAGCTGATATCAGAGTTGATCTTCCTACATGAGTGTGCATGCACCATGCAGTGCAAACGCACGACCAGCGTCGTCTGGATCGATGAGCAAGAATGTGGCACATGCATGTGGTGCGCGTACGTGCGAGGCCTGCATGCGCATCTGAAAATCAGGACATGCGTGCACCCCCGGCTGGCTGCCTGAGCCTGCCTCTACCAAGCTTCTGTTCATGTTATCACTCAGTAGCTGCTGGCTAGCCGAGCCACACATGTCAAATTTTTAGGCTATCTAGCCTTATCCGAGGCAGGCGATGCATGCAAGCCTTTTTTTGAAAGATTGATGCATGCATGTAGAACGAGATGACGATGCTTGCTGCTTGCATGGTATGCTTGTTGTGTGCACCTCATGCATGCATATTGCAGCCTTTTGCACGGTCGTCTGCCTCGAGCACCATGCATGCATGCATAACGATCACAACACGACACAAGGTTGGCAGTACGTAAGAGGTCGATCCATGAGTCATGAGTGCTCGCTTTTAGTGGTCTTAGGCTCTGTTAGTGATACATACATCTTTTGGCTAATGGGAGTGGGCCAGTGTGTTCATCTATCACAAATAAAGAAAAAGCATATATATTCTGTGGCAGATCTTTACAACTCCAGAAAGCTAGCTAGCTTGTCCGAATCCAAGTGCCACTGTCATGCATGCTTGTCCCATATGCATAGTTTTTACTGAGATATTTTTTGTCCTACAATGTTTCATGATAAGCGATTTGTTGCATGCCAGTTACACGAAACTGTTGACGATCATACACGTAAGGTTTGTTTATTTCAACTGTAGATTATAAAAAATAGTTCATAAAATATAGATAAGTAAGAAATTGAATTATAAAAATTGGATTGCACAATCTACATAAGCTGATAGAAGACATATTATTGAATTATTACAATCTGAAAATTGAATTATTAAAAAATAGATTATACAATCTATCTGTTTATTTCAACTTACAAATTATAATCATAATCCACGATCTACAACTGAACAAAAATACCCTAAGTATGTACTACAGTGCAAATTGATGATGCTTTGTTGGAGTGCGATTTGAAACTTGTGCGGCTCCAAGGAGAGTAGCGCATATAGAAGCACTCCTCGTGTTTACATCTCAACAAGCATTATTAATTTACATCTCCTAGGCTTCACGTAACCAAAATCACGCCTCTTTACAGTCGACGCCTCTCCACGTATCGCCAACGAGGTTAGGGCTTCGATCATGTGATCAGGTTTAGGAGGTTTTCGGGCTTAGAGAGATGACCTTGGGGCAGCAAGCTAGGCCGACGGTGGTAGCGTCGTGGCGGCCACAAAGGCGGAGACGCCGCTGGTTGCAGGAGGCGAAAGACCGCCGGTGGGTGGTGTCGACGACGGGCCAGGAGGCACAGAAGCGGCCCGGTAATGCTGTGTTTGTGTGACGGGTACATATCTGACAGTGGGGATGCTGCCGAAGACAGGAGGAAGCGGGCAGGGCAGGTGTTGGGGAAGAATAATGGTAGAGAGAGGGGCTCAAGGTTGAAGACGATGGTCCAGGTTCGTCGACTATAAAATAGGAAGAAAACAAGTGATTGTATTATACTAGCAACTCCCTTATTAATTTGCTCTTGCAAGTTGCAACGCTGTATTTATCATTTGGTTCTAAGAAAAGACTTCGAGACTAGAGCCTGCTACTTCAAATCCCAGCAGCCATTTCGACAATCTGATCCATATGGTTTGGTGCAAACAAACGATGAGAACATTAACACATGAACAGATTGGATTACCAACTATGAACCAGTTTTTCTAACACCATGGATTGACCGAATTACTATAGCTTGAAAGTGCTCACTTCTACCATGCCATGCATCCAACGACAGCCTGTGGTAGGCCTGTCAGATTCAGAACGATCAGAAGCAACCCAGCTAGTAGCTAGTCACATGCATGCAAAAGGCCAGCCGTCTCGGTCTCGCCGCAGCACAAACGCGCTGACGATCTCGAGCTACCAGATGAGCCATGCATCCGCATGCATGCATGCTAGCTGCAGGATGATCTCGATCTGATCAACGACCACTCGATGGCCCGCTGCGTGAGCGCAGCAGCTGTACGCACGGCGGCATCATCATTACTTCATGAGACCGCCCCCTGCTTCGCTGGGCTAGCACCGTCGTGTGATCTGATCTCGTCTCACTTGGGCGCGGCGGGGCCGCCCTTGTTCTTGTGCTTGGCGGCGGCGAGCGCCAGCATCGAGCCGGCGAGCTGGTTCACTGCGGCGGCCAGCCCGGCCACGCACTGCTCCCCGGCCTCCCTCCGCGTCTGCCGCGCGCGGCGGCGCCGCTGTTCCGCCGCCATCACCTCCCGGTGCCGCCGCTCCTCCGCGGCCTCCCGGCTCTCCAGAGCCTCCGACAGGATCAACGCGCACCGGCCGATCGCCCCGCTCAGGACGTCGTCGTCGTTGTCGGAGTCGGAATCGTCGCGGTGGTGTCCTTGTTCTTGGTGATGGCCGTGCATTCCCGGCACTGGCCTGCTGCTCCCTGGCGTCAGCTCGTCTAGTGACGGCCGCCGCCTCTTCCTCTCCGCCGACTCGGAGCTGCAATGCGTCGCGCCGTGCTCGTGCGTCTCTCGTTCTTTGTTGAGGAACAAACCGACCGTGCATCGGTCAACACAAAAATGGCGAACTCAGAAAGAAAATAAGAGAGAAGCGTACCAAGAGGCAGAGGTCGGGGCAGGACTTGAGCGAGCGGGGAAGCCTGCATGGGGACGTCGAGGAGGCTGGAGGACGCCCCCAATAACGCCCCGCCGCCGCCACCGTAGCCAATGCTCATCCTCCTCTCGACGACCTCGCCCATGGCGTCGTATATCTCGCGGAAGAGGTTGCTCGGGAGGCCCCTCTCCTTCCTCTCCACCTTGCCCATCGCCCAGTAGCTAGGGGCAGCGCCGGCGCCCGCCAGCTCGTACGCGCGCACCTTCTTGTAGTCCCGCATGAGGTTGTCCCAGCGGTCGTTGCACTGGTTCTGGCTGCGCCGGCAGCCGGCGCGCCAGCAGTAGTCCTCCACCCAGCGCCACCGCGCCAGGCCCTGGTCCCCCGGGTGCCGCTCCTCGTGCACCTTCCTCTTGGCCTCGATCAGCAGCATCGTCTCCGGCAGCGTCCAGTTCCCCCTCCGGTAATCCCTCGCCACCGTCAGGGCGCCGGCGCCGGCCATGCCGTTCCTGGCCTCCTAGTCTCCTGTTTGTCCGAGCAGGACACCGGAGCCGCCCATGGTAGCTGCTGTGTGGAGTGCTGGTGGTGCTAGCTGCTCTGTGGCGCGGAGATCGATCACCTAGCTATTTGTAGTGGGAAGACATGATGAGATCAGGGCATTATTTGATGGTGATGGCATGGTGACACGAGACCTCACAAGAGGGGAGGCATGACTGCATGAGCTGGCTAAGCTAGGTGATGACTTCTACCAAATACCAATGCTTGTAGATTGTAGAATCACATGACAAGGAGGAGAAAGTGACAACTGTTTGGCTCTTTACGCATGCCTTTTCATCTCCCCCTTTTCTATGGGCTTTTTTGACCTGGATTGTGTGGGGGTCTGTCTATTGGGTTTCACCACCTTTTCTCCCTGGCATGCATGTGGGGAGTTTAAGGTTAAAAAGACATAGAGAAAGAGCTTTGCTTAGCACTGCATGATGAGAATGTTTTCACTTGTTCCTAGCTTAACGGAGAGGAGATTGATCAGTTGACACTGTAGCTCTGTGATGGTCCCTTTCAAAGACACTCACTTTTGGGATGTTGGCAGAAGTGTCATTTAGTGATGCAGAGGGTGGTCAAGACTCAAGAGTTAAGAGACCATGCATGCATGTTAAGACATAAGTGGCATCTTATTTTGGTAATGTGAGAGGATGTGCAGATGTCCAGATGACTAAATTAACATGGGCCTTGGGGAGCAATGGTACGACTGACTTCACAGGCGTCACATGGAGGGTGGTGACAGAAAGAAGGCTGGAGAAAAGAAGCCTGGGGTGTGGGATTGTAGTAGATTGCACCTAGCCACCTCAAGGCTTAGGTGCATGTGATAAAGTAGAAAGGTATGTGCATCTACTGACAGGACAAATGTGACCATTGGCCTGCCCCACCGCAAGGATTAACATTAGTTTATAGATGTTCTTCAAGTTACTGAAGATTTAATCTGCTGGATTAGTTATTTCCTTGAAGAAAACTACAGGATTCCGACGAACATACGTAGGACTTCTGCTTGGGACTTGATCAGGGTTTATTTATATCAGTTCATCCAGATTCAACTGGAAGTTTGTTATTATGGTTGCAGGCTGTAATGCTTGACATTTCTGTAAACTTATTATGTTCAACTTGTAAATGGGAACCAGCAACTTGCAAGGAAGAGAGTTTGCCGCGGATAGAGCAGTGCATTTGTGCGTTGGAGAAGAAGGTGAAGGAATCTCTGCGGCTCGACTGGCGCCTTGCGGGATGGTTTGGAGAGGGATTCTTCATCAAACAGTGTGGTCCTGAGTACTGATCAGAAAAATTCAGAGGTGCTGATGGAAAGCAGTAGTCGGGATCAGATTTTGCCGCCTCGAATACGCTAAGCTTGAGCCTTGAGCTACAAGTGGAAGTGCAACAACAGCTGTTAACCTCACATAATGATGTATAACCAGAGGAAAGCTATAGCGTGGCCGATTGTTTCTCTTCCTTCCAACACCCAATTTTTTCTCTTCCTCCCTCTTCACACCCTTCTCCAACTCCGGTGAGATCCGACCCCCATCTTCTTCATGTATGGCTAGCTCTTGTTTAGTGATTTGGGGTTTCTTGGTTGGGCGTGGACAGGTGTCGACATCGGTGTCACGGCACTTAGCATATGAGGAAGAAGGTAAGTCATCGAATCAGAGATGGATCAGAGACCCTACATGTTGGAAAATAAGACACTTTTAGTTTTATATTGTGTTTTTAATAGGGTGAGATGTACTTTTATTAGTATCATATTATTAATAGAGGTGAAGGTAAGAGAATTTCTCCATATATATATCTAAAGACCTCACCTTATTAAAGAGAGTATAAAGACTACTAATTAAAGAGTAGCTTTTAATTAGGAACACTCTCATTACGTGAGTTTATATAAGAATTATGTTTTTTTTCTCTTTCTCTCGCTGTTGCGCTGCCATTGTAGTCTATTCCATCTTGGCATCGGTGTGCACTGGCAACCAGGAGAGTATCTCTCTGAAATTCTTGCTCTTGAGATCTTGCACCGAGAGAGAACGAATAAGGTTTTTGAGAAGCGCTTCGTGCGACTGCTCAAGTTCTTCACAACAGCTCGTCTTCCTAATCGCTTGACCGTCGTCGCCGTCATTGTCAACAAATCCAACGCGCCGTCAGCAGGCTCGATCGTGTCGTCACGGTGCAACCTACATCCTTAACAATCTTTAGGGCATAGTATCGTTACGTAAAAACTATGTCACCCGTACTTCATTTCCTGTGATCTCTAATTTCAAGTATAGTAGATCTAATCATATGTAATGTTATTATGCATATGTCTAGATTATGCTATGATAATATGAACATGTTAGTTTATCAGTTTACGCTTATAAATTATTTATGAATTAAATTTAATCTAAAAGTGTCTTATTTTCTAACAATATAAAAATCTTATTGTAGGCACTTTGGTTTATCAATGGTTTGATTTGTCAATGCACTGAGGTAAGACAAGTTTCTATTATGCACTTTAAGATATGGCAAGTCAAGACCACTCTGTGGCTGACGGCTATGGATGTCTACTGGATAGACAATGGCAAGCCAGAAAGAATCCTTACTGTTAAGCAGAAAATGGCGTTCACGGATGCCAATACACTCTTTTGTAGGATACATTACTAGCTTTCTTGGTGATCGTCTTTGTGACGTGTACATGCACATACAAAGCGCGAAGGAGTTATGGGATACATTGAATGCTAAATTCAGTGCATCAGATGCAGGGAGTGAACTGTATATCATGGAATAGTATCATAACTACAAGATGATTGAAAACTGCTTTGTAGTCGAGCGGGCTCATCAGGTTCAATGCATTACCAAGGAACTCAAACTCCTTAAGATCAATGTACCCGACAAGTTTGTGACTGGATGCATCATTACCAAGTTACCTCCTTAGTGAAGAAACTTTGCCACTGCTCTAAAGCACAAGAGACAAAAGATTATTTTTAAGAGTTTGATCACGTCTCTTGATGTTGAGGAGAAAGTTTGGGCTATAGATGAAAAAGTAGGCGAGAGATAAGCTAGCGCCAATATGATGCAAAAGTCCTTCCACAACAAGAACAAAGAGAAAGATAATAAGCTAAACAAAACTATCATCTTAAATAAGAAGAAGATGAACACAACAAAACTACCTTGCTACGTGTGCGGTGAGATTGGGTACTTCGCTAAGGATTGTCCAGACCACAAGGGAAGAAAGGTTCCATAAAAGCAGAACTCAAAGACTACCAATGTGGTGACTATTGATGAAGCTGAAAACAGAGCTGCACAGTATGGTAATTTACCTTAAGTGTTTTTAGTGTTTCAGTCAACTAATTGATGGATGACATAGGAGCCAATATTCATGTGTGTGCTGATATCTTAATGTTATCTTATTATTAGGTCGCTCAGGATTCTTCCAACCTAACGGGGAATGGGTCACATACTTCTGTTCATGGTTTTGATACGGTAGATCTGAAATTTACTTCAAAAAAGATCGTGCAGTTGAAGATCGTACAACATATTCTACAATAAATAAGAATCTAGTTAGTGGCTCACTTATTTGTAGAGACGGGTTTAAGATGGTGTTCAAGTCTAATAAAATAATAGTGTAAAAGAATAGACAATTTATTAGTAAGGGCTATGAGTGTGGAGGCTTATACCATTTTTTTATTTCTGATTTCAGCAATAAGTCTGTGAATCATATTTATGGTAATGTTAATGATGATGCTAGTGTTTAGCATTCATGGTTATGTCATTTAAATTTTGATTCTATATCTCGACTTTCTAGCATGAGTTTAATTCTAAATTTTTTCATGGTCAAAGGTTCTAAGTGTTACAGTTGTGTACAATCAAAACAACCTCGTAAGCCTCAAAGGCAGCCGATGAGAGAAATTTAACATATTTAGAACTCATACATTCAGATCTGTGTGAAATAAATAGTGTATTGACCAAGGGTGGAAAGAAGTACTTCATTTTTTGCGATCTTTGATTTCGAGTATAGTAAATCTAGTCATATGTAATGATATCATGCATATATGTAGATTATGCTATGATAATATAAACATGTTAGTTTATCAATTTACACTCATAAATTATTTATGGATTAAATTAAACTAAAAATATCTTATTTTCCAACACAACATACGGCTCAAAACTTGCGTGCTAGCTAGGCTAAAGATGCCTGAGTGGGCTATAGACTGGGCCATAACCTAATGTACCTTATAAATATGTGCAGGTTGTTAACCTCACATAATTTTTCAGCTGTCCAAAATCCAACTAGCAAGCCGAGTAGGTCAACAATAGATAACCGACGTAGCCTTCATGCCAAGGCCAAGAGATGGAGGTCACTAGTAATCACAACCTGTGGAAGAGCTTCCCAATCACCTAGACGATGAACAATTAATAGTTGTAGGTATACCCAGAAGTTACAATTAATTAGAGTGATAGTCTATTAACCCGTGCATGGAGAATTATGTTTAGAAAATACATAGATAATAGAACTTCGTGGAATACTTATAATTTAGGGTTTAAATGTGGCTAATATACGTATACTGACCACGTTTTGTTACTATGTTCCTCTACTTAATCAGAGCCTTGCACAATGTTAATTTTCTTGTTTTTTCTCCTGTTCATGATATTTGTAAATATTTATGTGGAAACCCATGATATAATATTTTATTTATTAATTAATTTGTCTCTAGACTCCACAACGTAATTAAGATAGAATTAAATTAATGTTTAGATGAAAAGCATATGAAACTTTGCAAGGCAACAACACTTTGAGTTAGTCTTGTTATAATGGTATGTGTGGGTAATTTAGAAGCAAATATTTGTATTCTTTTGGTTAGTTTTTCATAATAACATATGCGTGTAATTTAGAAGCATGTATTTGGTACTTTGATATAATGACAAATGTGAGTAATTTAGAAGCACTAGCAATTACACACGTGTTTTATATATGTGGAATCAAATATTTGATGTGTAGCTACGAAAGATAAATATTAAACTTCTAGGTATGGAAGGCAAATAATAAGAGATTAAATATTTTTTTGAAATGTATAGAGAATAAATATTAGGCGTCTAGGTATAGAAGACAAATTATGGGATATTAAATGTATTTTTAGAAGGAGAAATCGAGTCTAACTTTGTACAGTGACTGTTTGACAAACAAATATTTGAGTAATTTAGACTCAAATAATTGGGTTCTTTTGGTTATTTTTTTTCATAATGACAGATGTGGGTAACTTATAAGTAGGTATTAGGGTACTTTGGATTTTTTTTTCATAATGGTAGATGTGAGTAATTTAGAAGCATGTATTGGGTTAATTTTTTTATAATAGCAAAGTTGGGTAATTTAAGAACATGTTAGATCCAATAGCTATTATTGTCGACGATGGTTAGAGCCCACCAAATTGATGATCAGATATTTTGCTTTTTTATGAGAATTTCTAGAGTTTTTATCTTTTTCTAGCGCATCTCATATAAGGGTTAACTTGGAGGCTATGAAAAAAGAGCCTGTAATTAGTAATAGTAAGATTGATTACAACAGTAAACAAAAGCAAGTTCTGAAGTATTCTGGAGCTTACTTTGTTATATATTTAAATATAGAGAGAACTATCATCAGTAGTTCACTCGGTTAATTAGATTGATTGGACATTTTTCTAAAGAAAAATTTGCAAAAACCCACTTGCAAGTATGGGATTTGTCATAAACCCTCTGCATTTAGTTTCTTGTCAGTCTCGTCCCTGCAAGAGTTACGTGGTTGCAAATACCCTATCCCATTGGATTCGGCTTTGACCGTCCTATGTGACGCATACGTGGGCTTCAAATCTTGCTTGGCTTTTATGTGGTTGGATTTAGCACATTTGGATAATTACCGTGCCTGATTAGATGAATTAAGCTGAGATGTAGCTTCATGATTTTAGTTTCAACTTGACCTAAGGATCGCACAATAGGGGATTATGATGTTCTTTTTACCCCACGAGCTGAGCTAAAGCCACATTGAAGCTCACCTTTGCGCCACATAGGACAGTCCAAGCTAGATCCGAAGACAAGGGGGTATTTGCAACCATATAATACTTGCAAGGAGAGACCGACAAGAAACTAAATGCAGGGGTTTATGACAAACCCATACTTGCAAGTAGATTTTTACAATTTTTCTTTTTCTAAATGTATTGAAAGGAAAATAGAAAATCTGGAGTTTTAGTTCTTAGAGAAAGTGCGTGAATTGTGATTGTGCTCGATTTCAACAATACAAGATATGTACTGGTGCGTTTTTGCATCCTCCCTAGGGCTTTTTATACTCCCTCTAATCACAAATATATGATATTTTAGATTTATATATAATGATTAAGAAAATATCTTAAATGATCTTGTTGTCTATTATTTATATCACATTGGAAAATAGAGATCATTTATTCACACGTGCGGTAGTACTTTTAAAACATGGCCAAATATGGAATGAAAGATTAAGGCAATGATTGGTTCGTGAGACGAGATTGGACGAAGTAGATTTATTCTGTTTTTGAGATGTTTGGATAGAAAGTAGCGGTATGGAGTGGTTCGATTCAAAGATTTGGGATGGAGCTGTTTCAAAAAAAATAGTAGAACACAACCATCCTATTTCGAACATGACACTAACGATAAGCCTAAGATACTAAAATAGACTCGTTCTATCACATTCACTAAACAAATATCTATATATAAATGAAATCATATTATCCTCAAATATATAAATAAAATTAATCTATCTCACCTCATTTTCTAACCAAACACTACTTCTAAATTATAGAAGTTTTAAGATGAGATAAATGAGAGGCTAAAACGACTGCATGTGAACACGTGATCAGAGGAACGTAAAATCGTGCAGGAACATAATGTGTTTTAAAAGGTTCTGCATGTGAAAAACGTGATTTGTTTTTGCAGATTTCCCTTGAATTTTTCCGAATGTACGGTAACAATCACCATGATGTAGACAAATCTCTCATACTTAAAAAAATCAGTAATATGTATTATCAGCTTTTCCTACCCCGCGTCTGTTGCATCATCCATCTGCCCTTCGTCCGTACCCACGCGTCATCTGTCCGATTACGCGTCCTCCGATCCGCATGTATCGTCAGTGCCCATCCAATATGGCTCGATCCCCGCTCGCTTGATCCACGCCGCAATAACTCTCTCCCATATCCACGCCGCGATCCTTGCTCGCTCGATCCACGCTGCCACAATGCCTCCTCCCCGTTGTTGCAAATCTCGTCGCATCCCGACGCCCACACCACCCGCATCGTTTCCTCCTCAACCTCCTCGCTACCCTCCATTGTAACAGGATCCGCCCCTCGCCAGGTCACCTCGTCACCATCAGGGTCTGCCTTGGGTCAACGTAGGGATCTACCTTGGGCCATCGCCAGTGTTCATGCACCTCCTCGACGCCACCCTCTTCGCTGCCCTGCTGCACCTCTGACGATCTCGCCCCGCCTCACACAAGGGACCTCCGCCCTATCCCCCTAACACACACACATAAATTCCTCACTCGGTGGGCCCCGATCCGGCGACATCGGGCCGCCCCACGCGACGAACTTCCACGGGCGGTGACCTCGATCGCATATTCTTCTCCACATAATTGAGCGGAAGGGGCAGAAGACATAAGGGTGAGGGCACGAGCGGCAACGACTAGACGGATACCATGGATTTTGTCAACGACGTTGGCCGGGGAAGCTTTCCGGTATCTGCATCCCACCGCCGGTCCACAAACTCCACCTCCATGGCCGCTGGGATTTTGAGATTGACAGGTATCTAGCCCCTTCTTGCCCCAATTACTTCAGTGTGATTAACTAAGCAATTTCCGCTTGAGTTTAAGGTAGATTGTTGAGGACGCATCAGGATGATATGAACTTGCATGTTGATTGTTGGGACGGGTCGAGTACTTGATGACTCTATTTTGGTTGGCTCCTGATTTTTGGAAGGGAATAGGATGTCAGAGCCTGTCTATTTGGTTTATTTTGTTTTGCTCTATGAGCTTGGTTTCTTGTTTGGTTGAGGCTTTTCGCAGATGCATCGATTGTTCAGATCGGTAGATGCATCCGTAGCATTTAGATGGTTGCTTAGATTATGAAAACCAATGCATATTGGTGACAAAGATTTTGTTAAAATGGTAGGACATACTGAAGCAGCATTGTTTTATCAGAAATGAGCAAGCACCTTTGATCCTTTTTAGACAAAAACAAAAAATCACATTTGATCTTTTTTATAGGAAAACAAAAATCACATTTGATTCAGTGAAACACTATGCATGTTATACTCACTCGAAATTCCAGCTTCTAATTACGAACGCAGGAGCTGGGCAAATCGATTGGTCAAATGATTTGTTCTGTGATGTCGTCTCTGGATCCTCAAGCTGCAACGTTGGCGCCACTCTCCAACTGCCTGTATTCTGTTCTCTATGCATATACATCAGGAATCTACTCCCTCTCTACCTCTCTCACGTAGAGATGCACCACTCTCCCTTGCATCCGGAGACCCATGGCCCTGATATGAATTTATTTGATTTCCCCAGATGTTTTAGGAATTAATCAATTGACGTTTCAGTTACAAGTGAGCCAGCGTGCAAATCAAAATCGTGACAGGAATTTCCAATTAGCATATAGGTAAACTATGATATGGATTAATTTATTTCTTGCGGTTCTCAGTTGCAGCACAGTTCTTCATCCTAGAGGCCTAGATTTCTTTTCGTTGTAGGCTGCGTTAGAAAGTACCCTCCGTTGATCCCTATATTGTTCTTTTCACCAGACAATTTCTGATTTTGTGATCTTCATTTCATTATTTGTGCTAGATTCTTTCTGTACAAGATACATTTGGCCCATGAAGGTCACCTGCATGCAGTGCTGAACTGTTAATATACTAACATATTATTAACAAATATGTGTTTCTGTTTCAACCCAGATTGACCATACATTGTGGAAATAGAGAAGTCGCTGCCTCAAGAAGATACCAACAACATTGCATAAATTATCCCCAAATTCTGTACAATCTACTTCTATTCTTTCTACAAGTCGTGCTTATTGTTTTTCTTCAATAAATTTGTGCTACCATATTCAAATCACTGTGGTGATTACAAGGATCTTTTTGTTTTGAGAACTGCTCCAATTCTAACATCATTGCATCCTAAGTATGCTTGTGGTTGGTTAGTTGAATAAGGCTATCTGGTCGTACAAGTTTTTTGTTTAGCTAATGAAATGTAATGAATGATCTTCTAAAATTGAGTAATTTCACAATGAGGAAAATTTACTGTAAAACTTGTCATACAAATTTTTGTTGTTTTTGTATTTGTTTGTAGCTACAGAGGGAAATCACATCTTTTATTTTTAATTATGTATCATATTTTACCCCAATTCCAGGCATATTTTACCCCACTTCCAAGGGAACATTTGTATGGACATTTCGATCTAGAGTTAACTTAATAATGCATGATATTTTATTGTGAGATTGAAAATACAGTTTTGTTTGGCATAATCCATTGGCCTAACTTAAATAGATGTTGTAATATAGTACCCTAATCAACTTAAAGGGAAGAGTTGACTTCTCCCTTTTGTCTTGATTTAAATGAGGGAATGTGTTAGTATGGTATGGAGATACTTGCAGTATTTTTGAGATGTGGTCATCTAGCTTTTGAGAATGAATTTTGTTTTAAAGTCAGTTGTAACAAACTAACATGGTATTGTCCTGGTACAAGCATGGTATTAAATTCTTGTCATGATGTAAACACTTGGATTTGTAAGAAATGAATGAGGTTTTAACTTGCATTCTGTGTAGAATGTTGAGCAAAATGGAGGACATGAAATAGGGTATATTTTAGAATATTTTTCTGGCATGGAAGCTTGAAAAGTTCGGGATTAAATTTATGTTTGGTTTTGTTAAAGCATAGCATGATATTGTCCTGAGGGACAAGTGTGGCTATTATACATCTTGAGTTGTTAAAATAGTAAAAACGGAAACTGGTGTACCGTGCTCTCTGTATGGAATGTTGTTTAATATGAAGAGATATAATAAAATGACATTGACCTTAGGGGTTGGTGTGGTTAGTTAAACTCATAACCAGGTGTGGAAAATTTGTGCTTATGATGCTGAATGTTTGGAGGCAGAAATAAGCATCCATCCTCGAACTTTTTTTTTTGGGAGGGGGGCTGGGATATGGGTTGTTCTTAACTGTACTTTATAAACTGTTATATACTTTTCTATTAAGAGAGAGACAATGAATTGATGAAATATCCTGAAAAGGTTCGAAGCGTTTGTAAGTCTGGTTAGAGGGTACACCCCATCGTGATTTGTGATAGCTTAAAGCATTTTGCTGTCCTACTTTAAAAAAATCAGTAATCCATGTGCCACCAAATTATCAAGGTAATGAGTGCTCTTACATGATTCATATTTCTAATCTTTATTATATGCATAATTATTATGGTATTTTGTTTTTTTACTTTATAGGATGTTTAGGTGCTAGGATTGCACTTTTGATCTTTCCCGTCTGCTTTTATTATATACATAAAGTATACCTGAATAATCTCTACTATTTAAACAATACAAAATAGTTCTGATGAGCCACCACCGCACCGACGCCATGTCCTTCACGCACGACGATCGCTTCGCACGGTTGACGACGCCTTGGCCCGCACGTGTAACGAGGTCCTGTCCCGCCTAAGCGATGACACCTCTGTCGTCCTGGTGAGCGACTATCGTGCCGACACCCTATCCCGTACGTATAACTATTTTTTATGTTATTAGGCAAAATTTGCTACAGGGCACCCTTGAAGTGTGGCTTTTGTTGTATGACGATTTTTTTTATTTTATTTTGCTGTTGGACACTCAAAAAATATGGATATTTTTCTGAAGACATCACAGTTATTAAAATAATCGTTTCCTGCTGAATAGGAGAGAGAAACATGAGGAAAGGTCAGAAATGCCCTTAGGCCCACTAGCTGATGAGAAAAAAAAATCAGAAAAATTAGAAAATTAAAAAAATAGAAAAAAAGAAAAAAAATTAGAAAAATAGAAAATCAGGAAAAATCAGGAAAATAAAAAATCAGGAAAAATCAGGGAAAAAAGAAAAAAACCAAAAAATAATAAAAAAAGGAAAAATCTAGCATCTTTGCACCAAGATTTCAAACTTTCTACTAAAATCCCAAGGTTTCAAATCAACGAGGGACACTGCTTCTGTCTAGGCAGTGATGGATGAGCTTACGAAAAACGCTAAGTAAAAAGCTGCGTGAAGTAGAGAATTGGAAAAATATGAGTCCCACTTTATTAATTTTTGGATAATCTTAGTAGAAACTAGATTTAACTTTTTGAGAGTATAATGTAAGTAGAAACCAAAGAGTAAAAAAGAAGAATATATTAGTCTATGAATAGTGACATGCCGAATGTTGTCCATGCCATATATTATTGTTAGGAGGAATGCAGGTGATGACTCACTAAGCCACTAACCAACTCACTTTAGTCCATCTATACTATACATCTAAGCAAGAAATCGAAGTATTCTCTCTGTTTAAGAATATAAGGCGTGTTCTATTTTGAAAAAGTCAAAATTCCAAGTCTAAATTTAGCCATTGTTACAATTGATGCCGACTTTTTTTTTTCTATTTTTTCCATTTTTATATTTTTGTCTGATTTTTTTCTATTTTTCTGAATTTTTTTTTTATTTTTTTTTATTTTTTCTCATCGGACTGGTGGCCTGAGGACATTTATGACCTTTCCCCCTGTTTCTCTCCTATTCAGCCGGTAACGATTATTTTAATGCCCGTGATGTTTTCAGTCAAATATCCACATTTTTAAGTGTCCATCAGCAAAATAGAAAAAATCATGTCCTACAGCAAAAGCCACACTTCAAGGGTGTCATGTAGCAAATTTTGCCTTTTTATTATGTGCATGCAACATGTTTGATGAAATATCCAAGTGATGAAGCTATTGTATGATTATTGTATTTGTTTTACATATGTAGAAAATTGATGAATTCACTAATGATATATCATTTCCCCCCTTCTTTTCACTTGCCGAGGATGGTGATGCTTGTTGCACGCCGCAAGATGCATGTCGAGGCCCGCTCCGGAGTTCATCTACTTTGGTTTCATGGGAGGAGTTGCCGACCTCCGATCAAATGCCCACGTACATCAAGAACTAGCACAAATCCACAATACCCATGCAATCTACATTAGTACTTTCAATTTCACTATCTGTGGTGTAAATCCTTGTGAGATTACAACTCATCGTTGTGTGTTATATGAAGAAATTTCTCTTCTCGATGCGACCAGATGCGTGTTTCGACGCTAATTGCTTAATCGTGTTCAGTTCAAGCCTCTGATTTAGCTGGTGCTGTTCCCCCTGTGATCTGGAGCTCTTTGTAACTGATTGACTTTTCTAAATATCAAATCTGGTCTGGTCCTTCCTGATGGAGTGGTTGTTCAATTTCTTATTCCTTTGGGTCACTATGTGATATTTTTCTGGTTTAGGCAGATGCAACAAGTGACTTTGCTGAAAATTTACATGCAATTGGAGGAGAGAAGAATCTTCAGAGCATGCACTGCTCTATGAAGTACGTGCATTGTTTCTCTTTGTCTAGGTCGGAGGGAAGCACTTCAAGCTGATTAGGCACTAGGGTTGGTACCTTCAGGTTGGCGTGAGTTGAAAATATTCATCTTTTTTGTTAACTCTTTTTTGAGCAACTACAATCTGCAATTTCTGGTTTGCATGTTGGCAGTAAATTTGCATGTCAGAAATATGTCTCCAAAGAGCTGTATATTTTTAAGTGGATACATTCTCATTTCCTTCAATTTCTGGCCTTGGAATCACATGGTATCTCATTTTGCATCCTGTGGATGTACATGCAAGCTTCTATGATTAAAAAAATGACTCACAGCTAAGTTGTAAGTACATATCTATCAAATACCATAGTATGTACAAAAATTATTTCTTTTGGTAAATTCTCCTCCTCATAGCACTACAGTTTGTTCTGATTTTCTGGTTATTGTGAGCAACATGTGACCGTGGACGTGTTAGGCACATTGATCATTTCAGAGCAGCCCGACCATTCAGGTTTGGAATCTATATGCTCGTGTTCAGATGCACTAGGTTTTAATTTCTATGTTCTTGGCCAAGCACGACATTACTTATGGACCCAATTAGTGATTGATTTGATCTTTATTTTGATTTTACTAAAATGTTTGCTTGTAGGTGCACATGGAGCCGATAGAACGTTGACCGGAGGGGACCTATGCATCGTGACCGCACTGGGAGGAACATTCAGTGAGAAAGGAATCTGACCAAGTTTGGATTTTGCCTTTTTTTCTGGAGGTTCTTTTGTTGTTCTAGGAGTTTATCTTATGTAAAATATGATTTTAACTAGTTATCCTTCTTCCTATGTCCATAGCCAATATATGGGTAATTCAAAATGTTTGTATATGTTTGCTTTATACTCTTGGTTTACTACCACACATGCTATCATAATCTACTTACCTTTTTCAACAGTTGATCTCGCAAGTAGTGCCGTGGCCACACTTCTCTTTGGTAAAGGAGATCACTGGTATAGTGGTGGTTGCTTGCGAGGGTGCTATCTCTACTGCAAAGGATATTATAACATTTGGCTTCATCTTTTTTTAGGTTTTTTTACTTGTCTTTTTGTCCCTTTATAAATTGTTGACTATATACTTGATGTCATTTTATATGAATTTTTGACCGTATACAGACAACCCTCCTTCCTTCCGTGCCCCCACAAGCCAAGCAGCAGTAGGTCACTGACACCCGAGGCACCGTCGTCGGGCCCACGCTACATGACCGACAGCCGGCGTGTAGTGCCCGCCAGCGTAGCAGAAGCATTTCCGTTAGCGAGGTCTCCTTCCATCGATCTGAACGCGCTCCCCACCGGCCGGTCGCGCGTCTCCACCTACCCGCCCGCCCCGCCGTCGCCGTCGCCGTCGCCGTCGCCGTCGCCGTCGCCGACCCAAAACCCTACCCCCCTGTCGCCTCCTCCGCCCCCGCGCCATGGACACCAACGGCAGCTCCCCGGTACGCGCGCCACGGCCCAGCACGACTGTTTCTGGATTTTTCCAAGGTTTTGGTGGTCTTCTGATGGGATTTTTCTGGGGCTTGATTTTGCAGAGGGTTAGGGACACGGAGAGCAGCCTGGAGAAGGTGAAGCGGCAGCTGTCGTCGGGGTCCGGGAGGTACCTGCTGCAGGGCCCCCTGCTGAAGCGATCTGAGACGGTATGATGGTTCTTGCCTACTCACTCTTGGGGTGATGGGTTGTATGGGGTTAATTAGGCATGTGAAGATTGTAATTTGGTTTTAGATTTGGCGAACCGTGGAGTTAAGGCGTGGAAAGGTTCAGACCTGGCGCTGAATTTGGGGCTAGTATGGGTTATTTATGTAACTATGTATGGTTAGTAGTGGGAATTTTTGGCCTGTGATTATACGAGTGTCTTTTGGCGCATTTTCTTGGTGTATCTTGATCGGGAGACTAGGAATTATACGAGATTTGACAGGTGGACAGTTAGGAGTAGTGCACTGTAATTTGTTTTACCTTACAATTTGGCATTTGAATATTGGATTCTAGCAGGGATGAAAAGGAAAATATTAAATGTTATTCCCAGTATACGACAACCATTGTTGTCCTTGGAATACTAGAACTGATGGAAATTCTTGTTCTTGATATTGTGGATGTACCATCAGATTGTGTGGGTGGAAGTGGGAATGGTTGGGATGTGCTGCATTGGAGGGAGATTTCAGAATATAACATTAAATTCGCACGCCTTTCAGGATTTAGCACTCATATCACAATGACATGTGGGGTCACTCTGAGTCAATGACATGTGGTGTTGGGGACTCTTTTGTCGGACAGACATATAAGCACAGAAGCAAGGAGAAGGCAACGTAGGAGTCCAAGTTGGGATCGGCTAGAGATGTGCTGCCATAGAGATAAGTTAGAGATAAATTATCTTTAGTTAGATTCATTAGCTTAGAGATAAAGGTTGCTAAGAGTTCAATTTGGAATTGGTTAGCTAGAGATATGGTTGGTTAGCAGATTAAGTTGGAGATATGCTTGTAATCCGGTGCCAGCTCTATGAAGGTGCTGGAATTGTTCGACAGGAGGTAATCAATAAAGTTAGTAGTTCACATAATCAGCTGCTCAGAGCCTCATTGCGAGGGCGAGTATGCTCCATACCTTAGCCATATCATCTTTGGTATCCGTCATGGGCGATCCTGCGACCATAGCCGACATCACGTCCAAGCTCAACCGGATCTTGCTCGCCGTCGACCGCCATAGCGACGAAATTGCTCACATTCAGACCCAATTTTCCTCCCTCAATGCGACGGTCAATCATTTGAGAGTCGCCAACTTGCCTGTGAGGCTGGCAACTCCGGCGTTGACGATGTCGAGACCTCTGCCTAGTTCGAAGAAGATTGCAAGCCGCTCGGTGGTTCTAGCATCCAGATTGCCCGGTCGGCTACACATGTCCACAGCGTTTTCCCAACTATGATGGCAAGGAAGATCCGATCATCTGGCTTCATCACTGCGATCATTTCTTTCTCGCTCAGCGAACACTAGAGGAGGAGAAAGTTTGTTCTACATGACCAGCGCCATGCACCAGTGGTATTATCGACTGGAGCACAATCGGGGCTTCCCTACGTGGCTTCCCTATGTGGCACAATCGGATGGACATATAGGTGCAGAAGCAAGGAGAAGGCAACGCAGGAGTCCAAGTTGGGATCGGCTGGAGATGTGCTGCCGTAGATATATAATTAACTTTAGTTAGATCCATTAGCTTAGAGATAAAGATTGCTAAGAGTTCAATTCGGAAGGTTAGCTACAGATATGGTTGCTTAGCAGATTAAGTTGGAGATATGCTTGTAATCAGGCACCAGCTCTATAAAGGTGCTGGAATTGTTCGGCAGGAGGTAATCAATAAAGTTAGTAGTTCACGTAATCAGCTGCTCAAAGCCTCATTGCGAGGGCGAGTACTCTCCATACCCTAGCCATATCATGTGGGGTAGGGTGCCAAATCCTGAAAGGCGCGTGGATTTTATGTTATATTCAGAAATTTTAGAGGAATTCTGTTGGTGTTCATCAAATTGTTACTTTCCAAGACAGTATTATTTGATGGTTCACCTGGGACTAACCGTGTTCATATAATGCAACTGGATAATCGTAGTGAACATAGTTTTTTTTACATCTTTTGTCGATTAGGTTTCTAATTGCGAGAGTTATCTACCAATGTCATCTTCCAAAATCTTATGACCTTCTTTTCAAACAGCTGAGGAAATGGAATGAACGATGGGTCATATTGGATCCGACATCTGGCAAGATGGAATATAAGTATGGAACCCTGACTGTTTCATAACCGGGAATGCCAAGTAAATTCCAATTATTGCCTCAGCATTCAGTGATTTTTTGGTGCAGACTACGGAGGAATGAAACTGCCATTAAGGGGGCCATTCTATTTGATGCCTCAAGCACCATTACTTTATCTCCTGTGAACTTTCAGTAAGATTGTCTTATGAACATAACCTTTTCTTAGTATGGTGTATTTAAGCTGAAGGTTATAACTTACAATTATTGCTCAAATTCTTGCAGAGGGATGCCAAAATATGATGGTTGCTGTTTCTGTATCCTATTTTCCTATATTTTGATCTCAAAAAGATTTTTCAGAAAGCATGTCCTCACTCCTCAATAGTTAAATATAGAAGTATCACATGTTTTAAGTTTTTAGTATTCCTTTACTCTATTTAGACATTGGAACTCCTCAAAAAAAGGATTACTTTCTTTGTGCTGAAACTCCCGGTGCTGCGAAAGCTTGGGTATCTACATTACAGTAAGCTTTCTGATCCATGGCCAGTCAGTATATTCTCTTTACGGTTTGTTTTACGCTTCTGTCTTTTGTATATTAATAGGCGGAGTACCTAGCAAAACCTTATCTGAGTGCAAGCATGCAAACTCCAATGTGAGCTTATAGTCAATATGGGGGTGGATTATCATCCATTTGATCATTGGTTGCTATCAGTATCCCAGTGGAAACTACTGTTTCTAATTTCCCATGATGCGGATTTAAGGATGCAATTCCACATTGATCTGACAGCTCATGATAAGAGTTTGCATGTACTCTAGTAATAATAATTTAACTCGAAGATAAGCGCCTTTCAGTGGGATCAAGGGATTATGCCATGAATTTTTTCACCTTCAGGATCCCGCATCTTACTAATTTGGCGTGTTGTGGTGTTACGGTGAAATCTGATTTTTTCCAGCTTCAGGATCCTGCATCATACTGCATCATACTAGTTATTAATTTGGCGTTTCGTGGTGTTAGGTGTTACGGTGGAATCTACTTTGCATAGTCAAGCTAGTCCAATGTTGGAGTCCTATTCCTGTTTTTGCATCCTTACTATAGTTTTGTGTGTTATGTTGCTATGATACAATCTCCTTTTCATAGTTAAACTACATATTGGAGTCCTTATTCTCGTTGCTGCATCCTGACTAGTTATTTGTTATTAAACAGTGCAACTCAGTTAGTTCTACAAGCTCATAAAGAGGCAGTAAATTCTTTGGCTGGGAATGGCTCTCCAGCTACACTAGGTACAGTTGCTACTGCAGTTGCTAATGCTAATGCAACAGCCATGGAGGCTACCAAGGAGATAGAAGCAGCAATGAAGGTCTTGATGAGGGCAGCTCTTGGGTTGGGTAAAAATAACTCCAACGAGGGCCAACTTGATGATCTAACCATCATGAAGGTCTGCATTCATTTCTTAATGATTATTACTTTATTACTGTTCAAAAACTACTATTGTAATACAGTTTTTTTTTTTTCAATTTTAAATGCTATGTTGCAACAGAATGTTTCTCTAAAAGAAACTCTACTGTTAACACTTGCGAACAAACTTCTTATATTTTGTTGCAACCCCAGTCATATTCGTACTTGACTTTGCTTTTATGGTTATCGTATACTATAAATGCATCATTTCTGTCAGTATTTTGATACCATTAAGTGTAATGTTAGCTAAGATGCCCAAGTCAAGATACAATATGCTCTTAACAAATTTAGAGAAAATTCATCACTAGAAGAACAGAATGCTCCATGCTATTATATAAAGTTGAGAATTGGCTTCTCTTGGGAGGATGAAAATGTTGTCATGTCAGTTGAGAATTGGCTTCTCTTGGGAGGATGAAAATGTTGTCGTGTCAGTTATGGCATGTCATACTTCCAATGTTTTGCTGATCAGTATATTAATTTCATGAGTTACATTGCCAAAATTTCAGATGTATGTCTTTGTGTGGTAATACACACTGATTAGTGCATGACCGGGGCATCCTTGATTTTATCTGCATGTATGATTTGACCAATCTTTCTTGAATTTTTTTTATTATTAGGAAACTCTCCGAGTGAAAGACGAGGAGTTGCAGCATTTGGCTAAGGATATTCGTTCGCGTGATGCTACAATAAAGGAAATAGCAGACAAATTAACAGAAACTGCAGAGGCTGCGGAAGCTGCTGCTTCTGCAGCTCATACAATGGATGAACAGAGACGCCTTCTATGTGTGGAGATTGAGCGCCTAAAACAAGCTATGGAGAGACAAATGGAACAGTCAATGCTAAAGGTATTACTATTGTATTTACTTTTGATTTGTAAATGCTCTGAGTTCATGATGTGATTATGGTCTTATGGACATTGCAGCTAAGACAATCTGAAGAGAAGGTTATTAGCCTGAGCAAAGAGAAGGACCAGTTGATGAAGGACAGAGATGCTGCATTTCAAGAAGCTCATATGTGGCGCATTGAACTAGGAAAAGCTAGAGAGCAAGCAGTTATACAGGAAGCAACTATTGCCCGAGCAGAAGAGAAGGCAAGGGTTTCTGGTGCCGATGCTGCAGCTCGGATAAAGGAAGCTGCTCAAAGGTTGCATGCTGTTGAGAAAGAAAAGGAGGAGCTTCTAGCTCTGGTTGGTGTTCTCCAATCACAAGTCCAGAGGTTTGTTCTCATTCCTGTGACATGTATAAAGTTTAAAGTGTAATCTGCATGGTATATAGATGTATCTGTTGCCAGAAGTTCTACATTATGGGATTGGTAGTGACAAACAGAAATTTTATTAATGCAGAGAACAGAGCAGCACAAAGCAAGTATGCGAGGAGAGATCCGAATCATGCTCCGGCACTGACAATTCCCCTCCCTTGACAAAGCATGTCGATGCATCAGATGATGATGTGGACAAAGCCTGCGTAAGCGACTCTAGATCAGTCCTGGTTTCCAGCGACAGCACTGAAGTCCAATTGGCTGTGGATGGGGTGGACATCCGTCCTATCGGCGACGCAGAGTGGGTTGGATTCCAGCAGTCAGAAGCGCTGATCGCCGATGTGCTGGAGGTCTCTCCAGAGGCAGGCGATGTGCGGGAGGTCTCCACAGAGGCGGAAGGCGGCAGCTTGGATATTCCTGTGGTCAATCCCCCACCTGTCAATGACCATATGCAGGGAAGCGCAACTCATCCCTGAAGACCTGAGGTTGCTGCTGCCGAATACCTTCTGAGATTGGTGTGATTATTGAGAAACCGATAGGGATTTAATCCTCGAGAGAGTTTGTGTTGCGGGTATTTGCATCGATGCGGATTGTATGTTCATTATATTTAAGTATACAACTCAATAAAATGATAGTAGTGCTTGGCTGTGGGATTGTAAATTATAAACGTCGTCCCGTTTTCATGTTATTATTCCCTTCGACATTTCATACTGAGAAATATTTCGATGAGCGAAGCATTGGAGGCAAAATTGACAGTGAGATAAACAAAAATAAATCGAGAGTGGCTTGCTAGGTTGATTCTTATATGAACCATAAGCCATATCAGATGTACAAAATACTGACAGTTCCCTTTCGAAACATCAGTATTCTGATTAGATTGAAAATGCGTACAAGAGACAGACGGAAAAACTGTTCCACGTAGCAGCGAGGATATGACGATTTGGTAACGTTGCATGTTGCTGTCAACATAACATATACCAGCAACTGCCTGCAAGGAACATGAACATGTCTTGAGCTCGCCGGAGTAAACACATACTATAATACTTGCAATGGAAGCGAAATGCAATTACAATATCAAAACCTTACACTTTCAATGGATTAAAATACAAGCAGTAGTAACCTAGAAACACAAATAAACTTACACACGCCATGGCAGCCAACACCTGAATTTCTAGTCAGCCTCAACAGCATTGGGCCCTCTAGGGCTACCGGCATTGCTTTGCTGCTCATACTCCTGACTTGGAAAAACCTCGGACAGCAAACTCGTCGAGATGTTGTTCGTGTGAAGCCATGTCAACTCCCACAAGCTGTCACCCCCTATTGTGCTCCTCTTTGCAAGGATCCTCTTGTTCTTCATCACGAGTAGAATGTTCTTAAGCAACTCCAGAATCTGTTCTTGCAGCTTGTCACTCCGCTTGCCTCGGACCTTGATTTTGACATATTTCTCCATCCGGCTAAGGATTCCCAGCCACAATTTGCAGAAACTGCTCAACCCGAAAAGGTCCGGTAATAGTTGAAGATATACTTTTGCAACTAGTTTCATGGCAAGCAAAAGGGATCCTTCCATGTTCCTGTAGTCCTTCTGGGAGTGATTCTGACTGATTTCAAGCAAGTCATCGAGCAAGGCAAATATGACGAGATCAAAAGCATGAGACCATGTGGCGGACTGGAGGCAAATCCCCTCTGTTGCCGTTAGGCATTGTTGTAGTGAAGCTAATGCATGATTACGCACCTCCTCTCTCTGATCCAAGCTCAACTTTTTCAGTGCTTGCAGCAATTTGAGCCACAACTCCCTGATTACTTCTAACCCTTTCTCAGCTTCTTCACCTGCTCCTCTTGTCTCTTGGGACCATAGAGCAAGACTTCTGACAGAGTCAGACATCAAATCCAGGGCACGAGTAGATCTATCAACTAAACCAACCCGGGACTCGGCAAACTGTCGTGATGCTTCAATGCAGAAGGCATAATTTGCTATTGAGAGGTGAGCCCCCTCTGACATGATAAACATGATAGCCTCAAATCCTACTTCAGAAGCATCAGGATGACGAGCTGTAATGGAGAGCAGCAACACTACTGTCCTCCAGCCCATCTGTGACTTTATATGTGCCGCATTTGCTTTGACAAGGCGTGCAACCTCTTGTGTGATGTTCTCACAGTATGCGTCTGCTACACGTGCATCGAGCTTGAGAACTAATTGCAACGACCTCAGTAATTCATCAGCAAGGTTCTCCTTGTACGGTAGTAACCTCTGGCATATCCGCAGAAGTCCAAAAATAGCTTTCTCCACAAGAGCACATGGCATAACTGTGGACTGAACTATGTTGGCAATATGCTCATATACACCCTGCCAGAGAAGCACAATTCGGTCTCGATTATTGAGTGTTATGGCAATCAGCAGTTCCAAGCAGAAAACTGCTGTATCCTCATCATCTGGCGAACTGGCTACCTTTTGAGGTCGGCCTGCAGCCCAAATCAGAGCCCTGGCAAGTTGCAATAGTGAATCAGGCTGCAAAAATTTGCTCTCTGTAAATATACTATCAATGCGGCATTTCTGAATTGTCTGAAGAGTCCTCTGGTGAGCAGCAAGTTGCTGCTCAGTTGGTTGTGATCTTGGTTCTTCACTGTCAAGAGAGAGAAGCTGACTAAATCTTCCCATAAGTCCAGAGGATTTCCGAGGCGTACCCATCACTGGAATATGAGATGTGGGAACTGCACTAGGAGCAGCCTTTCCTTGGACAGTTTCAGCAGAAAGTTCGGAATCATCAGCTGCATCACTAGCAACACGGGCAGGGAGAAGCCCTAGCTTATGCAGCCTCAGAATGCAGTCCAATACATTTCTCCAGCCAGTACGTATGCAATCCCCATATCTGTTAGCGATAGTAAACAATGTCTCAGTTGCTAATCTAGCTTTCAGGTCATCTCCGAAGGCAGTAACTGGTTCTTCAACCAAAGAGGTGTTCAGAAGGGTGGTGAATTTGCATAGAGAAACAACTAGATCATCCAAAACATCCTCAAGATGATGAAATGCGGAGATCTTTGCAACACCCAAAAAACCATCCACACAGGTCAACAGAACTTCTTCATGCTCCGAATGATCAAATACCACTGCAAGGGCAGCAATAGTAGGGCCAGACATAACAGCAAACATATCATGGTCGAGGAAAGGCTGAGAGTCACCAACAATATATGGGGATGTTGATTTTGACTTCCGCATTAGATCTATCCAACGACTTGGAGACATTTCAAAATATCCCATACCCTGCTCAGGTGTGGTCTTAATCTCATTTCGGCAGATAGATTGGTATAGTTCAGACAACATCTCACGTGGGAGGTCACTACCCCCATTTATGTTCCTGTTATTCTTGATGAAGTCATCCTCGGTCATCTTCTTCTTCACCTGCATGTTATGCTGATCAGTGTTCAGCATTATAATGGAATAGGACAGCACTAAAGCAGTGTCCTTGTTTGCGAAAGCCTGAGGAGACTGCTCATAATATCTATCTGAGAAGGCCTCAAGAACCCTCTGTATCTTCTGAGATTCACCAGGAAGCCGAAAAGTCTCCAAAAATAGCCGCAGAGCTGTATCGAGGTTCATCTCCTGGAAATCGAAGGTCTGAGCAAATTCATGAAGCACCTGAACACAAAACTCATCATGATTTCCTAGAAAATCTCCTACAAGATTCTTATCCAAACCAGCTGTGTAGCGGAAAAAACAAGCCACACTCTGGGGATCAAGCTTCTCAGGCAACAGATGAGTGCCTTGAAGAAACTCCAGACCCTTCTTTGGGTCCCTATTAAAGTGATCAGCACCAATCATTAGCCTCCTTTTGACATACTTCCTTTGGCGGACAAACTTCACCCAGTGCCGAGGATCAGAAAAGTTCTCACACTTAACAGTCCAGAAGGGAGTGTATTCACCGAGTTCCACAGGCATGAGCTCAGGGCGTGAGGTTGCATTCCCGATACGATCAACCATCCCCTGAATCACAGCAATCAAGCCTTCTAGAGCAAGAATGTGCATAGAAGACAAAGGGCAATTTATAGGAAATGCGCTCTTCGATAGAAGATTCGCAAGCTCCTCAAACACATTTCTGCAGGTAATGTCACAGTCAAGATTGGCATACATCTCCACCATAAAATTTTTCTGTCGACAGAAGTCTACAAGAGCTTCCATTGCAACCTCCTGCTGATGATATGTTGCTCCAAAACGGGGTTGTGCAAGCCTTAGAATTATACAAGAAAAGAAGGCCTCAAGCTGCAACTTGAGCTCAGCTCGGAGGTGATGGTAAAGATTCAATGCAATACTGCACACCATTGAAAGGATGAGTGGATTTGTTGACAACGCGAACTGCATTAAGTTTCTGAAAAGCTCATCTTGCACTAAGGACAGCAGCTTTGGATGTTTCTGAATTGAAGACCCACCAAGCTCGATTGCTGAATTGATCAACTTAAGAGCAAACAATGGCAGATCTTCATCTAACCCAATCTGCTCAACAACGTTGAGGAGAGAGCAAAGAAAATGGAAGATCTCCACCATACAAGGGACTCCATAAGGCTCCACGACAAGGCCACTGCCATCTGCAGCATTCTCATCAGATGCACCTGTTTCGGATGCGTAGCTGCCATTGCCATTTTCCATTTGCCTGATCCCAAAAGGATTATTCTTGTCCATGCCACCCATCTATCCAGAGTACAATATGCAAAAAAGATTATTAAACCTGTTCAATGGAGCAACATATTGTGCATGCAATAGTACTTGGCAGTGGTTCATACTAGGGAAACAAACACCAAGGAGCACTTCAAACTTCTAAATGCCACCGTACTCCATTGAGCAAAACCTTTTTATTAGAGGGTAGACCTACTTGTTCGATTTTATTCCTAGATAAAACTAAGATGGATTCACTCATATAACATTGTTAACTGGATTTCCTTAATTTAAAGCACAATTACTTAATTGGATGAAGCAATTTTGTGTGTTCTTAATTATCACTACAAATAGCAATCTTAATTATAAAATTATCCAAGAAGACTGAAACCTACACGACCTTGACTTGCTCTCACAACCTCAAACAAAAACTCAGTCAGCAGTTGGATGGTAGAGTTGCATTGTCAGAAGTTATGCATGCTATGTGGGTGGAGCTAGAAGATGCAAGGTGGCCAACCGAGTTGCAGCAATGTCACATAGGCCAACAGAGTTGCAGCAATGTCACATAAATAGTGCATGCAGCTGTCTATGAGGTGGCAAGCATAGAAACATCTGTTATGTTAGCAGAGTTAAATTGATGGACTTGCTGGCTAAGAAACACATTAGGGCATGTGTTTCTCAAACCAAATGGTTTCGGTGATTACAGGATACTTTCAAGAGTTCAAAGATGGATTGAGGCTGAAGATATTTCTTCCCAAACTTGTTGTGGTAAAAACTAAACATCAGCCACATATGCAATCAGCACGTTTGCACATTTTATTGCGCAATTAAAAGGATAAATAATCACCCTTTCCCTGCCTCTCAGGCACACGTCACAGATTCTACCATACAGTTTATGTGCAATTTTAACTTGGTACAGACCACTACAGGCATCGTCAAGAGAGAGTTTGATGGATCTGAAGTTACATGATTCAAAGCTCCCATCCGTATGAAGGTATCAATCTCCCAAACTAACACTTCCACATAATAACTGCACTAAAGGCGATTCTCATCTCCAGTGTCTCATCTTCTACCCCGCCAGTTTCAACCAGCACAATAGAACTGAAATATTAAGCTCACTGTAGTCCCAAACAAGTCACTTAGTTGTGAATGTAGTTGCATTTCTCGTGTTAAGAGGGCGATGCAGGGTTGACTGGCATTTGTAAACTCAATGCATGACTAGTAATAACTATAAATAGCAAAAGCAAGCACAGTCTACCTCTGGTTTGACGGCACCGTCAGCTCCATCACCACTGCCTATCTGCGGGAGGCGGGCAAAGATACATCGGACAAGCTCGTGCATCGCGTGCCGCGAGAACCGCTGCAGAAGGTCGCCCTTGACCACTGCCTGATGGACAACGCGGAAGCACGTGTTGACGGCGGTGCAGACGTGCTGGTCCCCGAGGGCGACGGCGGCAGGCGCGCGGAGGCAGGCGAGGAGCGCCTGCAGCATCCTCATGAGCACGGCCTCCTCGGCGGCCGGCTCGGCGCCGGCCTCGAACCGGCAGCTGGCGACGGCGTCGACGACCTCCCTGAGCGCGGCGCCCGGGAGCGCGGGACCCGTGAGGGACATCACCTCGTGGAGCGCGGCGAGGGAGGCGGAGGTGACGGCCGCGCCGGCCTCCTCGGAGCGGACGGCGTCGAGGAAGGGCCGCAGCGCGGCAGCGGGGAGGGAGGAGGGCGAACCGGCGGGGACGGGGGCGAAGGCGAGGCGGCGCAGCGCGCGGAGGGAGGCGACGAGCGGGTGCTCGGCCGCGGCGTCGTCAGCCGCCGCGCGCGGGTGGCGGAGGCCGCGGCGCATGACGGCGAGCACGGCGCTAGCCTCGGCAGAGATCGCGCAGGCGATGGCGGTGGGGTCGGGGCCAAGGCCGAGGCCGCCATCGGCGGAGTGAGTCCGGAGGTGGGGCTCCTCGGCGATGGGGTCGATGCCGCCGGCGTTGAGCATCCTGGGGCGGCCCATTTGGGCGCTCTGGCTGGCGGGCCCGGCGTTAGCGGCTAGGGTTCGGGGTGGGAAGCGGCATGGGCGGCGGATCTGAGGAGATGGATCGGGAGGAGCGAGGAGGCCGCGGTGGAGACGGCGAGGAGCAGGAGGAGAGTTCGTGCGGGGCGTGCCTGCTCGCCTTTTTCCTCGTGTCGGCTTTTTAATTTTTCCGCGCCGCAGTTGAGAGCGGAGGAGATCGATGAAGTCGCGATGGACTGGCCGACTTGGGCCCTGTTGACAGTTGAAACTTATGATTTTTACTGAAAAACTGTTTATAGTTTTTAAGAAAAGTTGTTAGTTTATAACTTTAATTTTTAGATTTTTAGCATATAGCTTTTTTAAAAAATCAATCTTATCTTAGTTTATTAATTTTTTATTTATTTCATCAGAAATCAGTTTATCATTTTTTAAAAAATCAATATAAATTCGGCCTCTTTAACACCATTTATGACTTTTAATAAGTTGTACCAAATAAGATCTTGGTACGAGGCGCTAAGGAGTTGGTGACACGTTGTTGCGTTGCGGGCTTGTGGCGCCACCATCCGTCGCCGAGGACCTTGGTTGTCCTGGCCTCGGCAGCAGCAGCATCATTTTCCTTGTCGGTCTGAGTGATCTCGAGAGCTCCTCGAGGAAAACACGGGCAATGGTATTTTCCGAAGAATTTAGATCCAAGACCAAAACCCTTTATCTAATCGGGCCGTTTTTACGTGACTTTTTCCCATGTAATACTTGTTTTTAGCGTAGTTCCTTCTGCAACCAACTTCATATGATAGATCGGATCGAAACTGCCAAATTCTCGTTGAGACCGGTGGCTAGTTCACAAACAAAAATATAAGAAAATTCACGACAAGGAAGTTAAAGAAAGTGACAGTGTGGAAAGAATCAAATCAGATGTTGGCACATAACTCAAAAGTATTCCAGACATTATTAGCATTGTGAAATTGAACCGCCGTACTCCTCGAATAAAACACTAATTTAGTGCGAAGCATACAACGAACTTACACCAACTCTCTAAATGCTTCCTGTCTCAAACAATATCGGGCAAGCGTTTCCAGCTACAAAACCGATGCCTGGTCAACAAGGACCACGGCAAGATGTACCCGCGATAGATTATACCAATTCAATCAGAAATTTAATCCGTCAAGTCCAACGTATAATAAACATATTGCTAAATTCAACTTTCATTACCACGTCCGTCACGACTTCAGTTCATCAAATGCCTTCAGAATACTAGTCTTGTAGGTCTCGATCTCAGCATATTCAGGGGAGCTCGAAGTGGAGCTGACTATCGCATAGGCACCTGCCTTGTCCAGAAATCCCGCAGCTTCTTCTGTACATTATATGGAGAATGTTAAGAGCATCGTCAATGTGTGAAAGAATATCTCAAAGACACAGAACAAATGCAACAAATCAGGACTGCAGCACTGGCATAAAGTATGTGTTAACACTTAACAGGTAGGTAGCACAAAACAGTCAGTTCAGTAACATGAATCGGAATTGCTTTACACACGATGAATCAGTGACAACGGACATGCGATGAATATGCATGACCAGCCTATTTGCATTCTAGCCAGAACTTATCGCTGATTAACGTCAGTGATTGCATCGTAGGTGCATTGTACATGCATACTGCTATACGTCTATCACTTCTCAACATGAATACATACTCTCCTAGAGCCATGACACACGAGAGCTGGACCAACTAGGTGGTTCTTGTTGTAGCATGTCTTCATGTCACATATGTCACATAATCAGTTAGCAGACCATAGAGCTAAAGGTGAAACTGACGAAATCCAATATTCTGGACAACTTCAGATATGCATGGCACCCCTATCTGTTGGTGTGTAATCTCTTGAATTAGCATTCAAAAACCTAAATCCTAATATGAAACTGTAATCATTAGCAACAATGCAACCCGGATGAAGAGTCAGGCTAGTGGGAAGTTTGTCCCTAGGTCCCCTTTGTACAAGAATCAAAGGCAGCATGATATCCATCATGGGAATACATACAGTAAAGATATTAAAAATGCAAGGGCCTCAGAATTTAAATGAACTGCTTTGGAGTGACAGACAAACTAAAATCAAGTAGGACACAGGAATATGAGATGAGATCGGTAGTATATTTTTACTCACCAGACTTTGAAAGTGCAACAAGAGCTTTTAGAGCTTCTTTACGTGTTTTATCATCTTTAGCACCTTCCAATACATTTAGAAGTTCTTGAGCTCCCCCCATCTCTACCACCTTCATTCTCCTTTGATCTGTGCCCTCAAGAAATCAGTAAGAACTAAAAAGAACTAAACATAATTGACATCTAATGTTGGATGCAAATAAACTGAAGACTGAAGTAAATTGTCATATTATATGAATAAGAAATGGAAGATTTAATCTAGACTTGAAACCACAGGGACTTCATATTTACATTTCTTCGTAGGATTTGCACTCAGATTATGGCATTTGACCTAGATCATTCATTGATGAACCATAGCAAATAGCTACTTCTATCTACTGCAGAACTAGACAACATGATAACAATGGCAACAGCCAATGTGATAGACTTGTAGCAATTTTTTAGCATCTTTGATAAGTGACAACCATACAGTTCTTTTCTTCATAGCTAATTGATTTCAAATGATAAATTATACCAAATAAAAGTTAAGTAGAGGCAGGGACCTAAGCACATCTCGAAAATAGAATCAAAAGAGGCAAGTCAGGACTCTATACTACAGCACAGAGCTAGCTAGGAAATTCCAGTGGCATAGGAGGAATTTACCGAAAATATAATACAAGTCTGAAGGGCAAAAGACCTTCAGAAGTTCCTTAATTACCTAAGCTTCTTAATTCCTTGTGACCAAAGAGGCAGTTGGACTGCACTTTTGTGCAATTTTTCAATCACTATAGAAGCAGCACCGAGTAAAAAAAGACTTAAATATCTAACAGTTCCCTGCTTCATGTTGTTACCAACTAGCATGGTAATGCAGGAAATGGCATCATCCAGAGAAACTAAAACATCATCAATACAGTGACGACTGCAGCAAGCATCCGTGGTCCATTGTGTAGAACTATTATTGCATGTTCAGTTCTTTCTCTTTAAAGAGGTAATTCTCATGATATCATGTTGCAAAGTTCAACAATGCACTAGATAAATCGCTGAAGAACTGCACACATGATTAAACAAATTAGTTACCATCCACTGCAAAACGAGCTAACCGGGAAGCTCCCATCCGCTTGAACAAGGGATCCTTGACATGCAAAAGTGAGATAGATTGCTGAAGTAGGTTATCCCCTGAAAACTTGTCAGGCAAAGCAACACTTTCAGGTTCAGCAGAAAATTTCCTATGTAGGTAATTCAGTCCCAGTTGGGACCCAAACACATTCCATATGTTGGCAGATCACAAATTCACAAACATACCCATGTATGGAAAGAATTGGTAGCCAACTAGGCCAGCAGTTCCTAGGAAGAATATCTTCAATATCCATCCAAATTTCTTCTCAGCTTCTTCCTCAAGTGCCCTGTCATCTGTACATCACTTCAGTTCGAGCCAAACAATATAATCCATACTAGGATTTTCACCAAGGAAAAACATCACTGAACAGCAAAATAAATAAACTTCACAAACTCTTGTTAGCTATTTTACTTTTAACACAGGTTGTCTCAGCAAACCTCCTTTATGTTCCTCATTGCATTTGGAACTTATTTCAATTTAGAATTTGACACTTAAGAATTTGCCAATCTAAATCTAGGTATCAGTGACACGTGGGTCCAAGGGTCACATATTAGTGAGACAATGGTGTCAAATCCTGAAATGACATTGAATGGTGCGGCAAATCCTCAAGTGGCATAACAGTATGAGGAGACAATGCACGATCCAGGAAAACAGGAATTCATCATGCCATTGAGAGCCAGAAAGGAAATTCTACAAGAGCAACTACCAGACTACCATGGAGATTTCAAAAGTCAAAACCTACGATTGCAGGGACCATTGGGCTTTGAGCGGATCATTTGCATCCGCTCAGAGAAGGTGGTAATCCCCAGACAAAACTCGTCATGCCTCGTTATCCCCACCATATCAATCAATCACAGGAGTAGAAATGAAGTTACTGGATATACCTCTCTCATCGTAGGTGCACAACCTCCGAGCCAGCCGGAGCCCCGAGCCGCCCCCACTCCAGCCGCTCGCAGCGACCTAAAACCAAATCACAAGCGTCATGGGAGCTCAGTGTTCGACACGGATGGATGGAACCCAAAACCCCAAAAATCTAAGAGGGGACCGGAGACGTACCCCGGCGCCACCGCCGCGGGGTAGGAGAGGGACGCCCCCGCCGGAAACAGCCTCCGCGGCAACCGGCGCAGCCCGACGAGCGGCCGCCGCGGCGGACGGCGGCGACAGGAGGCGGCGGAGCGCGAGCTGCGAGACCCTCTGCATGGCGACGCGGTGTAGTGCAGGGGTTCGGGCCCAGAGGGCCGAGAGGGTTTGGAAGAAGGCTAGCATCAATCGTGCCTTTGGACTGTCAGAGTTTACCCGAGGAGCTGGAGATCTCGCCGCACGAACTTTTTATTTTTATATATTTTAAATCAAAAAATGTAAAAATAGACATCCACCTTTTTAATGAGTGACAGGTTTATTTTCGATCGACAGGTTAAAAAAAACATAACGTTCCAGTGCTTTCAAAATAAAAAACACTATGACATAGTTATAATGTTTTTAAAATAAATAGTGTAGAGGATGCTATAGTCTATTAAAAAATAAAAATATAACATTTCAATGCTTCAAAATTTAAAACACTATTGGCATATTCATGAAAAATGTAAAAAATAAATAGTGTAGAGGATACTATAATCTAACTTTAAAAGTTTTTTAACTTAAACAATTACTTGTATAATGAAAAATAAATTTTACTGTACAAGTCTCACAAAAATTTATCTTTTTATCTCATTGTACATATCATATGTTTATTTGAAATTTTTTCAGAGCCAAATCATAGTATCCTCTACACCACCAAATTTTTACAGATTTTTTATGATTATTTTGATAATGTTTTAGATTTTGAGGGCAATAAATTGTAGCATTTTTATTTTTAAACAGGCTTGGCGACGGGTTCTCGATTTTTTTGAAAATATAATTGCAATTTTTCGGAAAATAAAGAAATTCCTCGCCGCACTTGGCCTAGGCTCGGCCAATGTGGGCCCAGGGGACGAGAGGCCCATGAGGCCATGATCCCGGCTTCTCCCAAGCGCTCGTCTGAATCGCTCCCTCGCTCGGATCCGTCGCGCAGTCGAGTGCGACGGCGACCGCATGCCATGCCACGCACGCTCCCCTGTCCCCTCACACGACGACGACGCTGCCGATGCGATCCCTGACGCCATGACGCTCTCGCGATCCTTCGCTTCTCCAACGGTGGATTCACAGATGCATGTGTCGGTCACTCGGATCGTGACAAGGGCCGTTTCCGTTTGAAGAGGCAGGAGCGTCCGCGAATCACGCGCGGCAGGTGCTCGACGGTTTGCGCAGGCACCGGCAGCCGCGCAGCGCAGGTGCGTGTTCCCTGAACTCGAGTGTTAACATGAGGCCAGTGATCCGCGCAGGGCCTTGCTGCTCTGTTAATTACTCTGTCCCTTCCTTGATTATGCGAAATCATTGCGAAATGACTCACGCACGAGTCATGGTGCATTGCGTGCGTGCGCTTACGCCGGCGCCCATGTGTGCTTCGGTTCTGGACGGCATGGCCGTTTGCGACGCTGCATTGCGCATCGTCTGTGCCGTTACGAGAGTCTGTGTCAGAGCGACAGTTTACACGATAACTGTATCTGCCGCAGCGTCCGAACCAATACCTCTGAAATTATTGGTTTGCACATACTACAGTTGGTGCCAAGGGTGTTTCTTTCGTTAAAGCTGATCTCACTAGATGATTCGCAATAGAGATCTATTGTTCAACTGTGATTAAATTGACCACAATTTAATCACATTATCACAATTTAACTAGGCATGAATTAAGCTGATATAAATCACATTATCACAAGTTCGTTGTTAACACTTAGCCAGAATCATCAGTTGCCACTGTAATGTGAACACTGAAAGAGAATTTTCCAAAGGTGCAACTGTGCAAGTACAGTATAGTTGTGTAACCACCACCACCTAGGTAACACACAGATGCCTTTGGTGGTTCAGTTTTATCTTCAACAAGTTAATCACCCGTGTGTTGCAACGATAACCAAAAATTTCATGAGATAACATATGTCGCCATCGGCTTCACATTGCACTACCAAGTGTCACTCAGTTTCTCATAGTCATAGCTTTACACAATTCAAAGGAAAAACGAGGAGAGAATGATACCTCGAAAGACAGAACCTAACTCACCAAGTTTCAGAAACAATACGTCGAGCTCATACCACATGCACAGACAGGCAAGCTCGTTCATCAAGACGTGTAACCAAAGTGAGCAACTCGGCTTTAAAAACTTTAGTAGTTCATCTAGCAGTAGGTTGCTATAGACATAAAAATCACTCAAAAAATGTTCAATCACCATATATAGATAAATGTTAGGCACTTAATGTTAATGATGAGCTTATGAAAATAGTGTGTTTTGTGTCAATCGACTAATATTACCATCAGTCACGAACAAATAGTACAAAAATAGAAAACATCTCATGCAAACATGTTATAAAAGCAAGCTGAATGTGTAACAGATTGACCTTACATCTCAAATTGGTGTTCAAATTTAGTTTAACATGCAAGAAAAATAACCAGAGGTACTTGTATCTGATTACTATCATCTTGTCTTTGTTTCATTCAGGGGCTCATCAAGTCACCATTGGCCCTTTTCGTTCAGGGCTAAGAGATGTCAACCAGTAGCACTTGTGATCGTCAACGCCAATTCAAATCTGCAATGCGAATGAGCACGGTATGAAAGATACGTATTCATTGCCAAGAACTATTATAATCAAATGGTACCGAGAAACTGAACTTGAAGCTAAGAATTATTTTTTATTGCGAAACACAGTAAGCATTATTTAACCATTTTATTAAAAAAAGATATCCGAAAAAATTGTCACCAATAAGTTCTAGTCTTTTCTACGTCTAAAAACTAGTCTCCACTGGTCGTGAGGTATCTACATAGCTCTCCATTCCACATCTAAATGTAGCAGATGATTGGCACAAGAACATGTTACTTTTGAAATTTCACTGAAGCGGCCAATGATGAGCTTATATTAGCTTGGGAAACAAATGCAAAAACAATATAGCAACAGAACATCTGAATGTGCTGGTAACAGCAAGTATTATATGAAAATGTGCTGGTGCACTCGAACATGCAAGGACAAATCAGCAGCAGTGAAGAAACACAGTGCCATAGATTCATTCATGTCTTCTTTCTTCTATTTTTTTCAGCAGAACGAAAATTCAGATGATAACATTTTCAGAAGGTAATATAGCTTCAGTTCGTCTTGTCAATTTAGAGCAGTTCGCAGCAAAGGCAAAGTGGAGGTCCATGGTAAAAGAACAAAGCACACAGTGAGTTTGTCTCACCTCTTGAGTTCAAATGCTAAAAGGTTACTGTGATCTCCCATCCTCCTTGTTAAGTTCTTCCTTCCACTGTATAGTGCAAAGTGGCAATCAAAATTAATACCAATTTCAAAATACGGAAACAAATATGAGCCACTTCGATCCATCATCTATTTATGTATATGAAATTCAGCTTGATAGAAGGCACATGAAATTAATTACTCTTTCTGAATAGCAATGAACTATAAACTCAAGGCACACATGTTTGACCCGGCCTTAAGATCCCTGCCTAGACTTGGTGTCCTCCCAATCACTTCATGAAGTGCTGCGCTTGATGAAAAAGGAATGAATAAGGGATATTCTTTTGTTGATATATACAGAAACTAATGTGAAGAACTTGGAAACATGAACCAAAAATAATAATAATAGAGAGGATGTGACGGAACACGCATATGCCAACGAATATTTCCCGAACATGAAACCACTCGGATTACTCGCATCACCGTAACTGAAACATATAACTTAACTTCCTTGGTAAGATAATTCAATAAATTTATCATACAGACTATCAAAGTATTCTCGCAGGTCAGAACAACAAATGAATATGGACAGTTAATTAATGCTTAGTCAAATGGTTCCTCAGTCTGATCACAAAAGTATTGTCAAAACAACACATGCAAACATATGAGAATTCAAAACTAACAAAGTGGATGGAATATATAGCTCATGACTTCATGATCCCTTCATGAGTATGTTTCTTTGTTCAATCAGTCAAGCAAAATAAAAAATGGGGTTACTTTGCAAGTTCAGGAAAGAAAAGGTACACTATGGATCAAAGCCCACCTAAATCAACCAGATCAGACAACCTTGGCAGTGTATGGAAATTGGCCCGTGGATTCAACCGGATCAGACGATCTTGCCTCCATTGAAACTTCCAGGAGATGTAGAACTTGGAGACCACTGACTAGTGCATGGAGACCGGTGAGGCGTGGCGCGCGTGGAGATCAAGTAGTGGTGGGGCGAGCTCGCCGATTCGCATGAAGAGGAGGAGGTGCGGGAGCGTCGGTGGTGTGGGGGCTCGGATGCGCGGGTGGTGCGGGGGAAGCAGATCCAGGGCGCATGTCAGGGTTTATAGGCGGTGATCTGCTCGGTGCTCCAATTGATGAGGAGGAGGTAGCCGCTGCGGCAGTCCCGGATCTCCCACATATGAATCATGATCGAATTCATAAGATACTGCAAGAAGGTTATGGATTTGTACCTTGAGCCCCATGAGCCGTAGCGGAGCATGCTGCCCGGGCACGATGCACTCTAGCCCGGCCGCCTCCACGATCGCCTCCGGATGCTGCAGAGCAACCAACTAGCCTCCAAAATTAGCCTTCATGCACCTAATCAAGCCAAACTAAACCAAACCGCAACTAAGCCGAGGCGTACCTTCATGACGGCGAGGGCATAGGTGGCCGAATCGTCCTGCGCGGCGACGCGGAGTACGGGGGCATGGTGGATGCGCGGGACCAGGCAGATCCCCTGCCCCATGGTGGTGGTCGCTGTGTGTTGGGGGCGGGGTGTACCTTCATGACGACGAGGGCGAACGGGAGGCCCTGATGCTTATTCACCGCCGCGCTAGCCTTGATTCCTTCGGATTGACTCTGAGCACGCCGCCGCTGCTAGTGGTGTGAGGAACGATGACGTCCTAAGAGGGGGGTGAATTAGGATACTTAGAAACTAATGACTCTAAAAACTTCATAAGATAAACATATCTCAATTTCTATCTATATGTGCTATAGGTTTATCTAATGTGTCTACTCTACCGCTCAAGAGGATTGTAACCTACTCTAGTAGGGTAAATTGCAAGTATGTAAATGCGGAAACGTAAATAAGGTAAAAAAGATAAACTCAACACAAGAGATTTTTATTTCGTGATATCGGTGGCACACAAACTACCCCTAGTCCACGTTGGAGCTCTATAAAAGATATCCTCCCGATCACCAAGTCTCTTCCGGTCACAGCTCTTGAGATATCAAGTCACCAAGACAAAATCTCAAGCACGATGAGCCACTAAGTCACCAAGGCAAGGTCTCACCACTAACCTCTCTTCCAGTTACTTGTGCGTCATCTTCACTTCAGAGCTTTAGTCACAAAGACAATGACCTCCACGTTCCCACATAATCTTCTTACTGTCGTTCCACACCAAGTCGGAGGGTCAACAAGTCATCAAGACTCCAAGGCATCGACGTACCTCTCGGTACACGGTTGGATCATTCCTTGCTCCACTCTCTAGGTTGCAACACCTAGTAACACTTCTCTCTAAGCCTATAAACATTAATCACTCTCTAATCTTGTGCTTAATCACTTTGGATGATCACTTTAAGCACTTTGATGGCTTGGATATCTTCTCAAGTGTATATGATATTCTCTGGACTCTAGAACATTCAAATGGCCGAGTGGGTGGGTATTTATAACATCAAACTCGCCAACTAACCATTGCTCCAACGGCTCAACTTTATTGTGAACACTAGATGATTTGGTAACAACAGTAGTACAAGTACCAGACCATTTGGTGAGTACACCATCAGCAACTAGCCGTTAGAACTCCACTCAAATACATTCTGAACACCGGATTGTCCAGTGTATCCTTTACTTCCATCACCGGACTATCCGGTGAGTAAACTTGAGCCTGACTGAGCCAATCTCTTCACTTTTGGAAAATACTCCGGTGTTGTCATTCATTCATCGCCAAACCTTCCGGTGTGTACAACACCATCTTCTGAGAATTCTCATACTTGCTTCATCTTCCGGTGTGTACAACACCATCTTCTATTAAATGTTCTGGTGTGCATACTTGCTTCATTGCCGGACCATCCGATGCCTTAATTTTCTGTCTTCAACAGTTGTAACCTTCTCTGCAATGAATTCTCCGGTGTATACAATCTCACTGGACCTTTCGGTGAGGTCTTCATTTTCCTCTTCTGAGTAAAAAACACTCCGGTGTGTATAGCCTTCTGATCACTAGACCATCCGGTGAGTTCAACAGCCTCCGGGCAAAATGTTCTGGTGAGTGCAAACTCTTCTGCACCGGACTATCCGGTGAGAATAATTTCTCTAGGACTTATCTAATTTAGTCTAAACTTTGTCCCGATTTCAGTAGCTTCTTCATGTATTACATCCATGAGACTTACTAACATATATTTTTGACAAACATATTAGTTCGAATGACTATGTTGTCATTAATCACCAAAATCACAATCATGATCTAATAGTGTCATTTTCGCTACAGGTGGGAGGGAGGATGTGCCATGCCTGGCCTCCTGCAATCCGCTACCCGGTGATGGCGTTGCATCGGGGCCCAAGAGTCGCACAATCCTAGCTGCCACGGGGCCGCCACCGAAAGAGAATCCATAGAGACCTACCGACACCATAATCAGACACCGGCCAATGCGGGAGGTGTGAATATGAGGTCAAAAGAGGTCTTAAGGCGAGAGCTCATCGTGGGGAGGACGACCATGAAGAGGGAGCGGCAGGAGATGAGGGCTTCGACGCGCATGGATTGGGTTTAGGGGATGATGGCGGCGTAAAAGGAGGAGAAGGCGAGGTTGCTCACCAGTAAGGGCGAATTCGGAGGGGCTCTGCGGGGTGTCGAGATGGCCTAGAGAGATGTGTTCTTTCGAGGACAGGAGGGATTCGTGAACGGCGGTGACGCGGTTGGGAGGCGGCAGCAAGACAGCACAGTGCGATGCAGGAAGAAAGGGAGATCCAAAACGGGGGTGGGGGCGGGGGGCGGATGTGGGACCACCTGTCGGCGCCGAACAGAGCAAGTGGATGTGGGAAGGCAGGACGTCATGCTTGTGTTGAATCACTACGTATTTTTAAGTAGTAGAGAAAGGGACGTTGAACACTTGGTAGTTGAACTGATAAAGTATTTGCAATGCACATATTAATTTAGTATATTCAAATTAAGAATATTCAATCCATTTCAGAAGCAGCATGAGTGACCATGGATTACACTGGAATACCACAATACTACAATTCCCGTAGGAAGTCATGTATTGCAATTTTAATGTCATCGTAACTCGATTTGGTTCATTATAACTATAATGTGAATACCAGAAAGCAGAGGTGTTTCATAGGGAGGAGCACACCAACTGGGCAATACAGATACACTGGATCCCTTGATGGTGTAGTGTCCGCATCACAGGCCAAGTCAGGTACAGCGAGCACGGTGACCTAAGGTGTGAACAATACAGCTTGCACATGCTAACCCTCTCCCCTGCCTTTGTCAGGTTGCAAACAGAAACCGGTTAGTATATCTAAGCATATCTTATCAACCCAATGATTGTGTCGGGAGCACAACGAGAAGGCAATTTCATCTCAAAACCAGACAATACTAGCATCTATTCTCATGAATCTTATGTACATTCCAAGATCATGCCATGATAAGAACATACAGCAAACTGACAAAAGGAGGAAGGGATTTTAGCCTGAGAAGAGGACTAGACAGTCTACAACCCTTATGAAGGATGGACTCTTCAATATAGTGTCACCGATGATTCATCTCCAACCTGCGAGGTGCTGTACTTCTTGGCCGAGTCTGGCTTCGACAAGTCGCCGGACCGTCTCCGGAGCATCTGGCGCATGCCATCGGCCACCTGAACGGCAGGGTTGGACTTGAACATCTTGCAAAACGCCATGTGAGCCCTCACAGCCTCGTCCACGCCCGGGTGAGTTTTCTTCCTGCACGCCTCCTCCCTCACGGCCTCACAGCACAACCCACACAACCATTGGCCAGAGAAGCTTGCTCTCACGCTACCAATGTAGTCCTGGGTGCAGTCCTCCCTCAGGCCGCAGCACTCGCACTTGACCGACTCTATCTCCATTGCTGCTGGCTGCTGCTGCTGCTGCTGCTGTGTACGCGCCTTGGTTTCTTGGATTGGAGGCTATTTGTAGGGAGGTTATTATGGTTGCGAGGGGCAGTGGTGGGGAGGGGTGGAGGAGGGTATTTATGATGGATAGGTATTGGTGCATGTTCTGAGGTGAGAGATTTGAGACAGAGTTTGTTGGGTGTGAGCCTCATTTGCTGACCTTTTCCTGGCATTAAAAAACTTTGCCGTCAGTTGGTGGCTACAGGGTGTGGGTTTGTTGGTGCTGTGGGAATTTGGGGGGCCTTAAGAAATGTAAAGTTTGTCCCTTTGCTGAATTCTGAGAAAGAGCATGCTTTCCCGTGCTAATCAACCCACCTTGCCACCTAGCACTTTTTTCTGTTAAGAGTTTTTTTCGTCAGCTCTTTCTCAAGTCTCAGTTTCCTGCAGTGATGGATTCCTACAATGTTTAAGTTCAACAATTCTGTTCTGGATAATATATAGCCAACCAGCTGTCAGGCTGAGGACATCTCACCCTGCTACCAGATTAGATTACATGAAGTAACAAGATATCTGTCATAGATTCATAGCAGAGCACAGTCATCGCTCATAAAGTAAGTTTAGGCTGGATGTTATTGTCAACCTATACTGTTACTGGCAATCCTTTTTTTGTTTAAGACAAAGTTGATTCAGAGTTGGTTCCTGAGATAATCTGTTGTGTCCCTTTGCATAATTCTGAGTCTGGATGTCCTAAAAGGACATAGATGCTAGCATTATCTTTTGGAAGCCTTTCTTTCGACAGTGTTTATGACTAGCTTTAGTCGGTTGGTGCCTCTTTCCTTGAAGGATGGCTGATGACTCCTACGATTTGGACTGGCACATGGAATCTTGTGCTGTGGTGAGTGTCTGCTGCTTTTCTCTGATGAAATTGGATTGGTTACTGCGTTATGGCTATGGATGGATGCACAACGTGATAGGGAATATTAACTATGATTATGCTTTAACTGCTAGTGTTTTTATTGCTGAAGTTTGTGTTCTAAGCAACTGTTATTCAGAAATAAGCTTTTAGAGTGTACTAAAAGAAAATTAAGTGAAGGCCCCAGAGTAGATTTCTTATGGAAAGGTGAGAGCACTTGGTCCCCTTTGGTCCTTCAATTTCAGATGACCAGTTCAAAACCTGACCTATTTGTTTCCTTAAGTATCATTGCTTGTTTGTTTCCTTGAATTGTTTGATCATCTCTCGTTACATGTCAGATGTCACAACCCAGGTTAGTACCACTCGATTTCTTGTATTTATGTTTCACTGTAGCACCATAGACTAATGCTAATACCTTGACAGCAGTGTGAGATTATGCTGGTTTTTAGTATCTGAACATATTCATAAATTCAATAGATACATATTGAGAAATTATCATAGCTAGGGGCCCTGGACAATTCAAGACCACCTTTACAGAACATCTGAAGCTGAAATTCTCAAGGTCCAATTTATTTTGATCTTGATGATGTTCATGGTTTTGGAGTTTGATGCACTTGGAGAGGATAAGAGGATTTAGCTTGTGTCTTGTTAAGGATATAATTGTGTTAATCTAGTATTCAGTACCATTTTTATGCAAGGGTGGTATCAGTATTTCTTTTGTGGGGCCTTTTGGCCCCATGTGTCCCGTTTACTCTACATAGTATATATAGACATTTGGTCTATAATACTAATGCCCGGTGTTACCTAGACACGGAATCTGACTCAGACTCGGATGTCTGATTCGGCAAGAAAATTTTGACACGCAAAATACAACTCGGAATCTGATACGAGTGTCGGGTTCCAAATCAGATTCAGGGTGTCCGATTCGGCAAATAAATTTGAACACGGGTGTTCAGATAACACTGCTAATGCCCTAAAGGTCTCCCTTAGTTCCTAACACGTATACGCCATCTAAGAATCCAATGCAAAGAGGCTCTTAGGTTTATCTAAAAATTATAATAAAAAAATACCTGCACGGTGGGGCTGAAGCTTATGGAAGCTTTACGCTGAAACGGATCCTAAAATTATTAATATTTTAAATGATAAATTCTTGTCAAAATGGTGTAATACATATTTTACTGAATTTTTTAAGATTTAACAGATGATTTTCAAAACATGCATGCATCCAACAGATTGCAAATCATAAACTGATGAGGCCCCTAAAAACTCTAGTCTTGTTATGCTCCTCTAGTATTGCCTATTGTGTCAGTGGTAGCCTTTCGGTGAAGGCTACCATTATTCTACTTTATACCCTGCACAAACAAGTGATCAGGTCCTCGAAAATATTATTACCATGACTATCTGGTATTACCTTTTGTTTCCAATTACTGCCTTTCGGTGAAGGTTACCGCTATTCTGGTTTATTGTCTGCTTATCATTCTCTGGTGCTCTACTTGACACATGTTGACTTATTGTCCACTTATCTTTCTCGTGTTTTCAGACATTTTCAAGAGAAATGGCGCTTTGTACTGCTAGCAGGAAGAGTCATTGTCCACTCTCTATACTATCTTATCCTTTCCTTGCTGACGAAATAAAACCGTGTATTTGATCTTCACAGGTAAACTTTCTGAATGTTTGATACGGCGCAAGTGGCATTGTATATTCATATTTAGGCTATTTCTAAATTTTGAACCACGTTCTTGCTACTGCATCAGTTAAGAAGTCATATCAATCACCTGTCTCAATCTTCCATTTAAATACCATTTAATGCACATGGTGTTTCTTCTTCTTGCAATTTGATTGACCGCTAGAATCTAGGGCTGCATTTTAGGTTGGCCATAGGTAGGCTCATGCTCATCCACTCCATGTGATATTTGATTGATTTCATTCCCTAGAGATGATGCTCATCTACATAGGCCATGGTGCTACATACGGTACATATGTAGATCCCAATCAATATTATTGTGGCGCCATGAATTTCGCATTCCTTTTCATGCCATATGCTATTCAGTCCTCTATTTTGATAACGTACATGTAATTGTAGAGAATGTTAAATAAACCATAAGTAAGAATTTTCCAGGTAGATTACTCGAGTACATAGAGACAATGTGGTCTATCCATGTGCTACTCTATTATTTACTGTAAACTTGATGATAAAACTTGGAAGATCCTTCATATTTGTTGAAATTTAGGTAATTGAGCAGATCTAGACCAGTGACGAGAATTGAGATTCATGAAAGACCTATTTCCATGGCATTTACACTAGTAAAGGCGGATAGTTCTGTTATATGTTCCACTGCTAATAAAGACCGATTTCCATAGCATTTATATGTTCCAAAGCGAAATGTTTGATACCTGCTTAGCCCCTGTTGAAAGTGTAGTTTATGAAACATGTGGACGTGTGGTGGCAGTGGCAATTGTGAAGTTTTGGTATGGCTGAGCATTAATGCTACAGTAAGTTGCCACTATCATAACATGCCCAGGGGCGAAGCTACAACATCAACTATCCGAGTGCACACTTCAACATATATGTGACAATAAAAATTTAATATAATGCACAAATAACAAAGAAGTAACGATCAAAATGCTTACCAAAATAAAAGATCTCATAACATTTGTTAAAATAGCATAATAAAGGTAAATAACGCCGAAATCACGAACAAAATACAATCGATATTAGCAAAATACACCATTCAACCTCGATGGCCTACAAAAACATGTAAAAACATGACTTGACATTTTTTAATGATAAACTAAATTGAAAAGATAAAATAAAAATAATATGTTACCTTCTAGTATTTACGTTCTTTCAACGCCTTGAAACGACGAACCACAACATTATTTGTAATTTTTTGCATTTCTTGTTTCTCCACATATCAAATGTGGCTATTATTCATGTATTCATCACTAATACAATTGCGCAAATATATTTTCACGGTTTTAATGGCTTAAAAACATCTCAACTATAGCAGTATCGAAAGGCAATACAAGTACTAGCTTTAAAAGCCGATAAACAGAAGGATAGCATATATGTTTTCTTGTCTCTACCATTTCATTTGAAAGCTCAGCAATAGTTTGTATGTTGGAGAATCTATCATCTTTCCGCGCATCAGCAATGCAAAGAGAAAGAAGATGGTTAAGTTCCCTCAATTCTCTAGAATCAAAATTATTGGGATATAATTTAACTAGGCTTATCAAACTCTCCATATTGAAATCATGAAATAAATCTCTTGGATTGAAAGCAACCGAGCAAACAAGCAGTTGAGAGGTTGTTTCATTGAAATGATTATCGAGCTCTAGAAGTAGCCAATCAAGAATGTCATTAAAGCAATCAACTTCAAAATGATGCTTGTTGGTAATTTCAGATTTTTGCCTTAGCTTCTTTGGGTTAATATATGCCTCATCCATTTTCAGTTTAAAATATCACATTTGTCAAAAAATGCATACATTTTACCTAAGACTTTCTCCTATCCGCCTCTTCTAAGTTCATTCAAATGGCTTCTAGTTGCTTTCACACAGTTAATAGCATTCATAATATCTTGATCTTTCTGTTGCAATGCAATTGACAAGGTATTTGTGATCATTAAAATAGCCAACATGAGATGCAAATAGAAGACAAAATACAAAAGATTGGAAGTACACTTGAAGAGCGCATGCTTGTTCTCTATTTTTTTCCATCTATGTCTTCTTTCTCCACAAATTCTAGCACTTTGACAATTGTTGAGAACAAGTCAACCAAACTTTTAAGAGATTTATAGTGAGAACTCTAACGAGTATCTCCAGATCTCTGAAGACATTGCTCTTGATTTAATCTTGTCCCAGTTTTACACACTTCTTCAAGATTGAAATCTCGAACCATATTCCTTCTCTTTGAAGATCCATCCACCACATTTAACAAGGTAGAAATCATACTAAAAAAATTACCAATGCATATATGCTTTCTAACAACAGCTACAACTACTAGTCAAATTTGTGAGCCTGTATTCAATAGGAGCGCACATGTATATGTAGAAAATACACACATGTAGTGTCAAAATTTGAGCGAGTGAATGGGTGATGCATAAACTCGACAGAGGACCAATCAAGCACAAGAGCACCTGAGAAAAGATCAGCTCACCTAAAGGTTGAAGCTGGAGCAGCGGTGAGTCGAGCTGACCGGAAGAGTGACTAGAGTGCTTGCCTGCTTGGGCAGTTGGGCGTGGGCGGGGTGCTGCAGCGGGTTCACTGGCTCGGGGTTGGCCAGTCAGGGCTTGGCTGTGTCTGTGTGTCAGTGTGTGGTCGCATGGGCATTGCAAAGGAGGAGGAGCTGAGGTCCGAGGAGCGAGGAGGGCAGCGCCGCAGTGGGCAGGTGCTGCAGGGTTCCCTTGACCGTTCGACTCTTGATTGCGCGGAGGCTTAGCGCCGGAGGAGCCAAGTGGGCTACACGCGACAGCAAGCCCGGGCTAGGTGGATGGGTGGCTAGGCGAGTGGGCTGAGGCGCTGAGCTAAGCAGGTCGGCCCGGACAGCCCTGGTGCATAAGATGTTTGGACTCTGGTGCACACAAGGTAAAAATAAGCCCAAATAATAGTAATTTTTTTGGGGCCCTGGTACCAGTACACCACGGTGGCCTCACTAGGCTTCACCCCTAAACATGCCGCCGCTCTTTGACAGCTGGAGTATTTGGGTTGGTGCATAAACTCATTTGTTCTGTTTTTCTTTAAAGTTCCAATAACATAAAGTAAAAATAGAAACAATGAGAACTAAGGCAAATGGGCTAGGCTAAAAATTTATCTATTGGAGGGTCTGGGCTAAGTAAAAATAGAAACAATGAGAACTAAGTAAAAATAGAAACATAGATTCTGAAAATTGGAGGGTCTGGGCTAACAAGGTCAAAAGCTTATGCTATGTGGCTAAGTCTGACTGTAATCATCACTTGAACCCCAAAGGCTAGAATCTATGTTTGAACACATAGAGCATCACTGCTCGTGTGGAGGTCGCAATTAGACGTAATTTTTCCAATTAACAAAGAGCAAATAGATATTTTTTCGTAGTTTATATTTTCCAAGAATATGCTGCAGAATTGCACATGTACTGTATTGGAACAAATTGTTTGGTAGCTTCGTTAACTTATTACTTTAAATGAAAATGTTGCTGGATATTTTTATCAGTTCAAGCATGATTACCTGCCACGAGTCAAATTAGGTCACTGAATAGAGAATCTGGGTGATACATTGGATTACTGGTACCAGGAAAAGGAAAAGGAAAATTTCAGCTTATATATTCTTAATTATTTTCCATCATCATGAGCAATAAAAGTATGCACTATAAACCTGTACCATTCCAATCAATGTTGCCACTTGAAATGTCCTTTTCCATTCATTTCGCATTGTTCTCCAGGGGAATGGATATGAATGACAAAGACGCAATGGCAGTGAGACAGACCATGGATCCTGGTGGCTGCATTTCAGCGTCATCCAGTGCCACATGGCTTGAACGCACCTCTACACAAATTGTCCGATTTCCATGGCCATTCATTGATGTTCATCCCTGGACTGCCCATTGCCTCCACAGAAAAGATGAGAAATGCCTTCTGGCACCAATAGGGACCCCAATGAATCAGCTTCAGAGACAAGACCAGACACGCAGCCGTGGCGTGTTGCCGTTCTCTGCACTCCGAGACGAACCATCCGCTGCGCGGACCACCAGCGGACAGAGATAGCTACGATCGCGCATGAATTGAGTGATCAAAGATTTGTGATGTGTGCGGATGCAGCAAGTTGTCCTACGCAACTGCATGCACCAATGCATGTGGGGTTCAGTGTTTGTACGTGACCCATATCCCTATCTACTAAAGGGGACAAGCCGTCAATGGCACTGTCCGTTCGCCATGTGAGCGAACTGTTGTCGGGCAAGGCGAAGACGGCTGAAGGACGACGCCGGTTTTTCTGTAAACTGTGGGTCGGTATACAGGGAACTGTTGGTACTTTGCCATGAGGTGCATGAACTGCTGATACTTTCTCATCGTCCTGGATAGTGTCTTTGATCTTTATGCCTTCGCTTGTTGGTAAGTTTGATCATTGATGTTACTGTGGTGGCAGGTCACAGGATTTTCAGGGCCTGCAGGAAACTTTTGATATGAGCTAATGAATGTGGTGGCCGCAGCTCACATGATTACGGTGATCCTTGTCCTACCGCAGTATTTGGCTGCTGCATTATCATCGTCATCACTCGCCTGTGAATTTATGAGGTTTTGTCACTTGCTGACAGATCAAGCTGGCATACTGCACTTCTGTTGGAAAACAAAAAGATGAAAGTTTATAAAGAAAAAAATATGGTATTAACTCTCTTGCATTGCATTTTCACCGTTTAAACATATCAGCGAATAGGGCACACTGCATTCACATGATCATCCAAGCTACGGCTACAGGATATAATCTACCATATCAGGGATTTAGCCTCCGTTATTAATCCGACTTGGGTCTCCTAGTCATTAGGAATCAGATTACAAGTGTAGACCGCCTTCTTGCTGCCATGCAAATTCTTCGTCTGATCTGAGATAAGTTTGTTAATCATCAGCTCTGCGTTTATTTAGCTGCTTTGCCATCAGGACTCCATTTCTTTAGTTGATTCGGCCTAACAGTGATTGGGCACATGGGATTCAAGCCACATGCAGCCCCTCATGCTTCTAGATATCATTGGTTCGGTCTTCGGTGTGGGCGTAGCGTTTTTAATGTTTAAGCCACATACAGCCGCACATGCTTCTACTCTTGCCGAACTCTGACATCTTGGTTTGCTCATCTCATCAGTATCTCTATCTCACTATTTAGGATCATTTGGTAGAGTTTTAATTTTATGGTGAAAATAGGATAAAAGTAATTCTGTGGTGGAAGTGATTTTATTTATAAAATTGTTTGATATACTAGTGGTAGAAGTGATTTTTGAGAAAATATTATATTAAAATCTAGAAGAATTAGCCGAAAATCAGGTGGAAGCTAAATTTTTCAGTTTCCACGTCGCAATACAAATCCTGAAGTGATTCCCGCGCGGAATCCGCTCCCAGACAGAGCGTTTGGCAACACGAGAGCTGATCCCCGCGCGGAATCACTCCACGAAGCGCTATCAAACAGGACCTTAATAAATATACAGTGATTCTCGTACCAAACAGACGTCCTACCTCTAATCCTATATATTATTTCTAAATTTAATAAAAATTACTTACTTTATACCACTTAATTTCTACTACTCCCCTCACATACGTTCTACTCCCAAAAATCTCGCTCCCATATTTCTTCTCCGGCTCGCACGCCCAAACTACCCAACGTGCTACGCGTCGTATACATCAATTACCTCCCGTAGCTCCTAACTGATTCGCATATAGAGCCTGCCACGTGCCCTTACTGTTACTGTTACCTGTAGCAGTTTGCCTTTCCTCATTTCCCAGCCATCCGATTGCTTGGCTTGCATGAGAGCCGTCCTTTCCCTTCCCACGCCTGGAACCATCGAGCGATCAGCAGCCGAAGAAACAAGGTGCAAAAAGAAAGAAAGCGCATTCTCAAATCGGCATCATCTACCTGCATCTGTTCATCCTCAGATTCTTGCGGGAGATCGGCTCGCTGGATCTACCGATCCCCATCCGCGTCCTCCTCATCTGTTCCTGCCCCCAAGCGACGCAAGGTGAGAGCCCACCCCCGCGTCCTCCTCATCCGTTCCTGCCCCCCAGCGACGCAAGGTGAGAGCCCACCCCAAATCGAAACCCTCGCTGTGCGGATTTCGCGCGGTCGCTCCCAGTGGGTCGAGCGATAGCGCTGCAGTGCCGGCGTTCGAGCCCTCGGGGGTGTCTCTCCCCGTGGGTCGAGTTTTTTTTAAGATTGAGAGAGAGAGAGAAAACATGTAGACATGTTTGGTTGATTTGGTGCTTCTTTCGTACTTACATCACAAACGAAACCATAAATAGAGACCTCTATTCTGAGGCTGTTCCAATACCATTATTGTTGCCTAATGCCATGCCCAGCAAGTGTTTGTCAAAATGTCTTCCCACTTAATGGATGCTTTGTTGGATTTGTACTGAGCATGCTCTACTGTCTTACAGGTTTTCATGGTTGGTTCATTGGATTTGTACTGGGCAAATAAGAATTTAGTGGTTGTTTTCCCATGTTACCACTTCTTTGTTTCTGCTAATACAAGAGATTAAACATATGCTGTGATTGTTATGTGTTGTAGATGTATGATTTTACCTGGCAAGTACATTTCCTGTTGCAGTGGGATTCCAGTGTCTCAATGTAACTACCAACTTTGATTCCTTTTTATCAACGATACTGTTGTCCAAAAAGATGCTTGCATTGTACGAATATGTGAATTGCAGGTAGTCCAATTTTGTTCATCCCTATTGCCATTTCATTTCCTATGCTTATTATCTGTTAATCAGCACATATCCTGTGATTAGCCCTCTTTTTTGTAGCGCTCTTCAGTTTGCCGCAGAACAAATCTAGAGGTTGTGGGTTATGAAAAAAAAAAGACCGTGGAGGATCCGCAATATAATAGGTTACATAATGACTCACTGACTCAAGGTGGGCTATAACAATGTTCCAGGCTTCTGCGTAATGCATACCAATTCCCCCCCCCCCCCCCTTTCCCACTCCTATAACCTCGGATTTGTAGTACCTTCTTGCTGCCAGGGAACAGCAGCACTAGGAGTGCAGCCGCAAGTCAAGTACTCCCACTGATGCGCTTCTCAACAGCCAAGGTATTGTTACTGTCAGGCCATATGCAAGATAGTGTTATAACTCTATAATCGCACATGTGTTTCCTGTATTCGAATTATCAGTATTAACGAGATGGTTGACTTATGGCAGATTAGCACTTACCTTAGTTTGTTTTAGCAAAACCATGAAGGATCTTTACTTGCGATTTATTTTGAGCAGGTGTTTTGATATGACACACCCTTCTCAAACTCATAAACTGTGTCCTGTTGAAAATATGAGTTCAGGATTGAGAACATTTTTTTCCACAGGGACAGAATCCTTCTGCAAGAGAACTAAGTACATGCGCACTTGATGGGCTGAACTAATGATTCTCATGGAGGTGTCGTTCATTTTAGTATTTTACTGAGTTTACCCCCTGCTTCACGTGATTCATGTGTTTATTGACCTGTTAATTATGAATGAGTACCAGTTGATCATTGCACGATTCACAGATTTGGAGTTTTCTTCTGTCAGGATGGTTGGAACTTCTCAATATCCTAGGATTTGGTGTTTTACGGTGTTCAAGTACATGTCTTCTCTTAATGTACTAGGATTTTGAGGAGCCATGCATACATGAGAGTGGTCCTTCAAGATATATTTGGACAAGGAATGTCAGATGCATGCAATTTATAGTCAACTAGCTGTCAAGGTTATTTCTTAGGTCAACTAATAGTTTAGGTTTTCCATTGCAAAAACACACGTCATCTCCAACGAACACACCTGCATAGTTCCGACCAGCATATAAGTACTGAATTACATATGCCTACCTGCTATTCTTCAAATCGCTCTACCACTCCAGCATTGATATACAGTTTCCTCCGATGATTTTAAAACTACTTGATAGTTGGTAATTGTCACAAGATTTTGTCACACTTTGTCACTACTAGATATGTCTACTCACCCTGCTTGCTTCCGCATTCTCTTCTAGTAAACAGGTGCGAAATACAACTGTCACCTCAAATATGTTGTTTCTCGTGTAGTGGAAGGGAAGTTCTCAAAGGAGATTGATAAATGACTACGTATCCAAATATGATGCATCTTTTCGGTGCCTCACATGAAGCTAACTTGAATTTTCAACACAAGCAATTTCTTTTGCTACATTATGATGTGATGTCGTGGAGCTTCATGCTATTCTCAATTTTGTAAGAAATATGCTATTATCAATTTTGTAAGAAATATCCTTGATATTGAAATATGGATGCCTGTATTATACGTGGCAACAGTTGATATTCATTGCGCTGGCCAATTGTTGATCTTCATCGTGCCCACGGCAACGCACGGGGCACCTGCTAGTATATATGGATGTTGATTTGTATACAAAATGTCAATCTCTTAGATGAGATAAACCAACTAGTGAAGACTGCATGAGCCTATCGTTGCTCATCGGTTAAAACCTTGAGTAATGTAAGACGGCTAGAAGTACATGCTCATTTTCTGTCAAGAAATTTTGAAAAGACCTATATGTCATTAACACAGTGATATCACGATACACTATTTTTCAGAAACAGGGTTATGCTAATATAGATAAGGCATCGCCGTACCGGATATGGGTACAACTGTATTGGATACATGTACGACTGTGTCAATGAAGTATGGTTGATATATTGGGAGAGACTACTAGTTCCAATAATCTGGCTTCATTTATCTTAGCTGTCATCTTATACATATCTTTCCCTAAAAAAATATGGCTCATTCTTGTTACTGACAAGCATTTATTTGTCATGGTGTTGTTATCAGTTATTTCTGCATGTTAAGATTAAGATGATAGGAATGACAATACGAGGATTCATGCAGTTGAAATGTGTATAAACAATTGGAAAAAGTCTATTTCGACCTTACTCAACTCTTGCCCTAGTATGATTTTCCTCCTGCAATCAGAAAACTAGATATTGAACAACCTCAACTATAAAAAACTGGACACTCTGACTCCATTTGAAGGCGGTTTTGGCTTATGTGGCGCAAACGTGACATCAATTTTTGCCATGCAGGCTAATTTTTCTCTAGTGTAGACATTGGTTTGACACGTGGACGTTGATAGTGGGGCCACATAGATGGCATGATGCGCCTGTGCACCATTGGTAGAAACATTGCCGTGTCACCCCACTCGGGTAGTGTTGCCGTAGTCATGCACACCACCATGCCGCGCAGGTCTACATCTCCCTCCTCGCCTCTTCTCCCCAACCTCCCTCCTCTCCACCCCCACCTCCTCTCGCAAAACCGCGCCTTGGTCACCCAATTGACCCTTCCTGCAACAACGGCGGCCTGCCATGGCACTTGCCGCCGTCCCTCTCTCTCCTCATTCGCCATGCGCTCCTCGCCAACCCAGACCACACCTCCGCACTCAACATCCTCTCTGCAGTCCCTGTGCATGACTTTGACACCGTCTTGAACGCGCTCGCCATGCTTCGCGCCGCTCGAGATCTCCACTGTAAGGGCACCCTCCACCACCCTCGTGCAAGCTCCCCCTCTGTCGTCCACGTGCTTGCGTGCTCCGAACACCTCACCGAGGCCGCCACGCTCCTCGACCACTCATGGCGAACTTAAGTATGTAGATCTTCCTTATTGGGATCAGGATCATTACCATAAAATCAGTTAAAGCGGATGGAGTATCATAGACAATTTCTTATGACCCGTCACTAACAAAATATCTTCAGACGATTGCTAAGACAAACATGTCTGTAACAAGACCGATGTCTGGGTATGCTTGAACTCATATATGGTTTTTATAAATCCGTCTATTACTATCATACAGACGCAGACAACGTTTAGAAAAACCCATCTGTGATATTGTCACAGACGGTTTCTTGTAAGATATGTCTAGATCTGTATGATAAAAATAAACGGATTTTATGAAAACCCATCTATATTTAAAGATCTAGAAACTATTTTAAATTTGATCACTCATTTCACGTGGCTCTTTTGGCTTCGATAACACATAACTTGCTTGTCTCCCCTGACTCTTTGGCTTCTCACACGCACAACCTGATCGTCTCCCCTCAATATAAAACGACGAGGAGTGCTCATCTTCCTCGCTCTACCCGTTGCCATCCGAGTGTTCATATCTCCCCCCCCCCCCCACACACACACATCTACGGATTTTTTTTTTTTTTTTGCATCGGAGAAGCGAGAGCTAGAGGCTGAATCCCTTTCACTGCACTGAGGTAAGGATCGTAGGGTTCCCATCACGATTTTGTTAGGGTTTCTTAGCGTTAGTGTCGATGTGTGTAACTAAGGGTAATGTCTTGTTTCCGTCACAGAGGTTGTCCCTATGTCTGCTTCCACGATGCGGATGTTGGCGTCAACTTCGACCGAGTAGACTTCATGTTCTTTGCTACTGTAAAGGGCACCTATGTGACCCTATTTTTGATGTGAATCACATTCTCCATTTCGTTCTTGCAGATGAAAATTTCTTCATTACTATTCGTCATAGAGATATTTTCATGAACTACAAGACTCGTTTGAATGCATATTTCTTACTTAATCATGGCTGGTGTCAAAGGTTTATGGGTAGTTGTACTAAATGAGGGCAAAGGATCCTTCTATGTGCAATTGAAGCTTGAACGCTTTGGGATACGTAATAGAATCTTTGTTTTAAGGCGCATTTTCTTGACTTTTGACTGCTCTCGTCTCGCCCTAATCTCGTGTCTAGGTCACTACGGATGGTGGGAAGAATCCTGTTCACGACAACGACTCCGCTCTTTGTTGAGTGGGTAATTTTCTTTTCTTTTGGTAGCAATGCAGTCTAATTCTGGCTCATGCATGAGATAGTTAAGATGGAGCATGATCCGAATAACTGCAAGATGCTCGTTGAAGATGATGTCTGGGTTGACGTTGTGCTAAAATACAAGAGGTTGAGATGATGCCAATTATTTCATCTTTTTGGAAAACAGCGGCGATCGACCAATGATGCCGATCATTTTGTTCTTTTGGAAGACGATGTCTCCATGATGTCAAGCATCTCATCCTTTTGGACGATGACATCGTAAATGATGTCTATCATCTCGTCCTTTTGGAAGACAACATTGCCAATGATGTATAGTTAGGGATTGTGTATAGCTAGTCAGGTTTATGTGTTCTAAACAATATGTGATGTGCATCCGTGTGATGTTCTTAATCTTTGTGATATGTAAATACCTATGTTGAAATTCTAAATAATGTGTGATTGATATTATGAACAATGTGTAATCAATGTTCTGAATAATATATCAATGCATTATGTCAATGCCTGTGATGTTGTTTAATTTGTTAATTATGAAGTGTATGTCATATCATGAGGGCAGTCAGGAAGCAAAATTATTTATAGGGGAAAAGAGTCATAAAGACGATTATTAAAAAACTCTGTCTATGACACTTAATACAAATAGGTTTCAATAAAACAAAAATCATATGGGACTCTTACTACTCACATATGGGTTTTCACAAAAACCATATGCGATCATTACTATGATTTTCCAGAACGTTTGTATGTGTAACTCTATTATATACGGAGTTGTAACCATCTGTAATAAGTTCAACATCACAAACACTTATGTAGAGACATAATCTATAACAGTTCGTGATAGAGTTTAAAATCTGTTTGTAATAACTCTTCTGAGGTAGTGGATGTAGCATAGACATCATCTAGTGTTTCCATTCATCCATGTTCCTGTGTCTGGGATCTGAATTCGCTGTGGACCCTTTGTTTGTTCTGCAGAGGCCTATGATTTGCTGGATCCAAATGGCAAAATCACTATAAAATGGTATTATGCTGCTGTGGACTCCTGATGGATATGTCGCAAGTAGCACGCCCACATCAACAGCTGTATCTCTTTCATCTTCAACTTAGTAGGCCCTGATCTGTCCTATTGAATGGGCCAGTTTGACTTGTGTGATACATTTTGTAACATACGTTACAGACAACAAGGATGGCACCCAGTTCTGTGTCAGCATGTTATGCGCATCTGGTTCGTGATTTCCTGTAAAATGCCTCCTCCATGCTGTCGTCACAATGTACAACTATCAACAATTCCGGCAAATTGGAGCTCCTGGGTGGCAGCTGGGGTGGACATGGGCAAAGAAAGAGGTCACATGGCCGATGGTTGGGGCACAGACCACCGAACAGGGTGACTGCTCAAAGTTCAAGGGCAACGTTCCCGGTTCCCAACAGCTGCAGGAGAGATCCCACGATCGTCTGATTTACTTACAGGAACTCCATACAATATGCAAATTGCCAATTGCTGCATCCTCCTTCCAGATTAGTGTAGGTATCACTGGGGCTACCAATAAGACGGTTGAAGTGCCACAGCAGCAGCATCTCTCTCCCTTTCTTATGAGCCGGCCTGCCTTCTCACCGAGCCTTGCTCCGCGCCGTCACCGGATGGATGGAGTGCCATCAAAACACACCGCGCCGGTCGGAGTCACTGCCCATGCTGTAGCACAGATCCCCTCCCCCTTGGCGACGGTGCGGTCATCGTCCCGACCGATTCTGGCGTTAGTTTTGTGCATCGGGGACACCTTTGAGTTTGGGAAGGAATAAAGAAAAAGGTTTTTTTTTTAGATTTATACCATTATGAATATCATAGCTTTTGAAATATGCCATTACAAATCCGAAAGATGTCATTACAAGTCTAACGAAATTGGATACATGCAATTTCAGCTCTATATCGTACCATTTCTCACTGTCGTATTTCCGTATGGACAATTTGACCCCCTCTCCCCACGGCGACTGGAAGAGAGGAGCTCGTCACCAGAACTTTTTGCACCGAAGCAGATCTAGCCATTGAGATTGAATGTGGGGCCAGGCGCCCGCTGACCGGTCAAAATAGCTTGACCAGGGTCAGCTCGCCGACAAGCGTGCGGGCTGCAATGGCGCGTTTCGTCGCCGGTGAACCTGGCAGCAGTTCAGCACAGGGTCATCACCTACGACTTCAATACGAGACGACGAACACATGTAGTAGATCTCGCCATACAAGTCTAGCCAGAGCACAGTCGGTGCGGCAGCGCTCGGAGCTCCACGGTGGGCCGCACTGGCGTTGCGCCAGAGCTCAACCGACACACACCAGACAATGCGCTCGACTCGTCAAGGGAGGCTGCACGGCGATGGTTCGACGATGAGGTGGCGGAGGGAGTTGCCGATGCCATTGAAGAAGACGGATGGCACGCTCAATCCGTGGGGAAAATGACGGGATCCAGTTGGAGAAGGTCGATGAAGCTTCGCGTGACCTCCCGCCTTGCTCCTTGGGGCTCGGGCTCGGCAGATGCATGCACGAGTACGGTGGAACCGGTCCATGGTGCAGTGGAGCTTGGCGACGGTGCTGCAAAACGACAAATTGGAGCTCGGTGCAACGAAATGGAGGGGAGAGGGATAGAGTTGAGATTGAGATGAGGAGCGCCAAGTTAAAGCGAGCTCGGTCTCTCTCTCCCACACAGGTGCGCAGCGACGATGGGACGCTGCTCGGGCATTGCTGGTCGCGTGGCAGCAACGACCTGCCGAGATAAAACAGGAGGAAGGATGGCAAATTGACAAGCGGGCCCCACAAGAGCAGCTTGGGGGCAAAACGGTCCATACGGAAATACGGGAGTGAAACGGTACGAAATGGCAGGTATCCGATTTTATTAGTTTTATAATAGCATCTTTTTCACTATCCAATTTGTAATGATATATTTTAAAACCGTGATATTTATAATACTATAAATCTAAAAAAATCCTATAAAGAAAATGGTCTGGGAATCAATTTCGTGAAATTATTCTGGGTGGTGATGAATTTGGAAGAGGATTGGGCAACGATTTTGGGGAAAATAAAGCTCACTGTGGCTGCAGATGAAGACCAAGCTCGAACTCGTGTGCGCGAGACAGGCGTCGACATGGACTCCATCCAGATCTGTGAGGCCTCCGCGAGCTCCATGGTTAGCGTGCGGTGGCACTAGATGCCTGGAGGCAGTGGCGCTGGTGAGCTTCATGTAATCATGGCGGGCTGGCGAAGGAGTGGGGCACCATCACGCGTAGGAGACCCACCGAGCTGGCCGCCACGCTCCACGCCGCTGTCGTGCTGCTATGGGAAGCAGAAGAAGAAAGACAAGGAAAAGGAAGGAGGAGCGAGAAAGGAATGAGAGAGGGAAGAGGCTGACGGGTGGGGCTCGTTTGGCCGTGGGACCGAGAGAAGAAGTTTTTCTTTTCAGAGGAAGAAGGTAATGGCAAGTCTTTTCACACCCTCTTCACCGGAAATGATTATTTAATTTACTACAGTATGCTATAGAGAAAACAACAAATTCGAAATGATTATTTAATTTGTTGTAGTGTGATACAGACAAAACCATAGTTTGTCCGGTCTGCTTGTTGGCAGCCATAAGAGTAGAAGTGGCAATGGCACATATTACCTGCGTATCCATAGGTAAAAACCTTAATGGATGTGGGAACGGATCTTATTCTTTACTCATGAGTTTAGATACGGGGTTAACTTTAAACCCAATGAATAGACAAAAATGATCATAAAAAGCGACACCTATGCCTATTTTGCTCGTATACCTGTGCCAAATCAATTAATAGCATATAAACTAGCAGTCCTAGGATTTTTCTTATCTCATTCCCTCCCACCCCTTCGTCATGGGCAACTCCCTTAGGGTTTTGTCTGCAGCACACCATAGCAAATTAACTTTCTACTCAGTCCACCATTGGTACGAAGTGAGTTAACTTTTTACTGCTCTTAATATGCCTCCTATCATGGTTATATTTTTTCCCTACAAAGGTTCTAATGAGTTTTGTGCATTTCATAGTAAGGATTCACCTTACCTACAATCTGCAATTGATGGCCCTGGCAAATGGACTGACCAGTTTCTCGTCCAATGCACTTCCCACATGTGCCCGATAAGAATCCACTGCCATGTGAAGCTTGATTACAAGGAATGCTGGAGAGTGAAAACCACTATCACAAATTTCAACTTCCGCATGAATTACACACAGTGGAACTTGGTCGTTCAGCATCCAAACTTTGATAATATCACCCAGGTGTTCATCTTCAATTACAAACCACTCACCCCATAAGGGGCCGGCATAAGTAAGTTAGCTTGTGTTCCTTTTTAAGAAGAATCAAAATGAACCTCCCTCCCTCCCTCTCTCTGATGTAGTTCTTTTTTCCCATTTCAGATGATGCAGCAATGTCCTGGGGTGTAAAATTCTATAACGATTTGCTGATGCAAGCCGGTAAACTTGGGAATGTGCAATGACCCCCCCCCACACACACACACACTTTTTATTCATGAGGAATGTGCTTAATGGCGACAGTGAGCGAACTCCCGATCTCTCCACCAAAAATCTCCAAATCCCTCATATTCATACCAAATCCTCTCTGCCCTCCCCGTCCATCGTCCAGATCCTTCCTTCCCTAGCACAGAGAGCCCCATTCTCCCCCCTCGCCTCCATCCTTTGCTGGACGCGTCACCTTCTGATGTCGTCGTCATTTCATCCACGTCCCGTTTATATAGGACTTCTGAGTTTTAGATCCAAGCTAGAGCCTCAAATGGGTGTAGATCCACCCTCTTCTGCACCGGTCCTTCTGGCGGACTTGTGTGTGAAGTTGAAGGGCAACATTGTCGCAGTTATGCTAAGATTGCGAAAGGTTGGGGCACCGTCCTTGGGGTATCTGGACACGGAGAGTGGCCGCATTCAGCCTCACCTTCGCATCCTCTTTCAAGGCGTGTTTACTCCCCTGGTCCGGCAGATGTGCGGCAGTCTGATGAAGAGCCGAGTCACAGAGTCAATGGAGTGAATGAGCCTTCCTCAAGCCCCTCAACAGTGTCTTCCCAGTCTGCGAGGTCCTCTCAGCAGTGAGGGATGAAATTTACTACAGATATATCTGCTCACCAACCTTGCAGCAGCATTGGGGATAACGTCTCTCAATGACATTTTCAGATCAGGCAAAGTCAGGAAGTGGAGACACACCTTTCTGATGCTCAGTGTTCCTCCCAGTTGTCCAAGGCGGCCTTGTAGTGCTTGGAGTCACCGGACGGTGTGTTTGGAGGCTTGCAGACCAGCGGCAGTTTGATGGCTCAAAAGGCACCTCAGCTCAAGAACATTGAAGAAGGTCACCCACATCCCTACCAGCAACGCAACAACAAGCTTGATGATGCTTCCGCGACTAGTGATAGCTACAACATTCATCATCTCCCCTACGCTGGTGTCCATTCTGAGCTAGAGCGTTGGGCTCGAGGTTTGAATCTTGATTTGGAGACATGGATCACGGTGAAGCCGAAGTTCTGGTGGCATAAGATGCATGTGCATTCAAAGCCTTCCTCTGCTAGGGAGTCGGCCTTAAAGATGAAGCAACAGCCAAGTTCTCTCCTCTCTTTCAAAAGACTACAAGGAAGGTGCTTCAATTGCTTTGCTTTCGACCACAAGGTTGCTTCCTACCGAGACCTAACTAAATGCTGGCTCTGCAACTATTTTGGACATCGTTCTTTTGAGTGCAGTTTGAATCTTCCCAAAACAATCCACTGGCCCACTAGTAATCTTTCACATCCACAGAAACCTTCACAGGTTCTTCTCCCGCAGTTTTCACCCCGCTGTGCCCTATCAGAACCTCTAATCCCCTCGTCTTCCAAGCTATCTCCCCCCTCATTCTCCTCCGCAATGGCTAGATTCCTCGGAGATCCGGTGGCAAGGCCGTTGGAAGATTTCGCCATGGTCTCGACCACATGCTGCATTGAGTGGTGGAAAGAATTGCTCCTAGACAGAGTTGCCGTTTATTGGCTAGTAGGGGCCCGACCACAGACTCGGACGCCCTAATGATGGAGTTCCACATCGCTATCCATGAGTGCCGGCTGGTGAAGCACCATCCAGAGGACTTCTTGATCATCTTCGGCAACAAAAGTGCTAGGGATGCGGTCGTCAACGCTCACGATTGTCTTACCGGGGTCGTGAGTTTCACTTTGCGGTATGGAGTGAAAGAAGGCAATCTAACTCGACCAACTAGGGGTTTCGTGTTCGTCTGCGGATTGAGGGTCTCCCAGCTCATGCTTGGTTTGAGGAAGTTGTTGCTTTGGTCATTGGGAGGCACTGCGCTCTACACTATGTTGAAGAACAATCAAGGAGAAGAGAGCACACACGAGCATATGACCTTTGGGCTTGGTGTAACAGCAATGACATCATCCCAAAGATCGTCTGGATGACCATCCCTGATGCCGATCGTGAACTGCCTCTGATTTCCATTCCTTTGCTTCAAGTTGAGATTCGCTATGATAGGCCAACAGATGTCAAGAGAGGACATACTTACAGGCTTTTCATCCACTTAGAGGTTATCTAGGATTTGGCATTCCTCACCAACAACACCCCTGATCCACTCTAGTGCAACAGGCATTGGGAATGCTTGTTGGACTAGTAGTACGACATCCTGGATGGCGACATGCACGTTGATTACTTTCCTCACCGCCCCTGCCGTCAATAGGGTGGCGGTCACAGGGACCGGGATGAGAGTGCTGACGATGATTGACACCAACGTAGCCCATGCCAGCACTGAAGCTGCTCCCTTTTTTCACAGCTCTCGCGCCCTTGCCACGATGAGGGCAGTGCTGTCCAGGGTGGGGAGCACTGTAGGAGGTACGAGCGTCACGTGGCTGGCGCTGCGCCTCTCCTTTCAAGCTCTCCCTCCAGAAGCTCAGTTCGCCGTCGTCACCAGGGGGTCCAGAAGTGGCAGTGGCACAAGGTCTCCTGTGCGTCGCCAGTTGCAAGATCTGCACACTGCCTCACCAGAAGATCCTTTCTCTTCCCAGGAAGGTGAAGTGTTGCTGATGCACACTTCCCCCATCAAGACACTAAGCTCTGCTCCCTATGCCTACGATCCTATGCTTGATGAAATGGTTACTAGCCTCACATATGCAGGTCTCCTTAGCCCTTCTCTCCCACGGCTGGCTTCCACACACCTCTCCATGACTCCAGCGGCCTTTGACGCGACCACGGAGGACATCGGTGGGACGATCAACAACTCCAACATCCACAAGATCGAGACCGGAGATCGTGATGGTAAACAAGTTTGTGCTCTAGCACCAAACACTCAGAGCATGATGCTTCACCTGCCTACCTCCATGGGAGCATGTGGGGTCCAAAGGTATTCAAGAAGGAAGCACCAATCGAGAGAGTACCCCAATCAGGATGTCTGAGCACGACACCAACGCCGATCATGTCAATACTGAGGTACAAAATTTGAAAGATCTTGTTCTTCAGTCACAGTGACACCTCCTCCTCCCCTGTGTTCAGAGCCACCTATTTCAAGTCCTCCTTTGCGCGCTTCTACATAGCACACACCGCAGATACATAGATGCAGTGTTAGATTTGCAAACAAACCTAAATGAGGCAAAACATGTAAGCATCTTGTGCAAGAAGTCCTTGACAAAAAATTAGCCGAGCTTTCACTGCCCAGTGTGCCTAACAAATCTTTATCTGATAGCTATTTGCAGCGCTTTGGACAGCCTCTCAGCAAACCTGCGATGGAGGTTATCAACATGCTGGTGGATATGGGGAATCTTCTCAAGTCAAAGAAATCCAAGAGGGTGGCACCCATGGAGGTGGCATCGACATGATGGGAAGGACGTTGACAGGAAGAAGATGCATTGCTTGGTCTCTTATGGATGTTTGCAGTTGTGTTCTGAGCATCTCTGGTTGTTTCGCCATTGGTGGCTCTCCTTCTGCGTTCGGTAGTGGTGGTTTGTGTTTGTCGTGCCAAGAGCTATCCGCCCCCGGGGGGTTACCAAATTTTGCTCTAGTAGTTATTAGTTGCTTCTTGCTTCTTGTCAATGCATTGAGCTTCAAAAAGATAGGTGGGCTGAATCAGTGGAGACGAAAACTGCAACAAAGGAAGACCATTAGCTATCAGATGATGTCCTCATCAAATTTTGTACCTTCTCACCCTATCAATCAGCTTCCTAGTAGTGCTTTGTGTTCCTTTCATGGCTCAATTAATTGCAATATTCTGTGCTGGAACGTCTGTGGATTAAACTCCCTGGTGAGAAGATCCTCTGTGCAAATCATGGTGGCTTCCTCGACGGCCAAAATTTTCAGTCTGCAAGAAACTAAAATATAGGTTTGGACTCAACAAGATGTCGTAGAAACCCTAAGACCTAAGTTCGCACAATCTTTCACTTTTCTTCCATCTTTGGGGGCTAGTGTCAGCATACTTCTTGCTTGTTCTTCAAATCACTTCTCCCTAAGTAACGTCACAACAACAGAACACACCATTTTGTCATATATAATAATGCTCAACGATAATGTCACATGGTCATTAACCACGGTATATGGACCACAAACAGAAGAGCAGAAGTTGGCTTTCCTTGAAGAACTAAAGGGAGTCAAGCAACAGGTGCGTGACGAATGACTTTTATTAGGAGATTCAATCTAATCAAAAGAGCCAAAGATAAAAACGACGGTAGACTAAATCACCGTTTGATGGGGAGATTCAAGCGAACTATTGATGAACTTCAAATCAGAGAACTACCGCTTAAAGGGAGATGTTATACCTAGAGAAATGAACAAGAGTGCCCAACGCTGACCCGATTTGATCAATGCTTTCCCACACCAGAATGGGACCTTTTGTTCCCTCGGGCAGTTCTCCATGTTATATCTTCGATGGCTTTGGATCATTGTGCATTGCTGATCAATGTTGAGGAAGTTTCAATGAAATTTTCAGGTTTCCGCTTCGAATCTTTCTGGGTTCAGATGACAAATTTCCTAGAAACCATTTAGGAAGCATGGGAACAACCATTAAACATAGTGAATCCCTTGTTAAGGCTTTGGGTCAAACTAAACAGAACAACAAAGGCTTTAATGGTTTGGGCACGTAGAACAATTGGAAACATCATGTTACGCTTGGCAATTGCGAATGAAGTAATCATTAGATTGGATGTGGCTTAAGAATAGAGAATGTGACTTCAAATGAGAGGGATTTCAGACGGCTACTTAAGAAAAAAGTGTTGGGCCTTGTGATGATTGAATGTACCCGTCTGAGATAGCACTCAAGAATGACATGGGTCCAAAAGGGTGACACGAATTCAAAATTCTTCCAAATTAGAGCCAACACATGTCGGAGGAAACACCTCATTCAATCCTTACAAATGGAAGAAGGGTTCGCTATAAATGCCACTGATAAGGAGGTGGAAGTCCTGAGATACTTCAAAGGTCAATTGGGCACTATCAGAGAGAACTTTGCCTTCAATGGGAGCAACTGGGCTACCAAAGGATTGACCTATCTAAGCTTGAACAACCGTTCTTGGAGGAAGAGATTGAGTACAATATAAAGAACATGCCAAAGGAGAAATCACCAGGTCCCGATGAATTTCTGAGGATCTTTTACAAAACTTCTTGGAACCTTATAAAGGAAGATGTGGTAGAAGCAATTCAGAGTTTCCATAGTCTAAATGTTCCGGATCTTGCTCTCTTGAATGAGGCCTTCATCCTTCTGTTGCCAAAAAAGGAAGAGGCTTTGAGGATGGCAGATTATCGTCCGATTAGTCTGATCAAAGTGTCTCTAAGATCATAACAAAGATATTAGCAAACTGATTGGGAAAGAGAGGCAAACATATTGTTTCAATCAGCCAAAGTGCATTCATCAAGAAAAAGATGCATTCATGATAATTTCATCTACGTCCAAAGTGTAACATGAGAGCTGCAAAGATCAAACAAACTAGCTTTGTTCATCAAACTCGATATCTCGAAGGCTTTTGATTCTTTAAATTGGCCTTATTCGCTAGAAGTGATGCAAGCCATAGGCTTCGGCCAAAGATGGAGAAACTGGATATCTAAGCTCTTAAGAACTTCCACCTCGAGAGTGCTTCTCAACGAACAGCCAGGACAACAAGTTTGACACGCCAGAGGCCTTCATCAAGGGGACCCCTTGTCGCCGATGCTTTTCATAATAGCAATCGACCCCTTGCAACGATTGATTGAACTAGCGGCACAAAAAAAAATCATCAAACTTGTGCTACCACAAGGGGCAACCATGAGATGCTCTTTATATGCAAATGATGAAGCCATTTTTGCTCGTCCAGACACCTTTGACCTTATGACAATCAACATGATTCTTTCAGTGTTTGAGAAATGCTCTGGGTTGGCAATGAACATGTAGAAAACTGAAATTTACCCAATACGTTGCAAGGGAGTTCACATGGGGTTGTTACTACAAAACTTCTCAAGCAAGATATGTGAATTTCCATGCCGCTATCTGGGTTTACTGCTACACACCAGAAGATTGAAGAGATCAGACATCCAATTGGTGATTGATAAGCTCGGAAGTAGGCTGCTGGGATGGAAAGGCAAATTCTTGTCCTTGGTGGGAAGAGAAACTTTAGTTAAGACAGTCATCTCATCGCATCTGATCTACCTTCTTACAGTGTTCCCTCTTCAAAAATGGCTCGCTAAAAAGGTTGATCGGATTAGAAGAGCATTCCTCTGGAGAGGCGACGATTCGAAGAAAGTCACGGGGGGCACTGCCTGGTAAACTGGGACACGATGTGCATGCCAAAGACCCTTGGAGGTCTAGGAATTTTAGACTTGCAGTGATTTACTCATGCTCTTCGGCTTAGATGGTCATGTTATAGTTGGAAAGAAGGGGAAAGGCCTTGGGCACAAATGTGATTACCCTGTGATCAGGCAGATCAGGATATGTTCAATGCTTCAACTGTTGTAACCCTTGGAGATGGCAAGAAAATGCTCTTTTGGCAATCTCGTTGGATCAATGGCCAAGTCCCGAAGAATTTCCCTGAGTATTTATGCAAAATCTAGAAGGAAAAAATAGTTGGTCTCCAAGTCACTTCCAAATCACAAATGGATTAATTGGCTAGGTTCAATATAAACACAACTAGAGCTTGATCAATTGGCGCTACTCTGGCAGAAGTTACAAGGGTTGAGCATCACCGAAGGCTCCCAAGACTCCATCTCTTGGAGATGGACTAAAAACGGAGAGTACAATTTGAAAAGTGCATATCACATACAATTCTTAGGAAAGTTCAGAAGGTGCAACATGAAAAACATATGGAAAGCAAAAGTAGAACTCAAATACAAGAACTTTTCGTGGATCCTCCTTCAAAACAAGATTCTAATGGGAGACAATTTGGCCAAGCGAGGCTGGGGGAACACCAAAGTCTGTCGTTTATGCAATCAAGAGGATGAGACGGCCACTCATTTGTGTAAGGATTGCCCTTTCACTAAAGAAACATGGCATCAGATTACCATATGGTTCAGTCTAGAACAACTTCTTCAGATGGCCTCCTTCTAGATAATTCGAGCATGGTGGCACCAAGCCAAGAAGCATATAGATCACACTCACAGAGGAGGTTTCAACGTCATTTTCATATATTTATGGTGTTATAATTGGAAGGAACGCAATAGAAGAATTTTTCAAAATCACATGTTGCTCGCTCAAAGGGTCGCTACTCTGATCAAAGGCTCTGTCAAGGTTAGGAAAGATGCATGGAGGGAGCAAGTTGAAGGATCAAACGACAATTAGTTCTTCTTCAGCGATAGGATCTAAGCAGATATGGTTTTTTCTCTCATTTTTGTGCCCTTGTGTGTTTGGTTTTGGGATCCACTCCCTTCTATGTTGTTCCCAAGCCAGGAGAGGTTTGGGCTTGGCACAGTACGCTGTGTTTCATTTATCTTTTTCTCTCTTTTCCTTCTAATATGTGAAAAATTAGTAGAGCTCCTGCTATCCCTTTGAAAAAAAGAATGTGCAATCAGACCTCTCCGTAAGGACCAGACTTTCACCGTCAAAAAGGGATGGGTGTTCCCACGCAAGTGTACTTCAATGGCAATAATTGTGTCATGCCATCTCTCAAGAATTACCCATGGCCGCCTAATGCAAGCCCACTAACAAAACAAAACCGTAGCGGACATGGAGGGGAGGGGATGGATAGAGGGCAGTGGCTCTAGGGACACGAGTAGCAGTGATGAATCGAGAGAAACAAAGAACAGAATGTGTCATGATCATGACTGCTATTGGGAGCACACCAAGTCTGAAGCTGCCCAGCGTGGGTCTGAAAGGGGCTAGACCGAAGGCCTGATCTGTAGAGAAAAGGCTTCAACAACCTTCTTGTACCCAAGTGCGGAGTGGGCCAAATGAGCACTGCTTCGTGCGAATATGTTGGCTGGTCCTGAGCTGGCAAAGAGCAAGTGGAATCAGAACTCTAAACTACCTTCTTCCTTCTCCGTATGTTCTTCCTCCTCCTCCTCTCTCTCAAACCTCATGTTATGCTACTGATTTCCAGTTATACCTCAATAAAGAACACCATATGATTGAGTGACTAAAGTAGGATCATAATATTTGGTATCAGAGCTTCACAATCCTAGCGGAAGTTCCTGAATACCTCGGGTGATTGTAATATCTGAAGTGGGAACATAGGAAGGTGGTTGAGATGGAGCAGCAAGTGGCGGAAATTTTAGACCCTGTTGGAATTAAAGGAATCCAACATGGCTATCCTTCAGAGGGTGAACAACATGGTGCCCGCGATGAATATGCTCACCAGGTGGAAACCAAAGATGGACGCTGCGGTGGGAGGTCTGCGTTCGGAGGTGAAGGAGCTACGGACTCAAGTCTAGCAGATCTGTAGTGGGGCGAAGGCGGAAGCTCTGCAACGAGCGTCCTCCGCTACTTCCTACTCCCCCGAATTTCAGGCGCTTGGATGATCCAATCAACACACATGAGATTCTTCAGATCGGGCTGAGAGGCCACGTCATCGACTTATCACTCTGGGGGAAGGAGTTCGGGAACTCATGGTCCCCGACTTCACCTTTGATCAAGAACGTTGGGTACTACAGAATTTATTCCTTGGAAATTCTTCTACGGATACATCATCTAGATCATGGGGTGTTCATCATTTGGCTTTACCTCGCATGGATTTTCCATCATTTGAGGGTGAAGGACCTAGAGCATGGAAGTTTCAATGTGAGGCATATTTCAAAGTATTTCGGGTTCCTAGTGATCTTTGGGTGAATTTTGCAACTATGCATGGGGGGGGGGGGGTTGCGGCATTTTGGTAACAATCTTCTAGAATGGTGGATCAAGGTCCCTCTTGGGAGCAATTCACCAATTCATGCGAATCCATCAAACCAATTCGCTTGCGGAATATGCAAAGCATTTTGGTAGTCTGATGCATAATTTGTTAGCACTTCATGATTTTTGGGAGCCCAAGTTTTGTTACTCAATTTCTAGATGGTTTGAGGGATAACATTCAATGGCTGTAGTGCTGCATCGTCCAAAGGAACTCGAAACTGCTCTCTCTTTGGTCACTTTGCAGGAGGAAGTATTGAAGGGTGGCCGACACTGTGAGCGACATGTGGATGGGGTCATGGGAGCCCAGAATTCACAGCGGGGGGGGGGGGGCTGCTTCCACTACCATTACCACCCGATGAACGAACACGTGCAACTAGAGTCAAGCAGCCAGAGGATAAAGCGGGAATAGACATGGCACAAGCGGATGGAATGGAGGATCGATTATCCACTCTCTGTGCATATTGTCATGCATGTGGGTTGTGCTATTGCTACTGGGAGAAGTGGTTATCGGAACACAAATGTGTGCCAATGGTACAATTGCATGTCATTGAGGAGCTGCTGGAATGTCTCACACACAACAATGCTCTAGATTCTTCAGTAGCAGCATCAGAGTTTAGGGAAGCATTAGCTACTAAAACTTTGATGAAAATCTCGAAGGTTGTTATTAGTGGAGTTGATTTTGCTCAAACAGTGCGTTTACAGGGCTAAATTCAGCAATGGGAGGTTTCTATGATTGTCGATTATGGCAGTTTACACTATTTTGTGAGTGAGGAATTGGCTAGTAAACTCTCAGGGGTGGTGAAGGCCATGAAACCTGTCAGAGTCAAGATAGCTAATGGTGGGATCTTAGTCCGTCAGTGGGAAATTCCTTATTTTTTGTGGTGTGTGCAAGGATGTACGTTCATAAGTGATATGCAGGTGTTACCAATTGGCTCCTATGATGTTATTTTGGGCATGAATTGGCTAGAGCCTGTCACTCCTATGTGTATACATTGGGGACATATGACTTTGCCTTTTGATCAATTGGGCAGGAAGGTCACTTTGAAGGGAGTCACTCCACAGTTATATGTTTGCCAGACTATTTTAGCTGAGACTTTGAAGAGCTTGCAAATCAGGGGGTCGGTTCAAGCCGTCATACATCTGTGTCAAGTTGAACAGTGCTTGGAGTCCAGTGAAGTCCCAGAAGAATTGATTGATCTATTTCAATAATTTGCACAGCTTATTTGCTAAGCTAAAGGGGTTAACTCCTCATAGGGAATTTGATCACTCAATACCTCTGCTACCAGGAACTAAACATGTCAATTTACGACCATATCGATACAATCTGGTGCAAAAAGATGAAATAGAGTGTTAGGCCAACTAGATTCTCACTTAGGGAATCATCCAGCACAGCAATAACCCATTTGCCTCACCTGCATTGTTAGTGGGCAAGAAGGATGGTACTTGGTGTTTATGCGTGGATTCGACATCTAAACGCCATAATAGTGAAAAACAGGTATCCCTTGCCCGTAATTGATGAATTGTTGGATGAATTGTCGGGGTCCAGTTGATTTACTACCTTTGATTTGCAGGTGGTCTATCATCAAATACGTCCGAACCCTGCTGACAAACCAAAAACAACATTCAAAATGCACAGTGGCCACTATAAACTCAAGGTCATGATGTTTGGATTAATGGGGGCACTAGCTTCCTTTCAAAACGTGATGAACACCATACTCAGTCCACTTTTGTGAAAGGGTGTGTTGGTTTTATTGATGATATCTTGGTATGCAGTCGATCGGTGCAAGAACATATTGCTGTCTTGTGTCAGGTTTTCCTGCTATTAACAGAATTTGAGTTGCAGGAGAAGAAATCTAAGTGTGCTTTCGCTAAGAGGTAGTTAACATACTTGGCCCATGTCATCAATGAAGTTGGCATATTCATAGATACGAAGAATGTTGAGATAGTGAAGCGTTGGCACAGACCACAAAAAGTTAAGGATGTGAGAGGGTTCTTGGGGCTTGCCGGTTATTACCAGAAATTCATCAAACAATTTGGACTGCTCAGTCAACCCTTGACATATCTTTTGAAGAAGCATGTGGTATTTCAGTGGACTCAAGTTGAGGAGGAAGCCTTTGCAAATCTCAAACAAGAGATGTTTGGATGGATGGAGTCCTTGGTTTGTTGGATTAGACGGGATGGGAGATGGCCATCCCAGATTTGAGGGTGTTTGGATGGATGGAGCGAGTGGGATCGGATGGCCGGCAGAGGGAATATACCATGATGTGTTGGATGAGGGTGTCCAACGAAAAGAGCAGAACCAAACCATCCACCTTCGCTCGTCTGTCACGTGAGTCACACACGATGTATGCACTCACCGTTTCCTGACCTACCCACTCCATCGCATATCTCACTCCATCGCACATCTCACCCCTCACCTGGCCTCGCTCTGGCGACGGCCCCTCTGGCCCCTCTGGCCCCTCCATCCCGATGAGTAGCCGACCGAGCAGCCATTTCCTCTGGTGAAATCTTCAACCCGGCAAGCAGCCATTTCCTCCGGTGACCACTCCGACCCGGCGAGCAGGCAGCCCCTTCGGCGACCTCTCAGACTCGACGAGCAGGCGGCCCTTCCGACCTGGTGAGCAGCGGCCCCCTCCGGTGAGCAGGCAGATCTCTAAATCAACTCCAGCGTCGGCCCCTCCTCTGTCCTCCTGCGACTCCTCCGACCCGGACCTGTGACCCAGCGCGGAAGAGAAGATGCACACTGGACAGTGCGATGATGAGCTGTGTGAGCACTAGAGGCTTCACCATACCATTTAACAGAGATGTTGCAAAATGAGGTCTGATGCAGTTATACTCATCGGATGATCCCGTGATGGGCTTTGTACTCACCGGAGGGTTTTTCAAGAGGTTTCCAAAGAAGGAATCATTGTACTCATCGGATGGTCCGGTGTTCAAAGACTGTACACACTAGACCATCCGATATTCACATTTCTCTTTGGACTATCTTTTTCAATAGGGATTTAATTTGAACTAACTTGTGATAAGTTTACATGATGTTTTGGAGATACATGTCTACTTGTCTCATGTTTTGTAGGTGATGGATGCAACTTAGAGGCTGACAGCGGGATGATTGGGGCCAAGCGAGGTACTTGGTGCCAGACGATCGAGGAGGTCAAGCGGAGTCAAGGGTGATCCTAGTTGTGCACATGAAGGTCAAGAAAACCTTGGAAAGAAAGATGAAGACAGTGTATTGACAAAGTCAAGTGAATGGGATGCCGGTGAAAGCGACAAGGTGGCCTGAGGGATCAGGAGTGGGAGAGATGTGCTGGCGATCAAGGATTGCAAGACGGAGAACACGCGCCGACATCGAGATGCTTTCTTGAGGTCAAAGGAAGCAACTATAAGTCACGCTTTGAGAAGCATGTGAGGCGGTTTCACGATTTGGCCTCAAAACTATGGAGGGGTGAAGTGCACATGGCATCACGGTGAGCTAGCGTCAAGGCGAAGCTAAGTCATAAAGGTGCCATGGCCGTTCAATGGACGGAGCAAAAAATAGACCAAAATACCCCGATAGTAGGTAGGAGGCCATTGTAAGCAAGGGTATTTTGAGAACAAATAAGCTTAAGGGCTAAGCTACCTCTCTAGACCTATAAATAGAGAGGTAGTGCTCTAGGGAAGATGTGAGCCAGCCATTTATGCTTGAGAGCTAAGGTTTTAGAGGAGATGAGATGATATGCTTAGCCTTTGTAATAGGTTAGAGCTTTTATGAGAGGAAAATACTTTGTAATGTGCCTAAAATCGGGCTGGCCTTTTGTTGAAATTAAATGCAAGTTTCCTCCCGTGTTTGAGTTCATCTCCTTCTAGTCTCCTTCTGTTGGCTTCATTTTTTGTTGCAAGTTTTTCTTTTTGGATACGATTTTTGTTTTGATGTTTTGGCTAAAATTTTAGCACCTCGTGAAGTGATTCTCTTTGTTATTAGAGGCACAAAATTCATACACATATATGTACAAGTGGGCAGGGGCGAAGCCAGATCCAAACTGAGGGGGTGCACGCACGGTTCATTTATTGTTCATCGCCCCTATATTTAGTGGTAATTTTAGATGAGAAGGGGGTGCATGTGCACCCACCAGCTACAACGTAGCTTCGCCTATGCAAGTGGGTATTGAATGTCATTGCCTCTATTCTATCAACTTGGGGGTTTTCTTCTCTAGGTAGCTCGTGTTGATTCAAAATTGCAAGATTTTGTGCACTAAGACATCTGAAATGGTCTTGAATTGAACATATGGGTCATATGCCATCCATGGAGTTAAGTGCCTCGGAACTTCCCTTCCTAAATAATCTCTCTAGTGTTTTTGCTTCTGTTGAGGTTTCGAGGTGTGTTGGGTGATAAAGAAGGAGAAGGCCATAAGTTTCAAAAGAAATTTGTTGAGGCGCCTATTCACCCCCTCTCCTCTCTAGTTGCCAATCTCAGTCCAACAATTGGCAATATTGATTTATTGCCTCTCTGTTGGAGTATTGAGTAAGGGGGCATTCTGGCTAACGAGCTACACAAGGGATGTTTTCTGAACCCTGGCCTATCGAGCGACCAACATTTGGCTCGCATGACCAGCGTAAGGCTTGCGCGACCAGCCTCCTTGTGATATAATGTGGTCCTGCAATCAACCTTTACTAGTCACGGGACACCCATATCTAACCTATGTAATAGCATTTATTGATGTCTACTCTAGTGTTTTTTTACCAAAGCACCTCCTCCAGCGAATAAAGTCATGGCTGGTGCAGATGGGCAGTGCCCCATCCCATAGCATTAATTGCTACAGAGTGGGGTGTTGTGGACCGTCTTGCGCCACACGACGGATGGGACAGAATCTGCAGAACGACCAGACAAGTGGATGGTTTTGCACGTAGACTCACGAGGCGCAGGGACAGGATGGCTTAGTAGACGATCCTGTAGCGCATGGCGATTGGACAGGTCGGGCGACCGAAGGAGGCAGGTACGGCAGCGTGCCATGGATGTGACGGGCGTGCATAGCTCTCAGGGCAAGCTGGGTTTACCAAGTTCTCCATAATTATGATCCAAGAATAGAATAATTAGATTATATTACAAGTTCTTTCCAATATATAACAAGACTGGAACACATGCCTTTCTAACATATAACATCACAATAAAGCTTAACAAAGAGCGAGTAATTAAATTATATTACAAGTTCTTACAATTTAAATCAAAATCGAGCTAAAAGGAGATTGAAACTAAGCAACTCCTAGACCAAAGAGAACTATGCAGCATAAGCTAAAACTATGAACACGAAAAGGAGGATAGAGCCATATGCCCTTAGGCCCCATCGCAAAAGTACGACCTTCGAGTAGTTGCCTACTCATACCCGCCACCACCCTCGGTGGGCATGAAGTAGCCAAAGAGCAGCTCCTCATGGCCGGTAGTACCTAAAAGAGCAGCGTGAGTACGAAGGTGTTCACAAGACTTAATCCATATTTGGTACTTATAGATAACCCAACTCTAAAGATTATGAATTGGGATGTTGGCAAAAATACGGCCACATGGTTAAGTAAATTTATATGCGAAAGTAAAATTTAACAAAAACATATGTGAGCATATAGACTTAACTAACATAACTATCTAACCCATAACCATCAACTGAACATATATGTAAAAAGAACTATAGTAAAAACATCTGTAAAGAATCATATCAGCCCAATAACCATTTCAAACAAAACTCAAAACTCTACGACTGCTGCAAATGGACAAAAGCATGCTCATGACCGAGAGCACGATATTTCAATATATTTTTACACCCTGCAGGTGGTACAACTTTACCCACAAGACTCTAGGACCATACGGCTTGAGTGACCACACAGATCCACCCAAGAGGGTACTCGTGCCAACCTTTGTAATAAGCCCTAACCATTTGAATAAGACATCGCTCGGAGCAGAGCCCACTTAGATTAACTCCCGGAGCAACCTCAAGTGTCTCTTACAAGCCCGCCCACTCACACCATTGATGTGCAGGCTCAAATGATTATAGCTACAAAGGTATTCATCTTATCTTATCATTAGATCAACATGTGGTAAGTACGGTAAGTGCTAGAGCTAACTGCAGCAATAATCTACAGTGTTCGAGTTCCTCTCCCGACCTACCCCGGGGAAATCCACATCGGGACAGGAGAAACACCCCCTAACACCGCCCACATCTCGCCTCATCCTCACTACGCAACCAAACAACATTGTTATCAATGTGACGGTAATTAAAGCCTATAGCTCGAGAATGGTGTTGAACCACCGCTCGACTTCTACCGAAGAATCTATGCATGGCTAAGTATTTCGGTTAACTTTTAAACTAGATCGTCATCAAGTTAAACCCCGATTACAATGAGATGGATCACCAATGACTCAAGATGAGGTGTAATGCATCAACATATATTCTACCTATACAAGATCCGATATCAACTCAACAACATGCATAACATACATAAAGCATATGTTATCATATTAAACACATATTATCCAAATTAATGGGAGAAATATACTTAGATCTTGTCCTACTGCTCAAGCGGCTAAGTGATGCTACCTACACAAAATTCACAGAATCCGTGTGGCTCGATGTCACCTTCAACCACACCCGCGTCATGCTCTGGATCTTCGTTCAATAAAGAAGAACGCGTGTAATAATGAGTATGAATGAAGTGCAATAATGTATGCTACTATATGCATAACAACAAGCTAATAGTACAAGACATGCGAAAATAATAGCAAACTTTGCGATCTAAATAACTTTGGAAAGTTAATAGGAGGCCGAATACTCCGGGTTGAACTCGGAACCTCCGGGTAAACCTCCGGGTGGGGGTCCTCGGGTATTTTTGGTTAGGATCACCCGGAACCTCCGGGTTGAACTCTCTCAACCTTTCTGACTTGCTCCTACGGAACAAAGGTCGAAAGGATTGAAAAAGTCAGTCATTCACAACCACTGATGAAGGATTCCTTGAAAAGTTAAGGATTAGTAGTTCTTTTTCGAAATGGATTCCGAAAAAGAATGGATTCGGTCTTATACATACGCGAGGAAGGTAATCAAAAAAGAAAGAAGACGAGTTCTTCTTTCTTTTATCACTCAGACTCTCCGGGTTTTGGAACCTGCGGGTGAACCTCCGAGTGGGGGTCCTCGGGTATTTTTTGTTAGGATCACCCAGAATCTCCATGTTCCAGCAGAATACATGTTTTGTGACATTTTTTTCAACCGATTCAACTTGCATGTTAAATCTATCCTACATAAACATACATATACACAATACAAAGGGTTCTAGACTCAACTTGCACCGTAAATCCTAACTATTTTTTAGCACATTCATCGAGGTTTTCACTGGGCTACCCGGACTATTCGGGTTCTACCTGGACTATCCGGGTTATCCAGAGAGGTTGCTTCGAGGGGAAAAACTCGACTGATTTGATTTGCGAGCCTCTCCAAACCAAAGGGAAACATGTTTGCGATAGTTCATGGTGTCTATAACTCACTCACCAACCTAGCAACATGATTCCTAGCACAAAATTCATATGAATCCTCTCTTTTTTCTCCAAAGCTCAAGTACTCGAGAACTTCGCAAACTTACCTCCAAACTCAAAATCGACCCACCAGAATGCCCATCCTTGCCATGAGAGACTAGGAGACTCACCCAAGATGCTTGCTGAGATTGGTGACCGTCGGTGGAAGGTGGAAATGCTTGGGAAGAGGAAGAACGCCGGCACTCCTCGTGCTTCAACCAAGAACACCAAAAGACATCAAAACCAGCTCGAATCCTTCAAGAAAACAAAAATGAATTGGATGGATGAGAAGCTTAGGAGCTAAGGACTGCATTAGTAACACATGCATACCTTGATTCCTTCTCTTGAGGTGGGATTTTGGGGAGAATGAGAGAATGCTTGAGACAGGGTGTTGCTTTGGCTTGGCCAGTTGAAGAGGAGAGGGAACTCGGGTGGGAGTGAGGGAGAGAGAGAGAGAGAGAGAGAGAGGGCAGGTGGGTTGCTGACCAAGAGAGTGAGGGGTGGTTGGCCCACTGGGTGGGGCCCACATATTAGAGAATAAATCCGTTTCAACTGTGAATTCATTTCATTCTCTCCCGAATTTCCTTCTCTCATCCAATTGACTTAAAACCGACTGTTCTAATGCTTTGAAATAAAATTACTCAAAATTAAACCTAATTCTTATGAAAAATGATCGAGCTTAATTACATAATTACAGCTTTGGGACGTGGCATGTGCTCCAGGAATGGGACACCGAATCGGAGTCTGAGGGCTTCGAGGCTCAACGTGAAGTTTGCATGATAGTTCATGCAACAGGGGGCAGCGGAGGCTCCCTTATTCTGAGTGCCGGCGATGATCCTCAAGCCATACGCCCAGAGACGAACCAGGCTGGCGCCAAACATGGAGACACTCTAGCACAGCTCCAACTACCACAACGTCACCCCGGAGGAGCTGCCGTACAGGGCTCGGTTATTGGCGAGCGTTATCACCAAGGCCATCATGCCGCATGAATGATGGGGGCTCCCTACCCCCTGGTGATATGTCACCACTTCACGCTCGATAGCTCTACTATGAGACCATGATGCTTGCACAGAATCTACAGGTCGTGCGAATGCTTCTTAATCACCCACCAGTAGCAGTATCAGAGGGTTCACCAGTTGTGCCATGGTTGCGTAACCTCACCCTCCTTGTTGGGAACGCTCGACGCCAAACTACGGCAGCAAACACAACATCCGTCACTAGGACTGATGAAGGTCATGATCACCAAGAATCGCGGCAACTCACACAGCAAGAAAGATCCCATCCTCCCACAGTAACAGGGAGCGCTCAGAGACCCCGTCACGTCGGGACAACCAACCCTTTGACCTGCATGACTCTATGCACCAACACGACCTTTGCGGCATGATCCAAATTCAGGTGACCACGCAAGAGCAGGAGATCCACGCCCGGTGACTACAGGAAAAGGGCAAGCAGCCCTACCACTCACCTCCCCCATGCAGGGAGGCGTCAGTTTCCTCCATCCCATCCCTAGGACCGCGTGACCGTCGTCTCTCTCCTCGAGCACATGCTATCGCCCATCAACGGGTGACTCCCCATTACAGAAAAGTGCACTGATCAGACAAGTTTCGGTCGGTCCTAGCTAAAAAGTATGATGGTTCAACCAACCCCGAGGAGTTTTTGCAGATCTACACCACCATGGTGCAGGTCATGGGAGACCATGGGAAAGTCATGGCCAACTACTTCCCGATAACCATGATCGGTCCAGCCCGGTCATATCTTATGAACCTCCCCCGTGAGTCGGTTTGCTCTTAGGAATATCTGTGCGACCAGTTTGTTGCCAACTTCTAGGGAACCTATGTCCGACCCAAGGTCGAGGACGACATGCACCAAGTTAGGCAGTGATAAGGTGAGTCATTCCAAGACTTCATCCGGTGCTTCACCGAGTGCCAAAACACCATTCCAAGGATCATGGGTGAATCCGTGGTCATAGCATTCAAGAGAGGGGTCAGAGACCAAAAGATGATCGAGAAACTAGCAACCAAGGAAATCTAAAGCACTACCGAGCTCTTCGAGCTTGCAGACAAGTGTGCATAGTTTGCTGAGGTCCGAGAGCATCAGGTTGATGCTAGGTCGTGACTGACTTCTAACCAGCCCGCCTCCCCCTAAGGGATCGGCTGGAAGGAGAAATAAAGGACAAATACAAGGATGGACCGTTCGATGTCATGGCGGTCAAGCAGACTGGCCAACCACACTAGTGCTTCAAGAAGAGGGAGGGGAAGAAGGATCGTGGCTATTACCCAATCAACTGCACAGATGCCCACAACCTAACCAAGTGTAAGGTTATACGGGGCATCATCGACAAGGAGCTTGGAGAGCGTAAATTTAGGCACGACGAGGATGGTGAGGATGGGGCCAACCCCAGCCAGTCGACGGTGGGGTACCAGCAGGGTGATCACGTGGTCCACCACATCTTCGGGGGCACCGCGACATATTCCTCGAATAGGAAATACAAGTCGAAAGTCCATGAAGAGTCGGCGACCATGCCAAGCCCAAGCCCTTGTCTGAAGTGGTCAGAGGTGTCCATTACCTTCAGTCAGGTTGGCCACCCCATGAGTGTCAAGTGATCTGGTCCCTACCCAATTGTGGTCGAACCCACTATTCAGAGCATTAGACTGGGTCACGTGCTGATCGATAGAGGGAGCTCCATCAACCTCCTCTTCGTCGACGCGTTGGATGCCCTGTAAATCTCAAGGAGTGCATTGAAACCGTCTCCCCCCTTCTTTGGGATTAACCCGGGCTCTTCGGTTAAGCCCTTGGGTCAGGTCGAGCTGCTCGTCACTTTTGGCTCGCCAAGTAACTTCACCGAAAAGGTCCTGTTTGATGTGGCAAATGTCGAGACCGCTTATAACACGATCCTGGGGCGATCAGCGATGGCCTAGTTCTTGGCCATCGCCCATTACACGTATCAGGCGGTCAAGATCCTTGGTCCAACTGGGGCCATCACCATCTTTGGCACCGCAAAAACGACCTTGCACTGTGATAAGAGGAGTCTCGACATGGTCGAGCTAACTCCCAAATCACAGCCGGAGAATGCCATGCCTAGTCACCACCCAGTGAAGGTTCACGTTGCCACCAGCTAGGACGAGCGACTCAAGGCAGTATGCCTTGATGACTCTAACCCGACCAGGACAGTCCAGACAGGGGCCGGTCTGGACCCTAAATAGGAACCCACGCTCATCACTTTCCTCTGGATGAACATGGATGTCTTTTCATAGAGTTCGTCTGATATGCTCAAAGTCTCCAGGGACATGATCGAGCACAAATTGTTCATGCAACCTGACGCGTGACTAGTCAAACAAAAAACGCATCGGTTCGCAACCGACAGAAAGGAAGCACTTCGTAAGGAGATCGACAAGCTCTTGGAAGCAGGCTTCATCTGAGAAATACAATACCAAGAGTGGCTGGCTAACCCAGTCATGGTACGAAAGCACAATGGTAAGTGAAGGATGTGCGTCGATTTCACTGACCTCAACAAGGCGTGCCCAAAAGATCTCTTCCCTCTACCCCGGATCAACCAGCTTGTTGACTCAACCACTAGCGGTGATCTTCTAAGCTTTTCACATGCCCATTCGGGGTACCACCAGATTAGCATATATAGGGAAGATGAGGAGAAGACTGCTTTTGTGACACCCTTTGGGGTCTTTTGTTATATAAAAATGTCTTTTGGTTTGAAAAGTGTTGGTGCCACTTACCAGCATTGTATTCAGCTCATTCTTCGACCACAGCTCATTAGACATGTCGAGACGTATGTTGATGATGTGGTCGTAAAGAGTATAACCAAGGACGACCTAGTCGCGGACCTCCAGGAAATGTTCGACAACCTTCAAAAATACCACATGAAACTGAACCCTGAGAAGTGCACGTGTGGAGTCCCATTAGGGAAGTTGCTCAAGTTCCTCATTTCTAGTCAAGGGGTAGAGGCAAACCCTGACAAGGTCAGAGCCATCAACCGTATAAAATCCCCGACTAGGCTAAAGGAAGTCCAAAAACTAACAAGATGTGTAGCAGCTTTGAGAATGTTCATCTCAAGGCTGGGAGAGAAGGGGTTGCTGCTCTTCAAGCTCCTGAAGAAGAGCAACCACTTTTGGTGGACCCCAGAAGCGGAAACAGCCCTCTAAGATCTAAAAAGGTACCTCTCCTCCCCTCCTATACTAACCGCACCTCGACCAGACGAGGAGCTCTTGCTCTATGTTGCAGCTACCCCACATGTCATGAGTGTGGTACTGGTCATCGAGCAAGAAGGTCTTCAGCTACCAGTATACTACATCAGTGAGGTCCTGCATGGCTCAGTACCCACAGGCTCAGAAGCTGTTATACGCCATTCTGATAGCCTCTCGCAAACTCAGACACTACTTCCAAGCCCACAAAATCAGGGTAATCTCCTTGCTCTCAATTAAAGAAATTCTCCACAATAGGGATGCGGCAAAAAGAACAACAAAGTGGGCAGTAGAGCTCAGGGAGTTTAATCTCCAGTGCATCCCCGAAATGGCTATCAAGTCCTAGGCGTTGGTTGATTTTATGGCCGAGTGGTCGTCCTTTGAGCCTGAGCAGGTACAATGACTAGAGGCGGATGAGAACTGGACCATGCACTTCGACGGATCATTCACGCTGAAAGGAGAGGGGGCTAGAGTGGTCCTGGCCTCACCAACCAGTGACCTCCTCAGGTACGTAGTTCAATTATATTTTTCAGCCACTAACAATATTGTGGAATACGAGGGTATCTTGTCTGGAATGCGAGCAGCCTCCGCACTTAGGATTAAATACCTGTTAGCGATAGAGGAGTTGCTATTGGTTGTTAACCAAGTGCAAAAGGAGTTTCAGTGCTCTAATCCGACAATGGCGGCATACCTCGCTGAAGTAAGAAGACTGGAACGATGTTTTTTCAGATTTAAAGTCAAGCATGTCCCACGCAAGGACAACTTCCTAACTGATGAGCTGACCCATCTAGCTTCTTCTCGTGAACCTGTCCCGGTCGGAATCTTTGGAGAAAGACTCACATGACCATCTATTGCGGTCTCGGGCCAAGGTGAAGGGGATGCTCTGCTAGAAAATCGAGCACCAGAGGCAACACCTTTGGAGGCAATGCCTCCTTCGTGCCGTCAACCTCGGGTAGCCATCATGTGGTCGCCCTGCTCGATTAGGTACGACCTGGATGGATCAGATCTTGGACTACCTTGAGAATCAAGCAAACCCTGACAATGATGCGTCAGCAGAAAAGGTCTCACGGCAAGCCTGTAGATACTTCCTGTTAGAGTGACGCCTTTACAGCAGTGGAGCAATGGCCTTTTACTAAAATGCATCACACAGGAAGAGGGGAGCACATTACTCTCTGATATGTAGTAGCCACGCTTCGTACCCTGCTCTGATAAAAAAGCGTACTGGCATGGATTTTATTGGCCCATTTCCCTCCAAGATGCTTGCGAGCTGGTGAAACAGTGTGAGTCATGTCAGTACCATGGCCGACATACCAACCTACTAAACTAAGCACTGCAAACTATACCACTCTCTTTGCCTTTCGCTATCTAGGGGCTCAATATCGTGGGACCGTTCCCTAAGGCCCTGGACGGTTTTGAATTCCTGTTCGTGGCAATCAACAAATTCACCAAGTGGATATAGGTCAAGCCCATCAGGAAGATCACCACCGCAGTAGTGATTAAGTTCACATGGGGGCTGGTAGTGTGGTTTGGCCATCCAAATCACATAATTACAGACAACGGGACTCAGTTCACCAGTTCTACTTTCCAGGACTACTGTGAAGAGATCGGGACCAAAGTTTGCTATGCGTTAGTAGCACATCCACAGAGCAACAAACAGGTCGAAAGGGCTAAAGGGATGATACTGCAAGCGATCAAAACCCGGGTCTTTGATCGGCTTAAAAGCTATTCAAGACACTGGGTGGACAAACTACCCATAGTACTCTGGTCACTACGAACGACTCCTAGTAGGGCTACGACTGAAACCCCTTTCTTCCTTGTTTTTGGCGCAGAGGCAATGCTTCACTCTGAGATCGCCTTTCAATCCCCCTGAGTGGCGAATTACTCGGACGACGACCAGGTAGAGAGTATGATGTAAACTTGATTGAAGAGTTCCGCAAACGTGCTCTAATTTGAGCTGCCCGGTATCAGCAAAGCCTCAGACACTATTACAACCGCAAGATGCGGGAGCGGAGACTGCTTGTAGGTGACCTCGTCCTTAGGCAAATTCAGAATAAAGCCGGTCAGAATAACCCCCCCCCCCCATGGGAAGGGCCCTACATAGTGGTCGATGTCACCTGACCTTGTGCGGTCAAGTAACCATGGAGGACGATCGTGAATTACACAACTCCTGGAACATCATCCTGATGCGCAAGTTCAATGTGTAGGGTTGCTCAAAGGCGAGCCTATTTTTCTATTTTGCAAAACCTTCTAGATGGGCGTGGAATATAACTTGTAGGTTTTTTAAAGTTCAAAAGATCAGACTCTATTTTGTAGGATTTCACGACCAACAACGGACCCCTGCCAGATTAGCTCTCACACCACAACACGCGACAACGCTCGATAACCAATATGGGACATGACGACCAGGAAGTTAAAACGACCAGATAGCCAAAGGCTCATGAACGGTGTGGGATCACTGCTCGCACAATGTCAAAGGTACAAATAGCTCGGAACAACGAGCACAAGGCCATAAGTCCCCACTTGGCTCGAGCGTTGGTCACCGCCGAGGGACTTGTCGTACTAAGGGTCGTCCCGTGCTTCAAAAGCCTAACTAGCAAGCAAGGCGGACCAGTCGGAGCCTACTCACCGCGATAGCAAAGGGAAAATTCTCTGAACACTCCGAACAATGGTTAGGACCAGATGGTCCAAAACCCGCAGGGCCCCCGAATGGTCTTCCAGCCATCGGCGATGCCATCAGAAAGGGCTAGAACATTTTTCATTCATGGAAAAGATTGGTTATAGGCGGTCGATTACATTCAACCAGGCTAACTATCCTACAACATGCTAGGTCTTTCTCTCTCGAATCGAGTGGCTAAATCTAGGTTGACGGAAAGGTTCCACCTAACTCTTGTATATCGTGAAGATCCACCACCTCCAAGAATTCTAAAGTATGCGGACCCCTTCTTACCCTTGAACGAGTCAAAGAACCTCTTATACTCTTCCTTAGGGCGATAGCTGGTCGCCTCGGGAATCTGACAACGGCATGCGTACGAGCTAGAGAGAATGGCCGACGTGAAGACCCCACTGGAGTTGCTGATCGGCACCGGTCTGGCTGACCCTCCTTCTACGCCTCCTCCGCCTTCTCCTCTCCGTCGATCTCCTCCTCCAGAAGGTCCTAGTTGATCTCCCGCTCATCGTCGGAGATGTCGATAATCTCGACCGGGGCAACCGCACGGGCCGGAGATTGGCCGAGAGCAACAAGGGGAGACCCTCTCTGTAACGAGGGAAGCACGACGGCCATTGGCTCTAAACCCGTAGAAAGGACTTGGAGATTGTCTGCCCCCGGGGGCACCACAGCAAGCAAAGCCTGCATTAGAGGTGACTCAGCCCTTGCCAAATCCTCCAAGACCATCGACCTTCCCAGCGAGGAATGGGAGGAGGACGCCATGAGTCACAAGAAGAGTTGCCTTATCGCCTTTCAAAAACTTTGGTGGGTGGTTGGCTGGGTGAACTCTTGCTTTTATAGCCCGGCCAGCCATTGATTCACGCCTAGGGAAGGGTGGAACTACAGCGGGGGATGTCCCTGATCCTATCATTTACTATCCTGGGGGCTTACAGTTGCTTCCCGGTCAGAACCGGGCACGTGTGGCTGCGTTTGGACACCAACACCTTAGCCTCTCATACATATCTCGTCTTAAACACCTCACTCTTGGACGTACTGAGGAACCTCAACCAGCATAGCATCCGAACCACTCAAAATCCAAGGGGGCACGCATGGGGAACTGAAAAGTCCCTTGAGCCCAGTGGCAATCAATGTTGCTCTCTCTCTTTCTTTTTTTGGACGCTTAACCTCTCCACGTGACATGAAGTTTAGAGTCAAAATCTGAAAGCTAAACGGTGTTGACGTCCACTCTCTGGGTGGACTATGTTCCCATGGACCCAAGTGATGTGACCAGACCTGACCACGTCCACAGGGAATCTTGGGGCTACTGTCGGAGTATTGAGTAAGGGGGCATTCTGACTAACAGGCCTCACGAGGGATCTGGCGACCGGTGGGGGATATTTTCTTAACCCTGGCCTATCGAGCGACCAACCCTTGGCTCGCGCGACCAACATGAGGCTTGCGTGACCAGCCTCCTTATGATATAATATGGTCCTGTGACCAACCCTTGCTGGTCACAGGACACCCATACCTAACCTATCTAATTGCATTTATTGATGTCTAGTCAAGTTTTTCCTTCCCAAAGCACCTCCTCCAGCGAACAAAATCGTGGTCGGTGCATATGTGTAGTGCCCCGCCCTGTAGCATTAATTGCTACGGAGTGGGGTGTTACAGACCGGTTTGCGCCACACGACAGATGGGACAGGATCTACAGAACGACCAGGCAAGTGGATGATTTTGCATGTAGACTCGCGAGGCGTAGGGACAGGATGGCTTAGCAGATGATCCTGCGGGACATGATGATGGGACAGGCCGGGCGACCGGGGGAGGTAGGTACAGTGACGTTCCACAGATGGGACGGGCGTCCATGATGATGATCCAATAATAGAATATCTAGCCAAGCATAGGTCTGCTAAACGGGACCCACTTGTAAGTTCTCCTTTTCTCTAGTATATAAATAGGAGAGGACCCAGTTTGTAAGGGGGGAGGGGCAAGAGCAAAATAATAATTTGTAACCTGTTCACAAACTCTAATAATAAAATACACAGGACGGAGGGCCGTTATTCTTCAGGAGGCCTGAACCTGGATACCCCCTTCGTGTTCTTTAGTCCATCACAAGCACACAAACACCGCAAGTGTTGTTTACGCGTCCACCAACCGGTACACCCTGGAATTATTGTTAGGGATTAACCCTCGACACTCCTGATCTGGCACTTCTATCTTTGTCTTACACTGAGGTTCAACTACTGCTTATTTACTTCTCAATGTGGATGATATTATCCCCACTGCCTCTTCAGCTTCGCTTCTACAGGACATCACAATTTCTCTTGGTCATGAGTTCTCGATGACTAACCTCAGTTATCTACACTACTTCTTTGGGATCTTAGTCACTGCACTCCCCAAGGGATGTTTCTCTCCTAGCAGAAATATGCTAGTGAGCTCCTCCAGCGCGCAAGGATGTCTAATTGTAAGCCTTGCACAACCCTAATGGATACTCGTGCCAAGCTATTTGTCGATGTGGGAGCCCCAATCTCTGATCCATCTGAGTTTTGGAGTCTTGCTGGTGCCCTGCAATATCTTACTCTCACTCATCTAGATATTGCCTACGCAATACAACATATATGTCTCTATATGCACGCTCCGCGGGAACCTCATCTCCAGTTCCTCGGTATGTCCAAGGTACTCGACCCTACGGGCTCTCTCTACCTGCCCCATCATCAATGTCCCTGATGGCATACTCTAATGCTAACTAGGCTGGCTATCCGAATAGCCGTCACTCCACCTCAGGCTTATCTATGTTCCTTGGTGATAACCTAATTTCCTGGTCCTCCAGATGCCAAACCACTGTCTCTCGCTCCGCTCTAATGCCGAAGCAGGGTATAGGGCGGTTGCACATGTTGTTGCAGAGTGTTGTTAGCTATGTTAGCCAACAACACTTGCTTGTCACTAGCTGTCTGTATAGTATTACATCATTTTTAATTACTTGTCACTAGTTTTTACTGTAGTAATTTTAATCTTATATTTTTTAAAAAATTTATAAATATCTAAAACTTTCATATCATTAAATTCGTTATAAAATATACTTTATTAGTATTATATACTTTTAAGTATTTATAATTTTTTAGAAAAATATATAAAATTAAAATTCTTACAGTAAAAAAATAGTAATAAATAAATAAAAACGAAGGTGGTATAAGAGACATCTCGACAGAGATGATGAAGAAAAAGACACGCGAGCGCTGTGGATCCTGAAAAGGCAGCCAAAAGGAGGCGGGCGTGATCTACAACTCCCAATAAATGTTGTAGCAGGAACAGTTGGAGTGAGGTCATGTAAAAGTAACCGATCTTGTCTTCTTGCTTGCTCTATTTTCCCCTTCAAGAGCCCCTGCCACCCTCACGATGTCATTCGTCTGTTTGTTTACAGTGGTAAAAAAAGCTGATGATAGTTGTTAATCTAAAGATTGAGGTGAAGAATGACACCAGCAACTTGCATCCACCCCAATTTGATACAAGTTTAGATCCTACGATAATAATAATCCCCTTCAGTGTAAAAGTAACTGTGCTTAGCACCAGCCATGATTCTAGACATAATAAATAGTAGTAATGAGTTATAGTCTTTGCGCCAAAAGAAAAAAGCAATACAAAACATGAGTTACAATATTGTGTCTTCACAACCCAGTTTAGAAAACCTTTCATTAGAGATTTAGTTTATTTTCCTCAAGGAAATATTTTAGTTTCTCAATAAGCAAACAGTTCATTCGTGTACTCTAAAGCTTGTAAAAGAGGCTTAGTGATTTTTTGGATTTCGAAACTAATATTCAGGTTACAAAACTACTCCTATGTTGCACACACTTCTTCGTACCAAAATGGCGAAGGGAATCTTCCCCCATTTCTCAAAGTACATCGGTGCTGCGTTGATCTGATCTGATGGATGACATTTTCGGGCCGATAATGTGATACCCGATTCAAGTTCTCTCACATCACCGACTCAATTTTTACTCCGGGCAATGTCCCGATTGCCCATCGGGTGTCGATGGTATTGCATCTGGTGGACGGCTCTGCCAGCCAAGACTTTGCTAAGGATATGTTTGGTTTTAGTGTGTATGAGCTGATGTGTATAATTTTAGAAAAAAAATATATTTAGTTGTCTATATCTACAGTTTATATTTGTATCCATTCATGTGTATGGCCTCAGTCTGAATGATGAGTGAAGCTCGATTTTAATCTGGCTGAAGAGTGAAGTTCGACTTCTCATCCTAGATGAGCAGATGTAGGTTCTGTCCGCTCATGTAGGCAAGTCCATGTATCGGTATCAAAAAATATCTTCATACGAATAAATAATCACAATCTCAATTCTTATATCCGTTCATATGACCTTAGATTCAATCAACCAAATAAAAAATCAGCTTATTGCATCCACTCATACGCCCTCAGATACAACCAACTAAATAATCTTCTATTCAACATATATAACTCCTCTTAGTCTTATTCTTTTCATCTAAAATATACGATGGAGCTCTATAAAATCTAGTTGAATCAACCAATCACACCCTAAAATACAGTTGCATGCATGGTTCGAGAATTCAAACTTTCAGTGCAATTCTTCAACCTCTGTACACCTAACTGACTAACTCCCAGACTATCCACGGCCACACGGGAAGGCAACTCTTATAGAATTGTGGACATACGGTTATTTCGTCTGTGTATTTCTCTCACCTGATATCCATCCATCTATGATTCTCACACATACTTTATAATTTTTTTATTTATCTCTTACACTATAAATTTCAATATAAATAAATAGTCCTAACTTCTGATAACATATGGGTCCTCAAGGGTCATTGGAATTTTCTCTTCATGGCCACATACAGCCTCTCCCTCTTCACGGCGCATGCAGCACCGGAGCTCCCTATCCATGACCATGATGTTCCCCACCATGCAACTTTTTTGGGTGAGATGTCAGTGCCCCTGGTGGCACAGGCACAAATTAAATGGCTTGGGAACTTGCTGGCTATTTGAAATTTGGATGAACTTGAGTAAAACTTTGTTAAAACACACTTAGACATTATTTTTTTTTTGAAGCTCGCATGAAGCACATCTTAAAATTGTGAAGTGTAGAACAGAGATAGACGACTAGAGGAGTGTGAATAGATACATTATAAATTTCTTGCTAAATAGATAGTCTACTCCTTATTCACCCAATGCTCATCAAAAGCGCACAAATGAAAACATAATTTTAGAAAAACAAAGCGAGAAAGAAAATTACAAGGCAACATGACTCTACAGATGGAATATGAACTATATGCTCTATTCAAGACAATTTTATGTGTCTTTGTGCATAAAAGTTTGAAGCTTTAATAAATAACAAAGTAAAAAGACAGTCACCAAAAAGAAGCAACTCTCCAAATTAGTAATCTAGAGGCAAGGGGATTCAAGACCCTTTCAAATAAGTATATGAACGTTTATACATCTAGCAACAAGAAAAATTACTTCACAAAAGTAGAAAAAACTGTAGCTCGAAAAGAAGAAGAAAGTCGCAGCCGAAAAAAGAAAACTTGCAAGGGAAGCAATAGAGATAGACTATAAAGAGAGAAATTCAAGTATATGCAAAAATACAAACTTTATTAGTCAAAGAGATTAGCTATTTTAAGCAAATTATAAGGATTTTTCTCGCAAAAACTCGCAACTATTATATAGACTGAGCATTTATTTTTCTCTCCTCTAAAATCCTAATACTAGGCTCTTAAATGAGTAATATAAGGGACTCAAATGACTGGTTCTAATTCTCTTATAGCTCTACCCCTCTATTTATAGGTCTAGAAAATTTGATCATTAAGTTTTCTAGCTTGTTATCAAAATAACTCTCTCTTGTAATACACTCCTACCTACCACCAATAGTATTTTGGTCTATTTCTTGCTCCGTCCCTCGAACGGTTGTGTCACCTTCACGATGTAGCTTCGTCTCGACGCAAGCTTCATGATAGTGCCACATACTCCTCTAATCCTCCCCGGTTTTGAGGCCCAATCGTGAAACCCTCTACACGCTTCTCGAAGTGTGACTTGTCACTTGCTTACACCTTAAGCAAGCGCTCTGATATCGACACGTGTACTTCATCTTGCGATCCTGATCGTCAGCAAATCTGTCCCGCTTCTGATCCTTCGGGTCGTCTTGTCACTTGCACTGACATCCTTTCGCTTGACTTTATCAACACACCGTCTTCATCATCTGTTTTCATATTTTACTTGACCTCTACGTGTATAGTTAGGATCATTTTTGATTCCATCCGACCTTCTTAATCGTCCGAGACCAATCACCTGCTTAGCCTCGATCACCCGCTACCGACCGCCAAATCACATGTACACCATGAGACAAGTAAACACATTTTTGAACTCCAACTCCAGCTAGTCTATAATCAAAATGCTCAAATCAAACTTCAACAATCTAAAACTCGACAAACTAAATTAACAACCTTATCAATCACTCATCACATATAAATCAAGACATATTTCAACTTAGTTTCTCATAAAATTTTAACTTTGAATTTTAAACTCGCCTTAAACATCAGTTTTATAAGTCGCCTGAAACTCTCAAGAAACTTGTCTTTGAAAATCACCACGAAACAGTATTCTCGAAAAAATAAATCCCACCGGCTGAACCATGTGTGAAACTTGCTTTTCTGAAACCTCCATGAGTGAAACACGGAACACAACAGGTTCTCAAACTTGGATGAAATTTCTATGAAATACGTAGGAATACCATGCTGAAACTTCGATGAAACATGAAACTTCGCAAGAAACGCGTGAAGCTGAGAATTGTTGTGATTGATATGATATCCGATCCCGTTGAGATGGTATCCTGTTCCCAGTCACACTCTCTCCCTTGTTCCCCAGCAGGATTGGACACACGGGATATATATATGCAGATCGTTCAAGTGTAGGCCGCATCTTTTCAGCGCGAAATCACCTCTCGCTACAGTTGCACTCGCTGGCCCCTCTGCCTCCTCTCATCCATTGATCCATGCATGTACATCGACGTCTTCTTCTGCATCATCACCATGGCAGCAAAGTGTCCACACGATTTAGTTCCTCCACGCCTTCGACGTATATTTTTTAAGACTATTTCCAGCAGTTATCTTAAATTTTTATTCTAAAAATACTATTATAGTATCTCCTGTCACTATTACAGCATCCCTTATTTTTTTATCTCCAGCAGCTACCTTATTTCCTAGGTTGTACTACTATTTTTCTCCTGTGATCCCGCTATCAGACTTTGTACACAGTACTGCTACAGTAACTGCTACAGTGTTGTGTACTGCTACAGTTGGGCCGTCGTCATATGTGCAAAAGAGGCGTCTCTTTTACGTGGCCCATGGCTGCCATGCTACTCGTCTAGCTCTTAGCACTGCAGGGACATGCATGCTGCTTGGTACGCATGTACAGACACGCACTGCCCTACTCGTACGTCCCTGATGATGCCGACATGCATGGATGCAGGGTTACAGAGTAGCAGCACCTTTTCCTTCGGGCTACAAGGAGAAGAGAAATTGTGAGTAGGAAAGAAAATGTGTGCCGCGTGATCATCTAGGTTGATGTTTAGTGTACTCACTACTCAGTGTTGACGGCCCAGTTCAAGTATTAATTGGTATATATACTCTTTTCTTTACTCAATAAATTAAACTTAAAGCAACTATAGTGTGCAGCTCAATTTCATAAGTATATGCCTAAATTTTTTAAAGCCTCAACACATAGATACAAGATGCAGTATCTGAACGTACGTCCAAACACACATCACTTACTACACATCTTAAAACCTATATCTAATGAAGATATTCACCAGACTCAGACTTTATAAGCGATGGGTATATCGCACTCCCATTATAATCCACATACGTTTGGGGCTGTCTGAAAAAATTAAAATTACAGAGTCAAACCCTGATGCGAGATCAGGAATCAAACTCCCGACTAGTTATTTGCCCACCCACGAAACAACCAACACTCTACCAGCGCACGCGTTCGCTATATGCCTGAACTTGAGATGGAAAAAAGGTATATGCCTGAACTCTGAGATGGAGAAAAGGTGGTTCATTGTTGAAGAAGCGAATGAATCTCTGATTGTCAGACCGTGGAATTATCGACTCTTTGGAGGACACACAAGCTGCCGTGGCACCACATAGCAGATACGATACTCGACCTCCTACCCTCCATCGCATTTCTGGCTTCCAATTGAGTGATATCTCACCTCCGTTATAATGCAAAATTGGCTAGTAGCATAATAATATCGGTTTCAGACCCTAATATCTCAGCATTGGTGTCAGCTCTTTACACTATGCCAGCTTGGTCGCTAAACTCTATAACACTGCCATCATAAAAGTCACCGTCTATAGCACATTCGGGTGATTTAGGGGAGCTAAAACCCAAATCTCTAACCATACAAAGCTGAGATCAAAGGCTCAGATTAGATCTAATATGTTAGTAGTGAAAATTCGGATGTTGTCAAGGACTTAACACCCGAATTTTGAATCACACCAACATTGCACGAAAATTACACCAAAAATGACTGTAATTCCAATAAATATTGAATGTAACTCCAATAAAAATGATTGTAACTCCAATCTAAACTAACTGACTGTTTAACTCAGGTGTTGGGAGACCTAAAACACATTATTTTCGTTGCCTTATATACCCACCATCTATAAAGCACAAATCGGATACAGACGAGAGACACCGAAAATCGGGTGAGAAGGAGGGTAGGATATAGTAACACCGTCATTCAGAAGGGAAAAATATTTAATACTACTACTGTTTTAGGAGTGACATCTGCTACAATAATTCCGGCCGGTTCCTATCACTGTGCACACTGATTAGGACACTCCAAGTACTGATAACCACTAAGAATTACTCGGATCAGACAACATCATGAGGGCTAATTACCACTAGGGACTGAGGACAACTTGGCAAATGAGAGTGCTTTCCTGGGTGTTCAGATGGTCTGTGGGTCATGGTGGTGACATTATGTCTCCATCCATCTTTGAATTGCTTGTTTAACCTTTTTTTTTTTTAAAAAAAGAAAGTTACTCTTTCCAGCCAAGTGTCATGCGTGGGCCATAAGAGCGTCTCCAAAGAAAAAGGCTCCATCCCACCCTACAGCTAAAATTTCCAAAAAAAAACTGGTCTCCAACAAACACACCATCACAATCGTTATTTTGGAACGATCTCCATCCTCGGCCTCTTGCACGCCAAATCTGGTGTGCCTTCTCCTCACGCCATCCCCAACTGCCTTCTCCTATGTGCACTCGCTTCACCTTCCGGGGCCCTCGCCCTCACCAACCGTCAATCCCCGAGGCATTTGATTTTTTCCCACTCTGCTATCCGGTAGAGTAACAAATTTGCCATTTAGCCCACTATCATAGACTCAAGGGGGCTCATTTGTCATCCTCAATGAGTAATTGCCACTCCAGTAGAGTGACAAAAAGTTTAAATAATCCCCAATCCCCACCACTTCCTCCGACGGCTGCCTGTCGAATCATGACGGCGAGGACCCAGCACAATGTCCCACGACCATCGTGCAGCGAAGACACTGGGGTAGCCTCCCTTGGTCGATGGTTCTCTACCAGCTCCAGGGCACATAGACTCCTCTCGCTCCTCGAGCACTCTCATACGCTTGTGCCCCCGGGATCCCTGCCACCTCTGATTCGGTCTCCTCGAGCGACATGGACAAGGTGATATCCTCCGAGGATCAGGTGCAGGAGGTCATCATCACCAACGATGGCGCCACGATCCTCTCCCACATGGCGCTCCTCCAGCCCACCGCGCGCATGCTCACCGAGCTCTCCCACTCCCAAGACGCCGCGACTGGGGACGGCACCACCACCATCGTTGTCCTCGCCGGATCCCTCCTCCGCGGTGCCCAGTCGCTCCTATCCGCCGGTGCCCACCCTACCGCCAACGCCGGCACCCTCCACCGCCTCGCTGCATGCGCCGTCGAGATCCTCCATGCCATGGCCATCTCTATCAAGCTCTCCGACCGGGAATCCCTCGTCAAGTCCACGTCCACTGCCCTCAACTCCAAGGTCGTTTCCCAGTACTCCACCCTTCTTCCGCCCCTCGTTGTCGATGTTGCTCTCTCTGGGGTGGATCCAGCTCACCCGGACCTCCTCGACCTCCATGATATCCACATCGTCAGGAAGCTTGGTGGCACCATGGACGACATTGAGCTCGTTCGCGGCCTCATCTTTGACAAGAAGGCTAACCACGCTGCAGGGGGACCAGCATGGGTCAAGAATGCTAAGATTGCTGTCATACAGTTCCAAATCTAGCGTTGAGTTGCTACATTTGTTCTCGAGCCATCGAGATTCCTCCTCCATGGGTGCATGGCTTATGCTGCACCGGCGTTGAGTTGCTATGTATGTGCAGTAAGCTCCGGCGTGTTGTTTTGACGAGCGTGTATGCTACCGCCATGCGTTCTTTTGCTTGGTCACATTCTGGTGTGCATGTGTGCCACTGCCGTCGAGCCGTCGTTGGTTCTTTTGATCTTTGATGAGCTCCGGTCGGCGCTTGCGCCATGGTCGTGTGAGATATGCTCTGGCGTGCATATATCCGCTTGTGCCATGGTCGTGGGAGCTGGTTTGGTGCAGGTACACGCTATGGCCATGGCCATTGATTTGTGCTCGCACGCGTGTTGTGACGCACGAGTTGATCTGGTTGGGTTCCATCGATCTGCTGGCTGTCATCTCAAATCTGCTTGCGGTGCGATGTTCATTGTGAGCAGCTGTGGAATTATAAGGAGAGTGAGAATACGGAGGATGGAATATGGATAGTCGGTTAGAGTGGAAAGAGATGTGGAGGGAGAATCTTTTTGGATAACCCTCTATATACAGATATAGAGGGTATAATTTGTAGTCTGCTGAAGATGCTATAAGTCATTCATATTTATGCATACACTTGCATAATTGCACCACGGTGGATTCAAAGATTTGGCCTGCTTCCTGCCTTGTTGAATAAACTTTTTTTTACCACCTTGCAACATCACTTTTTAGTCAAAATTACCTTTTATTGTGGCATGAGACATAGAGTAGCCAGGCTCAAGGTATTATATAAGGTTAATTGCCCCTACTTCTAGAATCTAGATCCTCTGATATGTTTATTTCCTGCTTTTTAGTTCAAGGCTTTTTGGTAGCATTAGACAGTAGCCATTGATTCTAATCCACTTGACCCTAGCTTTTTGTCCTTGAGCTTGGGCCTACACTAAAGCACTAATAAGCAAAAACACCAGATAAGACACCACTTGGTGGTAGTCACTGTGGGGTGCCCTATCTATCCCCTTTTGCTCCCACTAGATAAAATCTTTCATGCATGTTAGGATCAAACCACCAGACCCCAGCAGCAAGCTCTGTATCATCTGGCTTTTCATTCCTGCTAAACTGTTGGGTCACAATCTTGACCATTTGATGTTTCTAGCATTCTTGGGCTGGAAATGATGTGGGAGACTTCACAGAGTCCTCACAATTCCAGCTGCATGCATGGCCTACCTCTTCCAAACCTCAAGAGTTTGGATATCAAAACTTTTATACATGACACAAAACTCAGTTAGCTCTGTCATTGTGAAGTTCAATCAACTGAAGGCACCACACTAATTTCAGCCCAAAATGATTATATGGGAGCGTATATATATTCTCTTGCAATTGGTTCTGTTCCTTTCGGTAATACATGCAACAGAAGGGGGAGAGTGCCAATATGAGAAACTATATATGATACTGCCAGAAAAGAACAACTAGCATTCAAGATTTCAAGTACATGAATTGGCATCTTCTTCTTTTTTCTTTTTGAGATGTAAAATATGTGAACTTTCCAACTGGCCAGTGCATTGTGTATGTTTTTCATGCCCCTTTTTTAATATATTAGTGTGTGAATTATAATAACAGCACTAGTCTAGGCTATACCAATGCAATTATTCAATAACTGCCCAGAAAAGTGGCTTTCAATAGTCTTTTGTTGCTATCTTAGCTTAACTGCATAATACATTGAGGGATACTGCATAACATCGTATCTCAGTATATTGGAGAGGAAGTATATGATGTCTCTTTTTTAAGGATCAAAGATAGTATATTATCCAAGAATCCTAATAATATGTTTAGGTTACCTTTTTTAAAAAGAATATTCATATGGTGGTAGTACATACTAATAATATGTTTAGGTTACCTTTTTTAAAAAGAATATTTATAGACTATACTAACCATATGTTTATTTATTCTTTTAAGAATCAATAATAGTTTAGTTCACTGCCATGTCAGTGTCATTCTCTGAAGGATAATAATTGATGGATAGAAGCTGGCTAAAATGCTACTAGTCTCCAACAGAAATGTTATGTTGCCTCTATATATTTATGCGGTAGTATTACATCTCTAGGTTGCTCCCTGTGATCACCGTTAAGGAGAAGTACATTGTTGGTTCCTAATCAATCTTTTCAGTGGCCATTAGTGCCTATATAGACATTTAAATGAAATGATACCAGCTTTAACTGTTGATAGTTTATACATTAATGTGTATGATACGGTAGAAACAGAAGGCTGCTAAAAGACTAGCCAAATTATTATTTATATCTTCGTTTGATTATCCACTTTAAAAAATTCTCTTTTCATATTTTTACCCACTCTAACATACTTAGTTAAATTTCACCCTACATATCTCACTTATCTATATTTTTTTGGAAATCGTTAGTTTTTTCAAACGGCTATTTTTTTTCTTTACAACAACTATAAATTAGTACATTAGTTAGATGATTTTTTATTTAAAATTGGTAAGAGAATTTTAGTTAGAAACTGTTAAAATAGGTTCTCTGTTATTTATTCTATGAGAAAAATCGGTATGATTTTAAGATCCTCAGAAATTCATCTTTTGGATTTATAAAAGAAGGGGAAAGGAATGAATTTTCGAAGCACTCTCGTCTCTCCTCTCTCCAACGTGCACAGGAGCCGAGCACACACGTGGCCGAGATGGAAAGGCGAGCGTACGATTTGGTAATGCTATAGTGATAACAATGCTGTTGGCGAGGCTGTTGGATTGCGAGCCGAGTGGCGAGCCCGCTCGACCTGCTCCAATATAAGGAAGTTTATATGGTCCCACCAATCAAATTTAAGTGCCGTCTACTCTGTCTGCATAAAAAATTTTATTGAAAAGCAAACAAAATAAAGACAATTTTGTATGAAGCTTGTGGGTTCCTTTTATATGCCTTAAAGCATGAAACTCAATACCAATCGCCAAAGATCATATACTGACAACAAGTCAACAACTTGCATTTGCAGAAACTTATTTTGTTTTCGTTGATACTCAATCATCCCTGCCACCAATTTTGCCATGAGAAAGATTTCGTTCTCAAATCATGAAAGTGAAAAAATGGCCAAGACCATCCGTAGTGGACCATGGCGAGCCTATATAAGAACATCTCCAACTAACTCTTGAATTTCGCTCCTTATCTCCATAGAGGAGCATCTCTAAAAGATTTTCTCTCTCTTTTTTTTTTCTTCAATTAACTCTTAAATATTGCTCCTAAATTTCACTCACCTATATTTTATTAATATGATATAACTAAAAAAATATTTTCAATGCACCGCCACCCTATCCGCACCTCGCCATACACCACCGCCTCCCCCTCCTCACCCTACACCGTCACCTCCCCACAGTGTTCTTCTACGTCGCCCCACTACCTCAGAACAGGTTATCACATACGGATACTAAACCCTGTCAGAGATGAGTTTGAGTTCCGTCTCTGTAAAAGTGTCTGCGATATTGAGCTTATCACATACGGGTAAAACTCTATCTGTAACATAGCTAAAAAAAACTGATCTGAGTAAGATATACATCTATAATATAGCTATATACATATCATTTTTGCAAATCGCATGGAGTAATTTTGCTAAAAAAAAAACCCTCTGTATGTATGAAGTGTCATAGACGAATTCTAAAAAACTATTTATGTAACTCTTTCCCTTTGAGAATTCATTTTGCATCCTAGCTACCATCATGATATGGTAGTCCCGCCCTACGTAAAGCAATATCACACATGTATACATCGCGGATATCATATGCAAATTAATATAAGAACATCACAGACATACATCATAGGCATCACATGCAAATTAATATAAAATTATGGTTCAAAGCATAAACCTATATGTAACATCGGAACATAAATCTAGACACAATATGAATTCTTAGGTCTTTGATGCCTTCGAGGATTCATCCTCAACTGCATGCCTACGTTTCACCATAATCTCAGCAAATGAATTTTCTCCGTACATCTTCTCGGTGTCATTAGGATCTTGCATCACCCTGACTAACTCATTCATACGTCAGAACCAAACAATATTGCTCCTAAACCTCTTGTTCTTATTAAGTAAGAGATGACAATTTAAATCAGACTTCTGATTTATGAAAATATCTCTATTATGACAAATATCAATAGAGAAATTTTTATTAGGAATTAAAAGACATAAGAACACGATTCATAATATAAATTGGGTCCACAACGGTACCCTTCACATCAGCAAAGAATACATGTTCCACATAACCAAAATCGACGCCAAGCATCCTGACAGTGGAAGCAGGGATAGGAACAACTACATCATCCCAGCGTTTGATAATAGTGAATAAAGTCATTTACACTATTACATATATAGGACACACAAACACAACTCAGTGTAGCCCTAAACCTTGATCATCAAACAGAATGCATAAAAAATTGAAAAGCATTTCAAACTCACCTTAGTGCAACCTCAAACCTTGATTTATCACCCAGATCTCAGTCCTCTCTCGCAAAATCAAACCCTAAAAAAGAGTGGAGCCTCAAACCGAGTAGATCGAGTACCAAACAAAGTAAAATCGCACGAATAAGACCTTGAACACACAGTTATGGAAGAGGATTAGATGACAATGAGGGGAAAAAGATAGATGGACTTCCTTGCTTGGTAAGGGAGATGAACAATTTGTAAATAGGGGGAGACAAGATCCGTAAAATTTAAAACAATACTGGATCTTTAACTTAAGACTAATATTTATAAAATATCGTGTGTATTCATCAGGTAGATATTTACGATTTTCATAAAAATACGTCTATGTCATAGTTATAGATAGTTTTTAAGGAAAACCCTATATAAGAACTGACACATCTAGATAACGGGCCATGTCATAGATACTTGTTGCCCAACAGTCGTCTATACACACTTAGTGACAAATCCTAAATAACTGTCTATAACACTCAGTCTGTTTTGATTATTTCTATGATAATACCTTCACCCGTGTGAGAAAGAAGACGAGATCACCCCATCTACGGCAACTGTGGTGTTGTTGATGAGGGGGACTGAGAGGTCTACAATTTGGTGAGTCGTTTGTGGTCTCTCGTTGTAGCGAGGGACAGAAAAAGGATGGTGAGCTAGAAAAAATGACAAGAGAGATTAAGGAGCCAACTAGTATATATTTTTAGACACAAATCGTTATACTATTTAATAATGTCCAGCTATACGACAAGTAGGATGTACATGCTCTAATAAGGTACGTCACCCAAAGATCACCGGGCGTCGCCGGTTGGCCCTGTCCCCGTGGACAACCACAGCATTCACTGTTTCTATTCATCCACTGTTTCTATTCGCCCCGAAATCCGCGCCAGGGCAGGGCCTATCCGTCCTGCACCCTAGAACACCAAACTCCATCCACCGCCACTCACAGACTCCCACGTGTCAAGTTATCCGCGTCCCGCTGGTTCCTACTGGACAGCCTCCGCGCGCGGGCGTCGGGGTGAGCGCACCGGACCTCGGGGGCGGTGCCTGGCTTGTCTCCACGAATCCAGGCCGTCGGATTCGGCCGGAATGCCAGCTACGCGTCGTGGCTTCCATAAACCCTATGACATGTAGGGTCATACTCGGTGGGGCCGGGACCTCAGTCGAGGTGCCGATAGGCATGGCGGGTTGATAGAGAAAAAACACGCTGTCCGTTTCCACCCGACACGGGGGATCAGCAGCGAGCAGCAGTAAAACGTCAAAACACGATCGAGCGTGGGTAAGCTTTTTACCGTGGAGCGCCCCCACCTAAATGCATTTTACTGTTTGTGCACAAGTAAAAATGCAACCTCGAACGAAATTGTACGTTCGGGATCACTTGTTACATGTTCTCAGCACACGAAAATGTACGGACTAAAGTTTTTACAGTTTTTCTAGAAGGTTTTTACAGTCTTGTATGTTCAACCGGACATGGAGGGCACGCATGCTCGTGGTGAAAAGGTCCAAGTCCTTTCTGTGATGTGTGTATTGTATATAGTTCAGGTACTATGCCCCCATTACGAAAAGATGGGTCCGTGCATATGCTTTTTCTATAACCCACGGACTATTGTTTGCTATCGGTAATTCTGAACCATCCCAAGTCAGCACGTATAATGCAAGCGCCTAGAGATGCTTGCGAAAGATATACGTTTTTTCCCATAGGACATATAAGGTTTTTGTTTTGTAGCATAGATATATTTTTTTAAAAAAATACTAGTATAACTTATAGACATGCACACACTCACACTACTACATATACTTACACAATAACTATAAATATCTCATTAACCACTAAAAGAAATTCTGACTTTGAGAGAAGAATAAACAAACCTAAGTATGGATTGTTGCTTGGGCGTTGAGACAAAAAAAGTCCCCTACACCCTAGCTGCTAAATCGTTGGAACTTCAAACTTTATTAAGCTGTCTCGAAATTGAGCGTAAATATGGAAACACGGTCTCCAATTACGACAAAGGAATCCGCCGTACCTGCCTGCATTACTGTAAGTCTGTAACTGAGCTGACCTCTGTTGTATCAGCAATCGATGCGAAATGACACCCTGCGTACGAATTCATTGTTGCTCCATTTATAGCAGTGCGATGTGAGATGAACAGACAAAAGCGAGCAAAAGAAAACAGAGGGAAAATCAAGCTATTTCCCGAACGAAGCGAAAATAGAGAGGAATTACCGAATTAGGAAGGAATTGAACCCTGTGAAAAATATTCACGTACGCCCTTCTGGAGCAGGTCAGCGCTTCGAAGGAAATTTGGAGGACTTGTGGTAGCATGAGGTTCAACTTCATGTAAAGATCTCTTTATAACAATCTCCTTGCTCAGCTATGGTTTGCTTGAAAGAAGGGACTGAACCCAATCTTCATGGACTGACAAAAAATTTCTGTCAGTTTCGTTGGCTGATCCTGAAGTATTGTGTGCATAATATCAGAATTGGACAAGAGGCTTGCTTAGGATGTTGACAGCGGATGAGATGGTAGAACTTACTTCTCTGATTATAAATATAAGTTGTTATAGTCTCATAAACTATATTCTAAATATTAATCATTCTTGAATTTTTATATATTTTTTTCCTTCTTGATCTTGTTTAATAAATACTATAACTCTTATAAAATAAATGAGTTATCTTTTTCAATACAGAATAAATAAAAAAGAATAAAATCATTTAATTTATTTTCTTAATCTTATACATAATTCTAAAATGACCTACATTTACAATTTGAAGAAATATCATGCTCTCGGGTTTGATAGAGAATATTAATTTAACGAATCAACCCGGTTCAATCGCTTGGAGATGACTACTCACGGAGGGCACACAGCCAAGTCAACATCAGGGTTCCAAATTTTGATGGTAACCGAGCAAAAAAAATCGCAATAACCGGCCATCTCGGTCTGGCTTGGTTTCAGAAACCGAACGGTAACCGAATTTGAATTCAAAAAATTCGAAAAAATAAAAGAATTAAAAAAATCTTTAAAAAACTAGACACAATTCTAAGACCTTCTGTGAAAAACAATTTCAAAAATAATGTCGTTTGTATCATATTCTATAGGGAGGAAGTTTAAAAAAATGGAAAAAGTTGAAGCGTGCAGCTCAGTTATTAACTCATGTTAAGGAAAATTTTAACATGCAAAAACATATTTTTCTTGTGTATAACGTATCTCAAAAGGATCTTTAAAATTAATTTCACTTTATTTAGAGTTTTATTAATTTCTCTATGATTTTTACAAAGTTTACAAATATAAAGTGAATATGTTAACAAACAGCATTGTAATTAACTTTTTCATATCTACTATTATTTTTCCTACGTAAATCATAGTATAAATAAACTAATAAAAGTGATTTCACTAATTTTTAGTGTGATGGGTCAGTTATGAATTAATCTAGTCGCAACACATTTACACAATCCCGCATGTTACAATAACTAAATCATGAGTTTATGTATTTTTCTAAAGACATAAGATCATGTAAGAAGACTAAGAAAATTAGTTTCATGATTTTTGGATTAGCAAAGAGTAAACTATGCATTTAACTTGGTTTAACCAATACATTTTCTCACAGAAAATTTTGAACTTTTTTATGAGTATAAATACTTTTATCATGTATATCATGTTACAAGGAAACCAATAAAATTTGTTTCACTTGATTTGAAGCTCAGATGAATTAGTTATTGATTTTACAAGATTGAGATAATTTTTAGGTTTTTTGTTGAACTTCAATGAAAATCGAGAAAACTGCTCGATAAATCGATAAAACCGAGCAAGTTATTGATAAAACTGAGCTGTTATCGATAATACCAAAAATTCGAGAAAACTGTTCGATAAATCGCAAAAACCGATCGGTAACCGGTCCAATTCGATCGGTTATCGAGTGGCTAAAATCGTGATCCCCCCTCAAAATTTTTGAATTTATTCAAATAAATTTTATTTGAAACTTTTTAAAAACTCGAGCGGTTACCACAGTAATTATGATTTTTCGGTTACCATCGAAGCTCAGTAACCGAGCTCCAGTTGGTAACGTAAACCTTGATCAACATACCTGATTCAATTCCAAGGATCGTACTGCTCCTTCAATACCAAGTCGTTGTGGAAAGCTCACGTGGAAGCCAAGGTCAAAATTTTCACCTGGCTTCTAGTACAGGGCAAGGTTTTGACGGCAGACATGCTAGCTCTCCGTAACTGGCCGTGCAATACTGAGTGTCCGTTTTGTGAACAAGAACGAGAAACGGCGGTACATCTATGCCTGCATTGCCCATATGCGAGAGAGGTTTGGGAAAAGGCGAGAGGATGGTCACATGATGCAATATTTCTGCCTCGACAAGAACAATCTGTCCAAGATTGGTGGAATGGCTCCATGTCTTTGCTTGCGTCAAATCAACAACGTACATCAGCGGCGATCATCATGTATACCGCTGGAATTTATGGAAGAAGAGGAACCGAAGAGTGTTTGAAAACAAGTCAGTGCAGCCTTATCAGATCTTCGTTTTGATCAAAGAAGAGATAAGCCTGCGGAAGCTAGCTTGTGACTTGTAGGAGATATCCTACCTTCATGTGTTCTACATCGAGACGTCTTTCAGGTTTTTTTTAAGGGAAATGAAAATTCCTCTCAAAAAGTTACTTGGATTTTAACTTTTCCCTTCAAAAATTGTTTTATTGAAAAAATCCCTTAAATATTTGGTTTTGTTGCAAAAACACTCCCAACAATTCAATTTTTTAAAAAAAAATCACAAAAAATTCTAAAAACAAAACTAGAGACAATTCTAAGACCTTTTGTGAAATTTATTTTAAAAAATAATATCCTTTTGTATCATATTTCATGGAGAGTAAGTTTGAAAAAAAAGAAAAACATGTAGCTCATTTATTAATTCGAGTTAAATGCATAGTTAATTATTTACTAATCCAAAAATTATGAAACAAATTTTTTTAGTCTTCTTACATGATCCTCTATCTTCTAAAAATACATGAAATTTTGAAATAGTTATTGTAACGTGCATGATTGAGTAAATGTGTTGCAGATAGATTAATTTATAACTAATCCATAACACCCTAAAATTAGTGAAACCACTTTTATTAGTTTACTTAAACAATTATTTGTGTAGAAAAAATAATGGTAGACATGATAAAGTTAAAATAACATGAGTTAATAAATGAGCTACACATTTTTTTTTCTAAACTTTCTCTCCATGAAATATGATGCAAAAGATATTATTTTTGAAAACAAATTTAACAAAAGGTCTTAGAATTGTCTCTAGTTTTATTTAGAATTTTTTGTGATTTTTTTTATTTTTTTAATTTTTTTGGGGGTTTCAACAAAGTCAAACTTTTGGAGAGTTTTTTTTAACAAAACAATTTTTGGGAGGGAAAGTCAAAATTCAAGTGACTTTTGGAAAGGTTTTTGCATTTTCCCTTTTTTATGTGAATTATAATATTTGAATTTCTCCCTCTTCTAAAATGAAAGAGCACTCATAGCTTAAAAAAACACGCTACAAGTCGCAACACGATAAAACCAATCATCGATATTAGAATCTAGAAAAATACATTTGTCAGACATTTGCACCATACTAACAGACAACACACTTCATAATCTACTTCATTCAAAAATAATATTACTCATAAATAAAATTTATCGAAGCTCACCGATAAACACAATATATCAAATATATACCGGATCGAATTAAAACAAAGTACTAATGAACATAATATTTTTTCTACCGTCCATTGGCAGACCAGTAAACCGGATTTATCATATGTTTACGGCCGAATTTTTTTCCTTGCTCCACTCCACTACACAAAGAACAAAAGCTTTGCTACACCTGTGCACAATTTTTTTTTTATATCTCTGTTTCACTCGTAGAATTTCTTTTTACCGCATCACAGAAAAGAATGAACCGTTGCGTCACCGCTTTTGACACAACTTGCAGGCAAATTGCGCTAAATTATCGTACAAAAAGATAGCACAATCGTGATCACAAGGTACGACCCGGAATTAAGTAGCGGTAGTTCAGACATTGCACTTGCATCAGCAAACATCACATCGATCCAGCACGTATTCAAGCCAAAAAATTAACAAAATTTAGACGATTTGTTGGTCTGATTGATGTACGAGTCTCCCTCTGCGCGTGTAAGACTGGTAACGGTTCGAAGCGGGTTAGGTCTCTGCGGGTTTTAAGACCCGACGGGTGAAGTGGATATAGAATTTATCCTATAGAGTCACGGGCTGAGGATTCTAGAAGTATTTGATAAGTGTGAGGATGGTTTTTAATCTGTGTACGTTCGAAGATGTCTGATAACTGTTTATAGCATCGGTCCAACTGTTCCAGCCGTTCAGGTTAACTTATCCTTTACTTACCCTAGCCGTCACTTACCTCCTAAATCTAACCTGCGCGGTTGCATCTACTCCTGACTCCCGTCGCTACTCCTGCCTATCGTCACAACTCGCACGTCGTCGAGCCGCTGCCTACGACCGCCTCGGACCTCGACACCGCCCACGCCCAGCGTGGCTCCCTCCCTACTACTCACCACCGCTTCTGCCCTCTATCGCTCCCTCCCGCTCGCGGTTGTAGTTCCTGCGTCGCTGCTCACGATCACCTTAGGCCTCGGCACTATCCGCGCCAGCCGTCGCTCCGTCCCACCCGCTGTCGCCGTCTACACTTACGCTCCTACCCGCGGGATCCTTCGTCGGGTTTTAGATTTTCGTCGGGTCTAGGACTACGGATGAATTCTCGTTTGATAGAAGTCTCGGATTCTAATTGGTTCTTATGTTTCAGATTTTGGATGTTTTTGCTACACCTAGCTTTAACCCGCCCCGTTGCGAGGCACACTTGTGTGCGTGCAGGTTTTAAATAACAAACCCCCTCTCCTACTCTGTTTCCCCTGCCCTGGGAGAGAGAAGTGGGAGGATGAAGATGGGAGGGAAAGAACAGTGCTTCCCGGAAAAAGATTGGCAGAAAAAACCACTCTTCCAGCTTGTATAAATACCCAAACCCCACCACCCAAGAAACGCAAAATCGAGCATAAAGGAGACGCGTTTCCGGGGTTTTCCCTCCCAAAGCTGGGGTTTTTCGATCCGGGGGGCGTGCTCTTGTGGGTGGTTTCCGGCGAAATTTTGAGCCACTTTTTTGGTCTAGTTTCTTGGCTCGGTTTCGTTTCCTACTGTTATTTCTTCTTGGTGTTCTTGTCGTGTATCTCTAGTCTCTACTCCCCCATTCCTCCTCGATCGGAACCTGTCGCCGGCCGGCGTCTTGTGTCAGTTTCTAACGTTTCTGGGAGGAGAGAGGAAATAAAGAGTAAAATTTTAGATTTTGATCGAATCTGAGACCGGGGCGATGTGGTAGAAGCGGCCATTTTAGCCGGAGTTTGATCCATCCGAGAAGGCCGCTTTCTGGTGAGCTTTTGGCCTCTGCGCCGTCTCTGTTCATTCTTTAAAGCTACACAACAAAAGCTCTCGCATAAGTTGCCATCTTTTTTCTTTCATGATTGATGATGGCATGGCATGGCCTGCACACACAGGTACTCCCAAGGCGCGCGCGATGCTGCGCAACAGATCGAGAAGAGCAGTTGGTGCCAAGCAAGGAGGAGGAGGCCTCATGGCTGAGCCACCGGCTACTGCTGCTAACGCCCAATCCCCGAGGCGCCCTTCTTCTTCCTCTTCTGCTGCTGCTTCTGCGTTCCCTTCCCCGAGGCCGTTCATGGCGATGGCGCTACCCCAAGCCGGGTTCTTGGACGGTGCCGAGGGCCCCTCGTCGGCCATGAGCCCCACCTCCATTCTGGAGACCAAGCAGTTCTGCTGCTCCGCGCTGCCCCCGTTCTTGTCGGAGAGGAGCCTCAGGAGGGCGCATATGGACGCGGCCGCTCCAGAGCCGGCGGGCGTCGGCCTCGCCGACGTGCTCCGGGAGCACGGGGACGCCAAGGTTGGCGGCAGCAAGGTGGTGTTCGGGTCGCAGCTCAGAATCCAGGTCCCCTCCGGCAGGGCGGTTGAGCTGGTGTCCTCCCCGATCGAGTTCGGCGTCAAGAACCGGGACGCGCAGCTGGCGGTGCTTTCGCCGGCCAGGAGGTTCCTGCCGGAGGTGGTGAGCTCGCCGTCCGCCCGGGTGTTCGCCGGGGGCGTGGCCCCCGGGGAAATGGCGATGTCGGAGGACTACACCTGCGTTATCTCGCGCGGTCCCAACCCGAGGACACGGCACATCTTCGACGACTGCATAGTTGAGAGCTGCGGGGATGTGCTCGTGCAGAAGAAGGACACGGGGGCGGGCGCTGTCGATGATGGCGGCGCGGCTGCAGCGAGAGGTTTCTTGAGCTCTTGCCATGCATGCAACAAACAACTTGGTCATGGCAATGACATCTTTATCTATCGGTGAGTTGAAGCTTGTTAAGTCCCCTCCTAATTTCCTTTGTTCTGTTTTTGCAATAATGCTTCCTGTAAATCTATTTGAGTCATTATCTAAAAAATGGAAATCCACTGGAGTTCTTGTCAGTTCAGAAAATGGATGCTATTTTGAGCTACTGTCATTAACTGATCACAGGACATATTTGCAGTTTTTCAGTGATTGATTTCGGTTCCTCTGCTCGTTGCCCTTATGGTTACATGCATGAATGATTTGTTCTTATACTAGGAAGGTGAAATCGCTATCAAACTGCTGCCCTGTGCAAGAGGAAGCATGAATGAAAAATACATAATGATCTTCTGAAGTTGGGACAGCAACTTTGACAACATGATCTGCTAGATCTGTACCATAAAACAACAACGGATTCAGGGACATCTCTGATCTCTACATAGTATGTGCTAAGTTTAAAGCATAAAAGCTTGGAGAAGTGAGAAATTAGTATTCTACACTAAAATTAACATCACCCTGTTTTCTTACTGTACTTATTTTTCGCGTTAATGATGTAGGAAAATAAAAAAGAATAATTCCTGAACATCTGGTTCGATGATTATGAATATATGACAGACACAGAGTAGCCCGAAAGCACAATTTCTCGAACTCTTACCTACTCTTTTTTTTGACGTGGAGATTCCTTCCATCATTGCAAAATTTATGCCATCACCGATCCACATCTTGTTGATGTTTAGATGGTTCACATGTACGAGACCTTGATGAGTACTTCTAGTGTTAGGGTTAGGATCATCAATGACTTTCTGATTGAGGCGTGGACTATATAATACATCTATAATGGAGGTTATCAAGATTATGTGAGCTTTTATGTAACCAATCTTTGCTGACAATTTGATTCCCCTGTAATTTAATAGTAGGCGTTGTTTACTGGAAACAAGTTGCTTGCTCATTTCAGATTGTGATGTTTTGATTCCCTTCGCTTTCTAAGGGAGATTTGCCCCTTGTTTCAGCATATATATTTGCATTGCAGTGCTATTAGGAACCAAGAGTTCATTTATTCCCTGTGTTTGCTTGGGTTAGGTGCTTAACATTTACAATTCTAGATTGCGATGTTTTGCCTTCACATAGAAAACTAAGCAAAGGAGTTCATTTTTGGCACCCATTGATGTTGCTAAATGAGGTCCATGTCCAAGCCGTGCTGGTCTTGGTGCTCCTACTCCTGACCATGAGCGGGACCAGTTATCATCACTAAAAAACAAAAGTTTCTGTATCAGAGTTGCGAGTTTGACAACCTTGATGCCCCTTGATGCCAAAAAGATATACTTAGTTTCTATTTGGCATAACTTATCAGTAGCTTTTGCTTTTCAGAAACCATAAGCTGTGCCAAATAGGCTGAGCTTATTCTGTCTTTTGAAAAGCTGATAACTGGTTTCTGATAAAATAAATTAAAAGCTGATAAGCTAGTTGAGAATGGCTTTTTTAAAAGCTGTGTGCTGAGAGCCTAAAAATTAAGACCATAAGCTAATAGATTTTCTCAAAAGTTATAAGCAGCTTTTCAGAAAAGCAGTTTTTCAAAAAAAAACTCATAAGTTTCAGCTGTGCTAAACATGGCCTTAGTTTGCTTAGATAAAAAGGTGAAAGAGATTTGTGCCGTGTCTTAGTTCTAATTTTTCTTGCTTGCGGCATATGATCCATGGAAGTGCAAAACTCTAGCTTTGAGATGTGCTCCAAAACCTTTTAGCTTCACATCTTCTGATGCTATCTTCGAGCACAGTAGTTTTATTTGTTCCTGTGCTTTTCACATAGACGAAACATGAACAGCAATTGTCTCGAATAGCCGCACGCATTTTATAATTCAGAAGTTAGGTCATTACTGTACTGTTGTGATATAATTGGTCCTTTTCTCTTTTTCCCAGAGGTGATAAAGCATTCTGCAGCAATGAGTGCCGGTACCAGGAGATGCTTTTTGATGAAGCAGTGGACAATTTGCGCTAGCTGCTGAATCAATGGGTCATTTCATAACAGGATGGTAGTGGAGGAGAAGGCATGATCCTAAATAACCGAGACGAGATTTCTTTTTCTTTTCTTTTCCTTCTTTGTCGTGTCATCTTTGCAAGATTGGATGCTGTTTTTGGTCATGGAGGGAATGATTTAGTCTTTTGCGGATTAAAGACCTTTGGCCACTTTTGTAAGAGGTTTTGTAAGAGGTTGAAGATTGACGTGTTCAAGTGACTTTCCTGTTAGTCTCTAGTTGGTGCTCCTGTTCTACTTTTATCTCCTGATGCAAGTTATGTTTGGCTAGATATGAGCTTATAAACTCTGAATGGATTCCAAAGTAAATTGAATTTTTTTTTATCTCCTTACCTTTGTGTTGTATTCAATCAAGACCATCATATTGTGTGCATGATCACCATCAGAATCAGATTTGTATCTATATATCAAAAGTAGGATAGACCAAAAAAAAAAAAAAACTCTTTTTGGTCAAATTTTTAAAACTTTGATTAATAGTAGCTTTTAAAATATTTAGTTTATAAATATTAAAATCATATATGTAGATTTATTTTGAGAAGTACTTTTATAATATCACAAATTAATGGATTTTATAAATATATTTTAATAAAAAATAATGGTTAGAATTATATATTAAAGATCGTGTTTTATCTGAAACGATACAATTTATGGTGAGAGGGAGTATAACTTTTTCAGTGATTCACGGGGACCAGAAGAGCTAGTCATCAGTAGCCATCTTAGGAAACATTTCATAGGTTTGGGTGGAGTGTGTTGTAGCAGCTAAGCCATGGGGGCCATCCAATCACTTGTAATAAACTGCAACAGCTACAGCCCCCACAAGAACAATGAGAGCTCAACAACCCTTAATCATGATGTTGTTTCTGTAATTGGGTCTTGGAGTGTGCTGGACCAATGCGATTATGATTTGTCTTGCCATTGTTTATGAGTTCTTTCCTTGTCTAGTGAGCCTAATTTGTTTCCAGGCCATATATCTGTCCGTACATGTATTAGTGCAAGTAATGATCTGTTTGGCAGAGCTTACAGAGCAGCTTCCTGGCTAGAATCAGGGAAGCTCTACCAAACAGTAGCTTTCAACTTTTAACTCTCTGAGTAGAATCTGTGGGAGTGATTCTCTGAAATGAACTAAAATTTAGGGAGCTGAAAAAAGCAGCTTCCCCTGATTCACTTTCCGCAGAGAATCACTTCCTTCATATATTTTATTTTAAAGAATCACTAGATAATCATTTTCAGCTACAGAATCACTTACTCTAGAGAATCACTCTCGTAGAGAATTTTAATCAAGGAGAGCTCTACCAAACGGGTCTAAGCTGTGCTTTCTATTCTGTGTTAGTGGGAAGGATAAGAAACGGATGGGTGCTATGATCGTCTGTTAATAAGCCTTATTTGGTATTACAATACGCTCTAACCAAATATTCTCCGTCCTTCCATTTCCATCAGTTAAAATCTAAGAAGTTGAACAGGGCGCTGAGAATTATTTGTGATTCTGATTCTATAAGCAAAAAAGAATTGCCCCTTCAAAGGCTGCCTCCGGCTTTTAATGTAGATACTCCTAACTTGAACTCTTATCCCTTAAAGTTCAACACTCAAACTATATTAGGGAATTAAGCTGAACTCAATGAAGGGGTATAATCGTATTAATTTGCCACGCATAGATTAGTACAATGGGTTAACTTCCCGTTAGAAGATAAGGCAGAGATCAATGCCGTTTGTAGGCATTGAAGTTTTATATAGTAAAGCTATATTGAAAGGTAAAGCTATATTGGCAATATTTCTACACGAACCTGCACAAAATTAGCTTTCTCTATCTCCAATGAATCAATAACAAATCTCTAGCTATTATTTAAGTGGTGCTGACAAGGTCATATGTCCAATACTCCAATTTCCAGTCTACATCATTTACTGGAGGTGTTTAATGTTTTTTTCCTGTTCAGACTCTGGAGTATAATCTTGTGGTAGGTTATACTTGTTCCACGTATACTCCCTCTGTTTCAAAATATAAGATATTTCACTTGGTGCGGCCTCCAAAATAAAATTGACCTTTAGTGTCTCTTAAAGTATATTGTCATTGCAACCGAAAAGTACTTTTAAATACAAATTCAGCGATACCTTTTTTTTTTCCATAAAATCAATTTTGCTAGACTAATTGTTGGCGAAGAATTGTGAATTTTGAATCTTAAAATGCTTTCCCAGGAAAACAGACAACAAGCATTTATCCAAGCATCGGTTCACTTTGGTTCAAGATGTGCGCACTCATCTCCCTCCTTTGTTACCACTAACCAGTCATCACCATTCACCACAGCCAAAGCACCGTTCAATTGGCCAACGAAAACAAATTTGTGCGCCGGCTTGGTGAACTCCAGTGATTTCATCCAAGGTTTTGATAAATGTTTTGAAGGAATCAAACTGTTTGCTGTGGAATTTATGAACTTGGTAGGATATTTCCCCAAGATGCAGGGGAAGTTGCATTGTTGTACCACTACCAGGATACATAACTGTTTCATGCATGCCGTCGTTCGCTACTAATTACCGGTGCAGATTGACGACAAGTGTACATACGGTACAGAGCACTCTGCTCGAGTCATTCCCTGCCGAGTTCTTGTCCGAAGCAGAGCCGCGCGACGCGCGGGTCACGCGCGGTCCGACGACAAGAAACTGTAGATCACCGCGTCCCTGGCCTCGCCGCCGCCGCGGCCGGCGATGTACCTGCGCAGCACCCCCTCCCTCTTGAAGCCAGCCTTCTCCAGCACCCTCTGCGACCGCACGTTCTCCACGTCCGTCACCGCCTCCAGCCGCTCCAGCCTCGACAGCTCGTCGAACACCCTCGCCACCACCTGCGCACGCACGCATGGATATACGAGCCCCGTGTCCAAGAACGCGTGCAAGCTAACAACTAGTCGATCAGAGTTACCATCCTGATGGCGGCGGCGGCGATGCCCCGGCCCCAGTGGTCGCGCGCCAGGGCGTAGCCGAGGTTGGCCCTGTGACCACCCTCGTCGGCGTACGGCCAGACGGAGACCTGGCCCACGGGGCGACCGGCGACGCAGATGGCGCGGAACCACGGGTGGCCCAGCACGGTGTCCCTGATCTGCGCCACGGCCTGCTCCCGGGTGGCGCAGAGCGGCCGCTTCAGGAACCGCATCACGCGGTCGTCCGACGCCCACGCCATGAAGTCGACGGCGTCCGCCAGGCCCAGCGGCCGGAGCGAGACGATAGGCGCTCGGTCATCTTCACGTCGCTGCCTGTGCGCGTCGCCGTCGGCGGCCGGTTCCATCGCTGGGTTGCTTGGTTTTGCTGCCCACAAGTCGTGCGCATCGGTGCAATCATATGATTTGGATGTGTAGCGATTAGTGTCAAACAGAAGAGGTCACGTTCGTAAGCATAAGAACGTAATGCTAAAACTAATTGACTATGTATCTGCACTACCCAATGATCTTATCTTGCTCTGATCCACACTTCTTTTGCCTTTTCAATTTATGATGTTCAATAATCTTTTTTATGCAGTCACAGATCATACGTGACATATGCGAAAGAAATGTTACAGAACGTTCTTTTGGAGGATACAGAATGTGCTCACGCCCGGGAAGGTGTTTCGCAGCACATCTACGGCCCATCGGCCTCCACGGGCTTCTTCTGCTCGCGACGATCCGTATCGACGAGACTGAACATGACCATATCCCTGGGCCTGCCTTTCAGCACGATGTAACTCCGTAGCATTGACGAACACGGCCTTCTCCAGGGCGCGCTGCGAGAGCTTTTATTATTTTTATATTTTGTAACTTAAAAAATTAAATAAATAACCTCCAGATAATTTTTTTTTACAGAAATAGACACCTACCGCCTTATCAGAGGGCTAACCCTCTCAGAGATGGTAAGATACCACGGTAGCAAGCACAAGGGCGGTTAGCAACCGCCCTTGCAAACCGCCCTTGCAGCCAACTGAAGCCGGGTAGGATACTGTTACCGTGATGAACAGTAATCAGCGCTCAATTTTCTATTTTCATCTTCTCTGTTCAAAATAATGGTATTCTGTTACTCTAAAAATCTTAAATTTTTTTGTACATGTTCTAAATCTGTGTGCAACCCGTTTTAATTGGATTCACTTAAAAATCATATTTATAATTTAAACTAAAATTCTCTAAAAAAGGGGAGTTTTATAACTTCTAAAAATTGTTAGGACATCAAATAAATTCTCAAAAATCTAGAAAAATTCACTAATATTCTTCTTATATGATGGACTAATTTCTAAAATTAATTTCAGCACTAGGTTTTTATATGTTTGAATTTAAATAGAGTTAAAAGAAGAATATCACATGAAATTATAAAAATACATATAAATGGAGCATTAGAAAGGAACTCATTTTTTCACCATATAACCTAGGGACGAAAATAATTTTAGAAATTAGTCCATAATATAAGAAGAATATTAGTGAATTTTTCTAGATTTTTGAGGATTTATTTGATGCCCTAACAATTTCTAGAAGTTATAAAAGTACCCTTTTTTAGAGAATTTTAGTTTAAATTATAAACATTATTTTTAAGTGAATCCAATTAAAATGGGTTGCACACAGATTATGAAACATGTACAAAAAGTTTTAAGATTTTTGAAATAACAGAAGACCACTATTTTGAACAGAGGAGTTAAGAACATAAAATTGAGCGTTGATTACTGTTCATCACGGTAACAGTATCCTACCGCAGCATAGCGCGGTAGTCGTCTATTTCTGTAAATTTTTTTATCCGGAGGCTATTTATTTAATTTTTTAAGTTAGAAAGTGTAAAAATAAAAAAAAAACTCGCGCTGCGACGCCGGGTTCTCAATGTCGGACACGGCCTCCAGCCGCAATAGCCACGCCCACGGCCAACGCGGCCATTTGCATCGCGCGCATCGTGACGCCGCGGCCCCAGTGGACGTGTACGACGTGGTACCCACAATCTCTCTGCACATAATATTAGTAGTAAAGACAAATGATAGATTTTGGTGGACGAATTTTATTTCCTCAACATAACAATTATGTTTCTTGAGTATTGAGTACTGTCAGTAGTCTATCTATTTCCCTCTGAATACGTGTACCCGTCAAGGACATTGAGGCACCAAATGCTTCATATCATACTCCCTTTTACTGGATTTAACAATCTTGAACTGCCTTCGAAGAGACAGTGACCAGAATTTAACTGCATCAATAACTGCCTCCTTTGTAGGGTACATAGCACCCTGAGACACCTCGTTCTCATGGTACTGCCACGATGTCCGATCAGCCTCGCTAACCACCAGATTTGAAAATTCATGATCTCTCCACTTTGCAGGCACTGGAGCATTACGCTCCTCGTCAGATGAATCCCTATCGGCAAGGTCTTCCTCCAACTCTTGATCCTCTAACTCCATCTCTTCAATGATGCAAGGGATATGGTCCCCTTCATCGGCTACACCTATCGGTTGCATCTCAGGAATATCTCCAACATCTGTCCTGGTTCCGATATTAACTAGGTCTGATTCATCTTCCACTGCCTCACTTGGTCCCGTTACTGTTTCTGCAGTGTTCACCTCCGTTTGATCTTTCAGGTACGTCTCAGCTAACAAAACCAGAGGCAGACCACGTTCACGAGATATATCTATATACTGCCTTCAAGTTGATGTGACTTCGATCGGAACAAACCCGTCGAAGTATCCATGACTAGCATGGCTGAGGACAACTTTTAGCTTCAGTTCATGTTGCTGCGGATCCAGTTGGAAAAATCGTATGAGCCATTTGCGCACACCCGCAATGGTCCTCTCATTAGCTTTACTAAGACCCTTCATGACATGACGAAATCCAGACAGATCTACACCGTTAGGACCGTACCTAATTTCACCCTCACCATAATATATCTGAAAAATTAATTTATCTGCTATCCCTAGAAATATCCGCAAATATAACCAATGTTAAGACCAATAAACTATATTTCTTAGTATCAAAGATAAAAAATTTGTCGACACCAATTCATACATAACAATAGGTTTCAATAATATCCCTACCCAAACTTACCTACAAATATTACTCTATACAATCTACATTTAATAGCTATCCTACCATATCGAATTAATATTCACAGTATACTACCATTTTCTAAACGCTACATCCTAGGTCATATTATTATCATACAGTGCTAGCTCCTATGTCACACAATACTACCCTACAATTATTACTCTATACAATCTACATATTCAAAACTAACATACAACAAATAATATTCTATATTTCACTGCTATCCTACCATGTCCTAAGTAAAATTGATAATTTTCTACTAAACATAGCATTTTCTAAACCCTAGGTTATACATGTCTAAAACCTATGTCATATACTACTACTGTACTAATTAACAACAATAAAAGTATAAAGGTACTTACCGGAAAGTGATCTTCAAATCCGTGGATCAAATGCAGCAGGGTTTCACCGCGCTCTCTTCCTCCCCTCTCCTCCCTCTTCAGAGTTTTTCTTTTTTCGGAATAAAATGTGAATTTTACCTCATTTTAGGGCTTTTAATAGAGGAGGGAGCAAAGGGTGGAGGCAGGCAGGCGCGGGCGGGTAGCCCCCTTACAACCCCCTGAGAGGGCGACAAGGAGCCGTACCCACCCTCTCAGAGGGCGGTAAGGTGTTGGCTCAGACGGGCACCCCCTTGCCGCCCTCTAAGGGGGCGGTTAGACCACCCGTCCTCTCAAAGGGCGGTAAGCAGACCTAACCGCTCTCTTAGAGGGTTGTAGGCGCCTAGTTTTGTAATTTTTTATACGAGGAACCTATTTATTTAAATTTTTAATAAAAAAAATAAAAAACTCCCCCACTGTCACGGATGGGCCCTGCTGAGAGCAGCTACCAAGATAGGCCAGACTATGGGAACGAGTGACGCTAGAGCTGAACAAAGGGATCAACGAACAGAACAGAAATGGCTTCGTGCCTCCCTCCTCTGAACTACTCCTTGCCGATTCTCTCTGGCTTCCTATGTAGGATTCCTTGCTAAATCCTAACCTAAATTCTGTCGATTCTTCTCTATTGTATCCAATTCTAGTGCGACTATGATTTCGGAGTGAAGGATCTAGCAAATGACAACATAATCATATTACCACAGAATAGGTGAAACAAACGGAGTGTCATAGACGATTTTTTAGGACCTATCACTAATAAAATACTTATAAGACGATTGCTAAAACAGATATGTCTATAACATGGCCGCTGTCTAGGAGTGTCAGAACTCACGTACAGTTTTTACAATTCCGTCTAAACACGTACGGAGTTTAGAAAAACCCTATTTGTACGAAAGACACAGACAGATTTTCTGAAAACCCGTATATAGTAAAAGACCTAGGTGCTATTTTAAATTTGACCCCTCACTCTTCCGCTTCCCACTGCCACCGTAGACACAAACCGCTCGTCTCCCTCACTAAAGCGACGAGCAGTTCATCTCCCTCACTCTCCTCGTTGTCATCTGAACCCTGATAACAAAGGTTTTTTAGGGTTTATTCCTGATAGGGAGGTTTGAGATTTGGGCTCTGAATCCTATTCCCTATACTGAGGTGAGTAGGGTTTGCATCGCACGTGGTTTTGTTAGGGTTTAATCGATCTGTGTACTGAGGCTAATGTGGTGTTTGTGTGTCTGCAATAGAATATCTTTGTTCACTGCTATCAGGCGTTGGGAGGATGTGGTTATTGCTATGGCAGCTTCCATGGTCCGGGTGCTTGGTGTCGATTCCGATCATGTGGAATATGTGTTCTTTGCTGCTGTGAAAGGCGCCACTGCGGACCCAGTGTTTGTTGTGAATCGCATTTTATTATCTTTTATTTCTAATGAAAATTTCTCTATTGATGTTTGTCATAATGGAGATATTTTTATGAACTGCAACACTGGTTTGAACCGTCATCTCATACTTAACAAGGGTTAGAGATTTAGAAGCAATGTAGTTTGGTTCTAGCACATGAATGAGTTAGTCAGTATGGAGCCTGATTCAGATGATAGTGAGATGATGATTGAAGATAATGCTTGGGTTAACATTGCAGTAAAACATAGACGGATGACATCTCATCCTTCTAGAAGACGGCGTCAATGATATCAATCATCTCATACTTCCGAAAGATGGCGTCACTGATAGCAATCATCTCATCTTTTTGGAAGACCAGACTATGTAATTAGGGATTGTATATAGGTTTATAATCTGAACAATGTGTGATATATATATATATATATATATAATGCGTGTGTGTCCTTATATGTTATATATTTATTTTAGTGATATTCTTATGTATATGCTTGTGATGTTATTATTTATGTGATGCATGTCATATTATGAAGGAAACCATGAAGCAAAATTGTTTCTCAGGGGGAAGGGGGAAGAGTCACGCAAATGTTTTTTTACATTTTTTTTTGTCCGTGACACTTTATATAGACGGGTGTCAACAAAAACCATCAGAAACCCTTAATATGTGCATACGGTTTTTTTTTTCAAAAAAATATGTCTGTGTGTATTGCAAAATTAACATATGTGTAGCTATATTACATACACAGGTCTTATTTAGATATGTTTGTGTGTAACTCTATTACAAACGGAATTAGAACTGTCTATAACAAACTCAATATCACAAACAACTTTCCAGAGATGAAACTCATAGCCGTCTGTGATAAGGTTTAAAATCCATCTGTAATAACCTGTTCTGAGGTAGTGCCAGTTCCCACATTTTTTGCCGGCGACCATGAGCCCATGTCCAAGCCTTGCACCATGAGTCTCGATGAGGAGTGGGCAGCCATGCCCGATGAGAGGAAGGCATAGTGTATGGAGATAGCAAGCTAGATACTAGCCACGTTAAAGGAGATGAAGAATGACATGGAGACCATGACCTCACAGATCTTGTCGTCTTCGGTCGTCAACGTCGCTCCCACCTCCACTAAGCTTGTGACAACTCCATCAACATTTCTCACACCTATGAAGTTTTATCTAGCCCCTAAGTGTAGTTTTGGTAATTAATAACAATACATATGAACTAACAATTATATTGAGAATTATTAATAGGTTGTTCCATAGGTCCATAGGTGATGCATGGAGAATAGAGTATAGATTCATTAAGTAATGCAATGTGATAAAGAGAGATGCATCAAGATGAATGAGCTCTAGGTGATGCTCATGAGATGAAGGAGAAGCTCAAGAAGACTGGCGATAAGCATGAAGACTAAGTCACTTGTGGATATTAAGTGACTAATGGTATGAGATTGTCAATTGAGTTTTATGAACTAACCCATGTGCTATGTGTTTGAGAGTGAGTGGGGTCAGGATCCATATGAAGATTGACAATAAAGAGTGAATGCCAAGTTAGTTGTGAACATCAAGTGACTTAAGATATAAAGTTGTCAAGTAGATTTTATAGACTAATCTATATGATTTGTGCTTAAGAGTGACTTAGGGTTAGGTTACATAAGAAGGCATGAGTTGAATTGAGATATCCAATATGACAAGTTGGAAGACCAAGATCAAGACGAGTTTAGTGGACAACTTATATGCTTATGATTGTGATTTATGCCTTTGTGGTGAACCAAATGAATATTACACAAAGAGTGAAGTTTTCTATGCTTTGTGCGTGGGAAGTTAAAGTGAACTCCATTAAGCTTCTGAAGATCGAGTGAAGATCAAGATAGAAGCGGGGATGATCATCGCCATCAAGAGAAGAGGAGTTGATGACAAGCTATGAGAAATGTCAGGGCTTGGATGATGTGTTCGTCAAGTTCGAATGGGATTGCTTAAGACAAATGTATAACTAGAATATATTTTCTAGTTTTGCCAATCTCAAGAAGTTTTGTGGAATACCATGTTATATGTCGATAATCGTACTATCAAGAGGGGCTGCCGAAAGCATTGCTTGATTGTTGCATCGAGCGCTCAAACTATATGCTTAGTGCGAGATGAGTTTGTGTTGAGAGTTCGTTTTAGGAGTCAGGGATATATAAAAGGTATTTTAAATTTAACCTTTTATGTTATCAGCCTTGGTGGCTAAATTTTTTTGTTGCTATGCCTTAGTGGTGTTTGACATGTTCCATGTGGTACCTAGTTTAATATTGAGGGATTAAGCTTTGTACAATGGCTGGAAGTGTCTAAATCGGCTTTCAGAGTGTTCCTAGTTTTGATCTAATATGGTTGAGATCATGAATTTAGTAGGGATGTGTAGCCCTCTAAATAAGTTTTTTGTAGAGTCTAAAATCATCTAAATTGGACATCGGGGATAAAATTTATTGCGTTTTTTTTTATTTTGAAAGTTTCGATGTGTCAGAAGTTCCGATGTTTCGGAACCTCTAATTTTCAGGAACATGGGGCTTTCGGGTTTGAGTTGTATTTTTTCGGAAGTTCCTCTCCAAACATCGGAAGTTCCGATGTGCTGTTTTTCTTAGGTCTAGGAGTGATTTTCGCCCGAATTCGACTATTGGGATTCATAGGATCGGAAGTTCCGATTTGTGTAGAATCTTTTTAACGGCTAGTTTTTCAGAGTGGGGTATTTATACCTCTTGTCCTCCTAGCATGTTGATGGATTTTTGGCTAGATTTGTGGTGCTAAGAAGAGATGTTAGAACTTGGTGTTCCATCTTTGAGTGCTCCATTCCCCTCTCTATCAAGAATTTATGATTCAAGCCTTTGTGGCTTAGTGAGGATAGAGTGAGATGTAAGGCTTAGTGAGGATAGAGTGAGATGTATAGAGCTTCGGTTGCTTGCACGTGTCGCATTATTTGCGTGTGTTTGAGCACTCGACATTGATCATGTGTGAATTCGGGAGTTTGTCACTCTTGGAGACCACCGTCTCCTAAACGGCTCGATGGTGGATTGCCGACGATCTTCTCAAGTGGAGATTGTGAGGAGGCCCGAAAGTGGTTGTGGAACTCAACATCTTCGGAGTGGAGGAATAGTTGACCATAGTGGAGACAAGGAGTGCATGTGTGCAATCTCGTGAGAAAAATAGTTAAAAAAGACACAGCTCAAGTGTGATCGAGCTTCCTCAATAGAGACGTAGGATATCGATGGATATCTGAACTTTAAAAAAAGGACCAACGGCAATCAAATCCTAAAAGAGAAGGAGGAGTCAATTTTCTTTAAAGATCAAGGTGTCAATAGGACAGGACAATTATGCCATTCGGAAGAAGTCTGATACAGATGGAAAGCCTGTTATGAGTAAGTGGAGAGGAAAGATCTCAGTAACAAATTATTTTTCTCTATATTTCTTTACTCTTGTGCTTTAGATTGGTTTAATTGCTTGTATGCTTATTTGTATGCACATTGAGTTAATTTTATGATTTTCAAATCTGTTATTTTGAGCTAATCGGAAGTTCCAATAAACAGTATCGGGACATTTGATGAACAGTAAAATCAGAACATCTCATTAGAGTTCCTTGCTAGGTTTGAATAATATTTGTCACCCTAGGATTGTAACATTCATATTTGTTTAGGCTGATTGTACACTAGTTAAGCTTAACATATTTAGATTCCATTTATTTTCATTACAAGTTTAGGCCAAACATAAAAAAGGGTACGAAGTTTTGCAAAAACATTTATTCATTCCCCCTCTAGTCGACATCATCGTCCTTTCAAATACACAGATGGACAAGGGCATTATATGGTGGTGATTGTAGTTGAGAGTGGGGTGGAAGAATGTTCTACAGTGACTCACTTTCTCCTAGTAGCTGTTGATGTTATTCTATATTTGTTTCTATGGTTAGTTGAAGCTCTGGTGGACAAAGTGTTGGCGCACTTCCAGTTGACACTCAACTTGTTGCTCAGGCTAGGTGCAACAATATGAGATTCCCTCCTTCCTTCTTCAAGCTGGTAATTATCAAGGATTTGCTACTACTATGGGATCCGGGTGGCACAATTGTAGCAGCTTGGGGGCAAGCTGCTTTTCAAGAGGAGGGGAATGTCATGGATGGTCCCTGTTGGGAACAATTGTCAGATATGCCAAGTTGTTGGAATGAGTGGCGGTACAAAAGGGATCGGATGGGAGCGGAACAAAAGAATCAAAGAATATAACAGAAACAGCCGCATGCCTCCTTCCTCCCCTAAAGTGTTTCTCCTTGTATCCCAATTCTCTCTTGCTTCCTATCCATTATTCCTTGCTAAATCCCAACCTTCACTCTGTTAATTTTGCTCTATTATATCCCATACTAGTGCTACATTGATTTGGGAGCGAAGGATTGTAACACCCACGGAGGCCTTGAATAGGCGCCTGTCCTCGGCCAATGCTGGCTTGATAGACATGGAGCCCACGGAGATGACGCCGGCACAGATGGCACGATACCATGGGTGCGGTAGGATGTGGACAGAGATGTAGTGGTGGGCCTGGTCGTCGCTTGTGTAAGCATCATGGCATGAACGCCTCAGCTTCTGCGTCGAACAACATGAACTCTCAGAGGGTGACCACATGCTCCACCTTTGCAGCGAGGTCTCATTGCTGGAGATCCATGTCTTTGTTGTCACTTGGACTATTGGACACCCTCAAGCTCGACCAGGTTGTCATGTTATGGGCGGGCACATGACTCTGGCATATCTCTCCTAGTGTATATGTAGGTCTGGGACAAGCCGACCAACAGGCTTGACCGGAGACCAGAGGTATCCATGGTGTTGATTTGAGCATTCAGAGACCGAGGTTTGATTCGTTGGTGATTCTCGCTAGCTAGCTAATTTGGAAGGAGCACAATGAGAGGGTTTTCAAGTGGTGTGTTGTTCAACCGGTTGAGTTAGCTAGGCAGATTCAGTAAGAATGCAGGAATTGGGTTCAGGCGGGCAACCATCAGTTGTTGTTTTCCCTTTAGTAGGTCCTTAGGTATTGTAGGTCATCTATCTGTTGTTGTATATAGAGCAATACTTTTCTCTGTCTATCCTGCCACTCGTGCTCGTCTTGAGTGTGCGTCGTGGGTCGTGTAACTATTGTTCTCTTTCCTCCTAATGAAACACCATACGCAGCCAGGCTACAAGACAATGGGTTGCAAGGTTCTGTTTGCCATCTCATTGTCTCTGCTCGAACAATCGGATCATCGGCAGGGGCGAAGCCCAGTGGGCTGTACAGGATGCGGATGCACCCAGACCAAATCCAGAAATTAGTTGTTACTACCAAATTTTCATCGTACACACACCCCCCATGGGCCAAATTGGTGCACCCGCAACCCATAGCACCAGGCAGGCCAAGCAACCAGCAAAGGGCCAAGGCTGAAGGCTCAAGTCTCAACTCAACGTGGCCCAGGAAAGCAAGTCCAGCTGCTGCCACGCCAACAGGCCAAAACCAACTGCCCAAGAATGTGAATCGGTGAATGCCCAGGTAGAAACTAGAGATCGATCAAGTTCCTTGTCGTTTGCACACTGTCCTACCTTGCTCTGAGTTCTCTCCCAACCAGGCAGGCGACGAGGCCCCGACGCCGGCAACATGTCGCTCTACTGCTCGCGCCGCATGCCCTCTCAAGCCCTGAATCTGCAATTCTACAATGCCGAAGGTCCGAAGCATAGGAGCAAATCGCCTGGCCGTGGCCAGGCCGGCTTTGTTGCCGTCCACCTCGTCACAACTCATCCGCCAATCACAAAAGAAAGGCAAGAAAGCTCAACTAATCCTCCTTCTAATGATCCAATTCTCTAAATTATTCCGATCCCCCTCATTCCAATCAAGTAGAGCCTCTAAATTGGGTTTCGTTTATATCCTTATTATTTGTAAATTCCAGAATGTAGGGTTAGGGTTAAAATTGGGGATTTCTTGATATTGATGACAGTGTGTAAGTGTAAGTAGCTAATATTCAAATAATTTACAAATGATAGGTAATGTGATGGAACGGTTTTATAAAAGGAAAGCACCAGAGCCAGATAGTGCCAACAAAGCAAGGAATTCATGTCCAGATGATATCAATTGGGAAGAGGAGATTAAATATGATCCAGGCTTGAGGAAATTAATTGATGATTACCATCCTAATGAAAGAGAGAGGGTGAGAAGAAAGTACTTGGAGAACGGGCCATCCCAACCTCGTACATGCAATTTTCCATTCTCACATATAGGAGAAAGCCCACGAAGATTTATTCCGGAATGGTTCGATGAGTTTGGAAGTTGGCTTGAATACAATGAATCCAAAGATAGGGCATATTGTTTTTGTTGCTTCTTGTTTAGAGATAAGAAGGATGCCGGATATGAAGTATTTGTTGTTAATGGTTGGAATGGTTATCATAGGGAAGAAAGGCTAAAATTGCATGTATGTGGTGTTGGTAGCTTACACAATAAAGCAATGAAGAAATGTGATGATCTGTTACAACGAAAACAACACATTAATGTTGCATTCTAAATTCAAAGTGAAGCTGGTAAGAAGGCCTATTTAATTCGGCTAAATGGGTCTATTGATGTTGCTATGTTATTGTTGAAGCAAGGATTGTCTTGTTGAGGTCATGATGAATCGGAGGACTCTCACAACAAAGGGAACTTTAGGGAATTTTGTGATTACACAATGGAGCAAAATCTTGCTTTACGCAAGGTAACAGGTAAAAATGCATCGGCTAACAGTCTTTTGGTGGCTCCTGAAATCCAAAGGTACATTGTTAAATGTTTTGCAAAGGAAGTTCCACATACTATTTTAGAAGAAATCAGGCATGATGTTTTTTGCTTGCTAGTTGATGAGTCTAGAGATGTTTCTTGCAAAAAACAAATGGCTGTGGTTTTGAGATATGTTGATAAATGCGGAATTGTGAAAGAGAGATTTGTTGGTCTTGTTCATGTGAGAGAAACAACTTCTGCCTACCTCAAGTCTTCTATTGATGCTCTATTTGCAGAGCTTAAGCTAAGCTTAAAGCAAGTTAGGGGCCAAGGCTATGATGGTGCTAGCAATATGAGAGACGAGTTTACTGGATTGCAATCATTGATCATGAGAGAAAGTCCTACAACTTATTATGTTCATTGTTTTGCTCACCAGCTCCAATTAGTCTTTGTGGCCATTGTGAGAAAGCATAAAGGCATTAGCGATTTCTTTACTAGGATTTATGACTTGTTGACTATTGTGGGTGGATCATCTAAGAGAAGCGACTTGATTAGAGATATCAATCAAAAACACGTAAGGCATTAGGTTGTGGGCAACTTGAAACTGGGACAAGATTAAATCAAGAGCAATATCTTTAAAGACCTGGAGATACTCACTGGAGTTCCCATTATAAAACTCTCACAAGTTTAGTTGACATGTTTCCTACAATAATCAAAGTGCTGAAAATTGTGGAAAAAGATGATAAGGATTGGAAATATAGAGATCAAGCATCGAATCTTCTAGAGTACTTCCAATCTTTTGACTTTGTCTTTTATTTGCATCTCATATTGACTATATTAACAATTACAAACACCTTGTCACTAGCATTGCAACGGAAGGACCAAAATATTGTGAATACCATTAAATGTGTGAAATCAACTAGATGCCATTTGGATGAACTTAGAAGAAATAGGTGGGAAAAAGTATTAGATGATGCATTTGACTTCTGTGCCAAACATGATATTATCAAGTTGGAAATGCAAGATGCATGTATTGATCCCAATAAGCGTAGGAAAAAATCTGGCATTACAAATAAGCATCACTATAAAGTGGATTGTTTTAATGATGTTCTTGACTGGATATTTCAAGAGCTTGATAGCCGCTTCAATGAGGTAGCTCTCAATTGCTTGTTTGCTTGGCCGCTTTCAATCAAGAGACTCATTTCATGGTTTTAATGTAGAGAATTTGATAAGTCTAGCAAAATTGTATCCTAATGATTTTAATTCTCGGGATTTGAGGAATCTTACCCATTAAGTTTGCCTCTACATCGATGATGTACGAGAAGATGATAGATTCTTCAACATACAAATTATTGTTGAGCTTTCTAAAAAATGGTAGAGACAAGTAAGCATCTTTGTTAATTTGGTTTATCGACTTTTGAAGCTTGTACTAGTATTGTCTGTCGCTACTGCTGCAGTTGAGATGCGCTTTTCAGCCATGAAGAATGTGAAAACTTATTTGTGCAATCGCATCGGCGATGACTACTTGAGTCATAGCCTTATTTGTTATATGGAGAAAGAAGAGATGAGGAAAGTTACCAATAAGACCGTGGTTCGTCGTTTCATGAAAATGAGTGAACGTATATACAACGATTAAAAGGTAATGTAATAGTGTATTCTATTTATTTTCATTGAGACATTCTTTTTTAGTTAAAAAAAAATTTAATCATTTGTTCTCTTTTTAGGCCATCCAGGATCTTAAGGTCGGATGATATATTTTGCTGATACCGGCTATCTTTTGTTTATTTCTGTACTAACTAACTAACCAATCTTATTAGTGGATTTCTTCATTTTGGTAAACCCTTTTATCGTTTGTTTTCTCGTTGTGCATTGTTATTACTAATGTTGAATTATCGATGTTAAAAATTGTCGGTTGTATTATTATTTAGACAATTTTATTTGAAATTATACGTATCGTTATAGTTATGTTAAAATTTTACATCTCTTTATTTTACTCTAGCTTCGCCACTTATCATCGGCATGGCGGAACCGGATCAAACTCCAATCCAAGCCTCCAACGTCCAACTCTATATATAGGAGGCGCCCACCAGCTCGACGAACAAACAAACGAACGAATCCAAGTCCAACAGCAGATCAGATCGATCTACGGCCAAGGAAGCGAATCGCGGGCGATGAACAACACGGAAGCGGAACAACACGAGGACCTGGCGCTGCTGCTGCTGCCCGGCGACGTGCTCGAGGATATCCTCCGCCGCCTCCCGCCATGCAGCAACACGTTGAGAGCGCCCGTGCAGGCAGCAGGTTGAATTCTGAATCGTGTTCAGGGGCTTGATCGTGTTTGTGTCCTTGGGACCTTGTCAGAGAACAAAGACCAGGAAAGGGGCCAACAGGCAACTGGTATAAAATTCAGCTGGCCGCCTAAGGGCCTGACCGCGAGTAAACGGCAGGTATAAAATTTCAGGATTTTTTAATATTTATTTTTCTACAGAAATTTTAAAAATATTACATAAATTCAAAATATTAAAAAATAACCCATTATAACGAGATAGTTCAGCGAAATGATTTTCGCTATTTCAATGCGCGAAAATTAGAATTTTTCACGCATTGAAATAACGAAAATATTTTCGTGGGACCGTGGTGCGAAAACTGGAGCTTTCGCACGGGTTGGATGAACAGTACCTATTAGGATTCTAATTTTTCTTCCTACCTCTTTTTTCTATTTGAACAGTAGGGTTGCTATGCTCCAAAGTTTACGGAATTTTTATGTAGGTTATATAATTTATGATGAATTCATTTTAAAAGAATTCACCTCCCGTGTAGGTTTCAAAATTAAAAACTCCAAAGAGTGCTACTTTAGAACTTCTAGTAATTTTTAAGGCCTTGAAGAAATTTTAAAAAATCTGGAAAAAATCATTAATATTTCTCTCATGTGGTTTAATAATTTCTAAAATTATTTTTAACCCTATGTTACTTGGTGAAAAAGTGAGTTCTTTTGCAATGCTCCATTTATATGCATTTTTTTATCATTTCAAGTGATATTTTCTTTTTTAATTCAATTTGAATTGAAACATGCACAAATTCCTTCAAACTCTTATGGAATACATATAAATATGAATATGCACAATTTGGGTGTGAAATCAAATAAAAAATGAAATATCGGCAAACAGACAAGTACCGGCACAAAATTACATCGAACAAAAATATCGGCAATCAGACATCCTTTCTCAATTAAGCAGCACTGTCATCATCATTGCATTATCACATAGAAAATGATCAAATCCTCCGAGAGCTAGTGCTGCAAAATTAATCTGCACAGCATTAAGCAGCAATATAATTGTTCTTCTCTCGAGGCATCTAGAGAGTCACTTGCTACTATATATCGATATAGGCCCATATACGCAGCTATCCTTGCAACACAAGAACCCATCAAGAAGGAAGCTTGATCAGGCACAGGTAGCTAACTACAATAATTACTGGGCAGTACAAGACCTCCTCGACACCCACTGTCACAGCTCTCCTCTTCCTGCTGCTGCCGATGATGATCCCCTCCACTACATCGGCGACGTGCCTACCTGGCGAAACTATTATCGATCGCCTCCCTTAGATCCCATAGTCATCTATCTCCCGCTACCGATGACTGAGAGGGAAGCACCTCCTCCTCCGTCCCCAACTCCAGTAGATATTTTTTTTATCTATTGATGGTCAAAGATAAAAATTTGGTTTAGGATAAACCTAAATGAACTTATACATGAATCGTGTGAAACAAATGATTTCGTCGTAAGCTTGTTCACAAGGCCTCCATGTTAATATATAAATAGGTTACAGGAAGCTTAAACCATATACAACTATATGTCTAAATTCTATCTATACAAGAGTTTATGTTTGATTAGACATAAGTTGTACTCGTTTAGAGATAAGAAAACAGAATACAATTCAAACTCTTTAACATCCTCCCTTAACCTGGATAGGACAGCGCCATGTTTAGATTGCTTCTTAACCTGTTGAATAGAGGAGTAGGCAGCGGCTTTGTAAAAACATCAACGAACCGATCACTTGAAGCTATAAACTTGGCCTCCAACTCTTTGCGCGCAACTCTTTTCGTTCGATGTAATTTTGTGCAGGTACTTATCCGATTGCCGATATTTCATTTTTTATTTGATGTTACACCCTAAATTACGCACATTCATGTTTATATATATTCCATAAGAGTTTGGATAAATTTGTGCATGCTTGAATTCAAAATGAATTAAAAAGAGAATATCACATAAAATGATAAAAATGCATATAAATGGAACATTACAAAAGAACTTACTTTTTCACCCAGTAACGTAGGATTAGAAATAATTTTAGAAATTATTACGCCACATGAGACGAAGATTAGTGAATTTTTTCAGATTTTTGAGAATTTTTTTGAGACCTTAAAAATTGCTACAAGTTCTAAAAGTAGCCCTATTTAGAGTTTTTTTATTTTGAAACCTACATGTGGTATTGAGGTGAATCCTTTTAAAATAGATTCATCATAAATTACAGGGTCTACAGAAAAAGTTTCGTGAATTTTGGAGTACAGCAACCACATTGTTCAAATAGAGAAAGAGGAAAAAAGAAAAATTAGAATCTAGCGAGTACTTTTCATCCACGTGAAAATATTTTCTATATTTTAATGAGTGAAAAATCTAGTTTTCACGCATTGAAATAGCGAAAATCATATGTTCGCTAGTTCATTATGCAAAAACTAGATTTCGCTAAAGCATCTCGCGATAGTGGGTTATTTTTGTAATTTTTCAAATTTGTGTAATATTTTTGAAATTTCCATTAAAAAATATGATGACTCAACAACTCATATGCTCTCGCTGTATTCTTAGATTGTTATGTTGTCAATTTCAGCGATGCCAATTTTAAAGACATTCGCATAGCAAAATAGATGATGAATGACTCGATAACTCGACAATATGCTCTCTTTTTTTTTATGTAATTTATATTTTTTAACACTATGTTTGTGTAAGATATGTTTTGCAGATTGAACTAGATGATTGTTTGTTAAGCACTTGAGCCTTAGCCCCTCTTAAAAATTTGTGCTGAATCCGCTCCTAGTATTTACCCATTTAAATCAAGCAGATCGAAATGCTAATTTCACAAAAACTGAACTAGAAGCTCTCTAGCTTCTCGTCTATGCACAGGACATTTCAGAATTTAACACTTGTCGCTTTTAGTTTTGGTGTCTCAATTGTTCTCATTGGGCTACGAGTGGGCTCACAAGCGGGCCTATTTAAGCTCGGGCCCATACGAAGTCGATGATATCATCTTCCGACCCCGACCCGAGTCAGATCCATCCAGCCGCAAAACCCAAACCCAAACCCAGGAGAGGGAGAGAGAGAGAGAGAGAGAGAGAGAGAGAGAGAGAGAGTCGCCGGTGGCGATGGATCCACTCGCCGTGCTCCGCGATTACGCCGCCCGCAACGAGCTGGACAAGATCATCTTCACCGCTGAAGACATCCTCTTCGGCTCCGACTACTCATTCCCGGCCTCCACCCCGACCGCCTTCACCTCCAAGCAGTCGGGCCGCCCCTATCCGCTCTCCGCCGCCGTCTTCCTCGCGCAGCACCACGACCTCAAGCACACCGACTTCATCCAGGCCGCGCGCCTCCGCCGCATCCCGCCAGTCTCCCTCCCCGACCGCAAGACCTTCCTCGACTTCCTTCGCTTCGGCCACAACTCCCTCCCCTCCACCGACCCGCTCCTCCCCTCCGCCTTCCCCCCGCCGTCGCAGGAGCCCCACCTCCACCACCCGCCCTCGCCGACGCCTGAGGACCCCGACGCCGGCGCCGAGGAGCCGGTCACGGGGGCCCACATCCGCCTCCTCGAGCGGCCGTTCAAGGACCGCAACGCCCTCCTCGACGCCCGCGGCCGCGACTTCCACGCCGTGCTCCAGAACGCCCTGCGCCGGCACGACGAGCAGCGCAAAGGCGGCGGCAAGGACGCGGCGCCCTCGCGCCACGAGCCCTCCGCCGCCGCCGTCGCCCTGGCGAAGCCCAAGGTGGAGAAGTCCCTCGGCGACGGCGTCGTTCCCATCATCCTCGTGCCCAGCGCCTCGCAGACGCTCATCACGATCTACAACGTCAGGGAGTTCCTCGAGGACGGGGTGTTCGTGCCCAGCGAGGAGAGGATGCGGGCGATGAAGGGTGGGAAGCCGGAGAGCGTCACAGTGCAGAAGAAGCTGATTCGTGGGGAGAGGGCGGGCGCGACGGGGGGCTCGGTGTCCTTCGAGGTAAGGGACAAGCCGGCTTCGCTCAAGTCCGATGATTGGGGGCGGGTGGTGGCCGTGTTTGTGCTCGGCAAGGAGTGGCAGTTCAAGGACTGGCCTTTCAAGGACCATGTTGAGATCTTCAACAGAGGTGAGGGCCTCGCCTCTTTTTGTTACATGGTATTGTTCCTGCATTTTCAATCTGTTTGAGATGGTAGTAGCTTCATTGTGCTTGAAATTTGTTGAGATGTTTGCAGCTACATTTGAGAAGTAGAATGCTTGATCTGCACAATCGGATAGGGTTTGCTTTGGTGTTATTTTGTATACATAGGATTGTTGAATGCTTACCTTGTTATCGCAATTGAGTTAAATATTTGTTGCACTACTGGCTTTGAGCAAGAAAAAAGTTTTTTCTTCAGTGTTCGTTGCGGCTTCAGGAACTAAACAGCAAATGTACTAGTTGTGAGCTTGTCTGTTTGGTTCTTTACAGTAGATATGGTTTTAGTGTCACCTACTAAATATTACCGACTGCCCTTCTTCTGAAGCGGTCTATCTGTTGTGTGCTGGAGAAATGCTTTAACAGTTATAATTCTGTTATATACTTTCTATAGCTGTTAGTGAAGCATTACTGACTTACAGTAGATTTACTCGCTTTTATGATAGTGCTGAACATATACCATCATTTTTCTGGATATTGTATTGTCATTTCAAGATATGATGAGCTTGATAAGAAAATGCTGTATTGAATGCAGCATGATGTACTGATACAATTCATATGGTCTAATATCTGGAAACTTGCCTCAGTTATTGGCTTCTATGTGCGCTTCGAAGATGATAGTGTGGAGGCAGCCAAGGTGGCCAAACAGTGGAATGTGAAAATCATATCTGTGAGTGAGGGATAAAAGTTGAAATTGTCTTAGTTACAATCAAGTTCATTTATGTTCATTTTTTTGGCGCAGATAAGTAAAAATAAAAGGCACCAAGACAGAACAGCTGCTCTTGAGGTATGGGAGCGATTGGAGGAATTTATGCGGGCGCGCGCATAATTGAAGTACCCTGTGTACCATTATTGATCGTGTAAGGCATCTGTTTTCGCTTTTACAGAAATGAAGATCCTGAATTGTTGAATTTCACAAGAGTTTTAATAAGATAGGATATCATGTGTTGTCTGATTAAAATAGTCTGCTCAGTGACCAACTGACCATAATAAATGCACGTGTACTGATGTTTTAGTGCAGGATGAATAGTCTAGTCTACATATTCAAGGGTACACCATTAGTTGTGTGCGTTTTGCTGTTGCTAGTGATTTGGCAGGCTAATTCTGTGGACTGAGTAACTTTCTTATGGAGCCTTTCCCATCTATCAAGTATTATAATATTTGTGTCATGCATCTGTAAAATAGGGCTTGCTAAATGTTATTCACATGTAATTTAGTTGATTTTGAAACTTTTTGTTTGTGTGGATAGTTCATATCTGCTAAGTGACAGTTGCTGTTTTAGTGACGATGCTTGAGGATTTGTTTACCGTGCAATATGACCTCTTTTTTTTCGTTTTTGATTCTATTGGTCTTGTAGTTATGTTAGGTTGGCCTTTATGCAAGTCAAAGAGTTCCTATTTTCATTAGTTATATGCATGTTACTGCAATTCAGTTGCTCGGCAAAATTTATTTTGTAAAATTATGCACACTCTTTTCCACAGTCTGGTTGGAGGTTGTATAATTAATAAGCGATTGCTTGCTGATGGTGGCAACTGGGTTAGGGTTGTACAAGCCTCATATTATATTTGCTATTTGCTAGTCCGCTATGCATTTTTTATAAGGATCTTTAACCTTACCAGTTTAAGTGGTATTTATCTCGTATCTTAATGAATTTAATCAAGCATTTTCTGTGATCTCATACTTGTCTGTGATATTTGCTTCTCAATGCCATTTTCAGTCCGACTGTTAAAGGTCCAAATGTTACGTTGAGCACCTGAGGCATGCTTTATGCTTGTTGGATTACTGATGGCCAGAACTGTTATGCCATTATTTGTCAAAAGGAAAAAGAAGAGAGGAGAGAACAACTATTCTGATTCAACCTCATAATTCTCGGTGACGGTAGATGGCAGAAAGGGATGGAAGCTACGCCCATGAAGACCCCAACTTGTGTACACTAGGATATTAGGCTATCATTTGTTCAATATATATCTAACATTGTACTGCAGATTTCTTATTTTCTAGGCAAGTGGAGATATGCTTGCAAGTTGCACCTGAAATTCTCTTAGCAAGTACATTTCTTGATGGTTCTCTATCTACTTCGTACAGAGTTGCTGGAGGGAATGTTGCGCTCCTGTCATATTTGAGCAAGTGTATGAGAAACATTTGTATCTAAGGTTTATTTTTGAAAAAAATTATCTGCTTCAGTTGCTCCTTGTAATTTAAGCACCGGCCTGATGTATGGACTATGCATCTACCAGGATCTGATCTCCGGGCATCTGTTTTGGTACAGTGGAGATTCTGTAGAATGAAGGTTTTTATTGCGACTGCACAAAAGTAGAGTGCAGTTTTAACTTATACCGTATCATATTTTACATCAGTACATTTGTTGTGGTAATAGCCTTAGCATATTACAGCTACACATATATGGTCGCAACAGAAGCAAGAAACACGGTGACCATTACAGTGCGTGCAGCCATGCCTCTGGAGCTTGTCGCACCTGCTGCGTGCAGCAACTCTGGGAGCTTCGATCCGGCGCCTGCCGTTGCAGCGGCAGGAGAATCCTCGGCTGCTAGTGGTGGTGCTCTTGACGTGTCTGGATCAGCAGCCGGCGTGTTCGAGGGTTCAGTCACAGCCGTGGTGGTCGCCGGAGTTGCCGAAGGCGCCGTGGTCGCAGCCGATGGTACGTGGCCGGTCGGAGCCAATGGAGTAGTACCAGCCAGAGGCGAAGTGCCTGCCACCGACGGCGTGGTGGCTGCCGGAGCAGTGCTCGCGCCGGTGACATCTGCAGCAGCACAAGAAACGGCGACTCGTCATCTCCTTTCCAGATTCTTATCAGTGAAAACTGGTGGATTGTACCACGAACGACTGCTACATGTGTACAAGACAATGTACCATCGCATGGGCTGGGCAGGTTGCAGACGTTGGGGATCATGACCTGGGCCTGGCCGAGGAACAGCCCGACCGGGATGGGCGCGAGCTTGGAGGCGGCGCAAAGGCAGGGCGCCTGGGCCTGGAGGAAGCTCCGGAGCTGGGAGCAGCAGGAGTTGAGCGTCGCCTCGGCGACGCCGAAGACGTAGCCGATGCACGGGGACAGGCTGAGTGGTGCCGGCGGGCAGCTGGGCATCGACGGAAACGTCGCCGGTTGCACCGTCGTCTGCGCCGAGGACAGTGCCGCCGTGATGACGACGAGTGCGAGACTCACCTCGAGCCACCGCCAAGGCATGATGACAGTGAATTTTCGGCGAGGATGACGATCGACGAGATGAAGACGATCGAGGCGAGACTGTTGTTTATACTGCAAACTGTTGGGAAAAAATGGGGCGGTATGGGAGAAACGCTTGTGTGCAGCACAAGGTGGATGGGCCGGTCTATCTAACTCGCTTTGGTGTGTGAGTTTCAATTGGTTTACGTTGCGAATGCGACTTGGGTTCTTTTCCAGGTTTATCGGTGAGCTGACCGGAGAATCTATGTCTCTGTCGTGAGAGTAGTCTCGCTGTCGCTGCAGAATTTGGTTCTGTGAGACCGTGACTACCGACCTCAGCTCGGGTTGGTAATCAACTCGATCACTTTTCGATGCTCCCAATGGTTTTCTCGAACCGGCTCTGTTGTACTGGCAGCACTGTTCTTAGATGCACAGCCAGCACAGGGCTTGTTTCGCTTGGTGGTTCGGCTACCAGGGGTAACTGATCCAAGACAATATTGTGAGCTAATTTTGTGCACCCAAGCTCATTTTTCCCGAGGAGATAATTTCTTTGGAAGCTTGAGCGATTCTAGAGTAGGTTGGCGGTGTGTGTCGCGTGTAGGTAGTAGTAGGTACGTACTCATGAAATACAAATGCGACATGCATGCATGTAACTTAGTGCGCGCAAATAATGTTCCTGCCGAAGTGAAGTTCACATGGTAAACACAATAATTAAAAGGGGAATAAACCATCAAGCGCTGCGTGTTGTCAGATATCAGGCGTCCTTAGTGACTAGCGAGAGCGCGCGAGAGACGCCATGCGGCGCTCCTTCCCCCGCCTGGTCGGCCTCCTGCTCGGCGTCCTCGACGCCGCGGCCCGAGCCTCGGTGGACGCGCAACCGGCGCAGATGGTGGTTGAACCCCGCGAGCTCGCGTTCCTCGCCGCCTAGCCGGTGGGCTCTGACATGTCTCGTCTTTGATTTTGCGCTTAGTTTTCTGTTGCTTTTGGCTACGGCTCTGGAACGATAGATGATCCTAACATGCATGATGCTACCGGTGCAACGTGACAATTCTTGCATTTACAGGAATCAATGGAGCTGCATGCGTTTGTGTGATGGGCGCCCGCAGATTTCAGCTGTGTGATCTTCCTGCACCCGTTGGAGGCATGGCAACCAAACCGCCAAAGTGCTTAGATGCTAGCAGGTGTACGTACGATTCACGTTTTTGCAGCAATATCACCACAGGAGTCGTATGCTTATTTCATAAACAAATAATATTCCAATTCAGTGGCAGCTCTTTGAAATCGATACACAACAGCCATGTTGTCACAACTCACAACCCAAAGAGTTGTAACAAATATGTGTGCTTAGATGCTAGCAGGTGTACACAATTTACAACAAGCTCAGAACCTGGCTTTTTTTGGAAAAAACAATCGGATCAGAGAAGATAAACAACTAACAACGAGATCATGACAGCGGCAGCGGAGATGCCGTGGTAGCATGACACTGCAGCCGAGTCAAGCAATCCTGGAGCTGTCTTCAGTCCACCACCGGATGGCGCCGTCGGGTCCGCACCAGTCGGTCCAGTTGCCGGCGCCGCAGCAGCGGTCGTCCCTGACGCCGGCGTCGTGGAACCAGGCGGAGCAGTGCTCGTCCCTGAACAGGCGTTGGGGGGCAGGTTGCATGAGCTGGGCAGCAGTTGGCCAAGCGCCGAGCCGAGCTGCGACGGCGCCGACGCCATCGCGGCGCAGAGGCAGGGCTCCTGCGACTGGAACATGGCCTGTATCTGGGAGCAGCACGCGGCGGACGGCGACGAGGAGTTGCCGATGAAGTAGCTCACGCACGGCGACAAGGTGGCCTGCGCCGGCGGGCACGCTGTCACGTTCGGCATAGCTGGCGTCGGCTGCGGCAGTGGCAGTGGCTGCTGCTGCGCCGTGGACGCCGCGCACATCGCGGCCATCACGGCGAGCTCCAGGCACGGCCTAATGAACAACGGGAAGCCGCGCTGCCGGTGCCAAGCCATCGGAGAGTACGAGGTGGTTCACTGGCAGTTGTGAATTCGTGATGAATGTGTTGTGGTTTATATAAACGGTTGGAATGTGGTACGGATTGTTCGAGGAGAAAGCGGTGATCAAGAGTTCTAAAAAAATAAGAAATAGGTGATCGAGTGGAATCTTGGCTTAGTAGCCGGTAGATACACTGCTCCATCTAACATCGATGACACAGTAGATATTTGGATCGAAAAAGTACATACGTCCACTAGCAGCTTGCACTTTGCAAGACATATGCATCGCTTTTGTCCAACGACTTTGGTGAGAAAAATCTCGGACATGATGGTCGTCTATGGCTCTATCAAGTATCAACCACTGCCTGTTGGTAATATGCGCAAAAATCTAATTCCAGATTTTATACAAAAGCATATTTCACGATCTATAACATTTGAACATACTTCTAACCCTAGCAGCAAGCAAAAGTACCAAAAATCCATCAGTTTCATCAAGAACTCACAGTCGGGTTGATGAAGGGATGAAGTTGACGATGTGTCGATTTGCTGCCGTGCAGATCGAAGGTGAAGCAGTGCAGAGCGGTCGCGCAAGTGCGCTGCCCAGAAACCTTATTACCGTCCCTCGTGCGGGCTTCACGACGGCAGAGGCTCGGAGATACCGCTCACCCTCCAACCTTGTGCACGGCAAGGAGAAGGGCCGGCGAGATCCGGCAGCACAGCACACAGGACAGTGATCTGGATGGGTGGAGAAGAAAATGTGGAGCAGAGAGATCTGTCCCCAAAAGCCTGGACGTCTCCAGGATTTAAAGGGAAATGGCTGCCCTCTTGGAGCCGTTTTCTCTCATAAAATTCCCACAATTGCAGCCTCCATAACTGACCAATAACCCTCAGAGTTAAGGCATTGATCGCGATTAAAACAGCTGATTATGGCATTGATCACAATTAAAAAGGGAGAGCAGCAAAAGGGCTTGCAATTTTGTGCTGCCACGCGACGCCACGCCACGGCCGCGCGTCGCAAGTCACAAGTCACATGGATATTCACGCGAAAAATACGTGAATACGCGCGCGCGCGTGCGTGTGAATATAGCAAAGTATACTATCTCTTTCTCATCTTCTCTATTTCAAAGAGGCCAGGAACTCAAGTATTTAAGTTGGTCTATATCCCCTTGCCTGGTAATACAGGACTAAACCTTCTTGCTTTGCATTCTCATGAATGGACTTTAAATGGGCCACATTCCAACAATCCCCCACCAATGCCAAAGCGAGAAAAAGAAGGAAAAAAGATCATTGTATTATAGTGCTGTTAATATACCAGTCTTTTAGTATAAGTCCCGTACGGGTTGAACTTACACCTAGAATATCAAGATTCAACTTTTCACAACTGATGAATGGACTATGCCTTGAATTCACAGTTTTGTATGGGCAGATTTCACTTGAAATCGCAACTGATACTAGGCTGCTAAAACAACCTCGCCTAAACAGAGCGTTTATGGTCTGCTCTCATATCTTCTCATGAGCTTTCTAAGAGAATGCCCTGTTCTCATGAACTGCGACCAAACAGTTAGGCTCAAGTAGGTGTTTTCCTTCAAGATATCCTGCAGGCTAATATCTTCTGCAACGAAAAACATTAAGGCTTTACGCCAACCTTCCATGCAGTCAAGAGTACTTTTATTTTGAACATGTGTAATGTACTCTTTGGTTACATCATCAATTTGTTTTTCCTATTACCTAATTCACGGGATCTCCGCTCAGAAGGATAGGTTACCATTGTGATGCACTAACTTAAATGGGCCTCATTCCCATGTCCTTGGACATCACTGAAATCGTATTTCGTGGTAATCCCTTTGTAAAAGGGTCTGCCAGATTTTTCTCAGTACGCACATAGCTCACAGCTATTACTCCGGAAATTCTCATTTTCCTGACAGATTTAAGTCTACGCTTCACATGTTTGGAGGACTTAGTATTATCCTTAGTACTCATAACCTTGGCTAGCACAGTTTGGTTATCGCAGTACATAAGGATTGGTGGTATTGGTTTCTCAACCAATGGTAAGTCCAATAGAAGCTCTCTTAGCCATTCAGCTTCAACAGTGGCTGTCTCTAGTGCAACAAGTTCTGCTTCCATGGTTGACCTCGTCAAAATGGTCTGTTTACAAGACCTCCATGAAACTGCACCACCTCCAAGTGTGAATACATAGCCACTGGTGGCTTTGATCTCATCTGCATCTGAGATCCAATTGGAATCACTATATCCTTCTAACACAGATGGATATCCTGTGTAGTGAATCCCAAATGCTGTTGTGCCTCTCAAAAAGCGCAACACTCGCTCAAGTGCCTTCCAATGATCATCTCCTGGATTTGACGAGAACCGACTTAATTTGCTCACAGCAAAGGAAATGTCAGGTCTCGTTGCACCAGCCAAATACATAAGGGATCCAATTATTTGTGAATATCTCAATTGATCTATTCCTTGTCCTTCGTTCTTTCGAAGTTTTACACTCGCATCATAAGGAGTCGGAGAAACTTTACAGTCTTCAAAGCCAAATCGGCTAAGAATCTTCTCCGCATAGTGGGATTGATTTAAAGTGATCCCATCTTCACTCTTGATCAATTTAATATTCAAAATAACATCTGCCGGACCCAAATCTTTCATCTCAAAACAACGAGACAAGAAGGATTTGATTTCATCAATCACGGCAGTATTTGTTCCAAAAATTAGTATGTCATCAACATACAAGCACAAAATTACTCCTTGACCCCCACCAAAGCGATAGTATACACACTTGTCTGCCTCATTGACACTGAATCCAACAGATGTTAATGTGTTATCAATTTTTTCGTGCCATTGTTTAGGTGCTTGTTTAAGGCCATACAGGGATTTTAACAATTTGCACACCTTATTTTCCTGCCCAGAAATCTGAAAACCATCTGGTTGCTCCATATAAATTTCTTCCTCCAACTCTCCATAAAGGAAAGCTGTTTTTATATCCATTTGATGAACATGAAAACCATAGGAAGCTGCTAAAGCAAGAAGCACTCTGATGGTAGTAATTCTTGCGACAGGAGAATAAGTATCAAAGAAATCATCTCCCTCTTTTTGGGTATAACCCTTGGCCACAAGCCTAGCCTTGTACTTTTCAACAGTACCATCGGGCCTTAATTTCTTTTTAAAGATCCACTTACACCCAACTGGTTTACACCCGCTTGGAATATCAGTAATCTCCCAAGTCCCATTAGACATGATAGAGTCCATCTCGCTATGGACCGCCTCTTTCCAATACTCTGCATCAGGAGATGCAAAAGCCTCTGAAAGAGTTTTTGGCACATCATCGATAAGATATACAATAAAATCATCACCAAAGGATTTTGCAATCCTTGGTCTTTTGCTCATCCTAGGGGCCTCATCAACTATATTGTCATCCTTGTCAGATATCTCATTATTTGATTCAGGTGGTATAACGGTTTCAGGAGTATCTACATGAGTTTCATTATACTCATTATAGTTAGAACTGCATGCTGTTCTCATGGGATAAATATTCTCAAAGAATGAAGCATCTCTAGACTCCATGATTGTATTAACACAAATTTCTGGAGTATCAGATCTCACTACTAAAAATCTATAGGCCATGCTATTTTGAGCATAACCCAAAAACACGCAATCAACTGTTTTGGGTCCCAGCTTTCTCTTTTTCGGCGTAGGTATATTGACTTTTGCCAAACACCCCCAAGAACGCAGAAAATTGACATTGGGTTTTCTTCCTTTCCATCCCTCATACGGAGTGACATCTCTATTCTTTGTCACAACTCTGTTTAGGACGAAAGTGGCTGTTAAAATAGCTTCCCCCCACCATTCGTAAGGCATACCGGCACTCTCTAACATGGCGTTCACCAAGTCTGTAAGTGTCCAGTTTTTCCTCTCAGCTATCCCATTCGACTGGGGTGAATATGGTGGTGTAACTTCATGAATAATTCCATGATCAGCACAAAATTGAGAGAATTCATTTGAGATATACTCTCCTCCGCGATCATCACGTAATCGCTTAATTTTCCTCTCAAGTTGGTTCTCAACCTCGGCCTTATAAATTTTAAAGTAGTTTAGAGATTCGTCTTTTGTTTTTAGTAAATAAACATAGCAATAGCGTGTTGCATCATCTATTAAGGTCATGAAATATCTCTTGCCTCCTTTAGTCAACAATCCATTCATCTCACACAAATCAGAATGGATAAGATCTAGAGGTGCCAAATTCCTCTTTTCCTCTAATCATTTAAAAGGTTTTCGAGGTTGTTTAGCTTGAACACACGATTGGCACTTTGATCCTTTGACAAAATCAAATTTCGGAATTAACTCTAATCTGGACATTCGAGCAATGGTGTCAAAACCAATATGACAAAAACGAGAGTGCCAAGAGCTGGTCTCGCAAATATTATTCATGGATGCAACATTCAAATTATAATTAGACTCAATAGTACTTAGGCGGAACAAGCCTCCGCTCTCATAGCCTTTACCAACAAAGTTCCCGAATTTAGACATGACAACTTTATTGGACTCGAACACTAACTTATAACCATTCCGACAAAGCAAAGAACCACTAATAAGGTTCCTGTTTATTGTTGGAGCATGCTGCACGTTCTTCAAATGGACAATCTTCCCTGAAGTGAGCTTTAGTTCGACCGTACCAACACCAAGAACAGAAGCAGCAGATCCGTTTCCCATCAGGACGGAGGAAGACCGTGCTCCCTGGTAAGAGGAAAATAAGGAAATATCAGAACACACATGTATATTGGCACCAGTATCAACCCACCAATCTGTTGATTGTAATACTGAAAATACAACTGGTAGATTACCATACCCAGAAGATCCGGCCTCATTGCCGTTGTTGCCAATAGTAACATTCACAGCCTTCTTGTTTGGCTGTCCATCTTCTCTAGTTTTGCGGTAGCGGCAATTCTTTGCAAAGTGCCCATCTTTGCCACACACAAAACATGCTTTGTCCTTCAATTTCTTCTCAATGTTCTTCTTTTTGAAGTTAGTGGTTTTCTTTGGCTTTCCACCATCCTGCATCTTGCCCTTGTTCTTGTTGTATAATTTTTTCTCTATGATGTTTGCATTAGCACCATTTTCCGCTGCCGCGAATGTAATCGGCATGTCCTTTGCTCTTGCCTTTTCCTCCACATCAAGGGCTATAATAAGATCCTCGGTGGAGATCTCTTCCCTCTTGTGTTTCAGGCTAGTGGCAAAATCCCTCCATGATGCAGGAAGTTTGGCAATAATACCCGCTGCCACAAACCTATCAGGCAGGACACAACCCAAACTTGCGATCTCCCCAACTAGAAGCTGTAACTCATGCGCCTGTGCAACTATCGACTTCGCAGCATCCATGCTGTAGTCATAGAATTGCTCACAGGTATAAAGCAAGCGACCAGATTCGGAGACCGCAAATTTGCGCTCAAGTGCTTCCCACAACTCTTTGGGGTTTGTGTAATTCATATACACATCGTACAACTGATCTGATAACAAGGTCAAGATGCAACCGAGTGCAGTGTCTCTTGCACTCCCAAAGTTGGTATTCTGATCAACCGTGAGTGGCATCTGTGGATGGATTACCCACCACAGTCCCAACGACATGAGCCAAAACTTGACTCTAGTCTGCCATCTACGGAAGTTCATGCCACCAGTAAACCTCTCAGGTTTCATTGCATCCGAAGCACCAGCCATTGCTGAATAAGAATTAGCGCGATAAGGTTTCTGGAATGTTGGTAATATGCGCAAAAATCTAATTCCAGATTTTATACAAAGGCATATTTCACGATCTATAACATTTGAACATACTTCTAACCCTAGCAGCAAGCAAAAGTACAAAAAATCCATCAGTTTCATCAAGAACTCACAGTCGGGTTGATGAAGGGATGAAGTTGACGATGTGTCGATTTGCTGCCATGCAGATCGAAGGTGAAGCAGCGGACAGAGCGGTCGCGCAAGTGCGCTGCCCAGAAACCTTATTGCCGTCCCTCGTGCGGGCTTCACGACGGCAGAGACTCGGAGATACCGCTCACCCTCCAACCTTGTGCACGGCAAGGAGAAGGGCCGGCGAGATCCGGCAGCACAGCACACAGGACAGTGATCTGGATGGGTGGAGAAGAAAATGTGGAGCAGAGAGATCTGTCCCCAAAAGCCTGGACGTCTCCAGGATTTAAAGGGAAATGGCTGCCCTCTTGGAGCCGTTTTCTCTCATAAAATTTCCACAATTGCAGCCTCCATAACTGACCAATAACCCTCAGAGTTAAGGCATTGATCGCGATTAAAATAGCTGATTATGGCATTGCAAGTCACGCGGATATTCATGCGAAAAATACGCGAATACACGCGCGCGCGTGCGTGTGAATATAGCAAAGTATACTCTCTCTTTCTCATCTTCTCTATTTCAAAGAGGCCAGAGAACTCAAGTATTTAAGTTGGTCTACATCCCCTTGCCTGGCAATACGGGACTAAACCTTTTTGCTTTGCATTCTCATGAATGGGCTTTAAATGGGCCACATTCCAACACTACCCACTGGAAACTTATTAGTTTTTTTTCCGAAATAACGGCAAGAGCTCTACCTATTTCATATTAGAAGAAGAGAGTTGATTCAGTTTATAAGGGAATCCGGATAAAAAAAAAACAAACCAATTTATGAGGAAATCCGCACCAACGACCACTTAGACACTACAACTGACGGAATTCGCCATAGGTTATCGTTGCCAAGAACAACTGCAGCTTCGACTTCCTAAGGCGATCCACAACTACTGCCTCTATTCACCAAGGCAAACAATTCAACAAAAGGAAATATCCAAAGAACAAAGAACAGAAGGTTCGGAGTCGTCAAAGCCGCAGCCGAAAGATCCACGCCCCAGGAAGGGACATCCATTGCGATGCCTCCAAAGAGGGAACGACGTCCGTAGACACCGCCATTGCTTGTTTGAACACCCGAAGCACAGTTTGCACCCGGAGAGTCCCCAACCTGGAGATGGGGGGTAATAAGAATACACGCACATACATACACGTGCATTTCTCCTTCTGCCTTCAAGAAGGGGAGTGGCGTCTCAGGCGTCACCGTTGTTGGCGTTGGCAAGAAGAAGAGCAGGGCTTTCACCTGTGTCCCCCGCACCCCAACCGACAAGCCGTAGGCAAACACTAAAGTAGCCACCCCCTCCAAACGCACCACCCCGGGCCACCACCATGCCGTCAAGCTCCCCGCAGGCCAAATCTGGGGAGAGAGTAGATAGATCCAGCAAGGGGAGGAGCATAGACAAAGATGGGGGGGGGCTAGGAGGTGACAACATGTGTGAAGAGGGCCAGTAACCACAACAGATCTGTCGTTAGGCCAGCCACCACGCCGTCGGTTGCACACCGAGCCACCGACTGTGCCGCCGAGCCACCCATCGAGCCACCAACTATGCCACCAGGCTACCCACCGTGTCGTTGGGCTACCCACCATGCCGTTGGGACACCCAGTGTGTTGACGGGGGTGCGGATTCGACTGTGGGTCACCCACCGTGCCATCGTGCCAACCACCTCAATGGCCGACAGCACGGAGCAAGCAACAAATGCAACAGAGGGGTGGCCGAAGGAGAACATGACAACAATAGCCCGACGGCGAGAGTACGTCATTAGCCGGCTTCACACGGCGGCAACAACAACAACACATCACGATAGGAAACATGGCGGCGACAGACTTCAACAATAGGGCCATCCGTAACAGGCTGAACAATAGCAAAAACCCACACCGGGCACAATCACAGGTCTGCAACGAAGCCACACAAGCCAGAAGTGTAGACCGTCGCCGAGCATTCAATAGGCAAAATCGTGATGCTGCACCAGCACCAACGAGAACCGGCACAAAGAAGAGGCCACCTTCTGCGCACCACAACACCAGCACCCAATTCTGCGCAGCGAGGCGTTCGTCATGGATCCAACCTCGGAGGCCATCAAGACCGCTGGGTGGGGCCAAATTCAGGCCAAGAGCGGCCGGATTCGGCCAGCAGAGGCACGGCAATTCCCGGTGACCTCAGGATTCTGGGTTGCAAAAGGAAAGGAGGGAGAGGGGAGGAGGAAGAGGAAGGAGGGACCCGTGACGGTTGCCGCTTGGCTCTGCTGCTGGCTGCCACCGCCACCGGTCGCACCGAGCAGGCCGACGAGGTGGGGTGCGGCGGTTGAAGGAGTCACCCCCGAAACTTGTTTGTGACAAACTTACAATAATTCTTTTGAGGGATTCATTACATTAAGTTGCTGTTTGGACCGGCTATGAAACCAGGTGAAGGTGTGATGCTCGCTTAAAGATCAATGATCTTGGTTAGTGTATGTTAGTATGTTTTGATAATTAATGCCAACATAATTAATGAGACTAACTTGGTTTGTGAGTGTGCAAGAGTTAGTATCATGAATGCTATGCGATGTACTTGGGGTATTAAACACCTAAAAAAGTTACAATTCAAAATTAAAGAAGAGCTTCATGAAGATATAAAAACATATTGTTTAGACTAGTGATCATGGTATCGAGAGTATCACTTGTGTAGATAGGTTTAGTAGCTTGATCTAGTATTTTAGTTTAGTTATCTAGTAGTGATACACATTATGCCTGATTAGTCCTAATAGACCAGAGGAAGACCCAAGACATGCCAGATCTCTGCGTGAACCCATGTGCTACAAGCCTCACTATTTCACCACCTTGTGGAATAAAAATCTATTTTGCTTCCGTAGGAAAGACATTGTGTTTTTGAGCAAAAGTAATTCTCCTTAATTATCACCTTTGGTTTGACCAATTTGAATGCTGAAACACTTTGCCTAAGACTTTTGGTCTGGATCCAATTGAATGTGTACGGCAATTTTGAGAAGTATATGTCGATAATTTATAGTCTTTATATTGATTGATTCTATAGAATCAATATAGTTTATGAAAATATTATCTTATTTAACTCCATATATTTCCTAAAATAATGGAGTTAGGGTATTTCAATGATCCAACGCCTGAATTTATGTACACATTTGTTCTAGGCATTTGGATGCTAAACGTCCATAGGTGTTTGAATACTGAATAGCCATAAGGTGTCTATCAACTTGATGTCGATTTGCATTTACTGTCTTGGACGATGTTTTCCTCTGTTTATGAGAATACTTGCAAGAAGTTGTACCCCTTGTGACCATACTTCTTCCCCTCCTATTTTAGTTTGGGAGTTGAGTGGTTTTGTTAGACACCTCCACTCTTTTTAGTATATTAATAGTGGGAATCGGATTTGATGATACCTTTATGACGAGTAAACGCATCTGGTGGATTATTTGTAATATGTTGCAAATACAAGATATTCTGAATAAGAGTTCAGATCTCTGTTACGTGAATATGAGGGCTGAATATGAATGCGTGTGACATTTTCTTCTAATTCTTGGTATTCTTTGTGGTATTAATCTCTCCCTAATACTGGCAATTGTCCTAAAAATATTATGAACATACAGACAATAAATATGTCCTCTATGAGGGACTCAAGGTATTATATGACTGACGGATAATTATACCTTATATGGATCCCCAATGCCCTTTGATGTATGTTGTAGGTTGGTGATATCGGTACGTGCAAAACATAACCGATTCACATATGGAAAATACTTGGCTGATGCTAAATTTCTATATACTTACTACAACGGAGGGAGCCGTATGATTGTAGTTAGATGAATTTAATTTAATGATACGGTGTGTAAAGTCGTATGTCGCTAACAAGATGTTGACAAATTGCAATTCTATGGTTGGTTATGCAAATGATTTGATTCTCTTGATAAGAGATTCACCTATATCATTATGAGTATGGACATAAGATACTTAATGTTGTAGTGCTAAAACCAAATTATTCCATGTAAATGGATTTGATCTTGTGTCCAGAATTATTTGCTCTAATTTTGATAATTGGCGCAATAAGTTTGACATAAGTGTGATGCCTTATGTATAAGGGACACATATGAGATAATTTTGAAAATGCATCAATCACCATTATATAGTACCTAGATGGTCCATAAAATTACCGAATAGAGCCACATGTATGTTATTGAATGTGTTCAAAAAATTGGGTTGCACGTTATGAATTTTAAGGTAAGAGAGACTTAAAATTAAATTCCCTGTGGCACATACGGTGCACACAAATATAAGAATTTTGGGAATTGATGTTTTGACCAATATAATTATTAATATTTTTATCACCATCTCTAAGGTAGAATGATCAAGACAATCATGTCAAGTTTTGATTTCATAAAGATAGAAAAAATATTTTATACCCAATATGTAGTACGGGTTTGATGTATGTATAGTACAATCTATATGGTATATTAGGAAACTTGCCATATCCATTATTTTGAATAAGAGGAGAAATTCATCTTTGTTGTCATCATGGGTTTCAATATAGAAACCACTCTGACGGATATCTCTATAACTTAGTACGGTACGGGTTTAATCGGGATACAATAAAGCATATTGATTATGACTTGAGTACCCATATGAAGAGTAATTATGGCACGATCAGAGCCAACAATCATTGCATTACGTCCAACGATTATCAAAACATTTCCTTGTCTCTTAGTAAAAGTTTGAAAATATTTTGTTTCCCTAAGTATATAATTTGTGGTGAAACTTTCTACTAGGCACATTTCCTCCTCAATCAGATTGACTCTCGTAAAAATCTATATATAAAAATGAAAATTTTAATATGAAATTCTTTATCATATATATAAAATACATGTAAATTTTATGTGGTATCATAGTGTTGATACTATATTGTGACATACAATATATATAATAATGACAACATATTTATTACAACAACTAATAGACATAGATAAGCTAATATATAAGGAGTTGGGAGACTAGTTAAAGTCTCCAAACATGTCATTCAAAACATATTCGATGAACATCTTCTCTGTGCTCATGGGGTCTCCTAACTGCTGGAGAGTCTGGATGTTATTTGGTTCTTGTGGAACTTGTTGAGAAAAACTAAACTCCTTGTATTGTCCAATTGAAGATTGAAGTGTGCTTCATATTTTCACCCTTGAGAAGGTCGATTATGTTCCACAGATTATAAATATAGATCAACTAAATGTCTCAGGGTGTGGTATTTCTTAGTTGAGTGCTTGTAGCATCCACACTTACGACAAACATTAGATTTGTCAGGTTTAGGTTTAAAAATGTCTTTCCCCTACTTTGGTGCACGTGACTTCTTCTTCGTGTTGCGTCTGTATTTACCTTTAAAGTTCGTTGGTTGGCGTCTAAAAGAGCCATCGAACTTGTTGTGATTTTGGATATTAGCATGTATTTCAGGTAAATGAGTTGCGTCTATTGGACGCTGATGATGATTTCTTAGAAGGAGTTTATCATGCATTTTGGCCTGAAGTAATACATGTATTAAGTCAGAATAAACTTAGCATTCTCTTGCACGGTATTATTGTTGTAAGATCTTATCGGTGAGAAGTATAATAGATAAAGTTTTCTCTATCTTCTCTGCATCGATACGTTCTTTTTCGCATAAACGTAACTTGGAACATATTTTATGAATAACATGATTGTAATCTCCGATGGATTTGAAATCCTAGATTTGGAAATGTGTCCATTCATGACTTGCATCAGGCAGAATGACTGTATTCTGCTGTTCATATCTTGTTTTGAGAGCTAGCCACAAAGTGCTTGGATTTTCTTCCATCAAATACTCAAATTTGAGATCTGAATGGATATGATACCTTATTAAGTACAAAGCTCCATATTTAACTTGACCTGTTAGCGGTGGATCTCCCTCTTGGGAAGGTTGGAGTGTTACTACAATTCCACATGACACATGGCTGACCTTGACGTCCATAGCCCATGTTGGGTAGATGTGACCATCGAGAGCGAGTTCATCGTACTCTTTCCTGGTCATCTTGACCTACATGGAATTAAACCATAGATTTGATTAATTGACTATAGGTAAATTAAAAATTATCATAGTAATGTTGTAATAATGATACAAAATTTGTAAAGTCAAGTTGAAACTTGAATTACATAGTGTAGACCTCAAATTATATAGCTAACATATTGGAGATAATCATCAAATATGGTGTAGATCTTGCAGTAGTAGGAGTCATAATCTGATATTTGTCAGTAGATGTCTATGTTCCTATTATATTGTGCTAAGTAGAATATTAGGAAGAACACATTGAAGGTAGTCATTAAGTCATGGTGACAAAATGTAGACCCCATAGTAATAATGGATAGTCTACAAATATGTAGTAGATTCCATAAGTCTATTACCTTGTATTTCCCAAATATTAAATTAGGGTAATCACTTAATTTAATTTTGCATATTAATTCTGCTTGAATTAAGCACTTGTGGCCATAAGAGCTCTTTGGGCTTAATTAAGGTGAACTAATATATAATTCCGTAAGAAAATATTTTCAATTGTAATATTAACAAGGTAATTAACACAACTGCATGTTATAGGGAATTCATAATAGCAAACACATTAAAAATTACAGAATTCCAGAAAATAGAGTCTAGAATACAATTTTACATCAGTAAATAACACAATGTGCAATTACTAAAAACACTGATGACGTAAACATGAAAAGTACTAGACACATAGTACAATTTTGTTGGACTATTTTGCAATGTATTAAGGAGTTAGGGGGCTTTTGCAAAATAGCCAAGGCTTCAGTGGCTCAGACAGCAAACAACCTGGGCTTGGGCCATGGTGGCTTTTTGATCGACCCACTCGAGGATTGCAACTATGCCATATAAAGAGAGGTAGGGCGACAGTTAGGGTTAGGGTTTCCCCTACCTTAACCGCCGCACCCAAGCCTCCAACTTTGCCTCGGCTTCAGGGCCAACGGTCACGACCCCCTCTTAGACGATCTCAAGGTTGAAGTCAGGGTCGTGGCAGCGATAGCACGGAGAGCATACCCTGTCGTAGTCTTAGTCGCCTCTGTCACATCCTTCGTTGTCCTCGCTGCCAGGATGCCCGGAATTGGGTGAACTTCTCCGCCAGGACATTGATGGAGTACGCCTAGCCCTGCGTGGACTCTTCCTTTGGTTCATTGGCTTCTAGCCCGATGCTTCTCAGCGGTCCCCGCATCGCCATAAAGGCAATCCGAAGAAAGCCATGAGTCATCCGCTCATCCTCCATTAGCTTGGAATGTTAAGCGATGAGTGCAACCCTCTCCTCTTGAAATGCATTCTTCTCCCAGTGAAGCGCGCGCCTCGCCTCCTTTTCCTTAGCCACCAGTCTCTCTAACTCGGCGCATCTATGGACTGTCGCCTCCTTCTCAGCGATCAGCTGGTGGATGGAAGCAGGGAGGTTGGCGACTAGGGAGAGCAGGTCGAAGGCCGTAGCAGGCCCCCTGATAGGCTCTGAAGACACGGGAGTCACGACAAGCACTTCAGGCGGTGTCGGGACTGCAGTTGGATCGAGGGTTGGAATGTCCAGCTAAGGCACCAGAGGAGGAGTTTCTACCGGAGTCATTGACGGCGTGGAGGACCTGTAGCGACAACAAGTTGTAGAGTCAAGAAAAGAACTCAAAATGTCTACGCCTAACCGAGGGACTTACCGTGGTCGGAGGGGTGAGCATAACTCTCGACCTCACGAAACCATTGAGTTGACCCAACGGGGAGGCCACATCTTCCATCGTGCCATGAGTAGACGATGTCCCCTTGTACGTTTGGACGCTTTCGCGGAAGCCAAATCCTCTACCAGCCTTTTCTCCCCTTGTACGGAGACTTGACGAGTAGACTAGTTGGACCCAGCTGGCTCGAGGAGTGACTGATCACTCCGTTGGTGGCCAACACCGCTCGTTGTACCTCCGCCTGTGATCAACTTTTGACTGCTAGCAGTCTGGTCCATAACTAGCTTAGGGTGAGGCTGGTCACTCCTCTGCTGACCAGTACTATGCATAAGATCTCCATATGTGATTGACGTTTGACCTAAGTTTGTTTGGTTGCCTCTGCGACCAAGTGTGTCGGAGGCGTGACCAAATCGATCAGAAGGAGGCGGGGCTGCACCCTGTTGGGCACCTAGGTGTAGATCACGATGAAATCCACTCCCTGGGGCGACCTGGCCAGAGGCCTCAAGTACCTCATCGATGACTAGGCGCAAAACATCGACCTCAGGAAGACCCTGCAAAACATGTCAATTATGAAAATACAGGTCATAAGAAGGCTCAGGGGTGGATATTTTGGAAATGTCAAACTTACCCTCCTGCGTTGTGTTCTCTCTAGAGGGGTGAGATCACACAGTGGAAGGGCACTGACCAGAGGACTGTCTTTCCTCGGGGAGCCCGGCATTAGGATTCGAACCCGTGAGTCAACAACGTCATCGGTAAGATCTGAATAATAGAAGAGGTGTGAGAGGTCGCATACTTTTTGGGAGAAAGGGAGGTACCGGGGAATCGATGGCAGGGTAACTTATGAAGCTCGACCGAGCCTCATCATTCGGCCTGGAGTACATAAAATGTTGGGTGTGCTCGCCTCCGTAGGGGACACAACCGGCGCTTGATGTAGTCACGGGCGACATCCAACCCCGTCAGCCCAGCTTTTCAAAGCTGGCCAATCGGTTTGCCTAGGGTCAGTAGCTCTGGGGTGGTCATAGGCGAATTACCCCAATTCTCCGTGACATGCGCTAGTGCGCTCGGCACGCGAAGGTTGTCCAAGGAATTATCGGCCGTGAGGTAGAACCAATCCTTCCTCCAGCTCGACCATGACGACTTGAGGCTCACCTCAATGTAGGAGTCCACTGCGCCATCACGGAGGCGAAACCCGTAGCTCCTGGTGGCAGACCATGACAAAGTTCACACAGATGAGCGAAAATGCTCACCATGAGAGGAGTTGGGGTTGAGATGGAGGTGACAGATGTCGTAGAAAGAGATAACAGTGGTGAAGAATTTGAAGAAGGGCGACACGAGACCTGCTAAGAAGAACGAGACAAACATCACGATCTTCCCTTGGAGGGGGGTGGGCATACTCTCCCTAACGCGGTACCCTATGGAAAGTCAGCGGGTGAGCTGATCGGCCTCGTGCAACACCTTCAGCCTTGTCATGTCACACTTGGATCTGGGAAAGACAGAATCGCTGCCGGTGCTCGCCATCGGATTGCGGTGGAAGATGTTGTGAGGGCATGACAGAGACGAAGACGGCGGAGGAGACGAAGAACTCTGAACGCAAAGATGCTTAGGGGCAATGGAAGGCGTCGAAAGGATTCGTGGGGAGCTATAGGTACTTCAATTTAAAAGGTTGCTGCAGTATCTCAACCATTGTGGGGAGCTGTGGCTACTTTGTATTTAGGGTTGATTGATACGACCAAAGTTAACGAACGGAGACCAATATGATACCACTCCTCCGAAAACATTATATGTTGAATTGTGAGTCCGTCTTGTCATGCTACCAACTTATAGAATCACCATATTCAACTCTAACCACTACATTTGGATAGCGGCGCCAAATAGAGTATACGCTACGCTGCTCCTACATACGTACAGGAGGAAAGACCCATCCGTTCATTTTTTTTAAAAAAAAAAGAGGACAGTAAGACTTTATTCTTCAGAAATGTTTATCGATCAGTACATGAGCACATTCAGGAAGATTAAGGAGCCCAACATGTCTCCCTTTGGCCAATGTACAAACAATTAATCTTAGCTAAAGAATATGCCTCACCATTAGAGGTCCTATCTTCATGACAGAAATCAAACGGGCCTGCCCATGCCGAGCAGCTTCTAACCTCAGACCCGGTACATAAAGACTCCTGCGAGACTCTGATACATACCGTGCGTCTCTGGTCCCACAACTAAGAGCAGCGCGCATGTAAAAAAAAGGATATGTATCATGCTGAGAGCGGGGGTCTTTTAAAAAACCGAATCCAATAGAATTTGTTTCCCTAATCTCATGGACGATTATGCTGAACGCGCACTTATGCTTCATCTTCATATAGTCACCACCTCCAGGCAATCAGAGGTGACGATCACCAATTCACCATACGGTCAGCTGTTTGCCGCTGCAGCGTCTGCTTGGTCCTGCCTCGCCTGTAGGTGCACGCGAAGGCCGCCCAGCTTGATCGCGTCGAGTGTGCCATGGCAACAGCAGCGCCCGAGCGGGGAACTTGATACGTACCGAGAAGCGCCTCGGACGTGCGCAGCCACATCATGACGAGGATGCCGCCCAGCCAGACTTCGACAACCCAATGACGTTGTTGCCGTCCTTATATCGGATCAACGATGCAGGTGGGTAAAAATCTGCAACGCAATGCATCCCTACCCCTGCTGCTGCCGCTAGCCCACCGGAGAACACGACACCACCGGGTAACACGACAACCTCTGCCTAGAGGCGGCCGCCCCTGGCGTGCACCAAGCCGGAGCCGGATAAGCACGCATAGACGACAGCGGCGAGACGTGGCGACCCGAGCGTCTCCTGCCACGCAGCCTGCCTCCACGTAGCCGCGCCCCTCGCCACGTACCAAGGCTCACCTCGAGTACAAATACGCGCCAACGCCGCCTTTAGCCAAGCCAAGCACAAGCGAGCCACAAGGACACTACACGTGCAGTAGCAATGGCGACCGCCAGAGTCAGGACGATTCCTTTCCTCCTCCTCCTCCTCGCCACCCTCCTCTGCGCCGCAGCCTCCGTCGCGTCGTCCAGGGAGGACGACGGGGGCCGCCGGCCCGGGCGATGCGTGAGGCAGTGCGAGGACCGCCCTTGGCACGAGCGGGCCCGGTGCCTGCAAGAGTGTAGGGAGGAGCGAGAGCAGCAAGAGCAGGGCAGGCACGAGCGCGACCGCAGCGGCAGCCGTGGCGACTGGCGCGGCAAGGGTTCGGGAGACGAGCGTGAGCAGCAGGAGGAGGACCGCCGGCGGCCGTACGTGTTCGGCCGGCGCAGCTTCCGTCGTATCGTCCGGAGCGAGCAGGGGTCCGTCAGGGCCCTCCGGCCGTTCTACGAGGCATCCAAACTCCTCCGCGGCATCCGTAACTACCGCGTCGCGGTCCTGGAGGCGAACCCGCGCTCGTTCATCGTGCCCAGCCACACCGACGCGCACTGCATCTGCTACGTTGCGCAAGGTACGTGCGTGAGTACGCCGTGCACGTTGTTGGCTACTAGTTTGCCGAGGCATTTGTGCTTAACTGATTTTGACTAGGCGAGGGAGTGGTGACGACGATCGAGAACGGCGAGAGGCGGTCGTATACCATCAGGGAAGGCCACATCTTCGTGACGCCAGCCGGAGCAATCACCTACCTGGCCAACACCGACGGCCGGAGGAAACTGGTCATCGCGAAGATCCTCCGTACCATCTCCGTGCCTGGCAAGTTCCAGGTAAGCTCTAGACAAAGAGCTGAGATAAAACTTCAGCTCGTGTTTTCGAACTCACGCATGTTAGTTACTGGTAGCATAAGCCAACTGACTGACGAGCACACAATTATTAATTGGCAGTTCTTCTTCGGCCCCGGCGGGAGGAACCCGGAATCGTTCCTGTCGAGCTTCAGCAAGAGCGTCCAGAGAGCTGCTTACAAGGTAATCTCCTGTCACTGTCACCATATCTTGTCGATCTGTACTCACGTCGCGCCGCACGTACGTGCATGTAGACCTCAAGCGACCGTCTGGAGAAGCTGTTCGGGAGGCAGGACAAGGGGATCATCGTGCGTGCCTCGGAGGAGCAGGTCCGCGAGCTGCGGCGCCACGCCTCCGAGGGCAGTCAAGGCCCGCACTGGCCCCTGCCGCCGTTCGGCGAGTCGCACGGGCCATACAACCTCCTGGACCAGCGGCCCAGGATCGCCAACCAGCACGGTCAGCTCTACGAGGCCGACGAGCACAGCTTCCACGACCTCGCCGACCACGATCTCCGCATCTCGCTCGTCAACATCACCGCCGTGCGTCCCTCCACCAAGTGCTTCGATTGATCACTTTTTCCAAAAATGTGCTGGTAATTGATTCACTTTTGGTACGTGGCAGGGGTCCATGAGCGCGCCGCTCTACAACACCCGTTCGATCAAGATCGCATATGTGCTGGAAGGCGAGGGCCACTCCGAGATCGTGTGCCCGCACCTGGCGCACGGCGGCGAGAGCGAGCACGGCCGCGGCGGAGGCCGCAGCGAGCGCGGCAAGAGCAGGTGGCGTGAAGAAGAGTCAGAGGAGGAAGAGGAGCAGGGGCAGCACGAGGAAGCCGGGCAGGGCTACCATACCATCCGTGCGCGTCTGTCGCGCGGCACGGCGTTCGTGGTGCCCGTCGGCCACCCGGTCGTGGCGGTGGCGTCCCGGGGCAGCAACCTCCAGATCGTGTGCTTCGAGGTCCGCGCCGAGAAGAACGAGAAGGTGTACCTCGCGGGGGCGAACAACGTGCTGAAGCAGCTGGACGGAGCAGCCAAGGAGCTGGCGTTCGCTGCGAGCGAGAGGGAGGTGGACGAGGTTCTCGACGCGCAGCGCGAGCAGGGGTTCCTCCCCGGCCCAGAGGAGAGCGGCGGCCAAGAGGAGGAACACGAAGGACGCCATGGCCGCCCCGAGGAGGTGTCCGAGACGCTTCTGAGGATGGCGACGGGAGTCTAATGCAGCACTGATCGAGCTAGCGGCGACGTACGTACGTACGTAGTATGAGCCTGAGTGGAGACGTGTTCGACGTGCATGTATATGCATGTACCAATGTATGCGGCAATAAGTGTGGCTCTGTATGTAGTGTATAATATATGTATGCTACAAAGGCAATGTCCATAAATAAACAAGTGTTCTATAGCCTCATCAGCTGCCTTCGTTCGTCCTCTCGAGGTTGTTACCGGGGTTCACCGTTCTAGCTCCCAATTTAGGCACGCACGGCAAGTACCAAATTCGAGAACCAAAATCTATTAGAGAAATTAGAGAAAATCGGGTATGTACCACCCAAGGTTCTCAGCTTTTGGGATATGCCATAGAAGATTTTGGTACAATTATGTAGCACCAAAATTCAGCACTTCGCTTTCGAAATGCTTCTCTTAAATACAATTGTGTGTAATCAAATACTAAGTATCGTTGCTGCCGAACTAAAGAATCATATCTGAGTCCAGAGAATGTTTGTGTGTACAATATCTGTTATTTTTGTTAGTAATCATATTTATCATTTGACTGAAGCATCCATGTTCATGTTTGTAAACCGATATTCATATTCGACTCTTGCCAATCCAAAATTCATACATACATCGGCACCTCAGGGCTAAGGGTGAGATGCTTACGACAAACTGAGGATGAACAGTGTCGGACCCCTCCTTTGGGGTCACCTCGTGTAGCTCATACCAGTCCCTGGATCAGTAGCTGGTACGCACGAACTCCAACAGAAGTAGACATCATAGTCATACATCGGATAAATACGATAATAAAGCACATTACAGAGTTCATTACAATAGAAGCCCGAAGGCATAATCTTACAAACCCTCAAAACACAGCGGAAACACACAAAAGCGATCCAAGCCCTACAGGCAGCTTGAGTGCAGACGAAACCAGCTTCTCTAATCTTTATCTCCTTCTTTGGCGAAGTCGGCCTCTGGATCATCTGGATCCACAATTAGCAAGTATGAGTACATAAGGTACTCAGCAAGTCCTACCTCAAGGGGAGAAATTAGATACTTAAGGGTAGTTCAAGGATAAGGCTGTAGAGTCTTTTAGGTTTTGCGGAAAGCTAGTTTTATTGATGCAGGGTTCATTTTGCAAAGACTAACTTTTAATAAAAACACTTTCAAGAGAAATACATAAGTTGAGCTTATGGGGGTTGACGGCCCTGGGGGAGGTACACCCGTCCCGCCAGTTCCCACAAGACTTTGCCAGCGGACACACAGTCCAGGAGGCTTAGGGCACAAAGCCAAAACCATTCTTTTAGAAAACACGGGCACACAGCCCACTCACACGCCAAGGAGTTACTCACGCCAAAAAGCTAATCATTGTGACCAAACCATAGCATGTCCTTGACCGAGGACACGGCTATCCGGATAGGTTTAACACTCTGCAGAGGTTGTACACTTTACCCACAAGATATGCACAGGCTCCCACCTTAGCAACTGGTGTAGCCGTCATAACGAGACGTAACGACCTCATAACGAAGCCACAATATCCACCCATGGGGCACTAAGATAACAAGGGCTTTAGAAGAATTACGGGAAAGATCACTTAGCAATCCCAAGGCTTGACTTAGCCTCAATAATATCACCAGCCGGACCTTGGGCTACACACTACCCAAGTCTTCTCCTGGTCCCCATTGCCACTACCGGCCTCCGGGTGGGTACCGCACTAAGTCAGAGGGGTTAGGTCAAGTCCTGCCCATACCGGCCATGTGGTTGTACGAGAGGATACTAGGTGAGATGTCACAGCGAACCGGTCCTTATATGACCGAGGTAAGAGTCTCCCAGCAAGAACACCACAAAGGCGAACCTTGCTCCAAGGTGGCTCCCACCTTTGTGGGGCACCTTACTCACCCTCGTCAACACTACTCTAAAGTTTTCCCAAGAACACAAGTTTTACACGCACCAAGCACCAAGCACACACCATTCATTTTGTAAAGCATGATTATCACATGTAAATAATCTAGTTCTTTTTTTTTTAGCAAAGCAATCCTAAGCATACTAGTAAACAAGCAATCTTCCAAACAATCATTATAGTTGATGTTGGGAATCTTCTAGGGTTTCAACGGAATAATGGTAACAATGACAAGGCATGGGATAAACAAGCTGGGTTATAACTATTCTAGCATTTCTTTAAGAATCATAACTATTAATCTAAACATGCATACTCCTATTATTTAAAACAATGGCTCTACGGGTTGTGTTTAAAAACATAGGATCAACATGGTCAATGGTTGTAGGACTTGCCTTCGTTGAAGTCATCGCCTGCTCCTTCAAACTCCGGGTCCTCGGGGTCGTCCTCGAATGCTCCTTCCTCTAAAAGTCGCAACAACGACAAAGGCACAATCAAACAAACAATTAAAATAATGGCCAAACAATTTAAAAAAATTATGAAATTGACATGATTGGATAGATCTCGAATTTAGATGAATATCGGTGGAAGAATCGATGAAAACGGAGTTAGAACGGAGGAGAAACGGGCTTCGGAAGTTTTGCCGGGAGAAAAATTCAGAAAAAGAAAAGAGGGAGAATATTCCAGGAATATTCCACTGAGTCGGCTCGGAGCGACGCGCGGAGCGAGGCAGCGTGGGGCTCGGAGCGGCACGGGGCGCGAGGCTCGGGCGCGGGGCGCGAGGTCTGCCGGTGGCGACGGGACGGCGAGCGGCGCTGCGCGCGGCGATGGGACGGCGAGTCACGGGGAGAGAGAGAAGAGGGAAAGAGAGAGAGAGGAGGGAGAAAAGGGGGGGAAATTTTTTTAGGGATTTGACAAACAGGCTAACCAACTAAGATCGGTGATGCTCTAGATTACTTAAAACTAAGGCTCAATTTAATAAGATAAATTAATCTTAAATTTTATCTAAATATGTTCTAAATTTATCTAGTATTTCTATTCTATCAAAAAATTGCACCATAATAATCAATCCTACCAACTACACGAACAATAATACAGAATAGTAAGTGAAATAAATAAGTATGGAATGTAAAGAATAGAGAGAACGTAAACTTGACACGAAGACTTTTCCTATGGTATCGGTGAGTTGCTACTCACCCATAGTCCGTTGGAGCCCCTCGCAAGGGCTAAGTTCTTGGGTCGGCTAACTCCATGGATAGCCGTTAGAGCTCCCCACACATCAGTGGGTATCCTATTAGGTCTCTCTCAGACGTTCATCATTATCTCCACTATAGTATGCTTTGCCACTCCGACAAATTGCACTATAATCACTCACAAAAGCTTGTGGCTGGTCCACAACTTCCTCTAAGGGTCTCAAAAGATACAAACACTGCCAAACCGTCTATGTGGGAGCAATCATCAAAAGTAGCAAGTGTGGATCACTCACTTGATCCAAATCTAGTTGCCTAGATTTTATGAACATGGGATAATCAAGTGTTACTATTCATCTTTCGGTGAGTGCATTGGATCTAATGAGTTACTCCAATGATCCTAAAACTAGCAGTTACTTGTATTGCCTTCTCATCGGATGTTCCATTGATTTTTTTCACCCTTAGCACCAGAACATCCGGTGTGTATAGTGTCGGACCCCCTCTTTTGGGGTCACCTTGTGTAGCTCATACCAGTTCTTGGATCAGTAGCTGGTACACACGAATTCCAACAGAAGTAGACATCATAGACATATATTGATTAAATATGATAATAGGGTACAACACAGAGTTCATTACAATAAAGGCCCATAGGCATAAATTAACAAACCCTCATAGCACAACGAAAACGACGCAAAGGCAACCCACGCCCTACTGGCAGCTTGAGCGCAGACGAAACCAGCTTCTCTAATCTTCATCTTCTCTTTCGACGAAGTTGGCCTCTGGATCATCTGGGTCCACAATTAACAAGTGTGAGTACATAAGGTACTCAGAAAGTCCTACCTCAAGGGAAAATATTAGATGCTTATGGGTAGATCAAGGATAAATTTGTAGAGTCTTTTAGGTTTTGCGAAAAGCTAGTTTTGTCGATGCAAGATTCATTTTGCAAAGACTATCTTTAATAAAAAATATTTCCGAAGAGAACACGTAAGTTGAGCTTATGGGAGTTAACGACCCTAGGGGAGATACTTCCATCTTGCCAGTTCCCACAAGTCTTTTACCAGCGGACACACAGTCCAGGAAGCTTAGCGCACAAAGTCAAAACCCTTCTTTTCGAAAACGCGGGCACGTTGCCCACTCACATACCAAGGAGGTACTCACGCCGAAAAGCTAATCACTGTGACCAAATCATAGCATGTCCTTGACCGAGGACACGGCTATCCGGATAGGTTTAACACTCTGCAGAGGTTGTACACTTTACCCACAAGATATGCACAGGCTCCCACCTTAGCAACTGGTGGAGCTGTCATAACGAGACACAACGACCTCACAACGTAGTCACAATAACCACCCATGGGGCACTAAGATACCAGGGGCCTTAGAAAATCCACAGGAATAATTACTTAGCAATCCCAAGGCTTTGACTTAGCCTTAATAATATCACCAGCTGAACCTTGGGCTACGTACCACCCAAGTCTTCTCCTGATCTCCATTGCCACTACCAGCCTTCGGGTGGGTACCGAACTAAGTCAGAGGGGTTATGTCAAGTCCTGCCCATTCAGGCCATATGGTTGTACGAGAGGATACTTGGTGAGATGTCACAGTGAACCGATCTTTATACGACCGAGGCAAGAGTCTCTCAGCAAGAACACTACAAAGGCGAACCTTGCTCCAAGGTAGTTCCCACCTTTATGGGGTACCTTACTCACCCTCGTCAACACTACTCTAGAGCTTTCCCAAGAACACAAGTTTCACACGCACACGCACCAAGCACACATCACTTCACATTTTTGAAAATCATGATTAACGTATGTAGATAATCTAGTTCCTTCTTTTGAGTAAAGCAATCCTAAGCATACTAGTAAACAAGCATTCATCCAAACAATCATTATAGTTGATGTTGGAAACCTTCTAGGGTTTCAACGGAATAAAGATAACAATGACAACGCATGGCATAAACAAGCTAGGTCATAACTATTCTAGCATTTCTTTAAAATCATAACTATTAACTTAATCATGCATACTCCTATTGTTTGAAACAACGGCTCTACGGGTTGTATTTAAAATCATAGGATCAATATGATCAACGGTTGTAGGACTTGCCTTCGTTGAAGTCCTCGTCTACTCCTTCTTCAAACTCCAGGTCCTCAGGGTCTTCCTCGAATGCTCCTTCCTCTAATAATCGCAACAACGACAAATGCGCACATGATCAATCAAACAATTAAAATAATGACTAAACAATTTACAAAAATTATGAAATTGACATGATTGGGTAGATCTCGAATTTAGATGAATATCGGTGGAAGAATTGTTGAAAACGGAGTTATGACGGAGGAGAAACGGGCTTCGGAAGTTTTACCGGGAGAGAAATTTAGAAAAAGAAAAAGGGGAGAATGTTCCCAGAATATTCTGTTTGGGTCGGCTCAGGGCTTGGCTCGGCTCTCGGCTCACGGCTCGGCTCGGGCTCAGCTCAGCTCTCGGCTCAGGCTCAGGCTCGGGTTTCACGGCTCAGCGGCTCGTCACATTTTTGGGCTTGGCTCGGGCTAAGCTCTCGGGTCCCACCTGTCAGCTACGGAGAGAGAGGGATATAAAAGAGAGAGAGAGAGGGGAGAAGGGCCGGCTCAGCCCGGGTCTTCCCGACGGGGAGGACGAGGGGGAGGGGTGAGAGGGAGAGGGAGAGGGTGGAGCGACGGGCGGCGGCGGACCTTGCCGGCCAGATCCGGCTGGCGGGCGGCCATGGCGGCGACCGACGATAGGGAGGCGGCGGCCGGCAGCGGGGAGGGCGGCGGCCCAGCGACGGAAGGGCTGCGGCCGGCTACGGGAGGACGACGGCCGGCGGCCGGAGGTCCAGTTACGCCCACAGGGGAGGGAAAGGAGAGAGGGAGAGAGAGAAGAGGGTCGGGGGAGGGCTCATTGGCGGTGGTGGCGCTTGGAGGAGGTGGCGGAGTCACAGGGGGAGAGAGTGGATGTGAGGAAGGGGATGGGGAGAGGAGTCTGCACTGTTCACCCTTTTATATACAGGTGAAGATGGGGCTGCGCGGCGCGGGGCACCAAGCGGCTGCACGAGGCACAAGGCGATGGCACGGGGCGCGAGGACTGTCGGTGCGGCGATGCGACGGCAGGTGCGGCGCGGCGCTGGCAGGCGGCAAGGTCATGGGGAGAGGACGGGAGAAACGGAAGAGAGAGGAAGAAGAGAGAGAAAGAGGGAGAAAGGGGAAAAAAATAGGAATTTGACATATAGCATCCTAACTCATGGTCAGACAATGCCTCTGCACAAATACTCCGGTAAAAACCTCCTTTAATCACTAGAACATTCGGTGCACTTCTTTTTTGAACATCGGAATATCTAATGTACGCATCAGAACATCCGATGTGTATAATTTTTAAAAACTTGTAATTCATATTTTAACCATAACTTTTTGCTTCGAAATTTGATTTTTGTGATCCTGGTCTCTATGGAAAGCTTATGAAGTGTTCTGCGCCTTTTGTATTGACTACTTGAGCTGAAAACATTTTTTTAACACCAGAACATCATGTGAAGTCTATGTGCATATCGGATTATCCGATGAGTGTAAATCTAGAAAATTGTCATCCGTATTTAAGCCATAACTTTCCACTCCATGCTTTGATTTTGATGATCTTAGAATCTATGGAAAGCTTGTAAAGAGATCCGGATGTGTGTATTAAAAACTTGATCTCAACCATTTTAGTAAAATCAAATTCACGGGACGGGTCCAATTTAATCATCTCTTTGCCCCACCTTCACTTCTTTTTGTTACGACTTCAGTTCTTGGTGTATTAGGTTTTTCTCTCTATTAGAACTTGATAATCCTAATGTGTATCACCATTAGGCTATTAGCCTAAATATACTAAGGTCAAACTACTAAACCCAAATCGCTCTTTTAGTATGGACTAGGTAACTTTAATGTTCATCACCACAAGACTATTAGCCTAAAAACACTATATCAAGTTACTAAACTCAAACCCATCTTTGTAGTAAGATAAAAGGGAATAAACATATCTACATAAGTGATGCCTTCAACTCCACGATAGCTTGTCTAATTAATAGGTCCTTATATCTTTGTCAAACTCTATTTTGACCTTGATATTGAATCATTTGAGATGTTTGATACCCTCAAGTACATCATATAGAATCCATAAGACTAAACATTTTTTCACACTAACAAACCATATTAGTTTCATTAACTATATTGACAGTAATTATCAAACATACAATCCTTATGCTATGGTTCACCAAAACATACGATCACTGATCTTTCAAGCACAACACAAAAGGATTCAACGATGCAATTTACATCACAATATTCACAACATACATGATCTGTTACAAACACTGTTGAGAACAAGCTCTGTTCTGAAGATTAGTCTAATTTTACATGCAAGCAACGATCAAAGGACTCTAAGTCTCAACTCAAGCACACAGCAGCCTCCGTCTTTTGGGCAACACCGATGCCGTTTCCTCTTTCTTTGGCAGCGCCGGCCCGTCGATCTTGGAGAACCAAGGGTGCTTGAGCGCGGAGGTTGCCGTGAGCCGCTTGTCAGGGTTCAACGTGAGGAGGCCGTTCAGGACCTCGAATCCTTCCTTGGACAGCATCGCCGCAGGGAATATCTCGCGCAGCAGGTTGTGCTGAGGCACGATCAGTTCCGGCAGCACCTCCGTGGCGAACGGCGTGGACGAGAACCACGGCCACGTCCTGTCGTCAGGCACACCGAGCACGTCGACGATCGCGCAGAGTTGTCCTTCGTCGTTCAAGCCCTGGAACAGAACCCTCCCGTTGATGAGCTCTGCCATGACGCATCCCAGCGACCAGGTATCGACGAGCCCGTCGTAGTCGGGCTTCTCAAGCAGCATCTCGGGCGCCATGTACCACAGCGAGCCGGCTGGCTCGTACGGCGGCCGCTCGGACATGGACATGGCAAGCCCGAAATCGCAAATCTTGACGACCCTGTGATCATCGCCGACAAGGATATTATCGGGCTTGATGTCGCGGTGCATGATGTGTCGCTCGTGCATCTTCTTGGCCCCCGTCAGCAGCTGCCACATCGCGGCGCGCACCGTGGCTTCCGGGAGCAGCGGGTCACTGCGGCGCCGCTGGCGAAGTAGATCCTTTAGGGTCGGACCGACGCACTCCATTACGAGGCAGAGGTCCGTAGTGGTCGGGTCGCGGACGAGGCCGTGGAAGCCGACGACGAAAGGGTTGCCGCCGCACGCTTCGAGGAAGCGCGCCTCCTGCAGCAGAAGCTGCTCCACGCGGCCGCCGTCGGGCTTGGTGAGGTACTTGATGGCTACCGTCTGCCCGGTAGCACGGTGGCGCGCCTTGACGACGGCGCCGAAGGCGCCCTCGCCGAGGCGGCACGTCACCTCGTACTCCTCGGTGCTGCCCACGGCGATGCGCCTCCTCTTGCGGGTCGCTCCCGCGGCGGAGAGGTCGCCGACGGCGGCCCCTAGGCAGGCGGCCATCGCTAGGTGGAAGACGGGTGTCGGAGTGCTTCCCGGAGACTCGCACGATGCGGGAAGGGAAGACGGAAGAGAAGCGGCGGCAAGCGGTCGAGGGGGGAATAAGCAATGGGCGAGTGACAGATCGATGGTATATTTATGGAAGGGGATCCCAGTCGCTGAGTCGCATGCGGAAACCCCAAGCCGAGCGCGTTTCGGAAATCCGACTGGACGTCGGCGTACTCCTCGCAAGCATCTGTACAACGGATGCAGCCACCGACTTTGACAGGCCTAGAACAACGGCCAGCATGTTTATTTTTATATTTTCTAATATAAATAATTAAATAAATATAGCTGGACTAAAAGATTTACAGAATTAGATGTCTATTACTCTCTTATAGGACCATAAGTGGTAAGTTGGTACTGTGACAGGTCCAACCTTTACCGTTCTCTGATGAGCCAGTTAGACTCGGATAAAAAGTAACTTTTTTTCAATTTTTCTTATTTTCTCTTTATTTATTTGGTGCTCCAAAATTCACAAATTTTTTTTCTATAGTGCCTATAATTTATAATGAATTTATTTTAAAAAGATTCACCTCAATACCTTATGTAAGTTTCAAACTAAAAAACACCAAAGAACACGCCCGAGACTTCCACTGTCAAAGTTGGGTTGCGTTCCAATAGGGTAAGCTTTTCATCGGACAAGAAGGCACTGGTTGTAGTGACCTCTTCCTACGCTGGGTGGGAGAGGCCTATTGGGGGCTACTTTTAGAACTTCTAGAAATTTTTAAGGCTTAAAACAATTCCTAAAAATTTGGTAAAATTCACTAATATTCCTCTCATGTGTATTAATAATATCTAAATTTATTTTCAACCCTAGGTTACTTGGTGAAAAAGTGAGTTCCTTTTAATACTCTATTTATATGCATTTTTATCATTTCATGTGATATTCTGGTTTTAATTTAATTTAAATTCAAAGAAATTTAAACATGCACAATTTCATCTGAATTTTTATGGAATAATACACAAAGTACATGAGTACATGATTCCACTCATGTAACACTACAGTTATTTATCGTAAGCTCTATCAGGAAGCGCTTTGGTCGTACAAAGTTATCAAGAAAATCTTCTTGGCCGAAGTATATTTTAGTGTCCGACCACCTCACGACCTGATGAATGTGCACAAAATTACATAAGAGTTTGGATGATTTTGTGCAGATACTTGTCCGGTTGCTGACATTTCTTTTTTCATTTGATGTCACACCCCAAATTTTGCACATTGATACTTATGTATTCCATAAGAGTTTAGTGAATTTGTGCATATTTGAATTTGTTTGAATTAAAAAGAGAATATCACGTGAAATGGTAAAAAAGCACATAAATTGAGCATTGCAAAGGAAATCACTTTTTCACCAAGTAAACTAGGGTTGGAAATAATTTTAAATATTATTAAGACATATGACATGAATATTAGTAAATTTTTCTAGATTTTTAGGATTTTTTATGCTTAAAAATTTCTATAAGTTATAAAAGTAGCTCTTTTGGGGGTTTTTTATTTTGAAACCTACACTGGTATTGAAGTGAATCTTTTTAAATATATTAATTATAAATTATAGTCCATATAAAAAAGTTTTGTGAATTTTAAAGCACGACAACCCTAGTGTCCAAATAGAGAAAGAGGAAATGAGAAAAAATAGAAAAAAAATGATGGGTACCGTCAGTAAGAAGGTGGCACGGGATGGTAGCCACTTACCGCCCTACCAAAAGATAAATCTTTTTATCTAAGATATATTTATTTTAATATTTATGTTAGAAAATATAAAAAAAAACTCGAACCATGGCCAGGGCGAATCTTTTTGTTCGGCAATCAGTTACGGCCCGCGAATAACGAACCGACAATGGGTTGGGCCGCATGATCCTGGTCGGAATCATGGGAAGAGTACGACCTAGATTTGACGCTGCCCACGTACAGGACGCAACAGATCGCGCGAGCACTGCCGGCGGGTGGCGATGATTCGCAAGCGGCGGTGCTCCAGATCGGCAGTACGATCGTGCAAGATTTTACACCTTGCGTTTTAGGAGCATATTACTTGTAGTAGATTGTTACTCTCGACTTGATGCTACGCAATGTTCCAAATCCAACAAGTGGAGAATATAACTTCCGGTTACTTGTAGTTAGGAGTAATATCCCAAGTCCATAACAGTAAATATGAGGTTAGCATACGCTAAACTCTGAATTTCTGGCAATGTTTCTCTTTGCCTTGTTACGATGCTTATCTCGAGACGTTCTACACCTCTTCTGGGGTCTATTCCTTGCCTCATGATGCTGACTTCGAGGTGTCCTAGAAGACTAGCTGATCCCAAAAATGCAGGCGTTTTGGGCACTGTATCAGTGCATGAGCGCCGCTCTCTCTCACCACCACCAGCAGAGCAGCAGTGACGAGTACTGTATGCAAAATCAGCCTAGGGCTCGTACACCATCGAAAAAGCGAATGAAACAAAGGAACGCAGAGTGGTCCCCTCCCTGCTACTGAGATGTGAGATACTACTCACTTTGGCCTTCGAAGCTTGGACCGGGCGTCTCAGTTTTTTGCTTCTATTCTTTCGAGAAAGAAAGCAGGGGTGGGGTGGTGTGGTGCTACTGCTACAACAAGTAGACCAGTAGGAGTACATGCTTGTCTGCTTGGCATGGCATGGCATGCACCCCCAGCCCTGCCCTGACGAGTGCTATACCATAGCATCTACCACTACCAGTACTCCATCCGAGTGAGCCTTCCCCTTTGTTTGGGGCCCCGCTGCTTTCATGTCCCCTGGCCTGCCCACACTGCTGCTGCTTTTCCATGACTCGTATATTTCATCTCGTGAGGGAAAGGAGATGGAGCAAAGCAAAACCTATTGCAGCTTGGATCCCCCAGCAGCACACAATGAGGCGCAGAGTCAGGCAGGCAGCAGGCCAGCAGCTTCTGCAATTCACTCTTTTTCGGCACATTGCTTTGCGCACAAGCCTGAATGCCATGCTGTGCTGGTGATCATTTCTTTGACAGCATGAACAAGTTGCAACTTGCAAATACAATGGCGAAAAAAGTTACAAGAACAGTTTGCTGTACAAATCATCATTACTTTCGACTAAAAATATCTGAGCCAAGGGGCTCTTGTTACATCAGGGGAGCAAGCAAAACGAAACAAAAAGAGAAACCGGACCTTCCATGCCCAAATGGCCCAGGAAAAGAAACTGTATCATGAAGGGGGTATCCAAAAGCACAACACAAATTATCTCTAGATGTTAGTGACTAGCTTCTGTTCGACACAAAAACTCTCCTTTTTCTTTCTTGTGAACCGGTACTTGCGGATGGTTAGCCTCAAAACTGTGCATAACTTCGCAAATATTCCTGTTCACGATTACGGCGAGGTATTAATCATACAGTTTGGCTAAACCTCGTAGGAATCATATTGACATGTAAGTAGGATCATACCTAATCTTACAATTAGAAAGCATCTCCTTGAGTACCTGCACGTTAACAATGGTAGGAGTTGGGGTGTCAATCGCGGTAAAATTTATAAGGATGATTAAAAAAGCATATCATCTGCGTATGTAGAAGGAGACACCAGACACGATGAGCACAGAAACATGATGAGGAAGAGGAATGGACAGTTCAGGAATCACCTGTTAGCTAGAAATATTCCATCTGATGGAATCTTGGGAGGAATGAAGTTCAGACTTCAGAAGGCGCATTCTATCGCTCAGGTAATGAAGAATGTCTGCAGCGAAGCACATGGGAGTTATGATGAGTAGAATGCTTTCACATGGAATTCAGAGTATCAGTCAGAGCAACAAGTTTAAACAATGTGATACTGCCAGGACTATAGAATACAAACCCCATCGAGATACACAATCAGTAAAAATTTATATCCATGTAACTGCGTGGATAAGTCGGGTATGGGAGTTCATCCACCCCCATGAGAGAGCTTGAACGAGTAATGCCACTGAACTGCGTTTGGCTCGGAATTTGAACCTCTGCTGTGAAAATACTGTACACAGGTCTGTGATCCGAGAATCTAGACTCGCCACGCACATAACATAGTTGATTTAGACCTCTTCCATACCATAGAATCCGATCACACCTTCACAAAAGAATAAAATGCTGCTATAAGCACCACATATCAGGAGGTGAATACATGCAGAAGAGATGCTTCGATGTGATCACAGTAAACAAATCCTTTTTCAGGTGAGTGGTCAAAGTAAACATTATGTTAGTAAGTTCAGTTGTGGATTTACCATGCTGGTGTTCTTCGCTTCTCATTTGGATGCATATCATCACCTGCATATCTATCAGAGTTGTATGAGTATTTGTACGTGGGAGGAAAGTAAATCCTCCCTTCTTTCCAGCCTGCAAATACCCGACCGTATCTTTGCTCTATACGAAGCTGTAACAGAAATGTTAAACATAAGAAGCCAACAAAGAAAGAAATCTTCATAACTACACTAGTTGCTTCAAGAGGCATAACACTGCTAAAGTTCTTATGAAAATAGCTAACCTGGTCCTTTTCCAATAATTGTTTCCACTTGTGCATCTCAACTAAAGCATTCACTGAGCGATAGGAAAGAGCTATCCGGTAATTCAGATCCCCAAGCCATATAATACGACTGAAACAAATAAAATTGATGGAATAAGATTGATGTCTTCAAACTTCTTCCCTGAATTTTATTCTGTGAATTATTTAACTGATCTCAAAGTAGTAGAATATGAGAAACACGACTCACTCATGGTCAAGAATTGTCTCTGGTGACTTCTTGTCACCTGATCCATGAACATGTGGAAATCTTGTCTTCCTCAAAATTTCTAATACATCTGCATTTCTTCTAAGTTGATCACCATCTTTTTGACCTGATGTTAAGTGAGTGCACACAAAGCAGAAGCTTGTCTGATGCAGAGACATGCTGATTGATATTGATCCCTGAGTTAAAAAAAAAAGATCTGAAAAATAAGGAATGGCGCTCACAAGAAAAGTTTTCAATAAAATAGTTGCACATACTAAAAGGTAGGGTCTGAAGTAATAGTTAAAAGAATTGAGGAATTAAAAGATGATATACATGCAAAATAGAATGGTCTAGATATTACCTAACGAACACCTAATAGAAAAGAAAAAAATAGCAAACATACCTTGTTTCCAAGATAGCCCATCAAGCCTCTACCAACACATGAAACCTTCAAGTTCTTCACATGCTCCCTTATATCACTTCGTACCCAAACCATGAGGAAAATTCCAACCATTTGCTTGCTGGCAACTAAGCAATACCTGATGTGTTATGACAAATCTTAATATCAGTTCAGAGAATTGTAATCGTTCCAGCAATGAATGAGGACCGCATGGAATTTCCGTGAAATATTAGTACATAAGTAGAAACTATGGCATATAATTAGTTTCTCGACAAAAAATCAACTTCGAGGAAGATTATGTTTAGTGTCTTAAGAGTTGAGAAGCTTACCTAGAATCGGTGCATAGTGGTGAGAAGAATATGCCACTAGGTGATTCCTCGTCAATATTCTCATCATCAGATGACCCACCACATCTCATACTGGTGTCAACATCACTTGGCCTGCTCCCAAAACTAATCCGGTCACAAACACTGAAACGACGGTCCACTAACGAGTGAGGATCCATCATGTCAATCCTTGAACTACGACTTAAGGACTGGAACGAACGTCGGTGGAAGAATGACGAGTTCCGTTGTCTTCTTAATGATCGCTCAAAGTCAACATTGAGCTCCACAATAGGATCTGGAGCCGGTGAAGGGGTGTGGTAATTGTAGACACCAGCAGAGCCTTGTTGATCCAGGTTATTTAGAGTTTTTCTAACAAGAGAAACCCATTTCTTCGCTGGACCATTGTCTTCAGCCAATAGGACGTTACCAGCATTCAAAGGAACAATTTCCTGAAACCTGATATGACAACTTTTGTTAGGTTCCTTTTTTATGTGTGCTTTTGGTTTTTTCCAGATGCTTCTTAGTTCTGAGAGAAAATAATTTGATTAACTAAATGCATTAGTTCTGAATATACCCAATCACATATATATCAGCAGCAGGAGAAGTATGAAGCCAGTCCTCCAGATTCAAATGACTAGATGGTGACCTTCCGCCCACATTCCACGTACCAACAAAGACCCTATGCTCACAAGTATATAGATTGTCATATCGTAGGAATTCTCTTTAACCAATGATTAATGGATTCATCAAGTCTTGGAAAAGCACAATCCATTTACCTGTAGTCCTGTGTGTTTGTAATATAAGCACCGTCAAATCCATTTCCTACTCGACCATCTCGATCCACATTCTTCCTAGGCAACCTCTCTATGTAAACATAGAGTTAACTCAGTCATACTTGTCACGAAACATACAGATAATTCAGTCATGACATTTGCAGTTTTGAATGAAACAAAATGAAGGGGTGAAAAATCAAAATCTGAAAATACCAGTTACTGTCAGGAGGAAATCAAAATGTACCTGTCCTGCTTTTCTTGGATTTGTATGCATCTCTATCTGAGAAGCTGGTCCTGCACTGCACTCCCACTGAAATAATCAGAAGGATTTTTAGCACAAAACAGTAAAAGAAAATGCTTGTTTATTGAGGTCTCTAGCATATTTTTGTTGCTTCTGCAACCACAGGAAAAAAAAAGTTCGCTGCACAAGAGAACAGGAGGCAAGAGGCCAACTTGCATCTGGAAACAACATTTTTATCCTACCAAAACAACAGAAATCTATGGTGGTTAAAAGAAATATAAGAATTTCTGGAGAGAAATTATGCGGCGAACTCAAGCTCACAAATTATGGCAAGCGGTGGTCTTGTATCGAAAGCTAAAAGAGGTGGTGGAGTGTTGCTAGATTAATGTACCTTCTTCAACTGCATAATCAGAACGGACGTCCTTCGCCTTTGTTTTGATGTTGAACCACTTCCTAACAAGGGTCTTGGACCAGGACAGCTTCCACAGAAACCACAACGAAAACAAGATCAGGGCCTGATACAGAAACATCATTATGAGCAGGATAGTTGTCAATCTTAACACCCTTACCTTGTTCTTGATTGAAAAATTCTCATCTCTCATTGTCTCAGTGCTTCCTCATGCAGTCCAAGGAATGAATCTTCCCTCCTCAAAACCTCCAAACTTTGCCCCTTTCTATCCCTCTCAGAACAGTATTTCCAAAAACGAATAAGGAAAGAACAGGATTCTGCTACCTAATTCTCCACTTTTTTGTGAATCGAATTAATGATGTTCTACACCCCGAGTCCTGTTTTTTCCAAACTATGGGCAAAAGAACCAGACAACTCCAAGAGTTCCTCCGCTATTTGGGTAATAATCCAAAGCAGCAGCTCCAAATGCAGTCTCCGGACAAGAATCCAACAAGAAGCAAAGGGATCGAGGAAAAAAATTAGGAGAGCTCACTTTGGGGAGAAAGATCAAGAACGGAAGCGGACGAAGCAGAAGCCGCAGGATTCAGGAACAAAACCAAGAGCACAGACGCAGGAAACAACCATTTGCTACCACCCCAACACAAGAAATCGCTACAGATGAAGCAAGAAACCGAGGCTACAAACAAAGACTGCGGAAACCACGATCAAATGCGGCCTTTCAGAGTCCAAAAAGGCTCCAGCTCCGCGCACCAAACCCACAGCTGAGCTCGCCAGATCAATGCCCGAAGCAGTTAACGCTGCTTCCGGCCATAAAGAAACGCTTCAGAACAGCAGCTGAAGAAGTAAATGAGCCCAGCACGCTCCAACCCAAGAACACAGAGACGACCAGAGACGAGCCGCCTCGAGGAATGCAAGGACCGGGGCAGCTCAGCGAGGATGGCGCGGCCGAGGATTTGAAGGACTGAAGAGGGAGAGAGAGGCTGCAGTACAGACAGCGCAAGGACGAACGGACACGCTGCTCTGCGCGCTCGCTCTGTTCGAGAATGACGAGCTGCTGGGCAGGAGAGTATAGTAGGGGAGTGGGAGAGCAGCGGCAGTCCTTCTGGATTGGCAGGGGTAGTGAGAGGCAAAGGAAGATGAGCAATATGAAGTGAATAAAGCTAAAGCTTGGGGCCTGCTCTCCGGCTACTGCCGTCCTTTTCTTTCCCCTACTACGTAGCCTTTGCTCTTTAGCTCCAAACCCAAGGCAGAGCCTGCGATTTTTGGCTGGGGTTAATGGAGTTTCCTGAGGTTTCTTCCGGGCCTATTTGACCGAAATGTATGTAAAAGTTGCTAAATTTGGTTGTCCGTTTCTTTAAGATTCAAAGGAAATAAAATGAGTAGGTGTTCTAGGTTGAAGAAGAGCTCGTACCAACCAATAGAGGTGGGACGTCTAAATTGCATGTTGCTCCGGATGGAACCTCACTGGGATATTCAGTACTATGACGTAGTAGTACTTCTACATGCAGAGACCTCAAATTTCATCTTCAATTATTTGAATAAAAAGGTTGAGCACTGGCACCTGGATTTCCCCGCTAGTCTGTATTCTGAGCAACATTTCCAGGCTCCCGGCCATGCTGCGATGCCGCTGCCTAATCAGTACGATGATTCCCACAACCGTCCAAAGATATACTGAAATTTCAGGCTCCCTTGGTTGTCCGCGTCCACTATTTTAGCTTGATCAGAAGTATATGTAAATATTCCGATTCGATAGGTATATATAAGTTTATTTATTAGTGTTATGAAATTATTTTTATGTAAATTACTAATCATAGCTTCAATTTTTTACATACACTCATATGACTTCAGATTAAGTCAATCAAATAGAGACTTAACTCAATTTATCTAGACAGATAAAACTAATAAAATATTCTTATTTTTAATAAATATGATCATAATTAGTCTAATTTTCATCAACATACTTATACGATGCAACACTATAAAATCTTATCTAGAGAATAAAAATACCTTCATAAACGAAACATCAGCACACCAATACGTAGGTCCTAGGACTAGGAGTTCAATCAGATCGGATATATATGGATATCATTGATTTTATATCATATCATATATTTTTTTCAAGGAATCAGATTGGACACAAATAGTGTCGAACAGTGTTGGACACAAATATCAATCATCCCATATTTGTTTTAGACCCCTTCGGGCAGTCGGATGGTCAGATAGATAGAAATTTTTTACTCCATTTATATTCCTACACATCACATTAAACGTATAAAGGTGTAATCAAAATGAGCTTAGTAAGAGAGTGATCAGTGAGATATGAAAATAAAAATATCCAGTATTATCTATCTACGAATGTATGACAATCTATCTATATATTATTATATTTTAAAATAAAATTATAATAATTTTTTTTAACTGTTAATAGTCAGATACTTTAGATATCGAATCAGATATAAACGAATAATATCCTACAGTATCAAACACGAATATCATCATCCTATATTTACTTTAAACCACTTAAACAGTCCGAAAATATTCATCCCGATTACACCCTAGCTTAGGACACTTTAGTTCATAAAAAATAAAAATCCCAGGAGGTCGCAGGCATGCACACTGATGCACAGCCATGACCTCGGGTCCGCCTCGACGTCCGCAGGAGCGGGACCACATGTCAGGGATGCTGTACTACACTGCGTACGGACGCCCTTCTCGAGAGCAGAGAGCATTGCAGCCGAGTGCTACGGTACACTCGTGCTGGCCTTTCCACTGCTCACCTTGTGCAGGTGCAGCGTTGGCAACAACTCCCGCCGCCCCCGTCGTCCCAGCGGTATTCCGACTAGCCGGCCTTGCTGCTTGCCTTCGAGTACCTTGCTCGCTTCGGCCTCTCGCCTGCTGCCGCGGCTGCCCTGGAAGAACCAAGAAAGCACATCTAAAGCAGGCGAGGCAAGCCAGAGGAGATCTCGGGTGGTGTCGTTTGTGTGCGCGCGCGTGTATCGTGTAGGGCAGGTGTTTATAGGAGACCCGTACCACTGTCGCTGCTGTACACTCCATGCAGCGTAACATGCTAAACCAGCTTAGCTCTGTTCCCTATGGGTGTGTTTGGTTGTCCGCATGAGGTTTTGTAGAGCTGCATCGTATATCCTGGATGAGTGGAAGCAGGCTGAGGGGATCCGTATTCTGGAAAAGAAGTGTGTTTGGTTGGTTGGATGAGCGGATGCAGGTAGAATTTGAGTTTGTGTTTGGTAGGCTGAATCTGAGGCTGCGTGAGGAAGTTCGCTGTCACTGACGAGTGGGCCCAGCGTCAAACCGTTGCATCTGGCGAGCCAGGACGCGAGCTACGGCTGATTTGGTCGCATGGGTGCATGCAGCATCCGGCCGTATACTCGCACGAGCGGATGCAACCGGAGCACGGGCATCACGGCAACCAAACACCGCGCTCTGTCAATTTATACGCACGATGCTGCATCCGCCGGTGCATGCATGCGCTCGGCAGGCCATCCAAACACGCTCTATACTTCGTCTTCCCGTAACTGAGGTTGCCGATAGCTCACTCTGGGAGTGGCAGTTGGCACACAGGAATTCTTTTTCTCATGAGAGTTCCTTTTTTTTCTGCGGAATTTTTTATCTGCTAATTGATATGATTCCCAATCACATAAATCATTTTCTTTGATACGTCATCATAATTTTGAGAAAGCCTTTATTAGATGGTCCATAAATGCCTTTTTCAAACATATACAAATGGCACCGTGCTGACCGGTGATCACCCTCACTGTGCAGTCCCATCTGGTGCTACTCGACAGCATGTCTTGATAATGTTCATGTCCCCATCGAATTTGCACGAGTGGAGTACCAAATGCCACTAAGCATGTGCAGTTTTCTGTCCAATCAATCCTTTTTTATTACGCGTGGAATATTGTTGCGCCATTCATATAGCATGCTCCTGCTATGCACTCAAATTCCTGAAAATATCAGTAGTTTTCTGCCTTTATTACTTGTATGTGTACAAACGCCACCATGTTTCTTTCACCTTTGTAGCTTCAAACTCACGAACAACGATTACAAGCTTGTACCCTGTCATTTTTTAGCTATATTGGAGGCCCTCTCGCTGCATGAATAACTTTGCTATTGTTTGATAGTATCAGAATCCATGCATCAAAATTAAATAGACGATTAGAGTGGGGTGCATAGATGTCTCAATAAATTTATTATGAAATTAATGATCTTTTCCTATTCAATCATCTAATGTATATCTACAAGAGAATCACAATAAAACGCAATACACCTACTCAGAAAGTTCGAAGACCCCGAAAAATATCAAAAATCAAACTTGAAGATTGAACAAAAAATGGGTTTTATGATTGCAATCGAACATTAGGTTCTACATCAAACTAATCCAGGACTCATCCCCACCCAAAGGTTGAATCTTTAGAAAAGATCACTCAAGGTTCAAAAGATGAACATCGGGTGACGAAGATCTCCAAGATGATGGTCTAAAGGTAAGGAAATTCAAGACCCTATCACATATGCATGTGTATATGAATTTTATGTATTTAGCATCAAGAAGAACAATCTCCTAATATGTTAAAATTTCAGCCAAAAAGAAAAACGAAAATCAACACCTAAGAGAAAAGCTTGCACACAAGGTAAGGAAACCAAGAGATTGAAACTAAAAGGAGGGGAAATTAAGCATATGTAACAAAATAAATTTTATTACTCAAATATGTCAGCTATATTTTAGGCGGATTACAAAAATTTTCTTCTCAAAACTCTCACCTATTACATAGCTTAAGAACTCATTCTCCTGTTCTCTAAAATCCTAACACAATCCTCTCATATGGGTGGCATAAGGGCTCAAATGGCTGGTTCATCCTCTTCCATAGCACTACTCCTCTATTTATAGCTATAGGAAACTTGACCCCAAGTTTTCTAGCTTTTCCTAAAATACCCCTCTCTTGTAGTACACTTCTACCTACCACCGGGTGTATTTTGGTTCATTTTTTTCTTTATTCATCGGACGGCCTCAGTGCCTTCATGACTTGACTTTGTCTCGATGCAAGCTTTACAATGATGTCACGTACTCATCTAGTCCTCCCACTGTTTTGAAGCCAAACCGCGAAACCCTAACATGTTTTTCAAAGCTTGATTAGTCGCCACTTTCTTCCACCTGAAGCAAGCGCTCTGATGATGACTCGTGTCCTCTGTCTTGCGACCTTGACCACCGGTAAGTCTATCCTGCTCCCGATCCCTTGACTCGCCTTGTTACTTGCATCGACATCCCCTTCATTTGACTTTGTCAACACGTCATCTTCATCCTCTGTTTCATGTTTTGCTTTATCTTCATTTGTATAGCTAGGATTACCCTTGAATCCGCCCGACCCTCCTTGATCGTCCGACACCAAACACCCGCTCAGCCCTGATAATCCGTTGTCGACCGCCAAGTTCCATCCGTCACCTACACACTTTGAAACAAGTAAACACATTTCTGCACACTCCAAAACATCTCCAGGTTAACACATAATAAAAAACTTCAACTTAGAGCACATCCTGCAAAAAACGTGAACAACGGATGTTCCGGTGTGTTCTACTCCTGAACATCAGACCATCCGGTGAGTGTAACACTATCTGTTTCAGGAAAATTTTGCTCTCTGCAAGAAAAAGTTCGGTGAAAGCTTCCAGTGATCTCATGTCCATCACCGGATAATTCAGCATGTGCCAATCGATCGAACCACCCTTTTATAACTTCTCTGTAACAAAAGGTCTGACGCATTCTTCAGTGTTTACAAACTAAGCACCGGACTATCTGGCGTACATAATAAAACATGACGCTAAAAATCTTCTCTCTGTAGAAAATACTCTGGTGCTCTCAAAGTCCATCACCGGACCATCCGGTGTTTGCTTCAATTTCTACTTCAGCGTTGAAAATGCTCCCGTACTCACTTCACCGTAACACCGGACTATCCGGTGTGGTCAAAAATCCACACACCGGATGTTCCGATGAGGCATAATTTCCTAGACTATAAAATTGTCTGCTTCAATTCAAACTTTGGTTAGCCATAAACAAGATCACACCCAAACAAGCTCATTCCAACTAAAATTATTTCAAATCCAACATTATCAAAGACTCATTACATGCAAAAACCAAGGCATATTTCAACTTATTTTCTCAATCTCCCCCTTAATGAGTGCAATGACAACCCTCAAAACACAAAGATTTGGGTTTGAAGAATTGAAGCACGTCCAAATGACATTCGAGAAAGAGTAAGAACCATATCACTTGACATAATAAGATTGCAAAAGGCCGAAGAGAGGCAAAGACAAACCACAAACCTCAAAAGCGCAAAAAAAAAAAAAAACTCAAGCACTCAAAAATAAATGCACCCCTTGATGAATGCATATTTTTTATTTTTCTTTGATGTTTTTTGCAAATATTCTTACCTCTCTTCCTTTGAAGCATATGTATGCATATTCTCATTTTTTGCATATGCTCTCCCCTTTAGCAATGTAAACATCAAGAATAAAATATTATGAACATGCAATCCTAAATGAGCTTTTACAAGTATATCACAAAGCATTTGTGAGAGCTAGAAATGTCAAAGGGCTCCGGAAGGTAGAGCGTAAAGCTCACAATCCCATAGAGGCTCAAAAAGAGACAGTGACACAAGAGCATGAAGCTTGACAAGCTAAATCCAAAGAAATAGTTGGCGCATTTAATTTCGCATAGCCAAATCATTCCCAAAGTGACCATCACATAAGCATTCACTCGTGCCGAAATAATACAAGCATTAAGAACTAGCTAATTTCAACCTCAAGCTAGGCAAACAAGTGTTCATGACAATAGGCTTTGCAAACGCTCACATATCAAACTAAGATTTAGGTTGATCAAGTGATTAAAAAGAATTTAACAGGTAGGCATATTTGTTTGAATTTCATTTAGTCCTCAAGTTCTCTCTTATCCAATCAAAGTGTCGCGTGACGGGTACGACAGACACCTTGAGGTTTCAAGACAATCGTATTGGATCATATTTTAGCACAAGAAACTTGATTTTTTATGATTATTCAATTCGCACAAAGTTATTAAGATGGTCAGAAGATCAAATTAAGTAGTGCATTTGTAACACAAGAAACACATATTCCCCTAAGATTCTATCATAAGCTAAATATTTAATAAAGACAAAAAATATAGAGTAATGTTTCTCAATCCATTGTCTTGAACCAAGAAGGCCTAAAGCAAAATATTCATCTAACTAGCCTTAGCACAAGCATTGACTAAGCCTAAGCAATTACGAACATGGTGATCAAGAATATAGCATTTTATAGCCTACATGATTCATAAAATTGCCAAATTTCAACTTAAGAAAAGCAAGTTTACTTGAAATATATCATGTCAAAGCATCAAGAAGAGTCTAAGATTAAAATATTACTCCACACAACTACTCAACTTAGTCAAAATTCAAGTCTAGCAATCGAAAATGCTAAAGACAAACAAGTCAATGCTTAACTACTATGATTATCTTACATTAAAAATGTAATACAAATACAACAAGAGTAAGATAGAGTATGTATAAAGAACAACTCTTCCTCACACAATGCTATAAGAATAGCACATATCAAGTTCTACTCTCAAAAAGGTAAATCTTGTAGCATCTAGAGGTTTGATGAATATATCGGTTAGCTTGTGTTGGGTATCTATGTAGCTCAACTCAATATCTCCATTCTCATTGTGGTATCTTAGAAAGTGAAATCTCACATCTATATGTTTGGTTCTAAAGTGTTGAACTAGGTTATTGACTAAGCTTATGACACTGGTGTTGTTACACAAAAGTGACACACTCCTGAAATTCAACCCAAAATCCATTAAAATAGCAACTACCCTCAAAATTTGTAACCAACAGCTACCAGCAGCTACGTATTCAGCTTCAGCAGTAGACTACATAACGGTAGACTATTTGCGAGAAGACCAATACACAAGAGAAGTACATAAGAAGTGATAAGTACTAGAGGTACTTTTCCTATCAATTCTACAACTAACAAAATCCGCATCCAAACAACCTCGAAGAGAAAGCGAAGAGGAAGTAGAAAACCAAAGCCTATACTCGAGAGTGTGCTTGAGATACCTCAAAATGCGTTTCACTGCTTGGTGGTGGGATGTCCTCGGTGAAGCCTGGAAGCGAGCACACAAGCAAATGACTAAGTGGATGTTGGGTCTTGTCGCTGTCAAGTACAAGAGAGACGATCATGCTCATGTACTCCCACTGGTCCATCTCCTCGCCATCTTCATATGGATCAAGCACGGTTGAGGTAGCCATCGATGTCGCAAAGGGCTTCGCATCACTCATGTCGAACTTCTTCAGCAAGTCCTTGGTATACTTCGTCTGGTGGATGAATGTACCTTACTTGCATTGCTTGATTTGCAGCCTAAGTAAGAAGTTAAGCTCACCCATCATCGACATCTTGAACTCTATGCTCATAGTTCCTACAAACTTGGTCACAAATGCATGAGAGGATCTACAAAAAATGATATCATCCACATATATCTGAACAAGTAAGACATTATTACCATGTCTGAGAGTGAACAAAGTTTTATCAGTTGATCCTATCACATACCCATACTCTAGCAAGAAAGACCTAAGCCTATCATACCAAGCTCTAGATACTTGCTTAAGCTCATACAAAGCCTTTCTAAACTTATAAACTCTACGTGGATATTTGAAGTGCTCAAAACCTAGGGGTTGTCTAACATAGACCTCTTTCAAAATAAAACTATTTAGAAAAGCACTCTTAGCATCCATTTGATACAACTTGAAACCCTTGGATGCTGCTAATGCAAGAAGGATCATAATAGCTTCTAGTGTAGCTACAGGTGCAAAGGTCTCTCCAAAATCTATCCCCTCAACATAAGTGAAACTCTGAGCCACTAGTCTAGCCTTATTTCTTATTATAGTTCCATCCTCCCCTTTTTTGTTTTTGAAAACCCATTTGGTTCCTATGGTGTGAACATTATGCGGTGACTTACAAGGACCCAAACTTGGTTTCTCTCAAAGTTTTCAAGCTCTTCATGCATAGCATTGACCCAACTTGAATCAGATAAAATATATCCAACATCATGGGGTTTAAAAGAAGCAACGAATACAGAATCAGTAAAATGAGCATGAGAAGCAGATTTGGACTTCGTTACCCTCTTATTGATGTCACCGATCATCGCCTGTGGAAGGGTGTCACCGCTGAATATGTTGAGGGGCCTCACATTGTGAGTGTACCTCCCTCTCAAACAATGTTGGTGCAGACTCGAAAGCAGCTAAAGTGGAAGTAGAGGCTGCAAGACTCGTTGTTGGAGTAGAAGAAGCAGAAGGCAGCTTTGGAGCAGGTGTGGTCGAGAGAAGTAGTGGATCATCCTCATCATCACCAAGAGTTAAAATGTCACCATCTACAAAGATTCTTTCGCTCATCTCCTGATCACCTGCACACTCAAGGAAAAAACTAGCACAAGGGGTTAACTCATCAAAAGTCACATCACATGATTTCATGATGGTGTTAGTGTCCAGATTGTAAACCCTGTAAGCATGACTATGAAAAAAAATACCCCAAGAGAATACCATCAAAATAAGATTGTCACGCTTTAGGATGAAGCACCAACACCAAAAACTCTCAAATGCAAAACATTCGGCTTACTTTCAAAGTGCAATTCATAAGAAGTCAAATTCAAGATCGAGCATAAGAAAATTCGATTTGAGATGTAGCACGCTGTGCTAATGGCCTCAGCCTAAAACTTTCTAGGAGTCCTATGCTCATCGAGCATCATCCTAGCTATCTCAATCAAAGTCATGCTATTTCTCTCAACCACGTCATTCTGTTGAGAAGTATGTGGGGCAGAAAACTAATGCTCAATTCCATACTCAAGACAAAAAGCATCAAAGAGATAGTTCTTAAACTCAATGCCATTATCATTGTGAATTGTTTCAATGCATCAGAGAATTCCTTGGACAATATCAAAACTAAGCTCTGAAAGTGTGAGAACACTTCAGTCTTGCTCACAAGAAAAAAGACCCAAGAGTAGTGAGAGAAATTATCAACAATGACAAGAACATACCACTTTTCATCTACTGAACAAACCCAAGAAGGATCAATATTGTCTATATGGAGAAGTTCTCCTGGTCATTCAATCATCACTAGACTGACTGGTGGGTGGGAGACAGCAACCATCTTACTATGCTGACAAGCAGCACAAATAAGATTCTTCTCAAACTTGAGCTTAAGCAATCATCGGATCAAGCCTAGGGCACTTAAACAAGTAAGCAAGCAAAAACTTATGTGCCCTAGTCTCCTATGCCAAATCCAAAACTCAGAATAAGGTTGAGCAATCAGACAACAAAAAGAACCAAGATACTTAGAAAAATCAGCTCAAAAAACTTTCCCAACTCGAGAAATCTTGCAAATCAAAACGCTAGAAAAATCGAGAACTCGAGAAGTATCGCATTTGAAATGCACTTCCAGGTTCTCATCCAACAACTGAGATACAAAGAGAATGTTGTATCCTAGATGCTTCACCAAAGCTACATCCTTAAGAGTAAAACTCTCATTCAATCTTACCATACATTTGGCTTTTAGCGTTCCTTTTCGATCATCCCTGAATGTGATGTACTCGTGTTGCTTCATAGGGGAGAGGCTGGAGAACCATGATAAATCTCCGGTTATGTGGCACGAATAATTGGAGTCAATGAGCCACTTATTCTCCTGACCTCCGCCTGCCACCTACATATAAGAAGAATAATAGGTGGATGACTCAGTACTGGGTTTAGTTAAAAACCTCTTGGGAATCCAGTACTGGGTCATCCGCCTTGAAGTGGTAAAGCAGGTGGAGGTAAAACATGTCTAGTACGCTGAGGGCGAGTACCACGATGAGGATAATGTGGTCCGCCAAAGCGTTGGGACTCACAACCTCTTACATGTGGACTAAAACCATATGAGTCATGGCAAAATCCACGCTGGGCAACACCTCTAGGAAGAGACTGAAAAGCGCTAGGGACTCATGAGTGGAAGCGAGGAAAAAACTCATGTACACCAACAGAGAGGTGGTACATGTCCCGGGTGCTCCACTCCCACTCATGCCACTCATCTCTCCTACAGTGAAAGCAAAACCCAACCAAGTGACCCTCTCTCTTGCAGTAGGTGTAGTGGTAGCGTCTCTCGAGAACTCGACTGTCGGCCACTCAGGGCTCTCTCACAAGCTCTCTCATCTTAGGCTATGGAGCTCTTTTGGGTTGTAGTGTGGATTTTTTCTTTGTGGGTCGAGGAATGAGTTTCTTGATGAGTTGTGTTGTGGTATTGATTTTGGACTTCTCATCTTCCAGGGTAGTAAATATGGTGAACATAGTCTTACTCTCCCCACTATAAGCCACCCTATCAAAACCCAATTCAAGAGTTAAACCCATCTTGTCAGCACACATCTTGCTTTTAGTCAAGATTAAATTCATTTTTTCTTTGCCCTCTGAGCATTTCTCCAGTAGAGAAATAAGGTACTTATTCTCAGTCAAAAGCTTTTGAACTTGCCCTCTAACCCAGCTAAGTTTGTCCTGAAAGATGATGCATGTGAAATAACTTGACCACACATCCTTAGAACTCCCAACACTTTCCAATCTAGACTCTAGCTTCTTCAGGTGCTTATCTTTCAGTTCAACATCCTTTGCAAGAAAACGATAATTCTTGCAAGCACCTAAGAGAGTAGACCTAGACTCCTCCTCAAGAAGCTTTTTCTCAGCACTCTCAAGCCAACTAACAACTTGAGCATGCACATTACGAAGCTTGAAAAGTTCAGCCATGACAATTAGGCAACTCTAACACTCCTCAACATTGTAACTAGATCTAAGCAATACAAATTCAGTAGAGATAGACTCATACTTAGGCCTAGGATCCTTCAACTCACGCACAACTTTCTTAAGTATCCTATCCTGGCTAACAAGAGCATCATTCAAGGTATCGACTTGGATAGAAAGTTGGTCGTAGGAAGGCAATACCTCGAAAAGATCCAGCTCAGGGTCGCTGTCGTCGTTGTTGTCATTCACCATGAAGTAGAGGCCGGTAAAGTTCTTGGCCTTCTTTTTGTTCTTTGCTTGTAGTTCATCCTCCTCCGAGCTATCCTCATCACTCGAAGAAGTGTCGATGTCGCTGAGAGCTGTCACGAACGCCCTAGAAGCCTCCTTGGCCACCTTCTTTGCCATCTTATCATGGTTCTTCTTGAAAAATGGCTTCTTGTTCTTCTTCTTGTGTTTGTTGTAGTCGTGGTCGCTCTCCTTCCTCTTCTTGAGCTTGTGGCAATCCATCTTGAAGTGGGTAGTGTCACCACACTAAAAGCAGTCATGAGAACCACCCCTTCTTCATTCTCGGTGATTGTTATATAAACGGGTGAACTTCTTCACGATCAGCGCAAGGTCCTCATCATCCAGCGCGTTCACCTGCTCCTCTACGATAAAAACCAAGAAAGACAAAGCAAATCCATTCAATAAAGTGTTAGCACAAGAAAAGCCAGTTACAGGCTAATTGTCACCACCAGGTCTGGAAAACAACGTCATGTTGAGATAGTGGATTTCCGAGACCGATCCGAGCCACCTTGGCTATCTCAGTAGACTTGAGCTTGCTGAAGAGCTCATCGCAAGTCAACGTGTCGTAACTTAGAGAGTGGAGTACCAAATGCCACTAAACATGTGCAGTTTTCTGTCCAATCAATCCTTTTTATTACGCGTGGAATATTATTGCGCCATTCATATAGCATGCTCTTGCTATGCACTCAAATTCCTGATAATATCAGTAGTTTTCTGCCTTTCTTACTTGTATGTGTACAAACGGCACCCTGTTTCTTTCACCTTCGTAGCTTCAAACTCACGCACAATGATTACAAGCTTGTACCCTGTCATTTTTTAGCTATATTGGAGGCCCTATCGCTGCATAAATAACTTTCCTATTGTTTGACAGTATCGTAATCCATACAACAAAATTGAATAGACGACTAGAGGGGGTGAAAGACGTCTCAATAGTTTTTTTGCAAAATTCATGGCCTTATCCTATTCGATCACCCAATGCACCTCTACAAGATAATTACAATAGAACGCAACACAAATACGCAGCGAAAAAACTACACCTACTCAGAAAGTTCGAAGACTCCGAAAAAAGATCAAAAACCGAACTTAAAGATTGAATAAAAAATAGGTCTCATGCTTGGAATCGAACATTAGGTTCTACACTAAACCAATCTATGACTCATCCCCACCCAAAGGTCGAATCTTGAGAAAAGATTACTCAACGATCAAAAGATGAACATCGGGTGAAGAAGATCTTCAAGATGATGATCTAAAGGCAAATGAATTCAAGATTCTATCACATATGCATGTGTATGTGAATTTTATGCATTTAGCATTAAGAAGAACAATCTCCCAAGGTGTTAAAATTTCAACGCAAAAAAGAAAAACGAAAATCGACACCTAAGAGAAAAAAAACTTGCATAGAAGGCAAGGGAGCCGAGAGAGAGAAATTAGAAGGAGGAAAATTCAAGCATATGTAACAAAATAAACTTCATTACACAAAGAGATCAACCCTATTTTAGACAGATTACAAAGATTTTTCTCTTAAAACTCACATATTACATAGGCTAAGCATTCATCCTCCTCTTATTTAAAACCCTAGCATAATGCTCTTATATGAATGGTACAAGGGCTCAAATGGCTAGTTCATCCTCTCCTATAGTTCTACCCATTTATTTATAAGCATAGGAAACTTAACCCCAAGTTTTGTACATTTTTCCCAAAATACTCCTCTCTTATAGTATACTCTTACCTAACAACACAATGGGTATTTTGATCCATTTTCTTCTTCATTCATCAGACGGCCTCAACGCCTTCACGACTTGGCTTCGTCTCGATACAAGCTTTATGATGATATCACATACTCTTCCAGTCCTTCCACAGTTTTAAGGCCAAACCGCGAAACCCTAGCATGTTTCTCAAAGCATGACTAGTCGTCACTTGTTTCCACCTGAAGCAAGCGTTTTGATGATGACATGTATCCTCCGTCTTGCGATCTTGACCATTAGCAATTCTCTCTCACTCCCGATCCCTCGGGCCACCATGTCACTTGCATTGGTATCCTGTTCGTTTGACTTTATCAACACATCGTCTTCATCCTCCATTTCATGCTTTACTTGACCTTCATATGTACAGTTAGGATCACCCTTGACTCCGTATATCCCTCCTTGATTGTCCGGCACCAAGCACCCGCTTAGCCCCGATAACCCGCCATCGATCGTCAAGTTTCATCCATCACATGCACACCTTAAAACAAGCAAATCCATTTCTCAACACTCCATAACATCTCCAGGTTAGCACAAAATCAGAAACTTCAACTCAGAGCACATCCTGTAGAAAATATGAACACTAAATGTTCTAGTGTGTTCTGCTCCTGAACACCGGACCATCCAATGCTCACTTCACTGTAACACTGGACTATCTGCTGTGGTCAAAAACCGACACATCGGATGTTTCGGTGAGACATAATTTTCTGAGTTCTAAAACAGTCTTTTTCAATTCAAACTTTGGTTAGGCATAAACAAGATCACACCCAAATAAGCTCATGGCAAATAAAATCATTCAAATCCAACACTATTAGTGACTCATCATATACAAGGCACATTTCAACTTAGTTTTTTAAGTATATTTTATTTTATTGCCTTGAATATTGTAAAATATATATTTTCCCTTGGTTGGGCCTCTTGCTCCTAAAAAAAATAGTTAGTGGAGTTATGCTTTCTGCAAAATCAAAGGTGGAGTGAACCACATAGGCGCACAAGTACCATGGCGCCACTTCCATTTGTTGCTTTCTTGTCATAGACCTCACTACATCTATCTTACCATATTTTACTGTATTTTTGATGAAAAGAATCGAAAGATCCTCTTTTGCGCACTTTACCACCGCCGGATCTCCCAAATACCCTCGCATAGGTGCTCAGCTCGATGCGAGTAAATCTTTGCCTTCTTTGAGATTTGAGCACGGCTCACCTTTTTTGGAGATTCACGCGAGCAAAAGAGATAGCTGTGCAGTGTGTTTTGGGGATCGGAACAAGCCAGCCTCCTCTGTGATAAGAAAAGTGATAACTGCTCACTGACTACTGAATTGCCCTATAAGGCATTGAGGCTACAGAATCTATGACTATAGAGAGGATATATAAAGTGGCTTGTGCTGTATTGCTGAATCTATCTGTTCAGGGAATATGTTCAGATGTATCCTACAAATACCCTGGGCTACGCCTTAGCCCGTGTTCCCTCCAAGTATACGCCAGTCGCCTGCCGAGCGTTCCTGGGACAGGCGCAGGCAAAAGGGTTGCGAGCTGTAACATCACTGCCCCCAACCTTTCGGATCAAACGGCCCTGCCAAACCTACAACCGCAACATACAAGCTATGGAGTATGGACAGTCATTTCAGCAGCCGGTATGGCCACGACGCGATTCGCACAGTGCGAAAGAAATGAAGAAATGGGACTCAAAGGTAACGTACGTGCCGCCACTGTACGTCATTGTACAAGCTGAGAGCTCGATAAATGTGCACGAGGACGGGCGGCCCCGGCCACCGTCCTCATGGTCCCCTGCGCCGGTCAAGGACGCCGACCGCCCGGCCCTCGCGATCGAGCCCCGCGCGCTCCCGGAGTAGTCGGCGTCGGCACGCGAGAATACTTGCGGCTTGCAGTCTGGAGCACGGCATCATTGCGCGCGGCTTTGCTGGAGAGGAGAGAGATCTGCCACCGTGAACAATGATCGCCTCTTTCGAGAGCTGCGTGGGCGCAACGCAAAGGGCCGGCGCATCAGGATGAGCTAGCTGCCGCTAAAGCAGCAGCTCAACGCCCCGGACAAGGGGACCCATGGGGACTGATATGCATCTGCACTGCGCGGACACGCGCGCGCGCGTAGTGGAGGATAGGCTAGCTAGATTGAGCTGGGGCGGGGGCTACAACAACATTGCAATAACAGAGCCGCATATCAGGATTCAGGATGTGTATATATGCATAGATGTTTATATATGTACTTAGTGAACCTTCCACTCGGTTGAAGAGGACCCCCCCAAGCAAGCTATCGGAGTGACTTTTGGAGTGTAAGTATAGAGAGAGGTTGGATCACCGACACTCCCATTAAACATGGGTGGACCGTTTTTAAGTACAAATTGGACACATATAAGCACTTAAGTATATATATCACATTTATGTGTGCACACATCTAAATAAGATTAGAGAGATATAACCCTACGTACATCATATCTTAGGATTTAATTTAAAAAAATACGAGCATCCGTACTGAGTATATAATCCTGATCAACTGAGCTATCACAAGATGGGCTGATCGTTGAGTGCGCCTTTGCATCGTGCTTTCTTTGATTTGCTCATCAACGGCCGGTTCAAAATAATTCCGTGTGTTGCGGGTCCATGGAAGGATCCACCAAGAATGTGGAATATACTGTTGAAATAGATATTGTGTGCCACTACTCATACTACTGCTCAGATTATGGAGTAGATATATATGGAAATGGAAATGGAACTGTTCAGGTGTCCTTGGTCAAACTATGGACTCCTCTGGTTAACACTTACTCTGCTTGCAGTTTCCGGTGCATAATAAAGCATTTTTACTTATTTCTTTTGATGACTGGTTTCAGAATAATACATTCCTTCTTATTCATCTGGTTAACCGGCAAGTGTTCCATGATCAATGATGAATGTTGCTCCCTGCATTAGAGCAAGTTCTGGAGTACCCAAACTCATCCATGTCCTTGCATCGCATGCACACATAGAGAACCTTATCGTAAAACAAGAGGTGAAAGCAAGGTATGTGGGGGTAGTTGATCACAACTTGTTATGCCTTGCCAAGACAAGATAGGAGGATGCAGGTCCAGCAACCAAATGAAAGCCCTGTTCTGCCTCAGTGCCATCAGACATGATGCGAGGAGGAACCATTCCTGATCTGAAGCTTCAGTTTCTTGCAACGGCCATCTCTACAGTGAGTGTCTGATGCTTCAACTTGGAACTGAAAGTTTTCAACTAATCACTGATCTTAGGTTATCCTAATCGTACTAGTTAACGAGTACATATCTTGCTTGCCAAAGGCGCCATGTAGTCGTGTAGCTGCTGTGTAAAGCGGAGGAAGTTGTGGGGCAGCGAGCGGCGCAAAATCGCTTCACGCTTTATATTAAGTTCCCGTAATCTAATCATTAAAAGCGTAAAAGGAAGCAGGTCGCCATCCTCTCTTCCGTATCCTGTTAGCCCTAGGATGTTTTTCGTGGCCTTCCACTTGACGCTCTCTGAAAACTGGTACTCATTGGCGAGCTTGGCAAAGTGAAACATTGATAAGAATTGATGTGTCATACGTGGCTTGCATACTTGTTGTAATCAAGTACTATTGTTATAAGCACGGGAATTGTCTGATTAGAGTGGCCTCAATGATAGTAGCTTCGTTAAAAAGAGCACAAGTCGTAAAGCAACTATGATGTAGTAATATTTCGTTTCGACTAATCTGACATTATGCTAGCTAAAGCTAGTTATATATATTCTTTAATTTTATTCGTAAAGGTGTATATATATTCTGTAGTAATAAAAGCATCAATGCTAGTACTGTACTTCGTAAAAGAAAGTTATTTATATTACTCCATTTTATTCGTAAAGGTGTGTATATATGCTGTAGATGCCAAGTGTACAACTGGAGCTACACTCTCCTTGGAGAATATTTAATTTGTGCCAATATCATGGGCTCCCACGTACTTAATCTTGACAGTTCCTGAGAAATCAAGTGAAAATATATCTTAGTTTATATATGATGAGAAATTAATAAGTTTGTTATTTTGATTTGTTGATTTGTGAGATTACATAACTTATCTATATATTGTAAATATGATCATGACTAATCAAAGTTGCAGAAAAAATAGAGTTGACATGTTTGTTTCTGAGTTTAGAAAAATCATATACGTTGAATGGTCTGACGCTCTAGAAATTGAATACAAATGTGATTCATGCTGGAGTACTTCAAACTCAGAAGCAAAAATTGGTGTACCCGCTGGACAGTCCAGCATTTAGGCAGTATACACGCCGGAGTTTTTCTTGCAGAGAGGTTGAAAATCGGCTCTTGGTGACTTATACTTGTCGGATAGTCCGGCGCTCGAATAGTACATGCCGGATGCTTCGCTGGAATATTTCTTGCAGAAAGGTTGCAGAACAAGTCTGAAGAGGTTGAACACATCAAATTTTTCGACGCTCAGGAGGTGTGTACGCCAGATCATCCGCGTTCAAGATTTGTTTGTGATGTGCTGATCAAATGAGGATTTGGTTTTTACTAACTCGTAATGGAGTTGGAAAATATGTGTTTTGATTGTCTTATGTTATACAGGTGATGGATACAACTTAACGACCGACTGCGGGATGATCGGGGCCAAGCAGAGTGTTTTGTGCCAAATGATCAAAGAGGTTAGACGGAATCAAGGGTGATCCTAGCTGTACACATAGAGGTTAAGCAAAATATGAAAGATGGATGGAGACGGTGTGTTGACAAAGTCAAGCAAAAGGGATAGCGGTACAAATGATAAGGTCAAGTTCACAAGACGAAGTATATGTGTCGATATCAGGATGCGTGCTTTAGGTTAAGTAAGTGACAGTGAGTCACACTTTGAGAAGCGTGCAAGGGGTTTCGCAGTTTGGCCTCAAAACCGTAGGAAGGATAAAAGTGCACGTGGCATCATCGCGAAGCTTGCATCGAGATGAAGCTAAGTCATAAATGCACCACGATCGTTCGATGGATGGAGGAGAAAATAGATAAAAATACTCTCGGTGGTAGGTATGACTGTACTACAAGAGAGATGTATTTTAGGAACAAGCTAGGAAACTTAGGGGGTCAAAGAATCTAGCTTATAAGTAGAGGATGGATAGTTAAGCCCTTTGAACTAGCCACTTGACCCCCTAAGTCATTCATATGAGAGATTTGTGTTAGAGTTTTAGAGGAAAGAAAGATGAGTGCTTAGTTTTTTAATAAGTGGGAGTTTTTTTGTGAGAAAAATACTTTATGATCTATCTAAAAAGGGCTAGCCTCTGAAAAAATGAAATACATATTTTCTTCAATGTTCGTGTTCATCTTCTTCTAGTTTTCTTCTATTAGATATGTTGTTTTGTTACAAGTTTTTTTTATTGGATGAAATTTTCATTTTGGTTTTTGGACTATTTTTTCAGCACCTTGAGAAGTGAATTTCTTTGTTGCTAAAAACATAAAATTCACATACAAATACATACAAGTGGGTGTTGAATTTTCTTGCCTTCAAATCCTCAACTTGAAAAGTTTCTTCATACAATACTCTTCCTTTTTGGTTCAAAGGTATTCTTCCTTAAAATTGCAATCTTCTGTAACAATGACTCGTGAGATGAGTTTTAATAGGACATAGAGTTCATATATATCCATAAGAGCTATATATTTTTCTACAGATTTCCTTAACAACTTAATTCTCTCCAATTTTACTTTTGCTATTTATTTTTATATGTTAGATGATAAAAAAAGAAAATCATCTATTTTGAAAAAAAATAATCTTATATAATTATCATTCTCGGTCGTACAGTTCCCCTCCACTGTTATAACGTGCAAATTAAACCGTCGATAACATTTCATCAACTTTGACGAATGCAATTAATGAAAAGTACATGGGAGACTATCATATTGCTTAGGTGGTGACTCCTCACATCAACTCCAGCACGCACGTCAAATCGAGCGACGCATGCTCCTCCATGTCGAGACCTCGTGAAATTCGATCATCTGCGGAGCTGCTTCGAGTGACTGTTCGTTCGACGGAGAATCCATCGGTCCATCTGTCAATCTGCGCACAACGTTGTATTCCATTAGCTGCTGCCCATCTTTAATTTTTGGACATGAATAAAAAAGAAGAATAAGAAAAGAAAAAGGAAAAGGAAGAGAAAGAATCATCCGCCACTGCTGTCAACAGCAACTTTATAGGTCCTAAGTGCACCGGATAGAGATGTAAGTTTTGCATTTTCTAAGTTATTGAGTTGATCTAAAACTAAAAAAACTAAACATTCATCTATACCCAATTAATTAAAATAAATAAATTAAATATTAATTTAAAATTATCTATTAAATACTCACTTGTATCTCTGACCGGAGGTGAGGGTATGAGCCCCTTTGCCCCTACAGTGGATCCCCGTGGTTGACAGGTTATTTTCTGCCCCCACGAACACTTGTGGCACAACCACCTTGAAAGGTGTTCAATAAGCGCATGATGATTTCATCTTAAGTACTCGACAACCACAGGGGGCAATGATTTGAGGAGCCCACGGCAATGGCATGTGGGACACACCCTGGCTACCACAATCTTGACCGTGCCATCGACATGAGTTAGGGAGATCAGGGCCGTTCATTGATCGACAACATCTGACTTTTTAACGTATGACTGCACATGTGAATAATGATGTAATAGGTGCTATGATATCCAATCAGGATGTTTTGTGTCAAGAATGTTTAAATTGCTATAAAAAATAGCGATTCAGTTATGTTTGCTAGGGCTATAAAAACACCTGGGCAAGTATGGATACAAGTATTTTTGGAGTTATGGAGGAATAAATTGTTTTTCAAAGTACTATTTTATCAAACTTTTTTAGCGTCTCAATGGAAGTAAAACAGTACGCCGTGTTATGACAATTGTATCCTGAACAGCTTTTTTTTTTGCACAGGGAAAAGAATACCATTTTATTTTTCGAAGTTTTAAAACTCTTACCTCTGACTACTCCTATTCCTTTTCCAGATTAGTCTAGTGCCTACAGTTTTTCTTTATTTGCAATGTGGCCAGGGATCTGTGTGTGTTGCTACTTGTGATTGAATTGATTCAATTGGACGTAAGGTTGCGTAGACACCAGACACTACTCATCAGGGCCGGGCCAGGGAACAAGTCATACAACGGATGCATAATATCTGTGTTACTGTCAAAGTATAAGCAAATATCAATGTATGCAATTTACTTTTGGAGAGGTAGAAATCCATCGCTATCGCCATAGGCTATAGAGGCATCTCGAACAGTGGAACAGATAGGTGCATTTCAAATCGAACTTTATGCCTGACTCCAGCTCAATCTAAAAGAAAACAATGTAAGAGTCAACTAGGACCGTACATGAATGCACTAGAGCAGTTCGTTGCTTTGCTTGATCCAAAATCTCAAACGCTATTGTGTCTCGCTGTGCCAATCAGGAGGGGGACGAGACCAGCACTTCCACACCGAAGACCTTGACGTTGTGTCTCGCTGCTAACGTCGAATCTCTTCATGGAGGATCCAACAACTTGCTTGCCCTTAGCGATATCCTGATGCGGCTCTTGCTTGACCATTAAAGTGCACCACCTCGTTTCGTACATACCAAACCCGCCACAATAGCATAAGCAAAAACATCCGATCAGTAATTAAAATTTTATTCAAGAGATGTAACAGCTAATGAGTACCTTCAATTTGAAGTTCTTCGGCAGTGGCAAGGACCATATTTCTCGCATGGCATTCCACGAAGCTTTGGCATTTGGGCATCAACATAGGGCATGATATATATCCTCTTTTTCAGTTCCACAGACACAACATACATCATCGATGGTGCCGTTTGTTATCTCAAGTCACCAAAGTATTTGTTGCAACTCTCCAGGCAAAGATGCATACCTTTTACGGAACGGGGCACTTCAAGATACAATCCCAAACTGGATTACGCTCATCTAGTCGTATGCTAGATGCCACACAACCTTCTTCTCGAAGTTGAATATCCACGACCAACCTGTACACGCTCTTAATAGTGAATAAGCCTTTCTTCTCGATGCGCCAGGCCAAAAAATCATCAACATTCTGTGTTGCATTCTTGATTTTTACAATGTCATTTACATCAACCTGCAAGAAAACCTGATTGAGTTTTTTATATCCCATGCACCATTTTCATCTAAGAGGTTTGAAACACGTTTCATCCTGCAATTTCCTTGAGTGCTTATGACCTTGCATGAACTATCCCTTGGAATCCAGGGATCCCTCCATATTTTGATTTGCTTATCGTTTCCCCTGCCATATAAGGCCCTGCTTCAAAAGCTATAATCCATACTCAATAGCTCACTAGGCAAGTCAAGCATTCCCCGCAAAAAACAGTGTCTCCTAGGTAGCCATTCAGATAGTAACACGCTGTGAGAAACCGTCCAAACAATATTCTAATTAATCATCAGGAGAATCATTATTCATAATAACAACCTCAATTATTAACCAGAATACCATCCTAATAGTCCCGACACGTATTTTATGTCTAAGATCAGAACACATGCCTTTCCAACATGTACATCACAACATAGCTTAAGAAAGAGCGAGTAATTAAAGTTATAATATGAGTTTATAAGCATACAACTATTTACAATAGTTTGCAATAAAAGAGAAACTACGCAGTGAAAGATTAAAACCTTAACAACAACAAAAGTAGAGTGGAGCCATATGCCCTTAGGCTTCACCCCAAAAGCAACGCCTCACCAGAGTAGGATGCACTACTCTTGCCCAGTACTTGCATCGGCGGGCACGAAGTAGCCAAACACCACCTCACCCTCACCAACAGAGCTTGAAAGAGCAGCGTAAGTACGAAGGTACTCACAAGACTTGATCCATATAGGGTACATACAAATAGCCCGACTCCAAAGATCATGCATTAAGCTATTAGCATGGGTAAGGCCACAAGGATAAGTAAAATATATGCGGTAGGCAACCTGGACACCTACGTGTGAGCATCTATACTTAATCGACATACTAATGTATCATACAAACCACATCTTGAGCATGTATGTATAGGAACCATAATATCTCATTAACAAAAACCACCGACCATTTTTATCATACCATAACCTTATCCCACATTCGTAAAATCTACGATCGATGCAAATGAATGGAAGTATGCTCATGACCGAGAGCACGGTATTTCGAAATGTTTTTACACCTTGAAGGGGGTACAACTTTACCCACATGACTTGAGGACCATACAGCTTGAGTGACCACACAGACTGACCCAAGTGGGTACCCGTGTCAACCTTTCTCATACCCGGAACCACCCACTTACAATACCCATATGGCACCGGGGTTACCGCGAGCGTGTCCTGGACACCTTCGGCTCCCCGTCACCTTGCTTCTCCTTTTCTTTTTCTCTTACGCGTCATAGAGCCGCAAGGTAAGTGTCAGCACAGAATATGATAATCGACTTACCATACCATTAGATAAGCATGTGGTGAGTACGGAAAGTGCTAGAGCCAACTGCACCGACGGACGGCCTTAAATAATATAAGCGGTCTATGGCATCCGGGCTCCTCTCCCGAACTTCTTAGATGACTCCTTGTAACATCCCAAACTTTTGCCAAATCGAATCTCAAAATTTATTAAACAAATTCTCTCAAATCAATTCAAAACCACCTTAAATCTTTTTCCCAAAAATCCCAAAAACCTCAAACCCTCTCCCTTCCCTTGGGCCCAATCTCCTTTCTTCATCCATCCGGCCCATTTTTCTTTTTCTCTTCTTTTCCTTTCCTCACTCGGCCAGCCCACCCATCCATCCGGCCTGACCGCTTCCCCTCCCTTCCTGGGCCGCCCTCACCCCCCTCCTTCTCCGGCCCACTTTCCCTCTCCCTTCTTCCTTTCCCCGCGCAGCGCAGCCCGGCCCGCCCCCCCCCCCCTCTCCTTCCTCGCGCTGCGCCATGACCGAGCCAATACGCGCGTGCGCATGGAGCTCCACGGCTGTTGTACCTCGCTGTACTCCCCACTGCCACGCGGTGTGCAAGCCTCGCCACCGTGCTGTCCTCCTGTCCCTTCCCCTGCCTAGCTTGTCACCTCCCCGCTGTACCAACGACGACCGAGCACGGAAAGCCGACCACCGGACACCGCGTTGTCGACCGTGAGCCCCGGCCCCCCTTTTTCTCCTTCGCGCACCCGGCTTGCACGTGCAGAGGCTCTCGCACAGCCGCCGTGCTCTCGCCTGCGGCTGCAATTAAGCCGCTTGTACCGAGCCCGACGAGCACATCCTCGCCGCCGTCCTCGCTGCCGTCCTTGCTGCTCGAGCCCTCGGTCCTCCCTCACCTATAATTAGCCCCATCCAAGCCTCACCACCCCTCACCGCCTCCCTCCAAACTAAGCCAGGCAAGTCTCGCTTCTTCCCCTCCCTCTCACCACCCCTCTTCCTCTCCGCTACTGAGCCGAGCTCATCCCCACCGTCGATCTCCCTCAACCAAGCTCCAACCTCCGCCATTCTTAGTCGCCGAGCACCGCACTGAGCACCTCCACCCTCCCATACACCCCTCTATGCCTCACCAGTCCTCACCGAGCTCCACGTCGAGCTCCCCGAGCCGCCGCTATAGCCACCAGATGCCAGCCCATCCTATTCCTTCCCTCGCCTGGATTTTCGCAAAAGTGGAATCCCCACCATCTCCTCTCTCTTCCAGTGTGCTCGCCGTCGTGAGATACGGCCGGGAAGGCCGACCCAGCCGTCTTCCGACGAGCCACCGCCGCGAGCCTTCCGAGCCGCCGTCTCCAAGTCTGTCGGTCGAACCAGCCATGACATCATCTCCCCGACGTTCCTTCTCTCTCTCTCTCTCTCTCTCTCTCTCTCTTAATCCGACAGGCGGGCCCGATCGGCTAACGACCGTTAGCCTGGCCGTTAGTTCCCCACCAGGCCGATGTGGACTGATCTGGCCCAAATGCCGGCCCATTAACCGAGCCCAAGCACAGTATGAGCCCACCAAAGCACAATAGACCTTCCTAATTTCCGGAAACCAGAATTTCCAAGGAATATTCTATGAATATTCCCCCTTTTTCCTTTTTCTGAATTAAATTTCTGGCAAACTTTCAAAGCCCATAAATCCTCTGTTTCAACTCCAATTTCGACGATTCCTCCACCAATATTCTTCTAAATTCAAGCTCTACCTTTTCATACTATTTTCATAATTATTCTAAATTTAATTATATTATATTTGTATTTATTTGTGTATTGCTCCATTGATTGACGTGTCTAGAAGCCGGAGAGTTCGTTGAAGAGAAGGAGGAGCAGGTGCTAGGAACTCAGGAGTTTGAGCAGGACCCCCTCGAGGACTTCAATGAAGGCAAGTCTCAATCTGTTTCACTTTGATCATATTGAACCCATTTTTATCAACACAACCCGTAGCGGTCGTTTTACCCCGATATAATGCATGCAGTATTACTAGTTGGCGTACTTCAAACTATTGATCTAGTTATAACCTATTGTAGCTTAGTCAACCATTCGTGTTTATCCTGTGTGCTTAATCTTAGTAAACCTAGGATCTCGCCATGGCTACTTTACTTATGCTTACGCGATTACCTTATACTAGTATGCTTAGGAACGATAAACTTTACCATTACTTCATACTAAATCATATCTAGTTTTTCAAAGGTGTAAAACTTGGTGTTGGTGCTGTGTGGGTTATGGTTGGGTAAGACCACGTTGGATGAGAATGATGAATCCTGAGTTGGGGTTAGAGCCGGGGTAAATCAGGGTTCCTTCGGGAATGCCTAGGGAGTCGGAGTGCTGTTAGTGTGACAGGCTTTGGGAGGAGTGTTGTCCGTGTGACAGACTCCATGTGGAGATGTTTGCCTTAGCTCGTTTAAGGACCGAGTTGATGTGACATCCTACCTAGTCTATACAGTACAACCACTCGACCCTGTATGGACAGGGTTTAGTCTAAATCCCCCAGCTAGTCTACTACCGTCTGAAGGCAGTCGTGCAGTGGGGAACCATGGAGCAGGTGCAGGCAGTGCAGGCTTGGCGACCCGGTTGGAGGCCTAGCTAAAGGTCATGAACCCCTGGTTAGCTCCCGTAGGCGGTTAGTGAGATGATGCTATTGGTGGGTATTGGCTTTGTTGAGATGCGCTTCCACAGCAGTGGAATGTTGTCGAGCTCAGCTTGTGGGTAAAGTGTACAACTCTGCAGAGGTAAAACTATTCGAATAGCCATGTCCACGGTCATAGACAAACTATAGTTTGGTCGCAGCAACTAGCATGGGTTGCGTGTGTACTCCTTGTGAGTGAGTGGGCAAGGTATGCCCTGTTTTGGAACATAGGTCCGGTCGCGTGCCGGGGGTTGCTGTGGACGGGGTGTCCAGCAACAATAAAACTTGGACAACCTATTCTTAATACTGATGTTGTTTTCATAAACCGCTTCATATAAAAAGAACCATGCATGTGTAAAACTTAGCTTTCTGCAAAAAAAAAAAAAATCAACCTTACAGCTTATCCTTGTCATCCATTTATGCATGTATTCATACGCCTGTTGTAGGACAATGGTTGAGACTTGTTGAGTACTCTTGTACTCACCCTTGCTTGTGCTTTCAGAGGACGACCCGGACTTCACCGAAGCAGACGGTGAGGCAGACGAGTAGGCTCGGTAGCATCCGCACCCGAGTTACCTGTGGAGTGGCGTGTTCATTATGTTGTCTCTGTTGTGCACTCTATTGTCGTGGAAGCTTTTAATAATGCACTTGGGATTAGTGTTGTATGTGTTATTAGGATGGTGGATTATGCTCACCGTCCCTCGTGTTGTATGGCATTGATAATACCTGTTGTAAGACTCTTATTTACCAGCGACTGATCTAGGGACTGGTATAATAATGGTTTTAAACATCGAGGATAACCTGGGGTGCTTCACTCTTCCAGGGCAGAAGATACCCCTAACACCGCCCATATCTCGCCTCAATCTCACATCTCAACCATCCATTTTAACCTCATCTTTATATCTATGAACAGTGATTAAGCCCTAGGCTCGCGAACAATGGCAGCACCGTCGCTCGACTTCTACTGAGGGCCTAAGCATTGCTAAACATTTCGAATAAACCTTGAAGCTAAACACTAACTATATCATTAAGGCTACAAGGATAAGGATTCATCAATAAGTCAAGGTAGAGATAATGCATCAACATAGGTTCTACCCATATCAGCCCGGCACTGGACTCAACACATGCAAACATACATAAAGCATAATTTATCAATTTAGACTCCATTCAATTTGAATAAATGGTGCAATATGCTAAGATGCTTACCTTATTGCTCCGGAGTTTGCCCGATATTTCTCGCACAGAACTCACAAAAATGGTATGCCTCAGTGTCACCCCCGATCACACCAGCGTCACGCTCTGGTTCTTCGTTCACTAAAGAACACATGCAATGATGAGCATGAATGTTGTGAAAAGAAAATATGCTTCACAGCGCATGGCAATAGTGGAGATGAAATGCATCATGCCATGAGTTTAAAGCCTCAAGATTTTCTTATTTTGGATTATTGAGAAACATTTAATATTTTCTTGGATTAATTTAGCTTAAATCCAAGCTTAGCCATAAATAGATAGTGTAAATAGGTTTAGCATGATGGTGAGTATTTTTCATAACTAGTGCATAAGATAATAGGATTTACAGTACCAATAATTAATTATGGATTAATGATGCTCAAACCTATTTTATTAACCCATGAAATTTAAATACATATTTCATAACTCCCAGTATTTTTAATGTGTAGAGAATGATCATAAAAAACTAACAAAATTGGTTTCATCATTTTTTGAGCTATACTTAATTTTCTACGCATTTTATAAGTTTCAACCGATTTAATAGTTGTACAATAATTACTTTGCCAATTTTCTCTATTTAACCAAATAAAAAGCCCGGTGGCACTTTTTCCCACTGGCGTGCAGCTAGCCCTGGAGACCACGGGTGGGTCGACCTGTTGACTCGGTCCGATGGACCTTGAGCCATGGTGGCGTTGTGCTGCCTTGGCTGGCCGGCTTGGCTGGCAATCGTCGGCGGCGAGCGGCGGCCTCACCGGCTCGGACGAGGGCACCATCGGCTCGAGCGTGACATGGGGAAACCATTCGAGGCACCCATGGTGGCCGGTGACGACTGGAAGCAGGCGGCGGCAACACACAGCGGCGCTAATCCAGTGGTGGCCCGGTCCAACACGCCGGCGGCGAAACGACGGTGCAACGGCTCGAGTGAGGATACCTAGAGGATCTACGTGGCTGTGCGGACTCAGCGGCGTGCTCATCGGCCGATGGGCCCAGCCAGAAGGTGGCCGGTGGCAGCTCACAGAGATGGTGACGGTCGGCTCATGCGGACGGTCGCGCGAGAGACAAGCCAAAGCCAAGGCAAAGCGTGCAAAACAAAGAGGTGAGCGCGGAGAAGCTCACTGCGTGGTTAGTCGAGGCAGAGAAGCTTCGGATTGGTGGTTTCAATGGTGAGGGGCGGAGCTACTTGGCCGGCGCTGAGGAAGACAAGGCCAACGCGCTCCAATCCAGCCGTAAGAGGGGGAAATCGTGCAGGAAACAAATGGAGAGAGCTTCGGCAACCTTCCCACGCACGGTTGAAGCTCCAAATGGTGGGCTAGGACTTGGGGTGGCGTGGATTTGGGCGGCGACGCTGCTGTGCTTTGCGCTTGTGCTCGCTCTGTTCTGGTGCTTGTGGCGACCGAGAGAGAAGAATGAGGAATAGAGAGAGAGAGAGCTCTGCACGGGAGGGGATAAGGGCGGCAGACTCTTCCTCTCAAAGCAACTCGGCACCGTGACTCACTGGCTGGTCTCCAAAGTCCATAAAACCGGCGGCGTGCAGCAGAGAGCAGAGAGAGAAGGGATGGGCGTGATGAACAGTAGCCAGCCAAAGAAAAATATCCTCTCCATTTACTTCATCGAAAAGAAAGCCTTCCCATGCTCTAAAATTTGTGGGACAATTTTTGTGTAAAACTATAATTTATATGCAATCCATTTTAACTTGTTTGACCTAAAAAGCCTGAGCAAACTTTAAATTAAATTTTTCCAAAGTTGCAAGCTTTTCTAACTTGTGGTAATTTTTATGCCTTCAAAGTAACTCCCAAAAAATTGGGAAGTTCATTTATATTCTTCACATGACATGGTCTAATTTCTAAAATTCTTTCCAGCCCTATGTTTCATAGTAACTCTGTGAGATGCTTCACAATGCACCAATAAAAATTGATTTTAACAATTTATGTTTAATTGAAATTGCATGTTAAAAATTGCTCAAAATAATTAAGCACAATGCTAATGATGCTTAGGATGCTTAATTAAGAGATTAACACTTGAGGATGTGGCACGTGCTTTTAGAACCTTTTTACAGAGGCTATTCGGCTTATGAATAAGCCTCCATGATTGACGAGCTAGTAATGCTTGATTGAACAGCTTCATATCCCGAAAGCCTATGCCGCCTCTAGACTTTGATTTAGTTAGCGTGTCCCAAGCGATCCAATGGGTCTTCCATTTGCCGTTCTCCATGCCCCACTATAAATTTTGGGTCATCTTTGTAAGGTCTTCTAGCACCGATTCAGGGAGTTTGAACACCCCCATAATGTATACCGGAATTACTTGTGCCACACCTTTGACCATAATTTCCTTACCCCCAGTGGATAATTGATTAGCATCCCACTACAAGATCCTTTTGCTAACCTATGCTTGGTGGCTATGAAATTTTCCTTTCTTCATGTGACCCTCGGACGTCAGTAGGCCCAAGTATTTTGCCTCAGATGTTCCTTGCTCGATTTCTAAAATTGACTTGATTGCATTCTGATTTGCTTCTGAGCAAGACTCCCCAAATAATATAGAGCATTTAGCCGGATTGATCAATTGCCCAATCCTATTTGGATAGGTCTCAAAAATTTTCTTAACATTTGCCGCCTGAAAGTGAGTTGCCTTGAAGAACAACAATGTGTCATCAGCGAATAAGAGATGGGACACTCCTGGTGCTCGATGGCAGACACGGATATGAGATAAATTACCCCTCTTCACTGCATCCTTAATCGAAGAAAACAAACCATCAACCACAAAGAGGAAAAGAAATGGGGATAGCGGATCACCTTATCGGAGGCCTCGCGTCGGAACAAATGCATCCAGTAGAGCTCCATTGAATTTTACAGAGTATCTCACCGAGGTCACACATGACATAATACACTTGAATGGCGAGCGAAGCCTATTTTCAGCATTGCTTGCTCCAAAAAGGACAAGTCCACCCGATTGTATGCCTTCGACAAGTCCAACTTGTACACGCAATAAGATCTCTCTGATTTCTTTGTGAGCTGGATATGATGTATGCACTCAAAGGCAACCAAGGCATTATCTGTAATCATGCGTCCCTGCACAAACACACTTTGATTTGGTGAGATGATCTCATTTAGTATAGGCTTCAATCTGTTAACCAAACACTTGGAAACAATTTTGTAAAGAACTTTACAGAGACTTATAGGGAAAAAAATCTTCCAAATCAACTAGATTATCAACTTTTGGAATTAAAACAATGGACATGTTATTAACACCCTCTGGCATTACCCCTGTCTCAAAGAAGCATCACACAACACCAATTATATTGTGTTTCATAGTCTCCCAATTCCTTTGATAAAATCGCGTCAGAAAACCATTTGTCCCCGGGGCCTTGGTTGATCCAATTTGGAACACCACATTTGATATCTCCTCTTTAGACATCTCCTTGCATAGTGACGCATTCATGTCATCCAATACCCGCGCATCAATTAATTGGACAATAGTATTAGGATTAAGCGTGAAATCTTTAGACTAGAGCTCCTTAAAATAAGAAGTGGTCATCTCTTCCAAAGCTGATGTAGCTTTTTGGAAGTTCTCATTGCTATCTTTTAATTTAGTAATGGCGTTCTTCTTGGCTCTCTAGACAACCCTGTTGTGGAAGAACCTTGTATTCCTATCCCCCTCCTTAAGCCAATTAATTCTGGACCTTTGTAGCCAAAGCATCTCCTCTCTATATAGCAGCTCATTCATCCGGTCTTGCACCTTCCTAATTTCTCTCCTATCCGCATGCTCATCCCTAAGCTCACCCAGTTTGTTCCTTAGCTACTCTATTTGCCTCACAACATTCCCAAATTTTCTTTTTCCCCATGTCTGCAATGTTGTCATGATGCCTATCATTGCGCTATTAACTTTCCCTAGATCTTGTTTATCCCCTAATTTTCTCCAAGCATTTGCAATAATTTCTGGTAACTCAACTTCTCTCTCCCACATTATTTCATACTTCCTTTGATCCCAAGCTTGTCTTTCCTCTCTCAAACACACTAATATAGGACAATGATCAGAACAAGGTGAAACAAGATGTACCACACATGCTGCACTGAACAAATCCCTCTAGGACTCATCGGCAATGGCTCTGTCCAGACGCACCCTCACATTATTTCTACCTTCTATGTTATTATTATACATATATGGCAGGCCCTCAAACCCATAATCCTTCAATGCACATACATCCATCACGTCCCTAAACGCCTGCATTTGCCGCTCCAGCCTTGGCATATGCGAAAATGTTCAAACTGCCATAGTGCTTTATTAAAATCACCCAACACCAACCATGGTAAATTTGAGCTTTGTCTAAGGTCACTTAACAGTGACCACATAAGGTAGCGATTCTCAGTTCTTGGTTCACCATAAACACACGTGAGATGCCAAAGGGGCTCATCCTGGGACACACGAACATACACATCAATGTATCTTTCATTCATTCCTTTTATTTTCACATACATTTGACATGCCAAAATAGAGCTAAACATCCACTGTGCCCATCACTACTAACTCCAGCAAAACCGTCTAGACCAAGCCTACTACAAAGATGACAAACCCGCTCACTTTTTTGCCTTGTTTCACACAAAAAAACTAGCTAGGAATTATTGGCTTTAACCAAAGCTACAAGATCATGAACTATCAAAGCGTTGCCTATACCTCGACAGTTCCAACTTAGGCAATTCATGACCCCTGACGGAGCACCACACATGGCTCCGTCAGTTTACCAGTAGCCCCAGGACTAGTTGCTTCCCTACCAACCACACTTTTTGTTGCTACATTCCCCATCACCTGATCATTATCATAGGCCCTGTACGAGGGTTCAACTTTTTCTTCTTCATGGCACCACCCTTATTCTCATCATTCTGCACCAAGACCAAAGCTAGGGGTTGCTCAGCCATTGGAGCTCCCTTATAATCCGCCCAATGTTTAACGCATGACAACACATCCTCCTTCATGTCGGACACCCCTTGAGACTCTAGAATTGAGGGCAGCCCACGTAAGGTAAGAATCATCTCGCTAGAAGTGAGCGGTAGTCCCGTTTCTTGACCAATTGGCATAGCATCTTTACCCAGCTGCGAGTTATCTCTTCGCTGCACTCCATTCTGTACGGCCACCTTTAGGTTGGCTACTTGCTTCGCACCCGATCTGAAACCCAAATCAAAAAATCCGACCCGGACCCAATTCGCCTAATGGGTGGAAATATGTCCCTTGCCTTGAACCTGGCAGGGACCCGCGGCGTGACAGTGGCTGAGCGATCGAGGTGGGCGGACGCGGGACGACCGAGAGGTGGACAGGCGTGGTCTGGCGACGACGGGTGGGAGGCGGGCGAGTGATGGAAGTCGGAGTCGAGCGCCATCCAATGGTCCACAACCGAAAATCAGCCCCTACCACTGACCTAACCTGTAACCTGACGGTGAAAGCCTAACCCCACCCTTACCAAATATAAAACCCACGAAGACCCTATCTAACCCAACCTGATGGCGGCCCACCACACAAAGAGGTCCTCAAGTGTCCCAATTCGGCAAAGCCCATGTCCGGAATAAGGGAATCGGCATGCACGCTGGTGCAGCTAGCCCACACGACACAGCTATCTATCTTGTCCATAGCAGCAGTAGTAGTAGTGCACTCCTTTTACTGCTTTATTTTGTGCCACTCCAGCGACCATTTTAGTACCTTTTCCAGGTCTGAGACAACGTCCAGTCGCCGATTACTGGCTAGCTTGTGGTTGCGTAACTTTGGCTGGCCTGTGGTTTCTTTTCTTTCGTTCTTCCCATCCCTCTCGCACCAAAGTCAGAGCTACATGTTTTGTACCGTTGCACGGTGTAACGTTGTTGGAGAAGCTTAATTCCCAACAGGTACCGTTCAAAACAAGAGCAGAGCAGTGAGCGGAAGCAGAGTAATCAGGACGGGCGGTCCCTCCCTGCTCAGCTCAGCTCCTGCTACCGAGGTCACCAAGTGGTAGCAAAGCGACTGTGTGGATACCCTCGTCCCCATATGTTGACAGGTCACCGGGTCAAAACACTTTACTGTGAGAGAGCATATATCTGCAACCATATATGTAACTAGTCAGCTAACAAACATTATTGTGATATACTCCTATCTAGCTCTGTTCATTTCGTAAGGTCAAACGAGGAATGCATGTCAGGACTCAGAACGCCACCGCTCTCAAGTCGTTTTCTTGCTAGTTTCCACGGTGCATGGGCCGTATGGGTGAGCTGCGGCCATGGCGGTCAGGCAGAGGCTAGCAGTGAGGCACGCACGCCGCGTCCAGGGCTCGGCGTGCGACGCAGGCCAGCCTGCAGGTCGCGTGGCAGGAAAGGATCTGGTGATGACGACCCGAGAGGGCTCAAAAAGCTTAAAAGTTACCGCTCTGGGTTCGACCGCAACCTTTTCTTCGCTTCCCCCCTTGCGTCGTAGGGGTCGGCTCGGCCGAACACGGTTGATTACTTGACGTCTGATCTCTGGGGAGGGAGGCATGATTGACGAGCCCGCGGCAGCGCAAAAGATGCACTCGATGACGCGCTCTCTGGTTTACCCCGCCGCGTGCCCGCTGCCTGCGCGTGCGACGCGCGCCGAGACCGAGGCCGAGGCCGGCTCGCGACGCTTTCGGTTCGGGCGGGACGAGCGCGGTGACACCGGGGGCATGATGGGAATGGGTGGGACACGCCATGCGTGTACCAGCGTAAGGGGCGCATGATGACATGGCTCCTCCACGCAGCGGGGCGTGCTAATTCACGCGTGACTTCCCAGAGAGTGCACGAATTCTAACAGCTAGACGACAAGCCTCCATCGTCTTCGACTACCTAAACCTCCGCATCCGCCTTCGCCTCCTTTGACGTGACCATCTCTACCTTCGTCTCCGGCTCACTCGACGTGCTCCCCACCACTCGTCCCTCCTTTTTCCTCATCTTCGGTGACTCTTGACGTGCTCGTCCCCGTCCCGCCCTCCTTCGTCATCTCCAATAGCTCCCCACCGCCGGGTCTGTCACCGTCACCTGCCGCAACATTAACTCGATGTTGCTGGACTACCTGGCCCGCCGACTTAGACCGAACCCTTAACTCTAACCCTGAGTGGACCACACTTGACTGGACCGCGTAGTTCGTGGGAGACATTTATGCACGCCCATGCTGATCCGTTAACGTCGCTTGATCCATAATCGACTTGGTCAGTCTAGCGGATCGGTTGACTGGCATGATTCCAGACCTGTATATGGAATTATGGATCACTTCATCTTCCGATACTTTTCGTCGGTCCCCATATGCTAACGGTCAAGAATGGTTCGCAGTCTACACGAGTGGGCTTGGACATGTCACGTTCTTTTTTCTTTCATCAAAATGTCCCTTGTGTTCAAAGTATCTCGAACTTGATTACCAGTCAAACTGCGTAGTCTTTGAACATTAATAAGTTTCTAACTACAGCGACCGAGTAAAAAACATTACCATACTCCCCCGGGTCAAAAACGAGTGTCATTTGTTGCGTGCAATCAACATTTTTAAACTTTAAACTTGACTCCCGTGGACAGAACAACTGGTAAAGCACACGTGAATCAAGCATAAAATGGCTGCTCTCATTTTTCGATTTCCACTTACATATTGACAAGTTGTTGGAAGAAATAGGCTTCCATTTCCCTGCAAAGCTTTGCAGGGAACTGAGTTTTCACGTCAATAATGGACGGATGAAACCAGTGCAAAGCACAAACTCATCGTAATATGACGATGTCACGACAAGTTAGATAGAAGGGTTAGAGATGAGAATATCATAAATGGATCGAGGAATGAAAACACACGTACGACAAAGTTTGGAAATCTAGACATTTCATTGCTTAACATTGGTTTTCTGACAGCGACGAAAACTTAGAATTTTTATTTTATTTTTATATTTCTTAAATTGGAAAAATTAAAAATAGACATCTATTTTTTAAAAATCGCACATCTAGACTGGTATGCTCCAGCCTAAAACAGTAATGTTGAGGACGCCCCTTAGGCCCAAATAACACAGATGCACAGAGTCCAGCCCAGTTATTCGATCTGTATGAATCGAGAACGTCCCTTAGGTCCTTTTTTTTTTTTTTGATCATTTCTTGTGATGGCTTGAATTTTCCAATTTGCTAGCTACTGCGCTAGTATCAGGCTTACTGTTCGCATGCCGCGTGAGGTACGTACTAGTAGTACCGAGACGTCATATGATACAAATATTTGGAGTAGCTTGTGGTTTTGCGTGTGTTTCCGGTTGAAGAGATAATGAATTCAAAAGAAGACAGACTTTATACACAAGCAAGGAGAGCATCACATTTGTTAATTATTATTATGGATGGGTGTACGGGCAACTAATTGCTGCTGACGTTTATATATCTATCTAGTTTATTCAATTTAGCTTTGACTAGTTCTCTCTCTGTTTGTGGAGCCAACCGGCTTGACCAGACCAGTCGGCCTGCTAACAAAATCTCCATAGATGATTTATCTTCAACCACGGAATACCAGGCCATAGATACAGCAGGTGCCAATACAGCTTGGCATGAGGCCAACCATGCATGCATACCAAGTGCAAATCAACATAACCTTCCAAAGTCATCAGTGGGCAGACTATATATTCACACACGTAGCTGCTGCCCTGACCGACCGCGCACGTACGAGATCTAGCTCCTCGCTTGGGCCTCGTCAAATGGTCAGTCCGGCCGGGGGATCGACCGCGCGCTTGCATCTTCGACGGTGATCAGGGTGGCGAGTAATCTCATCTTCGATCGGTGCCGATAATTCTTCTTACAGGCTTTGTCAAGGTGCTCATGTTTTGGCCCAACTCTAGGTGAAAACCCAGATCTGACAAGCTTTTTCTTGTTTGTGATGTTCTTTTTTCCTTTGGGTTCTTATACCTAGCTTTTTTCCCCTTCTAATGAATGAAAACGCGGCTCTTCTGTTTATTTGTCAAAAAGAAAAGTAATCGCATAAAAACGACGTGCACGCTGCTGCATGGAACGGCGATCAATCATCCAGAACGAACACGGTAGGACAATATGCATCTTTCCTTTTCCTTTTTTATTAATCTTTTTGCGAAGTAGTAATGCCCACAAAATGACTCGCCCACTGTGCGGCCTGTTTCATTTGACCGAGGGCTAAGCATGCTCAGCAGCAAGTTAACAGGAAATTCCTATAGGTAGCGCGCCTTTTTTTAGCTTAGGGGTAGCGTGCTTCAAGATTTGTGCGCCAACCGAGCCAACGGACGAGATGAGAGAGAGAGAGAGAGAGAGAGAGAGAGAGAGAGAGAGGTGGGCAGCAATGATGTTTGTTTGGACACGTGGCGATGGGAGCTTGACCTGGGAGATGAGCTCCGGCTTGATAGAAAATGGATTTGAGATGCAAGCTTTAAACGTGATTTTCTCTCAAAAAGTAACTCCTTTTTGAATCCGCTTAAACCAAATTGTTATTTAGAATTAATGCAACACAATGAGATCTAATAGGAATATTATTTATGTCTTGAAATCTAACATTTGAGTGTACTAGTGGATTTCGCAAAATGTTGAACCAATCTTTTAAAATGTTGAAAGGAGGTGGGCTGATATCCCCCTCCTTATGACGAATTGAGCCTATTTTGGTGGGTTGCTAGGTTATGTTACTCCTAAAATCTTCTCAATCACCCTACATATAGGGAGTCTATTAACCTAACGAAAATTTCAATGGTTGCAAAAGACGAGGAAGATAATATAAGAATTTATCGTCTTACGAATTTAGTGAAAAAAGCAAAAATAAAGTCGGCAAAATCACAGTCAATCGATGACTTCCACAAGTGAAGTTCCGCGAGTAATCGAGGAGCATCCAGTCGACGGTAGGACAAATGTAGAATATGTAAGCGAAGAGACTAAATACACTTTCTAGTAAAAGAAAGAAGACAAGAAGCTGTTTATGTGAGTGATTGACCAGCATGGCTCTGTTTCTTTTTCTTGATAGGTTTTATGGGACTGTAATATTTTATGGAGGCGTACAATAACTTGTAACTTTTCTTTTTGAAATTTTTTTTTCTCCGTAACTTTCTTTTTTTTTAAGTTTTCCAAAAAATTTATCAAGACAAGTTTTCTAAATAAGTTTTTTTTAAAAAAATTAACGAGAAAAAATTTGAGAAAAAATTTGCTTGGAAAAATTATTCGAAAAAGTTTTTTTAAAAAAATCCTCAAAATAAAAAAGTGGGTCTGTAAGAAGGACGGTGTAAATAAAGCTACACGCGCGTGAAAAAGAATTTCTGGGTTTTATGCCGGGTTGGTACGGTGATCCCTACCAATGAACAAAAGATATTATCCCCCTTTGAGTCTTTGACCTTCTTTCTTGGGTTTGAGATTATCCTAAATATCTAGTTTCTGGTTTTCAAATGATCCAAGTAACGAACTAAACATGGAAATATATAATAGTCTCATTTGACGAGTCTTTGACCTACTCTCTTGCGTTTGAGAAATAGTTTATTTTCTTGTTTTTTTCATTATCCAAGTAAAGAACTGGCAGACTGAACATATTGCGACTACCGACTAGTACCATCTCATAATGCTTGATCCAGTTAAGTAGAGTAAATCTATTTTGATTTTGAACAACAATATCCACACGACTAATTATATCTCAGCTTATACAAACAAATACCAGTAGATTTGTCGAAAAAGCTAATCACGTGAGAATGCAGTTGTACTACTTTTAGTGCATGCATAATAATAAAAATTACGAAAAAAAATTAGGTTGCAAAAACCAAAAACATTATAAAGAAAGACACTTGCTAGCTTGCGATGGACAGGTTGTCATTTGTAGATGCAACTCAGTTTTGTAGACCTTGCCTAACATGGTCACCATTATGGATCCAGATGCCTTACCCAACTCATGGAAGTTTTCAAGAAAATTGGCGCATGCAAATGCTGACATCCACCCTATCCAACTCCTATAAGTATGCATCCAAGCCCGTCCATTCCTCTGCACTACCACAAGCTCTACCACACGGCAGAGCAGTGCAAGACAGGAGAGACAAAGAAGATGGCATCCGTCCTGCGCCTCCTCGCTGTTCTCCTCGTCGCCGCCGCGTGTGCGGACGCCGTGAGCATCGTCGTCACCAACAAGTGCGGGTACACCGTGTGGCCCGCAGCCCTGCCAGGCGGTGGCACGGAGCTCAACACCGGTGACTCATGGTTCATCGACGTGCCGGCCGGCACGCGGAACGGGCGCGTGTGGGGGCGCACGGGCTGCGGCTTCATCATCAACGCCACGCTGGGGCAGTGCCAGACGGGCGACTGCGGCGGCACGCTGGTGTGCAAGCATGTGGGGGCGCAGCCCATCACGCTGGCCGAGTACTCGCTCGGCCGCAACGGCGGCGCCGACTACTTCGACATCTCCCTCGTCCACGGCTTCAACGCACCCATGTCTTTCCTGCCCACCGGCGGCGCCAAGTGCGCCCGGGGCGGGCCGTCGTGCCCGGTGCAGGAGATCACGTTCAACTGCCCGTCCGAGCTGCGGCAGAAGGCCGGGTGCTCCAACCCGTGCGACGGCAAGAGCAACTGCGGCCCGAACAACGGCACGGAGTACTTCAAGAAGTCGTGCCCGCAGACGATCACCTACCCCAAGGACACGAGCAACACCATCTACACCTGCCCGGCCGGGACAAACTATGAGATCACCTTCTGCCCTTGAATCAGCTAGCGAGCTGAGGCACCGACAGAGATATCGATCGGTTTGGTCCTAATTGGGCTCTGTATTTGTGTGTACGTCTAGCGTATAGATACATGTTTATATGGTGTTATAATGATAAATAAGATTTGGCAATATGTACGCAATGGTATACATACATGTAATGATGATCTATGTGTACACCTGACATGGATGCACATATCCTATTCAACCAGGGAAGATCTTGAGTGAATAAAATGATCTTGCGTCAATGAGATCTGATAAATCTGTACGTCGTCCACAAATCTTCATCATAGTGCATGTTTTGGCTACGTCACTGCTTGCGCGTACAACGGCACCCACATGAACCTTACTGATTTAGTCAGAGCAGAGAATGGCAGGATTCGGTGCTGATTGGCAGCAGGATAGGATATGTACTCACCGAAGTTGTGATTAGGCGTACAAGTAACGACTTGTGACGCGGCAATTAGCCACGCATCAACGTAAGAAAGGTCTGGCTGTACGACCATCTCATCCACAGCTACTATTCGACAGTGACAATACTCACGACCATAATGATTTACTGAACATGGAGAACGGACTAAGTACACACTGCCAAAATCCAGAGAACAATCACTACTACAAATATATATGATGTTCCACGATGAATTTGCTATGACAATTGTGAATTTCACCATGAATTATTATCATTTTGTGACGAAAATTCAGTCATGGTCATAGACTATATTGGGCCCAGAATTCATTAGCTATGTGTGATTATTCCAAACATTTCATCACAAAATATTATGGTAAATCATAATAGATTGTCCACAATAACAGATCCAAAACTATGAAATAAACCGCTATGCCTCTTAGTCCTCGTCTTTTTCTCTCCTTCCATTTTCATCATGGGTGCAAACAGCAGAACATCTGTGACGAAAATGTGTTCGTCACCAAATTTTCTAACTTCCCACTCTTATTTATCTCACCCCCCGTGCGTTCTAGATTCTTCTTCCCAATCGAGCACCCAGCCTAGGAAGATGGCTGCCGCTTGGCTCCTTCAAGCTGCCAAGAGGAGGTGCAGCACCACTGAATGGGAGGACCCTGACTCCAACGCCTGGGTCTTTTCGTGCCGCCGAAGGTGAAGCTCCGTGCCCCATCCGCCGAGGCACGCGAGCTCCAGCTCAAGAGTCGTTCCCCTCCGCCGTTGGGCGTGAGCCCACAGCTGGTTGAGCAAGCATGCAAAGCCCTCACTGTTTCGAAGTAGGTACCGAGGCATTTGTTGAACCTTAGTATTCGTTTGTATTCACGAAGCCTTAATTCTAATCCTGCCATATTACTTTCCTATGTTTTGGGTAGTGTGCATTGGGCAATATCTTGTTTGCTAATTGATGTCTCTTCCTCTAATTAGATTGCTCCTTGATAAATCAAGTTAAAATGTATCTTAGTTTATTTATGATGAGTAATTGACATTGTTATTTATTTAGTTTGATGATCTTCAGTTTTGCATGAGTTTTGATGTGATTTGAATTAATTTGAGATTTTATTTGAGCATATTGATTATAGACTAATTGGAATTGGAGTTGTAGATATGTGTTTGCTTGTCTCATGGTGTACAGGTGATGGATACAACTTAGCGCTCGACGGTGGAATGATCGGAGTCAAGCGGAGTGCTTGGTGTCAGACGATCAAGGAGGCTGGACGGAGTCAAGAGTAATCTTAACTGAACATGTGGAGGTCAAGCAAACCATTGAAGGTTGATGTAGACGGCATGTTGATAAAGTCAAACGAAGGAGATGCCGGTGCAAGTGATAAGGCGGCCCGAGGGATCGGGAGCAGGAGAGACTTGTCGACGGTCAGGATTGCATGACGGAGTACACGCGTCGACATCGAAGCGCTTGCTTAAAGTGTAAGCAAGGTGGTGAGTCACGCTTTGAGAAGCATGCAGGCGGTTTCGTGATTTGGGCTTAAAACTGTGGGATGACTGAAAAAGTACGTGGCACCATTGCGAAGCTTGCGTCGAGGCAAAGCTATGTGGTGAAGGCGCCACAGCCGTCCGATGAATCGAGAAGTAAATGAACCAAAATACCCTCGGTGGTAAGTAGGAGAGTACTACAAGAGAAGAGTATTTTAGGGAAAAGCTAGGAAACTTAGAGATCAAATTTTTTAGACCTATAAATAGAGGGATATGGATATGAAAGAGATGAGGAAGAAGAGTGCTTAGCCTATGTATTAGGTGAGAGTTTTGTGAGAAAAAATCTTTGTAATCCGTCTAAAATAAGGCTGACCTCTGCTGCAATAAAGTTTATTTTTCTTCCTGTTATTATGCTCACCTCCTTCTAGTTTCCCTCTATTAGTTCCCTTGCAAGTTTTCGGTGTTTCTTTGTGATTTTCGTTTTGGTTTTTGAGCTGAATTTGTAACACCTTGGGAGGTTGCTCTTCTTGTTGCTAGAGGTATAAAAATTCACATACGAGATCATATCTTTGGTGGAGCTCCAACGTGAATTAGGGGTGACATTCATGCCATCGATACTATAGGATAAAAATCCTTGTATCGAATTTGCTCTCTCTGCCATATTTACGTTTTTGTACTTACATTCTTGCAATTACCTTCCTAGATATGTTACAATCTCTTTTGATCAGTAGAGTAGATACACTAGATAAACCTACAATGCATTTAGATAGAATTTGATATAGTTTTATCTTATATAGTGTTTGGAGCCGAATGGATTCTAAATATCCTAATTTATCATCTCTTAGGACGTCACTGATCCTCGTAAAGACCTAACAGTGGAACCATCATGTAAGACCCCGATCTTAGGATCTCCTATGCCTCTTGTATCAGTTCTTGGATCAAGTAAATGATACACACAGTATAATAGTTGTAATATCACAGTCAAACTCGAACATAAGTATTAAGGTTACATGGTACAAAAGGTTACAAACTATAGTGTATATATTACAAACCTGGCCGAATGGCCAACAAAAAAACACAACGGAAAACATAACCCAAACCACAGGCAGCTAGGGTGCAAATGCGACTCTAGAGACTACTCTTCAACTCCGTCTTCGCCTCTGACATTGGCGGGATCTGCCTCTTCATCTGAACGACAGCAAGAGTGAGCACGGAAGGCACTCAGCAAGCCCTATAATATTTCAAATTGTTGATAGATGCATAAATGGGTAATTCAAAGATAAGATTTTACGGTTTAGTTTTATGCGTAAAGCGGTTTATGCAGGTATTATTGTATCACATATTATTGATATTACTTAGTTTAAAACTGGCTAACAAGCTTTATCTGGGGTTTTTCGGTCTTGGGAGGGGCTACACCTCACTCCGCAGTCCCTATTATCACATCTGATTTACCTCTAGTATCATACAGCTTCTGGCAGAATGAGCCAAGAATCTCATCACACGGACATCTAGTCAACACACTCACTCGTTAAGACGCACGCACCCAGAGTCTAGTCATCAGGGTTACTGCCTTCGCATGTCCATGACCGTGGATACGGCTATTCAAATAGATTTACACTCTGTAGAGGTTGTACAATTTTACCCATGCGATATGCTCAGCCTCCAGCCGTTGCAAGTGGAGGAACGAATCATACCAAGATCCTCTAAACACCTTTCTTGGCGGGCTTTTCTACGAGACACCCCAAGTACCAGAGACCATGTTCAGAATACCAGATTGGCTATGCCGTCTCTCGAAATATTCCACAGAGGGCTAGATGGACACTTGGTTTCTTGCTGCTCCCCAGCCGCCTAGTATTGTGCCCAACCCAGTCCAGTGAAAGAAGAGTCAAGTCCTGCCCATTTAGGACGCATGGTTGCACAGAGGTGGCTAAGCATGACGGCACAATGACTCGGCCCTTAATCGGCCAGAGCAGGTATCTTCTGGCAATGAACATCACAATGGTGACTCAAGCCCCCAGGAGCGTCCTCGTCTAGAGTACTACTCCACCTGCCCCCGCTAAAGCAGTTTTCACTCATTTTTACACATCTCCTACTATATCCCACACGATGTCAAGGAGTTCACATCCATTACAGAATTCATAACCATCAAGGATTCATGGTATATGAGTTAACATTGATAACGATAAATCTTATCTCTGAGGAGAAGTGTTTTAAAAGCGACTTCTCCGAGGAGACGTATTCCATCCTAAGCATGCTAGATATCAAGGCGTCATCCATCATTAATATATTTAACAACAAGTATTCCTAAGGTGATATGTATTCTGGATGATGACATGTAAGGTATGGAAGTGTTAATAGGATTAACTATTACAAATAGTTTGAAAGAAAATGCAATATATAACACATGTGATAATAAGTCCGATTTTAGTTGATCATGTATATTATTTGAAAACTATAGGTTCAGTATAATCAAGGAGATAGGACTTCTCTTCTCTGAAGTTCTCTTCAGAGTCTTGGTTGTAGTCTGGATCCTCTTCGCTTCTGATGCTTCCTCCGTAGCACTCGCATAACTCTGATTTCTCTGCAATTACGACTACTATCAATAACGGCTATACTAGAAAAGAACCAATTAATACCAAATGGAAAACCAAATGAGCCATAATGGACAACACAATGTGACAGATGAGTAAACCTCGATTTTAGATGAATTTCGGCAAAAGAATCATTTAAATCGGAGCCAGAACGGAGAAGTTACAGCTCTCGGAAGTTTCAATCCAATTTAAATCGGGAAAATACTAAATGGCACTGTTCATAAGTGGGACCCACTGAACAGTACCTGGGCCCACATGAACAGTACTAGATGGGCCGAGATGGGCCCAGATTGGGCTGAGTCCGGGCGGGCTGCACAGTGTTGGGCTACACAGTATTATGTTACACAGTATTAGGCTGCACAGTGTTGGACTGGCCCGCTGGTGTGCGGCCCATAAATGGTTGGGTCGGCCTGGTAGGCTAACGGCGCTCAGGACGAGCCATGGCCCAGTCGGCCAGGCTGAGTCGTGGCTATCGGCCGGCCCACACGAGTGCGTGGGTTGCGGTGACGGCTGGCACAGTGCTAGCGGCGGAGGGGAGCGGCTGGAGCGGTCGGCGGCGAGAAATCTCGCGATGGCGCGCTTCGGGGCAACTCGACAGCGTGGGATTCCAACGGGGTTTCACGAGGGGAAATCGACGCCGAGCTCCTTCGCGAAACGGTGAACGCAGTGGGGAGCACGTCGATGGCGGCCGGCGATGAATTCGGTGCTAGTCGGTGGCCGAAGGGGGGGGGGCACTAGGGTGGCTAAGGATCGGGCAGCGCTCCCCTATACTGGGAGGCACCAATCCGTTCCGAAGGAGGGTCCTACGGCTTCTAGTCATCACGGTATGACGGCCGGCGACGTGAACGAGGTACTAACACACCGGCGGCGAGCTAAAGCGCGGCGGCGGAAGTCACACCTATGGCACGACAACCGGCCGAGAGGAAGCTTTGGGGCATCTACACGCTATCTAGGAGGGGGCGTCAGGGGCTTGGGATGCTCACCGAGCTCAAGGACGGCGAGGAGCAGGACGGCGGCTGGCGATTCGTCGAAGAGGTGACGGCGGCGCTAATCGGCTGCTGGCGCGAGTGGGCTCCCGTCGAGCTCCTGGTGAACGGATGACGGCCCAGGGACGGCGGAAGGGCCCTGAAGCTTCCTGGAAGCACGCGGTCAGAAGTTCGACCGCGGCGAGGTGTGAAAGTGTGGATATGCGACGGCGGCAATGAAGTGTGGGGAAGATAGGGGAAAAGAGGCTAAGGCGACGCTATTTATAGCGGAAGAGGGAGCACGGGTGGGGGCAGTGTGTGCGTGACATCGGGCAGTCATCGGTGGGTAGCGCGACGGTGAGGTGGCGGAGTGGCACCCACCATTTTTCCTGTGGTGTGGGCGCTCTGCGCCGGCCACGCGCGGGCGGGGGCGCAAAAGTCATGCGAAGCCATCCCCATCGGGCTGCGGGGAAGAGAGAGCAGGGGGGAATGAGGAGGATGACGGATGGGGGAAAGGACAGGTAGCTCGCCGGCGTGGGCGCTCTGCGCCAGCGAAGTGCGGCATCGCGCTGGAGGAAGAAGGCAGCGTGCGGGCGGGGCGCGGATGCGCGACACATGGTCGGTCCTGCGCGGGCGGGGTGCGGATGCTGCCGGTGCGCGCGCTTCGTTTGGCTGGGCCGACCGATGTGTTGCTGGGCCGAGCGCGCGGAGAAGGAAGGAAAAGAAGAGCAGGCTGCTAGTGGGCTGAAAGCAGAGAGAGGAAAGAATCAGCCCGGGAGTGAAAAAGAAAAAGGAAAAGGGTTAGGAATTAATTTCAAAGGTGAATTTGAATTTGAATATGAATTTGACTTTGGATTAGGATCAAACCAATTGGAAATTCCTAAATTATGAGTTATAGGTAAAACTCCGAGATTTGGGAACATGATTTGAATTTGAAGTTGGACTTGGGATGGAAAGAACTTTAAGAATGGATTTGAATTCGAGAGATATCCAATTCAAACCACCACTCAAAAATGCATCAAAACCAAAAACCAAACGTGAACAAATCAACTTAAGGCAGGGATTACCTCAGTATAAATTTGGAGCATTTTGGAATACTTAGCCAACTAATACCAGTATCAATATTCACACACATACTTCCATGATTTTATGTGGCTTTAATTTACTATAAAAATTTTAAATTTGCACTAGATTTTGCTATTTTAATTAATATGTTAAATTCAGTATGTCACACATCACATCTAGAACTACTATTTGAGAGTGACATTTCATAATATCATGGTCTAACTGAACACGGAGAAGAGACTAGTACACGCTGACGCTAGAAACGATAGTGTCAAATCCAGAGACAATATATAAGAGTGGACGTATGCGCGGACGAGTTAGGCACACGTATAAGCAACGGAGAAAGCTCATCATATTTAGGCATGTTTGGATAGACGGTAGTTTCGGAGTTTCTGACTAGCTAAGAAATTGGTTGAGACTGTTGAATTTTGGTTGTTAGATTTTATAATAAATTTTTAGCTTCTTAGTACACCAAAAAGACAATTAGAATATGTTTATCAGCTTTTAATTTATTTCAGCAACAACTGTTTTCTCAGTCAACTAAAAATCATACAAAACTAAAAAAATCCAGCTATTTGAGTAACTTGTAGCTTTTTTAAGGAAAAAAACTAAAAACCAATCCAAACGGAGTTTAGTATAGTGCCAACAATAGAGACGTCGATCGGAGTCTGTAGTAGCAGATGACTGAGCATCTGCAGCGACTGCAGATGGACATGCCGAACGATCGAGACGGAGAACCGCAGGAACGTGCTTCGCTAGCTGTCCCGCGCGGCGCGGCAGCTTACACGTCGCAGTCGCACCAGCGGCTACCTACCCAGCCCAGGCGCGCGAGCGGTCTCGCGGCACTCATGCGCGTAGAAATTGTTCCACCGACGGGGCCGGGGAGACCCAGCACTTCACTGATGCATCTGGAGAGTGGAGACCCAATACGGTCTATAATCGATCTGCCTGTGCCCGCCAATCTTGAGCACAGAATTCCGGGTATTTACCCAGTGGAGTCATATGATTTCAAAAAATCACAATCTAACCAGCTACCGTCAGAGCTGAGATGGCGATCCTATCTATCGCTTGACGCTGCACTGTTGGCTTGTCCATCCACCTTAGCACGTACTGCCTGCGCTGTCCGGGCCCCCGCCAACTCGGAGCGGATCAGAGGAGCAGCTGCCCAACTCCTCCAAAACTCGGTTACATTCGGCCGTCGCCATCTGGCGAGCGGATGTTGGCGGCAGCAGCCAACGACTGCTCCAAAGCCGGGCGTCACAGCCTTCCTCTTTTCTCTCTTCCCCGTTCTGCTCCTCCATCGCTCGGTCGACTATGACCGCCTTCTTCGGTTTGTATCGCGTCGCCGCCTTCTCTTATCTACATCATGACGGCATCACAGCCTTCTCTGATCTGCATCACCGTGGTGGCGCCTTCTTCGATCTGCATCATGGTTGTGCTGCCTTCGATCGACTCTGTGTGTTTGGGGATGACGACAATTGATGCCGCTAATCTACATCACGGATAGATTTGCTTCGCAGCATCATCAGGTCACCTTGCAGGTTGCGATTGCTTGGCCGATCCATCGGATTCAACTCCGGCGTGGTGTGTATGGGGTGGGCGACGATGCCGGTTTTCTCCTAGTTGTGCTGTGCGTGGCCTTGCGTTTTAGAGTGGTGATCTATATCGGCGGGGCTTGGTTGGATTAGGGTGTGCAGTGCCTCCAGACGAAAGCTGCAACGATGTCACTCGCGGGAGTCGTATTCCTTCGTAGGCGTTGCTAGAGTGTTTCTGTCTGTTCTTCAGGTGAAAACCTTGATTCGGCTTGCTGGATCAGGCAATGACGACGTGTTCAACTTCGTTTCCTCTGTGGAGGTGTTGCCTTGGAGATCCCACCCTGTGATGGATATACCTCGGAGTTGGCTTGGTGGTCGGCTTGGTTTCAATGGTGATGCTTCAGTTCGTTGGAGCATGGTTTGTTGGAGAGAAGTTTCGGCCACATCGTCTAAAGAAGTGCTGGTGCAGGTCCATGGTTGCTTCGGTTCGGGCATTCTCTTGCGTGGATCGGCGTTGTTTGGCTAGTCCGCGCCGTCGACACACTTGCGTGGCTTACGAGGGCTGGGCCTGTGGATTGCCATAGTTGACTCGTCTCTGCCAGATAGGGCCTCCTCTGCATGCCTTAATTGGTCTCTGTGGCGGTTGATGGAGTTTCGATGTCAATGCTTGCAACCCGTCTTAGCGGCGGAATCAATTCTGTTCTATGGAGATAGTTCGGATCCTCGACGATGTGTTTGGCATGAGATCCAACTAGGATGAGTCAGATGTTCACGATGTCTATATGATTTAATTCGTAGGGAAGAATATGGATGCTGTAACGGCTAGCGAGTGTCTGGACAACAAGGTTTTCTTAGGGTGCCAGTTGGAAGTGTTGAGAGGCTTTTTCTCTATTTCTTTTTTTTATTGGCTATATGTACCTTCGTGATGCAGAGACCAGAACTTTATTCAATCTTGAAATAAAGCTTCCTTCATTAAAAAAGAGGAGCTCCTGCTGTTCTAGAACAAACGGGAATGAACCAGAGCTGTGAAGCAGGCTGCATCCCACGACGGCCGCCTCATTTCGGCCTTGCCGGGCGACGATGGGCCCGGGCCGGCCTCGCACGAGCCGCGCGTGCGCCAGCGCTACGGGGCCTGCGCCTGCCTCGGCGGGGAGCGCTTGGGTGTGCCTCATGCACCGGAGAACTGCGTCCGCGCCGGCGGCTGCTATTTTGTGGGCCGTACAAGTGAGGGGGCCTTTCTCGGCTGCTAGTGGACCAGACCGTTCGCTGTTCTCTTGAGCCACGTGACGAATCGGGCTGCGGTGCCACCCACTACTACAGACTACACCACACCAGGCCGAGAGGAGTCAGTCGTAGACCACGAGATCTTCACTCAGCTCTTGCTTGCACCTCCTCCTGCGTGCCACGTCGGTGATCCGTGCGATTCGAACATTAACACCCAACGGGTACTTCCTTCCCGTGCGCCACTCTTTTGAGTTCAAAGGTTCGTGAATCGTGAGAGAGAGATGTTGTACATGATGTAAATAATGATGCGATAAAAGAGCATGGATCCCATTTCACTGAAGATCTTCAGTGTTCAGTATCTCTTACTCATGAAATGGTCATGCTGTCATTTGTTTATATGTCAGAAGAGGCGCCTGGATTCTTGCATATTCAGAGATCTTCAGTGTTCAGTACATTATATGAATCCATACACTAAATTAGTTTTTTTTTGGAAAAGCTGGTGATTGTTACTTTTCCAAAAAAAAACTAATTTAGTGTATGGATTCATATAATGTACTGAACACTGAAGATCTCTGAATATGCAAGAATCCAGGCGCCTCTTCTGACATATAAACAAATGACAGCATGACCATTTCATGAGTAAGAGATACTGAACACTGAAGATCTCTGAACACTGAAGATCTCTGAATATGCAAGAATCCAGGCGCCTCTTCTGACATATAAACAAATGACAGCATGACCATTTCACATATAAACAAATGACAGCATGACCATTTCACATATAATTTCAGCCAAATTAGAGTACATAAAACCTGAACAGAAATAACAAGTTGGAGCCGAGATAAAGAAAAAAACTAAACAATAGGTTGTAGAACAAATACTGATAGAAACTATCAAGGTTAAACTTGCTGCAATAGCAAGTATTAGGTATGATAAGCACCCTCTGAACGCACAGCAGCACTAAGCCAGTGATCAGAATAACAAGTTGCACTCTGAAGGCTAATTGATGCTTCTATTTGATCTGTTCCTGTATACTGAGATATATCTGTTGAGTTAGCCTCCAGAGTGCAACTTGTTATTCTTATCACTAGTTTAGTGTTGCTGTACGTTCAAAGGATGCTTATCATACCTAATACTTGCTATTGCAGCAGGTTTAGCCTTGATAGTTTCTGCCAGTATTTGTTCTACAACCTACTGTTCAGTTCGTTTTCTTTATCTCGGCTGCAACTTGCTATTTCTGTTCAGGCTTTATGCACTCTAATTTGGCATAGCAGCACTATCCATGATGTCTTTTCTTAAATTTGGAGAATTCTTTCCAGGCCTGAAAACTAGTTGAGATCTTATAGTCATGCTGTCATTTGTTTATATGTGGAATGTGATCCATGCTCGTTTTATCGCATCATTATTTACATCATGTACAACAAGAGAGAGAGAGTCAAGAGTGGATCACCATTTTACCAACGAAATCTTTTTTCTCAACTTCTCACCTGCACAGACCTTTCCCCAACTGCTCGCACCTCGCTATTCCGCCGCGGAAACGAGTGCTGATCGATTGTCGCCACCTTGGAGGGGAACCAGCACGGCACACCCGATACGAAAGTTGCAGAAAAAGATGTTCCCAGAGCTCTCCTCGTGCTGCTATGACAAGTTTCTGCCTGCCGTGACAGAAGCTTCCTCGCACATGCCAGGACTTGGGGGCGTAGAGAGAAATAGCTAGCTAGAGCAAGAAATATAATCATATACCAAGACCAGACCGAGTAATCCATAGATTTTTAAAAAAGATTAGCACATACTTTTGTTTCTTACGTTTTTTATAGCAACCGGCTGTACTGTATATGTTGAAATTAATCCTTGTCGTAGACATCGGGGACTCGTTTCACGACAGTGTGGAAGCAAGAAGTTCGTATACAGCTATAGCGTAGTTCGTATGTGTGCATAGTTCGAGTCAGGGTCGGATCGTGAGATGGCACGATTCGTGTTAGGATTCGGAGTTAGCAGGCCGCTATAAATATGAGTTGTAATCTCTAATTTTTGTAAGAAAGACACAGAGTCTTGCAAGTCACAAGTTGAATAGAATCTAAAATTTCCTCCAGAGAGTTGTTGCCTTGTTTTATTGTTCTCGTCGAGATACGTGAGTTCATCCTTGCCGAGTACTACACGACTCAGGAATAGCTGAGTGTTGCTGGTCGATCGGTGTGATCGAGAGCAGCACGTACACGGCGGATAGCTAGACTAGTTGTGGTCGAGCACGTACGACTGGTCGCTCAAGCTGGTCGCGACTGGTGGTTGTGAGTTGGCGTGCTTCCATACTTTGGTCGTTCGGCTAGTCGAGGAACCTGGTCGCTTGTGTTGTCGTGAATCCGGAGTGGTCACGCACGTAATCCAGTGGTCGGACGCAACAATATACATATATCTCTCCACAATCAATCAACCAATCGAGTGAGACTTGGTGCAAATACGAGTACATAGAAAACCCAAATAAAACTATTATCTATTTGCAAACTACAACCAACTTTCGACTATGTTAGACCAGACAGAATAACGAACCCTTGATTTTGAAAACGATCTAATTAAACCAAAGCGACAGTCAACTTCATCTTTTAATTGAGCATATACAAATACCTCTAAGACGCTGACGGCAGGAAAATACAGAGCTAGACTTGGACAAGAACATGCATTGCCAGGAAAATTCTGTGGAAGTTCCCTATAGATACAAAGAAATCCAGAGCTAGGTTCGCCAGGTACTACAAGACAATTGTTGATGCAGAGTTGCGGATACTAAGGCATACTTTTTCCAACTCAACCACCGGCTTAGCTTGGTGGAGAAGGCGTAGTCCGTAGCCACGACGAAAATGTCAAACCTGACGTACGTCTCGCAAGAAATTTCAAGACGCTAAACGTATCATGGCCGGCGTGTGACTCTGGGAGCATAAGAAAAGCACGGCTACTTTTAGTTCCGTTCTCTTCTGGACCGGTTCAGAGGGGAGTGGATTGATGTGCACCTGCCCCGGCCGGCCTATCGTTGCAACCGGTTCTCACTTCTCACACAAAATTGGCGGCAGCGCTTGACCTAATGACTTGGGATCTTCCAAGCTGTGTGCATCTCCGACGACGCGCACAAGAAACTGCACTGGTCCATGACAAATGGATTCAGATTCTCCGTGGCGTCAAGATGCAAGCACGGCCCTACAATGCCTCGCAGTTCCATCAGGACTATCTAATCGAAGCGCGTGATTATCAAGACGACGAAAGGGCTTTGTGGCTTGAAGGTCCTGTTTGTCCCTCCATCGCGTACCTCTACTACACCTTCAAACGGAGGAGAGAAGTTGAAGCTGTAACATTTGCATGCAGTGAACACATTATCATGGCAAGCAATACCAAAAAGATCCCACGAGAATATCATGCCAGAAAAGTAAGGCGTTGCTCGCGCTTATACCAACACGGAAAGAAACGAAGCCTGCCAAGGTCGGCCCTTGTTTGGGAAAGGACCAAAGCGAACGAGCAATGCGAGCTGCAAAGACGGAGCCGATTCCAATTCGGGCAGCAGGTCGGGTCGGATAAGGCTGTGGATGGAGCAAGCCTGCCCTGAATAATGATCATGCAGCTAGCATCGCAGACGAACCGAGACGTGGCGACATGCTCACGTGATCCTCGAGTGCGAGCAGGCCAGAAACGGTGCTGGCGCCGAACGCTTCATGATTCAGGAAACTGGGCTTGCCTGCCTGCCTGCCTGCCTGCCTGCTTTGGAATGATGGCTCCCTCGCAGTCAGGCTTTGCTCGCAGCCTTTGTGGACCCACCCATGGAAGAATCCAAAGTCTTGCGAGGTTTTGGCGCGGATCAATATCAGAGCCGCGGCTTGTGCTTGTCTTGCTATGTACTACAAGTGGCCGGATGAACCCGGCAAGAGCACACGAACAGGCACGTCTGTCCGTCTTGGGGAATGGAACCCCCAGTGCAAACTTCATTTGTACAGAACTCACATTGCTGCACCGAAACGATTGGAGAACGCAACAGATCGAGCCTCTTGTGGTCACGGGGAGGTAGAATGTTTGGGGGTGAATGAGTGGAGTGAACTGCAAAAATGGCAGCTTGGCAATGGCAACAAGACGATACTAATAACAACAGATAACCAAGAACTTAGCAGTGAGTTAAGTTGATGTTTCACTTCTTACTCCGATTCAAGGAATGCAAGAACAACAGCGACTGAACAAACATGTATCTTTTCTCCTCTTTTGTTGCGCACTACTTTACAACGATTTTGGGGTTTCCTACGACATGGAAAGCTCCAATCGCCTCACATGCAAGCCGCCACCACCACTAGGCAATCTCTGGACCGATCTAAGGTACGCCGAGCAAAGCACCGTGAACGCCACGGCCGGGAACTTCCCAGCGACCAGGCCGACGAGGACGACGGCCACGAGAACTAGAGCAGGAAACCGGAATCCTGCTCTGTCCTCCTCGTTGAGATCAGCCGGCACATCGATTTCTATCGCCCTGGCATCGATTTCAATAGCCTTTCCGCGGCGAGAATCCCCCAAAGAATCCGGCTCTTTTGCAATGGCATCCGCCACGACATCCGTTTGATTGGCCATGCCACGGTGAGAATCTGAGGAATCCGTCGCCTTGGCATTGCCCCGCACCGTGGCATCCGCTTGGTCGCCCTCGCTGCGGAAAGAACCCAAAGAATCCGCCTCCCTAGGTCTCCGTCCTTTGTGCAACTTCTTGGCGCTGGCGATCAGCTTCCTCCAAGACCTCTTCTTTGTCTTCGCCTTCGGGATGCTTGATTCGTCGAGGACGCCGCTCCTTTCTTCGATGGCAAAGATGGAAACCTCGGTTCCCCTGTCGGAATCCGAGCAGCTCGGCCTCGACGGCTCGGTCTTCGCCTCCACCTCCTGGATCGGCGAGACGCGCCCGCGGCCTTCCAAATAAAGCTGCCTCTTGGTCGCCGCCGACAGCGGCCGCCAGGGGAGAGAGGAAGACCTCACGGATTCGAGCAAGAAGAGCGAGAAGGAGGCGACGGTGACGGCCGCGACCACCTTCTTGCTCCAGATCACAAGGAGCGCGAGGGATACCACGCCGCTGACCGTGAGGAAGCCCAGGCCAAGGCCAAAGGCGCCGTCTTTGTTGCGGCGAACGGCCTGGGCCGGCGAAAGGTCGGCTCTTGGTCTATCCGACGGCGGGACGGTGGCCGCCGGAGGAGGCGGAGGTGGAGAGGAAGGAGGAGGGGACGGCGAAGGGGATGGGGGGATGTCACCCTTCCTGCGCTTCGAGGAAGCGGAAGAAGGCTTCTTGAGGCGGCCATGGTTCTTGACGACGAGGTCGGCGAGGGAGGTGGGGAAACCGGTCTGGACGGGGAGGGGCCCGGCGCGGGAGGGGCGGAGCGCCGCGAGGAGGCGGCCGAGGCTGCCGGAAGGGCGTTCTTTCAGAGGGCTGGGCATCGGCTGCCGCGGCCGCCGCTGGCGAGCATAGGAGGAGGCCGGCGCGCAGGCCGGAGGTCTGAGTTCTTGGCTTTTTGGTTCGGTTTGGTGCTCTGGGTTGGTGACTTGGGTGAGTTCTCCACTTTTGGGGCGTGCGAGGGAGAATAGGAAGCGAGTGGGGGACACAAGGTGGGTTTGGATTTTTATTTTTATTTATTTGTCTAAGAATGGAGGGTACGTTTTGGGGTTGGCTAAATTTGAAATGAAAGAAAGGGAATCAGGTTTGGGATTTTTTTTGTGGAGACCTGTATAGGACGAAGAAGGTGGTTTCCGGAGAAAAGAACATGAAACATATACATATTTTTTCAATCATGTGAATTTTTTCAGAATGTGATTTCTATCGGCTTGCTCATTACCTATAGAGTAAGTTACATCATTGAGATTCTGATTGTCTATTGTCCTACCATTCTTTGCTTGCGCATCAAAATATCAGCTGATTGAACCCTCTAAAACCTCATTGACATATGGATCTTAAGCATGAATCTAGTGGATAATGGTAGCGGTGAGGCTATAGTGGTGCGCCATGGACTCTGGGGAGCGACGTAGGGGAGGGGGGCAACGTGGCTTTGGTGCCATATGGAGAGAGGCGTCCGCGTAAAGGAAACATGCAATGTCAACACTAAGAATAACATAATTGGATACATTGAGAGTCGCACTGATGCCAATGACAATGCTGATAAGGAGATGGATGACGCACATATGGGTTAGAAGTGGCGATGGCGGCACACGGGGTGGTATATTATAGGGGTTTGTATACGAAGGATGAGATGATATGCTATACGGTATTGTGTAGGGATGTATCGAAGGGTGGGATGGTTGAGACAACATGTTGTTCAGTAATCATGCAGATTGGAAGTTCATTATTTCAAGGAAAAAATAAACGGATGTAGAAGCCCAAGCTAGAGCAATACATCGAGCTTTTTGGATGCGGTACTGGTGAATTCCCTTTGCGGTATCTTGGTATTTCTATTCATTATAGGAAACTGAGAAATGCGGATTGCAAAGGGGTTGAAGAGCGTTTGGAGAAGAAACTTAGTAGTTGGAAGTTAAAACACCTTTTAACTGGCGGCGACTGATATTAATAAATTCACCGCTCAGCAGTTTGCCCATGCACATGATATCCTTCTTTGCTATACCAAGAAGGGTCCTTAAAAAGCTTGATTATTTTCGTTCCAGGTTCTACTGGTAAAGTGATGATCAAAAGAAAAAATATTACCTTACTAAATAGAACATTAATAGAAAATTCTTTGCCGACCTAGAGATAAGGGGTCTAGGAATTCGGGATCTTGATTCTAAGAATATTGTCTTACTTAGCAAATAGTTTTTTAAGTTGCTCACAACTAATTAAATGTGGCAACAGCTTATTTGCAATAATCACTTGGGATCTAAACTCCTATCGCAGGTCGAGTGGAAAGCTGGGGATTCACATTTATGGGCCAGCCTTATGAAGGTGAAGCGAGAATTCCTCCACTTCAGAACCTTTATAATCAAATATGGCACCTAGATCAGGTTTTGGGAAGACCAATGGTTGGCAAAATTTAACTTTATGAGAACAATATCCATACCTATATAATATTGTAAGGAACAAACAGGATACTGTAACAGAAGTCATTCGAACATTCCCTCCAAATATTTCTTTTAGAAGGGATCTGATAGGGTCAAAATTAATAGTGTGGAATTCCTTACTTCCTCAAAATGATAATATTGAGCTCACTCAGGAGCAAGATGAGTTCTGTTGGAACTTAATCCCGAATGAGTAATTCTCGGTAAAATCTCACTATATTGTTTTAGTGCATAGCAATGTTCCCAATGTTAACAATTGACAAGAGAGATAATTTGAGGTGCCACTCAAAGTCAGAATTTTTCTTTGGTACTTATGTCAAGGTGTAGTCCTGACGAAAGATAATTTGGTTAAGTGCAATTGACAAGAGAGTACAAATTGTTATTTTTGTCATTAAAAAGAGACAATTAAACATTTGTTCCTTGACTGTCGTTTTGCCCACGCCATGTAGTCTATCATACAAGCGACTTCTGGGCTCTTCTATCATCATAGTGTACCACATATGTTCGGTACTTGACTATTGGGTATTATGAGTGACTTGAAATCAAAATTTCTGTTAGGGACGACTGCTACTTGCTGGTCGATTTAGTTATGCAGGAATGATATGGTGTTTGGTAAGAGAAATATTTCTTCTCCTTTGCATGTTATCTACCTACGTACTCACTGGCTTTTGGCTCTTGTCGGAGGATGAACTCCTCAAACGGGGATCCGGAGGACCCCCTTTGAGATTCGGCCGGGGGATAATTCTGAACCCGTCTCGTGTGGGAAATAAATGGGAGTAAATGAGATGCAGGTGGAGTGGATGATCGGATGCAGGAGGAAGTAAATGCTCAGAGGATTTTTAGACAGGTTCGGGCCGTACTGAGCGTAATACTCTACTCCTGTGTATATGCTATAAATGCTCTGAGGATGTCTTTCTGAAGATCTGCTGCGTTACAAGAATATTTGTCTAAGTCTAGAGCTTCGTGCTTCTTCCGTCGTCGTCGTCCGAAGTCGCCTGACGTGTTCTCGGTCTAGGTCTCTGTGTGTTCTTCAGACTCATTTTCTTCTCCGGGGAGCCCGTCCCTCTTTTATACCCGTCAGGGAGGGTAGCGTGCCCAAAAAGGATTGGCGCAAGTTCTAAGGCACCATAAATGGAAAGTAACTATCATGGGCTACAGCTTGAGGTGACAGGGATGTTGAAAACGCGCCCCCGTCCGGTCTTCATCGTCATCATTCCGCTTTTCACCGGGTGCAGCGGGGAGGGTCTGCCGAGAAGCCACCGAGCAGCCCTGCGTGCCCGCCCGGTCAGAGTGAGTCTGACATAGCAGGACGGCAGGTGTCGCGCCTCGAGCCCTGCGACATTATCCCGAGGCGCGCCGGATGACGCTCGATGGGACCCGCGCATTAAATGTCCCCACGCCTCCCTGCCAGACCGTGGCAGGGACTGACAACAAGCGTAGGGGGAGTGGTTGGAAGTGACAGGCCACGCGCCCTCTTAAATGCAGCATCGGTCCTCTCACCAGTTGACACCTCACTGCTGAGCCCCTGTGGGGACCACCAGCGAAGGATTTCTCAGGCCCTCGGGGAACTCTCTCCCCGATATGCCCTCTCTTGGTCCTCGAGGACCACTGTTTACGGCCCCGAGCACTCTCTCCCGGAACTTGACTGCTCGGGTCTTCGGGGAACTTGGGTGCTTGGGGACCACTGTTTATGACCCCGAGCACCCTCTCTCGGATATACCCTTTCTTGGTCCTCGGGGAACTCGGGTGCTCGGGGACCACTATTCACGGCCCCGAGCATCCTCTCCTGGAACTTGACTTCCCTTGTCATCGGGGAACTCGGGTGCTCGGGGACCACTGTTCGTAGCCCTGAGCACCCTCTCCTGGAACTTGGTCTTCTCGGACCTCGGGGAGATAATCCCCGAGGGAGGACGTCACGTGGCACTTTGCTATCCTGGCCTCGGGACTCGGGGACCCCTGGTTCCCATGTCACCGACAGCTCTGTACCTGGGCTATATTATAAAAGCTGATTTCTCAAGAAATGATTATAATAGCATGTCAGCATTTAAAACGGGTGGTCAGGGAGTGTTCTAACTAGGTTTATGGGTGACAAGCCAATAGGCGGATTGAGATGCCTTAGCATCTTCTGTTATCACTATTGTTAATCTTTTTGTGCTTTCTCTCTTCATTGTCTCTAACTGTGTGTATCCTTTTTATGTAGAAGTCAAGAGTGTTCTCAGTGTAATTGTATCATTGTGATGTAATTGTTTGAATTTAATAAAAACTTCCTTAATCTAAAAAATAAACGTTAGCTAGAGCTGTTTACCTTTCAGCATCCTGTATAATGTCGAAATATCGTATATGTAGTTTCTTCAAGTACAAATAATTTGAAGGAATCATATTGGAGCCTGTACAATGTTTTATTTCTCAACTGAGGTACGATCGTCACAAGCTTGCACGTGAACAATATTTTGCAATTTTTCTTTTCCTAGTGACGGTTGACAAATATGTTCCGTGATCTTCTTAATTAACGTGGATTTTTTACAGAGAATCTGTATGTTAATTAATTAGGAACAATGACGGTCTATATACTCTCCGGTCTCTACTATTATATTGTTCATCAAATTTATTTTATGCTATCGACAGATTGTTTTTCGCATAACGAGATGATTCTGTTGCGACACTGGAGATCTCGCAAGCAACCGGTTCGTCACACAACGGGCCAAAAAGAAAAAGAAAAGGACCCCACATTTGAGTTCGTCAAACACTCGACCATGAACCAACGTGCGAGCTTATTGACGCTCTCACGCTCGAGACATTGGTTGAAGACGAAGGGGGTGCATTGGGGAATGCAAAATCTTATGAGCTTACGCACACACCGACACATGGCCGGTTGGCGAAGTTATAGCTCTAAAGATAGTGGTGTACACTTCAACATACACATGGCATTAATGACATAAATACTTACTGAAATGAAGAATCTTATAATATTTGTTAAGTTAACATAGTGGAGATAAATAACATCGAAATCATGAATAAAATATAACCAACATCACTCATCAGCAAAATACACCTTCTAACCTTCATGGCCTACAAAATAGGTGAACAAAATGGCTTAACATCTTTGAACGATAAATTGAATTGGAAAGATCAAACAATACATTACCTTCTAGAATTTACATTCTTTCAAGGCTTTGAACTAACGAACCATAACATCATTTGTAACTTTCAATATTTCCTCTTTCTCCACATAGCGGATAAGGCTATTACTCATGTACTTATCACCAATACGATTGTGCAAATATGTTTTCACATTTTTCATGGCTGAAAAGCATCTCTCAGCTGTGGCAGTGGTGACACACAATACAATTACTAGCTTCAAAAGCTAATAAACCAAATGATAGAAAAAAAATATTTTTTGGTCTCCACCTTTTTTTGCAAAAGCTTAGTAATAGTTTGTATGCTACAAAATCTATCATCTTGTTGCACCTTAGAATTATAAAGGGATAATTGATGGCTAAGCTCCCTCAAGCCACCAGATTCAAAATCATTGGGATATAATTTAGCTAGTCTTATTAAACTCTTAATATTGAAATCATGAAACCATCTCTTGGATTGAAAACAGCTGAACAAACAAGCAATTGAGAGGTAGTCTTGTTGAAGGACTATTAAGCTTATGAAGTAGCTAATTAAGAACATCATTGAAGCAATCAACTTCAAAATGATGCTTGTTAGTAATTCTAATTTTTTTGTCTTGTATTCTTTGGGTCAATGTATGCTTCACCCATTTCCAACTTGGTAATATCATGTTTATCACAAAATGCATATACTTCTTTTAGGAGTTTCTCCCATTCTAAGCTCATTAAATAGCTTCTAGTTGTTTTCACATAATTGATAGCATTCACAATATCCTGATCTTTCCTTTGTAATACAACTAGCAAGGTGTTTGTGGTCACTAAAATAGTCAACATGAGATACAAATATAAGGCAAATGCAAAAGACTGGAAGTACACTAAAAAACCCCATGTTTGTTCTCTATGACTTCCATCCTTATCATTTTTTTCTACAAATCGAAGCACTTTGACAATTGTTGGGAACAAGTCAATCAAACTTCTAACAAACTTATGGTGAGAACTCCAACGAGTATCTCTAGGTTTTTTCAAGATATTTCTCTTGATTCAATCATGTCCCAGTTTTAAGTAGCTCACAATCTAAGGCCTTCTGACTTCTTCAAGATTGATATCACGAATCATGTCTTTTCTCTTTGAAGACCCACCTACCACATTCAACAAAGTGGAAATCCAACTAAAAAAATTACTAATGGGAGTATGCTTTCTAACAATAGCCACAACCACTAGTTGAATTTGATGTGCAAAGTAATGCACATAATATACTGAACTATTTTCTCTCATGATCAATGATTGCAAGCCGTTGAACTCACCTCACATATTGCTAGCACCATCATATCCTTGGCCCCTTACTTGCCTCAAGCTCAGCTTCAATTGTGCAAATAGAGAATCAATACATGACTTGAGGTTAGAAGAAGTGGTGTCTTTCACATGAACAAATGATACGCTAGATTGTTATTGAGGCATGGATTGTCTTTTTGAGGCCATGATGAGTCTTTCACAAGCCCACAATTATCAACATATCTCAACACTACTGTCATTTGGTCATTGCAAGAGACATCTCTAGACTCACCCAATGTATTCAAGGATAAAATGTAAAATCTCATTTGCAAAACACTTAACAATATCCTTTTGTATGTCAGAAGACAAAAAAAGACTAATGTCCGCAACTTCAATTTTGAATGCCTTGGCTAAAACTGGATCATGCTCTGCCAAACAAGCAAGAACTTCCCTGTAGTTCCCTTTATTGTAAGATGTCTTTGACTCATCATGGCCCCCAAAAGACAATCCCTGCAACAATAACAATCTAGCAGTATCAATGCGCCATTAAGTCGAACAAAATATGCATTCTTAGAAATTTCACTTTGTTTATGGAGGGCAACATCAATGTGTTGTTGTCTTTTCAACAATGTATCACAACTTTTAAATGCTACATTGTGAGGGTTCCCAATAGTGCCTACGCGATCCTTTAGCCTAGATGGATTATTCCAAGTATTCCAGCCTTGTACAACAAATGCTTCATACCTGGCCTCTTTGTTAGAGCGCTCTCTCATCAAGAAAGAAGGAAAACAATACGCTTTATCTCTGGACTCACTATACTCGAGCTAACTTCCAAATTTATCAAGCCATTCAGAATCTACTCCCAATTTTAGTCCTCGAAAAATGAAGAGTGCGAGGTTGACAAGGCTCATTTTTCAAGTACTTTCTCCTCACCACCGCCATGAGATTGGTAGCTATTTATTTCTTTCCTTTTGCCAGGATCAAATTCAATCTCTTGTTCCCAATTGATATCTTGCTTTCGGGAGTTACCAACTGTAGGACTGAGAACGATGACTAGAGGAGGAGGGCATGAAGGTGCCTTACAAATTTTGTTGATGGCCTTATCCTATTTTTTCACCTAACGCACCTAAAAAAAAGGGAAGCAAAAACTTAAGACAAACAAGTTGTAACAAAAGATTCTCAAGGAAAGCTTGGCTCTTGTGGATGTAGATGAACACTAGATTTCATTGACACTCATCTCATAAGTCATTGCCACATAAAGATAGAAACTTGACGGAAGAAACCTTTGGTCCAAAGTAAAGATCACCGGAAGAAGGAGTTCCTTGAGTTGATGATCTAGAGAAAAGAGAATTCAAGACCCACTTGTATACATTTGTATGTGAGTTTTATACCTCTAGCAATAACAAGAACAATTTTTTAAGGTGGGAAAATCTCAGCTCATCAACCAAAATAAAAATCTCAACCGAAAAGGAAAAACTTGCAACAAAGCAAGGGAGCCCAATAGAAAAAAACTAGAAGGAGATGAACACAAGCATCGGAGAAAACATGTAATTCATTTCTTGCAAAGTTCAGCTTTCTTTTAGGCAGATTACAAAGTATTTTCCTTAAAAAACTCTCACCTGTTACAAAGGCTAAGCTCTCACATCTCCTTTCATCTACAACCTAGCACTCAAAGATCAAATGACTAGCTCTGGTCTCGCACACAACCCTACCCCTCTATTTATAGACCTAGTGAGGTAGCTTAGCCTGTAAGCTTCCTTGTTCCCAAAATAACCCTCTATTTCAATAGCCTCCTACATACAATCGGGGTATTTTGATTCATTTTTTTTGCTCCGTTCATCGAATGGTCATGACGCCTTCACGACTTAGCTTCACCTCGATGCAAGATTTACGATGATGCCACATGCCCTGCATCCTTCCACGGTTTTGTGACCAAACCGTGAAACCGCCTAACATGCTTCTCAAAGTGTGACTTGCTGTCACTTGCTTTCACCTTAAGCAAGCATCCAGATGTTGACGCATGTTCTTCGTCTTGCGATTTTGACCGTCGGTAAGTCTCTTCCTCTCCCTATCCTTCGGGCTGTATTCTCACTTGCATCGGTATCCCTTTCGCTTGACTTTGTCAACATGCCGTTTTCATCCTTCCTTTCATGCTTTGCTTGATCTCCATATGCACAGATAGGATCACCCTTGACTCCGTCTGGCCCCCTTGATCGTCTGACACCAAGCATCCCGCTTCACATCGTCAACCACTAAGTTGCATCTATCACCTGCATATCATGAGACAAGCACACACATATCTTCAAATCATCTCTAGTTAGTTCCAAATCAAAATCCTTAGTTGATGCTCATCTCAGAAAAATCGTGAATGTCGGATGATCCGATGTTCACAGCTTCTAAGCGCCAGACCATCCGACGTGTACTCCTTTTCCGAACGAGCCATCTTGCAACCTCTCTACAAGAAATATTCCAGTGAAACATCCAGCGTTCATCCCTTCAAACGCCAGACCATCCGGCGAGTACAAGTCTACAAGAGCCAGTTTGCAACCTCTCTGCAAGAAAAACTCTGATGTTTACTTCACTCTATCGTCGGACCGTCCGGTGTACACTTGAATCTTTGCCTCTGGAATAAAATACTCCGATGTGAACATTTGCCCATCATCAGACCATCTGGCATGTACCTTCTTGCCAGAACCCATTATGCAGTCTCTCTGCAAGAAACAGTCGAGCGTTCTCTTTACTTCATCGCTGAATTATCTGGCGTGTACTTCAAATTTTGCTTCTAAGCAGAAATGCTCCGTCATGAAGTCTTTTTGAGCGCTGGAGCATTCGATGTGTACAAATCGCCTAGTGCCAGACCATCCGGCATATGCAAATTTCCTCGACTCAAAAACAAACATGTCAACTCCATTTGTCTCTGCAATTTTTGTTAGTCATAACCATAATTGCAACACATATATATGCTCATGTAGTCCACAAATCAATAAACCAAAATACTAATATTTTCAATTACTCATCACATATAAACTAAGACACATTTTAACTTGGTTTTTCATCAACATTGCTAGCACTATCTAGCACTTTTCTTTTCAAGTACTTCTCCATAAGTTCCTTCTAAATTGCGATTTTCAAAACCCCCAGTTTCAAGTCCTAACCCTACAATATAATAGGAAAAATAAGAGGATCAATAACTGGCTGATGAAAAGACTAACTCATTTTGCTCCGAAGAAATCAAATTAGATGCAAAATTAAGGAAGGCAATAAGATGTATACTATCGGTAATCAAGTTGAGAAGTCACAGCCAAGAACAGCCAGAGGGGAACTGGGGAATAGGGAAGAGAGTCAGAGACTGTCGATGCGGGCGGCTCTTTTGGTGCGTTATGGTGGCCTGTGAGGGCGGCAGCAGGCAGTTCCTAGGCTTCCATGGCCGGGTGGGCGAGTGAAGGAGGGATCAACGCCGCGTGGCTTGGGAACGACGGTGGGCGGCGTCTCACTGTCTGGGCATCTGGCTTCACTACCATCAGGCGTGGATGCGTGCGTGAGGCAACAGACAAGATGACTAACTGCTAGGTTGTTCCTGGGCCGCTTCCTGGGTTGGCTGACTGCCAGGCCTGGTGCACTTTTCAGCCCATGGAGGTGCACATGTGCTAAAAACTTGGTGGTAACAGCTAAAAATCTTGGGCGGCCCACGTTGCTTCGCCATTACACACGGCTTATCTCAATGGTCCATTTCTCTCATATGATACTCATCCATCTCTTAATTCTTCTCACATATCATATGAATCTCTCGCAAATAAAAGGTCCTAATAAGTTATGTGTGTGCATACACATATAAAAATTTCCTTTCCAGTTTCGCATAGCACAACATTCACATGATTGATCTCGACAGGATGAACATAGAATATATAGCTTGTCTCACATATCATAAACTTATTTTCATGACCAGATTTACCACAATTCCTCTAAAATAAAGTGGCATGCGGACTACATTTACTTAGGGAACCTTAGGCATGATCCAAATGTTACAGGCTATGGAGTGCCAAGCCAAATATTGGTCATGGTAATACCAAAATTTGGTCAGAAATAGTTGTTTGGTTCACGACTAAACCAAAATTTGATAGCTCGGTCAAAACACGGACGGCCTGGCTGTCCAAAACTCACCTGCGCTGCTAGTTAACTGTAGACAGGCATGGCTAAATTTTGCTGGGCATAACCAAAATTTGGTTTCGAAAACGCTATCCAAATCACGGTAAAAATTTAAAATTAGACAACATATATGAACATATTTGTCGAAATAGATAACATGTAGTTGTATTTATTAATTTAGCATCCGTATTCAACGCACGGTGTATCGAAAATGGATTTTCGGTACAGCATGTACTGAAAAATCCATTTTCGGCACACGGTGTGCCGAATACGACACTGTTGCACGTATTCGGCACACCGTGTGCCGAAAATAAACTGTATTTGACACACCGTGTGCCGAATAGGGTAACAGTGCCGTATTCGACACACCATATAAAAAAACACTCTTTTGATACACGATCATGTCATATCTACTTTTCCGATACACAATCATATAGGTACCAAAATTTGATCAGGCTTCCTAGCGTCAGAAACCAAACAAGCCCCTAAATCTCCGACCACCGACGTAACGCCTGCACATGAAAACAGGCGGTGCCCCTAATTTTCGAGGCCGTCTCCATCATCACGCCGGTCTCGTGACATAACAGCGTGATTACTTACGCTCACGACCTTGTCTTGTGGCCAAGGCAAGGCCTAGCTTTCGCATCTGGTCATGGCATATGCGGGGGTCAGTCAGTCAGTCAGCATCATGTTTACCGTCCACACGTCTCGATCCTATGGCTAAAATCGATAATTGGACTCTCATATTTATGGAGCTTAATTAATTATCTCCTTTAAAACACATAAATTAGTTCAGCGGTTGGCTTGCTGGGTGCGAGTGTGCGTGTCGGGCGTTCGACGCCCGGCTGCCGTACTCATCCTAGCGTCCGACCGTTCGTACTCTAGCTTGTGGTGAGATTTCAGGTGTGAGTCGAACCGGCTAGGATTTATCCCTGGTTTCACACCGAAAAAAAATGAGACTAGATTTTAACGCTTGAGTAGACCTTGGCTCTTTATAGTCTCATGACCATTTGTGATCGAAGAATTATCTCTCCCTACCTTTTAACAACCCATAAATTCTGGAACCAATAATTATTGCATACAAACCACTAAGAAAATGATCCATTGAATGGCATAGTGGTGTTGCATGAACGTAAAAGATAGAGAAGGAATTAATGTCTAATGTTGTTGATGCATGCGCATGGAGACAAAAGAGAGGAAATTCAGAAGAAAAATGTGAATACGGATGAGTCAACCTCTGCATGGAAGGAAATAATTTACGAGGTACAAATATGCATGCACAAGAAATTAGGAAAATTTGGCTAGCTGGTTTGCATAGATGAGGATTGCTTTATCACTATTAATATAAAGCACGAATGTGGTCATGCATGACCCCTCCCTCTCCTCTCGCCAGCATTATAAAAAACGATCACCCTACAAAATCGCCTGGAAACAAATCAAAGATGATTTGCACGAAAAAACCACTGCCCCAGGCTCCGCTCGCAGCCCCGCCAAGTTAAGCGCAAAAACTCTACTCCGTCCTGCGTGCCGCTCGTGTTGAGGCCCTCTACGTGAATCCTACCCTCTACCCTGCACATGTGCTCACATTATGACCCTCCACGCGAATCCCACCCTCTGCATTGGGCATCGCTCAAGTTGGGCCCTCCAACTCCTTGTCACCACCAAAACCTTGCCACCACCACACCCTCACCACTACCATGCCCCCAAACCTTCTCTACTCCTCGCTGTCATCATGCCCCCACCCATCCTCAACTCCTTGTCGCCTCGCTACCACTCTCCCGCCACTGTCGTTGCCGAGTGCCTCACCGTAACTGCCGCATGGAGATCATGAGCCTATCTATCTCTTTCTATATATTGCAACAACAGTTGATTTATGCTCATTTTGCAAGTACAAGAGGTAAGAGCTCTTCTTGTTGTACCTATTCTTCTTTTTTCTTCCTTTGATACTCCTCTCAGCTCTCAGAACCTCTGATTGATATTCGAGTTACTTTGATAGAAAGGGGAAGTCGGTAAGGAGGAGGAGGAGGAGGATGGAGGGGTCACAATGGAGCTGGAAGAATTCGTTCCTCCCTGGCTTACTGTCGTGCAACCCTCGCTCATTCCGCTAAACGGTAGGCGACATCATTTTCTCTCTTCTTGTGACTTCCCTCTGCAGACCTCAAATGCTAGTTGTGTTTGGAGGATTCAAATGCCAGTTGTATAAATGGTATTTTGCTTAGACAAGTTAGATCGAGTTCTTTTCAACCGTTCATAGACATTGACTCATAGTAGATTGACATTAGATCATATTTGGTATGAATAGGATCTTTCCGAGTAATGGTATTTGTCAATGCAGCTTATACAATTGCACGAGAAGAAGTAATGTGTGGACACTAGGTAATCTAAAGCAAATAATTGTATTGGTATTTATTTATCATTTATCATGACAATTTTTGGCCAAATTAAGTAAATTAGGAGCCAACATCATTTTTCCTACAATGGGAACCGTAATAATTTTAAATCTAGCAGTAATTTGCGTGAGCAATTTTGCTAGTAGAAGATATAACCCACAAGTTTGATCATGAATATTAGAGATGTGTGTGTGTGTGTGTGTGTATTTCCCACTATATTTTTGTGGGGGGATTGCTAAATCTCACCCCGAGTATTTAGAGGACCTTAAACATCTGAATTTTGGTCGCTACATTTGTACTTTAGTGATGGTGGGTATATTAGATAGGAAAATTTAATGTGTTTTAAGGCCTTCTAACTATTATATACTAACTACTTATTGACTATCAGAAATTAGTATGCAAGAATATAGAGAACAAAGGGAGTATGAGATAAAATCAGATATTCTTATTGTCTTCTATCAGATACCTGCAAACGCTTATATATATGGCCATACAACACTGTTTCAAGACTTGATGCTAGGAGAGTTATATCACTAATGTTATGGAGGTTAAAGATTTGATGGTATATGGGCTATGGACATCCACATAAATAAAGATTTCATAACACTCCCACTTGGATGTCCATTAATTGTGAATATATAAGCCTCGTTAAAAACCTTGCCAAGGAAAAAACCCAGTGAAAAAAAACCCATGGTCAAGGAAAAAAAAAAGAGTACACACATATTCACTCCCCCTGATGGCAATATCACTTAATGTCTTTGAGTCACCGCAGTCCAACACCATGAGTCAATTTCTTAAATATTGAAGTGGGGAGTGCCTTCGTGAATAAGTCTGCTAGATTCTCACTTGAACGAATTTGTTGGACTATAATAACACCATCCTTTTGAAGATCATGGGTGAAGAAAAACTTTAGTGATATATTTTTGACTCTATCTCCTTTTATATATGCATCTTTTAATTGAGTGATGCAAGCCATATTGTCTTCGTGTATGGCGGTAGGCGCTTCTTCGTCTGAAAGTAAATTGCATTCTTTGCGAATATGATGTGTTATATTCCTTAACCATACAAATTTACTGCTGGTTTCATGAATTGCTAAAATTTCTACATGGTTAGATGAAGTTGCTACTATAGTTTGCTTTATTGAGCGCCATGAGATAGATGCACCACCACACTGAAAACATAACCATTTTGTGATCAACCATTATGTGGATCATATAGATACGCTGCATCTGCAAAACCAACTAGTTCTCCCTTACATATATTAGAAAAATATAAACCCATGCCCTTTTGTACCTTGAAGATAATAAAATATATGCTTCACACCATTCCAATATCCTCGTGTACGATAAGAGCTATATCTTGCTAACAAATTAACAGTGAATGCAATATTAGGTTGTGTATGAGTAGAAAGGTACATGAGTGCTCCTATGTCACTTAAGTATGGCACCTCAAGACCAAGAATTTCACTTTCACTTTCTGGTGGGCGAAAAGGATCTTTGGTTACATCAAGTGATCTGACAACCATTGGGGTACTTAAGGGATGTGCTTTATCCATGTAAATTATTTCAATATTTTGTCTGTATAAGTTGTTTGATGCAATATAATTCCATTCTTCAGATGTTCAATTTGTAATCCAAGGCAAAATTTAGTTCTCCTCAGATCCTTCATTTCAAATTCCTTCTTCAAGCTATCCATTGCCTTAGTGACTCCATGAGGCATACCAATAAAATTTAGACGATCAACATAAATAGATATTATCACAAATTCATATCCGGATCTTTTTATGAATTCACATGGACAATAGAGTCATTCTTGTACCCCCTCTTTTGTCAAATATTCACTGAGATGATTATACAACATTCGTCCAGATTTCTTTAATCTATATAATGACTTGTTCAATTTGACTGAATATTATTCTCGAGAACCTGCTCCTGGCAGTTTAAACCCATCAGAGGGTTTCATGTATATATCACTGTCAAGTGATCCATATAAGTATGATGTAACAACATCCATTAGACACAAGTCAAGATTCTCTTTTGTTGGTAGCCTAATAAGTTATCTAAAAGTTATTGCATCTATCACGGGAGAGTATGTTTTTTCATAATCTATACTAGGTCTTTAGGAGAATCCTTGGACAACTAATCGTGCCTTATATCTTGTAATTTCTTCCTTCTCATGTTGTTTTCGCACAAAGACCCATTTATAACCAATAGGTTCGACACCATTAGATGTATGGGTTACAAGTCTAAAAACTTTTCTTTTTATGAGGGAATTCAATTCTGCTAGAATTATGTTATTTCATTTTGGCCAATATTTTCTTTGTTTTATTCCTCAAGTGATCAAGGTTCTTGATCCTCATTTTTATTCATAATTTCTAGCTTTAGGTTATATGCCAATGAATCATCAATGATGACTTTATCATGGTTCCAAATTTTTCCAGACATGACATAGTTTAATGAGATCTCATTTTCTAAAGAATCAGGTACATTTATTTCCTTTGTAGCATTACTATTTGCCATGTCTAGATTTTTCTTGAATTATCATTATTTCCTTGACCTGGCCATCTTGATTCTTTGCTCCTTTTCTTTTTTGAGGATTTTTGTCTTTGGAACCCAATGGTCTACCGCGTTTTATAGTAGGTTTTGATTCATTAGCGGTGGACGTTTGCTCGTCTTGGAAATTAATATTTTCAGGTGCATTAGCAGCTGGAATATGTAACTTTGTTGCTCTTCTCATGTATGTGAAAGCGTCTGGCAAATTATTCGCTAAACTTTATAAATGAATTATCCTTTGAACTTCTTGCTCACATTGTTTTGTACGAGGATCAAAGTGAGATAGTGATAATTCATTCCAACTTATTTCTTTATTTAGCTGCTTGTTGTCTCCCCCTGTTGTTAAGAAATTTGATTCATCAAAATGACAATCAGCAAATCTTGCGGTAAATACATCTCCCATTGATGTTTCAAGATACTTTATTATAGATGGAGACTCATACCCAACATATATTCCCAACCTTCTTTGTGGTCTCATCTTAATGTGTTTCGGTGAAGCAATTGGAACATATACCACACATTCAAAAGTTCTTAGATGGGAAATGTCTGACTCTTTGCTATAACCAATTGTAACGGGGAGTAAGTATGATGTGAATTAATGCTGCTGCATGCAAAATGGCATGACCACAAGCATGTGTTAGGAGTTTTGACTTCATAAGTAACAGTCTTGCTATTAATTGGAGCCATTTGATAAGTGATTCCACAAGACAATCGACACTTATACTAGTCGAGTATCAGTGCTGACTAAAAAGTACCGGTTGAAAAACCGGCACTGATATCATTTTTCAATCGGCACTATTATGCCTTTTTGCAGTAGTGAAAATTGAGTAAGGTACGCTGATTTTGTTTGTATTCGATGTGCGTTGTCCAGCATGAAGAGATAGAATCCAAGGTTTCCTTGTTGAGATTGATCTACAACATCCTAGCCCAAAGCGTCACATATTCGGCAAGACGAGTATGTGTGGTGATGTGACGTTTGAGCTAAAGATGTCCAAATGGGCCATGCCTATTGGGCCGGCCCGAGGCGCGACACTGTAGGCCTGGCCCAGGCACGGCACAGCCCTGTTGAATCGGGCCGGCACGGGCACAGCCTAGCTAGGCACGATCCGGCCCGGTACGCATGGACCCGGATATTTTCTATTTTCTATATTTTTTTTAATTTTTTAGCTATTTTTTTTATCTATTTTCTATATTTTTATCTATTTTCTATATATATATATATATATTAATTTTGTAGCTATTTTTTTATTTTATCAGGTCGGCTGTGCCGACGGGCCGCTTGTGTGCCGTTGTGCCGCCCGTGCCTATCGTGCTCGTCGTGCTTATCGTGCCCGTTGGGCCGGCCATGCCGCCGGGCCGCTATCGTGCCCGGACCAGCCAGACACGGCACGGTGACCGATGGGCCGTGCTGTGGGCCGAGGGGGAGGCACGCGGGCTGGCACGGCATGGCCCGTTACAATAGCTGGGCCGTTCAGGCCATGCTGGGCCGGCCCGAGTGGCCCATTTGGCCATCTCTAGTTTGGGTGTCCTAATACATTTGCCATTTTGAAGCCCGTAGGCCACCGTGTTGTTCTTTCAGGGGTTTAAAAGGGAAGGTGCCAGAGATTTTAGGGCCACATCGAGTAGCCAACGGTCGTGCCAAAAGCATTCCTTGCGCTTGTCCTTAAGAGTGATGGTTGTGGATTCCCCTTATAGGCTTTTGTCTGTATAGTCACATGGGACAGTGGTGTCAACCCATGATTTGGAGTCCGAGCCCCATGAGTGCCATAGCCATCTAAATTGAAGTGCCCGGCTAAACTTTTCAAGGTCAAGGATGCAGAGGCCACCAATCTCTCTTGAGTGACATGCATGCTTCCAATTGACTAGGCGGTGCCCACCGATACCTTTTTCATCCTCCTTCCATATGAAAGATCTTCTGACGGCGTCTATCTCTATTATGACCCATTTCTATAGCGGGAATACCGTGAGGTGGTTCATGGGCATCATAGAGCGCACAAACTTGATGAGGGCCAGAAGGCCGGCCTTTGACATAAATTTTACTTTCCATCTGGTAGTCAATTGATTTTACCTGCAAGCGTACAAGATCGTGCAGTTAGTTCCCTCAAAAGTATCGAGGTTATTGAGCCTAAGGATCTAAAGAAAAGATTGTCACACCCAGATTTTCAGATCAAAGAAGAACATCAAGAACATCGAATCAAATAAAAATTTCCCTAAAATTTCTCAATAATTCTCTTTCTCTGTCCCATCCCCTGCTACCCCACGCTGCTCACCCTGTCACCCTGTGGCGCACGCCAGAGCTATGCACCGCACCGCATGTCCCATAGCCATGCATCACAAGCCATCCTCGAGCCCCACGCCACCGCCTCGTGCCCCAAACTGCTGGCCATCCTTGAGCCCCGTGTTGCTCCTCGCACCCCACACCACCCAACGCACCCCATGCTAACGATGCCTATAAGAGGGAGGAACAATGCCTCCTCCCTCAGCACCAACATCTCCATCATGTCCATCTCTCACCACATCCTCCCAAACACCACCTCCACTAGAGCTGTCGCACCAAAGCATCGCTGTTGTCGATGAGCACCGCGCACTTCCCTCTCCTTTCCTAAAGTTGTCCAAATGGGCCATGCCTACTAGGTTATCCCGAGGTTCGACACTATAGGCACGACCTAGCCCTGCATGGCACGGCCAAGCATGACACAGTAGTGGCCCGACTCGGCCGCTCTAGCACACCATGGCACTATTAGCCCGGCACGGCACGGCTAGCCCGACACGCCTAGCCCGGCTGGGAGCCGTTGCGCGTGAGGCTGGCCCATGAAGGCACGATCAGCATGGGTGGCTCGGGCAGGCACGTGGGGGCACGACAGGGTTAATAGGTTGAGTGGGCATTGCCTAACCTGTTTAACCCGTTTATTTTTAAATTTACCCTTTCATTCTATACCAACAACAACATTTGCTCTCTTGTTTCCTACTCTCATTCTTGTCTCAAAGTTCCTGAGGATTTGCGATAATTTGACAAAATTAGTTTGAATTATTACCAATAATTTGAGAAATTTTAACACCCTCATCCTACTATCTTGAAGAAATGTTAGTGATTTTTTGCATCGATGTTCTTTCTTGTTTATTCCATACTTTGTTTGTTATTTGATTATTCCTAACTTTGAATATTTGAATTTTTTCTAGTGCAATTCGACATTAATTATGGACATCAGTGATCATGATCATGATCACACGTCCATTGATCATGATTTTTTTCTTCAAGAACTCTCAGGGGACTACGACCCCTTTGATAGCAGTGCTAAAGGTGAAGAAGAATCCGACGGTGAACCGCCAGTTGGTTCACATACAACAACACCTCCATCGTCAGGCTCTACAAGTGCATACACGGTAGCAAGCACCAGCTCTAAAAGATCAAGAGCTGCTACTTTCGAAGTTTGGCAAGACTTCTAAAGGATCTACAAAGAGAAAGATGGGGTAAGTGTCAGGTATGCTAGGTGTTATATTTGCAAATATGAATTATATGCAAAATCCTCAGGTGGAACCGGACACTTGATAAGGTATGCTAGAACTTGCAAGTGAAAGAGTGGAGCAACCATGAAGCAAATGGTGCTTTAGTATAATCTCGACAACTCTGTTCGTCATTAGGAGTATGATTTCGCCAATGCTCGAAAAGATCTAGGCCGCTTTATTGCAAGAGCGGATCTACCACTCAACATTCATGAGTCTGCTGTATTTGAATCTACATTAAGCAAGCATAATCCTAGATTCACGCATATTTCTAGACAGACAACTAGTAAGGATATGGTAAAATACAATAATACGTGTTGTAGCAATATTAAAAAAATGTTGCAAACATGTACATTTTCAGTTGCTTTGACATCGGACATATAAGTAGGTAGGGCTAGAGAGGAGAATCTTAGTGTGGTTGCTCATTTTATTAATAATGATTGGAAACTAGAAAAGAGAATAATAGGTTTTTGGTTAGTTGACAACGCGTATACCAGTGAAAATATTACTGAAAAAATATCTCAAATAGTTGAAGATTTTGGTCTCAAAAATAAAATATTTTCTATCACTTCAGATAATGCAGGTGCAAACTCTAAAGATATGGATATTCTTACTACGTTGTTTAGCACTATGCTAAATCTTTCTTGTTACTTCAACGTTGTGCTTGTCATATTATCAATCTTATAGTAAAATCCGGTTTGAAGAGGTTATCACAATACCTAGACGATTTCATACTACAATATCTTTTGTGAACTCCTCTAACTAACAAATTGCAGCATATACGCAGTAATGTATTGCAATGAGTGTGCATCCACGTAAGTTTGCTGTGGACATACTGATAAGATAGAACCTTACAGTCTTCATGCTAAAAAATATTGTACCATATAAGAGCACATTTGGTGTGTTTATTCATACACACTATCATCAACATGGAGGCCAGACTTTACTCATGGAAATGCAGTGGTATGTTGCCAAAAAGATACTAGAGTTTTTTTGATTTTTTTTATGATTCAACTGTGAGTTTATCTTGATTTTATTATCCAACATCTTGTTTGATAGTGCATAATATTGCTGAAATTTCTACTCATTTAAACATATATGAAAATGACAATCTTCTAAGAGATTGTGTAGTTCCTATAAAATAATTTGTTTTAAAATATTAAAATAAAATAATTTATTGTATGTTTTTACCTTTATTTTAGATCTAGAACTAAAATCGTAAGTTTTTTTGGAGTTCTTCCAATTCTAGGTGATGCTCTTGACCAAATTTATTCTACTTATTATACTAATGTTCGTTCTAAGTTATTCGATGTTTATAGTAATTATGAAACAAAGTATGCCAAAGTTCACCTACAATAACCTCCACTAGCACCCACAACAAGTAAGAAGATGACAATGTGGGGAAAAATATTTGGTAGATGTTGTTCATCAAGAAGTTCAGACTCTTTGTCACGATCATCTACAATCGCTGGAATTCCAATATCTGGAGGGGAGCTAACTACCTTCATCGACAACGACGTTATTAGCCATGAACAAGAAAATTTCAACATACTACAATGGTGGCATAAGCACAAGACAAATTATCCAGTACTTTTACTATTAGCATGAAATTTGTTAACGGTTCACGTATTTACAGTTTCTTTTGAGGCTGCCTTCAGTCTTACTGGAAGGATAATCAAGAGAGAAGAATAAATCTGTCAAGTGAGATGGTGGAAATACTCATTATAATAAAAGATTGGAAACAAGCTGAAGCATATATGCAACACACTATAAAGAACGCTGAGCTTGAACTTTCATTCAAAAATTTGTATCTAGATGTTGATGAGAATGTGTAATTTTTAATTTTCTGAACTAGGTTGTACTCTTTTTACCTTTGCTAGAAAGGTTTTTAATGAGGCAACCTATTAATAAAGCTCATTTTTAGAATTAATTTTGTGTCCAATTATTTCTGATTTTTTATAATTTTTCTTTATTTTTTTGAAAGTAACCTGGGACCCTATATAACAGTTGAGGGGTGGTTTTCTTGCAAAATATCTTTTTCAAGTGCTAAGAAACCTCCCAATATAGTTACAACATGACCTGGGACCTTCTCAGGTTCCCACGAGGCGCTAGTACGGTCATGGTACATTTATCATATAACTTGTTGGAATCTCCACTGTGCAACTTGTGTTTGGATAATCATAGAAAATGCGTACAAAGTCAAATGGAGATGATCTTTATATAAAAATTGTTGCTCTTGATGGGATATACAACTTTCATGTTGTAACTTTTTCTGGATCTAATCTTTTTGGGACAACAAATCTACATCATTTCAATGGGAAAACAATGACAAGTGGACATGCATGAGATAAACGAGGCGGACTTAGCCCGAAAAAATGAAACCTGCTAGTGAATGGGCCTTTGCAGCTTCAAAAAAAGATATTAAGTCCCTTTAAAACAAAATATTGAGTGGGGACATATGCCCCTACTAGACCTTTGTTGGGTCCGCCCATGGCTAGATTTTATCAATGCAGGACGGGAGCTATCGAACATACGATGACCACACATCAAACATGGTCATAAGCTTCTCACTGTGGGGAAAGGATGTCGCAGACACGGATCCAATCCAAGAAGTTGGAGTACTTGTTATGCACCTTGATCATCTGCCCATCCACCTCCCTGTTGCCCATCTTTGCCCCTAAACATGGCGCATGCGGTTTGGTAGCGGTCGTGCCACAGGTCACCTCGACTCGCCCACCTCCTCCCGTCTCTAGCGTCATCCTTGCTACCAGATTCATGGCCCCTGACCATGCCTGTGCTAACTCGGTTTTGCCATCACCCTGGTCCCAACCCTTCCCATACGGTAGTCATTTGCCACCCACGATCAGTGGAATCCATACCACTCTTCGCCCCGCCCCCATGTCCACCAGCACCGTTAGCCCACCATGCTACCCTACGACCTCCCTCTAGGCCCGAAGACAAAGAACTCCCGATGGAGAAGAATGCCCTACGTGTTCACACCCTATTTACACACATTGACTGAGAAGCTTTTTGTTTTCAATCGCCTAGATCGTAGGAAGCGTGCTCAAATAAACCCACTGCCTTGACCACTAAGGTAGTTATTTTTTGTCAGTGCCCTGCAACTGAGCCCTCGTTAGATAGAGACAACAAGGGCCTTTCTCAAAGATCTCCAAGTCTAGAAATCAGTACATTGGCTAGCATTGCAGATTGCAGAATAAAAGCAAGCATGTACGCATTCAACCGTGTTCATGACAGCTAGATCAATCTCTCTGGGACAATAGATGTGCACCATTTCAACGGGAAAACTATGATAAGTGGACATGCAGGAGATAAATTGTAACATGTACGAAATGGTGTTAGGGGGAAAAATAAACCAGCCTGAGGATAATGGTTGAAGATTACCATCCAGGTCCCTCCGGAGCCTTAATCTCCGAACCCTCTATTGAAGGCTCGATCTCTGATGTCGTCAGATCCCTTCACGGTACCCCTTTGTACCTACGAAGCATTCCCTTAGCTCTGCCGACCCGATCTCTCAAAGCCTCCTAAAAACCCGACCTCTCGAAGCCTCAGTCCTTCGAAGCTTCGGCCTCCCGAAGCCCTGGCCCTCTGAGATCCTGCTTCCCAAAGCCTTCACCTCCCGGTTCCATGCCTCCCGAGGCCCTCACCTCGGGCTGCTCAAGCCGCCTTCCCGAAGAGAGCAGGTTGAGTTGGTAGGTCTTGGGAAAGATCTGCCGGAAGGGGAGCACCGGTCGTGCTTTGCCTGCAAGGAAGTGACCAACATTAAAGGCCTAGGCTAATTGATGCCACTCTGACACCCCGGCGTGATGGAGGCTATCCTGACACCCCTGACAGTGTGGCGTCGGGCCGCAATCGACGACCGGCTCGCCCCCTTCAGGGGGCAGGCACCACGATAATTACCACAGTGGATATCTATCTCCCCAATAGGGTAGAAGGTAGTTATCCGGGATAAGATCCAGTAATTTGATCAGATCTTGAATATTTGTACACTATGATAACTTGTACGACAAGCTACGTATGACCCTATAAAGGGAAGAACGAGCAAGACAGCAAAAGAAAGACACAAATGTGAAAACACACCAAGTCACACTGTGATACTCCCCCTAGAGTGATCTATTTTTCTACCATCAATACATCGTGGTGTTCCTTCCTCTTAAACTTCGTCTCCAAGCTTGAGTCTCCTTCTCAGAAGAAAATCTCGCCATACTTGCTGGGGCAAGATGAACTCTTGCTCCAACAAATGGGGCATGGCCAAGTGGTGGTAGCGGATTTTGGTCCCATTACTTGGAGGTTCAAAACCTTTTGTCTCATATTTTTTTTTTCCAATGCAACGAAATCCAGAATCACATTATGCCTTGCATGACACAAAAGTTTATTAAAGAGAATAATTATCTCTTATGAACTATTAGATTATATGCATTTCTAAAAATTCATTTTCTTTCTAAAAAAGAAAATCAGGTGTAAAGTATATTCAATTGAATATTCTTATATTTGTTTTGGTCTATGAGGCACATTTAGGATATGCTCCTATTGCTCATTACTCATATGTGTTTTGAATATGTTTTTTTGAAATTCGATAGATAAACTTTATGCTTCATATCCTAGTTCTTAGAGCATCTCCAATTCACTTCCTAAATTTACCTCCATATTTCTTCCATATAGAGAGCTCTCTATTCTAATTCCCTCCATATTTCTCAGCACGCTCCAACTCGGTCCCTAAATTTACACTACTACAGAACCATCAATCAATGTCGGTTCTAAACTCCTCGTCACTAGTGGTTTTGGAAACCGCAATGGGTATCAGGCAGTGAAAGTCGGAGGACTATCACTGTCAGATCCCAAGCCGGCAGTGTTGCCCTTTCCAATACACAAAAAGGAAACAAGCTGACTTGAGCTAGCTCGGCTGCTGCTACTATCGCTGTCATGCCCGCTCAGCCCCCACGCCTCCCCTCGCCACCGACGCCAGAGACTCCACTGTTGTCGCTCCCCTTCCCCATGCCTCCCCTCACCACTCCCCTCCCTCACGCTTGATCTACTTCTCTTCTGTGCAACGATCGAATTAGAGCATTCGTCAGTTGCTCACTCGGGGTCCCATCCCTATCGTGGCCCCTGCTCACCCTCCATCGAGGCAGTCCGTGCTCCTGTGGATCCCACTGCTGCCGTTGCCATGGCTCGCTCGCCTAGGATCCTGCTGCCGCCATGGCCCACGCTCCTACAAATCTTGCCACTGTTGTGGCCCGCTTGCTCGGGATCACATCACCGGCGTGGCCCGATCACCCGCCACTGAGGCGGCCTGTGCTCCCATCGTACTCGAGTGCATTGCTCGTCGCTGCCGCTTGGGTGTCGTCGAAGGCCCCGCCAACCACCTGGTCGCTGAGTGTCGAGTGTCACGCCATCACTTGGGGACGATGTGAAGGAGAGTTGTGTGCGGTGGAGAGAAGGATAAAGGAGAGAGAGAAAGTTCAGGGTGGGAGAGAGAGCGAGCAGAAGGATAAGACTTAGATTTTTTGGCCAACCGAGACCAGCTACGAGCGATAACCCGAGACTAAATTGGATTGAATGTAGAATTCAGGTTTGACTCCCTGGTTTACTGCCAGTTCATAACATAATCCGGCAGTGATACTATCACTGTCGGTTTTTGTTGTGAGCCGACAGTGATAATAACCTATCACTACCGATTATCTTCTAGAACCAGTGGTGATATTGTTTTTCTTACTCATCGGTAGTGAAAATCGAATCACTACTGGTTTTAGTTGGTCCAACAGTGATGAGACGGCAAAAAAGACTATTTTTTAGTAGTGTTAGCTCTCTATTCTCCACTCACCTATATTTTATAAATATATTGTAACTATCAAACAGTTCTAATTCCCCTAATTTTATATCAACTTGCATCGGCCAACACCAGTAGAGCATAGTAGCAGCAACATTTCATCTCTCTCAGCCACGAGTTCCTCCCTCTCTCTATGCTCTTCTTTCTCATGAAGCAAAGCATTCTCACGAAGCAAAGCTTCATCCATCTTCCTCTCTTGCTCAAGGCTAACACCAGCAGCACCTCACAATCCTCTCTCTCCCTCACCGCTATTCCAAATCCAAGCACACCAGCAACAGCCATCTAGTTTTTCTTCCCCAAATCAGTCGCACCTTCCTCTTCCAATCAAAGTACCAGCTCCACCGCGCAGCTCCAATCCATGTCCACCGCTTGTTCTTCCTCACAGAGTAGCACAACCACAACATGCCACCAATCTCTCCCCAAAATCAGCAAGCACAAGTAAAACCAATGCCACCTGAGTTACATCCCTCGCCGGCGCTCGAGCTCGTCGAAGAGGAAGGGGCTGGAGGATGGGTGCCCAGAGCTGGTCCGCCCCTGGCATCCAACGACTTCGCTCGGACTCGCTGATGACCCTGCATCTGGACCATCGGCTCTCAAATCGGATTTCTGGTAGCCACGTGGAGGGTAGCGCGGCGGTGGCTAGGACCAGCGGGGATGCGGGATCGGATCAAGCTTCTTGCTCGCAACGCTGGGGGTAGTGGGACAGCGTTGGTGGTGGGGATGAGCGGCAACGATGGCGTGAAGGAGTTGTCCGAGCAAGGAGCGAGCGGGATAGCGGGCCGGATCGGCTTGCTACATGTAGCGAGTGAAGGGGGAGAAGTAGGGAGACGCTAAAAGTAGCGAGTCTAATAGGGAGTGGGTTGGATGGGGGTTTTGGGTTATTTTTGCTAAAAATAGGGGAGGGAGTAAACAGTGAGTCTATTGGAGTTGCTCGTACATTTGACACCCAGTTCGAAATAATAGAAGTATCCCCTTCCAATTTTTTTTTGAACTAAAGCAAGTTAAAAAAGAAAATTAAAGAGAGGGTATCCTAGTTCTATGCATAGCCTTTTGTTTTGTTGTATTATTAGTAAAAAATAAGGATACTTTTCTTTTTAGTTCTTTCTTAATAAAAGAAATAATGCTATAAGTAAAAGCAAAGACTTTAACTTTACTTTACACGATTCTTTTTACTTTATTTTTTCTTTCTTTGGTACTCGAGTTGTAGAAGTATGAGGATTTTATAACTACCAAAAAAGCTGCAATCTTTTTATTGGCGTAGTTTATTTGGTCAATAGTTAATTGTTTTGACTCAGCCCAAAAATGATCGAGGACATAGCAGTAACCGAACCTTTGGCTTCACGGAAAAGGGTGTAAGTCCCCTGAAAACAATATATTGAACTTTTGAAGGGTCCGCCCATGGCTGAGCGATTGAACATACTACGACGAGGAACCGCACATCGAACTGCCGATAAGAGTGGCATGTCTATCGTCACACGCACGTAGACTGAACTGACACATTAGCAGTACAAGTACTAGTTGAACGAAGAAACACGAGCGAAGTTCGTTTACAGGGCGACGATGTAGATAGATACTTCCAACATATACAGCTTTGAAAACAGTATCCAGTACATGATTCAACAAATGCAATTGACCTGAACAGAGAAGATGAGCGTGGCGACGACGATGATCAGCACTAGGAGACACAAGCAGCAGTACATAGACTGCACAGTAAACAGATGAAACTTTGGCACCCAAAGCAAACATCAAGAGTCTTCCAAAAAAAAACAAACATCAAGAGATGTACTTGTGCATGAGTACTACAGAGGAAACAGAAAGCAAAACTTCATTACATGGGTAATAAAGTAGATATATGTTCCTAACATATACAGAGCAGAAAGTAACAATCCCAGCATATGCGTAGAAACAAACGCACAGAACCTGAAGAACGATGACCATCACAAGTCCACAACAAACACACGAGTACATACACATGATGCAGTAACACACACGAGGGAAGAAATGCAATACATAGGTATGTATAGCGACTCGATTGGTAGAAGAACTTCAAGCCCTTGTCGATGGACCGATCGGTATTTGATCAGGCGTGTTCCTCGTCGCCTGCGAGCTCCTCCTCGTCGTCGTACTCCTCCGCGGTGGCGTCCTGGTACTGCTGGTACTCGGCGACGAGGTCGTTCATGTTGCTCTCGGCCTCGGTGAACTCCATCTCGTCCATGCCCTCGCCGGTGTACCAATGCAGGAAGGCCTTGCGCCGAAACATGGCAGTGAACTGTTCGCTGACCCGGCGGAACATCTCCTGGATGGACGTGGAGTTGCCGACGAACGTGGACGACATGGTGAGCCCCACGGGCGGGATGTCGCAGACGCTGGACTTGACGTTGTTGGGGATCCACTCCACGAAGTAGGACGAGTTCTTGTTCTGCACGTTGATCATCTGCTCGTCCACCTCCTTGGTGCTCATCTTGCCCCGGAACATGGCGGAGGCGGTGAGGTAGCGGCCGTGCCGCGGGTCCGCAGCGCACATCATGTTCTTGGCGTCCCACATCTGCTGCGTCAGCTCAGGCACCGTCAGCGCGCGGTACTGCTGCGATCCGCGGGACGTCAGCGGCGCGAACCCCACCATGAAGAAGTGCAGGCGCGGAAACGGGATCAGGTTCACCGCCAGCTTCCGGAGGTCCGAGTTCAGCTGCCCCGGGAACCGCAGGCAGCACGTCACGCCGCTCATCGTCGCCGAGATCAGATGGTTCAGGTCACCAACTGCGCATTCATTCATGGATATGGATTGATCGATCAATTAGTTGCCGATTGTTTGTGCAATGACAACATATAAATATATATGTGCAACAAGAACACGAGATGCTCACAGGAAGGGTTGGTGAGCTTCAGGGTGCGGAAGCAGATGTCGTAGAGGGCCTCGTTGTCGAGAACCATGCACTCGTCGGCGTTCTCCACGAGCTGGTGCACGGACAGCGTCGCGTTGTAGGGCTCCACGACGGTGTCGGACACCTTGGGCGACGGGAACACGGAGAATGTGAGCATCATGCGGTCCGGGTACTCCTCCCGGATCTTGGAGATGAGCAGCGTGCCCATGCCAGAACCCGTGCCGCCGCCCAGAGAGTGGCATACTTGGAATCCTGTCAGGAATGTCTGTAGTGTGAGTGACTTCAGTTCTAAATACTTCATGGCATGTTCTGCCAAACTCCCATGGTTTCAGTTTCTGAGAACCATATGGCTGTCAGTTTCAGATTTAAGACGAGCAATTATCCAAACTTTCACCAAGAACATAACTAATCTTAAATGAAATTACTACTGGAACGCACGAAAGTCCACCAAATTTTCATTTTACAAAGCTGAAAATGATCAGAGCTCTGCTATATATTCAGAAAGACATCTAACAGAGTCCAGTCCTGTGAAAGCTCGGTACTATCAAAAAGAGGCATGGATGACAGACGCTTATCTTCGTACGTATGGAACCATGCAATAATTTAGATCTACATTACTTAGCATATCCAATTTCAGGAATAATCTTGTCCGCATACATCACATTACTACGACCAAGTCGACATCTTGAGCAATAAGTTTATTAGATATACTATGGATCGTATCATCATACACAATTTCAAGTTGTGCATTGCAACTGACAATAAGTTTATTAGGTGTACTAAAATCCATATCATCTCATGTAAGTCCAAATACAATTATGCAAGTACATAAGCAAGTGAGCAAGCACATCACTAATCCACCCAACCACCAGCCACTGGATACAGCCTGTCTCAGTGTCTCATTCGTTGCAACCACCACCGGCACTATTACAGTGGCAGATACTTTCTTTTATAGTGTTTGGTCGTACAACATTGTCATTAATCACAGCACGATATTTATTAGTGCATTATTGTGATAATCTCATGAACCTTCAAGTCGCTAACAAGTGATGGAATGTTTTTTGGTACTGAAAACTCGTCTATTACCGACAAATCAGTTGATTGGCACCTGAAGGACCGAAAACCATCTCTGAACCAAAAAATTCTAGTTTTCACAAATTGCAGTTTGGTTTACTGTTCAGCAAGACCTCATTTTCTCATATGTTCAAGTTCGTATTCTCTGAAACAAATGTTGGAGCACTTGTTCAACTAATTATATGCTGCATGTGTCAGAGTTTGGTAGGATGATAAATCCAAATAAGTCATAGTTTTTTATTGTGTATGAATGCTTGTCTGATGCTAGCTTTTTCCCATATCAAAACAGTTAAGTGAAAAACAGAAATTCCTGTTTCAGTTATCAGGTTGCAGGACCAGAACAGATTTGAGAGAAAAATGGGGCAACAGGTGCGACATGGCTAATCTACGTTACTTTCCTGAACATATCTGAAGTTATACCTTCATGATCACTTTTGGTTAAGTAGCAACATTTTAACACAGACATACTTCCAACCGGCTAAATAAGGCCTCAAAGGGAAAGTTAGAATGAATCGCTAAATTTTGGTGTTAAGCAGTGTTCTTTAGCATAAAGTTTCTATTTCAATTACTAGTCTGTGTCTAGCAAACCCATTATAAATTTCAGAACGTCGTACAACAAAATTCTAAGAACTTCATCCTACCGAAGTGCACTCAAGATGAACGCAGTAAAGTACTGATTTTTTTTCATGAAATAATATTAAAGCTTAATTTCTGACACATGCTGACCCCAGTCATCACATCGGGAATTAGAAAAGGAGCAACTTGAGACACAATGGGCCTATCCTTTGAACAGATGAAAGATCAAAGATGATACCACTGCTGTAATGCAAAAGAGAAATGAAAGGATTCCTCAAAAAAAAAAAAGAGAGAGAAATGAAAGCAATGTCTTACACCCAGTGGCGACATGATATGGTTCTGTTGATCTAATTAGTAAATACGGTAATGTTTGAAGTCCAATGAATATTATCCTTTTTGGGATGAAAAGAATTCTGTATTCAAGTACTCTCCATTTATCTATATTGATCCAGAGTATGGATACACCAACTTGGCAGCAATGGCACTCGGCAATCTGCTACCTATCGAGGATGACTGCCTATCAATGCTGTCAAGTTGGCAGAGTTATGTTTCGTGCAATATATCTCTGCTGTATGGTGTTACTGATGTAAAATTTATCCTTTGCTGCATAACCAACAAGATGAAGCCTTCATCCAGGACTTGCACACGTCCCTGTTTGACCCAGAAATGCAGGAGGGTTGCAGATTTAAATTCATCAAATAATTATTTTTATCTTTTTGTGTCAATTTTGAATCAAACTGGTGTTCCTCATGTATTGTTTCAGAAAATAAATAGAGTTACGAAGGCAATAGTACCACGCACCAATGTCTGATCTGATTTAAGAACAGGGGCAGACATTGCCACGAACAGAGTGCAAGCATGAAACAGAGTACGAACGAATCCAAGAAAAACGAGAGATCCACGAAACAGCGCGCGTCACAGGCGTTACCTTGGAGGCAGTCGCAGTTCTCGGCCTCCTTGCGCACGACGTCGAGGACGGCGTCGATGAGCTCGGCGCCCTCGGTGTAGTGTCCCTTGGCCCAGTTGTTCCCGGCGCCGGACTGGCCGTAGACGAAGTTGTCGGGGCGGAAGATGGCGCCGATGGGGCCCGAGCGGAGCGAGTCCATTGTCCCGGGCTCCAGGTCCATCAGGACGGCACGCGGCACGTACCGGCCGCCCCCGGCCTCGTTGTAGTAGACATTGATCCGCTCGAGCTGCTGCGGGGAGGAGCCCGAGTAGCGGCCCGTGGCGTCGACGCCGTGCTCACCGCAGATCACCTCCCAGAACTTGGCGCCGATCTGGTTGCCGCACTGGCCGCCCTGGATGTGCAGGATCTCCCTCATCTTGCCGCCCCGCGCAAGGCGATCCGATCGCTGTGGCTGTTCTTGGGTGGTGGTTTGTGGAGGGAGGGACGCGGGCGCGTGGTTGTGTCGTTGCCGGGAGGAGAACGTGGGAGCGAGGAAGAGGGAGGAGGGAGGGGTCGTGCCGTCGTGGGCGGTTATATGCCGCGCCCAATTTGGAGGGAACGGTTTCCCTTCTCCCCGTGGCTCTCTCTTGCTTTTTTTTTTTAACCCCTCCTTCGGTTAATCGTGCATGGACAAGGTCAAGTTAGGAATGGTAATTTGCCTCGGATCGGATCCCGCAGGTTTCAAACTCGATGGAGCAGGTTTGGTGGTAAAGTGACCTAGCAGGGTTGAGTTTGGGTTTGAATTTGGGAAGTCAGGTTTAGGTTTGGATTTGGGAGATATTGCACCCCGCGGGTTTCCTGTGGGCCCCAAAGGCTATCCAAAAAATGTCCTAACTAAAAACTCATCTTCTCCATAGCCTAACTCCTCCCGCATGACCCAACTCGTTCGCTCAGCCGCTCTGCCTCACCCGCACTCCCTACACCCGTCCGTGCCATCTCACCCACGCATGCTCCGCCATTGCGCCATCATGCCGCTTTGCCCTCTGCTGCTCCGCCTCGCCCACGCCAGTCCATCGCCGTTGCTCTGCCTCGCCCGCCCGTCCTCTGCCTCGCCCGCGCGGCTTCATGGCCGCTGCCTCACCCAAGCCCTCTGATGTCGTCCCGTTCCACTGCAGTACGCCGACAGTTTCCCCGTCAGGTCCTCTCACCCGAGCCCTCCACCACCCTATGCTCCTGTATTGCCTCTACAGTATGCCACTGGGTCCCTGCCATGTCTCAAGTCCTCGTCGGGTCCGGGACAAGGGGAGTTTTGCACCCGATAGTCATTTCGGAGCTGGATCAGGTTTTAAGTCGCGAGTTTTAGATCGAGTGTGGTCAAATTAAACCCGATAGGGACAGACTTGTTGTCACCTCTAGTCCAGGTATGTATTGCATATATTAAAGGTTCATATTACTGCCATCAATATATTAAAATTATGTGCATATAAAAAAGTACTATTGTTTTTCATATAATTAAATAAATATATTAAATATTAATAAATTCGTAAATAAATATTGAGAGGTCTAAAATAAGTGAACTTAATTTTTTAGTCTTTTTTATCATACTTTGTGTAACAAAATAATAGGCACGATTTAGATGCGTCAATCCAGCTAGTATGGGTATATTCTGCTGGTGTCGCAGCAACTGCCGGGCGGGAAGAGCCTACGTGGACCTGGTGTGCACAAGATGGGCGTGTAGATATGAGGTGTCGGGAGGTGGGCCCGATGGCGACCTGCAGCTGCAGGTGGGCCAGGGTAACGTTGGGCTGTCTGCTTCGCGCCCTGGTTTTATATTTTTGGCTTATCAAATAATGCAGATAGATGCTGGTCGCAAGTAGCTTTAGAGGTCATCTAAAAAAAAAGTTACACTTGATCAACCATATTCGATGGCATAGGTTGAGGGCGAGGCAACGATGGCGCTTCCAGTGCAGCTGGCTCGATTCCCAGCGATGGGTGGCACTAGTGACATGACAAAGACAAATGTGTGTAGCGGTGGGTGTAGGGATGCAAGTTTAGTTTTTTTTTTTCATTGGATCATCCAGAACTTACTCATTTAAATTAAAGATGTACATATACTTATTTAAGTTGAGAAAAATAAACGAACTAAAATGGTGATCCAAACTACTGTTGGATACTCACTTGCATCTCTAAATGGGTGAAATAGATAAAGGACTCACTGTGAGATGTGGTATGTCTAGATGTTGATACAGGAGACTGACATGGTAGCCGTTGATACGGAGGAGGGGAGTGCAGCGACTGTATCGACAAAGGAAGGGAGTGCAGCTGCCGAAAACATGCTAGAGCTCCAAGGTTCCTTTTGCACATGTATGGATCGGATGTGTGTGCATATATTTGTTCCCAGCTGCCAGATGCCTAGTGTCTTGTTGTGTGAAGTTTGGTCTGACTTGGCCGCGATGGCGTACGAAGACAGCTAGCTACTAGCTAGACTGTATGAGCCTGTGACATGAGCCAATAAAATAGACAGGAGGAAAGCTGGACGTCGCTTACCGATGGTCACATTATGCTTAGCTAGCATTGTCACGTTGAAAATTTTCAATTTTTTTTTTTGTAGGATTTACAATGTTACATGCAGATACTCTGCTTTCCACCAATCATTATGCTCCTACTAGTGATCAGATGGTACCACCTACCAATAATTCTGACGATACGATCTAGAACAATCAGTCCACTTGCGCAAGCACATGCTCTGCCTGATTTGAGGTAACCAACTCGTAGCATTTCTGAAGATTTCCCCAAAAAAAGAGTTATATCATGATCTTTTTTTTCTTCTTGTGAATTATTACTGGGCAGTCGATTGAAAAGAGTAGAAAGTGCACTCGATCGTACTATTTCCATTAGATGAGGGAGTGGGCCATTTAACTTTCTGCACAACAGAGCTTTCCCCAAAAAAAGGGGAGATCCGCTGAATCAAAGAACAGATCAAACGGCTACAGCATCGAGCGTATTACTGCGTAAGGATTCATAGATTTCAGTCGTTTGCCCAATAGCAAAACTGGTTTTGCTTTTCCTAGGAACAGAGGTATCACAGTATCAGAAAGGATACAGTGATTAACGAAAAAAAGAAATAAAAGATACAGTAATTATTATCTAGGAAACAATTGCAAAAACCCCACTTACAAGTACGGGGGTTTGTTATAAACCGTTCTGTATTTAGTTTCTTGTTGGTCTCCCCCAGCAAGTAGCACTTGTCTCTGGATCTGACTTTGACTGTCCCATGTGGTGCACACTTGGGCTTCAACGTGGCTTCAGCTCGTCTCGTGGGGGTACAAAGAATACCACAATTCCCTATTTGTGTGATTCCTAGGTGAAGTTGATACTAAATTCATGAATCTACAACTTTGCTTCATTCATCTAATCAGGCATGGTAATCATTCAAACTTGCTAAGTCTAACAGCATTAACATCAAAGTGGGATGAGCCGAGCAAGATTTGCTCGACCCACGTGTGTGCGCCAAGTTGGACCGACAAAGCTGAATCCGATGAGAGGTAGGGGTATTTGCAGCCACATAACACTTGCGGGGGAGACTGATAAGAAACAAGATGCAAGGGGGTTTATGACAAACCCCATACTTGCAAATGGTTTTGTGCAATTTTCCATATTATCTAAAAGAAGATGCAGTAATTGAACAAAAAGTTTTCTTTAAAACCATGTAATTAAACAGAAAGTAAATAGCCTTTCCTTGCGAACAGAAATTAATAAGGGTGAATTCAAAAAATATCATCGTAAAGATCACTTAAGTTGAAAAATATCATTAGTGTCTCTATAACATGTAGCTCACATGTTATCCTCACAACCGATGAAATGTTTTAATATAAATATCTTTGCAATGATATTCATATAATTTTTTCAATTAATAATGGGCTTTATTTACCTATGCATTTCGTCCTTGCATTGACAATTTTAGAACAGTCCCAAAATTTTACGGTAGGCATTAGATCGCTCGTAATCAGAGATGATAAAATGCTAAATGTGTCAGTCACGTCGTCGATAAAATCTCCTCAAGGGTCTCATGGTCACATGACTGCAAAATCCAAATCGAAAAGGTAATGCAGGTACGGCGAGATGCACCTGCAGGGAAATCGAACAGGTTCAGTGATGTTCTGCATGGGCCTTACTATGTCTTTCTATAATTTCTGGCCCATTTAATCTCCCCCGATATCAGCAAGCTCACATGGCATGAAGGCCGGCCCAAGGGCTGCGCAACGATACGGCTGAACAAAGATGTAAACCGACACTCTGTCAGTGCAAAACTTCTTTTGTCTCTTTTCTTTTCTCTCGAGACTTTTTTTTAATTAAGGAGCTTTATTGTGATGGAATATATGATATTTTTAGATTTAATTTAATCCATAAATAGTTTATAAGTAGAAACTGATAAACTGATATGATCATATTATTATAGTATAATCTAGATATGTATACGAAATCATTGCATATAACTAGATCTACTATACTCAAAATTAGAAACCGCATGAAATAAAGTACGAGAAATATAATTTTTACGTACTGGTTATGCGTGGTGAATGTTGCTGAAGATGTTGGTTGTACCGTGTTGACGGCACAATTGATCCTGCTGACGACGTTGATAGCGGGCAGCGCCCAAACGACCAGGAAGACGAGCCGTGGTGGAAAATTTGAGCAGCCGTGTGGAGCACTTACAAAAACCTTATTTGCTCTTTCCCGATGCAAGATCTCAAGAGCGAGAGATTCAAAGACCTGCTCTCCCGATTGCCGGTGCACGCCGACGTCAGGATGGAATAGACTACAACGGCAATACAATAGAAAGAGAAGAAGGCAAAATCCTAATTCTTATATGGACTCACTAAATGAGAGCGTTCCTAATTTTAAGCTACTCTTAATTAGCAGTCTATATTGTACATGTTTCTAAAGAGGTGGGTGTCTTTATATACAGAGAGAGAAAACTCCTATCTGTACCTCCATTAGCAATATGGTACTAATAAAAAGTAGATCTCAACATGAGCCACCTATCCATAATATGGATCTTTAAGATTTATTAAAAACTATTATATAGGCTGACCCCAATAACTCTAGCATATTGATTATCTTATAACGAGATTACAATCAGAGTTTAAGCATTCTTGTACCAGAAGTGGTGCCTTAGAGAGTAACACACCGCTTGTCCACTTTGCGCACGTGTGCACAGTGTAATTACACAAGCGACTAGTGAATACAAATTAAAAAGTTAAGCAATTCCTGCTGAGATCCATCATATCATCCAGGATAGTAGAAACCTTCGATCGCTGTTGCTTTACTTTTTAGTAGGGATGAAAATGGTTTGAAACCCATTAAAAAGTCTAAACCATTTTCAGTTTCACATTTTCGTCTGAAAATGAAGTCAGCGACAATACTAGAAACGAATACAATATCGATAATACGAGAAAACTAAAAATAGTATTATCAGGAGTTCAGGACGGAAACATACCGATATGGACCAGAAATCAATTTCAAACCCGAAAGAATTGAACCGTAGCACTGAGCTAGCTTCAGCAATTAGCCACTTGTGATGTCAAGATTACATCAAGATCCGGAAATATGCAAACAAACATATCTTGAACTGTCATATAGGGGATTGTTATCAAGATTATAATGATGGAGATAAATATTGTAAATATGAGACCCTTGATCAACCGGAACACAAGCTGGAACTCCGCACTAAAATGCCGCCTCCCAACTGACACAGTCTGTAAAGGCGACACACTCGTACTATCACCAAACTGATAAGTATTTCTGTGCAAAAAAGAAAGAAAGAAATAAAAGCTGATAAGTATTTGCATGTTGCCACAACTATCACCTAGGACCGTGTCCATGGGTGCCCGCAGTCAATGGGGAGCTTTGCTGTTTTGAGTTTCTACCCGACTTAGATACACAAGAGTTGGGATGGGTCACGGAAGGCCTGTTGCTTCTGTTGGGCCGTGGGCCGAGTGGACTGGGAATGAGATCCAAGAACTCCTACCAGTAATTCTCTGTCTAAAATGAAAGAACTCGAAAACGATCGAAAGTGATTAAAAAAAGATTTATCTAGTTCCTAACGGTAGTTTTGGTAATTCATGATAATACATATGAACTAAAAATTATGTTTAAAATTGTTAGTAGGTTGTTGAAAGTGCATCTAATCTCTAAATGTGATTTTTATAATTAATGACAATATATATGGACTAATAATTATATTGAGAATTGTTAGTAGTTTGTTCCATAGATGATATATGGAGGATTGAACATGAATTCATTTTTAGAGAAATTAAAAATCATGAATGAGGAAGTCACTTTGAGAGAATTCGGAAATCTTGAATGAGTTCACATTAAGAAAAATCGGAAAACTTGCCCTCTAAGTGTTCTGAGTGTTTGGCGGTTTGACCTTCATGGGTCGGTGGTCTATGCAAGGGCGAGATTCCAAGTTATGTGAAAATTAAGCTACTTGTGGAGATTAAATAACTAAAAGTATGAGATTGTCAATTGAGCTTTTATAGACTAACCAAATTACTATGTTCTTGAGTGAATGGAGTTAGGTTCTATATATAGGCAAGAATTTAATTAAGATATTCAATATTCTGTATTGAAAGAGTAAGATCAAGACAAATTTAGTAGACAACTTGTGTACTTGATGCTTAAGGTTCAAGTCTTAGTGGTGAATCGGGTGAAGATGATGTGAAAATAAAAGTCTCCAACGCTTGGTGCATGGAAAGTAATCAAGTGAATTTTATTAAGCTTCTGGAAGATCAAGAGAGGATTGAGATAGGAAGCGAGCATGAATATTATTATCAAGCTCAAGTGAAGAGTTGATGATAAGTCTAGAAGAAGCATCGGAACTTGAATGATGTGTTCGTCAAGTCCAATGGAATGATATAAAATGTAGGACATTTTATTTTGTCGGTCAATAGTGATTAGAGAAGAGAAATGACTGAATTGATAGGATAAATGTCATACTATTAAGAGAAGTCTAGACGATTGCTTGAGTTTTTACCATGTGTAGATAAATTCAATCTTCCATGTGCATACTCTCTTTTATAGAATGATATAGTTTGCAAATGCGTTTTGCAAATAGCTTAAGTCCATGTTACTACTCTATGTGGCATGTCACTAAGTTTGCAAATATGTTTTGCAAGTAGTCATAGTGAATGCTAATACACTTGGTCGCCTGGAACCATTAGTTTGCAAATTTATTTTGCAGACGATTGATGTTCATGCAATTTTCCTTGTGGTGGATCTTTGGACTAAGTTTCTAGGTTTGATACAATATGTTTAAGATAGAAGTTAGTTTGGATACATAGCTCTCTGAATAAGCTTTTGTAGAGTCCAAGATCGCCACAATCAGATATCGAATTCAAAAGTTATCACTGTTTCTCTGAGTGTCAGCTGTGGTGATCTGGAAGTGGTGGTCTGACCGCCAAGATTACCGGTCTGACCGTTGGAGCTGACAGAGAAACTTTGTTTTTCTGGAGAGGTTGATGATCTGACTGCCAAGGTTGTTGGTCTGACCGCTCGAACTAACAAAGAACTGTATCTCTCAAGAACGGTTGGTGGTCTAACCGTTAAGGTGGCTGGTTTGACCGTCGAAGGCCTGCAAATGCTATAATAGCTAGTTTTAGAGCCATTGGCTTGAATGACGGTCTGATCGGGTTGTGTACTGCAGTTTGACCGACAAAAACAAAGTTTTGGGTCATCTCGGGTATAACGGCTAATTTTGATCATGTGGCTTATATATACCTTTTGTTTAGCGACTTGGGGGTAAGTCTTCTGCCCCCATTGAGCATCCTTAAGCTAATTGAAGTCCTCCTCACATATTTCTGCATCTGTTGCATATAAAAAGGGTTGTGAGACAAGAATCAAGTGCATTTGTATTAGAGATTGAGTATACTTGCGCTAAGTAAAGTTCTCCCACATATTTGTGCATGTGTTGCATATAGAGAGGGTTGTGAGGCAAGAATCAAGTGTATTTGCATTAGAGATTGAGCTTTAGACACTTGGTGGGAGCGTTTGCTTAAGGTGTAAGTAAATGGGGAGTCATGCTTTGATAAATATGTTAGGGTTTTGCGGTTTGGTCTCAAAACCGTGGAATGACTGGAGGAATACGTGGCACCATCGCGGAAGCTTGCGTCGAGATGAAGCTAAGTAATGAAGGCACTGCGGCCGTCCAATGAATCAAAAAGAAAATAGACCAAAATATCCTCGATGGTAGGTAGAAGTGTACTACAAGAGAAGAGTATTTTAGAAAAAAGCTAGAAAACTTAGGGATAAAGTCTCCTAGCTTTGTAAATAGAGGGATAGAGCTATGGAAGGATATGAAACAACTATTTTGAGCCTCTTATGTCATCTATATGAGAGTCTTATGTTAAGGTTTTAGATGAGAGAAAGATGAGTGCTTAGCCTATGTATTAGGTGAGAGTTTTGTGGGAACAAATCTTTATAATCTGTTTAAAATAGGGTTGATCTCTATAATAATGAAGTTTATTTTCTCCAAATTATCGTGCCCACCTCCTTCTAGTTTTCCTCTATTGGTTTCCTTGCAAGTTTGCAAGTTTTTCGGTTTTTGAATTTGATTTTCGTTTTGATTTTTGGCTGAAATTTTAGCATCTTGTGAGGTCATTCTTCTTATTGCTAAAAGTATAAAATTAGCATATACACGTTTATGTGTTGGGGTCTTGAATTCCCTTGCCTTTAGACAATCAATTTAGAGAGTTTTGTTGCTCAGTGTTCATCTTTTGTTGTTGCTTTGTAAGTTGATCTTTCGAGTGCTAATATATATGGATTGATTGTAAATGAAACATATAGTTCATATACCATTCGTATACTCGTGTTGTCTCGATTTTCTCTTGTTAAAAGTTCTCTCTATTTTTTGTTTTCACTTGAGTTTTGTTTTTTGTTTTCACTTGAGTTTTGAGGTGCGTTAAATGATCTAAATAGGAGAATGCCATCGATTTCACAAGAAATTTATTAAAACGTTTATTCACTCACTTTAGTCACCAATCTCGTTACTACATGAAGAATTTGAACATTTTTTGTCATTGATCAAAATGCAACTAATGCAATCGAATATCAACAAGAGTGGACGAATTATTGAGAAAATAGATTGCATTTTGAGAGTCAGATTCAAGTGTTTATTTTGCCTTAGTTAACCGGATTTAACTGCACAAATTAGTTTGATTTTTTCAAATTTTCACTCAAATTTCACGCGTTTCACGCATTTCGAGAATGCACGGATCGCATTTGAACTCGTAGTATTTGTGAACCCTGCATTGGGCAGCGATTGGGTGGTGAACGGATGAGCTCGACCAATAAACAACTCAGGCCTTCCTGAGGCTAACGAATGAGAAAAGTCTAGGTTAGTGAAGGCCCGGTCTGATCCTCTTCTTCGATCAAACTATGAATGGGGCGAGTCCCACCGGTAGCTTACTTCCGAGGGCAAAGCTGTGACTCTAGATGTATTTATCCTCCATTGGTTAATTCTTTTTACTGTACATGCAATGGGTCCCACCTGGCAGCTGCCTTGAGCAAAGGTACAGCTCTCCTTTGATCCTGTCTAGTTCACTGTTGAGCTGAGAAAGTATTTAACTAATGCGCCTCTATGACAGCTGGGCCCTACAATATTCTAACCAAAACCAGCGACGAGATTTTCTATCAGGTTGACAAGCCATTCACACATGGATGCAGCCGTAAACACACACACACACACACACTAACAATATGCAAGGGTCACCCGGCTTCAATGCTTATTGAATAATTTAGTTAAATCCCGTGAAAGAACTTTGTCAACTAAAATACGACAATCTTATCTAAAGTACTCACGTATAATTAAATGTTATTAAACTAACATGGTTATTAATATGATATAATTAGCACACTCTAAAATATAGGGTATTACAATATGCATGTATTTTCTCTACTTTCAACCCTAACATGTAGACAATCTGTTTAGCGTGGTATATATGTTTTTAATCAACTCGTTGTCCTCTCGAAACAAGTCCCTTAAAAATTGTAATAGCTCGTTGAAGTTTTTATTAGACTAAACATTGCTGGGTTTCATTTACAACTATGTTAGCATAACATACAGCTTCTTGTGTTCTTCCTTATAACCTGAGAACACCAGTGTTTTATAGTCCTCTATTATATACTGGAATTTTTCATGTTGTCTATCGCTAGGGAAATCTCCCTCCATATTGTGCAATATTTTGTTTAGGTTGTCATCGTCGTTGCAAAAAAAGTATCTTCGAACGCCGACATATTAATATCTTCATCAGTCGTCATATTGTTGTATCCATCTTCTTCGATTTTGGGTTACTCTTAATTTACAACCTCCTCATGTTCATTGTGCTCAGTCTAGCGGATATAACCAGACTTAAAACCCCTGCGAAACAAGTGTGTAAGGATATGCTCTATGTCTAAGAACTGTTTCTTATTCTTGCAATCGACGCACGAACATCATATATAGTGATCATCATATTTGTTTTTTTGGCTTCTTGTATGCTGCGGTAGCCTAAAAAAGACTTCATGTAATGAAAGAACTTTGTGCTGCGACGATTAACCTTGTATATCCATATCCGGTACATCTGCAAATTTATGATTAACATTATATGTTAGCAATTATTAAAAAACCATTAAACCGATAACCATGCAATATTTCAAAGTGCACATCTAATTTATTGAATTACCTTTCCCCACATTCTAAATACGGTCACGTCCACTTGCGACTAGTGGGTAAATGTGCCATCACTATAGCACAATAATAATCATATTCAATATGTTGATCTATTTAGAGGTGATTTTAATCTTTTTGCATAATTCATTACTAGAAAATTGAAGCTAGATTTTACTCTATTTTGAGGTGATTTTAACTTTTTTTTTCTTAAATCACTACTAAAAAAATTGGAGATCTAGGTCACCATGGTATAATCACGTATTTTCAAATCTAGAGCAATCAAGCAAATAAATCTAGCCACAAATGAAAAATAGATCATTTCTATGTGCCCTACAATGAGAAAATTGTAATTTTTACTCAATTAGAGCTCAATTGGAGCTCTAGTTCCACCCAAAATTTATCAATATATGGAGCAATCACGTACTTTCAAACATAAAGCAATCTAACAAGTAAATCTAAGTAAAAATAAAATGTAGATCATCCTAGTAACCTCATAGCACCTTAGTTATGTAGATTCCTCTAAATTTTAAAGTCTCTAAGCGCAAGATTAGGCACAAATAGCGAGAGCCGAGCATAACAGAGCTCCTCTCTATTTTGTTCGAGCTTGTAGTAGAAGAATGCGCCTCTTATATGCTACATATTTATTAGTGTCGGCCCGTAACACGAACTGGTACTGATACTAGGTATCAGTGTCGGCTTATAGCTATCATTCGACACTGAAGTATCAGTAACGATTTTTATGCTAAGAGCCGGCACTAATACTAAATGTCAGTGCTGGTTCAACCCGACTAAATCATTGATCAAGCGCAGGATGCTATAAATAGACATTGATACTTTATCAATATCAGTTTTGATCTAGCCGACACTAATGACTTAACGAGGATGACTAGTTATATTGTAGTGTATGTCACAACATAGAAACTATAATGATAAAGATCTTCGTCAGCCATGGGTTGTGCTTGAACTATGTTAGCCATGATTAAACGTTTGGGATTTCTGTTTGACCTATCCGGTATTTAGGTTTTGTGACCAACTTTGTAATAGTGAACGAGATTTTTGCTTCTCCTACCCGATATGTCGGGTTTTGTGACAATTTTGTAATAGTGAACCCAGAGTCTAGGAAAATATTTATTCCTTATTTTAAAAAATACCATCAAGTTTGTAGTAGTGTGTTTTGAGAATTCTCGGCTGCTTTCGCGTTCCGGTTATAATTAATTGGACAGACGTATTAATGTGCGGCAAACAAGGACAAACTGGCGAGCTAGTGCGGTCCCAATTTAGCAATGGGCCAACGTTTTGTTTACGTTCAGGATCGAAAATGCAAAACCGATCGATCGCCATTGCTGTGGCATAAACCTTGGCGTACGAGTTAGCTCTATTGCTCTAATCGTGTAGCAAGTAGTAACGTAGCAGTACTGGTAGCAGCTGAAAGCCCGAGTGCCTGATAGGTGCCTCGTCCAGTTCATTATTGCAGAGACTATCACGGAGAAATTTAGTGTAGTACTTGTGCGTGGTACTGCAGTGCAGAGGCAATCACCGCATCGAGTTGATTGCAGATCGATTTGCATGCAGTCCGTTTGCACGGGACGAAGTAAAGGGGGCAGTTCTGCTGCTGCAGCCCTGCCCTGGCCATGTGGCCAATGCATGCATGGCCATTACTCAACGTATCGAGCAATGATCCGCTGAGTAGTCTGTGTCCTCCGGTTAATATTGCAGCATGACCATAGTTACGTTGCCTTTCGCAAGTGATCAAGCTAGGGCACTGAAGGTGAACCAGGTGTCAGAGCTTAGTGTCATACTAAACGGTTATGATGGTTAAATTGAAGGACCTGTACAGACGGATTAATAAAGCAAGCTCCGGTTTCACTTGATGCCGCACTCCCTAAGTACAATAATACAAAGCGTATTTCATTTTGAAAAATCAATCTCCGTATAGTTTGACTAATAATTAGTTAAATTATAATTATTCTAATATATACAAATTATACAACTAGATTCATATTACAAAATAATTTTATACTATATTACTTTTGTAGCTATAAATAATATATTTTATGAGAAAACCATGATCAAAATCTAATTTTAAAGACGGGGCCACATTAAAACAGTCTTGTATTTTTGGACGGAGGAATTAATACTCGGTCATAAATACTTGTCACTTTTGATTTTTTATGATCTTCAACTTGTAACTTGAGAATTATTTTCTATTAGATTATAATTATAATATCTAATAAAAATATAATGTTATAAAAATATTTTTCAAGACAAACTACATGTATAATTTTTATGGTTTCAAACTAAATATTTTGGAAGCTATTGACGGTTAAAGTTTTAAAGTTTGACCGAATTTTAGATAAAAAATAAGTATTTACTACCTCTATTTTTAAATAGATGTCGTTTTAAGAATTTAATTTTGTTTTTAAATAAATGCCGTTTTAAGTTTTTAAGGTGATATTTTACTAGAGTACATATATTAAAAACTATTGAAAAGTAAAGTTTCAAGTCAATAAGTATGATAAATTGATGGTTTACATAGCATTGATTGAATGTTGAAGAAATCGAGAGAGGTAAACATATCATATATGAAAAAATTTATTATAACCTTATTCTATATGTCGAATGTTAAAACGGCATCTAAAAGAGAACCAATACGGTACGATGGAAGGGAGCAGTAATTTGTGCATTTTCGGGTAGTTTCGTAACCGTTTGTACAGGTGATGCTGTCATTTTGAAATTGAATAGGCGCTTATTGCAGTACCTGTAAACTACTGTTTCCGTCATTATGTCTTTGCAAAATTAAGACTAAACCAGTTCGCGCATTCAATCTAATCTAATGCGTGCCTTTAAAGGATGCGTGAGCAACCAATGCGTGCCTAACTCCATGCATAGCATTGGCTGCGGGAATTAATGCACATTTCCCTCCTTAGTCTGATATGTACTCATATACATATCGCTACGTATGCACATCACGTGAACACATTAATTTACTGCTATAAAATGTCTACAAATAATATCACTAAACACACTTATTAAATTATGAACATCATTCTATGAGTATGCCTCCAACACCGCATCAAAATGTGGTTCCCGGGCTGCTGGTAGCTTAGATTAATCTACCCAAAACCTGCAAACGCAGCTCATATTCTTGTGGCCTTTTTCCAACAGGAGAGCGTGCAGGGATTTCGCATCATCCTTTGGCCTGCTAATGCATCGAAGCGTTACCGTACGTGCTACCATGTGTGCATCAACAGCCTTTTCATGCCCATTTAAGGACTGTCAACGTGTAGCTCCGAGTACCACAGTACTCCTACTGCAGGATTAGTACCATAAAGGATCTAAGGCCTATACATCGTATCTCCCGTGGTCTAATCATCCATCATGGCTCCACTGACGTCGGTGCTGCTTCCTATACTTAGTGCTCTGCCAGCGGACAGAGATCCTCTGTATTAATAACGATTAATACAGAATATTACTGTTTGTACAGTAATATAAGTTTGTTACTATGTCTCTCGGTATTAATTAGTCACTGTTCAATACAGATTACTGTAGCAACAATGTTTGATCCCGTGATAGTTGATCCAACCCATCTATATCCGAATCAACAGCTGTAGAGTGCCCTTAATACACTCTACTATAATTTTCTGCAGTTGACAGTGCAACTGCAGAGATCTCGATCGTCTGCTAGCTCTTTTTCAGCTCACTGTAGCGATTGTGTTGGGAGTACTGTACTGCCAGCACTATCTGTGATTGATACCTGTGGTTCTAAACGCATTAAGGATATGTGGATAGTACATTGATTAATTGATTGGCAGTTCTGCTCTTCTCAGCCCAAAGAAATTAAAGCTTGCTCCGCACTTTCAACAAAAAAAGACTGAGCATAAAGTATACCCCTCCAAATCTTAGGGCAGCCCTATTGTAGTGAAAGAAAAATGTATCTTAATTAAGCCCCAGCCAGCATTCTTCAGGGCGACCATGAACATTGGGGAGGTCGACCCTAAAAGAAAAAGGTCCAGATATATAACCCATATTCTCAATCGTCGTTTTAAAATATATGTAATTAAATTTAAAAACTTTGACCATAAGTACACATAAAATTGATAAGATCCAATATATGCAAATGAAATGAGTAAATTTACCATGTAAAATACTACTTCTATATAATTATATGCTTAACAAATTTCACTATAAAATTTATAAAAATTAATGATAAAACATGTGTATAAACGAACAGAAAAATATGTGTATTGGAGTCTGGAGACCGTGTCCAACTTGGAGAATGTTCCACCTAGCTGACCTAGGTTTCAGTCGCTGCCCTAGCTTGATAGGATCTCTGGGATGTCTTTCATATTAAGAAATTAAGTTTAAATGTACTTTAATTTATTTGCGATGAGTGATTAGTATTAGTATTGATTTGGTTTGATGATCTTCGGTTTTGCATGAGTCTTGATGTGCTTATTCTGGTAAACCTGGAACTTGCGGTCTGAACCCGGAACTTCCGAGTATGCTAGATGAAGTTCAGTTGTCCTGTGTTCATGATTCTTTTTGGATGTGCTTTCAACAGTTGATTTTGATTTGGACTAATTGGAAGTATACAACTTGGCGATCGATGGTGAGATAATCGGGATTAAGCAGAGTGCTTGGTGCCAGACGATCAAGCAGGTCGGGCGAAGTCATGGGTGATCATAAAAGGTAAATGGAGATGGTGTGTTGATAAAGTCAAGCAAAAGGGATATCGGTGCAAGTGATACGACGGCCTAAGGGATCAGTAGGGTGAGAGACTTGCCGGGGTAAAGATTGTAATATGGAGTATATGTATCGATATCGGGATGCTTGCTCGAGGTCAAGCAAGTGCTAGTGAGTCACGCTTTGAGAAGCGTGCAAGGGATTTCATAGTTTGACCTCAAAACCATAGGAATAATGAAAGTGCACGTGGCATCATCATGAAGCTTGCATCGAGGCAAAGCTAGGTCATGAAGACACCACAGTCGTCTGATAGATGAAGGAGAAAATAGATCAAAATGCACTTGGTGGTAGGTAGGAGTGTACTATAAGAGAAGGGTATTTTAGTAACACGGTAGGAAACTTAGGGGTCAAGGAACCTAAGCTATAAATAGAGGGGCAATGCTAGTTGAGCCCTTTGAACCAACCAATTGAGCCCCTTTAATGATTCATATAAGAGCTTTGTGTTAGAGTTTTAAAGGAGAGTAAGATAAGTGTTTAGCCTATATATTAGGTGAGAGCTGTGTTAGGAAATTTTTTGTAATCTGCATAAAATAAGACTAGCCTCTGCAAGCAATAAAATTTGTGTTTACTCTTATACTTGTATTCACCTCCATCTATTTTCCCTCTATTAGTTCCCTTACAAGTTTACAAGTTTTTATCTTTTCCGTTGTGTTTTTATTTCGGTTGTTGAGCTAAAAAAATTTCACCTTGAGAAGTTATTTTTCTTGTTGTTAGAGACATAAAATTTACATACATATGTAAACAAATGAGTCTTAAATTCCTTTTCCTTTAGATATCAACTTCGATAATTTCTTCTATCGATGATCTTTCTTTGCTTCGAAGGTTTCTTTCCTCAGGTTGCTATATTTTGTGATGATGACCCGTGAGATGAGTTTCAATGGAACCTAGGGTTCATATACATTCACAAGAGCCATGTGTTTTTCTTGATATTTCCTTAGTAACTTGATTCTCTTTGGTTTTGCTTCCGCTATTTATTTTTAAGGTGTGTTGGGTGATAAAAGGTGAAGATCATCTGTTTCAAAAGAAATTGGTAAGACGTCTATTCAGCCCCCTCTAGTCATTATTCTCAATCCTACAATTGATACCAGAGCAGGTTTGATCACCTGTTGACCTTAACCAGCTTTGTGATTCGTAGGCGCCAATTGAGAGAAGTGGAAAGATTTCATTGTTTGATGTCCATGATTTTTCGTATAGGAAGGTGTGCATGGAGGCTTATCTTCTAAGCAAAGGAAGTGCAATATGAGAAATAGTTGATTCTAACTATGAGATCTCTGCTGCTCACACGACAAGGCCAGAAATATTTTGTTCACAAGTCTGAGTCGGAATGACAGGGTTCAGCACCTTCGTGCAGCCCGTGAGGTTTGGACTATCCTTAGTGTCTTTCATGAGGGTACCAAACAAATTAAGGCTAGGTGTCAGAGCATATATAACCAAGAATATCAAATATTTGTGCAAGGGACCGGTGAATCCTTGGATGCTATGTTTGCTAGATTTGATTGAATTATTAGCAACCATAGATCCACTAGTATTTACCCTATTCTAACCACGAGAGAGTGATCAAACTTCTCTATGCTCTTGACCGTTGCATATGGGAATTTAAGATCTCAAGCATTTAAGAATCATCCAGTTATGACACATTGACTTATGATGAACTCTTCAGCAAGGTTAAGTCTACCGAGATAGTCAAGGCGGCTCTGATAAGTCTCGAGAACCCCTTGTCTCACAATATGGTGTTGGTTTCCGAACTTAGTGATGGCAATTAGGCTAGAGCTAACTTTTCTGGTGCTAACATTTCACCGAATGGATTTGCTTTGTCTTCCTTGGTCTCTATCACGGAAGAGCAGGTGGATGTGCTTGATAATAAGGATCTTGCACTGATTGTGAAGAAGTTCACCCGCTTGTACAACAACCACTGAGATCGGAGAAGGGGTGGTTCTCGGGCCTACTTTAAGTGTGGTGACACCACCCACCTCAAAACGGTATGCCGCAAGATCAAGAAGAGGAAAGACTGCAACCACGACCATGACAAGCACAAGAAGTCCAAGAAGCCCTTCTTCAAGAACCATGATAAGATGGCCAAGAAGGTGGCTAAGGTGGCTTCCAGGGCGTTTGTGGTGACGCTCAGTGATGTCGATACTTCCTCAAGCGAGGAGGAGAGCTCGTAGGAGGAGAAGTAGCTCATGAAGAACAAGAAAACGGACAAGTACTTCACCAGCCTTTGTTTCATAGCAGATGACAACGACAGCGACCCCAAGCTTCATTTTTCTGAGGTATCACTCTCCTACGATCAGCTTTCTATTCAGGTTGATACCTTGAATGATGCGCTTATTAGCCATGATAGATTGCCTAATAAAGCAGTTCATGAGGTTGAGGAACTCAAGTCTAGGCTAGAGTGTTTATCTTCTGAGCTTGAATTGCTTAAGTCTAGGGCCAATGATGAGAAGTGTGATAGTTGCCTTGTAGTCAAAAGTGAGCTTGCTGTGTTTCAGACTTTACATACTCAAGTCGCCAGTCGGCTTGAGACTTTTGAGATGAAGCTCCTTGAGGAGGAGTCTAGACCTATTCTCTTAGGCGCTTGCAAGAATTATTCTTTGCTCTCAAAGGATGTTAATGTGAAGGCTAAGCGCATAAAGGAGCTAGAGTCTAGATTGAAAAGTATTGAGAGTTCTAAAGATGTGTAGCCAAATTGTTCCACCTGCATCATCCTGAAGGACAAGCTCAACTGGGTTAGAGGGCAAATTAAGAAGCTCATGGCCGAGAATGTGTACCTCCTTTCTCTTGTGAAGTACTCAGAAGACAAGGGTGAAAGGATATAATGTCCCTAGAGGGGGGGGGGGTGAATAGGGCACTAATAAAAAACTAATCCAACTGCCAATTTTTAGAATAAAGAGCAACCTTAGCCTAGAAAGACTAAAAGCAACTAGACTACCTAGCAAGCTAGAATCATAAGCACAAACATGCAAGCATATAGGACATAAGTGAAGTGCGGAATTGAAACTTGAATGAAGGAAATGCTAGAAGTAAAATGCGGAGTGTAACAAGAGTAAGGAAAGGGGACACCGAGTTTTTCCTGAGGTATCGAAGAGTTGACACTCTCCACTAATCCTCGTTGGAGCATCCACACAAGGATGTCGCTCCCACTTGAATCACCAAGACTCAAGTGCTCACTAGTGATTGCCACTTTTCCATCTCCAGATTGGCGAGCATCAAACCAAGTACACGAGCTTCCCAGGGCTCCCACAAGACCTCAAAGAGCTCACCGAGAACACCTCCAAACTCCACGACCGGCTAGGTGTTGCAAACCACCAAGAGTAACAAGCTAACTGGTTCACTCGATCCCTATCAAGCCTAAACAACAGTTAGATGCACACTCACTACTCTTGAAGCACTGATGGAGTCCTTAATCGTCAATTAAGAACTTGTAAATCACCTCAAGTGCTCTCCCTTGCCTCTAGATGATACACACTGTGTATGAATGCTTCTGGGTTGCAAGGAAAAAAGATGAATGAAACCAAGTGAGAGGGTATATATAGGCTAAAGATCCAAATCTAGTTGTTGCCCAACAACTCACTTTTTCTGTAAACACCGGATGGTCCGGTGCGAACGCCTCTATTAACACCGGACAATCCAGTGCTTCTACTTTTTTACACACTGATTTGATTGTTGTCAGTAGCCGTTGCAAAATGCTCCGGTGTTCTTTCACATAGCATCACCGGATAGTACGGTGAGTTATAATCCAAATCCTCCGAAAATACCAAGCTTCTGTTGAATAGTCCAGTGATAACTCTTTTATGTTACCGGACAATCCGATCAGTTCAACTCTGATTTTCTTCGAAAAACAATACTTCTGTTAAATGGTCTGGTGTATGTGTCCTCCAGATTACTGGACAATCCGGTGCATGTAACTTCAAATTTCTCTGAAAAATGACTCTTCTGTTAAATGCTCCGGTGCAAAATTCCTTCCATCACCGGACAATCCGGTGAGTTCATTTGAAATCTTCACAGAGAAGACAAATAGTCCGGTAAATATAATCCTTCTCACACCGAACAATCCGGTAAGAACAAACTTTCTGGAACTCGTCCAATTCAATCGACTTTGAGTTCTAACTTCTCAACCATAGGCTTCTTTGAGCTACCTAGTGCTAGAATTTCGCAAATGTGCATTCAACTATATCTAGACTCAACTAGGTCAAGTTACAACACTTAGCCCCTCTTTATAGTATAGTCAAAAGAAGAAAAGATACCTATATCTACTCTAAGTGTCCTTCATCACCTTGTGACACTTAGAACTAGAAGATTCTTAATCTTGACTCAAGTATCCTTTGATCGACCAATAGAATTTCATGATAGACCAAGAAAACCCATTCAATCATTGTGAACTAAAGAATTTTGATTCCCTTCAAAACATACGCATTAGTCACAATGATACGGTTGTTATTAATCTCCGAAACACTTACCACTTATCTAGGGGCCTAGATGCTACAAAGGGAAAAATAGATTTGACCTTGGCCAAGACCAAGATGTGTGCTGATAAGGTGGGTTTAATCTTAGAATTTGGTTTTGAGAGGGTGGCTTACAATGGGGTTGGTAAGACTGTTTTAACGTCACATACTAACATAGAAGTCGAGAAGTCTAAAATCAACGCCACACCATAATCCATCAAGAAACCCACTCCACAACCCACAAAGAAGAAAACCACACCACAACCCAAGAGATCTCCATAGCCCAAGATGAAAGCTGTTGTGAGAGTGTTTAGAGTGACCCGCAATTGAGTTTCTAAGAGACCCCCAGAGAGAAGGTCACCTTGATGGGTTTTGCTTTCGCTGTAGGAGGGATAAGTGGTGTGAGTGAGAGTGGAGTACTCGGTACATGTACCGCCGCTCTTTTGGTGTACTTGAGCATTTTTCTCGTTCTTACTCACGAGTCTTGATCACTCCTCAGCTTCCTCCTAAAGGTGGTACCCGACGTGGATCTTACCATGATTCATATGGTTTTGGTTCACGTGTAAGAGGCTTTGAGTTGCAACGCTTTGGCAGACCACATTTTCCCTATCATGGCACTCGCCCTTAATGCACTAGTATTAATTTGCATGCAGCTCCTTCTACTGCTTCAGGGCAGATGACCAAGTACCGGATTCCCATGAGGTTTTTGTCTAACCTCAGTATTGAGCCATCCACATATTATTCTTCTCATATGAAGGTGACAGGTGGTGGCCTAGAGAACAAGTGGCTCATCGACTTCAGTTGTTCACGCCATATGACCAGAGATTCATCATGGTTCTCTAGCCTCACTACGACAAAGAGACACGAGTACATCACTTTTGGGGATGATAGGAAAGGAAGTGTGAAAGCCAAATGTATGGTAAAGTTGAATGGGAGTTTCACTCTCAAAGATATGGTTTTCATGGAGCATCTGGGATACAATTTTCTTTCTATATCTTAGTTGTTGTATGAGGACTTACAAGTACATTTCAAACGTGATACTTCTCAAGTTCTTATTCTTCAGGCGTTTTGATTTGTCAAATTTACAGAGTTAGGAGAGTTTTTGGATCTGATTTTTTGAGTCTGTTGGTTCTTCTCGATGCTTAATTGTTGAACCCACTTCTGAGCTTTGGATGTGGCATATGAGATTAGGGCATATGAATATTGATTTGTTTTCTTGTTTGAGTGCCCTAGGTTTGATTCAAGGATTGTCCAAGCTCAAGTTTGAGAAGAATCTTGTTTGTGCTCCTTGTCAGTATGTCAAGATGGTTGTCACATCTCACCCACCTGTTAATCTGATGATGACTGAATGATCAGAAGAACTTCTCCATATAGACATTGTTGGTCCTTCTTGGGTTCGTTTGGTGGGTGAGAAGTAGTATGTACTTATCATTGTTGATGATTTCTCTCGTTACTCTTGGATCTTCTTTCTTATGAGCAAGGATCAAGTGTTCTCACACTTTCAGAGCTTGGCTTTCATATTGTTCAAGGAACTCACTGGTGCATAGAAAGTAATTCATTGTGACAATAATACTGAGTTCAAGAATTATCTCTTTGATGCCTTTTGTCTTGAACTTGACATTGAACATCAATTTTTTGCCTCACGCATTCCTCAGTAGAATGGTGTGGTTGAGAGGAAGAATCACACTTTGGTGAAAATAGCTAGGATGATGCTCAATGAGCACAGGACACCTACAAAGTTTTGGGTAGATACTATTAGCACAGTTTGCTATATCTTCAATCGTATTTTCTTGCGCTCGATTTTGAATTTGACTTCTTATGAGTTTTTCTTTAGGAGGAAGCTGAAAGTTTCACATTTAAGAGTTTTTTACTGTTGGTGTTTCGTCCTAAAGCGTGGCAATCTTGACAAGTTCGAGTCTCGTTCTTCCGATTGACTTTTCTTGGGGTATTCCCTTCATGGTCATTCTTGCAGGGTTTATAATCTTGACACTAACACTATCATGAAATTCTGTGATGTGACTTTTGATGAATCAACCTTGTGTGCTTATTTTCCTTTTGAGTGTGCAGGTGACAAAGAGATTGACGAAAGCATCTTCGTAGATGACGACCTTTCAGCTCTTGGTGCTGATGAGAATGATCCACTACTTCCTTCCTTCACACTTGCTCCCGAGCTGGCTCTTGCTTCTTCTGCACCGGCAAAGGGTCATACAGCCTCTACTTCCACTTCGTCTATTTTCGAGCCTGCACAGAGGTCGTTGAGGGGGAGATCATCTCATAGCACGAAGCCCCTCAATACATTCAACTACGATACTCTCCACAAATGATGATTGGCGATATCAATAAAAGGTTAATGAGGTCAAAATCTACTCACCATGCTCATTTCACTAGTTCTGCTTTTGTTGATTCTTTTAAGCCCCATGATGTTGGACACGCTCTTTCTGATTCAAATTGGATCAATGTCATACATGAATAACTAGTAAACTTTGAGAGAAACCAATTTTGGATCCTTGTAGAGCCACCCCCTAAAATTCATAACATAGTCACCAAATGGGTCTTCAAGAACAAACAAGGGGAGGATGGATCAGTTGTTAGAAACAAAACTAGACTTGTGGCCCAGACTTTCACTCAAATAGATGGGATGGACTTTGGAGAGCTCTTTGTACTGGTAGCTAGCCTATAAGCCATTAGCATCCTTCTTGCATTTGCGGCATCCCAAGGTTTTAAGTGGTATCAAATGGATGTCAAAGTTCTTTCCTAAATGGTTTCATTGAAGAAGAGGTCTATGTTAAGCAACCCTCATGTTTTGAGCACCCCAAAATACCCACATAGAGTATACAAGATTCAAAAAGTTTTGTATGGGTTAAGCAGATGTCTAGGGCTTGGTATGATAGGCTTAAGTCTTTCTTGCTAGAGCATGGGTATGTGATGAGATTAGTGGATAAAACTTTGTTTAGTTTTAGGTATGGCAATGATTTCTTTGTTGTTGGAATATTTGTGGAAGATATCATTTTTGGTGGCTCTTCTCATGCATTTGTGGCCAAGTTTGCAGATACTATGAGAAAGGAATTTGAAATACCGAGGATGGGCAATTTAACTTCTTCCTTAGGCTGCAAATCAAGCAATACAAACAAGGTACATTAGTCCATCAGACGAAGTACACCAAGGATTTTCTGACGAAGTTCGACATGAGCGATGCAAAGCCCCTGTAGACTCCGATGGCTACCTCGACCGTGCTTGATCCGGATGAAGTTAGTGAGGAGGTAGACCAGCAGGAGTACAAGAGCATGATTGGCTCTCTCCTGTACATGACAATGACAAGACCTGATATCCACTTTGTCGTTTACTTTTGTGCTCACTTCCAAGCGTCACCAAGGATATCTCACCACCAAGCAATGAAGCACTATTGAGGTATCTCAAACATACTCTTGAGTATGGTTTTTTGTTTTTCTGCATCTTCTTCTCTCTCTATTCGTATTTTTTCGGATGCGGATTTTGTTGGTTGTAGAATAGATATAGGAAGAGTACCTAAGGTACTTCTCATTTCTTGTGTATCTCTCTTGTGTGTTGGTCTTCTCGCAAACATTCTAGTGTTACACAGTCTACTGCTGAAACTAAATATGTTGTTATCACTAGCTATTGTTCTCAGATTTTATGGATGGTTACTAGGGATTTTGGGTTAGATTTTAAGAGTGCCACTTTTGTGTGACAACACCAGTGCCATCAGCTTAGCCAATAACTCAGTCCAACACTCCAGAACCAAACATATAGATGTGAGATCCACATCTTAGAGACCACGATGAGAAGTGAGATATTGACTTGAGATACACTGATACCCAACACCGGCTTGCCGATAATTTCACCAAGCCTCTAGATCCAATAAGATTTTCCTATTTGAGGGGAAAGCTTGGAATGTGTCATCCCTATAGTATTGTGTGAGGAGTTACAGTTGTATATACTCTATATTACTTTTGTTGCATTTGCATTGAATATCTTCTTGTAAGATAATCAAAGTAGTTAAGCTTTAACTTATAAGTCTATAGCATTTTCTGTTGGTGGACTTGAATTTGGACTAAGTTGAGTAGTTATACGGAGCAAGCTTTTATCTTAGGCTCATCTTGATACTTTGATATGCAACACTTCAAGTAAGCTAGCTTTTATAAAGATGAAATTTGGTAATTTTATGAATCATCTGTACTATAAAATGCTACATTCTTAATCATCATGTTCATAATTGCTTTGGCTTAATCAATGCTTGTATTGAGGCTAGTTTGATGAATATTTTGCTCTAGGCTTCTTGATTCAAGATAGTAGATTGGGAAATATTGCACTATATTTTTTTATCTTTATTAAATATTTAGCTCATGATAGAACCTTAGGGGGACATGTGTTCCCAGTGTCGCAAAGGCATTACTTAACTTGATCATGTAAAACTTGATAAATTGTGCAAATTTGAATAATATTGAGAAATCATGTTGCTTGTGCTAAAATATAATCTAATATAGTTGTCTTGAAGCCTCGAGGTATTTGTCATATCTAGTCGTGCGATACTTCGTTTGGATAAGATGCAACTTAAGGATAAAAAGAAAAACAAAGAAATATGTTATAATGTTATATCTTTTAATCATTTGATCTAACTAAGTCTTGGTTTTATATGTGAGCATTTACAAAGCTTATTATCATGAATGCCTGTTTGCCTAGTTTGACATTGAAGTTAGCTAGTTCTTAATACTTGTATTGCCTCAGCACGAGTGGATGATTATGTGTTGGTCACTTTTAACATGATTCGGCTATGTGAACTTAAATGTGCTAATAATTCTTCCGTTTAGCTTGTCTAGCTTTAAGTTCTTGTGATATTGTATCTTTTGAGACTTTGTGCGTTTGTGAGCTCCAAATACTATTGTTCATAGCCCTTTGATGTCTCTAGCATTTGCAAATGCTTTTTAGTATACTTGTGAAAGCTCATTAGGATTGCATGATCATGTTTTGCATGGTGTTTTATCCTTGATGTTTGCATTGCCAAAGAAGGAGAAAAATATGCACTAAGACACAAAGAAGAATCTTGCATGATGAAAGGGGAGAAAATATGTGAAAAATGTGCATTCATCAAGGGGGAGTATTTTTGCTTTTATTGGGCTTTTGAGGTCTTTGGATTGTCTCTATCTCTCTTTCAAACCAATTTCTTTGTGCTTTGAGAGTTGTCAATACACTCATCAAGGCAGAGATTAAGAAACCAAGTTGAAATGTGCCTTGATTTATTTACTATGAGTGATTAACATTGGTATTGATTTAGTTTAATGATCTCCAGTTTTGCATGAGCTTTGATTTGCTGATTCTGGTGAACCCAGAACTTGCGATCTGAACACGGAACTTCTGGGTACCTTGGATGAAGTTCAGTTGTCCTGTGTTCATGATTCTTTTTAGGGATGTGCTTTCAACTGTTGATTTTTATTTGTACTAACTGGAGGTGAAGTTGGAGAAATGTGTTTGCTTATCTCATGATGTATAAGTAATGGATGCAACTTGACAGTAGATAGCGGGATTATCAGGACTAAGCGAGGTGCTTAGTGTCAAATGATCAAGAAGGCCGAATGGAGTCAAGCGTGATCCTAGCTGTACATGTGGAGGTCAAGCAAAGTATGGAGAATGGATGGAGATAGCGTGTTGACAAAGCCAAATGAAAGGGATGCTGATGCAAGTGATAAGGCGGTCCGAGGGATCGAGAGTGGGAGAGACTTACCGGCGGTCAAGATCGCATTACATTGTACACATGTCAACATCAGGATACTTGCTTCAGGTCAAGCAATTCGCAATGGGTCACGTTTTGAGAAGCGTGCAATGGGTTTCACAGTTTAGCCTCAAAACCGTGGGAAGGATGGAAGTGTATGTGACATCATCATGAAGCTTGCATTGAGGCGAAGCTAATTCATGAAGACGCCACAGGCGTCTGATGGATGGAGGAGAAAATAGACTAAAATATCATTGGTAGTAGGTAAGAGTGTACTAGAAGAGAGGAATATTTTTGGAATAAGGTAGGAAACTTAGGGGATAAGGAACCTAGACTATAAATATAGGGAGGCTAGTTGAGTCATTTGAACCAGCCACTTGAGCCCCTTGGGTCATTCACACGAGAGCTTTGTGTTAGGGTTTTAGAGAAAAGGAGAATGAGTGCTTAGCCTATGTATTAGGTGAGAGTTCTGTGAGAAAAAATCTTTGAAACCTACCTAAAATAAGGCAGATATCTACAAGCAATCAAATTTGTGTTTACTCTTGTGCTTGTATTCATCTCCTTCTAGTTTTCCTCTATTAGTTCCCTTGCAAGTTTGTAAGTTTTCTCTTTTTCTTGTGTTTTTGTTTTGATTGTTGAGCTGAAATTTTTCCACCTTAGTAAGTTGTTGTTCTTGTTGCTAGAGGTGTACATACACAACTGGATCTTGAATTCCCTTGCCTTTAGATCATCAATTTGGAGAATTTCTTCTACCGATGATCTTTTCTTTTCTTCGAAGGTTTCTTTCCTCAGGTTGCTATCTTTTGTGGTGATGACCCGTGAGATGAGTTTCAATGGAACCTATGGTTCATATACATTCACGGGAGCTATGTGTTTTTCTGGATATTTCCTTAGTAATTTGATTCTCTCCGGTTTTGCTTTCACTATTGGGTTTTTAGGTGCGTTAGGTGATAAAAGGATAAGGTTATCCGTGTTAAAAGAAATTAGTAAGACACCTATTCACCTCTCTAGTCGCCATTCTCGGTCCTACACACATATCCATCTATCATCAGTTCATCATGGCATCTACTTGCAGCTACCTAAACTATCCCCTGCCGCCCATCCATATCTATCACCCGAATGGTGCAGTTGGTGGTAGCAGCAACAGCGGTAAATGAGAAACGTGTGCCACATCATTTGTTCAGTTATAACAACATGCTACCTACTAGGTGCTCCACGAACATCATAAGAAAGCGACGGATGGTGAAGGAAAACTGAGAAACCAAGTTGAAATGTGTTTTGATTTATTTGTGTTGAGTTATTGATATGGTTGATTGATTTGGTTTGATGATTTTGAGATTGCTTGAGCATGTTTATGTAATGCAATGATGATCATGACTAACCAAAGTTACAGAAAGAAATGGAATTGGAGTATTTTGTTTCTGAGCCAGAAAAATTACACTCGCTGGATGATCCGGCGCTCTTGAAATTGAATTCGCCGGATGGTGTATCATTCAGAAGAGTTTCACGCCAGAGTATTTCAACTTAGAAGAAAAAGTTGAAGTACTTGCTAGATGGTTCGGCGTTCAGATGAAGTACACGCCGTAGCATTTTTCCAGAGAGGTTGCGGAATGTGTCTAGGGTAAAACCTATACGCCGGATGGTCCGGCGATGGGGTGAAATGGGCATCGGACTAGTTTTTGTAGAGATGATGCAAAGCATATCAGGTGAAGATATACACGTCGGATGGTCTGGCGTTTGAAGTGTGCTCATTGGATGCTTCGTCTGAGTAATTTTTTCCAAAAAGTGCAAGATTGCCACTAGTAAGATTGTACTCATCGAATGATCCGGTGATAGGCTTTGTGCACACCAGAGCCTTTGCTGGAGGGTTTTCCCAGAGGTTTCCAGCAAATGAAATATAGCATAGACTGAATGGTCCGGCTCTTAGAAACCAGAACATGCCAGAACATCCGGCGTTCATATTTTTCCGTGGGATGTGCTGTGCAACAAATATTTTATTTTTGACTAACTTATGATGGAGTTAAATGATATTGGAAATGCATGTTTGCTTGTCTTGTGTTGTACAGGTGATGGATGTAACTTGGCGGTCGATGGCGGGATGATCGGGGCTAAGCAGGGTGTTTGGTGCTAGAGGATCGAGGAGGTCGGATAGAGTCAAGAGTGATCCTCGTTGTGCATGTGGAAGTCAAGAAAAGCATGAGAAGGTGGATGAAGACGATGTATTGACAAAGTAAAGCGAAGGGCATACTGGTACAAATGACAAGACATCCCAATGGATCATGAGCAGGAGAGACTTATCGGCGATCAAGATCACAAGATAAAGTACATGTGTAGACATCGGGATGCTTCCTTGAGGCTTAAGCAAGTAGCAGCGAGTCACACTTTGAGAAGCGTGCAAGGTGGTTTCGCGGTTTGACCTCAAAACCGTGGACAGATTGAGTGCACGTGAAGCTTAGATCGAGGCAAAGCTAAGTCATGAAGAAGCCACAGCCGTTTGATGGAGGAAGCGAAAAATGGACCAAAATGCCCGGTGGTATGTATGAGGCCATTAGAAAAGAGTGGTATTTTGGGAATAAGGAAATTTAAGAGTTAAGCTACCTTCCTAGGCCTATAAATAGAGGAGTAGAACTGTGAGGGTAGCTTGAGCTAGCCATTTAAGAGCTTTATGTTAGGGTTTTCGAGGAGAGAGAGAATAGTTTAGTCTATGTATAGGTGAGAGATTTTGTGAGTACAACTACATTGTAATCTGCTGAAAATAATGCTAACCTTTGCAAGAATTGAAGTGCATGTTTCTTTCAAGGTTTGTGTTCATCTCCTTCTAGTTTGCCTCTATTGGCTCCCTTTCTCTATCGCGAGTTTTTCCTTTGTGGATGAGACGCGTCCAGTAGTGGTGGGACGCTTTTATTATAGACGATTCAATTTTGGTGAGCCGTCTGTAATATTAATATATACTAGTTGTATTTTAAGCTGATAAAACAAATATCACAGATGCCTCCAAGCAGAAACTGTCTGTAAAGTTAATACAGACGGCTCATATTTAGAGTTGTCTGTAATAAAACAAATATCATAGATGGTGCCAAACAGAACCTGTTTATAAAATTAGTACATACTTATGAGCCATTTGAGAAAATAGTCGGGGGACACTTCAGTACAGACAGCTCCAAACATGAAGCCATCTATAATGTTAAAATAGTACATTTCCTCTATCTCCAGATCGAAGCAGAATAGTGCTGAACAACGAAGAATAGTGTGCAACTTTTGGAGGAAGAGGCTGACGATTTTGAATAAAATTGTTAGATTTTGGTGAAAACTTGAAACTTCATTGGCGTTTGTTAATCCAAGGTAAGCATTTTGTTCTAATTTAGTTTAGACGGTCTAAATTTGGTTTGGAGAGCTAGTTAGATCAAGGTCTAGATTTAGATATTTTTCATCATGATATAGTATTGTTATATTCATTAGATGATATAGATTTGTGTTCTAATTTTATCTTGAGAGATCAATTATATCTACATCTAGGTTTAGATTTTTTTTCATGGGGACCTTGAATATATTAGTTGTTTTTAGGTGTATATGATGCTCAAAATATAGATCAAGGTTTAATTATGTGTTACTATAAATTGCTACCTTTAATCCAGTGTTCTAGATAAATTTTTTATTTTTGGTATATAAACATAAAATTATCAATAACTATATAGTATTTAATGATAAGTTTTGAATTAATGTTAGCACTTATTTTTAGGTATACATGTATATAATATAATGGTAATCATTAATTATTTTTGAATTAATTATAATTTGTATGGTTCATGCATGCATGCATAGTAGCTCCATTTTTTTCCATGAAAAGCTTGATTGCTCTCTTTTATTAGGTTAATTTGGCATTAATTTACTTCGTACATTTTAGATGATCGTGGCTGGATGTACTGTTCTCGTATGAACCAAGGGTACCTTGATGGTGTGATTGCTTTTATGGCAGCTGCCGAGGAGGATCATTTGGAGTAGGGTGTTGAATTTATATTATCCATATTGTGATTGTAGAAACGGAAGATTCTTTCTTAGACAGAACGTAACCCTATAGATCCAAGCGCACTTGATTATTTGGGGCTTCAAACCGGACTACACATGTTGGACCAAACATGGTGAAGAGCAGAATGTGTTATACGAAGATGTTGGTATCGTCGAAGAACCCAAAGTCGACGTAAGAAGAGAAGATGATGAGTAATTTGGGGCAAATGATGATGATAGGTTGGATCAGATGTTGTGCGATGCAGATGGGAATTTGAGTACTCAGCGAGACTTTAACAAATTCATATGCTTGACTGAGGACTCGGAGAAACCGTTATTCCCTGGATGCAATCTGGAATACACAGAGGTGCCATCCTTGCTTGAATTGCATAAATTGAAAGTAAGCGATGGTTGGTTAGACAAGAGTTTCACAACGCTATTAGAATTATTATCGGACATGTTTCTAGATCGAAATGAGCTACCCAAAAGCACATACGAAGCAAAGCAGGTTCTTTGTCCATCGGGAATGGATGTAGAAAGGATACGTGCATGTCCGAATGACTGTATCCTTTGTTGTAAATATCTATCAAACTTGCATCCATGTCTAGTGTGCAAAGCATCTCGATACAAGTGTAAGAGGCAATCAAACGACGACAAAGGTGAAGAAAGGAATCCCTTCTAAGGTGGTATGATATCTGTCTATAATTCTGCATCTTAAGTGTTTGTTTGCGACTTGAAAAGAGGCTAAATTATTGTGCTAGCACTCGAAGGGCTGTAAGCAAAATGGAAAGCTAAGACACCCTGCCGATTCTCCCCACTGGAGAAACATCGACACGATCTTCGATGACTTTGATGCAGAACCGAGGAATATAAGGTTTGCTTTGAGCACGGACGGGATGAATCCTTTTGGGAATATGAGCAGCAGGCACATCACTTGGCCAGTTGTTCTTAGTATTGACAACATACTGATTTGGATGTGTATAAAGCGGAAGTACTTGATGATGTCATTGCTTATCCAAGGTCCGAAACAACCTGGGAACAATATTGATGTATACCTAAAGCCATTGGGGGAAGATCTAAAAATATTGTGGAACGAAGGGGCGCAAGTATAGGATGAATACAAAACAGAGAATTTCACACTACGCGCCTTGTTGTTTTGCACGATCAATGATTTGCCTGCACTACGTAACCTTTCGGGCCAGACTAAACAAGTAGACACAACATGAACTCATTGTTTAGATGGTACCGTGAGTATGTGGCTGCTCCACTCACGCAAAATGGTGTTCAAACACCACCGTAGGTTCCTTAATAGGTATCATCCGTACTGCAATATGAAGGAACAATTTGATAGAACAAGGGAGAGAGATTTATGTCTAAGGCACTATAGTGGTCCAGAGGTGCACAATATGGTTAAAGATCTCGATATTGTGTTTGGAAAGTGGAGTAAAAAATCTAAGGATATCGGTGGCATGTGGAAGAAGAGATCAATATTGTGGGAGCTACCGTATTGCAAACACCTTGAAATTTGCCACTACATTAATGTCATTCATGTAGAGAAGAACGTGTGCAAAAGCTTGATTGGTCTTTTACTTAATATTCCAGGCAAGACGATGGATGGACTCAACACAAGGCTTGTCTTCGTTGATTTGAAGATCAGGCCTGAGTTTGCATCTAAGCCCTCCAAAAAAGGTAGAATGAGGCTTCCTCCTACCTGCTATAATCTGAAAAAGGCCGAGAGAACCAAACTGTGCCAATGCTTGCATGGTGTAAAAGTTCCGTCGGGTTACTCAACCAACATCTCAAAACTTATTTTGATGCAAGATTGAAATTAGTTGGCATGAAGTCCTCATGATTGCCATGTGTTGATGACACAGATGTTTCCTGTTGCAATCTGAAATATCTAACCGACCTATCTCCGAAACACAATCACCAAGTTATGCTACTTCTTCAACACAATTTCTCAGAAGGTCATCGATCCCAAAGTACTTCATGTTTTACAAGCCGATGTGGTGTAGACACTATGTCATCTTGAGATGTACTTTCCTCTGTCGTTTTTCACTATTATGGTACATGTAATTGTTCACCTTGTGAGAGAGATAAAGATATGTGGCTCAATATTCCTACGTTATATGTACCCGTTTGAGAGGCATATGGGAATTCTCAAGAAGTATGTATGGAATCGATCTCTTCCGGAGGGCAGCATCGTCCAAGGTTACGCAACCAAACAGTTAGTCGAGTTCTGCATCGATTACATAGAGCAACTCAAACCAATAGATGTGCCCATGTCTTGCCATGAGGGGAGACTAGATGGGACAAAGACCATAGGTAGGAAAGCAATCATTGCTAACTTTGCCATGTTATCTAAAGCCTATTTCATGGTCTTGCAACACATGATTGAAGTATCCTCACATATCAACATTCATAAGGATGTGCTACGCAAAGAGAATCCAGGCCGTACGGAGGATTGGATCACAAAACAGCACAACCGCAACTTCAACAACTGGTTGGTAGTGTCAGTCAGTAATAATAGTTCAACAGATAACAATATTGGCTATTAGCAAGATGGCCAAGTCACAAAGTTATGAAATTTGAAGCATACGACATAAGTGGATACACCTTTATACCAAAGCACGGGACAGTAAGAGCACGGTACAGAACAGCGGTGTGCGCATAGATGCCTTTCAGGACAAATGTGGGGTCTGTACGTACTATTGGTATATAGAGGAGATTTGAGAACTCGGCTATGTACATTTCAATATCCCCTTCCTTCAGTGCCATTGGATCACACTCTCAAGTGGTAATGTAGGCAAGTATGGAATGACTAATGTTGACCCCGAACATGCCACATACAAAGACAAACCATTTGTACTCGCTAAGCAAGTTGTCCAGATCTTTTATGTGCAAGACCTGATAAATGCAAAGCTTCACATAGTCCTTCAAGGAAAAGGAAGGATTGTTGTTGAGAATGTCGTGGACGAAGAAGAGTACAACCAATTTGATGAGTACCCTAATAGAGATGGCATCGTCCTTAACTAAGAACAACTTTTGACCGGGGTCGATTGCTATCTGCGCGTCGATCATCAAGAAGAGCTGATTGTTAAAATTGTATGATGTTACTTGATTATTATGTATCTATATATTGCAATGTAATATATTAAAATAAATTAGTTATAAATTTACTTAAAAAATTGATCTCATTAATTTAGAGTTTGTATGGATTAGTTATGAAATTTACTAGTTTTAGTTTAATAAATATGTATAATGTTCAAGTTTAATTTAGGTTTACATTAATTACATAAATGAGATCTACACCATGTGATAGTACACATTAAACCAAAAATTTATATAAAAGTTTTATCTCATTTGAAATTTGTATGAATTAGATATGAATTTTGTAAATTAAAATCAATTGTCTGAAAAATTACTAGTTTAGATGGTTCGTAAAATGGAACCATCTATACTATTTATTTTACAGACGGTTGTTTTTCGACCCTCTGTACTATTAATACTAGATAGTTAACTAAAATTTGAAAAATTCATAACTAAATCATACGTACTCCAAATGAGATGAACTTTTTATGTAAATTTATGGTTAAATATTTACTATCACATGATGTTAAGATCAACAAGTACAAATAAGAGTAAACTTAAATATGATTACTTCCCTTTGTTAGACGGCAACGACCTTAACGAGGAACAACTTCCGAGACCAATAGCATGTTTAGTGTTGATGTTAAATTTTGGGTTACAATAACATGAATGATATCTACACCTTTTGATAGTACACATGAAACCATAAGTTTACATAAAAAATTATCTCATTTGGAATTTGTATAAATTATTTATGAATCTTATAAGTTTTAATGATTTGTCTGGAAAATTAATAGTATAGACAGGTTATTATTTTGAACCGTCTATAATATTAGGACATATGGCTATGTATAACGAGCCTTCTATATCCATAATATTAGTACAAATGGCTTATTATACATAGTTGTTTGTATTAAAATTAGTTTAGATAGCTCGAACTTATGACCCGTCTATAGTATGGCGGGTATAAATACAGTTTCGTCCAACCCATGTCACTACCAACTTCTTTCCTAAACCCTAGCCGCCTCCTCTCTTTGATGACCTCTCTGGCGATCATGCTCCTCCCCGACGACTCCTCCCTAGCCAACGATAGCATCCTACCTCCCCGGCGGCCCCCTCCCCAACTCCTCCTCCTCGACTGACGACAACATCCTCCCTCCCCGACGACTCCTCCCCAGTGGCCCCCTCCCTGACGACTCCTCCCCGGCTGATGACAACGTCCTCCCTTATCGGCGGCCCCCCTCCTGGCAACCTCCCCCCCCCCTACCCAGCGCTCCTCCATCCCTAGTGACCTTCCTCCCCTTCGCCGCCCAGCTGCCCTCCACTTCGTCGCCAGCCCCCAGTAAGCCCTTCACGCGGCTGTTTACCCATCTTCGCGCGACTTCATTTGAGGATGAGACTCATTGCATAAGGATTCCGCAAGGGGAACATACAATGAGGATTGGGGCCGATTGAGTCATACATGAACTCAATAAATGTTCTGTTCTTCTCTTGTCAGACTCGAAGATTGATTAATAAGAGAAATGCTTAAATCAAATGAAACAATAAAATTCTGATGCACGATAACTAGACAATAAACCACACGAAATGTGCATGGTTATATCACACTAGTGCTTTAGATGTCAAGGGTACTACTCATCTTCTTAAATTTTTATAACAACTAAAAGGCACAAAAAAGTCATGGAAATTCTAGAAAGCTTTAGAACATTCTACACTTAAGTACCATATGACCAAATTGTGGATTACTTGGTAAGAAGCTTTTGGCCACAATTGAATGAAATGCAAGAAATACATCCAATGATTATATAGAAGAACGTTGAACACTAAAACAAAATATACCAGTAAAACAAGCTAGAATGAAAACTGAATTTTCAGCTCAAACAGCTTTCCATATTGTCACTTATCTGAATATTCTGTATTTACTTCATCAAGTATTTCTTCAATGTATTCCTTGGATGAACCATGTATAGTGTTTATCTTCATTTTCAAGTTGTCACTCTCATCCTCTAGTGAACCTTTTCCTTCTGTAAGAGAACTAAATCCTCATTTGAACCTCCGAGCACGTTAGTTTGAAACCCCATAGATTCGTTGATGAACTTTTCCCTGATAACACAGAACATCAACGGTCAGAGACAATAAATATCTCTAAACATATCACTAATTTATTGTTCTGTGCTATGTGCAGAAGAAAATTAACTAGAAAATTAAAATATATTTACATGCCCTCTCTGGAATAAGTTACTGAATTTAGTGAGCACCAATTAAAGGTAATTTCGTAATCTGCCAGGGTAGTGAGAGTTGATCAACTACGATACCCAGTGTTCGTTCAGGAAATGGACTGATACTTCATATCCATTTTACACACAGAAAACTTAAAAATGGTTTTCGACTTAACAAAAAACAAAACGTGTCAAAATGGTCCACATACTCCAATATTAGAGCACCATTTTCCAAGATGATTAAGTGCATAGTAAAGCATTAGAGATCAGTACTGGTTAAATTGTAAGCCATACATTTTATCGGACAATCTTTTTCTAATCCCATCGAGAGCAGCTTTCTGGAAGTCCAAATTTCCCTGTCACTTTAAGTAAATCTTTCTCAGCATTCCAGCTATTTCACATTGTGTTAAACTTCAGATGATTTATCACAAAAGCATATCTCAACATCTGAGTTAGTGAGTCTTTTGAAGGAGCTACTCCTGCCATGTAATAAGTGCTATTTTGTCTCATGATTTTTGGAATTCACACCATTTTCCCATCGACTGCTCCACACCATTCTCCTAGATCCTAGAGAGGTGGGCTCAGAACTGGTTCTGAGGAAGGGCTGTATGCTCGTCCGATGGTTTTGTCACCTTCAAGAAGCCAGAAACCGAGCAAGTGGCTCAAAGGATCCTGTAACTTTCGAAAAAATCCACTCAAGAATTATTCTAGCCATCTCAGAAAAAAGACATACTAACCTCGCTCTGGGAAACAAAGAGCGTCCGGGTCGCACACGTGGTATAGGTGTTTTTGTTCCATAGAAGTTAGGATTCCCTGATGACACCAATTCATATAGGAGCCAAAGGAGAAACAAAGCTGAGCTCGAAGTAGCCGAGAGTAAAAGGATAATAATGGAGATTGTCACTGAGGTTGAAGCAAGGATGTAAGAAAAGCTGGATATACTTGCAAAAAGGACGGAACAACGGGTCGAGGAGTGAGTATGGGCTATCAGGCAGCAAGATGCAACCACGACATTTGAATCTCCACTAGCTCAGCACCGGAGTAGCTGTGTATCTACGCAACTTAGCGCTCCAGATAACATGCTCGATCAACATTATTTCTCTATCGGTGGATCTGAAGGTGACTACCCCTTAGACGACATTCCAAAAGAGGTCCTTGGCAAGAGGTACCCTATCGACGACATAGAAGCGACCACCAAGTGCAAGCTCATACTGCCCACCACTGGCTCTAATAACATCATTGAGGTTGTCCCGGGCTTGGCGTTCCCATGTGGCGGAGAACAGCTGATTCACAGAGTCCTGCTATAGAATGGTTACGCTAGGGTGTCAATGGACATAGTATATAGGAATTGTACATCCCTCCCACTTCATATTCCCCAAAAGAATGGTATCAGGACAATTGGGTAGGCTGTCCACTCCATCATCCAGTGGCCAAAAAAGTTCATAACACTGGTTGTCCCTCCACCACCTCCATAGCCTCTGTCTCTAGTATGCGACGGCAGTGATTTCTATTTTCGTTGTGCTCCACCAAAGGTCAAATCTCCTCTACACCCAATGAGCAACAACAATTGTTCAGCAAATTTAGCCAACAATCTGCCAAAATAGCACCTCCCATAAAGCGTAGAGCCAGCAAACAGTTGAACAAGAGTAAGGAGGTAGAAGAAGAACCTCTGTCAAACACTATGTGGTAGGCTAGCCATTAATGAGCAAGCAAGTGTTAGGGAAATTGGGCTAAGTTAGTATGATTCTGCACGACCTATACATGAAGACGATCCATGAGGAGAAACATCTTTCTCCACATGGTTTCAACGCTAAGTACCAGCAACAACATTTCCTGAAACCAGTTGGAACATTGCTCGTGACCTTTGAGGATTTATTCCTGCTCTACCGTCATGACATATTGGATGTCAGTCTAATGAGATGTTGGACACTGTAAGTGTTATTAATCATGGTCTATACTTAATGAACCGTCTAACTCATTGATACGCTTATTTATCTACATTACTCAAGAAGCCACAAGTGAGAGAATCCAAAAATTGGATTCCTCGACCCACAGGTCGTATGCGGGTCAATGATCACTTGGTCTCCGTGGGAGGTTGAGAAATATGTCACGGAGGCCATGGTCGCTCTCTGTGAATTGAAGGGCCTTATTCTTCTACCATACAACTACCGTGACTATTGGATGCTAGTTTATATATATACACACAATCAACACTACATATACCTCGACCCTAAGAACTATGACACAAAGAGGTATTCAGATCTGATAGACTTGCTGATAAGGGCTTTAGCAAAGTATGCTTCAATGGGCGGACTTGTACAGAGAGAAAAACCCTTGGCGACCCACCAACATAAGTTTCCGGTAATAATTCCTCTGTCACACATCAGTTACCGTTATAATATGCATTCCATATAACTAAATTTACCATGTATAAATTTCTGTAGTATCACAAATAGTCGCAAGGCACCAACCTCTGTGGGTACTATGTTGCCCAGTATATGATACAAATTGTTGGCTCTAATCCACCAGTATATCCGGCAGTTATTGTAATTGTAGTATATTAAAATGTATTTTTCATTGTTGTGTCTAACTATTTTAATTTTTCTTCTACAAACATATAAATTTCCTATAAATATTCTTGAGAAGTACAATCTCATATATGTTAAAAATAGCTCATCTATTTCATACATGCAGAGATCATAAAGGAGAGCAGCTAATTTCATGATCACGACAACTTTAGGAGCCAAGGTTTGTAATCTTAACCGAAGCTGATCAGTTCAATATATTGAAAATACTTACATCTTGCAGTCTATTAATTTATTATACTTTATGGCTAATAATATAGAAAATGAAGCAAATAAACTCATTACTTTCTTTTAATTCAGTGTGCTATAGTTAATTTGTTGGTTTATATATTGTCAAGAACGGAGTTGATTCAAGAATGAAAAATGTTTTGCTTTGTTTTAAATGAAAATGACAAATCTTAAGGTCTGATGTATGACATGTGTATGATTGTGAATTTATATAAATGAATGTGTATGACTTTGTAAGTTTCATAACGACTTTGTATGATATATGTGTAACTTTGTGATATTAGATGAAGATGTTTGATCTGCTGTGAATTTGTTGTTGAATGATCTTATGTGAATCGACTGTGAATATTGTTGAATGATCTGTAAATTTAGTACAATATAAATGAACGTACATATGTTTCTAAGCCTATAACCATATGTGATATTTTCATAGTGCAGATAGCTCGAAATAGGAGCCATCTGTATGGTTACTACTTCACAAACAACTCGACATTGGAGCTATCTATACTGAACCAAGTTCACAGATATCTCTACTTGCGAGCCATATGTGATATTCCCCTATACATAAGGCTCCAATCACGAGCCGTCTGTACAAATATTTTGTACAGACGGTTTAAAATACATCGGTATAAATCTAATTTGTACAGACTTTTTTTCATAGATGGTTAAAAAAGCGTCTCATACAGAGTTTTCGAACCGTCTGTACAAATTATTTCTCTAATAATGAATAGAACATATAGTTCATTTACATCTATAAGAGCCATATTTTTTCTTAAGATTTCTATAGTAACGTGTCTCTCTGATTTTTACTTCCACTATTGATTTTAGATACATTAGATGCTAAAATAGAAAAAGACTGTTAAAAAATTATAAGACTCCTATTCATCCCCTAATCGCTATTCTCCATTAAAAACAGAAATGACCACTGTCACTTGTACGTCTACATCTTCACAGCAACCAAAAAAAAAATCTGCCTGTTTATACACAGGCTGTTGTCCGTACGTTCTGCACTTAATCAGAAATCAACAACCGAACTAGGCCGCGCTAATCTCAAAGCAGCACTTGAGAATTCAGAGCTACCGGCCGGCCGTGCGTTTTACTAGTACAAGCTAGTCATGGATGCGACGTACCATGCATGAAATACAGCTCGCTCGTACGCGCATGCATGTATCGGAGATGTTTGTTTCACGGTACCGCGCTGGGCCACGCAGTGGACAACGGCATCCGGCCGCCGTCCGACCAGTGCAATTCACGCGGACATTACAAAGTACAGTACAACGGCTAGCTTATGCTTGACAACGAGAAGCTTAACAAGCTCGAGGAGGAGTAAAAATGGCGTGAGGTCGTCTATAGCTTCCGTTCTCGTGGCCTCTTCTAATGCGTAAAAAACTGCGCAGATGGAAATTTTTGAGTCGAGGAGCAACGGCTGAGATTGCTCCAGCACTGCGGGACGGGATGTTACTGCAGCCAAATCAACGCCCAAAAGCTAAAGGGGGTGGCAGTTCCCGTGACATATTCTCAGACTCTCAGTAGCAGAGAAGACATAGCACAAAGGCCTCAAATTGTCTTGATATCTAATGCGCTCCTGATCGAACGCATTCAAGGGTCGTCAATGTTGGGTTCTGCCGTTGCAGTACAAGAGTCCCTCCAAGATCAGCGAGTAACGATCAAGGCCTCTCTCTCGTGGTCTCATCACCCGTGACGGCTTCGAGTGACGCTGGTACGCCTCCTTTGATCGCTGTACTGCGTGCTCTGTCTTCCTCGAGTTACCGTAGTGGTCGAGTGGGGTGTTGTTCTGTACTGACAGTACTGTCTCGGCGCTTGATGTCTCTACTTCTGAATCCATCACAATAATGATGTGGATACACTGTACTACTACATTGATTGGCATTTGTGTTGGAGCTGTAGGACTCGTACGGTGTGCTACATAATTCGACCCCATTCATGTAACGACTGTCTCTGACTCTGTGATTTCTACGAATAGATTAGGTAAGTGTTACTGTATTATAACGAAAATACAAATATTATATATGGTAATATTAAATAAATACTTATAGTATAAAGATATGGATGTGTCTTTGAAGCACCACTGATCTTACGAATATGTCGGGAGCTCACTACTATGAAAGCTATTTTTTGAGACGGGTTGTAACCTGTTTTTACATACGTTTGATGTAACCAGCTGTGATCGAAGGCCTACGAAAATAAACAATTTTCACAAACTCAAAAGGAATCACTTACCGTCTGTAGAAATAGATTTCCACATGTGGTGCGCTTTAGCATCCGCTTGTAGACAGATAGATTTCCACGTACGGATGACATAAGAACCCACCTGTGATATGTATTTCACTCAAAATTAATAATAAGCATATATTTTATTCTCTCTATATTTCAACATATTTTCATGACAAATTTCAACAGCATTTGAATCAACACAAGTGCTATTTAACACAACTACAATAATATTCACAAGTATACTATTTTTACATCACAAGTCAAGTATTCAACACAAGTATTATTTTATCTCCTACTCACAAAGCCTCAGATGGCTAGACAATTCACCTCCGAGGTCAAATAATTTGTCATTCTTGTGGAGGACTGCATGATGAATCGTCGCATGTCATATTGGACGTTTTGGATATCTTCGTCTTTGAGCAAGGTGTGGTACATTTGATCATCCATGCCTGAAATGAAAATACAACTAAATGAGTTAAAACACTAATGACAACGAAAAGTAAACCAAAAGAATATACAAGCATAATGATGACTTACGTCCTCGGAGTTCATTATTTACCTTCCGTTTATACTAAGAAACTGACAAACATAGTATCCACAAAGAACTGTATCAAAACCTTACTTATGGCACTTCAAATAAAAACACAGCATATTCATTAGTTCAATAAGACTCTTCGTCATAAATAGTGAGATATAAGTATTAGAGGTGTGTTATTACCGGAAAGTGTGTACGGATCATCATCGCATCTGATTTGACTGTATCGTGTATCTCACCTTTCATTATGTATCACTTGTAGACCTTATTAGAATACCAATAAGTAATTATCAATTCATAAATAATTTATAAGAATTTTATGTATAGGGATTTTTTTTACCTCTGTATAACGTCGATGAGATCTTGGTACAATGATGGGAGGAGATCGACTGAGTCAAGGACCACGAGTTTGCTCCGCTTCGGCATCAGCATTATATAAATAAAGTGGTCGCTACATGAATACTTATGTTAGGTTCCTGATCCAACAATTAAGTTAGGTGCAGAATAAACTTTTAGGACTAATTGACATATCAAACTAACTTAAAGTTGTAGGAAGCCATGATGTAGTCCTTGTCTAGCATTTCTAGCATAGCCCTTTCTATGTAGGTTGATATAGCAAGCCTATGTGATTTGGTCATTTCTTTTACGACCCTTGTTTTCTCCTTTTTACTCTTCCCCTTAATCTTAGGGGCATCAATCCTCAACTTCATGACCATTTACGCTGGTAAATTCATTGCGGATCAATGAATAAGACTGGTAACTTCAACTTTTCTGCATTATTAAATTGCATTCTATAAAACATGTTACTAGTCATTAGCTTCTATAGTATACATTGATAGATATATGAATACAGAAGTAGATTGTAGGCCCTTACAGGTATCACACACTTATGAGATTGATATCAAGTTTGTTATGACAGAACAAAGCATGCATGTCCTTAAAATCCACCATGAGATAGGGGTCTCCACTTAGAAAAACGTTAGCGGGGACAGTAGCAATAATTATTGAGAACCCCACGCGACATACCCTTATGTACCATTCGCAGAATCTCCTCATCTCCTATGGACGTTCTTGGAGTTGAAACAATGGTATAAACCGCTTGCCATTCTCATATTTCTCAGTAACATCTAGTGTAGGCAAGAAATTCAACTGATGGGTTCTTAATATTTTGACGATCTCTTTCACGAGATCATCCTTTGTTGGAGATTCCTGATCGGATGATGCCTTGGCTTTGGAGAACAGAAGCCACCTCTTTACCGAAGATATTAGAGTCTTTTCATATGCGCACCAAGCAAAAAGGATAACACATATCGCATAAACATGACAACTGGAATCAAGTTTTTTATAATAAAAGAAAAGGCACATCAAGCAGCGCTGGTTCATTCGGCAATTATAGGATATTTTGGGCTTATCTCAACTCATGCAAGAAACTAGTCATAGCCTGACAAAATATTAGAAGCAAATATTCTTGACATCGTCTATATATTTTGCCTGATCAAGTCATGCCTGGTCGATGCCAACTAGGCGATAATATATGTTGGCTCCAAATTGTACCCAATTGGAACAAATATAAATCTAAACGATACCTATATCTCACATTATTGAATCTACAAACGGTTTATGTTTTTCTGTTACAGTAGTTATTTTGGCTAGGTCTTTGTTATTGTTGATAGACTTAACAAAAAAGGAAAATAAGCTTATGACATTGATCCTACACCCCACATTGTATATCAAAAGATAAACAGTTATTATGCAAAAGGAAAAATGTTGCTAAGAGTTTAGGACATTATGCTTCCTGGAAAGAGAAATTGGAACTATGGATATAAATGCTAAGTTGTTCGGAAGGACATGGCATAACTTTTCTGTAAAGAAAAGTTCAAACTATGCATCTAACCATGAAGTAATTAACTGCTGTTATCAAGCTTTGTAAATTCACATGTAGCACATCAACTATAACTCAATTAATTATTGAAACATCACTAATATTTTGGAATAATAGAACATAACAGATAAAAGAAAAAGCTCTTTAACTCTAACGCTAAATTTTGAACTGCCATTAGGTAACTGGATCACAAAATTTGTTGTGTGTTGCCAGTTTATTAGTGATATCATACTACAAATTTATGCCCAACCTAACCCATTTCAGCCCTTTCATGATGGAGAAAGCACAACCAACATAGCCATTCAATTGTCAAGCCCAATATAAACCAATCCAAATTAGTATGTTAATTTGTTAGGCTGACAACCCATTTTTCCTTGGGCTGAATGACTATCAAAGAAGAATTTGACAGCCATTATAACCAAAAAATCATAAATTATTAAATGTCAAGAGCTATCGGGTTGGGCAAACAACTGGCTCGATGGAAAGAAGAGACGCATTGAGTTCTCAATTACCCATCCAAACTACAGCAATTCCTTAAGCATGTAAAGACTGTTGGTCATCTTGGAGATTGGTTCACTAGTGACCAACCGAAAATATTAAGTAATGCTTAAGTGGATGCAAAAAAAATTTGCAGGGTTTCAATTGAATACAGAATCTCAACACCAACTTATAGTGGCTTGATGGTTGGGCATCACACTGAGAAGAAAGGAGACGGGGACACGGCTCGGCCAGAACAACGGCTATGATGGCTTGGCCGGAAGGAGGATGGCTACTCATCACGGCTTCGGTGGTCCTCATCAAGCAGGAGCGCAACCAGGGTGCGAGGTAGCCGGGGTGGGAGGAGGCGGTCAGAGTCGGGGAGGAGACGGCCGGAGTCGGAGAGGAGAGCTAGCCGAGGCTTCGATGGTCATTATCAGGGAGGATAGGAGCGCGGCCGGGGTGCGAGGCGGCTAGAGTCAGGAAGGAGCGTCAACCGGGGAGGAGGCGATCATCCTTGGGGAGGAGGTGGTCGTCGTCGAGGAGGCTATGAACATGGTCGGAGTCGGGGAGGAGGTGGCCGGCGTTGAGGAGGAGTGTAGGTCGAGGAGGACGCGGTCGTCGTTGGTGAGGAGCACCGACCGTGGAGGAGGAGGCCGGCGTTGAGGAGGAGTGTAGGTCGAGGAGGATGCGGTCGTCGTTGGTGAGGAGCACCGATCGTGGAGGAGGAGGCCGGCGTTGGGGAGGAGTGCAGCCGAGGAGGAGGCGATCGTTGTCAGTAAGGAGCACCAGCCGTGGAGGAGGTGACCAGTGTCAGGGAGGAGCGCAGGCCGGGGAGAAGGCGGTCGTCGTTGGTGAGGAGCACCAGCCAGGGAGGAGGCAACTGGAGTCGGGGGGAGGAGGCGGTAATGGGTGCTAGGGTTTTGGGAGGATAGCCTGATGGCGCTATGGGTGTTCGGCAATGGGCTAGGGTTTCGGGGCCGCGCGCAACCTATATATAGAAATTAATTTTCATAGACGGTTCTTTAAGTAAACCGTCTATAGAAATCCATTTACATATGCGGTTTACTTAATCAACCGTTTGTGAAAATGATTTTCATATGCGGTTGACTAAACGAACCGCCTGTGAAAATAATTTTAAATAAAATGCTTTAGACAATTCTATTGATCATTATCATTTTTTTCACTTTTGAGAATCAATAATCACATTAGAAATTAAATTACATAACATGAATGTCACATTGTAACTTAAGTTATATAACATGAATATTACATTGGAAACTAAGTTACATAACATGACATTATTTGTCTTAAACTTTTTTTCCTATACCATCAAGGCTCATGTAGGGCATCACAAATCTATCGAGGGTTGTTTCTACTAGTTTAATCTTTTCTGGATCTCCAAAAGGAGGCACATTGTCAGACTGATTGTACTCTTCCTCATCTTCTACATTCTTAACTCCGATAATTCTTTATTTTCCGATAATAACTATGTACTTCTTTTCGAGAGTTGCTTCTACTAGTTTAATTTTAGATAGGATCTAAAAATAGAGGAAGACATTGTCTGCTAATTTTTTTTCATAATTTGTTTATTTATTTTCATTAGTAAAGTAGATCATATATCTATAAATACTAACAAGACTGGAAGGCTAGGGACGAAAGTGAATAGAAAAATAGATAAATTATTTAAAATTAAGAGATTTTATAAAATAAGTGGAGAGTATGAGAAAAATGTGATACGGAAACTGATGCGTGTTTTATACAGTAGATATGAGCATTAGCATGAGGTTTTTATTACCTGATCTTGTCATGCATTGTTTTACTACTATAGCATTCATCATACGTACTAGCAGTATATTGCTGCAGCACTGGTCCAGACTTTGAAACTTCAGAGCTACCGGCCGGGCTTACACGGCACGGGATGACAGACTACTTAACAACGATGTCGAACGGCCCGGGCGGCCGTGCTGACAAGCTAAGGTTGATGGTACGGCCCATGAAATTGAGCGCTCTCGTACGTACGTGTCTGGACATGTTTGTTTCATGGAACCATTATTATACCCTGGACAACGGCGGCCGGGCGGTGCAACTCACCCCGGACCTGAGTGGTGGACAGCGGCCAATGTACCACGGCTTCGGGTTGTTAGTACACGTGCTCGCGTATCTCCACGTTTCGGACAATCAGGGGTGAAGCTTATATTATTAGTCAGTGAAGCCTAGTCAGCATGGTAAATGTTTGTCTAGTAAGTGTGTTGACATAAAAAGTTATTACTTTAAATATATTAGGCACATTGTATCCAATATTCGGAAAGTAGCACTTAAGATATTCTGATCGTGGTACTGCGCCGTCGAACCTTTGTCGTCATATATGTTCGAAGGGACCCCGTTGGAGTGCAGTGACCGGTGGCTTATCTTAGTCGTCGAGATCAAAAATAGAAAGTAATATAGATAAAAAAAAAAGAACGAGACTATGAGAACTAGGTAAAAGAGAAACGATATTGTCAATTAGTTCGATCGATTGGTTAATGTCCGCAATCGATCATGACTCTCTCATATTTAAAGGACAACAGATCTTAGCAGTAAGAGATTAGGACTCCTAATTCAAACTGAATAAAACTTATAGATATGATTCGACTACGCCTATCTGATTTCCAAACTTTCTATAACAAACATATATGTCTTATTTGAACACGTAAAACTCTCATATATCTACCGAATACGCTTTAATGTAATTCAGTTTTCTTAGATTCGATCAACTCTTTCATCTGTCTGGAGACCAATTGCAGGAACAAACCATCACGGGTCGTCTAGTCATTGGTTATAACCACTGATCGTGTTCACTGGTCTGAAATCACTATTCGCCAATCTGAAATTACTATTCATTGGTCTGAAATCACTATTTACTGTGTGAAATCACTGTTCATTTGCCGGTAGTCACTGTTCATCTAGTCGTGGTACTGTTCACCTGCCCTGTGTTACTATTGATCTGGTCGAACATTAAGCCGATCGTTACTTACGATAGCTACCATAAATACTAAATCTTATCGCTAACAAAGTACTTTATTATTAGCAACATGGACATGGCTAGCTACGTTAAAAGTACCTCATTAATTTTGTAAGTCTCCGGATAATGGTCCGTATGTTATTGTTGTTGTCAGGTGCGAAGCTTTTCTGTGGCCAAAGGTGGCTATGGGCTCTTGCTCTCCAGCTATTCTGTTCAGGTGTGGTGTTTGCCGACCGGCCATACAACCAACATATACATGCTTAGCCCCATTGAAACCTTCTTGCTTAGTTTGGTCTCCTACAATCCTCGTTAAGCGCTGCAACTGGTTGTTGTTATATATATATGTGTATATATATATATACATATATATGTATGTATATATATGTATTATATATACATACATATGTATGTATATATATATGTATATACATATATACATGTATACATATATATATATACATGTGTGTATATATAAATATATATATATGTGTGTATATATATATATGTATGGGACACCTATTCTATACTCCTAGGAGTATGTACTCCCACATACAATATACCACATAAACAAACACTTTATACTCTTTTATCATTTTTAGTATACTCTAATACTAATTCTAAGATACTCCAATATGAGTTGTATGAAAAAAAATTCAATGTTAGCCTTTCATTTTTGCTATATACTCTTTTTTATACATAAAAGAAGTATATACGCAAATTATGATAAAAATCATGGAATTTCATAAAAAAATTTGTAGGATTTGTATTGTAGTATCTTATAATTACTAATAAAGTATATTTAAAATGATAAAGAAGTATAAGACACGTGTAAAAGTGGTATATGAGAGGTGGGAGTACATACACCCAGGAGTACATACTAGTTTTCCTATATGTATGTATGTATATATGTATATTTTGTGAGTATTAGCACGTGTCATATCAATTTTAGGTTGATATTTGGACTATCTGTTTTGAGTGGAATGATGATAGATCATTCAATCGATCGTAACTCTAAACCTAACTAACTTGTTTTGTTTGAGAAATAGATGGAATGAATTGATTCATCACCATCTCAACTACTCCGGTCGTCGGTGTTTCGAAATGTGCTCAACGAAACACTATTGTTCTCAGATTGATGGATTGGGCAGCTCGAAGTAATTGACAAGACAGGTACGTTACCTGCCCGATTCATACCGGGCTGCCCGTTTTACTGCTGCCGAATAGGATAGGGTGGAGCATATCCTTTCCCCCAGGATCAGGCATGCACGGGCCCACCTCGCAGTGACCTCCAATCCAGGCGCGCACATAGATTGCACACGCACACACGACGCATGCAGCATGGTTGCTTTTGCGGAGATGCAAGTGCCCCGCCCCCAACTGACAAGTCTGACCTATTTTGCTTGGGCCTCTTCCGGTCCAAGTTTATAATTTGTTATAAAAAATATAGTTAATAAATTTTTAGTTATAAATATAATAAAATTATTTAAAAAACTAAAGTATGATGGGTGGATCAGAAGGTTAATAATGAATGTTTTATCATAATTATAATAGTTAACAAAATAATTATATAAAAATCTATGATGCGACTAACTTTAAATATAACGAACTTATACGTGAACCAAACCTATGTAAATTTTCGTTTGATTCGACCCGTGATCGTCCATCCTGCCACGTCTTTAATTGCTACAGTACGGCCCCAAGGTGCGCCTGCTTGATCGCGCTGGGTGGTCTGAATTAAATTGCGTTATGGCTGGTTTTCTATAGCAGCAGTTCAACAACGGCATGCACGTACAGAGGTGTGTGAATGTGTTACTAGTGCGTATTTAGTGCTTGTTAAGACTTTCGAAGCATCAATCACCTTTCACAATAGTTTTTTTAAGCTTGTTCAGAATTGATTCTGGAAATAATACGGTGCTCAACTATACGACGTCACATTTGGTGATTATAAATGCGCCTCTAGTCTTTGTCTTCAGACCCGTAGTGGTCCGGGTTGGGATAGGGTTCTGCTGGAATTTGAAAGGTTTTTCTCTTTGAAATTCAAGTTTGAATTAAAGTCAAATTTGAATTTGAGAATATTCCAACGAAATGTGAAAAGGAGAAATAAAAAAAAAAAGAAGAAGGGGAGGCCTTAGCCAGTGAGCTGCTTCAAGGCCCAGGAGGCCGAGCAACCCACTAGCCTGGCCTCATCTCCCTTATCTCGTTACTGATGGTTTTGGAGGGAAGCAGAGGCGGCGCCGCTCGCCTATTTTTTATCTTAGCTGGGCGCGCCCATGTCATGAGAGAGGGCATTGCGGGGTGGTTACGGCATCCCTTATCTCGTTGCTCGGCTCGTTAAATCAGAGAGGGCGGCCCCTCTCCTTTCCATCCTAGGAACCACCATATCCATCTCCTTTCTTCACCACTCTCTCCACTCAACTCATTGGCGATTTAGTTCATCGGAGCCTCGACTGCCCTACTGCTACTCAAATCCGTCAGCGTGGTGGTGCCCGTCACATCGTTGGATAGCCTCCTCGGTGGTGTGCCCCATTGCATTGAGCGCCGCCCGTTTGCGCGGATCTCCGACGTGTTGCAGTTCGACAGCTCTGCTCTGCTCTTGGCCTTGTGGAATGCGTCTTCATGCATGCAGTGGTTGTAAAGAACGCGACTTGATCGTGGTGCTGGTAGTGTCTGTCTTCGCGCCTTCATGCTTGCTTTTGCAGGTGGTGGTCACGCGAGCGTTCTATTAGTGGTGATTACATCGTGCGCGTGCTTTATTCATGGTGATCTTGCTCTAGCAGCACTCCCCAGTCAAGTGATCCACATCATCATCCTTGGCCCGAAGATGGGCCTCTTTCTATTGTAGCATTCCTCTACTCCTTAGGTGCTGATTGCAGTCTGCCCTGCAGAAGGCATAATGGTTAGGGATGGCAGCCAAACCGTGGGTTCAAGTATCCACGGTTCTGCACACAGCGGGTATAGGTTTAGGTTATAAATTCCATCCATGGGTCTAGATGGTCGAGTACCTGACCTGTAGCGGGTGCGGGCATGACTTTGGTCTCTCCCCCATGGGCACTCGAGGTTACTTCTCTCAACTCGACTGCCCTAACAGCTGTCAGCCAGAGCCCATCAGCTATCAGCCCATTAGCGTGAGCCTAGCCCACGCCAAACGCTAACGGGCTAGACTGGCTTAACCTTAGCCATAGTGTCGTTCACACTTGTGCGAATCTTCACTCACCAGGCCATCATCGTCGCTAGCCCTTCAGTGCTGCTCTGCCAGGACACCTCCCTGAGCTCGATGTTCGTCGCCCAAGCCACGATGTTGTCCGTCATCCGCGCCGCGCCACACTTGCCCTCCATCGTCCGCGCCACCCCTCCCTTGCCCTCCATCGTCTGTGCTGCCCTGCGACCGCAGTCCGCACCCTCTCTGCAGTCCTCCTCCACGCGCTTGCGCCATCGCCACGCTCCATCATGTGCTGTCACCTTGTCCTATTTCGGGCATCAACGCCGCCTGCCCCTTCAGCCTCGCCCCATCGCTCGTCCATCCTGTTGCCCGTCCACCCAAATCTGCGTGTTAGCGCCGCCTACCCCTCTGGCCTCCTTTCATCGTCCGTCCACCCTGATCTGCGCATCGAACGCTGTTATGCTACTACTCCCATCTTGCCTATGATGAGGGCGGCAAGACCTGCTCGATGGATCTGCACTGATGCTTCGGCAGTTAGGGCGACCGGTGGCGGGACCAGCACGGCTGCGGGGTTGCTCCTGTGGTAGCTATTGTCGCTAAACCGCACCCGACGAGCACCCGAAACCCAATGGGCTCTGGGGGGTGCGGGTCGTGTTTAATTTTCACCCGTTTGGCATTCGGGGTCAGGTCAGGTGTTTTTTTGCTTCACCCGGCCCCAATCTGACCCGTTGCCATCTCTAATAGCAGTATTGTATCTCCAAGAACAAATACCTTTGGCGATCTCGAATAGAGGAGGTGTCTTTGTTTTCGAGGACAACGCATGTGTGCTTTGTGCTTATTGTTGTATAGTCTTGATTAGGCAATTAACCCTGGTTGTAGGACAATTCTTTACTGCTGTTTGGAATTGTCATTGTTCACCTACTTGATTAATTCTTATATAATCCAGACTCTTCTTGTGATAGACTGAAACCTAGGATATATAAATATTATTGTCACGCTGTGTCTGGGACCAAGGATTACCTTTCGGAGTTGAACAGTCGTCTAGTATTTTCCTATCTTCTTATGTCGATTGCCATGCTTGATATCATCACGAATATGAGTAGTAGTATCTTTGCTTTATATATATTTGAAATGCTCATGTTTATCTGTGTCACTCATATAAGGTTTACAGACCTTTATTTACATGTTTAAATTAGAAATTATGTTAATCAAAATATTGCTAAAACATACTTTAGAACAATTCCACCTGGATTTCTGGTTGTAGAGGGCAGGTGGACAACGGTAGTGACAATTAACAAGACGGTGGTGACGATAATAACCACGAATTTAAAGGGAAACGAGTAAAGGTAGACATCTTTCTTTGGCAATGATAGGCAGCAGTATTGCTAGGTGACAGTAGAGATGCAAGTGGATAGTTTTAGGTTATTACTTAGTATTTTTTTTAATTTAATTAGATGAGGATGAATCTTCAATTCATTGTTTTGGGTTTTGGATCGATCTAATGATAAAAAAAAAACAAATTTACATCCCTACTCAGTGGCAATAGAGAGGATTACACGTGGTGTGGGGTGGGGGGGGGGGGGTAGGCAAGCTACTAGGGCGGGTGTGAAGGTCCAAAGGAGCTAGGATCCTTTCTAAATACAGCGATGGTAAAGGGACGGATAAGTAGGGAGTTTATATTTATAAAATTGCAAATTTTAGTTACACAAAAGTAATCCAAACTGAGGTTTAGGAAGCACAAAAGGTTTTCATGCGATATACACCGATGAGTATACAAACCTTGCCGAAGGTGGCATCTTGATCCTAAAAATATGGACTAAGGTCTAAGAAAAGTAAGTGCGGAAGGATCACATATACTTGTATTAAATGACATGTTAAAATAACTTAACTGCCATGCATATTAAAACAAAGATAGATGGTGAATATAGTACAACAAATACAATCTTATTTTTCCGGTGACTGTTTTATCAAAGCGCCAACTCTGAAGAGGAAGGGAAAATATTTCGAACTGAAACGAGTACCTCCTCTGTTCTTAAATTTATGACCTTATAGAAAGTAGTTTAGTCTCTTCAAAAATTGGTTGTTAATTACGTTAATAGCAAAAATGTTCTTAGTGAAAGGGTTGCCGCAAAACCGGCAAACTCAGAGCTTCCCAAAAAAGAAATTGGTTTGATCATATGGAAATTCCATTATTTGATTGTCATGAAAAATGTTATATAATATCTTATAATTATTATTCTAGTTTCCGTATATGTATGACTTTTATTATTAAAACTTGTATATGTATAACTCCTATTTAAAACCCAGCATGTTAAAATAAGGAGTTCTTATCGTCGGTTTTCTGTTTTTGGAACAAGTGTTTTTCTGTTTTGTAATAAGGATTTTACGGTTGTCGGTTTCCAATTTTATAATATGTAACTTTTGTTTGGTTAGTTTCCTGATTTTAAAATAACAATTTTCTGTTGTTCTCGTATTAAATTCGTTCTCGTATTAAATATTTATTTAAGATGCGTTAAGAACAAGCAGTGTATTAAAGACGTCCAAATGGGTCGTGCCTACTGGGTCGGCCCGAGGCACGGCACTGTAGGCACGGCCGAGGCACGGCATGGCCCGATCACCGACGGGTCGGCCCGGCACGGCACGAGGCCACGGGCCGTGCCTGGGCCGAGCGCGCGGTACGACGGCCCGGCACGATCCGTCCCGGCACGCAAACGCCCGGTTATTTTCTATTTTATATATATATATTTAATTTCGTAGCTATTTTTATCTATTTTTTATATTTTTATCTATTTTTTTATATTTTTATCTATTTTCTATATATATTTTCATTTTTTATATATTTTTTATCTATTTCGTGCCAAAATCGTGCCGGGGCCAGCTCGGCACGGCACGGTCACCGACGGACCGTGCCGTGACCGAGAGGAAGGCACGCGGGTCGACACGGCAAGACCTGCTACAGTAGATGAGCCGTTCAGGCCATGCCGTAGTCAGGCCATACCGAACTAGATCCGTGCCGGACCGACCCGAATGGCACATTTGACCATATTTGCAGTGTCTATATACACGGCAATAATCATTTTTTTTTTGCCAGCCTTGGCATATTTTACATTCCCTTGGGCTAGTAAACCGGTGCCCTACAACTTTCAGGTTACTGGGTCTATTGTTTACCGATTCCAAGGAAGATCTCGGGGAGTGGGTCCCCCGTGATCCCCACGCAAGCCCAAGTCCTGTTCATGCTCCTACTACTCTACTACCGTTGCGGCCATGAGTGTATCATGGTACGACTATTTCAATACGCTTACTCCCATTCTTGGCCTTGTGTGGAGAGTTCTACTCCGCTACACGTACACGACATGACACGACTCCATGACCATGAGAGAGGAGAGAAAAGGGAAACCAGGAGCATGTGCAATCAAGTTAGATATAGCCAAAGCTTATGATCAGGTTGAATAGTCCTACCTTGGAAGCATCAGATTGAAATTGGGCTTCCATTAACATTAGGTTAATCTTATTATGAGGTGCGCTGAAACGGTCTCTTTCTCAGTACGAAGAACGAGAAGGAGCAACTCACCGACGAGAAGCAAGAAGAGGAGCACAGGGAGCGCCAGTTTTTAGATTTTTTCAAACCAACTCGAGGTATTAGACAGGGGATCCTATTTCTTCCCATCTGTTTGTAAGTTATGCTGAGGGCTTATAATGTCTCTTGAAATTTTTTGGGCGACAATACCTGTCAAGGCGGATCCGAGTTGGTGTTCATGCCCCATGGGTCTCTCACCTCTTGTTTGCAGATGATTGCCTAGTTTTTACTCAGGCTAGTGACAAGGGGGGCTCAGGGCCTAGTGGATCTATTACAGATACTATATCAGAGAGGTTCTGGGCAAATGGTACACATCTCTAAATCGTCCATTTTCTTCAGTTCAAACTGTACTGATCTGGTGAAGCATGGGATGAAATCCGTGACGGGTATCGCTTCTGAAACACTCGATGAAGAATACTTGGGGTTGCCTACATCGGTTGGAAAGAGTACAAAAGAAGCTTTTGCGACCATCCCGAGTACAATCCGAGGTCTTATGGGTGGCTGGAGTGAGCGTAATTTAAGTTGTGCTGGCCGTGAGGTCATGATCATCAGTTGCCCAAGCAGTTGTACTTTCTCCATGAGTTACTTCCTTCTCTCACCTGATACGTGTAAAAGATAACTACTGCTATGTCCAATTTTTGGTGGGGAAATGCTGTTGATAGTAAAAAATTCATTGGAGAAAGTGGTCTGAGTTAACGATGCCGAAATGCAGTGGAGATCTTGCTTTTCGGGATATAAAATCTTTCAATATTGCCATGCTGGGGAAGCAGGGATGGAGGCTCATGACTAATCCATCTTCTTTGTGTGCTAGAGTTTTGAAAAGAAAGTACTTTCCGAATGCCGATTTTAATGGCAGCCCAGATGAAGAAACGTTCCTCTCATACATGGCGAGCTATACTGGCAGGCCAAAAGGCATTGAGGCTGGGGCTAATTCGAAGAATTGGTGATGGTAGGCAAACAAATATTTGGCGTGATAATTGGATACCTGATCGAATAGGCAAGAAACCAATTTGTATGCTTGATGGTGCCAATGCTACCTCTGTGAGTGAGCTGATTGACCCGGTAAGTAGAACTTGGGATGTCCATGCCTTGTCACATAATTTGATTCCGGCAGATGCAGATGCAGATGCAATCCAAAGAATTCCCCTAGGAAGAAACCTTAATGATTTTTGGGCTTGGTCAGCTGAGAAGCATGGCATGTATTCAGTTAAATCCGGCTATAGGTTGTTATGGGATGACGAAGTGGTGACAATTCAGTATGGATTTTTTTTTTCACAAAGAAGATCCACACCTCTAGCCACAAAGGAGCCTATCCACACCTCTAGCCACAAAGGAGCCTAGAGTGCCTCTAAGGGTTACCGCCGGGGTTCGAACCTGAGATCATCAACTGGGAGGGAGACGAGGTACCACTACGGTACAGCCCCTCCCCATCCAGTATGGACATTGTTATGGAAACTTGCAATTCCACGGAAGGTTCGGGTATTTTGGTAGAGTGATTAATGAGTACATGCCTACTCATTTCAATAGCTGCAGGAGACACATTCATAGGATTAGCAATTGTGAGGCATGTGGATGTCTAGATGAAACTACTTATCATGCGTTGGTGGAGTGCACCCATGCTAAACTGTTTTGGGCTGAGCTGAAAGCTGTAAGGGAGATCAAAATTCCCCTCCTTCATCCACAAACTTGGACACTAGATTTGCTTGATCCTCGCATCTGTAATAAGGACGACGCATGTGCTATTCTTTATGGGATTGGGTCGCTCTGGAGCTCCCACAATGACCGATAACATGGTAAAGCAACCTATTCCAATTCGGCAAGCTACTCAATGGGCTATCGACACTACAACATACTTGTTGCACGTAACTAGTCCGGCAACAGCAAGCGTCTGACAACGAGGTACTACCTAGTGGAGGCCGCATGATTCTTTGTTCCTGAAAATAGACACTGATGGAGTGCTCTTGACAAATAAATTCAAAGGTGCAACGGGGTTGTGGTGTGAGATGAAAATGGAACCTTTCTTACATCATCATCAAGACAACTGATGGTGGTTTCTAATCCTTTGATTGCGGAAGCAGAGACCTGTAGGGACGGTCTCCTGCTGATATCTTCATGGGGACAAGTTAAAGTCATTGTTGAGATGGACTCTAAGATTATGGTAGACCTATGACACTTAAGAAACCAAAGCCATTCAGAGATTATGACGATTTTGATGGATATTCATGAGCTTAGCTTAAACTTCTCTTCTTTTTCGATTGTTTATATAAAGTGTGAGGTGAACTTAGCAGCTACGCATGTTTCTCCTGATTTAATGTACTCATACTGAATTTCTCAGATATCGTAATTTTTTGTCCGATGATGTTTACAGGAGAACTATATCCCTGATCATTAAATGAAGAGAAATGCTCTTGATGATCTAGAAAAGAGGAGAGTGCGAGGCGGCAGCGGCAGGCAGTGGAAGGCTGGTCCATCCCCATCACACAGCGGGCGCCATCCGCCATCAATGCCCCTCCCCTACCCCTCTCGCATTGAATGCACATCTTGTCCTCATGCCTTGCCTTTCCAACACCTCAATTAATGGCGTGCCCATACGTGCCTCCGAAACCTGACCCCTCACTCGCTTCCTCCCGGTATTTATCGTTCCCTCCTCCCTCCCCTTCTCCTCCTCCTCCTCTTCTCCAAGTTGCGGCTCCCCTTCTCCTCCTCCTCGCCTGCTGCTCGATTGCTTGCCTGAGCAGCCTGGGATCCCCTGCTTTGGGAGCTGCTGCTCCGTGTACCTGTGGCTCAGCTGCAGCTGGTGTAGCCGCTCGGGAAGGCCTTTGCTGCATGCTGTGCTAGAAGATGGCGGCCGAGGCGGTGGGGTTCATGGCTCGAGGAGCCAACGGCAGCAGGGCGGCGGAGCTCGTGACCAGGGACTTTCTCGGCGGGTGCGCCGCTGCCGACGACGCCAGGGACGCGGCCGCGAGGCATGATGGCGTGGTAAGCCCCCGTGTTGGAGCTCTCTCTACTTCTACCTCTGTTTGCCTTTGGTTGGATCGGTCCGTTTGCGTGGTTTCTTTCTGCCAGCGTGTTTGCTTGGTTTATGTGAAGAGTGGCTAATAAATTTGAGCGCAAGGCAGGAGATCGATTATTTGCGTGTTTACTGCAAATCAAGAGCAACAAATATTTCATTGCAAGTAGAAATGTCAACATTCCTGATTCCTCCCTTTTTTCTGTTCTATTGGTTCCTCCAGTTCGGTGTTCTTCTTTTCCTTCTTTTTTTTTTCTCTTCCCAAGCGGAGAGCTAACGTGGAAACGTCTAGTCCAAGTCCTTAAACACGCAAAGTGCTACTCCTAACCCATACTTCAAAGCTAAGTGTGATTATGGAACTCGTTTATTCAACAAGTCCACTTTTTTTTTTATAAAATTTCACGTGAAACAGCTAAACTGCTGGAGGATCGTTAAAATTCCCACGTTGCGGAAGGGACCTTGTTTATATTTATCTGTCATGTTACCTCGGCAGGAAAACGCTAAAATTGTGGCCAATAACAAATGCGGACTACTGATATGAAACGAAAATTACGAATTCAATATCTGTAGTTTCTTACTTTGATCTTCTCTGCCCTTTTTTAGTATTTGTAGCGTGGCATTTTGCCCTCTATGTTCATCAGTAGAGGTGTTAAGGATTAGTAGCATCAGCATAATGTTTGTCTCCCTGCGTGCAGCCCGGCAAGCTGTCCCTGCAGAAGCACGCGTGCCCGACGACCCCGAGGGACCTCAACCTGTTCCCCGTCGCCGCCGCCACCACCACAAAACCCTGCCCCGCGACGGTGGCGGCGCCGGCAGAGAGCACCGCGGCAGCCAACGCCGGCGGCGCCACGGCGACGTACCACAGCGTGTGCACGATCGAGAAGGTGAAGACGGCCCTGGAGCGGTTCGAGCGTGGCAAGCAGCACCAGCATCCGCAGCACAGCGGCGCCTCGCCGTCGTCGTCGTCCGTCACCACGTCCTCCGTCAAGCGCCGCGGCGGCGGCGGCGGCGACGGCGCCGTGGAGCAGGGCGACGGCTGCGACTCCCCCTCCGGCGGCGGAGGTGGCGGGGGCATGGTGGCCGCTGCGTGCCCCAGGTGCTTCCTGTACGTGCTCATCTCCCGGAGCGACCCCCGGTGCCCGCGGTGCGAGTCGCACGTCCCGGCCCCGGCGCCGCCCGTGAACAAGAAGCCGCGGATCGACCTCAACGTCGGCTTCTTGGGCACCTAGCTAGGCGCGGTCTAGATTGCTCATTGTCCTACGTAAGCTAGGCTCGGTGCAGGCAGCACGTCGCGCTCGCTGTTAATCAATCCGCTACAACTCCAACATGTGACCAAGGTGATTCAAGCAAGGACCGAATTGGCTACATAGGGGAGGCGCCTTTTTTTGTTCCCATTTCTTCTCACCCTGCATGCCCCCCACTTCTGTTAGGATCGACCGGACACCAGATAGAACATGATACTCCTGCTGGTACTGTAGAATCACAATTGATCAAAAGCTATCATCCACCGTTATATATGGTTCATTTCAGTTCCGTTGGTTCTCGATGATTTTGCAACTCGATGGATCCCCTGTTTGAATGTGCCGTCCATTTCACTCATTGATTGCACGAGCACAACGTAGTGCAGCCGCAGCTGCAGCTGCAAGCAATGATGTGAGCCGCTGATAGGCCCCCGTCCCTGCTCCTGCTAGCTGGCACGTTTCTATTGGCTCTTGTTTGCTCAGTGGCCCCGCGCAATGGAAACCTCGTTTCACCCGTAACGTCGTCAACGTTTTTCTTTTTCTCCCGTATGTTTTTTTAAGAATAAATTAATGATTTTTTCATCGAAATGATCGATTACATATCACTCAGGTTAATAAAAGATAAGACTATCAATTTTTAACGATGGCAAAAAAAAAAAAAAAAGCTTTTTCCATCTACCATCTCTCTCACCGAGAAGTTAGGGCAAAGGATGCAAAGACGGTGGGGTTGGGGTGGTTGAGGGCACCGACAGGAGCAGTCGATGTGAGTTGAGGAGGCCGAGCTGGCGCAAGAGCCGCCACTTGAGCTTAAAGCCACAAGGGCGGCAAACTTTGCTTGATCTAAACCAAGACGTGTTAAAAGGATAGAGGTGGAAAAACAAATGCAAAACGACATATAGTGTCCTACTTATTAAAATAAAAATTTGACTGTTCTATTTATTAGACTGATGACATCAAATAGATCTAATATATATGATGTATAATTGGAAAACGAAAAATAAAAAATTACCTGATATCCGGTGCGCCTCTAACTTTAACGTAGGTCCGGCCCTACATGTACGTGTAGGCGACTTGCACTATCTTACTCCATTCAGTGCAATTTGGTCCCTGTACGTGTTAAAGGAAAGGTAGATTTTGCAACTGTGACGTGGGGTGCGCCGCTAACACACAAGCATGCGTTGACTTTTTCCCATAATGCCATTTGGTCCCCCTAACTTGAAGGCTTTTCTTTGCTTAGGCCGTTTCACAAGGCCGCGACCGTCAGGCAATGGGCCTAGCCGAGCCAGCCTTTCGATTGCCTGTGTAGAGTGACCGACAGTGTCTAGTTTTGGTAAATAAAAAAAATAAAAAAAATCAAAGGGACATCTATTTTTACAATTCTTTAATTTTTCTAAATATAAAAATAAAAAAAAAATCCGTTTTGGAATCGTGAAAATAGGAAGAGGGACAAGGAGAGTCCCAGCGGAAACGATGACGTGAGGACTAACCAACATGACGGACATCAAATAACATGACCAACTAACATGTCTAGTGCAAAAGACATCATATTAGTAATAGTTGCATAATATATATCACTAATGTTTTACGAGTCGTCTTAGATCAGTTATTAGTGATAGATCAAGTTATGATATGTCACTAATGATAAGGTTATCGATGACGGGTCGTCCTAGATCAGTCTTTAGTGACGGATCACAACTTGACCCATCATTAATGAGTGAATCATTAGTGACGGGTCGTTCCATGCTAGTTATTAGTAACGGATCAACTTTTAATCCGTTACTAATGACCAACTCCAGTCACTAATGACGATATTTGTAAATATTTTTATTTTATTTTTTCTTACCTCAGCAGCACTAGAATAGGAACTATTATACATTTCTGCTCAAGTTTGATGTAAGGTGTGGCAGCTATGGACACAAATACGCGTTCTAAAACGGTGCAGAAACTTTTGAGGGCGAGAACTCAATCTTCGAAGCTGTTTTTGGTCTAAAAAATTCTCCAAAACCGACGGAGTAGGGGAGAAACAGATGTAACTTTTTTTAGATGTCCGTAGAATAAAAAAAATGCCGAAATCAGAGTTCGTATGCAAAAGTTATGCTTCTATCACAACTATGTGATAGCAAATACAGTAAGGAGGCTACACACGCGAGGTGGAGGTCGTGGGTTCGATTCCCATGAAACATTGAAAAATGTAAAAAAAAAAAGTGTGGCTTGTGAGGCATATGGGATGGGCTTACGTTCGGATATTGAGGCCATCCTTCGTCTTGCCTGGAATATTAAGTAAAAGATCAACCAAGCTTTCGCACACGTTCTTCTCTATATGCATGATGTCGATGCAGTGGTGAACTTCAAGGTGCTACCAATACTGTAGCTCCCACAATATCGATCTATTCTTCCACATGCCGCCAATATCCTTAGATTTTTTACTCCCCTTTCCAAACACATCATCGAGATCTTTAACCATATTGTGCACCTCTTGACCACTATAGGAAAAAGTCTATGTTCTAGAGACTACTTTTACTTAAAAAACTCTTATTATATTTATTACTTACTATCATCGAACCCTACTTCTACGATGTGGATGCAAATAGGGTGCCTAACGGCGATCCTGCAACTCACATCTGATACTCATAAGCAAAAATATCCATAAGAACCAAAACTCCAAAATGACCTAAACGACACTACTAATTTATCTCTATTATTCTAACAAGGGACTCCCTATCTGGTAGATATGGTGGGGTTGCAAGTTCTCCATTTGAGTCACTATTTGGGTACAACTGAGCTAGAGAGAGGTATGGAGCGAGCTCTCTTTCTTGGGGCCGACACTAGTGCATGAGTGAATTAACACAAGCGGCGTCGAAGTGTCATGTTGTCCTCTTTAGCTTCTTCCAAGAGATGACGAACCTCCTTCAGTTCTTGTATGGTGTTCTCATAGAGTCGATCCAGGGCGATGGTGAGTTGAATTTGAATTTGGAGTGTGATATTCTCTTCATCGCAGTAGCATTGGACTCTAGTATCCAGGCTTGAGTCATCACGAACGGGGACGTAGCGATACAACGAGTCCTTAGTTGTTGCTCCATAGTCCAGGCACGCGCGGTAGAGGGCTTGACGGTGACATCTCGTATGCCTTCTTCGAAGCCAGATCTCTTTGTTTCCGTGGTGTAGGTGCATGAAACTCTGAACTCTCCCTTGTGTGCGCGGCGTTCATAAACGAAGACGGTGACAGACAATTATGTGCGGTTGGCTTGCCCTATTCCTTCGTACATCAGCTTCTTTTGGTGTCCCAAGTCGGTAAGTAAGGCACATAGGATCCTTGGTAAGATCTCTTGGCACAATTCATTGGAATGGCGATCTTCGTTGAGATCCGACTCCATCAGTTGGTTTGAGCACAAGAGGAGGATAAGTAAACCTTACTATAAGAGAGGAAGGTAAGGGGTATTTAAGCATAGCTTTTATTCCTTCCAAATTTTTCTCTCTTTAGGGTTAACCAGCTATCTAAGATTGTGTTTTGGGTCGATATGGCTCTGATAACACCTCTGTTGAGACCGGTTCAAGAAACAAACCAGTCTCATCTATGTGCTGAGCCCAAGAATCAATGCCAACACATAGTGACTTCATTGATGATAATAATTACAATATCCATACTTAATCGAATTAACCGTTTTACAAAATTGACCTTCAAGGGTTGAAGGACCAAATAAACTGCATCGGAACTAAATGAACTACGAAGACTCTAATCCTTTACGACTCTTCCATAGGCATCATCGACGTAGAAAGCATCTTAGAACGATCCATCTTTAGCCTACTCCTCGATACCTTCTCTAACTGAGTGTTTGGTAATAGCAAGAGTGAGCACTTGTCGTACTCAGCAAGTTGTGAAGGAAATAGTATGCATACGAAGGCTTCATAAGAATAAGGCTAATATGGCTCTCTTGAATAAATCAGCATTTAAGTAAAATATTTGAAAAGTAATAATAATTAAGTGAATAACAATCCACCTCAAGATTCTATCCATCTTAACTTAACCAACTAACCAAGACCTTAACCCAAAGTTTCATCCACTAAGGTCGAATCCTCAATCATAGTTCCCACCACTATGATTGACCATCCTGAACTATGATTCCCACCATAACAGTTGACATGACTATCCAAAACATCAAGTTATAATCATGGTAGGTTTTTAGTGCCGCTCTTGATCATGAGCACGGTTGAATATTTAGTTTTAATTCTGCAGAGGTTGTACTTTATCCACAAGACGTTTCATCCTGTTTTGTCGAGCATCTATAGGCCAACGGAGAACTCTTACGCACTACCGAGGTGTGCGCTAGGAATCAACTACAAAGTCTTTACAATGCCCCTTTCAACACATATCTACCCACTAAGGTTTCACTGCCGCGTGATTCCAGCTCAACAATGGAAACCCCCTCTTGCGCCTTTCGGATCCAAAGACATCGTCCATTCACCGCTCTTCTGCCTGGTTTATACTATGCTGAGAGTAAACAAATTACTTGGCTAGGTCCATCCTGTACCAAACTTATGGTTGTATTGTAAACATAGAAAGGTCACCCCACGAACTGGTCCTTAGATTTGAGCAAGATTATCACTTCCCCAACCATACATCTCATCATACTACCTGCTTAAATCCCTATACCATGTTATACAAAAATTATTCCATCATATTTTATCATTGCTACATAGGACTATTATCAAGTTCGTGGAACAATTATCATGATTACCATCCCAAAGCAAGGCTAAGCATCATCTACCCATCCATAACCCAAAACCAAACTATGATGACAAGGATGATAAGGGAAAAACTAGGGTAAAGCGTTACTCTTGGGACTCCTAATAAATTATTAGCATGTATATTTATAAAACAAAACATTTATGAAATTGGGATAAAAATTATCAAGAACACAACTTGCTTTTACTAAACTCAGTTGGGTCTTCAAAATCCTGATCCTGCAGACCATCTAGCTCCTCCTAAACGTTGACGTCTACTCGCAACATACATGGAGAAGCAACAACATATAAACACCAAGATCTAAACATAACCAAATATCACACAACAACCATCATCATATGAAATTATTCAGCGAAAGAACGGGTCAGAACGAAACTACGATTGATAAATTATGATTTCCTAAAGATTAAAAGAAGACTAGAAAGATTATCTACATATGAAATTATGTTGCTAGGAATTTTCTAGAATTTTCCAAAGCTATCTATGATTTTTTGGGATTTTCTAGATTTTTTAGCATTTATTTGAATTATAAAACTATATAACACTATTAAATAGAATTAAATAAAACTATATAACATTATTAAAAAAATTAGAAATTAATTTACTAATTATTATTATTATTATTTAGAATTAGTTTTCTACTGAAAAACTATTTATTGCATAATATTTACTATTTATGATGTTAGCAAAATGATTAAAACAAATAAAAAGAAAATCAAAAGCTAATTGGGCACGCTGACTAGGCACTACAAGCTGAGGTGGCTTGACACGTAAGCCAAAACGTTGACGTGGCCAGGTGATGTGGCAGGACATGGCTGACTAGGATTATGACTTGACACGTGTCGAAGGGGTATGAGGGGCTTTTAATCTCAACTCTTGGTCTCGGATCAGATGGCTCACGTGCATTGGCTCTCATCTTGGACAAAACAGAGGCGGCAGCGACGGCTTCCGCGGCGGCACGATGCTGGAATATCACTAGAACAGTGCTCTGGTGACCTATTTACTCCAGTGAGCGACGGAACAGGGTCGAGGAAGCACGAAGATCATACCTAGGGGAGCCTCCAGAGAGGCGGGTGACAGCACACGGCGGTGAACTCCTTCGGAGCTCGTCGGAACTCGGGTTTGGGTGACAATTAGCGGTCGAGATTGCTTCGGAAAACTCCTTTGTGCTCCTGCGATTCTTGAGAACTCCTCGGTAGCAGCTTTCAGGCTACAAAGGTCGAGATCGACGGCGACGGCCCTCTATTTCGATGCAGTGGCAAAAGAGTTGCTCTCGGCGACTCGTGACACTAGACCAATGGATTGCTCTGGGACGCTCTAGGAGAGGGGTATATGGTTCGTTATATACCTGTGAGAGATTGAGTTCTTGGGCGTCTCGGCTTCGATTTGAACGACGGTGGAAAGCACTCAGACTCCGACTTGAACTCCAATCCATGTGGAGATATGGCATACTCAACCAGGATTCTTGCTTATCCGTAGGCTAGCGAGCTCTATATCGTCTTCTCCATCGTATGCGGGTCGTGCTTCATCCATGGCTTGTGGTTGGCTCGGTTTCTTCGACAACGTAGCTCAGGTGTGTGAGAGAAAGTGGAGGAGAGAGGAGCTAGAGATAGAGGGTGAAAGGTGATCGGGTTGGCGAAGTGGGCTACAACCCAAAAAAAGAGAGAGGAGAGGGTGATAGAGAGATGGTGGCGGGCTAGGCTGGCTGGATTGGGCCGAAATAGAGAGAAAAGAGAAGAGGGGAGTTGGGCTTCTGCCTTTAACACTAGAGGCTTTTCTTTTTTTTCTTTTCTATCTTCCCTCATGTATATACACATGTATGTATAAATACAGCGTATATACCACCTATATACTTATATTAGCTCACATAAACAAGCAATCAAATATATACACATATATACACTGAAGAATTATTTAGCTTAGCAAATTCTTTTATTATCTTGAAAAAGTTTTATATTTTTCTTAGTTTTATGAACTTGGGTTGTTACAACTATTTTCTTAGGATTGAGATTTCTTCTACTTCTGAGGGCTTCTTTTTGTCCCAAGTGAAGTACAGTCAAGATCTTATTCATCATGCTTCTCTCACTGATGAGCACACTGTTAAGACTCCCATTGAGCTTAATCTTCAGCTTTATTCCACTAATGGTGAGCCTCTTTAGTATGTTCCATATGAGTTTCACTTGCCTGATTTCTTCATGAAGATACAAAGTACAACTCATCACATGTTCTATCTATCCAAACTCAGTGTGGTTGATCCCACATGAGTTTGAGAGGGGTGCTATTTATATATATATTCTTGTAATATTATCACTGTGCATGTGTATATATACTGGCTCAGGATCTGCAAGGAATATAAGTTGTTATTTCTAATGTCGCTAAGGTGAACGAACGAAGAAGGACATGAGCATAATTAGGCTTAGTTTCTCTCCCATCAAGAAATGTTTGAAGCTGCATAGGGCCGCAAATTTCATAGCAAGAGGAAGGTGGACATATGAATAGAATTTCTTGGAAATCTAGGTTTGTTGATCGCTATGGTAAAGTTGATTGGGAATTGAAGCCTCTATGAGTCAATCTGGTCCATCCACTTTCGATCCAATGGCTCACAGCGGGATGAATTCACAGTCAGGTGAAGTCACCTGAGTTCACTTGGCTATGAAGTCACAGGATCCCGTTTCAGATGAGCCGAGGTTCCCACACCTTCACAGCGGATGGGAATTGATGGCAAGTTGGCACTTATTTTGACGGACATGAGTTGATGGCAAGTTGGCGCTTCTCTTGACGGACGTGAGTTTTCTATCTGGCTCGTGCACAGAAGTCCACAGCTCTCGTAGCCAGTGGCGGATGCAACCTCTTCGTAGCTAGTCGATCTGGAAACACAAGATTAATGTAAACATAAGAGTAATATGAACACAATACTAATGTGAACTCAAGAGGTTGAGCACACAACAAGAGAGGCTAGGCATGTAGGATCCAAAGGGGTAGTCTAACATGCCCTGTAGTCTGAGCGTTGCTGGCACGAACGTTTAGACTGGATCTCAACTCATTGAAGATGGAAGTAAACAACCTTTGGGTGAAGATGTTGGTGTACTACAATGAAGTTAGAATGTGGAGTATACTGATGTCAAGGCTCGTTTAAGGAACAAACAAATCTATGTGTTGAGCCCAGGAATCAATTCTAACACATAGTGACTTCTTTGATGATAATTATTACAATATTCATACCTTAACAAATAAATCATCTTACAAAAGAGACCCTCAAGGGTCAAAAAACTAATAAATGCAACGGATCCTAAATGTAGTCTTCATCTTTATAGGAAAACTCCACGTGTAATCGATGTAGAACACCTCCCTAGAGTGCACTTTCTTTGAAGTCTTCAAAGTCTTCCCAACTAAGTGTTTGGTGATACCAAGTGTGAGCACATGTCGTACTCAACAAGTTGTGAGAAAATTAATTTGTGTATGAAGGCTTGACAACAATATGTCAATATGTCTCTTTTGCATAAATCAGCATTTAAGTAAAAATATTTGAAATGTGAGAAATTGGTTAAATGAACATCATTAAATAACCTCTAACCTCAAGATTCCAACCATCTTGACTTAACCACCAACTGGCTACCTCAAGTCCTCAACCAACGTTCTCACCATCAAGGTTGACCAACACAACACCTCAACCATGCCTCCCACCACCAAGGTTGATCAACTATCAAACCACCTCAACCATAATTCCTACTATTGTGATTGACTAACACCTCAACCATGGTTTCCACCACCACAGTTGACCACACTGACTATACCATCAAGTTCTAATAATGTGAGGTTTTTCTTGCCTCTCGTGACCATGAGCACGACTAAATATTTAGTTTTAAACTCTACAGAGGTTATAAATTTTACCCACAAGCCATGATTATCCGTTATGTCCATGTTGGACAAACACTTACACACTTCCGAGGTGTGTGGTCAGGAAATCACTACAAAGCCTTTGCAATACCCCTCTCAGCATGCGCATACCAGCTAAGTTTTCACCGCCGCGTGAATATACCTCATCAATGGAATCCCCCTCTTCACTAACGGAACACCCTAAAAGTACATTCTTTAGTTCCACACAACCATATGGTCTACACAATGCTGAGGGTAAGCAAATTAATCGGCTAGGCCCACCTCATATTAGACTTGTAGTTGTATTGTTTACTCAAAAAGATCACTTTACGAATCAGTCCATAAAAACTAACCTAATTGGGACACTCTATGAAACCACCTCATATTTGAGCAAGTGAAAAGATCAGTGATATCCTAAGGGGGTGAATTAGGACACTCAAAAACTAACCTAATTGGCTCCAAAAACTTCACAAGATAAACCTATATCAATTTCTATCTAAATGTGCACTAGGTTTATTTAGTGTATCTATGCTACCGCTCAAAAGGTTTACAACCTATAGTCAATCCTAGAAAACTATTCTAGAAAAGTAATGCACAAAGGTAGATTGCAAGAATGCAAATGCGGAAGCGTAAAGATAGTAAAAAAATAAACTCGGCACAAGGAATTTTTATATCATGATATCGATAGCATGAATGCCACCCTATTCCACATTGGAGCTCCACCAAGGATATGCTCATGGTCGCCAAGACTCTTCCGGCCATGACTCTTGAGTCACCAAGTCACAAAGATAATGTTTCAACCCGGATGAGCCACTAAGCTACAAAGGCAAGGTCTCACCACTAGCCTCTCTTCCGGTCACTTATCACCATCTTCACTTTGGAGCTTAAGCCACCAAGGCAAGGGTCTCCACGTCCTTACACCACCAAGGCAAGGGTCATCGCTCCACACCAAGTCGGAGAGTCAACAAGCTTGAGCAACTTCGGCTCAAGGTGCCGACGAGTCACCAAGATTCCAAGACACAGGCATACCACCTGATAAAAGCTAGGATCACTCTTTGATCCACTCTCTTGGCAATAATCACCTAGCAACAATTTCTTTAGCCTATAAGTACTAATCACTCACTAAATATGTGCTTAATTATCTTGAATGATCACATTAAGCACTTTTGTGGATTATATGTCTTCTCAAGTATCTCTATATTTTTTTGGACTCCAGCAGCATGCCACACCTTCAAATGACTGAGTGTAAGTGTATTTATAGCCTCAAACCTGCCAACTAGTGTTTTTCGAACGGCTCAGACAATCTGTTAACACCAGATGATCTGGCGAGAATAGTAGTACTAACACCGGATTATCCGGTGAGAACAGTAGTACTAACACCGGATCATTCGGTGAGTACATCTCTAGAAACTAGACGTTGGAACCCCCACCAAAAGCCTCTGTGAACACCGGATACTCTGGTGTATACTTTATCTCAATCAGCGGACTATCCGGTGAGTTATCCTGAGCTAGACCACACCACTTCTTCTTTGTGCAAAACACTCCGGTGTAAGCCTCCGGTGTACTTCCTAAAAACACTAGATCATCCAATCAGTTCATCTTCATTCTTCGTCATTTGGAATCACCTCTGCAAGAAATGCTCCAGTAAAGCCTCTAGTGCACTTACTTTCCATCACCGAACCTTCTGGTCCGTTGTTCCCTGATCTTCAACACTTGCAACTCTCTGGGCAAGAATTGCTCCGGTGTATATCTTTTTCATTGATCATCGGACCTTTCGGTGAGTTCAACTTCTTCTGTCTTGAGCTAAAATACTCCGATGTGCACCTTCTTCATCAACACCAGACTATCTAGTGGCATCTTTAGTTCTACTCTTCTCTGTAGATAAAGCTCCGGTGCTATACCTTGCTGAGCACCGGACTATCTGGTGAAGTCTTCAGTCTTCTCTCTCCTTTTGTCAGAGATGTTCCGGTAAGTTCAATTTCTTCTACACCGGACTATCCGGTGGGTTATCTTCTTAGGACTTGTCCAATTTAGTTCATCTTTGTCCCTGCTGCGGTGGCTTCTTCATGTATTACATCCATGAGACCTACTAAAGTATATACTTGATAAACATATTAGTTTCAACGACTATGTTGTCATTAATAAAAAAATCACAATCATGACCTAATATGACCATTTTTGCTACAGTAAGACTACTACAAACCCAACCATACATTTTGTACTAGTCTCATCATACCACATGCTCAAATCCCTACACCATGTTGCAACAAAAAAATATACCATCATCTTTTATCATTCTTGCATAGGATCATTATCATATTTGTTGAGCCATTATCATGATCAACATTCCAAGCAAGGTGCATCATCTACCCTTCCAGTTCCAAAACCATAACTATGACGACAAGGATAATAAAGAAAAATTATGGTAAAGCCTAACTATTGGAATTACCGATAAATTTTTAGCATGCATGTTTGTAAAACAAAATATTTTAAAAACTGAGATAAATATATTCCAGAACACAAGTTGTCTTTAATGTGCTAAGTTACGTCTTCAAAGTCTTGGTCCTGTAGTCCTTCTAGCTCTTCTGAAATGTTAGCATCTACTCGTAACATACGTGAAAAGGCAATACATAAACAACAAGATTCAAAAAGAAACAAATAGCACATAACAAACAACATCAATAATAAGATCACACTTTTCCGAATATTTCGGCGAAAGAACGGGTCAAATTGGAGCCATGGTTACCAAGTTATGGCTTTCTAAAGATTAAAACATGGCTGAAATATTATCTATAGATGAAATTATGTTTCTAGAATTTTTCCAAAGTCATCTATGATTTTTTACGATTTTATATGGTTTTTCTAGAATTTTTTAGCATTTATTTAAATTATAAAACTATGTAAAAGCATTAAACGTAATTGAATAGCATTATAAACATTATAAAAACTACTTTCAGAATCGTTTTTATTCTAGAAAATATATTTAATGGAATTATTCAACTAAAGAAATGGAAATAGATGCAAATACGCACTCTTCCCTTCGCCGGTTGTGTATGCTCGTAAAGTTATATAGTACTATCAGAAAAATTATTTATCAAATAAAACATTATTTGTATTATTAACAAATAGATTACTATTTTTCCACAATTACTAGTATTATTAATATTAAAAAACGTTAAATAAATCATTAATAATTTATTTACTAATTAAAAATAAATGATTATTTATACAGGAATATTCGAATTATTTTTCTACTAGAAATCCTAGCCATTGTGTCAGTAGAGATCTATATGACGTCAGTAGCATGTTTTTAAAGAAAAAGAAAAATGTTCTGCTAATTTGTAATGACACGTCGGCAAGGACGCTGATGTGGCAAAGTCATATGGGATATAAGGCCGATGTGTCCAGCCAAGGTGGCACTACGATGTGGCAACTTTGCTGACTTGAGTTAAGATCGATCTCACACGTCGACATAAATTTGGACGGCGGAGATTAAATCAATCGAAGGGGTAGGCCCACCCTAATCTCTCCCGTACAAACACAATCGAACGGCAGAGAGCATACCTTTCTATTCTTCGGTGGCAAGGCGACAACGCGGGTCTCGTCTTGCGGCGGCGCTTGACCGGCGCGGACCCGATCTGGTTCTCTGATGAATAACTCACTCCGGTGAGCAGCAGAATCCACTCAGTGGTCGATGAAGATCTCATTTGAGTCGCATGCGGGCGTCGGTGAGCGGTACAGACGTGTGGCGATGGTGCGAGGCAGTGGAGGTCCTCGGGACCTCCGGCGGTGGAATCACGCCGAAAACTTAGGGGAAAAGTTCAGCATGACCTGAGGTGGACGTATGGCCGGATATATACACCCAGAGGTGAGGGGGAAGACTAAATCGTATCGAACTAGGGTTCATGGTGGTCAGCTTATCTCAGATTGGTCTGCGCGGTTTGAAGCGGTGAAGCTTCGGGATAGAGACCCAAATCCATCACGTAAACGTTGTGGACTCCTTTAGACTGCTCCTAGGTGATTTCCCTTTCGCAACAGAATGAATTCGGTGTTGTATCCATTGTCAGGCTGGTTTTTTGGACGGGAAACAGAGGGACTTTATCTCGCGTTTGGATTCCTACCTCCCGAGGATAAGAGAGGTTTTAACTACGGGAATCCTATCCAATCCGTCTAAAAAGCTTCTAGATGCCCCTCCTAGTTGAACCCGAGGCGGATTGGAGTGCCGATCCATGGCTGCTTCAGTGTCAGACGGAACACTGAGTCCGGATAGAGGAAGGGGACGACGCTGACCAGTAGGCTCGACTGGTCAGAGGCAGAGAGATGCGATGCGCGCCTGGCGGGTCGGGCTGCGGCTGAGTCCTAGTCAAGCGAAGAGGTGGCGGCCTGCTGGCTTCTGCGGCCCGGGGCTGCTTCAGCCGGAAAGAGAAAAGGAGTAGGACGGGAAGGAAAGGCGGGCTGCGGCTAGATACCTGGGCCAAGGTGAGTTTGGGTTTCCCTTTTTTCTTTTTAGCTTTTCCCTTCTTGTTTTTCCTTCCTATGCTTAAAGATATATGCATATATATCTATATACACAGTGTATGTTGGCAATCAAGACTGTCATTAATGTATCAAATAATGGTGGAAGTAATTGGTCACGGAATTATTGTGTATATTCAAGCCATAAGGTGCTACGTATATATAGTATGCCATGGCTAATGACAACATAAGACTAATATGAATACAATACTAATGTCATCTCAAGAGGTTGAGCACACAGTGCGAGGCGACTATGCGTGCGGGAACCAAAAGGGCAGCCTAGCACTGCCGATTGCCCACTCGTTCAGCAAAAGATTTGGTCGATCTATTAAAGAACAAATGAATCATCTATCTGTGTAGAAATTAATGTTGATGTATAGCTTGCTCGCCGCGCACGGGGGCGCGTCCTCCGCCTCCTCCGTCGTCAAGGCCTGGCCACCTCGTCACTCACGCCGAGCTGATCCCGCATCTGTGCACGGCGCCGTCGACGACCCGTCGGAAGTGTTCCGCGTCGCAGGGGACCCGCAGCACGCCCGGCTGGCCGTACCCGTACCGCTGCGCCGCCATGTCCAGCAGCTCCGCGATGCTTGGGTCGCTGAGCAGCCTCACCTGCACCAGCACGCGCTCGCCCTCGCCTTCCTGGCCGCCGGCGACCACCGGGACGTGCCCTCTGGGAACCTTATCCTCCTCGTCGGCGCCTGTCCCGCGACCGGGCGACAGGCCGCCGCCGCTCTTCTTTCTCCACACCATGGTGCACGGGTGCGGTGTTAGTCCGACGAGATTGATGGTGTTGGAGAGCGGCGGGCGAATGATCCGATGGCTTCTTGTTCGAGCGAGAAGTTGCGGGATTTATAGGGGGATAAAGCATGACTGCGTGACATGACGAGCGAGTACGTGGGTTCGTCCACGTGCGGTCGTCCTCCAGATCTGGATTTTTTCCGTCAGTTGGAGGCTTGGACCATCTCTTTCGACCGATGGGATTTCCCGACCTGGGTCGTGTGTAAAAGTCTACAACTTGCAGCCGTGCTTTTTTCTTCACAACTTGCAGGCATTGATTCCTCCAGGGAAAAAGAAATTACGGATTAGGTTCGTTGCATGGTTGGACAAGGTTAAACCAGCGGCTCAGCGCGGGTCGAAAACAACGTACTAGTGAAGTCGACTTGTGCCGCATCGAGCAAGTCTTACGGCATTTTCGGTTGGCCAGGCCCGGGACACACGTCCTATTACAAGTCCTACAAACTGTATGTGCATTATCTGTGATTTGTATGGATTTTTATCGAGATTTCACCGTGAGATCTGAAGGTTGAGGCATGAGATGACTACGATATCAAATGGAAGAAATATATATTGATATGATCTTGAAAACTGCTGGACATGATGGAAGGAAAGAGCTTAATTAGCTTCCGTTCCACGCGCTATCGATCGAATTCCAAGCTACTTTCGAAAGCTGGTAGTCCCAGCAAAACCGATGATTTTTAACAAAGTTTAGGACAGTGCCTTTCGTCTCTATGTAGAGTACGTGCTTAGTTAGCTAATCCTAAAGGTTATGCTACGTACCCTGGAACACAAATCATACGAAGCAAATAGCTAATACAAATAAGAACCCAACGGAATCTCCTGAAAACCCATATATTCCTATATTTGGTTGGCGGTTACAGATAGCATGCAGGCCCTTGATCGCAACTGTGACCTGACCTCACTATTGCAGAAACTCTCATTAATATCAATTTAAAGTAGTCAGTGGTGGATTTTAAACCTACGCTGATTACTCGGTACTAATAGTCTGTGACTATCAGTGTTGGGTATGGAACATCACTGAAAATCACTATTAGTGTTGGTTTATAGATCCACCCGGCACTGATAGGTGCGTTACCAGTGTCGGATTGTTTTTACCAACCAGCACTGATAGGTATTTTCCTCATTTTTTAAAATATGGTAGTTGTCGCCAATAACATGGCATTTTCAAATTTTAGCCGTTGCCGGTAATAATATACGATATATTTATAGACACTCAGATATAAATTTAATTTACGAGACGTCAAGTTTTATCACAGCATATACACAAACACATATAAAATTTATTTCTAAAACATCAAGTCTCGTCACAGTATATATATACCGCATACATGTGAGGTTTCATTACAACAATGAAAAAGAGTTTAAGGTTTCTTGCTAATCGAAGGTTCTGAACTATACTTTTTCTTGTTGGATGAAGGTAACAAGAGATAGGAGCCAAATTCATGGAACTCGCTAGTTGGACTGATGACTTGTTAATTGATGAACCCGACAAGTTATTCTTAAATTGTGTTAATTTTAATAGCCAAGAGTTGATCTTTGGATAGCTCGAGGAGCTGCAATTTCAAGAATTGAAGAAATCAATCCTTGTGAACACGTGTCGGACTTGAAAATTAGTCATCAAGATGTATGTCGCATACCTCAGCATCGGTCACCTGGTATGACGTGTCTTTGTTGAATCCGTACATGAATTCTATTGCATAAAAACCACATAAATTATTGCTCGAGCCCTACTTCATACAAGGAAAGTCATGTCGAACTATCCATTCTTTCGCGAATGACTAGTGTCTAATACTCTTCTTGATGTATCATAGGTACACTGTGCATGTGTGTGATTATTACAGTAAATAGACTTAGATTCAACCAAATCAAATGTTACAAGATCAATAGCGAAATGGTCGGTTTTTACCTTTGTAGCAAGTCAATGACGGGTTGGTAGTTTTCTTTTCGATTATTTTATGAGTCGTAGACAACGATCTTGCTAATGTCTGGCTAGATGGCAAGGAGGATCCAGTGATAACTGCACATAGGTCACCATAGGTTAGTTGATCCTAATTTCTAACGATGTATTGCTAAAAAAGAATAGAACATTTATGTAGGGAAACACATACCCAAAGTAGAAGGACAAAAGTATGTATTTTTTCAATTGTAGTTCCAGAATACACTTTAATGCATAGTCCTTGGTTCCTTTTGGGTCGGATTGCATCATTGTCGGGTTTACATAATGTGGGTCGATGAATCCCACATGGTCGATGCCCTCTGTCCTGTATTTTTTACCTCTATTCTACATAAGGAATAAGTTAAGATATTCAATCCAACATGAATGTATACTATGAATTATACGTATACGACATTTACAGAGTCTAACAAGTCAAGATAGACATATCATGGCCATCGTGCTGGTACAGTCGATACATTTCCTCAAATAATATTTAAATAGAGCCATAGAGGAAATCTCGATCCTTGTATTTAGCCTCGAACATTTCTCTACCCTCTCGCGACTCCTTCATGTACCACACAAGGAATTTCTGAAGTTAATATATCAGTTTGTCACACATGTTTGGCGCGACAAACAGTTCGCCCAGCTTAAATTGCCATCTCTTGGTTGCTTTTGGTTCCAAAGACTTGTCTAGTAATTACTCTTTTGTCATTTAAGCATCTTCAAGAAATCTTTCTAAATTATGTTCTTATCATATCTGTTCGATAGAAGACTCCTTTAAGTATTTCTTTCTTTTGATGCGCACGTAGTCTGATTTACTCTTACGCTCAACAGGTTTGGCCATCTTCAAGAAAAACTTATGTGTTTCTACATAGATTGGTATTTTCTTCTTAGGCTCTGGCTTTTGAAAGAATTTCTTGACACTGGCGTCAACTGTCGCTCTGGTTTCCTTCGGTGTTTGTTCATAAGGCAACTTCTCCTATGCTGTCACCTTCTTAGGTGCCCTTTGCTTATGGAATGAAGTCAACTTCTGAGATGAACTCAAATTCTTAGACTATGCAGCTGTTGTCGACTTCAAAGGGGTAGGAGTTGGTTCTCTTGGTGGGGGTGGTGCTGACTTTGGAGGGGGAGGAGTTGGCTCTCTTGGTGGCATTGGTGCTGACTTCTGAGGGGGAGGAGTTGGCTCCCTTGGTGGCGACTTTCGTATGGAAGGAGTTGACTCTCTTTTGGGTGACGGTGGTGGTGGCAGCGACCGTAGAGGAGTTGGCTCCCTTCTTGGTGATGATGGTGGTGGCAGCGCTCGTGGAGGCATCAGAGATCTTCTGTGTGGTGGGTCTGACTCCGCATCAGACGACTCGTCTATCTTATCTTCAAATACTATGTAGCACTTGTGCCATAAAATGAAGCCACCAACGTTTGATCCAAGCCTCTTGGAAGCCATCTCTTTGGGGTAATCCATGTCAATCTTATAGTATGACCTTCGCACTGGGTCCATGTTTACCTTAGCATATCCCTCCGGTATCAGAAGATCATTGAAGAGAGCTCCTTCCATGTATTGGTCGACCTGCCCATAGCCACCGTGGTGGTAATGTTCAAGGTGGGCATGATAAGCTTGCACACTTTGCTTTTTGTGATGTTGTCCATGGGGTAACAGACCAATTCTTCTTATGCAAACCCCACGGACGCGCAGCTACTTTGATGACCAGCAGGGCTCACAACATTTTCTTCGCTTTGCTGCTGCCTGTTTCCTTGCTGAAGTGTTTTTTTGATTTTGGCATCTATCATCTGATGCTCTTGTACAAATTCTTGTCGTACTAAAGCCAGCAGCTCTTTTCAGTTCTTCTCTCCTTCTCTCCCAACTCGTGTAACTTTTGGCAACTTCTGGGAATCCCTCTTTCCAAGACACCACACCCTTGCCTTTGGTGCGACATGGGTGCTCCTTGATTCCTAGTGCCAAGGTTAGCTGGTCTTTCTCCCTTTCTGTTCTGAAAGAACCTTCGAAAGACTGAGCGTGGGTATCTGCAATTCTGTACATCACTTCTTGTTCTCTATCGCTTTTGAAGATTAGGCTGTTATCTGCCGACAAAGTCACCCCTCTCGCGTACAGATAGTGCTTGCTCGTTCAATCCAGTAGGCCGTCTGAGGTGTGGCACCACTGCTGGTTACTTGTTCTTCCCTTCCCACTCGTTGTATTTCCTCATGTACCCACGCGAGCCCGTTTTGTGGGGGTACACGTTCTTGTGGGAGTTGGCCTTATTTACCTCACTTAGTTGTTGTGCTTCCTCTGACTGCCTGTGCTCTATGAAATCGTTCCAAAATGGCTCCACTATCGGATAATCATCCCAGTTCGGTGTTCGGCCCACCAAGTAATAATTTCTCCACAGCTTGCCCTTGAAACTCCTGAACACGATGGCCATTGTTGATAGGGCATGGCTCTTTGCTTTGGCCATGTTGCATCCTTCAGGATATTCAAACTTTGCAACCAACTTGCCCCACATAAGATCCTTGATGTTATCGGGAATCACCCACATGTCATCTTGTCTATCTCTCTAACTTCTATATGTGATTGCAACATGGTCCCTCACTAGACACCTGATTGTTGTTTTGAATGACTCCAAGACAACTTTAGGTCTGGTGAGCTCCCCAACTGAATTGATCTCTGTGATGATGAAACGTCCCTCGGACATCTTACTGGAACCTCGTCCACTCCTCTCTTCTCCTATCATCTTATCACCCTCCAGAGCATCAGCATCAGGATCGATCTAACCCTCTAGAGCATCATCATTGGCCCTGCCCTGCGCAGCCTCAGCGGTTGTCTCTAATTCAATTTGTGCTTGGAGATACATCAAGCATTGTTCCACTCCCCACCACTCTTCAATTGTTCTGAGTTTCTGAATGCAAGTGTTCTTCACTCACGGGACTAAATGCAAGTGCTCTTCACTTTCTGAGCACCAACACTGCAATGTATAAATATAAAAATCAGGAAGGTCCACAAATATTCTCAAATTAAAGAAAAAAATAATCATCAAATTTTAGTTCTTCCTCATCAGTACAAATTATTAAGAAATACAAGCATCAATATGTAATATGCATTTTAGAAACTAGAAGAGAAAATAAGCTATTGTTGGACTATACACTAACAAGGTTGGCAGTGCTGCTTTCTTCAAGCAGGGCACTAGCTCACTATTGTTGGACTATAGCTGGGCTATTCAGGTCAGTCAAGTTTCTGCAAAGGCAGCAAGTTACTGAAATTTTATGTTATATATATAACATTATATAATAGAATTTCTTGGTGAACGCCCAAAATGTTATATATGTAATATAATTTCTTGTGTGTTGTTATGACATATTTTAGGTCACTAATTCTAGACTCTATTAAATAAATAGACACTAAATAAATCTTTACCACAGTTGATATTTCTAGTAATAAAAAATATAATTGTGAGTAAATTAAATCATAGCGTATGCAATTGGGTTAAAAGGCATGATTATTAGTCCCAATTGCTGGGTATGAAAGAGTGAACCTATAATGTTTTGGATAATTAACAAGCTATATTGATTTGAATTAAATTCTCAGCAAATAGACAAATAACAATTATCATGAAAGTAAGAAATTTTTGATGTAATTATTGCCATCAAAGGTGCGTCATTGGTAAACGCTCCAATCAATTGAATCATTTCTTGTATCATGACAAATTTTAATGTTCTGCTTTTTTGCTAGTTTTATGTGTCAAAAAGCATTTGAAAGGAAAAGTGCACGTGCCAAAGATCCACTATGATCCCTAGTTCCAGGATGATTATCACTAGGTGATACTAATTTTATTTTCCTCATATATGTCTGTGTTCATAACTTTATTTTCATATGTCATGATATGTGAGCTCATATATTTGGTAGGTTCAAATAAATAATATGGTTTCAATAATTCAATGTCCACATAACTCCCTTCATGCAGTATCATATATGTATGAAATTTTCTTCAGTCTCACAAATTATTGTCCCTTTTATCAGCATGGAATGGAAAAAATCATTCTCATAAGATAATACTATACAATGAACACCAATGTCCAGTAATAGCTAATAATAGATGGAGGTTTATTGGGTGCACAAAAGACTAAGTTATTATTGTGTTCCATTCATTCGGCATCACTTTCGGAAATGAAGTACCAATATTAACACTTTATTTGCATTCTATTCATTCGGCATCACTGCATTCTGTAACCCTAATCCGGGAGGAGGCTCACCTACGGGGATCGGGCGGTTGACGGAGAGGGGGGGGGGCTTGGGCTGCCGGCCATGAGGAAGCCGAAGGACGAGGTCGCCAGGGAGGAGGCGGCGTGTCGAGGTGTGGTCGGGGAGGAGGTGGTGGCCGGGGAGGAGGCGACACATAGAGACGCGGTTGGGGAGGAGGCGGTGGTCGAGGAGGTAGCTATCAGGGAGGAGTGGCGCTCGGAGATGAGGCGGCACTCGGGGATGAGGCGGCGCTCGGGGATGAGGCCCATCGGGGAGGAGGCGACGTTCAGAGAGGCGGTGGCGCTTGGGGAGGATGCGGCGCATCGGGAGGAAGAACGACATCAGGGTGAATGGAACGAACAAGGAGGTAGCTAAGTGTTCGACATATATAGGTAGTAGAAGCATCAGTTCCGGTTCAAGTTGTTAACCGGCACTGATACATGTATTAGTACCGGTTCTAGGCACCAACTGGCACTGGCACTGATACTTGTATCAGTGCCGGTTCCATTTACTAACTGACACTGATATTTGTATCAGTGCTGGTTGGTACTTTTAATCGGTACTGATAATTATTTTTACCTTGGACATATTCTTCTATTGTTAAATTAAGCTGAAAACTTAAAAATTTCATAGAAAAAATGATTATAGTTGAGAAAAATGTGAACCCAAATTTGTTGAGTTTGTATTACTGTAGCCTACATGATAAAAATACTTGCATCATGAAATGTGCAATGGATTGTCTTTATTTCACTAATAAGTCCATAATTTATTAATTTTGTAATGAAATTATGAAATATCCATATTAAAAAAGCATGTGAAACCAATTATGTTAATATGAATAATGACATTGTGGAATGAAAATGTTTGTGACATGCAGTGGCAATGCACTACTTTATCTACCAGTAGGCATACATTCCACTGCACAAAACATCGTTAAGCATCCCGCGGTGGTTGGCATGCACAAAACATCGTTAGGTATCTCGCGTTGGTTAGGCATCCTCGACAAAAATTAAAGCTTATCATAAATTTATACAAATTTCAGCAAATACATGAAAGTTGTTTTCATTAAACGATTAATGCTTCATTATGTTCGTGATGTATGTAGGTAGCTCCCTCAGTGTCATCAATGATAGGCAGTTCGGCATTATCTTCGAAAGGAGGCAGGTCGTCGAATTTGTCGCAGTCTTCTTCGTTGACAATATGTTCAACACCAACAATCTTTCTTTTTCCTTGAAGAATAACGTGATGCTCCTCCTTGTTAGCTGGGTCCAGATCCTTTACATAGAAGACTTGTGTAACATCCTTAGCAACAACGAATGGTTGTTCTCAGTATTTGATGAGTTTGAGGTCCACGGTAGTCATACCATACTTGTCGACCTTGACTCCACCTAGGAGTCTAACCCATTGGCACCGAAACAGAGGGACCATCAACTCGTCATATTCAAGCTCCCAAATCTCCTCTATGAATCCATAGTAAGTCTCCTGTTGGCAGCGCGATCATAGGCATCAATACAGACACTGCTATTTTGGTTAGTGCTCTTTTTGTCTTGTGCTCTCATATAAAATGTATAGCCGTTAATCTCGTATGCTTGGAATGTACAAATCATAGTTGACGAGCCATTAGCCAGCAGTTTCAATAGAGCACCGTCTATATCCTTACCCATCATATATTGACATAACCAATTACCGAAATTATCTCTGTACTATCTTACGATCCATTCATCTGACTTCGTTGGATTTTTAGAGCGTACCATGCTCACATGCATATTGACATACGGGCTCACTACAAGTGATTGTTGTAGAACTACGAAGTGTGCTTGAGTGAATGAAACACGATCTTTGATATAGATTGAAGTATGACATATCGTCCCTTTCCCCTTTAGGCTCCCCTCATAGCGAGATATAGGCATACCAATTACGTTTAGTTTCATGTAGTCAATGCAAAACTTAATGACCTCCTTCGTACTCCACGTTTGGGCAATGCAACCTTCCGGGTGAGCTTAGTTACGAATATATTTCTTCAGAACCCCCATGAACCTTTTGAAAGGATACATCTGATGCAGAAACATGGGGCCAAGGCTCTTTATCTCACCCACAATGTGAACAATTAGATGGGGCATTATATCGAAAAATGTCAGAGGAAAAATAGTCTCAAACTAACATATAGTATGGACCACGTCTTCTTATAGCTTTTCCTTGTTCGGATCAATGACTGTGAAATTGTGTTGAAGAATGAACACAAGCTTATGATTGGATCTCAGACCTTATCCGACAGAATACCTCTAATTGCAACTGGAAGCATCTACGTCATCATCACGTGACAATCATGAGACTTCATGCCAACTAACTTCTTATCTTTCATGTTTACCAAGCTCCTGATGTTGGAGGAGTAACTAGTCGGAACTTTGACATCACACAAGCAACCACACAGATAGATCTTCTCTTCCTTGCTCATAGTGTAGCAAGCCGTGGGTAGTTTCTTTTTGCTGTTGTCTAATTATATGTAATGTAGGTCCTTCATGAGGTTCATTTCTTCTAGGTCCAGCTATGCATTTAGTGTATCCTTTATTTTACCGGATATGTCTAATAAGGTACCAATCAAGATATCAAACACATTTTTCTCCATGTGCATGATGTTGATTGCATGTTGGACCATAAGATACTTTCAATAAGGCAGCAACCAAAATATTGATATCTTTTTCCACATAGGAGCATATTGCCCAGCTGGGATTTTTACTGCCTGGCCCCTTTCCAAGTACAACTCTAATTGTCTTTACCATCTTAAATACTTGTTCTCTAGTGTGAATCTTCGGAGCTTGACGATGCTCCATTGTCCCATCAAAAGCTCTTTTATTCTTGCGGTATGGGTGATCTGGATGAAGGAACATACGATGACCCATGGAGATCATTTTCTGACTATTCGTCAGCCACCACCCCCTGTTTCCTCCAAGCATTGAACACATCCGTTGCACCCTTTTATAGTCTGCTATGATAGGTTACCAAGAGTGGACCAATATGAGATTGTTACCAATAGCATTGCACATAGGGTGAAATTCTCACGTATGTACTCATCCCATACCCGTACACCATCTTTCCAGAATACAAGAAGATCTTCAACCAATGGTTGAGGTACACATCAATATCGTTGCCTGGTTGATTTGGCCCACTAATCAAAAAAGGCATCATAAGGTACTTCCGCTTCATACACATCTAAGGTGAAAGGTTGTAGATACGGTGAGTCACGAGCCAAGTGCTATGAGTACTTCTCGTGTTGCCGAAAGGATTTATCCCATCTGTACTCAACCCGAACCTTATATTCCTCACTTCATCTCTGAATTCTTTGTATTTTGAATCAAATCTCCTTCATCACATGCCATCAGCAGAGTATCTAATCATTCCATCTTTCTTGCGTTGTTCGGTGTGCCATTGCATCAACTTAGCATTTGCTCTGTTAGCAAACAATCGCTTCAAACGGGAGATTATAGGAAAATACCAAACCACCTTAACAGGGGGTCTTTTCTTCTTTCTCTTCACCCCCACACTATCGCTCTCAAGATCATCAACATTGTGCTTATACCGTGGTACATTGCAAACGTGACACGCTTCCAAGTCTGCATCCTCGCCGCGAAACAACATGCAGTCGTTTCCACATGAATGTATTTTCTCTACTTCCAATCCCAACGGGTAAACAACCTACTTAGTATGGTACGTGTTTTCGGCCAACATGTTCCACTCTGGAAGCAATTCCCTCAAGAATTCTAACATTCATTAAAACCCTTATCTACCCAACCATTACTAGCCTTCATTTGCATCGGTGTCAGCACCACATGCAACTTGTTGTGCTTATCTTTACAATTTGGGTAAAGTGGTGTTTTAGAGTCCTCTATCATGTGCTGGTACTTTTGATGTTGTCTTTTACTGGTGAAGTCCCCCTCTCAATCACAAAATATTTGTTCTTTGTCGTCTTCATTATTGCCAACAAATATGTCCACTCCATTGTTCTTAACAAAACTATCTTCAAATGCCGACATATTGAAGTCTTCGTTAGCTGTCATATCATTGCTTCTGTCTTCTTCGACTGTTGGTTGCCCTTCATGCCCAAAATCTTCAAGTTCACCGTGCTTAGTCCAACGGGTATAGTCGGCCTTGAAACCCCTATGAATCAAGTGTGCACGTATCTGCTCTATGTTTGAAAACTGCTACTCGTTCTTACAGTCGACACATGGACAACATATATAGTGCTCATCATGCTTCCTTTTTCGCTTTTTGTATGCCGTGGCAGCTCTAAAAAAAGCCTCAATGTCAATAAAGAACTCTGGCCCTTGTTCCTTGTACATCCATGACTGATCCATCTGCAAATCATTACAATTAAACACATTGAACTTATAATCATTAAAAAATTTAAAATTTAGAACAAATTCATTGAATTACCTCGCATCCTGATTGGTCCCTATTTGAGGGCCCATCTCCTTCCGGTACCTGGGCATGGCCGAGGGACCTACCTTCCAAAGGCTGCCGTGTCTAATTACGACCTGTAGGTGGACATGCCATCCCTACAACATAATATTTTATCAATTATGTAAAATTCACTATATTGATTAGTGAACAGAGGAAATTCACTAAATTATTATTTAAATTCATGACGTTAAAATATACGCAATCCACATACTAGAAAATTGGAGCTAGATTTTAGGGACATTTGCAAATATCTCCCTGATTTTTTATTCTTTGCAAGGATGCCACTCGAATGACAATTCTAGTGGTATTTTTGTAATTTTTTAATAGCAATAACGATTCAAGTAGTAGCAAATTTGCAATTGTCCCTAGATTTTAATGTACGCACCCACATCTATTTACATGTGACTTTAATCTACTCTTAAATCATCTACAATGACAAAATTATGATTTTTCTCTAATTTATATCGATATTGAAGCTCTTGCTCATTCCAGAATTCAACACCAAGGAATAACCACCTAAATTCAAACCTAGTGCAATCTAGCAACTATTTGCAACTAAGAATCAAATGTAGATCATCTCTATATATCTAACAACGACAAAGTTGTAAACTTTTCCTAAATTAGATCTCAATTGCAACTCTAAATCCATAACCATGGAACAAGCACCAACCATCAACACTAGAGCAATCTACTAAGTAAATCTATCTAAAAAAGAAATATATATCATCTTACTAACCTTAGAGCACTTGACTCCAAATCTTGAATCCTCCAACAGTAAAGACAACAAAAATGGTGGCTCTGTTCTGGTCGTGCATAGGGGTGTTCTGGTCGCGCTTGGGGGAGAAGATGGGATTTTATACTGTAGCAGTTATCAGTGGAACCGGCACTGATGTATCAGTGCTAGTTCCAACCATGAACCGGCACCAATAGTGCCTATCAGTGCCAATTCTTAGCTCATCAGTGGTTGTTTGCGCGTCAGAGTTTAAGAAACGGCACTGATACGTTAACAATAGCGGTTACTATTGAACTGGCACTGATGGGGTGTTACATATGTGGTGTTCTATTGTAGTGCCTTGACACTCATGCATGAGCTATATCATATGTTGGGACAACCCATTGTTGAAGCTGCATGCACATCCCAGGCTCAGCCGGGTCCACAGACTGTTGACGAATCGGTAAGAGCAGGCGAAAAAAATCTAGTTGTGCTGCCGCCACTACTACAGAATTATATATCGATCCATCACTGTCAGTTTCTTACGAGCCGACAGTAATAAAGTATCACAACTGGTTCGTATCTAGGATCGGTACTAAAAGTCCATTTGAAAAGAATCGGCAGTCATAGTTGACTATTATTACTGGTTCTAGCCATGAACTGACAATGGTACTATCAATGTTGGTCATGCTTATGAACCGATAGTGAAATTTGACTATTGCTGTTGGTTCTAGTTATGAACCGGCAGTGATAGTTTGTCAAGTATCACTGTCGGTTTGTGTTACAAACTAATAGTGATCACACAAACCGCCAGTGATAATGGATGATAACCCATCTTTAAAAATTCATAAATATTTCATACGAAGTTAGATAGGAACAAACTTTATATGAAAAGTATAACCCTTAATGAGATCTACAATTTTGTAGTTGAAAAGTTTTTAATTTTAAGTCATTGAAATATCCAAATAATCATAACAATATTTCAAGAAATAAGGATCAGAAGGAAAGCATATCATTTTATTACCACTGATACTTCTGCGGTAGGATGGTAAGGACATATCATGTGAGCTGAGAAATCCTTGGTTCAAGTGCCACGAATCACATGCATGCAAAATCACGTGGCTTGTGACTTGCGCCCATAGGGGTTCCTGGGCCGCAAAAAGATATTTTTGTTTCATTTTTTTGGCCTAAAAATGTCAAATTTTTAGACTATCATTGCCTCCATAATAGACTATCACTGCCTATCCATATTATAAACTGGCAGTGCTTTCCAAACCCAATAGTGATAGTCCCCGATTATCACTGTTGTTACCCATTACGGCTAGATAACCGGCAGTGGAAGTGGGTTACTAGCCGTCAACATAGGCCATTTCTACAGTATTGCGCGGCGTTGTGTCACTCCGGTCTGGTCAAGAGCGCGCCATGCATGGGAGCTGTGCTGCTTCCTTTCCCAGCTTAGCAACTTGCGACGGGAGGAGGACGATGCCACGTCGAAGCTCTCAATGCGTTGAACCCAAATTGTTGCGGCGCCGGAAGCAACAGAGCCATTTCGCAACACCTAGGGATGAAAATACACAGGAACGGTCGGAAAAACCCCCTTACCATTTTCACTTTCAAATTTTCTCATCCGAACATGAATGAAAATGGAAAAGCCGGAAACAAAAATGAACACGAGATTGCTAGTTCTACTAAAACGAACCAATTCAAACAAAAATAGGTCGGTTCCGGACGAATACCGGCGATTAAGATTGGAAAGACCGAACCTTGCCAAGCGCAATGGAGCTATGATTTGCTAGAGAGCAATGAATTGGCACCAGCTCTGATTTGTTGACCGGTTCAAAAATAAAGATTGAGTAAGCAATCCAGTTACTCCTAATTTGTTTTTTATGTTGTAAACCGATTTAAAGCCAAGTTCTTGCTCACTCTAGGATCAGAAGTATGCTAAGGTACATGCATATAAGATGACGGACACGAAAAGGACGAAGCACGTATTATTGTACTGTGCACCTACGTGCAGGACAGTGACTCTAATTAGCAAGAATTTGAGACAGTATAAAAAGGGATAAAAACGGTTTTTCCGAACAAAAAACAGGATTTTGATAAAACGGGTGGCACGAGGCCTCACCTATTTTTTACCCCGTTTTCGGACGTCACAATCCCATTCCCACGTAAGAACTGGAAAAACAAAAACGATCAGGAAAAGCAAGAAATGGTCACAAGGCAAGACCGGATATTCCCATACCGCTTTCATTCCTAACAACACCTGCCTGCATCTGCATGTGCCCTGCTAGCCGAGCCAGCGTGATCTTCCTACGGCATATGTGGAAACTTCGTTTGGGCTAGCTGTTCCTGTTCGACCTTGGGACAGATAGTTTAGGCCTCGGCCCGTAAACATTGTTCAAGTTAAAACTCGGAGTCCAGGCCGCCTTTTAGTATCTCAAAAACTTATTCATGTGGAGATGGCTGTTTGGGACGGAGGAATTGTTCTACAAAATTTGATGTTTAACTAGATTCTTATGTGAAATCAGGGTAGTTGTGTTGCCGACGGAGAGAAGTATAAGAGCAAAAAAAAATGCTAGATGTTTATAGTTAGATGTATAAGTAAAGAGAGTGTTAATTATCTATATAAAAATTACAAATTTTAATATAAACAAAGATTACATGTGTTTAAATATAGTTAACTATCTTGTTAGGACTAATATAAGTAACGGTGCTTAAGTAAATACATTGCTCTCCGTCTAAGCACATGTGCTACTGTAATTAAGAAAAAAACCATTTTTTTCCCATAAACACCTCCTCTAAACATCCTACTGTACATGCTCTAATTTGCACAATAATTAATTGAACACAGATGCAGCAGGAAAGCCTCTTCGATCTTCAAGAAAAATTGCACCATAGGCTCATAAACTTGTGCAGCTTTCTCACATAGCCCCTTGAACTTGCAGTTTACTTTCTCAACTCCAACTTATACGGTTGTCTAACCTAGCCCTCTAAACTTGCAATTTACTTTTGGCCCCTTGAATCTGTATGCTTGTCTCACCTAACCTTTCAACTTGCGTGGTTGTCTCCACGCAAGTTGAAGGGCCCGAGGAAGTAAAGTGCAAGTTTCAAAAAGGCAAGGTGAGATCACCGTGCAAGTTCAAGGGCCGGAGAAAGTAAAGTGCAAGTTACAAAGGGCAAGGTGGGACCACCGTGCAAGTTCAAGGGCTGCAAAGGAAAATGCAATTCCCGTGGCACAGTCCGAGTGGGGGCTAGCAGGTGAGACCATCACGCAAAGTAGTAACCAAATGTGATCTCCAGCTAAAAAAAATGTACACTGCTCTTCAACAATCCGAGTGTGTGGCACAAAGACATGCATGCGTGCAGTTCCCGCGCATAGCTCCGCATGGTTCCTGAGTACCTCTATGTCACGCCCCGAACATGGGCCCATGCGACAGCCGCCACATAATTATGGATTAAAAACCCATAACCATGTTAAGGCAAAAAATACTCAAATAAAATCAGTGATTTACAGAACAACTAGCGGAAGCTTTATTTATATGAGAAGTTATAATTTACATGATTAAGTGTCTACTTATACAACTTATTTTGATGTAAACAAATTATTAAACACTACACTATTGATATATCCCAAAATTTCTCGCGTATAGCATCTAGTTGTCGTTGTCTTGATCATGACCTTGAGATTCTGCGTTTAACACCCAAAACAATTATGAGTATAAAATACTCAGCAAGATAAAGACATTGCATGTATAAATAAACCTGAATTATTATAATATCAAATTTTCATTGTTTATTTAACTCTGCAGAGATTGTCCAATCACTAATATTACATCGTGTTTTGTACCACGACGAGGTCTGAGCTTTTCCTATGGACAGTCCCAAATGATACTTTCAATGCACGTGCCACACCATACAGGTGAATAATATAGTCCCGGCTACATGACTAGATCTTTCACTAGGCACTCTCGGTAACTCAAAATGTATCGACTGTCCACGTCAGTATCCACTCTACCATTAGTGATTGACAACAGTATGAATAATTGATTGAATATATGTATTTCTATTCTAGAAATACAAACATTAATTAAAATGTAACATCAAACTGTAATATTAATGGATAATAATTCATAATAACGGGAAATACAATATTAAAATATAAACAGACAATAATTCTGATATAAATATGTTACTCTAAGAGGGTATGAATGCAGCTTATAGATAAAAGCATCATAATAATAAAATAGAGTGCCAACACAGCTTGCAAATAAAAGTATGATATAAATAAGACGGATGTCAACGCAGCTTGCCTCTTACTAAGAAAACCAAGATATAGCGCCTTTGTCCTGATATGAAATTTTGGCAGAACCGACGTTTGAAAACCGATGTTTATATATCTCGACGGGAAACCCGAACTATAACTTGACAGAATACCCGGACTATAGTTTAACTATAGGCTATAGCATCCTAATGGTACACTAATGATCTTGACTAATAATAATATGGAAGTGCAAAAGTGTGTGTACGTGTATATTGTATGAGGAAGACTTGAGTGAAGGTGTGTGAGTATTAGAAGAAGACTTGCTGTTGTGGATACATGCAGGAGCTGCTCCGGTGTTCTATTTATAGATGAGGAAACTTGGCTGGTACGGAAGCCAGGACGTCATGCCATGATCCAAAAGTGCAAAAAAGATAGCAACTAAATTTCACTAATCCGTTGACCATAGAAAGAAAATCCTGCTGGCTCTCATTCATGGTCCCACATAGAGGTATCTCAAGCTACCTTACCAACGTTAGAAAACAAGGAGCAGGTTCCTGGTATGTGTTAGCCAAAGGATTAAAATACATGGGTTTTTTTAGTCGGTAGAACAAAACTGTATGCGCTGCTGATTATGATGACGTGTAGGATAGATTTCAGTCACTTTTTACTTGGTGATGTTGCTGTCCTATGTAGATGGTAGTATTTGTCTTTGGTTTGGATAGGTCTGATCAGCAGACAGGTCCCATATGGAAGCCTCTCCCTAATAGCGGATATATATATAACTAAAAGCTAGCTCATGTGAAAAAAAATATAGCTTGAACATTATCCGTATGAGAAAAACAATGAGTGCTCAGTTGTATGGTTTATGTTTGGGCCCTCAAGGTAAAAAATAATCTGAAGTACTACACTCATCCTTATCCAACATGATTGTAGATTATATCTAATATGCATGTCAGATGGGCCATAGGTAGAATTTGGCTTCCATCGGGTGCAATCATTCCTAAGTACTAAGTTAATATATATGGATCAACTCAAGTACCATAATTAATTAGTCAAACATCTTATTATATTATATCTAATTATGTTGTTCCTCACATCCTTCCCTCCTTAAAAGAAATTTCATCCCGAAATTTCACTCACTACTATCCAAAAAAAGATAGGGAAAATCTTTGCGGATATCCTCTTCTTTTTCCCAGGTAGCTTCTTCCTCACTGTGGTTACTCCATTGTATTTTAACAAATGGAATTGTTCGTTGACGTAACTTACGATCAATTGATCCTAAGATACGAATAGGATATTCTTGATATGTTAGGTCATCTTGTAGTTGTAATAATGGCATCTCGACTTTATCTGTTGGCCGTCGCAAACACTTCCGCAGCATTGAGACATGGAAGGTACTTTGTACTCCTTGTAATTGTTATGGTAACTCTAACTGATATGCGACTTTCCTAACTTTATGTGTTACTTGGTATGGTCCAAAGTATCTTGGGCTTAATTTTCCATGGATGCCGAATCTTTTGATTCCTTTCATTGGTGAGATTTTTAAATATACCCAATCACCTTGTTGAAACTCTAGATCTCTTCTACGGTTATCGGCATAACTTTTCTGTCTATTTTGAGCCATATGCATTCGATTTCTTATAACCTTAATTTTTTAATCTGTTTCTTGTACTAAATCTGGCCCAAAAAAATTTCTTCTCTCCAACTTCATTCCAACAAATTGGTGTTCGGCATTTCCTTCCATACAATGCCTCATATGGTGTCATCTGGATAGTTGACTGGTAGCTATTATTGTAGGCAAATTCTACTAAAGGTAGATGTTTATCTCATGATCCTCCAAAATCTATTACATATGCTCTTAGCATATCTTCTAAAATTTGATTGACTCTTTCTGTTTGTCCATCTGTCTGTGGGTGATATGCTGTACTGAAGTTTAGTTTTGTTCCCATAACTTTATGTAGACTTTTCCAAAACTTAGATACAAAACGAGGATCTCTGTCAGAAACAATAGCTAATGGCACACCATGCAGTGACACTATTTCCTTGATATATATTTCAGCTAGTCTCTTAAGAGAGTAAGTTTTCTTCACAGGAATAAAGTGTGCTGTTTTTTTTAATCTATCGATAATTACCCAAATGGAGTCATGTCCAGTTGATGTACGAGGAAGTCCAATGATAAAATCCATACCAATTTGTTCCCATTTCCAAACTGGTATTTCTAAAGGTTGTAAATAACCACCTGGTTTCTGTTGCTCAGCTTTTACTCGTTGACATACATCACATTCAGAAATGAATTTGGCTATATCTCTTTTCATGTTATTCCACCAAAATATCCCCTTTAAATTTTTGTACATTTTTGTACTTCCAGGGTGAATAGTATAAGGGGTAGAGTGTGCTTCCTCTAGTATTTCCTTTTTTATTTCTTAGTCATCTGGAACACATAAGCGATTACGAAACCAAAATGATCCATCTTCATGGATTTTAAACTCAAGTGGTTTCCCAGCTTCTAATCCTTCCTTTATTTTATTTAGGAACTCATCATATCTTTGCTTCACCTTTATCTTTTCTTGTAAAATTGGCTGAAGCTGTAGAGCATAGAGTTGAATCTCTGGATTATTTCTTACAACCATGATTTCCAAATTTTCCAAATCTTTAGTATTTCTACTTGATTGGAGATCATAGTAGCCATGTTACATGATGCTTTTCTACTTAGAGCATCAGCAACAACGTTGGCTTTTTCAGGATGATAATTTATTTCAATATCATAATCTTTAATTAATTCCAACTAACGTCTTTGTCTCATATTTAACTCCTTTTGAGTAAATATGTACTTGAGGCTCTTATGGTCAGTGTAGATTTCACAATATTCTCCAAAAAGATAATGACACCAAATCTTTAGTGCAAATACTACAGCTGCTAATTCCAAGTTATGGGTAGGGTAGTTCATTTCATTGGGTTTCAATTGACGGGATGCATATGCAATCACTTTATCTTCTTGCATTAGCACACAACCTAATCCCACTTTTGATGCATCACAATAGATCACATATCCAATTCCACTTCTTGGTAAAGTGAGTATTGGAGCAGATACAAGTTTCTTCTTTAGTTCTTCAAAACATTTGTCACATTGCTCATTCCATTCAAACTTTGCTCCTTTTCGTGTAAGCTTTGTTAATGGTGATGATAAATGAGCAAAACCTTCAATAAATCTTCTATAATATCCTGCTAATCCAAGAAAACTTCTTATCTCTGTTACTGTCGTTGGTTTCTTCCAGTCTACTACAGCTTGTACTTTTATAGGATCCACTGAAATTCCATCCCCGGATATTACATGTCCCAAAAATGATACTTTGTTAAGCCAAAACTCACATTTCTTTAATTTTCCATATAACTTATTTTCTTTCAATATTTCAAGAACTATCCGTAGGTGATTTGCATGTTCTGCTTCATTCTTTGAGTATATTAAGATGTCATCAATAAATACAATAACAAACTGATCCAAGTATGGTTTGAAAACTCGATTCATTAAATCCATGAAAGCCGGTGGAGCATTTGTTAACCCAAAAGGCATAACCAAATACTCATAATGTCCATATCTTGTTCGAAATGCAGTTTTGGGAACATCTTCCATTTTAATCTTCAGCTGATGATAACCAGACTGCAAATCTATCTTGGAAAATATCTTTGCTCCTTGAAGTTGATCAAATAAGTCATCGATTCTTGGCAATGGGTATTTATTCTTAATGGTCACTTTGTTTAATTCCCGATAGTCCACACAAAGTCTTAGGTTACCATCTTTCTTCTTTACAAAAAGTACAGGAGCACCCTAGTATACAATACGATTATGGCAATACGTCGCTATCATTTTGCTCGCGACCGTCGTCAGTGCGTTCATGCATGCATGCAGTAGCCACGGGCCACGAGGTCGATCCGAGGTAGAAAGCTTATTTGGTTCTCCCAAGCTCTCCATTGACTTTCTTCATGGTAGATTGTAAACGAGAAGAGACGATCGAATAGAGAAATTATTGTAATATTCATTGATCATTGCTGTTTATATACAGGTTGAATCGATGCCGATGGAGAGACACATCTTCTCACAACGGACACCAACGCACAACCGCCATTGGTGATTAGGAGAATGAAGATCAATTCTCAAATCTCTCCCTTGATCAATTTTGTCATCTGTATAATAACCAATGAAGAACTTCTCCAAACACTATGGAAAAAATATAAGGAGAATAATGATTGTAATATGCTATTAAAAAACTCCTTCAAAACCCAGTGGAAATTTTTTTCAGAGAAAATGATATTTCATATATGCTTGTATTGATATTGTCTCATTAAAAACCTTATACGAGAAAACTTAAGAGTAAACCTCATAAAGAAAAAGAGTACAATATGTATGATCTGATGATCATGAATAGGTTATAATCTTGGAGTTTAATCTCACTGAACTTTGCAATACTCAGAGTCGTCTCATACAAATTTCATGAAAGTATTTCTGGAATATAGATGTTGGTAAGGATTTTGTGAATAAATCTAATAGATTATCACATGATTTTGTTTGCAAAATATTGTGGCAATATGCTCTGCGATATTGCAATTTATATAACATGTATACATTTAAGCAATATTCTGATGAATCTATACCACATGATCATGTAATATTATTAATCATTCTATGAAGTAATATACTCAAGTGATGCTTCATATAATATAATTATTTCAGAAAAATCAGTGAAAGTTGCTACTAGAGTTTGCTTTTGATGACTTCCATGATAAAGTTGTACTACCATATAGGAAAATATAATCGGTTTATGATATGGCATTATAAGTATCAGACAATAAAGTAGCATCGGTATATCCTACTATAATCATGTCTTGATTTTCTTGATAGAATAAATCAAGACCTTTTGTACATCGGAGATATATGAGGATATTACATAAGCCAATCATATGTCTTTTTGTTGGAGTTATATTATATCTTGCTAATAACTCGGTTTCAAATACAAAGTGGGATCTGATGCAATTTGTAAGATATCTAAGTGTCCAAATCATACTACTATATGAAACTTCAGGTTCTGATATCAACTAATCATCACCTCTAGGTCTAAATGGACATTTATCCATACAAAGGGATCAAATGACCATAGACGCTTTAGATAAGATTCCTGATGGAATGTACTCAAGTTACAGACTTAAGCAAAAAAGTTGATTTTACCCAAGTCTTTCATCTCAAACTTTGTCTTAAGATGATTGTTTGCCACTTCTATATGTTTGTGTGGTTCTAATAATGTTGAGATAATCAACATATAATGAAATGATACAAAGTACAATTAAGGATTTCTTTATCAACACATATAGACAATCATCATTTGAGTAACCCGTATGTACAAGGAACTCAATCAGTCAGTTGTACCACATAATGTTTCACTGATTTAAGCCATAGAGTGACTTTTTAATTTTACACAGTACATGTTGCGATTTTCTTTTGGATTCGGAGTTTTAAGCTCTTCAGAGACTTTCATATAGATTCCAAATCTAGTGACCCAAATGAGTATACTATCACTACATCAACTGCATGGACAAATTCATTTATGTTGCTAAAATATTATATATCAACACTTAGTTCTACACATAACTTGAGAGTATGTTTTCATGAAAAATCGATGACGGGTCTCTGCATTAACTCTTGTACTACAAACCTCACTTTGTATTTCACCACCTCATTCTTTTGAATGAATAGACCCATTTTGCTTCCAGGGGAAGTTATAATGAAGAGTAGGTATTACTATGGTAAATACCTATCTTTTGTTAAGCAAGTGCAATTCTACCTTAATTGCTTCTTTCTATTTGGTTTGATCCAAGCGCCAGAGGCACTCTTCCATGGCCATAGACTTTGGCCTAAATCTAGTTGAAGGTCTTTGGCAATTTTTGAGGAGAAATATATGTCGAGAATTGTAGTCCTTCTATTGTATGATTCAAGGGAATCAATATAATTTCTAGATATTTTATTATCCCTTCAAACTTCTCGTTATTTTCCACAACAATAGAGTTATGGTGTTCCGATGACCCAGCATATAAGTTTTTGGTCACATTTGTGCTGGGTCCTGAATGTAGAGCATCTATTAGGTGTCTTTCAACAAGAGGTTGAACTTTATTTACTAATTTAGAAGATATCTTCCTTTGCTTCTATGACTGCTTGAGAAGTATTATTTGTGCCCAAAATTATCCCCCCCCCTCCTCTTATTTTCATTTGGGAGATGAGTGGTCTTATAAGGTACCTCTATTCTTTCCGATGCATTCACCGCAACGATTAGTTACACCTTTGTGATAAGTAAATGGCTTTGACAAATTATTTGCAAAGTGTTACAAATTTGTAGTTCTCTAAACTTTTTGTTCAAATTCTTTAGTACGTGGATCTAATGACTAAATGCATTCTTTGTGGTACACATCTCTCCCTAATATCAGAATAATTGTCCTTATCAATATGTATCAACGTACCAGACTGTGTCTAAGCCTCCTGTTAGGAGCACGAGGTATTATATCATTGACAAAGAATTATACTCAATTAGATCCCCAATTTCCTAAAGAAGCCCATAGATATATGTTGTAGTGGTGAGCGGTATGTATAGATTGTAACCGAATTTTTACAAATAGGAAATACTTGGTTGATTTCCACGTGTTGACTACAATGGGAAAATTGTATGATATGCAGTTAGTCGGATATTGATCAAATCTATAGCGTGTAATAAGGCATGATCCCAATAAGAGGTTGGTAATTTGCAATTCTGTTAGGAGTGGTCATGCAATTATTTTAACTATCATGATAAGAGATTCAGTGAGATCATATTGAGTATAGACATAAGGTACTTAATGCTCTAGATCGATATGTAGAGCCATACAATAAGCATTGACTGCCCATGAAGTAAATTCCATGGTATTATTCATTCAAATGGATTTTATCATATGGTTAGTATAATTTTCTCTTAATTCAATAGTTGGAGCAATTAAATTTGGCACAAGAATGGTACCTCGTGGAGGATAGATACACATGCAACCATCTTGTAGATACTTTGTGGAGCACCGTAAATAGACCATATATATTTCCTTGAATGTGATCAACAAAATTAAGTTGCTCATGTTTTATTTTAAGGTAAGAGGATCTCAAAATTAATTTACATATGTTATAAGAAGTGCACACAAAATCTAATGACCTTCGGAAATTTGCACATTTATGTTGTGACCAATAGAATTATCAATAATTTTTCATCATCACCCATAAACTAGGATGGCCAAGGCAAGCATGCCAAACTTGAATTTATCAAGATTCTAAAAAATTATTATATACACAACATATGTTATGGGATTGATGTATGTACGATGCAAGCCAGATGAAAGGCACGAAATTTTCTCAAGCACTTGCTTATCATATCCGTTGGATTTCATGAGAAATAAATATTCATCCCCATTTTTAGTTTGAGTTTGCACATGAAAACCTTTTAGACTGTATCTTTATAATTGAGTAAGGTACAAGTTGAATCAGGATACAAGAGTGCATCCATGATCACTAAATATGTACTCATAGGGAGAATAATTGTGGCTCGACCTAAATCCACAATTAACATATCACGTTCAGCGATGGTCATAGCATTTCCATGTTTTTGAGTATGAAAAATATATTTGCTCCTAGAAAATTGCATTAGTGGTACAACTTCCCACTACACAAATTTCTTCTTCCATCTGATTTCTTTTAGTAAAATTTCTATATTTATAAGAGAAAATTTTATTAAAATTTAACTCATCTATAGAATACATACAATGCTGATTTTCTTGAGTATCATGTCTGGAGAGATACTATTGTATATAGCAATATACAATATATAATATAGTGTAGGATAATAGCAGGCTTATGACATTTATGGCAATGTTAGGAGACTAACTGAGGTATCTCAATATATCTTAGGAAATAAATTCCACAAGCATGACAGATACACTAAGGATATCATCCGCCTTCTGCTGGACCAAAATTTTGTTCTAGGAATGGTTTAGGAACAGTCCACTGGCAGAGTGCCTTCTGATTGTGCATTAAAGTGGGCTTCAAGCTTATCCCCTTTAACTTGCTTGCATTTTCTAATGGATTTGAGAGACAAATTGGCCAAATGTTTGGGAATCTAGCATTTTTTGCATGATGATTTATTCATCCATATCTGTTGACAATCTTGAGAGTTGTCTTTGTTATTATTTTTGCTGAACTAACCTTTACCTTTGTCAATTTCACTCTCATTTTGCCTGTTGGAAAACCTCCATTTTCCCTTAAATTTCCAGTTGTTCCATTTATGACCACGAAATCTGTATCTAAGTATTAGCATGTACATCACGAAGGGCATTGCGCGCGTCTGTACGTGTGCCGCCATTTGATCTGTTGACTAGGCGTGGCTGTAGTCGCTAGCACCGATGCCTTAATTGATCTCATGTCGTCGGCTCTGGTACTCGGCTGATGGCTCTGGAGCTTGGGTTGCTGCTACTATTGATGGCTGATATCTAATGCCATTCATCGGCTGTTTGCTTTATCGTTGGCAGAAGAGATGGCTTGCTGTGTTGCCTTAATACTCATCTTGTGATGTTCTACTGAATGGTAATGGGGCTAGTCTGTTTTACAGCCCATGCTAAAGTCTGATGCCCCCTTCCGCTGTGTTATGTGGCCTGACACACCCCTTTGTGGATTGTGGTTTATGTGGCACGGTACTGTTGGTATAAGCCCTGTTGGCCTATACCCTGTAGCCGGTTGAGATATTGCCATAAACGCTCGACAGCTGCCTGTGGTATTGCTTGGGAAGTTCTATTATCATCTGATATGGACTGAATCCCTTTTCAATGGCTGTCGGTTACTTTGGCATCATGGTGTAAAGAATTGTTTGTGAAGCATTGAACCTTGTTTTCGGGCCACATGTTTATTCATATGGACAGAAAGAGCGGAGAAGGATGTATATATTAGATGGTCCGGTTCTTGTACTGTTGTGCGCATCGGATCATCCGATGCTCACATGTTTTTTGAGATGTGTTATTTTTGTAGGAATTTTTTGTTCAACTGACTGGAGATAGAGTTGGAAAATATGTTTTCTTGTCTAATATTGTGTATGTAATATATGCAACTTGGCGGCTGACGGCAAGATGATCGGGGCCAAGCAGGGTGCTTGATGTCGAACGATCGAGGAGGCAGGACGGAGTCGAGGGTAATTCTAGATGTGCACAAGGAGATCAAGCAAAGCATGAGAAAATGGATGAAGATGTCATGTTGACAAAGTCAAGTGGATGGGATGCCGATGTAAGTGACAAGGCGGTCTAATGGATCAGGAGTGAGAGATACTTGCTGATGGTCAAGATCGCAAGATGAAGTACACGTGTCGACATCGGGATGCTTGCATAAGGTGTATGCAAGTAGCAATGAGTCACGGTTTAAGAAGCGTGCGGGGTGGTTTCGCGGTTGGACCTCAAAACCGTGAAAGGATAGAGTGCACAGGGCATTATCGTGAAGATTGCGTCAAGGCAAAGCTAAGTTGTGAAGGCGCCACAGTCGTCCGATGGATGGAAGAGAAAATGAACCAAAATGCCCTGATGATAGGTAGGACGTCATTGTAAGTGAGAGATATTTTGGAAATAAGGAAACTTAAGGACTAAGCTACCTCTCTATGCCTATAAATATAGGGGTAGGGCTGTAGGGAAGGCTTGAGCTAGCTATTAGAGAGTTGTGTGGTTGATATTTTGAAAAGGAAGAGAAGAGTGCTTAGCTTTTGAGAGTGTAAAAATCTTGTAATCTACCGAAAAGAGGGTTGACCGTTGCTAGAAATGAACTGTTTATTTTCTTCTATGTTTGTGCTCATCTCCTTCTAGTTTCCTTCTATTGACTCCCTTACTTTGTTGCAACTTTTTCTATTTTTGGTTGTGTTTTCCATTTTTGGTTGTTGTTCTGAAATTTTCCCATCTTAGCAAGTTGTTCTTCTAGTTGCTAGAGGCATAAAATCCACATATGAACGTATACTCGAGTGTCTTAAATTCTCTTGCCTCTAGATCATCAACTTTGGGAACTTTTTCTTCTTCTTTCGGGGATCTTCTTTTTAGTTCGAAGTTTTTCTTCCTCAAAGTTGCAATCTTTGATGGCGATGACTTGTGCGATGAGTACCACTGGAACCTAAAGTTCATTTACTCCCATGAGAGCCATGTTTCGCCTTGGAGATTTCCTTTGCAACTGAGTTTTCTCTCCAGATTTTGCTTTCTCTTGAGTTTTTGAGGTGCTTTGGGTGAAACAAAGGAGAAGGCCATTTGATTCAAAGAATTTGACAAGGCGCATATTCACACCCCCTCTAGTTGTTATTCTAAGTTCTACAATTGGTATCAGAGTCGGTTTGATCACCTATTGACCTTAACTGGTTTTGTGATCTATTGGCGATATGGAGAGACATGGGAAGATTTCACTCTTTGATGGGCGTGACTTTTTGTACTGGAATGTACACATGGAGGCTTATGTCTTAAGCTATGGAAGTGCAACATGGGAGATTATAGACTCCAACTGTGAGATTCCTGTTGCTCGCACTTCTCAAGCTTAGAACAAACAATATAAAGCTAACAACAAGGCTAGAAATATATTGTTCACTATCTTGAGTCGTAATATGTTTGACAAAGTCCACAACATCTAGGTTGCTTATGAAATTTGGTCTACCTTGAGTATTTTTCATGAGGGCACTAACCAAATCAAGAATCGACGCCAATGCACGTATAACCAAGAATATCAAATGTTTGTATAAAGCCCCAGAGATTCATTGGATGCCATGTTTATTCGTTTTTATAGGATTATCAGCAATCTGAGATCCATTGGACTTTTGCCCTATTCCGATAATGAAAGAGGGTGGTCAAGCTTCTCTATGCTCTTGATCGTAGCATATGGTAAGTGAATATCTCAAGTATTGATGAACTCATTAGGAAGCTTAAGTCCACCGAGATTGCCAAGGTGGCAAGATGGGTCTAGGAAATCCGCTGCCTCTGAACATGGCGTTGGTTCAGGATCTAGCGGTGGCAGTTAGTTTGGAGTTGGTGCTTTTTGTGCTAACCCTTTAACTAGTAGATTTTCTTTGTCTTCCTTGGTCTCTATTACATAGTAGTAGGTGGATATGCTTGAAGATAAGGATTATTCTTGAAGATAAGGATCTTGCACTGATTGTGAAAAAGTTCATCCGCTTCTACAACAACCATCAAGACCGGAGAAGGGGTGGTTCTCAGGCCTACTTTGAGTTTGGTGACACCACCCACTTCAAGGCAGACTGCCCCAAGCTCAAGAAGAGGGAAGACTGGAACCACGACCATGATAAGCACAAGAAGTCCAAGAAGCCCTTATTCAAGAATTGTGATAAGATGACCAAGAAGGAGGCCATGGCAGCTTCAAGGGTGTTTGTGGTGGGACTTAGCGACGTCGACACTTCCTCAAACAAGGATGAGAGCTCAAAGGAGGACGAGCAGCTCATGAAGAACAAGAAGAAGGCCAAGGAGTTCACCGGCCTCTGCTTCATGGCGGACGACAACGACATTGACCTCAAGCTTGATTCTTCTGAGGTATCACCCTCCTATGACCAACATTTTATTCATGTTGATACCTTAAATGATGTGCTTGTTAGCCATGATAGATTGCTTAAGAAAGTGGTTTGTGAGGTTAAGGAACTCAAGTCTAGGCTAGAGTGTTCATTTCTGAGCTTGAGTTGCTTAAGTCTAGGGCGAGTGATGAGGAGTGTGATAGTTGCCTTGTGGTCATGAGTGAGCTTACCGAGTTTCAGATTTGCATACTTAAGTCATCAGTCAGCTTTGGATTGCCGAGAAGAAGCTCCTTGAGGAGTCTAGACCTACTCTCTTAGGCACTTGCAAGAATTGCTCTTTGCTTTCAGAGGATGTTGATGTAAAAACGAAGCGTAATAATGAGCTAGAGTCTAGATTGGAGAGTGCTGAGAGTTTTAAGATGTGCAGGAAAACTGTTCTTCCTGCATCATCCTGAAGAACAAGCTCAGTTGGGTTAGAGGAAAAGTTAAGAAGCACATGGCCGAGAATGAGTATCTTCTTTCTCTTGTGGAGAAGTGGTCAGAAGGCAAGAGAAAAATATATTTGATCTTGGCCAAAAAAAAAAAGATGTGTGACAATAAGACGAATTTAGCCTTGGGATTAGGTTTTGAGAGGATGGTTTACAATGGGGTTGGTAAGACTATTTTCACCTCACATACTACCCTAGAAGCCGAGAAGTCCAAAATCAATGCCACACCATAACCCATCAAGAAACCCACTCCACAACCCACAAAGAAGAAAGCCACAACACAACCCAAGAGAGCTCCACAGCCAAAGATGAGAGCACATGTGAGAGATCCTAGAGTGACTAGCAGTCGTGCTCCTGAGAGATGCTACCATTGCAGCTACTGTTAGAAAGAGAGTCACTTAGTTAGGTTTTGCTTTTGCTTTTGCTATAGGAGGGATGAGCGACGTGAGTGGGAGTGGAGTTCTCAGGACACGTATCACCCCTCTTTTGGTGTACATGAGCCTTTTCCTCGTTCTTACTCACAAGTATCGAGCGCTCCTCAACTTCCTCCTAGAGGCGTTGCCCGATGTGGATCTTACCATGATTCATATGATTTTGGTTCACGTGTAAGAAGCTTTGAGTTGCAGCATTTTGGTGCACCACATTTTTCCTATCATGCCACTTGCCCTCAGCGCACTAGTATTGATTTGTATGCACCTACTTCTACTACTCTAGGGTGGATGATCCAATACTGGATTCTCAAGAGGTTTTTGTCTAACCCTAGTACTCAGCAATCCACCTATTATTCTTCTCATATGTAGGTAATAGGCGGAGGCCTGGAGAATAAGTGGCTCATTGACTCTGGTAGTTCACGCCATATGACTGGAGATTCATCATGGTTCTCCGGCTTCACCCCGATGAAGAGACATGAGTACATCACTTTCAGGGATGATCGGAAAGGAATGGTGAAAGCCAAATGTATGATAAAGGTGAATGAGAGTTTCACTCTCAAATATGTACCTTTGGTGGAGCATCTGGGATACAATTTGCTTTCTGTATCTTAGTTTTTGGATGAGGACTTAGAAGTGCATTTCAAACGTGATACTTCTCGAGTTCTTGATTCTTCGGGCGCTTTGATTTGTCGAATTTCTAGAGTTGAGAGAATTTTTGGAGCTGATTTTTCTGAGATTATTGGTTCTTCTCAATGCTTAATTGCTCAACTCTCTTTGGAGCTTTGGATGTGGTATAAGAGACTAGAGCACAAGAGTTCCGAGGATTGTCTAAGCTCAAGTTTGAGAAGAATCTTGTTTTTGCTCCTTATCAGCATGGCAAGATGGTTGCAACATCTCACCCACCAGTTAATCTAGTGATGACTGTGCGACCAGGAGAACTTTTTCATATGGACACTGTTGGTCCTTCCTCGGTTCGTTAGGCGGGTGAGAAGTAGTATGTACTTGTCATTGTTGATGATTTCTCTCGCTACTCTTGGGTCTTCTTTCTTGTGAGCAAGGATGAAGTGTTCTCGCACTTTCAGAACTTAGCTTTGAGATTGTTCAAGTAATTCACTGGTGCATTGAAAGTAATTCACATTGATAATATCATTGAGTTCAAGAACTATCTCTTTGATGTTTTCTATCTTGAACATGGCATTGAGCATCAATTTTCTACCCCCTCGCATTTCTCAGTAGAATGGCGTAGTTGAGAGGAAGAATTACACTTTGGTGGAGATGTCTAGCACGATGCTCGATGAGCATAGGACTCTTAGAAAGTTTTAGGCAGAGGCTATTAGCACTACTTGCTATATCTCCAATTGAATTTTCTTACGCTTGATTTTGAATTTGAATTCTTATGAGTTGCGTTTGGGAGGAAGCCGAATGTTTCACATTTGAGAGTTTTTGGCTGTTGATGTTTAATCATAAAGAGTGGCAATCTTGACAAGTTCAAGTCTTGTTCTTCCGATGGAATTTCTTAAGGTATTCCCTTCATGGTCATTCTTACAGGGTTTATAATATTGACACTAACACCATCATGGAATCCTGTGATGTGACATTTGATGAATCAACCCTGTATGCTAGTTCTGCTTTTGAGTGAGCAGGTGACAAAGAGATTGGTGAAAGTATTTTTGTAGATGGCGACCTTCTAGCTCCCAGTGATGATGAGGATGATCCACTATTTTCTTCCATCACACATGCATCTTCTACACCGACAGGGGGTCTTGCAGCCTGTACTTCCACTTCAACTGTTTTCGAGCCTATACCAATGGTTGTTGAGGGGGAGGTCATCTCGTAGCGCGAAGCCCCTCAACACATTCAATGATGACATCCTCCACAGATGATGATCGATGACCTCAATGAAAAGGGTAACGAGATCAAAATCTGCTCACCATGTTCATTTTACTGATTCTGCTTTTGTAGCTTCTTTTGAGCCCCATGATGTTGAACACACTCTTTTTAATTCAAATTGGGTCAATTTCATGCATGAAGAACTAGAAAACTTTGAGAAACCAAGTTTGGGTCCTTGTAGAGCCACCACCTAACATTCATACCATAGGCACCAAATGTCTTCAAGAACAAACAGGGGGAGGATAGGTCAGTTGTTAGAAACAAAGCTAGACTTGTGATCTAGGGTTTCGCTCAAATAGAGGGGATATACTTTGGAGAGACTTTTGCACTAGTAGCTAGGTTAGAAGCCATTAGGATCATCCTTGCATTTGCGGCATCCCAAGGTTTTATGTTCTAGCAAATAGATGTCAAAAGTGATTTCCTAAATGGTTTCATTCAAGAAGAGGTCTTTGTTAAGCAACCCTAGGTTTTGAGCATCCCAAATACAAAGTTGTAGCATAGGGCTTGGTATGATAGGCTTAAGTCTTTCTTGCTAGAGCATGGGTATGTGATAGAGTTGGTGGATAAAACTTTATTTACTTTTTGGCATGGCAATAATTTCCTTCTTGTTCAGATATACGTGGCTGATATCATTTTTTTTTGGCTTTTCTCATGAACTTGTTGACAAGTTTGACGAAACTATGAGTAGAGAATTTGAGATGTCGATGATGGGTGAGCACAAATTCTTCCTTGGACTGCAAATCAAGCAATGAAAGCTAGGTACATTCGTCCACTAGACGAATTACACCAAGAATTTATTGAAGAAGTTTGACATGAGCGATGCAAAGCTCCTGGTGACACTGATGGCTACTTCAACCGTGCTTGATCCGGATGAAGATAGTGAGGAGGTAGACCAGCGGGAGTACATGAGCATGATTGGCTCCCTCCTGTACCTAACGGCGACAAGGCCCAACATCCACTTCGCCGTCTGCTTGTGTGCCCGCTTCCAAGCTTTACCAAGGACATCTCACCGCCAAGCGATGAAGCGTATACTCAGGTACCTCAAGCACACCCTTGAGTATGGTCTTTGTTTCTCTGCATCCTCTTTGCTTTCGCTTAGAAGTTTTTCGAATGCGGATTTTGCTGGTTATAGAATTAATAGGAAGAATACATCCGGTACTTGTCATTTCTTGGGTACCTTTCTTGTGTGTTGGTCTTCTCGCAAATATTCTAGTGTTGTGCAGTTAACTGCTAAAGCTGAGTATGTTTCTTCCACAAGCTGTTGTTCTTAGATTTCGTGTATGGTAGCTACCTTGAGGGATTTTGGTTTAGATTTCATGAGTATGCCAGTTTTGTGTGACAACACCAGTGCCATCAGTTTAGCCAATAGCTCAGTCCAACATTGCAGAACCAAACAAATAGATGTGAGATTTCACTTCTTGAGATACCACAATGAGAAGGGAGACATTGACTTGAGATATATAGATACCCAACACCATCTTACTGATATTTTCACCAAGTCTCTAAATGCAACAAGATTTGCCTATTTAAGGGGAGAGTTTGGAGTGTGTCATCCCTATGGAATTATGTGAGAGGGAATTGTAGTTGTACATACTCTATCTTACTTTTGTTTTATTTGCATTGCATATCATTTTGTAAGATAATAATTGCAGTTGAGCTTTGACTTGTATGTCTTTAACATTTTCTGTTGCTAGACTTGAATTTAGACTAAGTTAAGTAGTTGTGCAGAGCAAACTTTTAATCTTAGGCTCATCTTTATGCTTTAACATGAGACATTTCAAGCAAGATAGCTTTCCTAAATATGAAATTTGGTAATTTTATTAATCATGTAGACTATGAAATGTTACATTCTTGATCACCATGTTCGTAATTATTTTGGCTTAGTCAATGCTTATGTAAAGACTAGTTTGATGAATATCTTGTTCTATGCTTCTTGGTTCAAAATAGTGGATTGGGTTACATTGCACTATATTTTCTGTCTTTGTCAAATGTTTAGCTCATGATAGAACCTTGAGGGAACATGTGTTCCTTGTGTCGCAAAGGCACTACTTGACTTGATCATGTGAAAACTTGATAATCTGTGCAAATTTGAATAATATTGAGAAATCAAGTTTCTTATGCTAAAATATAACCCAATACGGTTGTCTTGAAGCCTCGAGGTATTTGCCATATCCAGAAGGTGTGATACTTCGCTTGGATAAGAGACAACTTGAGGATAACAAAAAAAAAAAAGAAATGTGCCTCAATGTTACATCTTTTAATCACTTGATCTACAAAATGTTAGTTTCATATGTGAGTATTTACGAAGTCTATTATCATAAATGCTTGTTTGCCTAGTTTGAGATTGAAGATAGCAAGTCTTAATGCTTGTATTGCCTTAGCAAGAGTGGATGCTTATGTGGTGGTCACTTTTAACATGATTCGGCTATGTGAACTTAAATGTATCAATAATTCTTCGGTTTATCTTGTATAGCCTTATGTTTTTGTGACACTGTATCTTTTTTAGCCTTTGTGTGATTGTGAGCTCCACATTCTACTCTTCGTAGCCATTTGTTGCTTCTAGCTTTTGCAAATGCTTTGTGGTATACTTGAGAAAGCTCATTAGGGTTGCATTTTCATGCTTGCATAGTGCTTCTGTCCTTAATATTTGCATTGCCAAAGGGGGAGAAAATACGATAAACCAAAGAATCTTGCATAAATGAAAAGGGAAAAAAAGTGCTATAATAAACATGTGCATTCATCAAGGGGGAGTATCTTCTGCATATTTGAGCTTTTATTGTGTTTTTCGCTAGTCTCGGCTTCTCTTCGAGCTTTTGCAATCTTCTTATGCTAAATGACATTTTCTTTTGCTCCTTCTTGATGTCTTGGTTACTTGGATGAGCGTCTTGTGCCTTTTTAAAACCAATTCTTTGTGTTTTGAGGATTGTCAATGCACTCATCAAGGGGAGATTGAGAAATCAAGTGGAAATGTGTCTTGGTTTATTTGTGATGAGTGATTGATAAGTATGCTGATTTGGTTTGATGATTTTTTTATTGCATTTGCATGTATATGTACTACAAAGATGTTCATGACTAACCAAAGTTGAAAGGAAAAATGAGTTGGTATGATTCTGCTTCAGGGAAATTGCATACACTAGATAGTCTGGTGTGGGTTTTTTTACCAACATTGGATGATTCAGTGTTCTGATGAAGCTAACGCCGGCGCATTTCAGTTCTGAGGCAAAAGTTGGAGAGTGCACCGGATGATCTGGTGTTAGTCAGGTTTACACACCAAGCTAATTCTTGCAGGGAAGAAATTTTTGGAGGAAAATGAAGCATTGAACACCAGAATGTCTGGTGTGTACACTGGAGACTACACCAGAGCAATTGTTGTAGAGAAGATGCAAAGTGACAGGACCAGTGGAGTTACACACACCGGAAGGTCCGGTGTTTGAACAGGTTGATCATCGGAGCTAATTTCCAAAGAGGAGAAGTATGGACACACCGGATGGCCCAGAGCTTGTACTGTTATGAGCACCAGATCATTTGGCGTTCACAATTTTTCTGAGAAGTGCTATTTTTGCAGGAATTTTTGATTTCAAATAACTGGAGATGGAGTTGGGAAATATGTTTGGTTGTATAATATTGTGCAGGTGATGGATGCAACATGACGGTCGATGGCGGGATGATCGGGACCAAGCAGGGTGCTTGGTGTCGGATGATCGAGGATGTCGGGCGGAGTGAAGGGTGATTCTAGCTGTGCACAAGGAGATCAAGCAAAGCATGAGAAGATGGATGAATACGACGTGTTGACAAAGTCAAGCGAAGAGGATGCCGATGCAAGTGACAAGATGGCTCGAGGGATCATGAGTGAGAAAGACTTACCAGTGGTCAAGATCACAAGATGGAGTGCACGTGTCGACATCGTGATGCTTGCATAAGGTGTATGCAAGTAGCAGTGAGTCACGCTTTGAGTAGCGTGCAACACGGTTTCACAGTTTGGCCTCAAAACCGTGGAAGAATGGAGTGCACGTGGCATCATCACAAAGCTTGTGTCGAGGCGAAGCTAAGTCGTGAAGGCGCTACGATCGTTCGATGGATGAAGGAGAAAATGGACCAAAATGTCCTGATTGTAGGTAAGGGTCATTGTAAACGAGGGGTATTTTTGGAACAAGAAAACTGAAGGACTAAGCTATCTCACTAGGCCTATAAATATAGGGGTAGGGCTGTAGGACCATTAGAGAGTTGTGTGGTTGAGTTTTTGGAAAGGAACAAATGAGTGCTTAGCCTATGTATAGGTGAGAGCTTTTGAGAGTGCAAAAATCTTGTAATCCACCAAAAAGAGGGCTGACATTTGCTAGAAATGAAGTGTTTATTTTCTCTAATGCTTGTGCTCATCTCCTTCTAATTTTCTTCTATTGGCTCTCTAGCTTTGTTGCAAGTTTTTCCCTTTTTGGTTGTGTTTTTCGTTTTTAGTTATTGTGCTGAAAATTTCCCATCTTGGCAAGTTGTTCTTCTAGTTGTTAGAGGTATAAAATTCACATACGAATGTATACTCGAGGGTCTTGAATTCCTTTGCCTCTAGATCATCAACTTTGGGAACTTCTTCTTCTTCCAAGGATCTTCTTTTTGGTTCAAAGTTTTTCCTCCTCAAAGTTACAGTCTTTGATGGCGATGACTTTTGGGATGAGTACCAATGGAACCTACAGATCATTTACTCTTACTCCCATGAGTGCAATGTTCCACCTTGGAGATTTCCTTTGCAACTGAGTTTTCTCTAGATTTTGCTTCCCCTTGAGTTTTTGAGGTGTGTTGGGTGAAACAAAGGAGAAGGCCATCCGATTCAAAAGAATTTGGTAAGGCGTCTATTCACCTCCCATCTAGTTGCCATTCTCGGTCCTACGCAATGGTTGTCGGTTACTTTGGCATCATGGTGCTAATGTTCTCCCGGTGGCCTGTTGTTCATGTGTTGCCATGGAAGATGGCTTTGTGAGGGTGCCCTGCCACTGGTCATCTTGAAGTCTTGTGCTTGATGCTCTCTGTTGCCTGCTGCCTAAGGTAATGGCGGCCCCTATTGTCTAGGTGGCCTGATATACATGACAATGGGTCTTTCTATTATCTGATTACTCTTTGGTTGCGTCTTGATGCTCGCAGCTGATTTTCCTTTGACTGGACAACATATTTGGCTTGCTGTTGCTTACCCTCTGCTGCCATTGTTATATTACTCTTCGCCTGCTTGGCTTGTCGCCTTTGTGGCTTGTTTCCTTCCGAGACGGCTGATGAGGATGTTGGTTACGAATCCTAGGATCATGACCATGACCAGTCCACCGGACCGCAACCACATAAGCGACCAACTGACACTCCCTCGACCACGTGCCCGACCAACTAGTTCCGACTACGAGAGCGACAAACTAGGACAGGCCATGCTAACGACCAGCTAGTGCGAGATGTACTTGAACACGCATCTGCCTCGTACGTGCTACTCTCTAATCATGTTAATTGACTAGCTATGGGTGAGTTACGTACTACTCGACACGAAGTACCTGATACTTGATGAGAACCAGATTTTTGACAAGAACAACTGAACAAAAGAAGCAGGATAAAAACTCTCCGGAGAATAATTTATGACTCTATTAAACTTGGGACTTGATTTCCATTTTTAAAACTAGAGATTACAACTCATATTTATAGTACCAGCTAATTCTGAATCCTAACATAAATCGTGCCATCCCACGATTCAGACTCTGACTCAAACTAGACCTGTGCACATTGCACGTTACAAAGTCCTAAACGACGCCCCAGCCGTATACGAACCATATATGTACTCCTTGCTTCCGCATCGTGTGAAATGAGTCCCCAACGCCCACGCTAGGATTAAGTCCAACAGAGAATGGGTTCGAGGCCCGAGGGAGTTAGTGAGCTAAGCACGATGCTGGGCTCTGAGTCACAGCTCCAGTTGCTGCATTGGTTGTAGCTATGCATCATGACATGCTCCTAATTCACCTCTTTCACTTACACTCTATTGAGGTCGATAATACGAGGCCGATGATGACCTGGGATCCATAAACAGTCTATGAAGCGATGCTAGACTGTTTTCACATCTTTTCTATGATTATCTAATGCTCTCACTTTGCTTGGTCTTTGTTGATTATGAGTACAACTATGCAGGGCTCAGGAGATCATCAATGACCATCACAACGCGCATAATCGGAGGTTGTCCATGAAGACAGATGTAATTAACTAACGAGCTTCACGAAGCCTCGGGAACCGAAAAAAAAGTCATCATGATTAGTCAGATGCATGCACATGTGTGCGCGCGCGTATATAGCGTGTGAGTTGTACTTAGAAACTTGTACTTTATGGATTCAAATCAATTAATAAAATATCATGTTTCCATTCAGTTTGTCTCTCTTTACTTTGTATACTGTGATGCCCGCGATATATACTATTCTAAGCGAAACTCCATCGAGGCCCATTTCCCTCACACAAAACAACTTAATCCCTGCCGATTTAAAAACGACAGTAATGCACTGTCGGTTTTGAACTAGCAGTGATGACGTTTTCTGCAGTAGTAAGTGAGGGCAATGGTGGAGGCACCAAGAGAAGAGGGAGAGAAAAAGACACACGATCTCGCTAAGGTGAACGAACGAAGGACATGAGCATAATTAGGCTTAGGTGCTTTCCCATCAACAAACGTTTGAAACTGTATAGAGCCGCAAATGTTATAGCAAGAGGAAGGTGGACATGTGAATAGAAAATTTCTTGGAACACTAGGTTTGATCATCGCTACTAGCGTTGAAACTTCTATGATCTGGTTAAACACGTTAAAGTTGATTGGGACATGAAGCATCTCTGAAGTTTGAGCATCATAAATCAGGGAGCAGCCGGTGACCAAGCTAGGAATTGAAGCCGGACGCCAAAGCAAAGTATGTATACTTCAATTCTGAAGCCAAATCCATTGAAACTAAAACCGTATCTATCATACTTTGAAGTATATATACTCCTATATGGTTTAGGGTATAGTGTTAATTCCGACTTGCACCCAAGTGAAAGTATAAAGCTTGAGAAAACTGGAGGGTGATTTATACCAAGACAGCTCTAAATTTCGTTAAATTTGCTTTGAATTATTATAGCATGTAATATGGAATGGTGATACGCATGGGAAAGGATGACGAAGAAAAAGATAGAGGTTTCATCTATACTAAACCTAGTTGATTTGGGAAAGAAAGGGATGTTTGTCAATAAAAGCGGTCCAAGGTGAACGAGAGTGAGAGATTGCGCACTGAAAACGCATTGTATTAATCGCGAATAACAAGGCTACAAGTGTTGGCGAGTCAGCGAGTCAAAGGGCAGGATCGTAGTGACGTTAGCGCGGAGGATGGCCCAGCAGAGCGATTCAGCAGGTTGGTCGTCGCGTCGTACAGTGCAGAATGGGCTTTAACACCTCGCCGCATTCTCAGCGTCGCCACCGTGGAAGCAGAGGCTGGATCTTAATTCCAGGAACGATGATGACGGAAGACCCTTCATGAAAATGTCTGCAAACTGCTGAGAAATAGGGACATGTAAAACTCGAACCTCGTCCAAAGTGACTTCTCCTGCACAAAATGTATGTCCAGTTTAATGTGTTTGGTTCAACGATGATGAACCAGATTTGTCGACATGTAAACCGAGTAGATGTTGTTGCAATAGACTAGTGTTGCCTTGATGAGCTTGACGGAGAGGTCGCTTAACACAAGTCTTTGGTCTAATGGAAGGGATGTTTGTTTGTTAGTCCTTAGTGGCACGTGGGTAAGGCGATAGCTCAATGCGCCATACTGGTACGAAAATTACTCTAAGTCATAGGTACAAAATCCGGTCAAACAAGGCAAAGTTGTTAGGAGATTTCAGGACTCTGAGGTTTCGATGTCCAATTAAGTATTTGTTTGTTTTAGGCTACTTCTGACTTCTGCTTCCATCTAAAGTCTAGAAGCTCAGATGAACGGGTTTGTTGAAAAGTGATTTTTAGATAATCTAAAAGCCTGTTTCTGAGAAAATAAACTAGAAGCTGAGAAGCTAGTTGAGAGTAGCTTTTTTGAGAAGTAGTGTGCTGATAAGTAAAAAAATATTGTAAAATCCAACAACTAAAATCCAAAAGTACCTTTTAAAAAAACAAAAAATACAGCTTTTTAGAGAAACCAGAAACAGAAATCTAAACAAACAAACCCTAAGTCCCTGGAGCAGCCTGCGACCAAGATAAACAAATGGCACGGTAGATATGCATATTCCATCATTAAAACCAGTAAAAGTCAGATTATGAAGTGTAGCATTACATGGATTTGAGGTACGGTGAATGCTCCTTTCTTTCACCGAAAATCATAAATTCCGTCGTTGAATTGTAAGAGTCGACAAAAAACTCCATATGCTGGGAAGCTAACATATAGTGGGGGGAATTTCATGAGACACATAAATTTACAAATTCACAAGGGAAGAAAAGAAGCAAGAGAGGGTTACAGGGAAGAAGTAACATCTTTGAAACCAGCCAATCATCCACGAGAAGTTAGATTTCTTAACACTATAGCAAAGAATTCTACAAGTACAGTTTTCCATGTGAACAAATTAAAAAGATTCTTTCCAGGAACAGGTAACAGAAAGCTCTGCTGATTTGAAAATGACTTCATTTCTTATAAAAAAAGTGGAGCGCAGATTAGATTACTCCAGGTGTTGGACTAATCTCAGCGTGGGCCTCGGGGACTTGTTTCACGTGGAGCGGAAGCAAGGAGCCGTGTTCACATCAAAAACTTTAGTTCTTATATGGTTCGTATACGAGTTGGATGTCATATGTGTGCAGAGTACATATAGTTAGAGTTCGAGTCGGAATTGATTTAGTTTAGAATTCGGTTAGTAATCACTTTAAATATTGAGTTGTAACTCCTGGATTGTAGCGAGTTAATTGAGTCTAAATTTTCCTCCATAGAAGTTTCGATCTGCTACTGAGTCTTCCTGGTTCTTGAGAAGATTGCGGGGATACGTTCTTGTTGAGTCCAAGTTATGTGTGTTCGATCTGTCTTTGCATCTCGTCGGGTAGGTCGTGACTCGTGTGTAGCTACATGAGCACGTACTCAATGGTCACATGCTCGAGCGCTCGCGTGCTTGAACGCCTGTGTGGTCGAGAGACTACGTGGTTGAGCACGCACTACTGGTCGCTCACGTGGTCGAGTGGTCGGGCGTAAGCTGGTCGTGGTCGGGCACAAACTGATCACACACATATTGATCATGGTCAGGCGTGTTCGTGATCGGGCACGAACTGATCACACACATACTGATCGTGGTCAGGCGTGCGCGTGATCCTGAGACAGGAGCCAACATCTGTCTGAGAGCTTGAAACGAATCTGGCACTAACTCATAAAGATGTCAATCATTCTTCAAGGCGAGGCAGCGCGGGAAAGTGGTGGTGGGTCATTCCTGTACCCGTAGCTGACGATGATGAATTACACGAGCTGGATAATTCGGGTGCATGCGATGATGGAAGATCAAGGCGTCTCAGATGCAGTTGAGCCAGTGGCTGGAGCGGCCGTTCACAAGAAGGACAAGAAGGCAAGGTCACATATTTTCCATGCACTTTCGGAGGATCTCCTGATGCAGGTGGCAAAGAAGAAAACTACAAAGGAGGTCTAGGACTGTCTCGAGACAAGGTTCGTTGGTGCGGATCGCGTTAAGAACGCGTGGCAGCAGACGTTGAAGGGTGACTTTAGCACCATGCAAATGCAGGATGGAGAGACGCTGGACCAGTACGCCGGAAAGCTCAACGTCATGTCCGTGAGGTGCACCAAGCTGGGGGAGATGTTCAACGATGCTATGTTGGTCAAGAAGCTGTTTGACACCATGTAGGATCGATTCCTGAGTGTGATCGTCGAGATCGAGCAGTTCTATGACCTCGACAAGATGTTGTTCGAGGAAGCCGTGGGGCGGCTGAAGGCTTTTGAAGAATGTGCTCGTCCATGTGCATCCGGCAGAAACAACACTGGTGATGGTCAGCTTCTGCTCACTCAGGCCGAGTGGCAGGCGCAGTAGAAGAAGGACGGAAGCGACTCCTCATCAAGCAACAAGGGCAAATACCACCCTCCTATCGATAGCAACCGCGGATGGGGTGTTCATGGGCGTGGCAGAGGCCATGGCACAGGTTTTCACAACAGTACATCGCGTAATGATGAGGAGAGCGGATCAAGCGACGGTCGCCGCAACAAGAGTCACATCAAGTACTACAATTGCTAGAAGATGGGGCACTACGCGAATGAATGCAAAGCACCAAAGAATAAGGAGGAAGATAAAGGCGAGACACATCTCACACATACTAATGACACCAAGTCGGCCTTACTGCTCATAGTGTCAGAGGAGATGGTACCAGGACTGCAGCAATGGCGGGATGACGTGTTGCTAAATGAGGAGAAGTGGAAGTCAGAGCTACGTGACACTACAGAGGTTGGTTCCAGCTCTGAGGTCTGGTACCTGGACAATGGAGCTAGTAATCACATGACCAGTGACAAAGAAAAGTTCAGAGTACTAGACAAAAGTGTCACTCGCAGGGTGAAGTTCGGTGATGGCTCCATGATGCAGATCATGGGCTTAGGATATGTCTTGTTCAGCTACAAGAATTGAGACCAGTGGCTATTGTAGGAGGTCTACTACATTCCAAGACTGTGCAGCAACATCACCAGCCTAGGCCAACTTACCGAGGTTGGACACAAGGTGATCATAGATGATGAACATCTACGTGTATATGATAGCAATCCTGCGCGATTGATGATGAAAGTGAGGTGAACTCCAAATCGCCTCAACAAGATCGAGTTGCATCAAGAAATGTCGGTATGTCTCTTAGCCAGCCTTGAAGACCCAACATGGCTATGGCATGCGAGGCTCGGTCATGTCAACTTCACTGTTATGAAGCTACTTGTTGACAAGGAAATGGTGGTAGGAGTGCCGCCGATCACGCACCCAAACCAGCTATGTCAAGGGTGTTTGGTGGCGAAGCAGACGAGGTAGCCATTCCCGACAGCGGAAAATTTAAGGGCGGAGAAGCCACTGGAGCTGCTACATGCTAACCTCTGTGGGCCAATCACATTTTTGAATCTCACTGGTAACAGTTACTTTATGTTAATTATTGATGATTACTCACGGTGGATGTGGGTATATGTGATCAAGTTGAAGGACAAAGCTTGCTCTGTGTTCAGATGGTTCAAGCTGCAGGCCGAGAACATGAGCGGGCAGCGTGTTAAGACATTGAGGACTGATTGTGGTGGGGAGTTTCTCTCTGCTGAGTTCACCCAGCTATGCGAGGAGGTCGGGATCGAGTGGCACCTCACCGTGCCATACACGCCATAGCAAAACGACATAGTAGAGCGGAAGAACAGGACTATGATGGCGTTGGCGAGGTCCCTTCTCAAGAGCATGAAGGTGCCTGGAAGATGTTCGAGGGAGGCAGTGTGGCATGTGGTGTACCTATTGAACTGCTTGCCAACAAAGGCGCTGGACGATAGCACTCTGTTCAAGGTCTAGAATGGAAGGAAGCCACATCTAGCACACCTTCGTGTGTTTGGCTACACGGCGCATGCGAAAGTAATGACGTCACACTTGAAGAAGCTCGATGACCGAAGCCAGCCGATGGTGTATCTTGGCGTCAAAGATGGCTGCAAGGCACATCATCTCTTTGATCCATAGCATGGGAAAATTCATGTAAGTCGTGATGTCAAATTTGAAGAAAACATGGAGTGGAGTTGAGTACAGGCGTAGGCGGCGAGGATCCATCAGATTTTGCCATTGAGGTGGAGTTCAGCACCAAGCCGGCAGTGGGCGGCTCTGCTCCTCACAGGTGTGGCCCGGTAGGCGTGCCAGCGCCTGCAGCACAAGTCGATCCAGCTCCTTCATCGACTCCACTAGCCAGCGAGGTGACACCAGGAGAGCTAGTTACCAGGGCGCAGGCTACAGCAAGCATGGCACTGACTGCTCTGACATCTCCTACCACACAGATAGTGATGTCGACCCCTGAATCACCGGCAGATGATCAGGCTACACCGCTGCTGAGCAACAGCAGCAACACAGATGAAGGGTGTGTTCATTCTAGGCACACCGACGACATCATGAGAGATTCTCGAAGGATGGACCTTGATGAGGAGGACATGGAAGAAAAGGCCATGCTCATGGAGACAGAGGAGCCATCTTGCTATCGTGAGGCTACTGGGCAGCAGGTCTGGGAGGATGCCATGGCTAAGGAGATCGAGTCCATAGAGAAGAATGGCACATGGACTCTCTCGGCACTACCGGCTGATCATAAGCCGATTGGACTCAAATGGGTTTACAAACTGAAGACTAACACAGAAGGAGACGTGATCAAGCACAAGGCGAGGCTGGTCGCTAAAGGATATGTGCAGTGGCAAGGAATCAATTTCGAAGAAGTGTTTGCTCTGGTGGCTAGGTTGGACACCGTGCATGTCATCCTTGCTATTGCAGCAAATCGAGGTCGGTACGTTCATCACCTAAATGTCAAGTCAACATTCATAAATGGTGAGCTCGAAGAGTAAGTATACATGGCCCAACCAGAGGGATTTCCAATGAAGAACAAAGAGCACCTCATGCTCAAATTCAGCAAGGCATTGTATGGACTCTGGCAGGTGCCACGGGCATGGAATACTCGGCTTGACAGGAGCTTGAATTAGATTGGTTTTAGCATATGTTCACAAGAGCAGGCCGTATTGTAACACCCTAAATTTTTAATTTTTGCAATAGTTTAAAATGTCTTTGATGTACTTAGTTTGGCATATGAACGTTCCTTCTTTGAGTTGCTTGATTTGAAATCCTAGAAAGAACTTTGATTCGCCCATCATTGACATTTCAAATCCCTTTGTCATGATCCTAATAAACTCTTCACAGAACATTTTATTAGTAGAACTAAATATAATATCATCGACATATATTTGCTAAACAAATAAATCATTATCAACATTTTTAGTGTAAAGAGTAGAATTGGTTTTGCCTATTTCAAAACATTTCTTGATAAGAAAATACCTAAGGCATTCATACCATGCTCTAGGTGCTTGCTTAAGCCCATAGAGCGCCTTATGGAGTTTGTATACATGGTTGGGAAACTTGTGATCTTCAAATCCAGGTGGTTGCTCCATAAATACTAATTTGGAGATTGGTCCATTGAGAAAACGCTCTTCACTTCCATTTGATACAACTTGAAATTATGATGAGTAGCATAGGCAAGTAATATATGAATTGATTCAAGCCTAGCAACGGGAGCATAAGTCTCACCAAAATCTAAACCTTTTATTTGCGTGAAGCCTTGAGCAACCAACCATGCCTTGTTTTTTGTAACGATTTCGTTCTCATCTTGTTTGTTTCGGAAGACCCATTTAGTGCCAATCACGTTTTGATTTGGTCTTTCCACCAATGACCAAACTTCATTTCTTTTGAAGTTGTTGAGCTCTTCTTGCATGGCCATCACCTAATCTGGATCACCAAGTGCATCTTCCATCTTCAACGGTTCCAAGGAGGAAACAAAAGAGTAATATTCACAAAAATTTGCAATTGTAGAACGAGTGGTTACCCCATTTTGTATATCACCGAGGATGTTATCAACCGGGTGATCTCTTTGGATACTTTGATGGACTCTTGGATGTGGCACATAGGATTGGGGTTGAATGTCATCCACTTCATCATTATTAAGCAATTTGTTGGAGCCATCATGTGCTTGGTCTTGATATTGACTTGGTGTAGGTGGCTCCACTTGAGTTGATGAAGATGGATGAACTTGATTATTATTGGCCACTTGTCGCTCTTGGGGCTCTTGAGGCTTGATTTCACCTATTTCCATCTTCTTAATTGCTTTGCTTGGAATTTCTTCATCACCTAAAATATTGGATCAACTTGCTCCACTTGGGAGCCGTTAGATTCATCAAATGTCATGTCACGCGTGATTTCAATATAACCTGTGGTTTTGTTGAAAACACAGTATGCGTAGGCATTTGATCTATAACCAAGCAAGAAACCTTCATCTACTTTAGGAGCAATCTTAGAGCTTTTTGCCTTCTTATTTAGAATAAAGTATCTGCTACCAAAAACCTTAAAATATGAAATATTATGTTTTTTACCGGTTAGAAGCTCATAAGCGGTCTTCTTTAAGATCTTCTGGAGATATAACCGGTTGATGGCATGGCATGAGGTATTGACGGCCTCCACCCAAAATTGATCCGAAATCTTGTACTCATCAAGCATGGTCCTTACCGACTCTATGAGAGTCATATTCTTCCTCTCGATAACCTCATTTTGTTGAGGGGAGTAGGGTGCCGAGAACTCGTGCTTAATCCCTTCTTCATCAAGAAACTCTTTAATTTGCGTATTTTTTTTAATTCACTTCCATTATCGCTTCTTACCCTTTTGATCTTCACATCAAATTCATTTTGAACTCTTCTAACAAACTTCTTGAATATGGCTTGTGTTTCACTCTTATCATGCAAAAAGAATACCTAAGTGAAACGAGAATAGTCATCAACAATAACAAAACCATATTTGTTACTACCAATACTTATGTAGACGAACGGTCCAAATAAATCCATGTGAAAGAGCTCCAAATGTCTTGTGGTCGTCATCACATTCTTAGCGGGATGAGGAGCTCCAACTTGCTTGCCCGCTTGACATGCACTATAAATTCTATCTTTCTCAAAAGAAACGTTTGTTAGTCCTAGGATGTGCTCCCCCTTTAGAAGTTTAGACAAATTTCTCATACCAACATAGGCTAGTCGGCGGTGCCATAGCCAACCCATGCTAGACTTAGCAATCAAGTAAGTCTTAGACCTCTCACTTCATCCATTGAAAAATCAACAAGATAAAACTTACCCTTCAACAGATCGGTGAAAGCTATTGAGGAGTCTTTCCTCTTAGAGACGGTTACACCCTCGTTAGTAAAAAGGTAATTGTAGCCCATCTCACAAAGTTGTGATATGGATAATAAATTATAACTAAAATATTTGAGCAACAAAATATTTGAAATAGAATGATCATTAGAGATGGCAATTTTACCCAAAATAATTACCTCTCCTTTCCCATCATCACCAAAAATAATATTCTCATGAGATCCTCTATTTTCTTCAAATGATGAGAACATACTCTTTTCTCCGGCCATATGATTTGTGCATCCACTTTTGTTTTAGTACCCAAATTTACTTGGGTCCTTTCATGTTAGTCACAAGCACTTTTGACACCCACACACTTCTTTTGACAACTCGATCCTTTGTGTGAGTACCAACATATAGAGCAATCACTTTATCACTGTGGTTCCTCTTCAAAATATAAGATGTATAAAAGGTAAATTGAGGTGCATGGCATTTGTGTCGTTTGACTTGTGTGGTGAGACTATTTTGCTTGCTTCCCTTGATGAACTTGAGGCACTCCTTGCCATTAATCACCACACGCTCACTTGGTTTGCTCGTATGCATATCAAATTTATGCCATCTCTTTTGTCTATTGTTCTTGGCGTCAATGGTCTTATACAGTGCATCCTTCGATTTGTATGTCTTGATGCATCCATACTTAACCAAGACATTTATCCTCTCATTTTTCTTTTGCAATACTTGCAAAGATTGAACATTAGTAGTACAAACATTTATATCAATATTGTAGCAACGAGAACAACCATTACTAGTACAATCAATAGAGAGTGAGGTTGTATTATTAGATGTGGGAGTGCTATTCTTGATGACATCAAATTGCACTTTAAGAGCCTTATGAGATTCATCCAAACATTTGAAATTCTCTAGAAATGTGAAATTTCTATCCTCAAGACTAGCAATTGAGATATTGGCCAAATCAAGATTTTTGGTTAATTTCTCAAATTCTCATTCTCTTTAGTAAGGAGCTCTTCGAGTTTAAGGTTTCTCTCCTTTTTAAAGATGAGCAAGTTCTATTGTTTCCATTAGTTCTTTCATCTTAGACATAGTATTTTTACTAAGAGCTTTAAGCATACTTTCACAACCACTATCACTATCACTATCATTATCTAGGAGCTTGAGTTGTGATTTTACCTTATGCTCTTTTGCCATGAGACACTGAGTTTACCTTACGCCCTTTTGCCATGAGACACTGAGGAGTGTCGTCGTAGTCGCTCATGTCACCGAAGAGTGACTTTGTTGGTGTAGAGGAGTTGATGGCGATGGTGGCGACACCTTCATCGTCGGAGTCAGAATTGGAATCCCACTCCTCGCCAATATGGACTTGACCTGAATATTTCTTTTTGTGGGTCTTGTATTTGTCCTTCTTAAAAGGTTTGTTCTTCTTTTCTTCCTTGTCCTTACTTTTCTTGTTAGGACACTCGGCAATAAAGTGCCCACCTTCGCCGCACTCATAGCATGCTCTCTTGGATATTCTTCTCTTGAGCATGTCTCTCTTGTATTTGCTATAGTCACCATTCTTCATGAATTTCTTGAACTTTCTTACAAAGAAGGCTATTTCTTCATCATCTGAGCTCTCATCTTCACTTGAGCTTGATTCTTCAACTTTCTTGCTTTTGCTTGCCTTGAATGCTACCTCTTTATTCTTTGAGGTTGAGCTTTGCTTGGCAAGATTCTTGACTCCATTAGCTTCCCCCTCCATGACAAATCTTCCTAATTTGCCTTTAAGCAATTCTATCTTGGATTCCCTCACACTTGTGGTGCCTTGATGTGTGACTTGAAGTGTGTCCTATATCATTTTGGCTTCTTCAAGGCCATCTACCTTATTAAACTCCTCGGGGCTCAAAGCACCAAGTAACATACTAGCGGCTTGTGCATTGTAGTGTAGATTTTGCTCTTGATCGGGAGTGAGTTCTTTGTCTTCGTCCAACAACGTAAAACCTATGCAAATAATCTTCCAAATACTTGGATAAAGGGATATTAAATGTAATTTCATTTTGTGCCTCCAAGCGGCATAATGCATGCCATCAAAATATAGCTCACGCCCAGATGACACGGAAATGTAAGAATTGGAAGCATTCAATTTATCATAATTGAACTTGATTGCGACTCCCTCTCCTTTACCATTACCCGATGTCGAAAGGTCACCTTTTGGACTTGTCGGGCTCCTCGGACTCTTCTCCTCAGACGCCGATATTTTCAAATCCTCTAAGCGGTGAAGCCTTATAGGAGGTTTGACTCTGATACCAATTGAATGTACGTGAGGTTACCTAGAGGGGGTGAATAGGTGTTTCCTGAAATTTAAAATTTCACAACGAATTCAAGAGTCCGGATACTTCAGGTCAATCCGGAGACTCCGGGTTGTACAGGATCCGGATACTCTGGGTGAACCCGGATAGTCCGAAAATAACAGAAAATCAAAAACTATGAATATTTAAGCGAATCTAGTTGAATCTATGAGTTACCACATGTTCTAATTGATGTATGAGATTCGTTTCAACAACCACTTGCGGTCACAAACAAGTAGATTGGGGTAAATCTCCCAAAAGATCAACTAGAACAAGAAAGTATGCAAGAAAGTAAAGAAGACAAGTATTTGTTTTCCGAAGTTCGGATCCAACGATCCTACGTCTCCGTTGAGGTGCTCACAAAGAGCTGGGTCTCTCTCAACCCTTATCCTCACCGAGCAACCACAAAGATCGAGCTTGGGGCTTACTCAACCTTCCTCTTCCCTTGTGGGGGCAATGATGACCTTCACAAACTTCTCGGGGCACTCTACAAGCTTGGGTGCTCTCTGGGTGACGTCTAACCATATATGAGCTCGGAGCTCCAAGACTAACGAATGCGAGTCGATGGCTTGACGAAGAACTCATGTGCTCAAAAGATGGATTTAATCTCACTAGCACTCAATCTTACTTTCCAACCCACACCCTCAAATCCTTACTAGAATTAATGCAATAGAGGAGTGGGAGGGCTCTAAAGAGGCTATGAAGTCTTTTGTTTCGAGTTGGTTCAGCAGCAATGAATGAAAGGGGGAAGGGGGTATTTAAACCCAGCCTCCAAAAACTAGCCGTTACAATACTTTTTGTACTGACCTGGAGTATTTGGGTTCACCTAGAGTATCTGGGTTGGCCTTTGAAAGCTCCACAGAGACCTCTGCCTGGAGTCCTATCTGGACGGTCTAGACCTTCACCATATCTCGGAGTATCCAGGTCTACCGGGAGACTCCGGGTTGGGCACTCAAGCCCAAACAGAGAGGTTGACTTGGAGTTTAACCCGGAGATTCCGGGTTCGGCACTAAGGTTCTACCCGAGCACCCTGCCCGGAGCCTTACCCGGAGGTTTCGGCAACCCAGAGACTCCAGGTCAGCCCGGACACTCTGGGTGCAAACAAACACTAAAACTTTCTCAGTGTTCGTGGGGGTGATTGTGTCTCTCATATTTGGTCTAAAAGAATCATTTGAGCACCGAGACATCTTCAAGTCAACCTAAACACACACCCCTTGATAGAGTGGCATTCATAAACTCAAGTTTGAAAATAAAAATAATTTAAACCTAATGAGCAACTACATGCCACTTCTCTTTTCCTTTTGAGGGATGCCAACATCGTTTAACTTCTTTAATGGGACTAAAACCTGTTCATAACCTCAATAAACACATTAGTCCCTTAATCTTTTGTCATTAATTATTCAAAACCTACATAGGGGGTCTAGATGCACTTTCAGCAGGTGTGATAGTCGGAGCATATGTTGATGATCTGTTTGTGACAAGAGAAAGTCCAGAAGAGATCTTGGGATTCAAGCAGCAGATGATGAATGAATTCGAGATGACGGATCTCAGGATTGAGGTAGCACAAGAAGATGGGAGAATTACAATCAAGCAAACAACATATGTGAAAAAGGTCCTTGGTCAATTCGGTATGCTGGATTTCAATCCCATAAAATTCCCTATGGAATATAGGACTCAACTGCATAAGGATCCAGATGGGCAGCTGGTGGATGCAACTGAATATCGTCACATCATTGGTTGTCTAAGGTATTTACTCCATACAAGACCTGACCTTTTATTTGCTGTCGGGTGGCAAGCAGATTCATGGAGAAGCCTACAGTGATGCATCGCAAGGCATTGAAGTAGATTTTTTGGTATTTGAAGGGCACTGTTCATTATGAGCTTGTGTATTCGAGAGGAGGAGAAAAAGAAGTAATCACTAGGTACATTGATAGTGATCTGGTCGGTGATATGGATGTCAGAAAGAGTACCGAAGGTATGGCTTTCTATATCAATGATGGTTTAGTGTCATGGAACTCGCAGAAAAAGAAAACGGTGGCTCTATCTTCATGTGAGGCTGAATTCATGGCAGCAATGGCGGCGGCATGCCAAGCTTTGTGGCTTAGAAGTCTGTTGCAGGAGCTAACAGGAGAAGAGTCCAAAGAAGTGAAATTGTTGGTTGATAACAAATATACAATTGCTTTGATGAAGAATCCAGTGTTTCACGGCCGCAGCAAAAATATTGACACCAAGTTTCATTTCATTCGTGAGTGTTGAAGGAGGCTAGATTGAAGTGGAGTTCATCTGCACAGAGGAGCAGCGAGTCGATGCTCCAACGAAGGTATTGCCGGCGGTGAAGCTAGCGGTCATGTGACATCTACTAGGAATTCGTGATCTCAGCCATGTCAGGATTAGGGGGTAGTATGCTGGACTAATCCCAACGTGGGCCTCAGGGACTCGTTTCACGTGGCGCGGAAGCAAGGAACCGTGTTCAAGTCAGAAACTTTAGTTCGTATATGGTTCGTATACGGGTCGGATGTCGTATGTGTGTAGGAGTATGTATGGTTAGAGTTCGAATCAGAATTGATTTAGTTTAGAGTTCGATTACCGTCACGTTAAATATTGAGTTGTAACCCTTGGATTGTAGCGAGTTAATTGAGTCTAAATTTTCCTCCAGAGAAGTTTCGATCTGCTCCCGAGTCTTGATTGTTCTCGATAAGATTGCAGGAATATGTTCTCATCGAGTTCATGTTATGCATGTTTGATCTGTCTTTGCACCTCGCCGAGTAGGTCGCGACTCGTGTGTAGCTACACGAGCACGTACTTGGTGGTCGCATGCTCGAGCGCCCGTGTGGTCGAGAGACTACGTAGTCGAGCACGCACTGCTAGTCGCTCACGTGGTTGAGTGGTCAGGTGTGATCTGATCGTGGTCAGACATGAAGTGATCGCACACGTATTGATTGTGGTCCGACGTGCGCATGATCCTGAGGCAGGAGCCAACACCAGGATCAGAAAGGGGTGATCAAGAACTAGAAAAGACAGACGACGCTAGGTCTTTTTCTTTTTCTCCTATAGGCCGCTTAGAGTTCAACAATTTTTCAATGTGACTGATATTCGGAATTGCTTTTGCTAGTGATATGCATGCGCATTGCCACTTCGAATTACGCACAGCATCCGAAAGCAATAGATGTAAGCGTTTATTAAACGTTTGATTTGGACTCCTTTGATCAATGATACTCAGTTCTCGTGCGTTTTCTGGAATCGATCGAATAACAACAGCGGACAAGATCATGTCGCGAGAACAAAGAACCACCGACCATCATTAAAAATTCGATATACCCTGCTCGCAATGCAAACACAGCAGAACATATGGCTAAATGGTTCGGATCTGTCTGTTCCTGGCCAGAGTTAGCCTTCGAATTTTTTATCGCCATCATCATTATATTCATCAAAGAATTTGAGTGACCTATCAACGAACAAACTACTCAACTATCTTTGTACAAAGTCCATGTATAGCTAGTAGCTCGCCGCACGTGGGGGCGTGTCCGCGGCCGGCACAGCTTGGCCAGCTTTTCACGCCGAGCTGACCCCGCACCTCTGCATGGCGCCGTCGACGACGCGGCGGAAGTGCCCCGCTTCGCAGGGGACCCGCAGCACGCCCGGCTGGTCGTACCCGTACCGCTGCGCCGCCATGTCCAGCAGCTCCGCTATGCTGGGGTAACTGAGCAGTCTCACCGGCACCAGCACGCGCTCGCCGTCTCCGTCCCCGCCGCGGGCGACAATGGGGACGTGCCCCCTCGGGACCTCCTCCTCGTCGACGCAGCCGCCCCGGCAGGGCGACTGGCCGCCGCCGCCGACGCCGCTCTTCTTCCTCCACACCATATCTGGAGGTTCACCCGTGCAGTAGTGTCGCCAGACAAAGATTGCCTTCTCAGCGCTGGAGAGCTGTAGAGCTCCGCGAGTGGTTCTTCGATGGCCTCTTGTTCGTGGCGTGGGCTCGGTCGTGCTGCGGAGAAGACGAGCGAGATGTGGCGGGATTTATAGGGGGGCAAGGCGTGACTGCGTGACACGACGAGCGAGTTCCTGCGTTCGTCTTCGCCCATGTGCGGTCATTCTCCGGATCTGGATGCTTTTTGGCGGGCTGGAAGACTAGTTTCGGTGCCCCGCAAGTTGATGGCAAGTTGGCGCTTCTTTTGACGGACGGGAGTTTCCGACCTGGGTCGCGCGTAAAAGTCCACAGCTCGTAGCCAGCGGCGGATGAAGACTCTTTTTTTGTTTCTCTTCCTCCCTTTCCTCTTTCCTCTTTCCTCTTCCCTTCTTTCTCTTCCTCGCAAAAAAAATGTTAGATAGGAAAGGGACTCTAGCCTCTTACTGCTTTGTTCAACACAGCACATGTTGAATTAATTAGGACGCAAGTCCCCAACCCAAAATGCCATGAGACTTGGGTTGCGGACATACTGCCTGGTGTGACACTGTCACCATTCTACTAGGGCAATCGGACTGGACTCGGCCAGATATGGCTTATTTTGTATCTTATTTACGTTTTCTTCTGATTTTTTTTCAAGGTTTCCTTTGATTTAGAGACAAACACAGATTGTACCGCATATGACTACAAATAAGGATAGGTCCCGGTCACTATTATAGAGCGAATAAAGACAGAATCAACTACAGTAGCAAACATTGAGAGCCGGACATTACTCAAAGTAAGAGAGAAGTTGGCAACACGACTCCAAATCGCATATTGGAAGTCAGAAACTTAAAAATGCCGTCGACCGAAATGGACATATTTGCATAAGTTTGTTCAAACGAAGAAGATGGACGAAGCGAAAATATTTCCGGGCACCTACTTAATTCGGAACTACCTGATCCAACGGATATCTCTATATATAGCAAATCTGACTCCGGCCAGGTTGACAAAAAAAGAAAAATCAGACTCAGATGAGGGGTCTCTCGGCGCAAACCAGATGGCTCCTGTGCCTGCCGGCTGCCCAAGAGAATGGGATGGAAAGGGTACCGCAAAATCGTATAGCAAATAGCTAAAGCAAATAAGAATCAATTCTATGGGAAAAAGAAATACTCCCTTCAATCACAAATACTTAATGTTTTGATCAAGATTCGATTAAACTACAAATTTTGATTATCAACAACTTTCAAAATATTTAGTTTAGAAACATAAATTATACGTGTACATTTGTCTTAAAAAATATTTTTATAATATTATATTTTTTGATATTATTACTATATCCTAATAAAAAATAATGATAAAGAATAGATGTTAAAAACCATAAAAAATATGAAAACATCATATATTTTGTAGCGGAAGGAGTATTCCATGGCGCGCTACAAATAGATCCCTGATCAGAACTAGACCTGACACTCAGCTATTTGACGTCAAATTGTCAAAATGATGGTACTGTCAATTTGGGCCGGCAGTTGAGCTGCGTCCGACGGCTGCGCCGGGCCTACCGATTGTTGAACAGTCAAACGGCCGGAAAAACTCGGAGCACATGGAGCTTCGTGTGGCTCCGGTCAAGACTGAAGAGCGCATGCCCCGCGGGAGGCGAAGCGCATCCGACGTTTCCCCGACGTCGAGGTTGCTCAATCGCGCCGGCGGCGGGGGCAGCCCGGCCGGCAGAATTGTTCGGGGCCCTGTTGCGCAGCACATGGCCAACTTGGCAATGTGACTGTCCTTCCTGCTAGTATTTTGCATTTTCTCCACGTGATGTTGTGTTAGCACCGGTGAGATTCTTTCCAGGAAATACAACTTGTTGTGCAGCATAGAGCAAGTCTCATGGCATCTTTGGTTGGTAGGAATCGGAGCCCGGATGGCACACACGTCCGATGAAAACTGTGGATTACATGTGACCTATGATAACACGTGGGAAAATATAAAATGATACTGTATTCCTATGGCGGCTACAAAGAGGTCCTTGACTGCAAATATTATTTGCATTGACGTCCATGGATCATGATGGGACGACCGGCCGTTGAAGCAGCCGCGCGCCCCACGACCTGTTGACGAATCAGAACGGCGAAAAAACTCCTCCAGGTTCAAAGTACCGTAGCGTTGCATTGCTTCGGTCAAGAGCGCATCGCACGGGATGTATCATTCCTGAGTGCGCCCTCCCTTCTCCTAACTTGCGACGGGACGCCCCGTACAGGCTCAACTGTTGAACTCGATCGCTGCCGCACCGGAAGCGACGACGGATATATATATATATATATATATATATATATATATATATATATATATATATATATATATATATATATACACACACACATACCGTGTATGTATTACTTATTATACACTATAAATCAAAGATATATTTATGTGTTCACTACACATAGTTTATATACGCATACAAAATCAAACAATCATAAAAAAAGACAATTGCAACCCAATTAGGAACATATATATATATATATATATATAAATATATATATTATTGGTAACAATAAACCGTATCAGTGCTGGTATCAGTACCGGTTCGTGTTACAGACCGGTACTAATAAATATATAGTATATAAGAGGCACTTTTTTCTCCTCAAAGCTCCAACAGAACAAAGTTGAGTCATGTACTGCTCGGCTCCCGTTATATGTGTCTAACCTTGCATTTGGAGACTTTAAAATTTGGAGAAATCTACATGATGAAGGTACTCCAAAGTTAATAAGATGATATACATTTTGTTTTTACTTGGATTTACTTCTATATTGCTCTAGGTTTAAAAGTATGTGATTGCTCCATGTGATAAATTTTGTGAGGACCTAGAGCTTCAATTGAGTTTTAATTGAGTAAGAATTACAATTTTTTTATTGTAGGGTACATAGAAATGATCTACGACTTCTCATTTGTGGCTAGATTTTTTTACTCGATTGCTCTAGATTTGAAAGTATATAATTATGCTATGATGATCTAAATCTCCAATTTTTTAAATAGTGATTTAAGAAAAAATGTTGAAATCATCTCTAAATAGATTAAAACCTACCTTCAATTTTCTAGTATTGAATTAGTAAAAAAGATTAAAATCACCTTAAATAGATCTACATATTAAAATCACTTAAGTCTTCTATGTAAAGGAAACAAACCTAGTTAACAAGAATGAGCGTCATGTGATTCTTTAAGGAAAAAGAAAAATTATCGATGTTGAAGATATCATCAACGAGGAATACTACAATCAATTTAACGATATGCATCCTTTCAGAGAGAATGTCGACATACCTCTCATTGATGATATTGAGGACCCTACCATACGCCATGATCATAAGAAAGCTAGAATTGTTAAATGAAAGCAGCTTTGATGTAATAACTAATTCAGGATTCATTGTAATTTGTATAAGGACATATATTAAGTAAGAATATACTTTATTTTCTATTAAGTAAAAAAATTACAACTATCATTTATGCTTTAATTAGCATAAATAAAGCTATCGTATGATAGTTATAGATCTAATTCGTATCTACTAAGAATATACCTTAATTTCTTTTAAGTAAAAAAATTATTATGCTTTAATTACATGTAATGAAGATGTACTACACAAATTATAAATCTAATATAAAATAAATTACCTAATATACAATAGATTACAAACCTAGATATAAAACAAAATATTTTATCAAAAAAGGAAATAATATCAATGTCGATTATAGGAAAAAAAAGGCACTAATATCCCTAGCATCAGTGTCGGCTTAGTTGTAAAATCGGCACTAATATTGATATTAGTGCTGGTTGTATACCATAGCTGGCACTGATACTCTACACGTCAAATAGTCCGGCGTGCAGATCGGATGCTCCGAGGTGATGACACACATAGGATGGTTTGGCGTCTAAAATTTTCTACACAGCGGATGCTTCACGGCTAATAATGGTTGTGGATGAGAGTCTATGCATACCAGATCATCCCACGTGCACTGCCTCCCCGACGTCGTATCAGTGTCGGCTTGATTTTACAACTGGCACTGATAGTCCATGCACCAATGCCAGATGGGTTATACAACCAGCACTGATGCTAGTATTAACGTCGGTTGTAGACCACTATCGGTACTGATACTCTATCCCTATATATATTAGGACTTAGTCGCAGCCTCTCTACCCCTTGCGCGCTTGCCAATTCCACTGCCTCCTCGACAACACTGTGCTCAGAGCCCCGTTGTCTTCCCAATGTCGCCATCGCCAAAGTCTTCCCCATAACCGTTCCTGTCCCCGTAACCAATCCTATCCCCGTCATCGTCCTTGGAGCCCCGCCGTCCTTCTCATCGTCCCGAATGCCGGCCGCCGTCCCTGTCCCTATCCCTATCCCTATCGCCGTCCTCATTGTCGTCGCCGTCGCCGTTCCCATCGCCGTGCATAGCCTCACCATCCTCGTCCCCGTCCCCGTCCCCGTCCCCGTCCCCGTCCCCGTCGTCGTCCTGGGAGCTCCGTTGTTCTCATCCTGTCACCGTAATATCTTTAGTAACTTCTCTATCATTGCACTAGTAGGCATCCAATTGCATCCCGACAACATCTTCTCATGTAAAGGCATATGTCCCTCTTCAGATATACCCAGATCAGTATGCAAGTTTCACGAAGAATGCAGCAGTCACCATGATGCATTGAGAACAAAACCAAGTACTGTTCTCTTAGAAACTGTAATGCACTCCATTTAAATTTCTGATCTCACCAATTTACATACACAATGTCCATTATGAACAGTTAGCACTACTTCCATATATTGTTCAGCTAACTTGTCATAACGTAAATTATATGAAATATCCAACCTCCCCGATGACCTTTGATCAAATGCCATAATCTAAATATGCTAACCATCTTAGAAGTAAGGCTGGAGTTTTCTTTAAGATAGTAGGACAAATGATAATTGCATTAGGGGAAAGCACCATCAGAACACAAGCATTCAACACACCTGCGTAACAAAGCTAATAGAGAGCCCTCCCCTTGAAGCTCTTGCGGTTCGTCCAACCCTATGGATATAATCGTGTGGAAACCTACAATAAGTATAAACAAGCACAAGTCAGATGCCAACATTCACAAAATGTGTTCACAAGAAATATTCACTGCATATTAAAGTTAGTATAAGACACCTTGGAATGTCATAGTTGATAACAAGATCAACTGTTTGGATATCCAACCCCCGGCTGCCCACATCAGTAGCAATCGATACGGGAACCTGACCATATTTAAAACGGTTCAATGCTAAGAGCCTTTGTGACTGAGACTTGTGAGAGTGCAATGAAACAGCAGGACTGCCAAGATCTTCCAGCAGCAGATCCAGATATTGGTAGGTCCAGCGAAAGAATGGAAGTAATTCAGGTAATTAAAATCAGCAGAGAGTATTGAACTTCAAAATGGATTATACATTACATTTTGCAAGACGAGAACCAAACATTTCACGCAAATCATTAAACTGAAACATAAATCGATGGAACTTTGGTTACACATACACCTTATCGGTGGTAATTTAACAGAAGCCTTGTTCAAGTATCTGACACGTTTCTTTTAAATTAGAAATTTTAATGGATTAAAAGCAATGGCAAGAGCATATATCTGGCTTCTAGCAGAACGTTGTTTCATATTGACAGCCTTTGAAATTAGATGGCTATTCAACGCTTGTACCAAAAGCGTTATCTTGCGATATTAGTAGTTCTTCTCATGATATTAGATGCTACTTGCAAGGCTGAAGCTATTGGTAATGCTAATTTTTATTGGCTCAGACCTTGTTAACAAATCTAGCGCATGAGCATGGTACAACGGTTGTGTAGTACGCGATGGCTGCTTGGCAGCGTTTGGCAGTTTTAACTCTGAAATTGTAGACAGTGACTCGAGTTGTTACAACAGTTTGGTGAGCGGTGACCACTGACGGTTACAACAATTTTACCGTAGCAACACATGAGCCATTCAGCTAGTGTTTGATTAAGGTGCACCAACCATTGAACTAGATGTGTTTGACTTGGGCTAACTTGCTATTATTGCAACTTGCTAGTCTATTTGATGCATTTAAGCATAATCTGCTAGTTGCTATTTCTTAATGTATCTGCTAGCTGTCATATATGCTAATGTCGATGTTGCAAGAAATTTGAATAGATGGAATTTTTTATGTAGGAATGGCATGTACAAGATCAAGTCACTACCCACAGATGTGCCCACCGATACAAGGCCCCTCCTTTGACCAGGATACAATCTCGGATGATTCTCGGGAGCAAAGCCCGAGTGCATACCTCAATTTGAATCAACCTGGCGTTGATGCTCCGGAGGGTCCGGCCACTAATGATGTGCTCTCGTCTCTGACCACTGATGTTGCATCTGTGGGTCGATCGTCTGAAGAACCGAGGCATGGCTAAGGTCCCAGCAATATGCCTGAGGGACGTTTCATCATCATACAAGTCGATTCAGACGGAGAGCCCATAAAACCTTTAGATGTACTCGGGCCATTCAAGACAGCATGCGGATGTCTCGTAAGAGGCCATGTTGCAATCACTTATAGAACTTGGAGAGGCAAATGAGGTGACAAGTGGGCGGTTCTCGATAGCAGCAAGGATTTTATGTGGGGCAAGTTGTCAGAAAAGTTCGAGTACCCTGAAGGATGCAACATGGCCATAGCGAAGCATCAGGATATAGTCATAATGGGCAGAATTTTTAAGAATTGTAAGGGTACATTGTATAGAGATTATCACTTGAAGGGTCAAAGGCCGGACTAGGATAATTATCTGTTGGTGAAAGATTTTTAGAATTATTTCGTGAAGTACAGGCATTCAGAGGAAGAAAAAAGATAAGTGAAGCAAACAAGGCTAATTCCAAGAAGAACTTATAACCTCACAGAACCAGCTTGCGCGAGTACGTTAGGAAACTTGACGAGTGGGAGAAGATAGAAGAAGACGTAACTAAAAGCGGTGTTACACATATGATGACTGAGTGGATTCCACAAGCGAAGAACTACTTATAGGGGAGAGGGTGACTCTTGCAACAGATGGAAGCTTATGCTTCAAAAGCGAACGAAAACTGAAAGTCACATAGAAGATTAGAGATGTCTACCTCCAGTGTTCCCATGGTTTTTTACAGGCAGATAGGGAGAACGATGAGCTAACCTTAGCACTAAGAAATAAGGATCACACTAGTCGCACATGAGGCAAGAGTTTGAGGCCTTAGAAGGTCGGGTTCCAACAAAACGCTGACACTTACAAAAAACAAATAAAAGAAAATATTGATGAAATGATGGCCATTCTAAAAGAAGAACTGCAAGAGGAGAGACGGATGACAGACACAAAAATAGTAGCATCTATGCAACAAGCCAGGGAGCAAGCCAGACAATTGCAATTAGTTGACACATGTATTGCTTTGTTCATGAGCTCTAGTGGTCTCCAGAGCTGTTGCACGTCCACGGGGCTTCCAAGAGAATCCTTAATTCATCACCCCATAGATGACATCATAGAAAGCACATCATGCAAGCTTGTCGTGCCACCTTAGGTGTTCCCACCACGATGGCTAGGGGTCTGACTAAGCAATGGGTGGAAGGGACTCTCTTCAATGGTCGTCCGATACCATAGGGATACGCCAAGGTACACATGGATAGTGTAATACATGCGTACCGTAAACGTAAGCTAGATTACCCTGGAAATGAAGGGGAAACCAGGCACTCAAAAAACGTAGGCCATTATGTCATGTGGTGTAAGCACGACATATTGATTGGCGAAGACACATACAAGCATGCATCTAATTCAGAGTTGTCGCCTCCTCCGTCGTTGCCTCCATAGCCACCTAGAAGATCTCCACCTCCTCTGTCACCGCCTTCACAGTCACCCAGAAGATCTCCACCTCCTCTACGTCGCCTCCATAGTCACCCAGAAGATCTCCACCTTCGTCGTTGCCTCCACAGCCACCAAGAAGATCTCCAACCCCTTCGCCGCCACTGTCTATCCCTCTTCAGAAGCTGGTAGCACCGGTACAATCTCAGAAGTTGATGTCATCTCAGAAATCAACTTCGTTACAGTAGCAAGAAATAGCTAAGAAGCGGCAAGCAGCATCTAAGAAGCCGGCATCTCTACTCCCTTATGATAAAACTGATGAGGAAATCATAAGGAAAGTGAACGACGATGTCACTGCACACTTCAAGTGTACTGAGCCAGAGAAGAGTGCTATTAATCCAGCAACGGTCGCCAAGTTTCTTTAGACTTTGGTGAGACTTGTGTACCCACCACTAAAATCTAACTATGCACGTATCATGTGTAAAAACCTGTTGAGAAATGCATCGTGTGAGAAGGTAAAAATAACAAATAGTGCTAGAACAAGAGGAAGAATTAGAAAGAAACTTTCTAATTAAGTCCACAATGACAAAAGAAGCACTTCATGACGAGTCCAAGGTTGAAAAATAAAAAATTGGATGGCAATTTAAGCTTGATGAACCACTAGTCGAGTCTCTGTCAGAGCTAACAACCCAAGCACGGAGATCTCATTCGTGGTACTTTACACAGTTGGAGGCTAGTAGACAAATGTTCGTGTTCCAATATAGACATTGTGAGTTCCTCCATGGGGATGGCGAAGTCTGGATTCATTTCGATGAAATATATCAAATGTATCAGCAAAACGCCCTCGGCATTCAACTGATCAGTTTGTGGACTCTTTAAGTGTCGTACATGTATAATTCACATTATATATTGTTATATCATTAGACTAAATGCCTTAACTTCTTGTGTATATAGAATGGAGATACATACATGCGGTCAAAATGGCATCACTGAAGTAGGATTCCGCGACCCAATGAAAATAAACTATACGATGACCGCCACCTAGCCTCAAGCAACCGAGGATTATTCACTTTGATTCTATTCAAATGTACCAATTAAAGAGATACATACTTTTACCTTACAACTTTGGGTACATGTTTCCCTCCATATTTGTTATACTCTTTTTTGAGCATCACGACGTTAGGACTCAGGACTAATTACCTACAGTGACATATGTGCAGTTTTCACTAGGCTCTCTTTGTCATCCAGACTGACTATAGCAGTGTCGTTGTCCTCGACGCGAAAAGAAATCCTGTTGCCGAATATCAATTCGTCATAGACTTGCTACAAAGATAAACTAATTATTTCATAATGCTTTAGTAAACTTAGAAATGATTGAATCTAAGTCTAGTTACAGTCAATAATCACACAGGTACCGGGTGTATGTGCGCTACGTCAAGAGAAAAGGACGTCACTTTCTGTTTTGAAAGGAATGGAAAGTCATAACCAACTTTCCTTGTAGGATTCAGACTAAGGGCAACAATTTATGTGGCTACTATATATGTGAGCTCATGCATGGATGGACCAAAAAAATTAGTACCATTATTAAAGCTGAGGTAAGTGGTATACATATTGATGATTAATTCTCAGTTCTTACTCGTGTTCAAATAGATTGATTTCTTCAATTATGGTAATTGTAGGACCTCGAGTTGGAAACAGGTATCCTCACGTCGCAGAGAATTAACGTAATCCAGGAGAATTCTACGAGTTCATCAATGATCAAGTCATTCCAGAATCTAGGTGGTACCATATTTTCAAATGGTGCTATTCGGAAGCCGTCCCTTTAGCTAGCCCGTGGAGTTCGTTACCTAATTCTTCTCAAGGTAAAAAGCATAGTTCAGGGTCTTCGGTCAACAAGAAGAATTGAATGACGTTGCTTCTTACCCTTTTGTTGCATACTTATGTTAATTATGAACTTTTGTTGCAAACTTGTCTTAGAGTCAATGACATGTGAAATAAAAAGGTTACATGTGTATGAATAAGATAAGATGTGGAATTGTGTATGTATGTGAGATTATATGAGCTGAGAAGATTATATGTGCATGAGAAAAACTTGAATTCATGTTTATCTTGATGTATGTGTTGTATGTGACATAATTGATGCTATTGCCGGCAACGGCTAGATTCGGTACAAGGGGAGGGGCCATCAGTGCCGGCTCATGATAGAAAGCCAGCACTGATACGTAGACTATCAGTGCCGGCTTTTACCACAAACCGACAACGATAGTCTGAGTATCAGTGCTAGTTCCTTGTTATGAACTAACACTAATACTCATTATCAGTGCTAGTTAAAAAACCGTGTACATGGTAACAAAGTAATTGTGTAATTTTCACATTCCAAAATTAGAGGAAGTCTCAAACTATAAATAATTGTGAGCACACAAAGAGGATAATTACAATATCATCGAGATCAAAATTAGTGTTAGTTTCCTATTTTAGTGATATAAGTTAGTTTGTTTTATGTTTCATATACATTTTGCACTCAATTAGCCACCGTTTTGTTGCATGAGAGCTGTATGGCATCCATGACGGTTGAGTAGCTCCTCCAAGAAGATTGAGGCTGGACTAGAGCTCTGGCCTCCCATTGGAGCTCCTCAAGTCCATCGAGAAGTACCTTGCTTCCAACCACTATGCGACCTCCTTTCGATCCATCTATGCCCCATGGCATGAAGCCATGCCATTTGTGATATTCATGCCACCCCTATTGCTCCCATTTGGCCCTAACTCAAACAATGTCACCTTCTACAATGTCTCGAAGAATGAGGCGTTCTCCTTGTTGCTCCTAGGCATGCAAGACAAGGTGTCATGCAGGTGGCTAGCCCCGATTGATTTTTGAACGAACCGGCATGAGAACTACCATATTATGTGTCTATGACGATACTGAACCCCTCTCAATTGGCGCCCATGTTGAGCTCTTGTTGGCCGATGAGCAAGTCGCAGTGGTGTCCTCCTTGACTTGCATGTCTAAAGTGGACGGTCAGTGGGTGCTCCATCCTGACGATGACGATGTTAATGCAGTTGGTATAAGTGCAATCACACCAGAAAAGATGAGGCACGTGAACTTCAATGGGATTGTGCTCTCCATGCTGCATGATGTTGACATTTGAAAGTGCATGTCCATGGACGTGCTCGCGAGGTCCACAAAGGTCGTGTTCTACCATTTTGGGGTTGATAGTGCATGAACATTGCTCAACACGTACCTAGAATGCTATGTGGACTCCATCGTACACTACATAGATAGCTTCTTGGCAATCAACTACACTGAAGAGATATCCATCTATAGCAACACCATCGTCGATGAAATCCCAATCGCGAAGCTGATGCAATCATTGTCACCACCTACACATCTCAGCCATCATAGCTACCTGAAATCAAACGGTGCGATGCACATGGTCGGCGCCATGGAGAACATGTTCCATACGGTATGATGCTTTACCTACAGTAGCGTGATCTACAAGTGCAACCTCTTGGATTGAAGGCTAGAGTGGGGCAGGGTGAACAATATCGTTGACCTGATACTATTTGTGTCGAAACATTTCAGTGACAACTTCAGTGGAACAAGTGTCTCCAAGTACAAGAAGAACATCTACTTCTCTGAGCCTTTGTATGGGGATCAATACGATTTGTCCCATCGTTTTGAGACCATTGACATTGCTATGGGCACATTGGAAATGGCAACTTTCCACCGAAAGATGCAGGGTTCCGAGGCTCTAGATTGGATTCGATCGAATCTCTAGAAGGGAGGTACATGAATGTTGTTTGAAGGTTTATATAGTAGTGCAAGTGGTTCAGATGTGTTTGGTTCATGACTGCAAGTGACGACAAAAAGTATTAGATACACTATATTTGGGTATTGCTACATGGCACATGGTTCCTTCAATTGATGGTGCTATTTTTGTTAGTTGTAATGAGCTATTTGTTTATCTTATACTTCACAAGGATTTGCTATCAAAATTTGCATCGTCATATTCGGTTGTTTGATTTATGTTAACTTAGAATATTACAGGTGTCGCAGGTGCTCAGTTAGTAGTGTGCAGAGGATATCCACCATTTCTAGTGAAATCACATAGCTCTTTATATCACATTTATGAGGACTAACAGACTGGCTCCCATCTTCAAAATCATTTTTTTTGGTTCAGAAACATTTAAGAAGAAGGAATGTAGCCTTTGTTCACGTAGCAAGAGGTGAGGGTAGAGTTGCCATGAATCGAAGGGATCCGAATCCCCTGACTTCACAGGTATGAAGTCAGGGGTGTACAGTAAAACATGAGAGCACGCATAGTAACAGTGCTGTTTAGGAATATTGTTGTGCTTTTATTCCCATTAGGTACTGTAGCGCTAAATCTTATCCATCCATTCAAGATCTGATGGCTCACAACACAGTGGGATCATAATCCAAATCAAAGCACATTCGGAGTCCATTGCAATCAGGACCGCAACCCATCTAGGCATCTAGCCCACCCATCTCTTCTAGTATTAGTTCACCAGTTTCGGTGGTCTGCTACCGCATGGGCGGGTGTCCTTTAGGATCAAATCAAGCTGAAACCTCTTCTTCTTCTTCAAAGATTTGATAACAACTTGCGCATGTGAGAGATGGGAGAAACACATTCTATACACATCCACCATTCATAATCTATGTCAACAAGTCAAGGCACATGCTCCAGCAATCCGGTAGCCATTCAGCATCCTTCCCAGCGACATCAACATAGCGATCGCCAAATCCAATTTTAGTATATGACTGTCGTTCTGTGCTTGCTTGATCTTCCCGCTATTAATCCCCATTTTCTCAAACACAATCTGATGACGCGAAAAGTTGCCAAGCCAAACACACTGAGCACCTCGTGTGCAAATCGAACCGAAGCTCCTTGGAAAAACCAGAAGTTCTGGCCTCCCGATCTGAAGTTTAGGTCTGAGTGCTTATCGGGCAGCGCCGTCACCATCACACTGTGTTGTTGAGCCTTCGTCGTCACCCATACTCAGGAGGGACCCATCAAAACATAGATGGCCAGCGACTCGTCCTTAGCTGCAGAGATCAAGAACGAGAAGCAAAGTAAGTTGGAAAAGCGAATTAGGGCAAAAGGGATAAAAGAGATATAAAAGTAAATTGAATTGATTCAATTGGATGTTAGTCATCTTTAATCAGCCATGGCCCTTTATATTTACTAGTAATCGTGCATGTGTGACACGCACAAGCAATTGCACAACTATGATTTCTAAATTATGTAGACACATGTTATATTCTGACTTAACATAAATAAAGTAACCGAATATGACAATGCAAATTTTGAGAGCAAATCCTTGTGAAGTATAAGATAAACAAATAGCTCATTACAAGTAACAAAAATAGCACCATCAATTGAGGGAACGATGTGCTAGCTAGCAATAACCAAATATAGCGTATCTAACACTTTTTGTCATCACTTGCAGCCATGAACCAAACACATCTGAACCACTTGCACTACTATATAAACCTTCAAACAGCATTCATGTACCTCCCTTTCAGAGATTCGGTCGAATCCAATCTAGAGCCTCAGAACCCTGCATCTTCCAGTGAAAAGTTGCCACTTCCGATGCACCTGTAGCAATGTCAATGGTCTCAAATCGATGGGTCAAATCATATTGATGCACATACAAAGGCTCAGAGAAGTAGATATTCCTCTTGTACTTAGAGACGCTTGTTCCACTGAAGTTGTCACTGAAATATTTTGACATGAATAGTATCAGGTTGTCGATATTGTTCACCCTACCCCACTCTGGCCTTTGATCCAAGAGGTTGCACTTGTAGATCACACTACTATAGGCTAAGCATCATGCCCTATGGAACATGTTCTCCATGGCGCCGACCATGTGCAGCTCACCATTTGATTCCAGGTAGCTATGATGGCTGAGTTGTGTAGGTGGCGACAATGATTGCATCAACTTCACGGTCAGGATTTCACCGACGATATTGTTGCTATAGATGGATATCTATTTAGTGTAGTCGATTGCCATGAAGCTCTCTATGTAGTGTACAACAGAGTCCATATAGCATTCCAGGTACGTGTCGAGCAGTGTCCACGCACTGTCGACCCCAAAATGGCAGAACACAACCTCTGTGGACCTCGCGAGCATGTCCATGGATATGCACTTTCAAATGTTACAATCATGCAGCATGGAGAGCATGATCTCATTGAAGTTCACATGCCTCATCTTGTCTGGTGTGATGGCACTTACACCAACCACATTAACATAGTCATCATCAGGATGGAGCACCACTGACCGTCCACTTTAGACACGCAAGTCAAGGAGGATGCCACTGCGACTTGCTCATCGGCCAGCAGGAGCTCGATGCGGGCGCCAGTGGAGGGGTTCAGTATTGTCACAGACACATAATATAGTAGTTCTCATGCCAATTCGTTCAAAAGTCAATCAGGGCTAGCCACCCACACGACACCTTGTCATGCATGCCTAGGAGCAATAAGGAGAACGACTCATTCTCCGAAATGTCGTAGAAGGTGACATTGCTTGAGTTAGGGCCGAACGGGAGCAGTAGGAGTGGCATGAATATCACAAATGGCATGGCTTCATGCCATGGGAAAAGATGGATCGGAAGGAGGCCGCATAGTAGTCATAGGTGAGATACTTCCCGATGGTCTCGAGGAGCTCTAATGGGAGGCTAGAGCTCCAGTCCAGCCTCAATCTTCTTGGAGGAGCTGCTCAGCCGTCATGGATGCCATACAGCTCTCACGCAACAAACGGTGGCTAATAGAGTGCATAGTGTGTATGAAACAGAAAACAAACTAATTTATATCACTAAAATAGGATACTAACACTAATTTTGATCTTGATGATATTGCGATTATCCTCTTTGTGTGCTCACGATTATTTATAGCTTGAGAGTACTTCCTCTAATTTTGGAATGTGAAAATTACGCAATTAATTTGTTACAATGTACGCATTATCGTAAATTTAGCCGTATATCATATAGAAATTGACGTAAAAAAACACTTTGCATGCCTTCTGGTTTCTTTATCCTTGGTTCAGTTACCATTGAAATAATGATTCATTTATGTGGAAATGGAAATCACACATGCCCCAGCTTGCAAGGGTCGATTGCAAGCTGTATATAATAACTTGGCAAGGTTTTTGTACTGACGATTAGTATTGGCTAATTAATGAATTATTTCTTGGTCTATTTCACTTCAAAAGGATACCATAATAAAAGTGGACTAATAAAATGCTAGAGGATGGATATAGCCTTATTATTCGAAGGTGCCTAATGCATCCTGGTAACCATTCCAAGCTCATCAGGATCGTTGTGGTACATTTGCTTTACTCTATGAAATTACCTGAAATAATCATAAACAATTTGGCGGGTTGAAGCTCTTATTCATGCATTTGAGAAAGACCATGTTCTGTAGCAAACATTAAAGGGCCTAATAAGTCCAGTACATGTATCTCACACATGTCGGTAAAAAAAAACATTAGATACATGAAGTGTGCACTCACACACCATGACACCAAGCACAAATGTAGAAAATAGGCTCATGTTTAAAAAAAGGCAAAGAAAGACCAATTGTACCTGCTTGGATCTACGAGGGACATAGGGTAGGAAGGAGCACTACAACACGGTAGACAATTAGAGATCAGCTTTTTAGCTAAAAAATAGCAAAAGTAGCCTCAAATGATATAATGAGACTAATAGGGTCTATCTTGGATACCCTTGCCTCAAAAGGGGTCTTTTGAGGTAACCATATGAAGTTAGCCTCAAAATGAGTGAATTGAGACTGACAAAGCAGCCTCAAATCCTCATTGAGCACACAGCTTGCCACAATGCACTATAGTGTACTGAGGCTATATCTTGCAGCCTTAAACACATTTTGAGACAACCAAGGTTGCCACAAAATATAAGATACAAAAAGAATTAGTATTATTTTCTATTGCACACATTATCCTTAACAATCCGTAAAATAACGCAAATATGAATAATAGAAATGGTTCCATATACCATCCATGCATAATAAGGTGTGATATACATTGATAATCCATTCACAAAAGATGTATCATAAAGTGATCATCCACACATGCCCTAGATTGTGCCCTAAACCAATCATATAACCACAAAAGGAAGCATTTAGAGTTTAACATATCATCATCTATACACTAAATATGACATTGTCAATCATGTATACAAAAGTTGTATCCAACGGAAGCATTGCAACAATCGCATCATACATCTTAGACATCTTTTGCTAGATAAAGTTGACCACCTGTGATTTAAATTTTGAAGTTAGATTAGAGCTATAGGTCAAATAAATTAAATTTAAGACAAAGAAAAAACTCTTAGCGCCAAAGATAGCATGCCCTTCTCTTTCATGCAAAACAATTCTACTAAAAACTGGAAATAAGGAATAATATCGATGACTCATATAACTCAACTATAAACACTAGATTGTACATTCTTATAATTGCAGAAATAACTTGTTTGTTACATCTACATTTTTACAGTGAATAGATTAAAAACATCTATTGTTAGTGTCCCATGCTTATATAGGATAAATAGAACTAGCACTCTATGAGAAAAAAAGAGAGATCAATGCACAAGTATTTTCATGTCTTGTTGTATCTACTAACTTATAAAGTATTTTATGACAAAGTTATTTATACCTATCTTTATGACTTAACCAGATAGCTTTGGTGAAACTTCTTGAACCTGAAAATGTTTAGTTAGCCTTTTAGAACTTATATGAAACAAGAAAATATAACAAATAAAAAGAAGAAAACTACAAAAATATACCAACTAGGAAGGCCATGGAATGGAATGACCAATAGCATCACCAATATGCTTCATATTTTTGTGTGGGCAGAACAATTCAGCATCTCAACATAGTGCACTATATATTACAACTTTGTAGCATTGACTACCAAGCTTTACACCTCCAACCATCTCTAATGGGTCTTTGCCCTCGACAGTTGCTTTTGTAGCACGACTATAAGGCCGAGTGGTCCCCTAAAGAAACACCTCCTTTCCAACCTATTTGTTATGTGAACAAATTAGGTTTCAGAAAGTCTATGACTTGACTTTGCAAAAAATCATATTAACCAAGAGCTCTGGAGTGTATGAAGGAATGCGAACATAGTTTATCAAAATGACACATCACACAAACAAACCTGAATAGTTCCATCTGTTGTTCTAATTATAACTTTAGATTGTCTAGTAGTTCCCTTAGTACTTGTCATAGCTCCCAAAAGAACTCTCCACCAATCTTTGCTGCTTTGCTGTAAATTTGATTAATCTAGTCCATTTGTATACCGTGGTGCACATTGCTGGTGATATTGACTTCTTTTCCATCTTATGAATAATCAGTGCATGATAACAATTTATTTAGAATTTTTCAAGCACTGAAATTATAAATAAGGCTGGCTGTAGCATGTTAACAATGCAAATTTCATTTATAGGTAGATAATATACACATATATCTTATCTGCATGAAGCAATTGAAAAATCCACATAACATTTCTTCTACAAATGCTAAGAAATCAAGGAATAAATTTAGTACACCATTTATATTGTATCATAATATACCTGATATACTAACTTACCACCAGCTGGCTGCATATCTTTAGGCACCTGAAATTAAAATGATCACATAAAATTCCAGGCATATATTGCATATAACTTAAAATATTTAGATGTGTACAGGTAGACTAGCAAGTGAAAACCAAAGCTAAGGTAAACAACTTTGGAAGTTGGACACTCCAATTCTGCTCTTAATTAGATTAAGAATATTGAGCATACCTCAACATGTGTTGTTGCAGCATAGGTTTTAGAGTGTTTATGTCCTTTGGAGCTTGTTGTACCTTTTGTAGGATGCTCTCCACCAATCCTTGTAGGCATCTTGCGGTTATGATACCTCACATTCTTTTGTACCATCCGTTGCGCATTATGCCTTGGATTAACAATCCTTCTCATTGAATCTTACAAGTTTAAAGCTTATGTAACATTTGAATAAAAAAGAGAAGGGTTCATTTGATCTGACCTGATGATGTTTTGATACTGGAACAGTTCTTGGTTGTAGCTATATTAAGATAAATGAGTATAATCTAAGAGTAGCATTAACGTATATATCATAAAGCATTTAAAGTAAAATACAGTTTAAAGTATTTACTTCTATGTTATTTGAAGCTGATGAGTTTGTTCGCTTCTCAATTGGCATGCTTCCATTCTCTGATGGAGAAGGAGTCATCAGAGCTTTAAATTTTGTGAATCTCTCAGCAATTAGTTGCTATATTCGTTCTTCCATTTATTCTTCTAGCTACTGCAATCCCTCCTTCAAAACCTGATTTTCCTTTTCTGCCTTGTGCCTTCCCTCTCTTTCTAATTGTAGACTTGTAGCTGCTGATGGTTTAGTTCTTGCCATGTGAAGGCTGGAAGGTGTAGGGCCCGTACCTATACCAGTAACTCCTCCTCTATTTTCCTTTCCAATAAATGCACTAAGAAAGTCTCCTTCCTATAAAGGATTATCTACAAAGTCTGGTTCCTGTCTGTATTTTTCACCTATTTGAGCCTACCCAATAAAAAAAATAGAGGCCATTACAGTTAGAGTAACTTGATATGTCCCTTTTCATGATGGTGAAATAATTTTTCTTACAAGTGTTTGTTCACAGGCGAGTTGTGGTGTGCTGTCCTTACGAGTATAAACAACTTTATAAACTTTTGCACGTCTAACCTTTCTCCCCTTCTTTTTCTCCTATCATCGGATGAATATAAAAAGAATTATTTCTGGTCAAACAATAAACTCAACTAAAGTTTTAAGTCTAACCAGGTTATGGTGAACATTTGCTAAGCTTGGTGTACCTATGGTATGTACTGCAGTCATTTTTGCACGATTTGCTTTCCCACGCTCACTGCGTGCCTAGCAATCAAACATAAGTTATATCAATAGCATGTATTAAAATTAGAACAATAAATGAAATATCCTTCATTTTTTATGTATACTTATTTGGCTTTTATTAGTTCTCCAAAAAGCAATTAGCCACTTCCAATCAGGTTCTGAAACTCTTGAATCACGTTTCAGCAGGAGCTCATGATCACTCAACTCAAGATCAAAGTACTTAGTCTTTAGTCTATTTTTGAAGTCCTTTCATTTCTTGTGAGCTGATTTCATGACATGATCCTTCAAACATTCATCTAGGTCAAAATACCTCTAAAGAAACAAAGATGTGATTATCTTTAAACTTTGACATAGAACCGCATGTCCTAATATTATAGAAATATAGAAAATACTGATGTAGAGAATTATACCTTGACACCAATCCAAACATCTTCCTTATACTTTACACTAGTCGAATTGTCATAAGCCATAGAGAGAACTTTTCCTTTCACAAGTGTACCAATTAGATTTGATAACTTTGGCACTTTGGCACCAATAGGTTAAAAGTAGTTGTTGTAATCAATTTTTATCTTCTCATGGATTTCATCATCATCTGGCTAGAAAGACCCCATCCTTGTGCAGCCCCTTCTTCTTTTTAGTGCTGCTAACACTTCTTCACGATCATTATATTCATGACCTACAAAATAAAACAATAAATTACGTCTCCACTTATCAAAACTTCAAGGAAAATAAAAGAGTTAATTCAGAAATTACTTATTTTGAGATCATCTTCCTCAATTAATGGGTTCAACTCATCTTATTGATTTGATGAGTTCTCCTCATCTTCCTCACAGTACACAGGATCATCTTCCTCATCTGATAGGTTCAACTCATCTTCCTCATTGTGTACAAGTTGACCTGGCTCATTTGGTACAACATGCTTCACTCATTTTGGCTTCCTTGATAACTCTGCTGCAATTTCAGCCAGCCGGTGTTTTTTAAGAACTTCACTATTTTCATCTATACGCCTCCTACGTACAAGCTCGTAATAATTTTCTAGCGGCATTTCTTCTCTTCTTTGTGCCTATTCCATTGTTTTTCCTACTTTAACAAGAATGAATAATGAATTAAGACACTAAAATAAGGACACACAATTGAATCAACAAAACTAAAAAATATATAAAAGTAGGGCATCATAAGTATTCAACCATACCGCTGACACCCAATAGTCAAATCAATAGTTACTCCATTTGTCTTTCCTAGTGAGACAATCATTGACACAATCAACACCAATGTCAACATTTATGTTCAGCTCACGTGTTTGGTCTTTTTGCTGATATAAGTCCTCTTCATTTTCACAATCTTTCATACCCATATCATAGAAGTCCCTTGGTTTTGATTGTACAACCGCATGCCAATCATGATCTATAGGATCTCGAACATAATACACCTATGTAGCTTGTGATGCTAAGATGAAAGGTTCATCAATCAAACTATTTGTATTATTATATAAGTAGTTGAATTTCGCAAGTGTAACCCAATATTTATCTTTCTTAACACCTCTGTCCCGTGAAAGATTGATCCAATCATATTTGAATAACACAATTCTTCCTTTCCCACTGTAATTTAATTCAATTATGTCTGTAATGCTACCATAATATGCAGCACTGAATATGACAGGGTTTTGATCCTTCACGCTAGAGAAACTACAAATCTCAGGAACAACAACCAACCCACTACTTTGAATTGATTTCCTTTCATCACACAACTTTGTGCGAAACTTATATCCATTTATAAGATAGTTGGTGTATGCAATCACATGCATATCAGGACCTTTTGCCGAAGTCTGAATTTCTTGAAATAGAACTGCTCCTTTGGACAATAAATCATGGATCTATTATTGGCACAATAGATTTAATGCTATGGAACCAAAATGTTTACAAAGTTTCTACAAAGGTAATATCCCTTATATGTCTCTTAAACGAGTCATGGAACGTCTCATGGTGTACACATTCAATATCTCTTGGTCTTCGTAACCCGCTCAATGAAATATATTCACGGTGCTTTCTACATATCATTCAATAAATATATGGTTATATTAGTGAAATAATATGTGCCTACACCAACATAGGAAATGAATACATGGTTTGCAACATACTCAAGGTAGGGGGCAATCTGGTCATAGTTAAATAGCACATATCTATGGGTTTGAATGCAAGAGTTGTAATCCATGGTGATAGAACACCTACCATGCAGATGTCAACCAATTTTACTTAAATAGTAGGGCTTATCACTCAAGGTATAGTTGTTATCATCACCATGTTGACTACGACGATTAAACTGAGTCAAAAAACCATGTAGAAAATGGTAACAAAATGTTAGACTTTCATCAAAAACAATATTCTCTGCAATTGACCTTCTAGATGGCTCCTAGTACGAACATATGATTTCAGCCTCATCCAGAACCTATATGAAAATAAGATTTAAGGTATGTCATGATCTGAGCCACTAGCAGGATTGGAGATGGAAACAAACAATTAGTTGTTTATCTTTCTATGGGATACATGTTTTGCAACTGTATTGGGCCAGCAAGCCTTATTTCACATGGAAGATGGACTAGCAAATGGACCATGACATCAAAAGAAGATGGAGGAAAAATCTTCTTAAGAAGACAATATGTTTCAGCAATTTCATACTCTAGCTTCTCCATTTCACTAATGCGAATCACAGAAGAAAATATTTGTTGAAAAAAGTTAGACGAATCAATGCTAGACAAACATTCTAAGGCAAAATTCTTCTTATGGCCAATGGAAGCAAATATTGCAGAATAATATGGTTGTCATGAGTTTTCAATCCAATTAATCTTCTCTTTAACATAGACCTTATTAGATATGTTGGATGCATAACCATTAGAAAATTTGACATCTTTTAGAACTTAACAAAACAAATTCTTCTCTTCAGCGCTTAGTGAGAAGGATGCTGCAGGCAAATATAATTTAGTACCTTGTGGAACTGGGTGCAAATCAGGTTTTATACCCAACCTTTGAAGGTCTAAACGGGAGTTAAGATTATCCTTAGACTTGTGGTCAATGTTCAACAGAGTGTTAATTATGTTATCACAGACATTCTTTTCAATATGCATTGCATCCACGTTGTGTCGAAGTAAAAGATGGTCCCAATAGGGCAATCTGAAAAAGCAACTTCTCTTCTTCCAAATAACCTTTCCATTACCATCCTCGGCATCACCCTCTCTATTATTGCTTTTCCTTTTCTTCTTTAGATTTTTCCCAAAAACTACATTTAGGTCCTTCTTTTGAGATGTCATGTCCAGATGGTAAAATAGGTGCCTCTCCAAGCTCTATAGTTCTATCAAAAGATTTTTCATCATGTCGAAAACTATGATTTTGGGGCAGGAACCTACGGTGTCTCAAATAGCAAGTCTTCCAACCCTTTTTTAATAAAGAGAACAAGTATGTGAGTGACAGTGAGGACAAGCAGATTTCCCTGAAGCAAGGTGACTTGACACATAGCCAAGGCCAGGGTAATCTGTAATGGTAAAAAGAATAGTTGCCCGTAGTTGAAACCACTCCCCACAAGAAGCATCAAATGTCTTCACGCCTTCATCAAAGACCTCAAGAAGTTCATCCACTAATGGTTCAAAATACACATCAATATTGTTTCCAGGTTGTGTGGACCTTGGAATAAGTAGAGACACTATAAAATTGTGTTGTTTCATACATAACCATGGTGGCAGATTGTATGAAATCAAAATGTCAAGCCATGTGTTGTGACTAACTGACATGTTTCCAAAAGGATTGAAGCCATCTGTAGCTAATCCAAGCCTAATATTACGACTATCTACACCAATTTTTGAGAATGCGTGGTCTAAATTTTTCCAAAATGGAGAGTCTGTAGGATGTCGTAACAAGCCATCTTTAGTGCGGCCATCGGCATGCTAACGCATGTCAGAGGATGTTTTTGTTGACATAAATAACCTTTGTAGCCTTTTCTGCAAAGCAAAGTGGTGGAGAACTTTTCGAGGGACCTTATGCACATGTTTTCCATCAATCCCCACACTTTCTATCTTTCATCTAGAGGTCTTACATATTGGATAAGACTGGGCATCCTCATACTATTTTCTAAATAATATGCAATCATTTATACACGCATCAATATTATTGTACCTCAATCCTAGTGCTTTAACAATTTTAGTAGTAGCATGAAAGTTGTTTGTCAATTGTACTTCCATTGAGAAGGCTTCTTTGAGTAGCATTAGGAATTGATCAAAACTATTATTGCTTCACCTATTAAGGAATTTTGGATGAAGCAATTTTATAATAAACTGAAGTTTGGACAACTTGCTAAACCAACAAACTGGTGAAACCTAAGACCATCCTTTAACATTGCATCTATATCATCAATTTGTTCTTGATATTTTTGAGGCTCCATGCAAACATTAGTTCTTGATAAAAATGAACCCTCTCAATGATATGACCATACACCATACCTTTCATGAATCCCTCACATATTAGGTGTTCACGAATTAATTCTGCATCAAGCCAATGGCAGTTCGAACAATTCTTGCAACGGCAGAAATTTTGTTATCTTGTGCAGAATGAGTGAAAGCAAACTGAATGAATTGTGCCAAGCCTTTTTGATACTCATCTGACCACCTATTATGGTTGTGAGGATCTTAAAGTTAAAAAATGCTTTGTAATGCAATTCCTCTCATACAATGGTACTAAAATAACTTATGACACAATATTTTACCTAGATCTTTTCATCCAACTTTTATCCATGGCAATTATGGACTATAGTAGTAACCTATACAAAATATGCATTCAATCTATACATCAAGAACTTTTGCGATTAATCTATTCAACAATGCAAAATCACAACATCCATACATAAGAAAGAAACTGATTTGGAGTAAAAAAATGTTACCTTTTGTATAGGTGGAAGGTTGCTGTTGCACATGCAATTTTAGAAGCAGCAAGAACTTCAGAACATGACACTTAGAATATCTATGTAGAAACCAGTTGCACATCAATCTTCCAAGTCCAATCACTCGCAGCTTATACAAGAGACAAGAAATCATGTAAATGGCCGTAAGAGCCCCCTATTAGTTTCCAAGCCAGCCCTTAAACAAAAAAAATAGCAGATTTTTTTTACCAATAAACCAATCGATGCTAGGGTGGTTGGTTGCTTTTGGAGATCTGGTGGCGAGAGATAGGGGAGGAGGTGGAAGAAGGTGTTGGTCGGCCTTGGATCTTGCTAGAGGCATCCTTAGAGCTTTCTGCAATTGGTGGATCTAGAAGTTATGGTGGGGAACTGAAGGAGGAGGCATGAGATAGATGGGGGTAGCAAAACTGGATCGTAGGGATAGAGGATTACTGGTTTGGGTGAGCAGCAGCATGGATGGGTGGAGGAGATGGTGGGCTTTGGGGCAGCAGTGTAGATGGGTGGAAGAGATGGTGGCCTGGGAGCAGCAGCACTGGATTGCTGGAGATTGGAGGTGGAGGTGGTGTCTTGGGTGTGGGCAGCAGGCTAGCAGCCTCAGATGAGTGGACAAGCAAGGTGTTTTCATGTAAAAAGATAAGGTTGAGGGTGAGGAAGCAAGAGGATAATTTCTATCACCACCTGTGCATGCTTGTTTCTCGCGAATATTTTCTCATGAACTTCACTCCATGCCTAATTTTTCTAAGCGAGAAATGAAATGAGCTAAAAGAGGAGTGCGAGGAAATAAAAAAAGGACGTGTATTATCTGCCTCAAAAGAGTACTTGAGGCTGCCTCAGAAGAGCATCAAGTCAAAGATATACTAAGGCAAACATTGTCAGCCTCACCATAATATTTTGAGGCTAATAGATCTGCCTCAAGGGTTTTTTTGAGGCAAACAAGGCAAATTTGTTTTCCTCTAAAATCTGCCTCTAATTCTCTACCGTGGTGTAGTGGAGCCAGTGAAGAGAAAAGTACCGCAACTGGGAAAGCAACCCTAAGCTGCATGATGACAACAACAATTAGTGTCTTCCATAGCCAAACCGTCAGCATCATTGGACGAATATGTATTTTTTATAGAATAGAAATGCACTAAGGATGAAAAATTGGAAAACTGGAAAGGAAAAATACTACTTCATATTTCAGAGCGCTGAGAATCTTCCTTTCATCCCTCTCATTTTGCCCGTGCAATACATATTCATTTCCATCGCTCTATCCCAAAATGACACGATGACAACCTTAGCAGAAAGACTCTTGACACCTAAATTTTTCCTTGTGTTCCCTACTATCATCACCTTCGCTATCAATCCAAACTGTACTGTGGCTTCTATTTTTCAGAAAATAGTTGCCCACCTCGATTAAAGCCCAATATATCAAGGCAAGCAGGGAATGAACGGTAGCAACTGCTCACACTACTGCACGGTCTGACATGAGGGGTATATATTGAAAACTAAATCAAAGATAATTTAATTGGTGAAATGAAGCTTACAAGAATGTGATGAATTGTAGATAGATTGGAAAATACAGCATAAAGAGACCGATGCTGAGACCAGATCAATTGACATTCCCTGATACTTACATTCAGCTTTGCAGGATATGACTGAGCTATGCTTCCCAATGTAGATATATTGAAGTTGTTTGTTCTTCCATCTTGGCTCAACATTCTTGTAAAATTCTTGAACTTACTTGGTGCAATTGGGAACCTACTGTTATTTTTAAAGTTATTATCACTTGCCATTTTAAGCGGGAGCCGTTTTTTATCACTTGCCCAAGGTATACAAAAGGCCATAATAGATATATTCGGTCCCCTGTACCTGAGGCTGTTTCACCTGTGCTCTTTGATGTTTCACCAGATTGTGCAGTTGAGCTAGCACCACCACTTATCCTCTTTTTATCACTTGTCAAATTAGAACACTGCAACAATACATTGAAATATCCCTAATATGTAGACAGGCTGCAGTTAGCGCTGCGCATCCCAAAAGCTCCCCATTTTCACACCCTCAAAGTTAATACTTGCCATCCAGTAGTATTATATCACTCAAACATTTCATCAAACACATGGCATGCATGTGAAAATGTTATGAAATATTTGTGGTTTGACATGGCTGCATTATATAGGAAAAGAACCTGACTTAAATTCACAAATTTACACATCAATTGGAGAAAGTTAATAGTCATTTACCAATAGAAATTCTAACACACGTGCAGATGGAAAGGCGGAGCTGTGAGGAAGGAGGGGCCGCTTCAGTTTGCTTGGGCCCTGGCCGCAAGAGAATAACATCCAAACGGAAATGCATCTGTGCAAGCAAGGAGCAGTTTTAAGCAAACCTTTGAAATTGAGGAATGATCTGCGCACTGCTGAATTCGCTGGCTCGAACTCTACCACGACACAAAGCCCTCCACCCCTCGCGCCTTTCATGCCAAATCTGCTGAATCAAGTAAATGAGAATGCTAAGACGCTTTCACGCGCGCCGCCGAGGACATAATGAACCATGACTCACCTAGATGCAAGGAGCAAAAAAGGGACGAAACCGATTGGATCAAATCAGAAATCAGCACTACTGTCCCCAGTGATTCAACCTGCAAAAAAACAAACAAACGTAACAATTCGACCTATCGTAACAATTACACATGTTCAGAAAGAGGCTAAGTGCATAAAATCAATGTACAGAAACATTATAATGACTGACTAACCTGTATATTATGTAAAAGCTAGGTGCAAGCTAGGAGAAAATACACATGTTCAGAAGCAACGAAAGTTGGTAAATTATGTGAGATGTGAATACTCATGTCATGCAGATGCAATCATGCAATGAAACAATCAGTTGCGCAGAAACAAGGAAAGGCAGTTAGCCAAAGCATAGAACTGCCATTTGCTACGATCTTAGTCACCCCGCATCCTTGTGTATTAAAGATGGGAAGGTGAATTACTTGAACAATAGTCTAGTAGAACGAAATTCAACATGTATCTTAATTTTTGTTTCCCGTTTCCCCTGGATTGGTGGTTAGATGAAGCGAGAAGGGAACTCAACCAACCTAATGGCTGTTGGGCACAGAGAAGGGCGCCGTGCCTCTAGCGAGCATGCCCACCTCCGACGCCTCGAAGTGCTGCAAAGACGACCAAATGACCTAGGTAAGCCGGGAGGAGAGGTGGGAGATGAATCGGTTCTCAGCGGCGGCGTAGGATACGTTGAGGGTGAGGAGCAGCCTGAGGCGCTTGTCAGCGCGGTAGGCCCCCATGAGCTGCTGGCGTAGAGGCGGCGGAGCAGCCTGCGCCGTAGACGTTTGGTCGCCTCATCCTGCTCCCTGTTCCGATCGGGAGGTCTCCGGGTCATTGGCGGCGGGCTCCTCCCTGGTCGACGGCGGACCCATCGGGGTAGGGTTGGGTTGGGAGCGAAGTGAATTGGGAATTGAGGAATTGGGAAGGAGTGGAACGTCTACCAATCGTCGGGCACCACCGTCGCCGACCCCAGCGGCACGGCCAGGAGCACGGCGCCGGAAACAAATTCCATGTCGTTCTCCGTGGGGAGCCCTGTCACGTAGCGCTTCAGGATCACACGCCGGTTCGGTGCCTCCTGCGCCTCATCGGGTACTACCGTCGACGCCATCACTCTGCCCTCAGCGGTGGCGGTGGTGGTGGCGATGGCACGCGGAGTGGAGGCGGTGGTGGAGATGGGTTTTTTTTTTTTCTTTCATGACCCCTCGGTTTTCTAAGTCCGGTTTTTTACCCATGGACACTATCCCATTTTTACAAAATGCGAGGGAGCGAGGGAAGCGTTGGATTGGGTCTCTTTGGGTTGGATGGGGTGCTCGACATCAACAGCATTCACACTTTTATAGTTTAGATAGGGAGGGATGATCTTGTCATGTTTTGAGTTGGAATATATCAAAACTTCGATTTAAATCTGACTCGGTATCTTTATGAAATCTCGGATCCAACTTGAACCGGAAGTTCTGGTTCTTGATCGGAAATTCCGGTCATACCAGAATATCCGATTCCTTGGAATGAGGTTCTTGGGTTAGACAAAAAAAAAATTTAACCGGAAGTTTTGATCCAAAACCGGATATTTCGATAAAACTTTAACCGGAACTTCCAATCCAAAACCGGATGTTCCGATCTGTTGAATTTCCTAGCTCAGAAATTCTTTATTCTATACCAATTTTGGTCATCAACACAATATCCAGATAAACTGAACAACTGGTGCTAGTGTGTTTCAGATCGTTCCTGCCTTCACTCCAACGTCTATCCTAACCTGCTCGTTCTTACATAGAGCATTTCCAGAGAAAATGAGAGGTCCTAGTGTAGAAACAAAAAGACGGCTAGAGAGGGTAAATATGACCTCATAAAATTCTTGGATGACCTATCCTAATCTTTTCATCCAACGCATCTCAAATCAACACGTGGAAGCAACAAAACCGAAAAAAATAAAACACAACAAAAATTTCTAAAAAAAGCATGGCACTCATTGATGAATATGAACTCTAGATTCCACAGAAATCAATTCCAAGAGTTATAGCCATAAAAAGCGTACCACTTGATTCACTTAGATTAGAAGAAATAAGCACCACGTGAAGAAAGTCTCCAAGTTAATGATCTAGAGGCAAGAAATAGTTTAAGATCAAATCATAGATGATTTTTATCCTTTAGCTACAAGAAAAATAACTCTAACGTGAAGGAAAAATTCAGCTCTTCAACAAAAATGAAAATCACAACAAAAAATAGAAAGACTTGCAAGTTTGCAAGGGAAACCAATAGAGAGAAACTAAAATAAGATGAACACAAGCACAAGAGGAAACATAAATTTCATTTCTTGCCGAGCCCTATTTTTGACAGAATACAAAGTATTTTTGCTTTAAAAAAGCTCTCACCTAACACAAAAGTTAATCTCTCATCTTTCTCTCATCCAAAACCCTAGCACACAATCTCAAATGACGGGCCCAAAAGGGCTCAACCAACGCTCCCCTAAGTTTTCTAAATTGTTCCCAAAATGCTCTTCTCTTCCAATAAACTCCTACCTCCCACTAAGGACATTTTCATCCATCTTTTTCCTCGTCCATCGAACGGTCGTGACGTCTTCATGACTTAACTTCATCTCGACACAAGCATCACGATTATTCCATGTGCACTTCACACTTCTCCACGGTTTTAAGGTCAAATCGCGAAACGGCCTCGCACGCTTTTCAAAGAGTGACTCACCGTCACTTACTTACACCTTAAGCAAGCCAACCGATGTCAACACGTGTACTCCATCTTGTGATCTTGACCGTCGGCAAGTATCTCCTGCTCCCGATCCCTTGGGCCTCCACCAGCATCCCTTTCGCTTGACTTTTTTAATATACCGTCTTCATCCACCATCTCATGCCTTACTTGCCCTCCACGTATATAGCTAGGATCACCTTTGACTCCACCTAGCCTCCTTGATCGTCCTACTTGCACTCCGCTTAGCCCTGATCATACCGCCACCAACTGTCAAGTTGCATCCATCACTTACACATGACAAGACGAGCACACACGTTTCTCTAATTCCATCTCCAATTAGTCAAACTCACAAATCTCTGTTGAAAAGCTCATCACACAGAAAACATGAACACCGAATGATCTGGTGTACACTCCTTCTGAGCACCGGACAATCTCCTAGAAAAAGCTTTGGTGATGCCTCTGGTGTACACAAACGCCCATCACCAAATCATCCGGTGTGTACAATCACACCAGACAACCATTTTGTACCATCTCCTAGAAAATGCTCCAGTGAAACATTCGGTGTGCACACTATCAGGCACCAGACCATCCGTTGTGTACAAAGTCATTCCTTTGAATAACTTATCATCCTAGAAAATAGTCTAGTGCTCTCATCTACTCATCACCGAACCATCCGGTGTTCAATTTCTTTCTGGCACCATGAAACACATCTCCTGAAAACTGGTCTGGTGTACTCCTCACTTGAACACTGGACCATCCAGTGTACACTTCTATATTTGTCTTTTACTTGAAATACTCTGGCATGAAAACCTTTTGAACACCAGACCATCCAGTATATTCACCTCACTAAACACTAGACCATTCGGTGAGTGCTATTTTTCCCAAATTCAGAGACAAAATCACCAATTCAATTCTTCTCTCCAACTTTGCTTAGTCACAATCAAAATCATGCATCAAGAAGCTCATCCAAATAAAACTCAACTCAATTTAGATATTGTCAATGAATCATCATATATAAATCAAGATATATATCCACTTAGTTTCTCAATCTCCCCCTTGATGAGTCCATTGACAACACACATGACAGACAAGGAATGAGTTGAAGAACATAAACCAATTTGACATATCTAAGTGATAAAAAACCAAAGAAAAGCAAGAACATGATCACTTAGCATAATATGGAATGCAAAAGCCCGAAGCCAAAGCCAAACCAAAATTAGAACATTCTTCTCTCCCCCTTGGTGACAATAAAAAACTTTCATTTATGCAAGATTCTTCTCTGTAGTTTAGTGTATAATTTCTCCCCCTTTGGCAATGGAAACATCAAGGGCAAACACCATGCAATGCATGAACATGCAATCCTAATGAGCTTCCACAAGTATACCACAAAGCATTTGAAAATGCTAAAAATATCAAAGGGCTATGGAGAGTAAAAGGTGGAGCTCACAATTGCACAAAGGCTCAAAAAGAGACGGTGACACAAGAGCATGAAGCTACAAAAGATAAACCTGAAGAACTATTGGCACATTTAAGTTGACATAACTGAATCATGGTAAAGGCGACCACCACATAAGCATCCACTCATGCTGAGACAATACAAGCATTAAGAACTAGCAAAATTCAATCTCTAACTAGGCAAACAAGCATTCATGTTAGTAGGCTTTGCAAATGCTCACATATGAAACCAAGATTTAGTTAGATCAAGTGATTAAAAGAAAAATTGAACATTTAGTCACAGTTCTTTGTGATCTTTTGTATCCTCAAGTTGCCTCTTATCCAAACGAAGTGTCACATGACTGGGTACATCAAACACATCGAGGCATCAAGATAACCGTATTGGATCACATCTTAGCACAAGAAACTTGATTGCTCAAGATTATTCAAATTTCATAAATTATCAAGTTTTCACGAGATCAAGTCAAGTAGTGTATTTGCGATACAAGGAACATAAGTTCCCCAAAGGTTCTATCATGAGCTAAACATTTGACAAAGATAGAAAAATAGTGCAATGTTGCTCAATCCACTGTCTTGAACCAAGAAGCTTAGATCACAATATTCATCAAACTAGCCTTGACACAAGTATTCACTAAGCCAAAGCAATTACGAATATGGTGATCAAGAAAGTAGCATTTTATAGTCTACATGATTCATAAAATTGTCAAATATCATCTTTAGAAAAGCTAGCTTGTTTAAAATGTTTCATATTGAGAAACCAAGTGGAAATGTGCATTGGTTTATATATGATGAGTGATTGAAAAGTGTGTTGATTTGGTTTGATAATTGTTGGATTATATATGCATGTATATATGATGCAGTTATGATCATCACTAACTAAAGTGCAGAGTCAAATGGAATTGGCGTGTTTGTCTCTTAGTCCAAGAAAATTGTACATGCCGAATGGACCGACATTTTAAACACGTCAGATGGTCTGATGTTCACACAGAGCACACGCTAGAGCATTTAAACTCAGAAGATCGGGGCTAAGTAGGGAGCTTGGTGCCAAACGATCGAGGGAGCTGGGCGAAGTCAAGGGTGATCATAACTGTACACGTGGAGGTCAAGCAAAGCATGAGATGGAGGATGAAGGCGACGTGTTGACAAAGTCAAGCAAAATAGATATCGGTGCAAGTGACAAGGCGGCCCGAGGGATTAGGAGCAGGAGAGACTTGCCAACAGTCAAGATCGTGAGATGGAGGACACGCGTTGACATTGGAAGACTTGCTTAAGGTGTAAGCAAGTGGCTGTGAGTCACGCTTTGAGAAGCGTACAAGACAGTTTCCTAGTTTGGTCACAAAAACCATGGGAGGATGGAATGCATATGGCATCACCATGGATCTTGCATCGAGACGAAGCTAAGTTCTGAAGTCGTCACGACAATCCGATGGATGGAGAAAAAAATTAGATGAAATTACCCCTAGTGGTAGGTGGGAGTGCATTGTAAGTGAATGACAGTTTAGGGACAGGATTATTTAAGAGTTAAGTAAGCCCCCTTAGCCTATAAATAGAGGGTATAGCTGGTGGAATAAGGGGAGCCTTTGAGAGTTTTTGGAGAATTTTGATATCCTTCCACTTATATTGTGTGGAGAGGGAGAGAGGGATGTTTAGCCTATGTTTTGGTGAGAGCTTTTGTGAGAAAAATACTTTGTAATCTGCCAAAAGAGGGTGTTCCTCTGACCTTAATGAACAAAGTTGTTTTTGCATATGCTTGAGTTCATCTCCTTCTAGTCTCCTACTTTTGGATCTTGTGTTATGGTGGAAGTTCTTGGTGTCTTCTTGTTGATTTTCATTTTCCATAAGACTTGCTCCTTTTGGGTCTTGTAAGAGGTATTCTTCATGTAGGTAGAGGGTTAATATTTTCATATGAGTTGGTATTGAACCATTCCAACCCTCTAGATCCGTTAACTTGGAGAATCTCTTCTTCCGGTGACTAGTTCTCTTATGTTTAGGAGTTTTTCTTCAAGTTGATTGCTTTCTTGCGCTATGACTCTTGATATGGCCTTAAATGGAATCTAGAGATCTCATCCATTGAAGAGAAGCATTGGTTTTGGAAATCTTGCAATCCATTCTTGTCTCTCTTGCTTTCGCATGTGGTTTTGTGGTGTGTTGGGTTCAAGAAGAGGAGAAGGCAATCAGTTATGTAAGAAATCTATTTAGGCACCTATTCACCACCCCCCTCTAGTCGTTGTTCTCGGTCTTACAAATGGTATCAGCGCCGATTTGATTACTTGTTGACCTTAACTGATTCTATAATCCGTAGGCGACAATTGAGAGACATAAGAATATTCCACTCTTTGAAGGTCGTGATATTTTTTATTAGAAGGTGCACATTGAGGCTTTTCTTCTAAGCCTAGGAAGTGCAGTATGGGAGGTTGTAGACTCCAACTATGAGATCCCTGTTGCTCGTACTACTTAGGTCCAAATCGAACAATATGAAGACAACAACAAGGCTCGAAATATATTATTCACAAGCCTGAGTCGTAATGAGTTTAACAGAGTCTAGCACCTCCGGACTGGGCGAGAGATTTGGACTACTCTAAGTGTCTTTCATAAGGGCACTAACCAGATCAAGGCTTGGCGCCAGAGCATGTACAACCAAGAATATCAGATGTTCATGCAAGGACCAAGAGAATCTTTAGATGCTATATTTGCTATATTTGATGCAATTGTTAACAAACTTAGATCCACCGGTGTTTTGCCCTACTCTGATCATAAGAGGGTGATCAAACTTCTTTATGCTGTTGACCGTAACATATGGGAAGTGAAGATCTCGAGCATTGAAGAGTCATCCAGTTATGACACATTAACTTGTAATGAACTCTTCAGGAAGCTCAAATCCACCGAGATAGCCAAGGTGGCTCGGATAGGCCTAGAAAACCCAATGTATCAAAATATGATGTTGGTTTCAGGACCTATTAGTGGTAGTCCTGCTTAAATTGGCTTTTTCTTGTGCTAATCCTTCACCCGATGGCTTTGCTTTATCTTCCTTGGTTTCTATAATAGAGGAGCAGGTGGACACACTTGATGATGAGAATCTTGCTTTTATCGTGAAGAAGTTCAACGCTTCTACATCAACAAAAGAGACTAGAGGAGAGGTGGCTCTTGGGCTTGTTATTGATGTGGTGATACCATTCATTTCAAGACTGATTGTCTAAAGCTCAAGAAAAAGGAAGATCGTAGCCATGACCATGAAAAGTATAAGAAGAACAAGAATCCCTTCTCAAGAACCACGACAAGTTGGCCAAGAAGGCAGCCAAGGCGGCTTCTCGAGCTTTTGTGGTGGCACTTAGCGACGTTGACACTTCCTCAAGCAAGGAGGAGAGCTTGGAGGAGGAGTTGCCCATGAAGAATAAGAAGAAGAACAAGGACTTCACTGACCTTTGCTTCATGGTGCGCGACAACGATAACAACCCCGAGCTTGATTCTTCTGAGGTATCACCCTCCTACGACCAACTTTCTGTTCAGGTTGATACTTTGAATGATGTGCTTGTTAGCTAGGATATATTACTTAAGAAAGTGATTCGTGAAGTCAAAGAACTCAAGTCAAGGGTAGAGTGTCCATCTTCTGAGCTTGAGTTGCTTAAGTCTAGAGCCAATGATGAAGAGTGTGATAGTTATCTTGTGGTCATGAGTGAGCTTGCCAAGCTTCAGATTTTGCATGCTCAAGTCGTCAGTTAGCTTAAGATTGGCGAAAAGAAGCTCCTTGAGGAGAAGTCTAGACCTACTCTCTGAGGCGCTTGCAAGAATTGTCCTTTGCTCTCAAAGGATGTTGATATGAAAGCTAAGAGCATAAAGTAGCTAGAGTCTAAATTGGAGAGTGTTGAGAGTTCTAAGGATGTGCAACCAAACTATTCTACCTACATCGTCTTGAAGAACAAGCTTAGCTAGGTTAGAGGGCAAGTTGAGAAGCTCATGACCAAGATTGAGTATCTCTTTTCTTTTGTGGAGAAGTGCTTATAAGGCAAGGGCAAAATGAATTTGATCTTGGCCAAGACCAAGATGTGTGCCGATAAGGCGAGTTTAGGCTTAGGGTTGGGTTTTGAGCGGATGGCTTACAATGAGGCTAGCAAAATTGTTTTCCCTCACCTACTACCCTAGAAGCTGAGAAGTTCAAAATCAATGCCACATCACAACCCATCAAGAAATCCACTCCATAGCCCACAAAGAAGAAAGCCACACCACAACCCAAGAGAGCTTCACAGACCAAGATAAGAGCCCCTGTGAGATAGTCTAGAGTGACCGGCAGTCGAATTCCCAAGAAACGCTACCATTACACATATTGCCAGAGAGAGGGTCACCTTGTTGGGTTTTACTTTCGCCGTAGGAGAGATGAGTGGCGTGAGTGGGAGTGGAGTAATTTGGGACATGTACCGCCCCTCTGTTGGTGCACATGAGTCTTTTTCTCAGTGTCTCCCACTAGTTTATGACTCTCTTTAGTTTCCTACTAGAGGTGGTGCCCAGTATGGATCTTACCATGATTCATATGGTTTTGGTTCATGTGTAAGAGATTTTGAGTTGTAGCGCTTTGGCGATCGGTTCTCATTCAGCTAGCTTAGAACTAACGCGTGGCTAAGTGGTGGTAGGACCGATGCACCTTGAAGATCAGCCCTGCAGGTTCTCTCGCTCGATCGCAAATCCCAGCTCACACTTGGCCACCGCTTCCCAGATACACTGGTCAAACGGAATCTTCAATAAGCGTTGCCAGGGGTTTAGTGTGAGTAGGTGGGTCGGCCAGTTCTATTTGTGCAACTTCGTGTTGGCACTGGTCATGGGCATTGTTGGTAGGTGTAGTTGGGGACTCGGAGCAAGAAGGGAGGCTAAATCATTTCAGGGCTTCTATGACCATGGTGGCAACAACAGAACTCATCACAGAAATCAAAAGGTTTCACCTAAATATAATACATAACCTAAATTACAGTTTGATATTTACTCCTTAGTGACCTCCACCCGGAACATGGATCCCACGTATTCCACCACACCTTGGCACTCCTTCTGCAGTCTATCCTCAGCTACGGGCCCAACAACCACAACCCCCTCCCGAATGAGGTCAAGGTTCAGAGGATGAACTCCGCTGCATCCCTCACCACCTGCACCACATCCTCGGCACCCATCACCGCCAGAATAATCAGGAGCTTGGAAAATTTCTTCGAGGTAACATTGGTAGCATAGGCCCAGGTCTGGGCTGTGCGCGGGTCCTTCGGCTCGATGATCTCCAACTGGAGGCTCTCTAAGGGCTCCTTGAGCACCTTAAAAGCATCTTGGAAAATGCTATGAGTGGTGCTCTCATTCTCCCTAAGCTGGGTGTGTTCGGCGGCAAGCATTACTTTTTCTCTTTGGAGCTCACCACACTTCTGCTAAAACACGAGCCGTGCCTTCTTTTGCTCGGCTAGCTGCCACTCCAGTTCAGTGCACCTACTGGCAGCCACTTCCTTATCTTCAATTAGCTTGCAGATAGAGGCTGGGAAGCGAGTGGCTAGGGAGATTAGGTCAGAACGGGCTCCACGACCTGCTCAGTAAGCGCGGGAGCCACAATCAATGCTCCCAAGGTCAGAGCTATTGTAGGCTTGGGGACCGAAACATGTTGCTAAGGTACTGTTTGGCACGTTGATGTTGTCAAAGGAATCCTCCGTCTTCAGGTAGAACCATTCCTCCCTCTAGCCTGACCATGACGACTTAAGGTCCATCTCAAGGTAGGAGCTCGCAATGCCATCACAAAGGCAAAATCCGCATCTCCTGGTGGCTGGCCCGGTCTGCAACCTGGCCGTGTAAAAATACATAAAGAGATTGAGGCATGGCTCGACCCCGATGAAGTTCTCATACATATGAGCAAAGACACTTAGCATGATGATGAAATTGGAATTGAGGTGGACCTGGCAAATATCGTAGAAGGAGATGACGATGGTGAAGAATTAGAGACAAATATCATGATCTCCCCCTCACGGGGAGCAGGCACATCCTCCCTAGGGTGGTACCCCAAAGAATGGTGGTGAGGGAGCAAACGGTTGTCGTACATCAGCTTCAGCTTCGCCGTAGTGCATCTGTACTTGGGAAAATCTGGCTCCTTACTGGTGTGCGGCGCCATTTGGGGATGGCAAGGGTTGCTGCGGGGATACGAGTGGAGATGGAGACGATGAGCTCTAAGAGAAAGGGCTTGGAGGCTGTGGGAGATGGTGAAAGGCTTCATGGGCAAGCTTTGGCTTTCCCATTTATAGGGCCAGCACAATATCCCAATTGTTGTGCGGTGCTCAGCCATCTCGAAATTCAAACGGTCGCGCTTTGGGTGCTGAAATTCCTTCAGGTCCGGCGGAAATCAACGTCTCTCTCTCCCACAATGTTTGTCTCTCTCTCTTTCTCTAGAAGTTTAAAACATTCCCTTGGGATGCGGTTTATGGGCCCACCACAAAAGTGGACTGCGTTGATGGCCACTTCCGGAGTGAACTCGTGTTGACCTGGGGCCCAAGTGATACGACTAGGTCCACCCGAGACCACGCGGCAAATCACTCAGACCACCATATCAGAGGGGGAGCTTAGGGGCTATTATTGGAGAATAGAATAGAGGGGTCCCCCATTCTAAGAGCCTACACCAGCCAATACTAGTTGGTAGAAGATTTTCCCCGGACAAGGGTCCCACCACATGACCAGTCTGCGCCATCGCGGCCATGATCCTTACCACATAAGGAGATCCCATGACTAGCCTTCCCTGATCATAGGACAAGTACTCGCCAAACCAGTCCATTCCCATTAAATGCTTTTCCACTAAAGTGTTTTTCCTTCCATAGGCACTTCTCCCTAGCAGAAAGGTCGTGACCAGCGCAGAGGTGCCATGCCCCATCCCGTAGAATTAAACGCTATGGGACGTGCGCACAGGTGTGTCAGGCTACTTCATAGGCATGCGTGCGAGACTGATGATGGAACAGGGTAGACCGGTTGACCAGGGTGAGGTAAGCATGGGGGTGTCCAACATATGGGATGGGCTCGATAGCTTCAACAGGGCAAAACGGGCACATGCGCCACACATTATAATAGCCTAAGGGTGGAAGGTTTATAGGGGATGGGTCAGCTGCTTTGGGCCTATTTGTAAGTTCACTTTCTCTTGTATATAAAGAGGTGAACAAGTCTGGCATTAAAGGAGGGACTCATTTGTAACCAGTTCACAAAACTGATAACAAAATACACAGGACGTAGGGCTCTTATCCTCTGGGAGGCCTGAACTTGGATAACCCTTGTGTTCTTGAGTTCATCACAAACACATGCACATCATAAACATTGTTCACGCACCTATCGACCGGTACACCCTGGAATCATTATTAGGGATTAACCCTCGACAAAATGTTAGCATATATATTCTACCATACAAAACAACATATACTTCATAACACTTCTTATCATTCTTTCTGTGAAATCTATAGTTCCATAATCAACAATCATCATCTACTAATCAGCCCTGTGTGTCCAACCTCACCATGAAGACTATTTTACTTAGCTCTCAACTATTCATGTGAAAATGGAGGGACCTTGTAACTTAACAAAGTTAGTCATTATCTATATGAAGTCGTTGACCTTGTCTGAAAATGATATTGTTGACCAATTGTCATGATGTTAGGGTCTAAAAGCTGGTCCTAAAGCAAGCATTACAATTTAACAGTTAGTTAAAGACAAGCTGAGAACAAATACAAAAGGATACACTAATTGTTGTACTGACAATAAATGATCTCACAACACCAAGTTATTTAAATTTTAAAGAATTTTAGTTCATTCTCTAATGCTAACTCATTTTTAAATTGGGAACTCAAAAGGATTGAGCATGTCACATACCTGTTCGTACATAAAACTTTTCCAAAATCTTTAAGGCAGGTCTTAGCTTCAAGCTGAATAACATGCCCTTCCCGCGCACATTAAAGTAACATCTCCATCAAACCAACTTGTGAAATTCAGTATCAAACATGTTTTGTGCAATGGATTGAGTCAAGATTGCATTGGCATTTCAGCGATCAATTTAGGGGCACGCAAGCAAATAGAAAAGAAGTTCAGTGATACCTTGCCATTTTGATTATTAGATCCCATAGTTAGTTTCTCCTATTGTCACCATTGATGTACAGGATAATGGAGACTCTGTTTGAAAAAATTTGAGTAGGAAAGACTGTTTAAAGCTAGAAACGCAAATAGTGGAAGGACCAACTGGCTGATGCTCCTTACTTGGTTGTTTCCGCGGCCAAACTCACATGTGCCCGTTGCATCATGTTTTCATGGCAGCTACTTTGCAGGGTGTTGTAGGGCCACGACCATTGCCATTATGTCGTTGGGTTGCTCTGGTATGACAGAGGTGACACGACTGCATCACCGCGGCATTGCGGTGGCTTCACGCGGGAACGGTGCAAAGGAGGCCAGAATGACATGCCGCCGGCTAGGCGTCACGCGGGCGGGGTGTGATGGTACCCGAGCGTGGTCAAGTAGCAACGAAGGAAGGGCATGGCGGGGAGAGCTGGGGGCAGGATGCCAAGTGGCGGGAGAATGAACGGGAGGGGCCGTAGCAGTGATGGCCTCACTATCGGTGACATATCCAGTAGCAAGGAGACAGAGGAGGTGTTCGGGGAGGAGAAGACGGTGAGCACAGGGAGGAGAAGGCAGTGAGCATGGGGATGTGACGGCATGATAGGCACGGGGAGGAGACAAGACAGGATACAAAATTTGGTGGCAATTGTTCATGCTGCTAGCTAGTGATGAGGTCATGGCAGGGGAGTGCGGAGGCGACATGGAGGTGCAGAGAGGCATCGCCCTTCCCCAATCTTGCACCGCTTCTCCCCACACATCCTCTTCCCCCTACTCCTTCCTCCTGGCTAGATCTATGCTAGGAGGAAGAAGAAGATGGGCTAGCGGTCAGGTCTCCAAAGGTTGAGGGCACGATGCCTTCACCGTAGGGTGGTTGGATCTCGTAGTTGGGAAAGAGGAGGAAGCCATATGGCATGGGATTGGGAAGAGCAGAGTAGTGGAGCACAACGCTAAAAGGCTGGAGTGCTATCGCTAGGCCGCCAGGGCTTGAGGCCGCTCGTAGGTAGTGGTGGTGGTGGTGCAGGAGGTAGGCCACGTGGGGGATGGGGAGGCGATAAGGGGGATGGCGGCACTGAGGCAGGTGTCCCTCCGCCTTGGCCGAGCGCCCTCATCTGCAGTGGCGATGGGGAGGTGGCGGTGGTGATGGGGGGCAGTGGAGCAGCAAGGGGTCAGCCTCGAGCCCAAACCGTATCGGCACGGTGATGGTTTGAGGGAGAGGTTGCTAGCTTGAAGAGGCAGCAGTGGAATTTTTCTGGAATGCATGAGTGAGCGGACAAGCTTCTCAAACGACTGGGCGCAATAGTTCCAAATCAAATGGACTACAACCACGACTCTTTAGATCGGACGGAGGTGAAAATTTTGATGACGTGGATAGCTTCGAGGCCGAGAGTGTGACGAGATTTAGACTAGTAAAGATTCTGCGATGTAAATTTTTCTGATATTATTTATGTTTAATTGATTTCTCTAGATGAAATACTCACTCATTTCAATGATTCCCCTTGGAATGATTTACAAACTAGCACCTATTTTTCATGTATCTGTTGACTTCAAAATTGGTTGAAGATCTTTAAAAACAATCTTCCTAAGGTTATCCAAAAAAACAATCACCTGAGCAGGTATTCCATGTGCATTGCTTGTCAGCACATTATCATTTTGAAGTTAACATTTTGACTGATGATTAGTCAAGTAGTATATGTTTTTAGTGTAAGTGATGAAACACATGAAACACTTGGATTCTAGTTGAAACTACTTCCATATTGCCATGGTTTAAGTTTGTAGTTTTGTTAACAATATATCATTAAGAAATTGTGTGAAATCTGATGTCACTGGTACATAAGAAAATTCCAAGCTACTGAGAATTAAAATACCGTTAAAATTAATAAAGAGTAATCTTACTTCATAGATCCCAAGTCTCCAATAGTTTGTTATTCCATAGCTTATAGTGTAATTATCCTCTTGTCTCATAGCTTTCATATTTGAATAATGATTTCATAATTTTTAGTGATGGACTCTTAATATCTGAACATGAAATTTTCCATGCATTCTTAATATCCAACCATAAAAAATTTCAAGACAAAAATGAGAATGTCATCATAAAAGATGCAGTCAAATTAATTTAACTTTGACCAACAATATAATTTATTAATATTCTATTTAGACTAAAAATGATCTGGGTGTTATCTCAACAAGTGTTTTAACTCGGGCCAACAATGTTTATGAATATTTGAACTTGACAATAGTCCTTAAAGCTTGAAATTCATTTTGTGGATGCTGTGCACTCATGAACTATTTGAATCTTTTCTACCTCCTACCTTTCTTTATTGAATAGTCGCTTCAATGTTTGAGCATCACAGCAACTTTTTGGTAAAGATCTGATTTGGAATAGCGACTGATCATGCCGGCCTGGCTCTGCATGTGCAGGCCATCTGTGTTTGGTTGGCTGGACAGTAGAACGAGGTTGTCCCGACGAATACAAAAACACTGCACGGGCCTGGCTGATGGGAATCCATTTCTCCAGAGCCAGGTTGCAACAATGAAAATATTAGCGTATAATTAGTAAGTATTAACTCATATTAGTATATTTTAAATTGAATTAAAGTTTAATATGATAAATTAAGTACTATAAGTGTATTTATATAAAATAAACGTAATGTTAATACTTATTTTTTATTTCAATCTTATATAACATATATTTATACGAGCAACAAAATATAATATTTTCTTAATCAGACTGAACACATAAAGTCAACTAAACAAATATCATATATATAATTAACCTGGCTCAAATGAATGTAGCTCACTTGATGCAAGCCAGGCTAGACAATGCGTACAACTAAACTGCCCCTTAAAGGCTGCAATGGTACCGTGCATGCAACTCGTACCTACACACAAGCACAAACCGGACAAATTATCAAGTAGCACATCTCTAAGACGAACAAAATCGATAGTGATAAGCTGGTTTAATGGTGGCCATACATGGTTCCAACTTAGCTAGAAATCCAACTGTTTTTCGCACAAGTAGTGAGGTGCATTCATGCTTATAAATGTGTACTCATATAGTACCATTTTCCAAAGTGGATGCAGGCCAAAAATTAAGGTTTTACAACTTTATAACTTTAGCATTAGCTATGTATAGCGAGTAAGGAGATCATCAAACTGCTATATTTGTACGCACACCACACGTCCAAACCCACGCCATGTATACCCAAAACACGTATATATGCATGTTAGCATGTACGGCAACCATCGACGCATGCATGTTCGGCCGCCGGCCGGCGGGCACCATGCAGACGTGCATCCCATCACGGGCCACGAGGGTACGCGCTTCCTCCGGTGAAGAACTGCCCCTCCACGCGGAGACCAGCAGAAACCGAGCTGCTCGAAGAGCCACCGTGCGGGTGCAATATGTAGTCCGTGGCCAGCGCTGGCGCCAGCGGCCCCGGCTTCCAGTGCCGCTTCCGTTGGTTGATGAACCAATTGTTGATCTGCTTCGCGTCGAGCCCCGTCGACTCCGCCAGCGCCGCCTTCTCCAGCTCCTGCATGCAACGCGCCGGTAATTAATTGTTGCAAAGCTCTTACGTGCACACCACACCAAGCCACGACATGCATACGTAGGGCATGATCGACGTGGTACGTACCGATGGGTAGGGCCATCTGTAGTGCAGCTGCCACCAGTGCAGAAGCTTTTGGCGGGCGTCCCTCGGCAGCTTACCTTTCTTCTTCTTCCTGGAGAGCTCCCTCCAAAGGCTGCTCAGGTAGCCGCTGTACTTGTTCAGGAGGCGGTTCTTCAGCTCCATGTCATCTGCGCACGGGCTGCCGGTCCCCGGCACTGGCAGCCCCGCCACGTCGCCGGTTTCTTGCTCATCTTCATCGGAGGAACCACCTCCTTCATAGTTGTTGTCATCTGCCCAAAGATTATTGGCGATCAGCAAAATAATTAAGGATGTTGAAAGTAGAAGCAACACAAACTTCTAGAATCCTCTCCATATCTCATGACTCAAAGATATTTTCTATAAAACAACTAGATATTATTGTCATGAAAAAATTAGAATAATATAGAACCTAGATATTTTACTTGTAAGACTTTAAAGAGGGACACTTGTCACCATTGGCTTGAACCCTCTTGTCATATAAATAGAGGTGCGGTGTCAATTAAGGCACTAAGAGGAGACTCTACGGATACATAGTCTAGGACTGTAAAGCTTATTGGTCTAGGACTAGAGAAGCTTACTTGATGTCAGGCGTCAGTCACCATGGTGGACCTTGTTAGCACAAGCAGTGGGATCAAGAAGCTCAATAGCCACAAGTTGGCTATTGGAAGACTTTCATAAAGTCCTACCTGCAAGATCAGGACTTATGGGAGGTCGTCGCAGGCACCAAGACAGTGCCTCCACCAAAGGAGGGTGTTGATGACTTACAGAAGTGACATATCAAAGCTAGCAAAGCTTTGTTTGTACTAAAGACAACAATCGAGGAGGACATATTGAAACACATCCGAAATGCGAAAACTCCGCAGGCGGCCTAGAGACTTTGGAGAAATTATTCTCCAATAAGAATGAAGCACACCCCTCTAGCTCCTAGAGAATGAATTGCCAGGTATCTCTCAAGGCACTCTGACTATACGTCAATATTTCACAAAAGTGAAGTCTATTTGTCGAGAGATATTCGAGCTTGCAATGGATGAGAAGGCGAGCAAAGCCCATATGAGGAGAATCATCATTCACAGCTTTAGACCCTAATATAATGGGCTTATAGTCGCAGTGAGGGGATGGCCTACTCAGCCTTCTTTATTGGCTAATTAAGAGAAGCTGGCCAAGCAGATGGGGAGTATTATTGTTAAAGAAGAAGAGGAGGCGCTCTTCACTAACAAGAAGAAGGGTCCACCTCGAGGACAGGGAAGGCCCAAGCCAAGGTGAACGGAATGTGGCAAGCATTACCCAAAGAAGAGAAGTAGCTCTGCAGGGGGAGCTCAACAAGGAAGGGAAGACCAGCAACATGTGAAAAAAAACAATGGAGAATGCTTCAATTATGGTAAGAAGGATCACTTCGCTTGAGAATACTGAGTGCCAAAATGGCGTTTTGAAGGGAGGAGGAAGCATCCACAAGTGAAGATGAATGAGACCTCAAAGCTGATTTTTCTCAAGAAATTGATGAAGAAGAGTTGGAGGAGGACATGGAGGCACCTGCTTTTGCAGTAACCACAAATTCAAGAGTAAATTACAAGGAGGATTGGATTATAGATTCTGGGTGCTCCAATAACATGATAAGTGATGGTAAGAAGCTCCAAGATATGACATGCTACAAGGGAAGGAGAATGGTGCTAATGGTAGACAACTCAAGACTTTCCGTCTCTCATGTTGGAAAGATGGCAATTCCAAGACATGGTCCTCAACAACTCCAACTCAAGAAGGTTTATCATGTCCCTGGTTTAAAGAAGAATATGTTGTTAGATCCTCAATTGACAGCAAAAGAAAAACATGTGCTATTTGGGCCAAAAGAGGTGGCCATTTTTAGAAGAGTGAAGGTGATCGGTACACCTATCATGGAAGGAAGGAGGAGAGAGTAGGTCTATGTTCTCTCTGCAGAGTCCGCATATGTGGGTAGGACATGGATAAATGAGACCGGTGATCTCTGGCACACGCGGCTTGTACATGTGAACTATAATAAATTGAAGATGATGATGAAGAATCAAGTGCTGAAGGGGCTTCCTCAAGTGGACATTTGGATAGACATGATCTGTGTTGGTTGTCAATATGGAAAGGCTCATCAATTGCCATATAAGGAGTCAAAGTATCAGTCCCAGAGACCATTGGATCTCATACACTCATATGTCTTCGGCCTAGCCAAGCAAATATCTTTTGGAGGAATAAGGTACATGGTGACTTTTATTGATGACTTCTAAAGGTACGTGTGGTTTTACTTATCGAAAGAGAAGTACAAGACATCTACAAAATTTAATGAGTTTAAGGAGAAGTTGAGGGTGAACTCAACAAGGAAATCTAGTGCTTATCCAATGAGTTAACCATCTGTGTTAAGGAGAAAAAGATATGGAGATAATTAACTTGCCACAATACTCCATAATAAAATAGAGTGGCGGAGCGCAAGAATCGTCACCTTGTCAAAACTTGTTGCAGTATGCTCCATGCCAAAAATATTCCTGGAAGGTTTTGGGCTGAGTGTATGAGGATGGAAGCATATGTAATCAATAGGCTATTGTAAGCCAAGCTAGGATTCAAATCACCTCATGAGATGTCATGGAATGTGAAGTTGATCGTCATCCACTTGAAGGTATTTGGATGCGTGTGCTATGTGTTTGTGCCAGATCACCAAAGGAGTAAGTTCAGGAAGAAGGCAATTTGGTGCATCTTCGTTGGCTATGATGATGCACGAAAAGGTTGGAGATGTTACGATCCAACCACAGGCAAGTGCCATGCCTCAAGGAATGTGGTGTTCGATGAAGCTTTCGCATGGTGGTCACCTGAGAAGACTGAGATGCCATAATCTCATACCTTGGAGGAAGTTCTAGAAAAAAATCCAAGAAGAACGAGAGGAATAGGTACCAACTCCAGGTAATGACAAAGAAGGTTCACCAAGTAAAGCCAACAACCCTTGGAAGACTGGTGTACATCAGTCGACCCCAGAGGGACTTCGGCCACAACAAATGGAGCTTGCGGAATCCATCCAAGAACTACAGAGGACAACAAGGTAGATCAATCCTAACCAAAGGTATGCAAATGTTGCTCTTGTTGATTACTCTATAACCACTGAGCCATCCACTTATGAAGAGGCAACACAAGGCCTTGAATGGCATAAGGCAATGGAGGATGAGATGAAGGCACTAAATGAAAATCAAACATGTGATTTAGTGCCAAGGCCAAAGGATGTAAAATCATTATCTTGCAAGTGGGTTTACAAGGTGAAGCCCTGCCCAGATAGCTTAGTTGAAAGGTATAAGGCTCAACTTGTTGCTCGCGATTTCTCTTAGCAGTATGGGCTAGATTATGAAGAAACATTCGGCCCAGTGACAAAGATCACAACTGTTTGAGTCTTGTTTGCGTTGGCTGCTTGCAAGTCTTGGAAGTTGTGGCAAATGGATGTCAAGAATGTCTTCCTATATGGAGAAACCAAGAGGCTCAAGAAAAAGATCCACCCCGAGTATGTGTGCAAATTGAAGAAGACACTCTATGGATTGAAGTAAGCTCCAAGAGCATGGTACGGGAAGGTTAGTGAGTTCCTCGTACAAAGTGGATTTAAAGTTGCTCCATCATATTCTAGTTTATTTGTGAAGGTCAAGGAAGGAAGACTACTAATATTTTTGGTTTATCTTGATGACTTTGATCATCACGGGAGACTACTCCAAGGAAATACATAGGACTAGAGCAAATCTATCTGTTCGATTTCAAATGAAGGAGCTTGGAGGGCTGAAGTATTTTCTCAGACTTGTGGTGGAGTGCACAAAATATGGGTTATTTTTGGAACAACAAAAATATGCCAAGGACCTTCTTCAAAAGTATGACATGCTTGACTACAAATCTATCTACACCCCGATGGATCCTAATGTGAGGTTACAAGAAGATGAAGGAAACGACCTGGAGGATGTAACCATGTATCTATAAATGGTCGGGAGTCCCATTTATCTCACACTAACTCGACCGGATATATCCTACTCAGTTGAAGTGGTCAGTCGATATATGAGCAAACCAAAGAAGCCGCATCTTGATGCAGTCAGTCGCACTCTCAGGTACATCAAAGACACCATCAATTTTGGTATTCTATACAAGAAAACAAAATATTCCCATGTAACTAGATACTATGACGCCGACTATACTGGAGATTATAGCACACGGCGGTCAACTATATGATATTTCTTCAGTCTTGGATTAGGAGTAATATCATGGTCCAGTAAGAGACAACCTACTATGGCATTATCCAGTACTGAAACTGAGTATCGATCAGCATCACAAGAAAGCATCTAGCTCAAGCAATTAATGGAAGATCTTCACTAGTCTTTAAAATACCAAATAAGGATTTTCTGTGATAGTTTATCTTTTATTCACTTGGCAGAAAATCTCGTCTTTCATTCAAGGACCAAACATATAGAAGTTCACTACCATTACATAAGAGAAAAAGTCCTTAAGGGAGAGATTAAGATGGTGCCAACAAACACTGACGATCAAATTGCCGACATTCTCACAAAGGTCTCAATAAGGCAAATTTTGAGAAATTTTGAGAGCCCCTCAATATTGTCTACAAGACAACTATGTAAAGAAGTTTGCAGTGAGAGGCGTGTTGAAAGTAGAAGCAATACAAACTTCTAGAATTCTCCTGATATCTTGTGACTCAAGATATTTTTTATGAAGCAACTAGATATTGTTGTCATGAAAAAATTAGAATATTGTAGAACCTAGATATTTTTCTTGTAGGACTCTAGATGGGAGACACTTGTCACCATTGGCATGAATCCCCTTGGCCTATAAATAGAGGTGACATACACCTCGCCATGATAACCTAGGAGCATGGTAGATGAGAGCATGTTAGTAAGAGCTAGGATAGCAAGAGAGAAGGGTGAGTGCTAGGTTAGTCATCAATCAAAGAGTGTTGTGTACTTTGTGTAATATTTTAGTGTTGTAATAAAAAGTGTCTTCTTGTAAGTAGTAATCTCCTAGTTAGACTATTAGTTTCTAAGTATTTAGTGCATAATAAGTTGTGATCCATCTTAAAGTTGGCTTTTCCACTCAAGTCATTTAATCCATCTGAAAGTTGGCTTTGCCACTCGAGATCATAAGGGTCTATGCTTCATCTAAATGCTAGAATTGCCACTCGGAAGCCAGCTTCATTTGAATATAGGCTCTACCACCCAAAAGTGAGATGACGGCTCTACCATCAAAAGTACCCAATGGACTAAGTAATTAGAAATTAAAAATGGCTAACTAACTCCGTAAGTTGGGCATGAGTTTGTCTAGCTTAGGTCCTCAATTTAATGGGTATTAAGGGCACTCTGATTTCCCAAAATATGTGATCGATAAATCCGGTGCACCACAGGGTCTATTTGTTTTAGCTTCAGATTGCGAATTCTAGTTTTAAAAGCTGGAGCTTAAACAAGCTAGTCACTTTTTATAAGCAATTCCTATAATCCAACCCTCTTTTGGGTCACAATCCGCAAACCACCTCCCACTTGCTTCTAGGATTATGGAAACAGAATATATGAGAGCCCCTGTAGTTTGAAGAAAATTACCCTCAAATACCATTACACATCCCCTCACCCCCTCCTTCCCTATCCTCTCCTATCAACGTGACTCTCTTGCTCTTCCGTTTCTTTCTCACACACATAAAAATAGAAGGAAGATGCAAAATATGTGTTCACGTGTGTATGATGCAAAGTGTGCGTCAATTTTAACAAAAAAATGTGAAAACAATAAAAGATAAAATTAAATAGGAAACAAATATACACTCAAAACAATCAGGTATAAAAGAAATTACACACTTAATCCACATCAAAACTACATCCCTAATCTAGGATGACAAATGGCATTAGCTTTTACAGTTTGAGCTTTTCACAATCCAGCTTTTTACAATTTATTATTCATGAGCAAATTTTCAAAATATCCACAACTAAAACAAACAAACCTTACTAAGTGTTACAAAGGAATCATGTAGAGCTAGCTCACAGTTAAGACACTTTGAACCGAATGCAGTACATATTTTTTATGACATTAATTAAGCTATGTATCTTCATCCGTACTGTTTTCCCATCTAGCCTTCTTATATTTTTGGACTGATTGTGCCATGCATATTTCTTACCTAGTGGTCTAGGCCTACCAATAATGCATGGAACCTGTGAGAGAGTTAGCCAAAAAAATTCCATACTGCACACAAATTCTAACTTATGAGCCTTGACTCTTGACTAGTCCTCTAGAATGTTATATGGACATCAGTACTTAGAACTTGATATTTTCAAAGTACGGTGCTCAAAGTTTATCCTAGGCTCCTCGCTAGTAGAATACTGGGAAAACATCCAACCATCATTCTAGACACTGGGTCCCAAGTTTCTCCCAATGCACCAAAGACTGGAGGTTGCAGCACTGGCTACTGCCGACGAGACTTTAGGTAACACCTCCACACAACCATATTTGCCATATAGTAGGAGAATGAAACTTTTAAGCACATTTCTATATATATAGTTGTTCCGAAGTTCCTCCTAGTGTACTAGACTTGGGGAACTAGGGTTGTAGGGGATTCTTCGGATACCGCCTAGGCGAGCACTAACATCAATTTTTTGAATGGGGTAGGAGTTTTATATATGAGACCTTCTAAAATTTGGTGCAGCATCTACGTACGCCATTGAGAGTTACCATTGTGTTTTCCTTAATTTTTACTCTAAACCATGCATAGCGCATGCAAAAAATGTATAATATTGAGCAAGTAAGTCAAAGCTGGGTGTTGAAAGGAGCAAACTCCAAATCAACTGCTGTAGATTTCACTTAGCTAACCATTAGCGGCAAAAGGATGCATGTAATGATGTAACCGCCACATTAATTTAAACACAAAACATGCACACCCCACCACGTCTACTCATTCAACAACAAACTCATCATCTTTCATCTCTTCCGAATCAGGCCAGTCCTACTCCCTGTCATTCAAGGAAAGCTAGCTAATAATTAATCGCGCATACGGCGACACGCAGAGAGAACACTCCAATCAGGCCGTCACATGCCCATGCATTGCAAGCACAGAGACTAGGCAGGCCGCTGGCATGGCATGTTGACGACGGGACGCCATGTCCAGACCCTGACGATCCACGCGCACAGTGTTTGTGCTGCCATGCAAGCACAGCATGGTATGCAAATGGTCAGGGAGATGACTGGCTCGACATGTGATCTGAACTGCAGTACAGCATGCAGATCGGACGGCTCGCGCGCGCCCCCGCCACCAGAGGATCAGGATCACGAGATCGACAAGAGGTAGTGAAGCCCTGGGCGCATCTACTGTACGATCTGTCAGTTACTTTGATGCCGTGGGTTCCAACCCCACTGAGGCCCTGACAGAAGCCAGAGGGTACAGTAAGCCAGAAGAGATAATGTTAGCTGGAGTTGCAGGGTAGCCTTTGCCAAGTGGTGGTGTTGAGTGCTGACTACTTCTGCTACCTGCAGCTAGCCCTCAGCAATTCAGCATGCATTGCCTACAGCTGCGAGATCTAGGTCCCATTTTCCTGGGCGCTTCCCAGTCTCCACATGCCACCCACAACTAGACACCAAAGTTCTGAAAATGCGAACAGTGGGTTACATAGAACGTACCCTACCATAGTCCATAGGTAGATGGTACCAACTAACCTGGATGCAAACTAATCGATAGAGCATTATATTAGTTTCATGCAACAATTATTAATGGGACTAGCAGCAATTTAGTACTAAATATGCAGTACTAAGTGGTAGTAGTAGAATTAAGATGTGCACAACATGTTCAGCAAAAAAAAATAAGCAGGTGGTTAGAGAAGGTGCGTGGGTAATTAACTTTGATTGTGGTTGGGCATTTTCCCCCACGCCTACAAATTTATTTAGGGCCTCAGACATGCATGGAGCACTGTATATGTTCTGATAGTTCACACAAAAGCTTTTACCTTCGCCCATTTTGTGAGGAAGTTAGAGACTTCTCCCATGTTTCAACACTTGTAAAACCTGTTATTCCTCAAAACTTGGTTACCAGTAATTTCGCTAGTACCTCTTTAATTTTTCTTTGTCGCAGCTGGTAAAGATGCATGTTTAGTGTTACGGCTAAGTTTCGAGCATAGAGAAGAGAACGCATCACATGGAATGCTACAGCGCCAAATGTTTTATGTCTTAATTGAGAAATAAACATGTATTGCGATAGCTGCTCTGCAACAGTCGATCTGCACTATTGCTGCTGCTACATCCAAATTTGACAGCAAGAAAAAGAACTCAATATTAACTTAGTTTTATCAAACATACGCACCTAGCGCAACCGAGTCGATCTGGGCCTCCATGCTTCTGAAGAATTCGTCGGCTTCTTGGATTGGTCGTGTGAGCTCCTGTCTGTACCTTTCCAACATATGACAGTAGATCTCCTGCACACAGAAAAACGTGGATCCATTGTTTCAGCTGTACACAGTTATTTTTATTTCAGAAAATCGATAATCTAATTAGTACCGCAAAGGAGCTCCATGTAAATCATATAGATATGTTGTTACCATGAACTGATCGAGCTCTGGGTCGGCCGGCTGTTCTTGCCTATCGTTTGAATTCATCTCCACCTCGCCGGCGAGGGTGGAAAGCCGGCCAACAACCTCCTGTGGCGCTCCGACCTCAGGTAACAAAAAATCAAGAGGTTTTCTCATGGAAATTAGAGAGTAAAAGGCACGCACATGAAAATAGGAACTATGCTTTCTCGCCCAAAACAGCCATAAATTGTATATCTGTTGGAGATATATATGTGAGCACACCTTCCGGCAATCTATGAAGGCTCTCAGGAGAGCCGGATAGAGAGGGTGCGACATGATCTTCGCTTTGATTATTTCCGATCCCCTCTCGTTTTTGGACTGTCTACAAGGATCTGAGGTGGCAGACGGCGGCGGTGTTGGCGCGTCTGCCGGCGGCGAAGATGATGTTGGGGCTCTGTGATCTAAGGCGAGGTAGAAGGGAGTCGTGGTGGCCTTTGAGTCACTGGCAAGAAGAGGCAGCTGCTCCATGTGTGTCGACCTAGTTATCTGGGGATGATAAATTGTGCGGGCAAGGGAGGAGGAGGCATTAGGGCAAGGGAAGGTTGTCTATTGGATTGCTTTCCAATCAGAGAGAGAGAGAGAGAGAGAGTTATACAGTAGCTGGACAGTCATGGTTCAGGGGACAGAAATTAAAGGGTCCAATGATGGAAGGGGACAGGAAAACGGCCGTTGTTAGTCGTGTTGTTTCTGAAGAAAAGAAAGTTCTACAGTAATTGCGTCCCATGAATCATCCGATGAGCTTTTTTTAACTAAATGAATGTGGCCGATGAACTTATATCAAGGATTACTGCTCAGCCGGTCAACAGCTAATCGATCGAGCAAAGCCAAGATCATCTGAACCCTAATAATTATGATCATTGGTAAATTTTGTGTAATGTATTGCATGTTGTAATCACAAAATTTTCATTGCTAACCGTCAACCCCTACATTAGTTTGCAAAAGCAAGCTAGACATACAATTTTATAATTTTAGGGTAACATAGAATTCCATGTTGTAATTTATATATAGGATAATAGTTGAACTATGTTCTTGAACAGGATAATAGTTGGACTATTGGAATATTGTACTATTTCAATTAAAACTATAACAGATTCAACGTAAAACTAGCGTACTCCTAGTCTTACTACGGTTAGTAGAATTCGATCAAGCTTCAACATGGTATTTGACATTTCCTTTCAATTTAATACATTATAATTAACTTCGATCTATTACTTTTTTCTGAGAATAATGAGAGGATTTTGCATTTCATAACTATTTTTTTGGTTCAAACTCCATTCTTGTTCACAATTTTCTAAACTTTAATCACTATTTTTTTCTAAACTATCACTACTACAAAATAGTTTATCAGTGCCGACTCAAAAAACCTCATTAGTGACGGTTTTCTAACTGACATTGATTACTCGGTACTATAAATACCGGTTCTGATTAACAACCAGCATTGATACATATTATAGGGCAAAAAAAAACTACTTGGTACTCAGATGTCACATATATGTACAAAATTACAAATTCCCTTCTCTACACTAGCAACTACTTCATCCGATCATAAATACATGTTGTTTTGGATAAGAAATGGTTTCAAATGCATACAACTATTTTCTATTAAAATATAATTAGAAAAATTATTAAATTTGTGATATTATGAAATTATTCAAGCCAAATTTACACATATGATTTTAAAGTTTCTAAACTAATTATTTTAAAAACTATTGTTAGTCAAAATTTTAAAAATTTATTCGAATACTTTTAAAATAATATATATTTATGACTGAAGGGAGTATAAAATCCAACAGAAATATAAAAGTAGCAAATATGTCAGGTTGGAACGCACAATATAATCGACTAATAGGTGTCCTCTTTTGCATATCACGATCACGAAAGAAATAAGTGTACCGCACTCAACGTAGCTGATCTCTATGAAACCCGGACAATATATGCTGCATCGGAGGAACGGTGGTTCATCTATTTCTCTTCGTTTAATTATAATGTTGATGGGCCATTCAATCATCAATTCAATGGCCTACTATGCTGCGCATCTTTGCAGGAACAGGGATGGGCCGTTCAGTCCGTACCTACGTACGGACGTGTACAGGGATAAACCAATCATTTACTTGGCAGTTCCATGGATTACTTTACTAAGGTTAGGACGACAGAACTGAAATGCTACTTGGGTGGACTTCACATTCCTGCATCTTGCGATTTTGGAGCTTATGCTCTCACATACGTCTTTGTCGTCTCACTATGAAGGAGCTTCTGCCTTCTGCTACAATTTTGTTGTCGAGTATACGCGTTCTACTTGGAGCATATATTCCCAAATCTCAAGGAGTTGGGCAGCGAGAGCAGGTTTGCGATATTCATATTTGCTAGTGGGGATCGATGTAGTCTTTTCGTCCAAAAAGAAATTAACCAAAGTCTCTACGCTAGGTTCTCATTCAACTAGAAAAGAGGCGGATTTTACACAATGGCTTTAAGCATTTGGAAATTAATAATAGGGATTTGGTAGCGCAACGGAAAAAAAATTCTTAGATCAATTACCTCTTATGATCGAAATCTTGGTGACCCTTGGTTATCCAGCAAACCAATCAAAATTAAAAATAGCCTTATTTGAATCTTCCCTATTATTTTGCCCATTTGGACTCAAATGTGAATTTGTTGTTTCAAATATTCAAAATATGACCTACATTTCATCTCATTATTTCGGCTATATTTCAATGTCTAGTTAATCTCGCAAGTATCCAAAACCATTTTTTTCTTACAAAGTCCAAATTTCATTGAAATATTTTTGAACGCCTCTGACTTCTGGATTTTTCTGGTGTCTGGTCTTTTTTTATCCTGTACAGGAGGGCATCACGAGACCGACATGCATTAGAGCAGTACGTGGTACGTGTTTGCGAGCTACAGCAAGACATGGGTGAAATTAAAGCGGGAGAGGAGGGAGATGCTGCCTGCATGCCCGAGTGGTTGCAGATCTGTCGGGACAGGTTTCAGACAAGGTGTTTTAATGCTTAACGATGCAGATCTGCACCTTAATCAATGATTCTCGTGAGTAGGAGCCTGTAATGAAGCTGAATATCATGTATGGAAATTAAGGCCTCCCATGCTCGTACTATTCCACTACGTACCAATGCAATGCAGGTATGCTGTTCCTTTCTCCAGTCTGTAGTCTATGTATATATAGATGTAGTACCGCGAGCTTCCAGGTTCAGATGTGCACATGAAATGGAGTTATACATGGTATACTTGGTCGAATATTTGTTTTTCTCTGCGTGTGCAGTTGTGCATGCATGGTGGAATCAGAGGCACACGTACGTAAGGCGGGGACCGTGCGGCAGTTTTTGTCCTAAAACATCTGCCGCGTGCATGTGCGAATGCATGGGGATGGGATGGATGTGTTGGTCTTTGCAATTGGATGGTGCTTTGCTGGTCCAATGCTTTCTTTCCCTTCAGATGAGTCATCAGAACTGGTCCAGTGCATGCGTCGTCGCTGGTGCAACCGTGCGAGAGGAAGGCGTCAAGGCGGGCGGGCGCGCGCCGGCGAAGGGAGACGCGAGATGGAGACGAGCGCGCGATTCGCGGGAGGTGCGTCCGCTTTTGGACGGGCAACCACAATGCGGGGATTAAAACCGCGCTTGGATGATGGAAAGAAGAATATATCGAGTGGGCAGACAGCCTGCCGGCAAAAGTATTGTCTGCCGGCAAACACCTTTGCCAACTGCCACATATGCGTCAGGCATTATTGACGGATCATAAAACTCATTCCCGGCAGACTGTTTGCGCCTGAAAGCTACGGATGGGCGTGGAGCGTCGGTGGGTATCCGTAGAAACTTTAGTTCAAGTTAATTAACTAATTAGTTATTTTGAATTAAGATAGATTTATGGATCCATCACGTGAAAAACAAACAAAAAAATACATAAAATTATGATCCGCCACTGATGATAATAGTGATGAATCATAGTTGTGACCCGTCACTAATGATGACTCATTGGTGACGGTCATTGTAGGTTAGTTATTAGTAACAGGTTAAATTTTGATCCGTCACTAATAACTAAGTCATCAGTGACGGGTCATCGTAGATCAGTCATTAATGACGGATCAAATTGTGACCCATCACTAATGATAGTATTCATAAGTACTTAGCTCATATTTTTACCCATTTATGTTCTTAAACAAAAAAAAACACGGATCTTATCACTCATCACAAAGGTTATCCTTCAAATAGATAGTCAACCGTGATCACATGTCTAAAACCTCATTGTTGTTGATACATAAGCATCAAGCTATTAACTAGTCTCAGTATAGTTGTAGTAGCAGCATTATCCAAGCAACACAAAAGAAGAATAAAAAGAAATATAGATTATTAGGTCAAATCTAATACAAGGTAAGCAGTACCTCCCCAAATGCATCGGCATTATCCGAGGCAAATCTCATGACCTCCTTTATTACAAGGTAAGCTATGAGTCAGTCAATGTACGCTCCACTTCAACACAGTGGAGAGAGGAACAACAGATTAGTCTTTTAACAGGACAACCATTTACGTTATGTCAAAAAGTGCAAAGGAAAAAAGCTTCTGACTAGGTCTAACAAACACTTACTGCTATATTATTTTATATGTGCATAGCATGATGCTATATTTTTTATTTTTCTCTTATTTTTTCTCACCTGAGTAACACTAGAATAGGAACCATTGTACATTTCTGCTCAAGTTTAATGTAAGGGGTGGCGGCTATAGACACAAACGCGCGTTCTGAAAACGGTGCAAAAACCTCAGGGGCAAGAACTCAATCTTCTAGGTCGAATTTGGCCTCTAAAAAATTACCGAATCCGATAAAGTGGGGAGAAACAGATGTAACTTTTTCTATAGATATCTATAGAGTCAAAAAAAACGTCAAAATCGGAGTCCGTATGCAAAAATTATGCCCGTTTTACTCAAGACACTCTGGGTCACCTATCAAATTATGATGGTCTAAGAGAAAGAAGTGGTAGTCACTGTGGATCTGATCCTGCAATTGTTAAACTCATTTAAAAGAATAAATTGATGTAATTGTACCCTTTGGACTCTGGTAACTGCAATTTAAGAATTGGAGAATGTAAACATTAGTGACGGGTCAATTTCTGACCCGTCACTATTTTGTCATGAGTGACGGGTCACGATTCTAACCTGTCACTTATGACCTTTGGCAAAGATTTTGACCCATCACTATTTAGTCATGACGGTTCTGACCCGTCACTTGTGACATTCGACAAAGATTCTGACCTATCACTATTTAGTCATGAGTGACAGGTCACGGTTCTGACACGTCACTCATTACCTTCGGCAAAGAAGGTTAAAAGGATAAAATATCCCGTTTCTGTCACAACTACGTGATAGGTTAGGTGGTAAGATGGCTACGCACGCAGGGGAGGTCTCGGGTTCGAGTCCCACAGAAAATTGACTATAAAAATAGTGTGAAAAATAGCAAGTGAACCGTGACGAGTGGCGATGGGCCTGCATTGGGATGGCTCGGTGAAAAATATTTTTTTGGCTTTTTCCGTGCCCAAAAAAAGCAAAAAACATTCATCAGTCATTAGTGACGGGTTAAGATTACGACCCGCCACTTATGACCTTCATTAATGATGGGTCACGGTTACGACCCGTCACTAATGATTTCATAAGTGACGGGTCATAACCCATCACTAATAACTAGTCATCAGTGACGCGTTCGGGGTGACGGTTGCGGGACCCATCACCCATGACGTTTATCACCTGTCACTGAAGGGCTTTTTCACGTAGTGATCTTCCACGCCCATCCCTACTTAAAGCCAGCTGCATACGAGGAACTAGGAAAGAGCATGGTGCACGCGTGGCTACACAGCATCAAATTAAGACCGGAGTAGGCGAGTCACCTCTAGGATGCGAAGCTCCAATCCAAATTCAGACATGGGAAAGCTCGTCCATGATAAACACTCGGCGGGCCAGTCATGTGCCCCAGAACCTAGAGCGCTTAGAAGATAAGGTGTGACTAAGGGTGCAAGAGGGTCTAGCCTAGATCCCCTTTAGTTTACTACAAATGAACTAAAATCTCACTTTCTCATCCATTTTATGAATTCCTTATACAAACAAATGAACTAAAGAGGGTTAAAGGGTATACAAATGAACTAAAGAGGGTTAAAGGGTATCCAAAGTGTTAAGATGCTAAGAGAAGGCTTAACTCGCATGGTCATTAGCTCTAACTCAGACACATGTAATTGTGGAAGCGTGAGGTGTACCTGCATTCGGTGACACCATCAGACGAGGATGAGGAGCGTGATGTAGGCGTAACCATGCATGGTGATTAGGGTTGATACCGTGCAGACTGTCAGTTACGTCGTCGCCAGCATGATGCAGATGAAGTAGATGTGGCTAGCTTGATGCAGTTGTTCGAGAAGCTGGAGGCGATGCGGCGGTGGTCTTCGCTCCACACAGTGTCTCCCGTGAGATCGGTCTACGATTTAGGATGTAGGGACATGCATCGGTCTCATGATATGGGGTATCCCGAGACCCCATCCTTTTCCCTCTTATATATGGCGCTGGTGGAAATGGGACCACAACCAATATGTTGGTTGCACCCCCGATCAGCCGCGAGTGGTGCAGATGAACTCCCCCTAGGCTCTCAGTGAGTTCGTTAGGCAAACATTAGGAGGCGAGATCATATCCAATAATCTCCCCCTTGATCATAAGGCTAACATCGTAAGCCCATTTTCAATGAAACAGCATACCAAGGCAAAGCGTTACAACGATCAATGAAATACCACTGAAACCCAAATACCTATAGTGTACCACTCCATCTCAAAATGGAAATTTGTTATGCTTAATAGGAGTTGGTTTTCTTTATGGTCCTCTTAATCTAGAATCATAGGCTTTCAAATAACCCCATATCGGCAACATGATCAAAAAAATATAGGGTGGTAAGCCTTTAGTGAGCGGATCTGCAAGCATTAACTTGGTACTTATATGCTTGACACTTATTGTTTAATATTGTATTCTATCTTTCACAACAAGATATTTAATGTCGATGTGTTTGGCACCACCACTTGACTTATTATTACTCGTATAGAGAATTGCGGGTTCATTATCACAGTACAATGTTAATGGCTTTGAAATGTTGTCTACCGCTCCTAATCTCGAGATAAAATTATTTAGCCATAGCCTGCCCGGTAGCCTCATAAAATGCTACAAACTTAGCTTGCGTCATTTACGATGTCGTAAGTGTTTGTTTGGAGCTTTTCAACAAGATAGCTCCTCCAGCGAGGGTGAAGATATAACCTGACGTGGATTTCTTAGTGTCCACACACCCCGCAAAGTCTGCATCTGAATAACCAATAACTTTGAGGTTATCAGATTTTCTAAATATGATCATGTAATTCTTAGTGTCTTGCAAATAGCGAAGGACTTTCTTAACGGTTTTCCGGTGATTCGGTCTTGGATTTGACTGATATCTACCAAGCATCCCGGTAACAAAGGCTAAATCAGGGCGCGTACATACTTGAGTATACATAATGCTTTCGATAGCTAAAGCATAAAGAACCGACTTCATTTGATCAACTTCATATTGGTTTCTCGGACATTGAAATATCCCAAACTTATCGCTCTTAATAATTGGAACAATCGTGGTAGAGCACTTATAAGTGCCTCCATCCACAGTCCAACTAGTAAACTAGAATAGCTGAGCATACTCTGCACCATGTCTGTAAGCGTCTGGTTGTGTATCTTAGCTACCCTATTCTGTTGTGGTTCACCAGGTGTAGAATGTTAGGCAACTATGTCATTTTCCTAAAGGAATCTGGCAAAGGGACCGATCTGCCCATAAGGGGCATGTCTCCGGTAATACTCTCCCCCTCGATCTGATCTCATTACTTTAATTTGTAGATTGTGCTGATTTTCTACCTCAGCCTTAAATATCTTGAATTTGTCAAGAGACTCATATCGATCTTTAATGGGATAGATATAGCTGTAACGGGAGAAATCATCGGTGAAGGTAATGAATGAATCAAAATCATCCACCAATGTCACATGAAAAGGACCACGGATGTCCGTTTGAATTAATTATAATAATAATGTGCTCCGAGTGGTCCCTTTTTTATTTGCTTAACGTATTTTTCTTTAATACAATATGTATAGTGGTCAGAGTTGGAGAAATCTAAGGGTTAGAGAATCTTTGCTTAATGAGACGCTCCATTATTCCCCTCGAAATATGGCCTAAACGACAACATCATAGTTCCAAAGAATTCTCATTAATTGCACTTATCTTTCTTGTATGACTTACATCACAGATATTTATAGACATAGAAAATTCATTAAGAGAAAGTATATAAATTTGTCTTATCGGATGGCAAGACTAACAACATTTGAATTAAACTTAATGACAAACTTACTGTCTCCAAAGTTATAATAATAACTATCATCATCTAACATCGAAACTGAAATAAAATTCCTCCTCATAGTAGGAACATAAATAAGATTATTAAGCCTAATAGTAAAGCCACTATGAAGAACTAAGGAAGGCATCCGACAGCTTCAAGTTCAGCTTTCTTCCCATTTGCTACTCTAAGACTTTGCTCCCCCTTTCTTAGTGTTCTCGCGGTAAGTTATCCCTGTAAGGAGTTGGTAACGTTCATAGTAACACCTTAGTCAATCCACCAAGAAGTAAGAGAGAAATCAGTATAAAGAGATTCATCAATAAATATTATTAAATCAGTACCCTTTCTTGCGTCTCGCGGTTTTGGAGCTTCTAAATCTGTCTATGTCAGAGGAAATTAAAGGACGATTTGCGAGAGATCACTACATGAAAAAAGGTTATAAGTGATGGATGATAACTGTCATGGGTGACGGGCCCCGCACCCGTCACCCTAAACACGTCATTGATGACTAATCATAAGTGATGGGTAAGGACTCGTCACTAATGAGATCATCAGTGACGGTTCACAACTTGACCCGTCACTAATAAGATCATTAGTGATGGGTTATAACTGTGACCTGTCATTTATAAAAGTGATGAACATTTTTCGTGTTTTTCGGATACGAAAAAAGTCAAAAAAATATTTTTTTTTCATCCGAGCCATCACCACTCAACAAGTGTTACATGCTATTTTTCACATGTTTTTAAACTTTGTGTTCCGTAGGAATCGAACTCGCGACCTCCGCTCGCGTGCGTTCCCCCTTACCACCTCACCCTCGCGTGCGTTCTAAAGGTAATCGGATAGTTTATCCTTTTAACATTTTTTGCCAAAGGTCATAAGTGACAGGTCATAATCCCATCACTTATGTTTTTTTGCCAAATTATAATTTGATAGGTGACCCAGAGTGACCTTTGGAAAAATAGGCATAACTTTTGCATACGGACTTTGATATTTTTTGAACTCTACGGACATGTAAAAAAAGTTATATCCTTTTCTCCCCACTTTGTTAAGTTCTGCAAATTTTTTGATGCCAAAAACAGTTTGGAAGATTGAGTTCTCGCGCACTGAAGTTTCTGCACCATTTTTGGAACTCACGTTTGTGTCCATAACCACCACCCCTTACATCAAACTTGAATAAAATATGCAATGATTCTTATTCTAGTGCTACTGAGGTAAAAAAAAATAAGAGAAAAAAAATTATAGCATCATGCTATGCACATATTTACTATATAAAAAAATTAAGTAAGTTGTGATAGGGAACTGATTGATTAATAAATCTAATAACCCATGTGAAAAATTAAGTAAGTTATGATAGTAAAAAAAAAATCCTTCACCTGTCATGTTTTATCAAAATGATCATTAGTGATGTGTCATAACTTGACACGTCACTGATAACTCTGTAGGATGATCCGTCATTAGTAAGTTGATTATTAGTGGCGGGTCACAATTTAACTCGTTACTTATGACTGGTCAAAAATGACACATCACTTATGACTAGTAACAAGTGATATGTCGCAACTTGATCCATCACTTATGACTAGCTAAAAATGACTCGTCACTTATGATGGGTAATAAGTGACGGGTCACAACTTAATCTGTACTTATAACTAGTTTAGGATGATTCATCATTTATGACTGGTAAAAAGTGAAGAGTCACAACTCCGACCTATCATTATTATCATAAGTAATAGTTCATATTACAATTTATCATTAATTTTTTTTTTCACGTAATGAATTCTACATTTATATATATATATATATATGCACCATCATATCTGCTTTATTGCCATGCTGACTGCCTTACTTTCTAGCTAGTTGAACGACCGGTGCAGCAATTGGAGCCTACCTAATCCATGCTTTCGGGCCGAAGAGAGGGACAGCTTTCGGGCAAGGTGATTGAATGCTGCTTGACCATGCTCTCTGCACACCCTAATCCATGGACGAGGGGCCGGCCGGCCTCGTGATCGATTAATTTGTACCGATCGATCTGGAATTGACAATGTACGTACCGTGCGTATATATACACCTTTATATGGTAGCCCTGCTCGTCAGCCGTACAAGAATGATCGATCGATAGGCACATAGTGTTCTGTTTCTGAGCTGGGTAGTTTCATCTTCTTCGTTGAGTGCATGGTGCAACGGAAGGTGATTCCGCGGTGCGCCCATGTCCCCTGAACTGAAAGATCTGTGGTGCGCGTGCAGTGCAATCGAGTGGTGTGAATGTGTGATGGGGCTGGCCGGAGGTCCAGTGCTGCAGAAGGCATGCAGGCCGAAGCAGGAGGAAGGGATGATGCTTCTTCTTCTTCTTCTTTCTGGTCTTGTTATTTTCTTTGGTCACTTGATTCGCACACCAGCTCGATCGGCTGGTTGGCTCCCTGTGAGTTGTAACAGGCATGAGCACATGAGATGTGGAGCCTAGCCACGGCGAGAGCTTGTACACGGATCTTTCTCGATCGATCGATATATCGATGCGCCTTTTTTAATAATTGAATAAAATATATTTCAACCGTTACATTTAAGATATAAAAAAACATTCATTTTTACATTGAAATGATCGAATGGATTAAGAAGGAGTGAATTAGGCTCCAATTAAAAACTAATTCTGTCAAATTAAAAAACAAGTAGTAAGCTTAGCTTAGATGGAAAGAAATATAATTACACGAACAAGCAAGTAATCAAGTAAGTTAAAACACAACGTAAATACAAAAAGCTTGCAAAAATATAAAAGCTCAAAGTAAATACAGGAAAGTAAGAAGATAGATAAGAAGCCATCAATTTTTTCCGATATATCGAGGAGTTGGTACTTCCCTACTCCTCGTTGGAGCATCTATTAAGAATATTGTTTCCCCTTGAGCCTCCAAGACTCAAGTGCTCCATCATAATTGTCACTTCTCCATCTTCAGATTGGCGGGTATCAAACCAAGTATATCGCTCTTCTCGGACCTCTCACAAGAACTCCAAGTGCTCATTAAGACACCACCAATCACCCTTCCCATATTAGATATGTGGTTAGTACGAAAAGTGTTATATCTAACTGCAACAACGATCGGTGCTTAATTGACACAAGTGGTCGATGGCATCCGGGTTCCTCTCCCAACCTACCCCTAACACCGCACATATCTCGCCTCATTCCCATAACTCATACTTCCGAGCATCCTCATTCTTCTTGTGAACAATAAAAAAACTCTAAACTCGTGAACAATGGTTGAACTACTGCTTGACTTCTACCAAGGACCTATGTATTGCTAAGCATGTCAGAGAAAACTTTTAAATTAGACAACAACATTGTTAACCTAGATTACAAGGATACGGATCATCAACAATTCAAGATAAAAGTAATACATCAACATAGATTCTACCCATATAACACGACATTGAAACTCTAACATGTATAACTTACATAAGCAGTAACTTATGAATTTAAACTCCACATGATCCAAAATATGAGGGGAAATATACTTATATGCTTGCCTTGCTGCTCCGACGCCTGCCTGACACTTCCTGCACAATACTCAAAACTCTGGTGGTTCGGTATTGCCTTCGATCACATTGATAGTCGGCGCGTCGCTCTCTAAATAAGCCAAGAATGCATCGAATAAGAAAATGATGATGAAAATGCATGTTTATTATGCATGAACCGCAACTGGTATGAAAATCACCGTATTTCAAAAGCATTTGCAAAAGATCCGCAAACGAATGGGGTTAGAAAAGGATTGAACCTCAAATGGGACAACTAAAGACTACAGTGCAATGTGTAGCTGACGGTTAGACCGAAAGAAGTGGCGGTCAGACCATCGGGTTGTAGAGAGATTTGTGCTCTGGTGGTCAGACTGGACCCCTGGGCGGTCAGACCGTGGGGTCTGGGGGTCAGACCGGCCCTAGGGTTTTGACCTACAACCGGCTGTCAAACCGGCCTGAGCAGTGGTCAGACCGTGAGTCCCTGCTTGCAGCACCTTGGCGAAGTTACCGGCACAGGCTCCAGCGATGCCTTCGACCACGAAAGGTACCAAAGCACTCTAGGAGACTAGTTGAGTGCTTCTAGGGTGGTTTGGACAACATTCACTGAGCCAAACTTGGAATGCTCCATGGATGGGATCTAGGCTAGGGTGAAGCTCTAGTCTAAACACAATGAGGACTGATTAGAGCTCGGGAACAATAGAAAAATGGTAGGAGATATCTCAACATAGCGTAGGAAAGCTTTCTATTGGAGGGGATCACTCTAGGGAAGCTTTGATTCAGAGATTAGGCTCCGGGGTGGCGTACAGGCTCAGGGTGAATGAACTTGTGTAGAAACTCCTCCTTCAAAGAGAAGGAAGGGGATGAGCTCGGGGAAGCCTTCGAGAAGCTCAAAGGAGTTCTCCTCATTGATAACCTGTCATCAAACACATCGAGGTGGATCTCTCCTTCTCTCTCTAGGGTTGAGTGAGGAAGAGAGTGAGAGAGGAAATGAGAGAGAGTGACCGGTCGATGGCTTAAGTGGAAAGCCACTGTGCGCTGGCGGTCAGACCGTGGGCTCAAGCGGTCAAACCGCCCCAGGACAGAGGCCAAAATGGCCCTGCACGCCTCTAGCTGTCAGACCGGCAGTGGTGCGGTTGGACCGCCAGGAGAGGGTCTTTTTCCCAATTTCTTCCTAAAGGTCTAGGGTCTTCTTAACCATCTTCAAACTATTTCTACTCAAAAATAAATGGTGGAAAAGCACATAGACTCAAGACACATATTTTTGAAATGTTTTTAAATACTTAAAACACGATGTTAAGATGCCATGATGATTATACATACTTAATTACGTAATTAACGCCTTGGGATGTGACAAACCTCCCCCCCCCCCTCCCAAAAAGAATCTCGTTTTGAGATTTGGCAAACTCAAGGAGAGGGTGATGGTGATTAAATGCACTAGAATTTTTCATAATTGGAAAATAATTATGTCAGTTTTCATCGACGGGTTGATAAGACGGCCATTGGACCCTCAAATGTACTGGTCGTCAGACCGTAGCTAAGCCAGGTCAGACCACAACACGGTTGGACCGCGAGTACGGTAGTTAAACCGCAAATCGTACAGAGTATTTTGGGTTCCAATGGTCAGACCACAAGCTTTGGGCGGTCAGACCGCCCGAGAACTGTGTGGAACCGTCCAAACAGTATTCTAATTAATTATCAGGAGAATCATTATTTATAAATACAACCTCAATGATTAACCAGAATACCATTCTGGTAGTCCTGGCACATGTTTTGTGCTCAAGATCGGAACACATATTTTTTCCAACATGTACATCACAATATAGCTTAAGAAAGAGCGAGTAATTAAAGTTATATTACAAGTGCTTAAGAATGCAACCATTTGCAATAGTTTACACAAAGAGAAACTACGCAACGGAAGAAAACCTTAACAACAACAAAAGGAGAGTGGAGTCATATACCCTTAGGCTCCACACCAAAAGCTACGCCTCACCTGAGTAGGATGCACTACTCTTGCCCACCACTTGTATCGGCGGGCACAAAGTAGCCTAACACCGCCTCACCCTCACCAGCGGAACCTGAAAGCACAGGAATGAGTACGAAGGTACTCGCAAGACATAAACCATATAGAGCACATATACATAGCTCGATTCTAAGGATTATGTATTAGCTGTTATGAACAGTAGGCCATAAGGTTAAGTAAAACATATGTGGTAAGCAACCTAACCACATATGTGTGAGTATATATACTTAACTCAAAAACAACTACCTTTCTACCTTGTAAACCACAACTTGAACATGTATGTATAGGAACCATAGTATCTCATCAACAATCTACCAACCATTTCCATCATACCATAATCATATCCCACATTCGTAAACTCTATGACCGATACAAATGAAACAATAGCATGTTCATGACCAAGAACGCGGTATTTCGAAATGTTTTTACACCCTACAGATGGGTACACCTTTACCCACAATACTCGAGGACCATTCGTCTTATGCTACTCCCGAAAGTACACACTAGAGGGTACTCATGTCAACCTTTCTCATACCCGGAACCACCCACTTGCAATGCCCCTATGGTACCGGGGTTACCGCGAGCGTGTCCCGGACACATCCGGCTCCTCGCCACCTTGCTTCTCCTTTTCTTTTTTTCTTACACGTTATAGAGCCGCACGTCAAGTGTTGGCATGGCATATGATAATTGACTTATCTTACCATTAGATCAGCATGTGGTCAGTAAGGAAAGTGCTAGAGCCAACTGTACCGACGGACGGCCTTAAACGATGTAAGTAGTCTATGGCATCTGGGCTCCTCTCCCGAACTACCCAGAGGACTCCTCCTGGGCAGAAGATACCCCTAACACCGCCCACATCTCGCATCAATCTCACATCTCAACCATCCATCTCAACCTCATCTTTATATCTGTGAACAGTGATTAAGCCCTAGGCTCGCGAACAACGGTAGCACCGTCGTTCGACTTCTACCAAGGACCTAAGCATTGCTAAGCATTTCGAATAACCCTTGAAGCTAGACACCAACTATATCATCAAGGCTACAAGGATACGGATTTATCAATAAGTCAAGGCAGAGATAATGCATCAACATAGGTTCTACCCATATCAGCCCGACACTGGACTCAACACATGCAAAAATACATAAAACATAATTTATCAATTTAGACTCCATTTAATTTGAACAAAGGGTGCAGTATACTTAGATGCTTGCCTTGCTACTCTAGGGTTTGCCCGATACTTCCCGAACAGAACTCGCAGAAGTGGTGTGCCTCGGTGTCGCCCTTGATCACACTCGCGTCACGCTCCAGACCTTCGTTCACTACTGAAGAACTCATGCAATGATGAGCATGAAAGACATGCAATGACAGATGCTCCATGGCATATGGCAATAGTGGAGATGCAATGCATTATGCCATGAGTTTAAAGCCTCAAAATTTTCTTCACTTGGATTAAAGTTAAGCATTTAATCATTTCCTAGATTAATTAAACTTAACACTAAGCTTAGACCTAATTAGAAAATTAATTCATACTTATCATGAGGGTGATTAATTGTAATGAGTAGGGAATCAATTAATAAAATTTAAACCAATAATTGATTATGGATTAATGGAGCTCAAACCTATTTTATTAACCCATGTAATTTAAATACATATTTAGCTCCTAGTATTTTTAACATGTATATAATGATCATATAAACCTAACAAAATTAGTTTCATGATTTTTAGAGCTATATACAATTTTCTATGCATTTTACAAGGTTCGACAGATTTATTAGTTGTACACTAAATCCATTTCACATTTTTTAGAATATCCGGATTAAAAAGGCCCCAAATTCCTTTTGTACCGGAGCCTATCTAGCTACTGAGGCTGACCATGGGCCCGGGCATTTGACTTCGGTCAAATGGCCTTGATGCCATGCCACTCACATGGTCGACGGCTCGGTCTGGCATCGCCGGCACCAAACGACGGCGGATTCCGGGCAGCCAAGAACACCCACGGGGTCAGCACGACATGAGGAGCACGTTGGTGACACGTGTGGTTGACGGCAACGACGGGAAGGTGGCCAGCGGCAGAAACACGGCGGCACCTCAGTTCGGCATGCCAGTGGCGAAAACGTCCCTACTGAGGGCTCCAACAGCATCAACGCGGACCGGCGAACACAACAGCCCGCCTCTCAGTCGAGGGGCCCAACGGTGGCTCGGGCGGTGGCGTGCGCGGGGAGGCGAAGGCAGTTTGGCCATCGCGGAATACCGCGCCGGCGATAGGCTAAAACAAAATGAACGCACGCGAAAGGTAGATGTGTGTGAGGTGAAGCTCACCATGTGCTTTGATTTGGCAGAGAAGCAAGGATGCGGCAGCTTGACAGTGAAGTGGTGGAAAGGGCGCCGGATTTGGGGAAGACAGCGGTGTAGCGTCGATTTTGGCCGAGGAAAGGATGGGGCTCGCGTGGGAAAGACTCGAGGGAGGCTCCACGACTTTCCTTCGGGCTCCCTGTGGCTTGAGCTTGGCAAAACTCGTCAGTAGCGTGGTGGAAATGGCCGGCGGCTGCTGCTTGGCTGCTCTGCTCTGATGGATGACAGGCCGAGTTAGAAGGAGCAGAGAGAGAACGAGGGAGAGGGAGAAAAAGATCAGCCACGGGGGATAAGGCCGGTGGAGCGCCCTGAAGCCTCAGTGTCGTGCTCGGCTTTCACGGCAACATGGCCGACTGCCCCAAAGGTCCACGAAAACGGCGGCCGCCAAATGTACAGAGAGAGGGAGGTCGGTGGTGAACAGTAGCCAGCCGAAGAAAATATCCTGCCTCTTTTCTAATTCGTTTGGAGGTCTTCCTGTGGTCCAAAATGTGTGGGACAATTTTTGTGTGTAACTATAGTTAACGAGAAATCCATTTTAACTTGTTTGACCCCAACAGCATGAGCCAATCTCCAATTAAAATTCTCCAAATATGCAAGATTTTCTAACTTGTAGTAAATTTTATGCCTTCAAAACCATTCCCAAAAATTTGGGAAAAATCACTAATATTCTTCACATGGCATGGACTAATTTCTAAAATTATTTGCAACCCTATGTTTCATAGCAATTTCGTGAGTTCCTTCACCATGCACCACTTAACATTAATTTTTGCAATTCATGTTTAATTAAAATTGCATGTTAATAATTGATCAAAACAATTAAACATGATGCTAATGATTCTTATGATGCTTAATGGCATGCTTAAGCCATTTGGGCTATCACAGGAATAGAGAGCAGAAATTAGTAATGAGCGCTTCTGGTGGTCAGACCGGTAGAGGCACGGTTGAACTACCAGGATTGTATTTTCCCGATTGAAACGGTTTTTAAGTAGGTACCTTCGCGGACAAAGTTTTTGACCAACATAATAATGAACTACAGGCATGTGAGATGCTCAACCTATGCATAATTGAAACAATACTCACAAGCTTTCAAGAAAATTAGGAACGGAGCGGATTCGATCCTCATGCTCCCAAATAGCATCTTCCAAGTTATTGCTCCATTGCATTTTAACGAACTTGATAGAGTGGCATCGAGTCTTGCATTCGGTTTCATCCAAAATCCATATTGGTCGCTCGCAATAAGAGAGATCCAGTTACAAATCTGGGTTTGCAACTTCAATGACTTCGATTGGGACTTGAATGCATTTCTTCAGTTACGAGACGTGAAACACATTATGAACGATGGAGAAGGATGGAGGTAAGTCCAATTAATAGGCCACTTCTTCTCGCCGAGCAATGATTTGGAAATGTCCCACATATCGAGGTGCTAACTTCCCTCTGACATGATAGCGTTGAATCCCCTTGAGAGGAGACACCTTGAGATAGATGAAATCCCCAATAGCAAACACAAGTTCTCACTGGCGGCGATCCACATAGCTCTTCTAATGAGATTGGGCTACGAGAAGACACTTGCGAATGGTCAGAGCATGTTCTTCAACCTCTTTGACCAAATCCGGGTCTTGAAAAGCTCTTTCACCGGACTCGGACCAATTCAACAGAGTTCGGCACCTTCGGCCATAGAGAGCTTTGAATGGCGCACGAGCGGCATGGCACCGGCAGTGGAGCTAAGGTTGTGTCAGCTCTGGCGTGCGAGCAGCAAGGCGATGATACTGGATGACTGTGGTGGAGTAGCTCTGGAGCTAGACGGCGTTGGATGGTGGTGCTCGAACGGCAGCGCGTGTCAATGAGACGGCGTAGAAAGGCTCGAGCGACAGCGAGAGATCAAAAATGAGAAACAACTGGCCGAGGACGAATGCTTATATGACAGGTGGGTCCTGCCGAAATTGCCAACACTGGAAGGTCTGGTGATGCCCTTACTTGAGCACCAGACAAACCACCGGACCAAATTCCAAGAGAATCTGCAAATCTGAGCCGAACTCAAACTTCTGAACACTGGATAATCCATTGACCGACCCTTTGTACACCAGACCTTTTCTGAGAGAATATCAAATTATGAACACCGGAAGGTCCAGTGATGAAACTTTTGCAAACACCGGACCGTTCTCCAGACTTTTGACATGCTGCCTCAGACTAAAGACCGGAAGGTCCGGTGATTAACTCACAGCATACGCCGGACCTTTTTCCAGGGATATTGTAGAGCTGACAAAACAGAACACGGGATGGTCCGTTGAGAAGAAAGAAAGGAACACCGGACCATCCGGTGAGAAGAAAACTCTCTGTTGAACTAAAATCTCTCACTGAGTCCAAACTTCAAATAACCACTAAATAAAAACACATGTTTAGATTAGTTTGAGTGAAAATCTTATCCTCTTAAGCACTCATTTGCAAATATTTGCACAAAGAGGCTATACCATACATAATTTTCACAATAGTCAATAAGAACCAATAAATTATGAAGGAAGAAAACTCCAAGGAAATGTATGAGCTATATTGCCTATGAATTCAAAGATTAAGACTTTAAATTCGCTCGAACATGATTGAATAAGCACTAAGCAAAAACATCTATTTAATCACACTTATAGAGGTGTATGTCCACATTGAAACTGAACAACAATCTCAAAGAGTGATATTCTCCTTTGTGATCTCTACCGCCAACGCACATGCAATGCATAACTAGTGCATGAAAGTAAACATGAGTGCAAGCTATACGACATGTGAATACATGGCATAAAATAAATATATCTTATCATATTACTTCCCTTCTCAAGATTCTTCATGGTGAACCCAACAACATACCTTAAATAAAACTAGGGGTCACCAACTCAAGCAAAATCCATGTTCACCACTATCTTGAGAAGGTTAGACAAGCACCTATCATGAATGCATCTATACAACAAGACATCACATGACGTTTGAAGCATCTATCACGTTCAACTCACTTCGCAATCTACAAAATGTAGCTTTATCTAGAGGTTTTGTGAAGATATCCACCAATTGATCTTCCGATCTTACACTACTAAGAGAAATATCATTTTTAGCCACATGATTTCTAAGGAAGTGATGACAGATATCAATGTGCTTTGTACGAGAGTGTTGAACGGGATTGTTTGCAAGTTTCACGGCACTCTCGTTGTTACAAAGGAGTGGAACCTTCTCTAGATGAACACCAAAGTCTAACAAGGTTTGCTTCATATAGAGGATTTGAGCACAACATGCTCCGGCGGCTATGTATTTGGCTTCCGGGGTGAACAAAGCTACGGAGTTTTGATTCTTATAATACCATGAAACTAGGGACCACCCTAGCAAGTGGCACCCACCCGAAGTACTCTTACAATCCACACGGCATCCGGCAAAGTCCGAGTCTGTATAACCCAAGAGTAAGAAACTAGCGCATTTGGGGTACCACAAACCTATGTTAGGTGTATGCTTTAGGTACCTAAGGATTCTCTTAACCGCGCTAAGATGCAACTCCTTAAGATTAGCTTGAAAATGAGCGCACATGCATACACTAAATATAACATTGGGTCTAGATGCGGTAAGGTAAATAATTGACCCAATGATAAAGCAATAAAGCTTTTGGTCAACCGGTTTACCTTTTCATCCATGTCGAGATGTCCATTGGTAGGAATTGGAGTTTTGATTGGCTTGCTATCATCCATCTTAAACTTCTTAAGAATATCTTTCGTGTACTTCTCTTGATGGATGAACGTCCCTTCCTTCAATTGCTTGATTTGAAATCCAAAAAAGTAGTTGAGCTCACCAATCATCGACATCTCAAACTGCCTAGACATCATGTCACCAAATTCTTTGCAAAACTTTTTGTTAGTTGAACCAAATAATATATCATCAGCATAAATTTGATATAAGAAAAGCTAATTATCGATGATCTTAGTGAACAAAGTAATGTTTGCCCTCCCGATCTTGAATCCTTGGTTGATGAGGAAGTCATGTAGGCGTTCATACTAAGTTATTGGGGCTTACGTGAATCCATAAAGCACCTTGTACAACCTATAAACATAATTAGGGTATCTAGAATCTTCAAAACCGGGAGGTTGTTCAACATAAACGAGTTCATTAATGAAGCTATTTAAGAATACACTCTTCACATCCATTTGATAAAGCTTAATGTTATGATGTGAAGCAAATACAAGAATGATACGAATGACTTCAAGTCTTACCACGAGAGCAAATGTTTCGCCAAAATCCAACCCTTCAACTTGTGCAAATCCTTGCACGACAAGTCTTGCCTTGTTACGTACCACCACACCATCTTCATCTTACTTGTTACGGAATACCCACTTGGTTCCAATTACATTCTTGTCTTGAGGCTCCTCTTCTAGCATTCATACTTCATCGCGGGTGAAGTTGTTGAGTTCTTCTTGCATAGCAATCACCCAATCCGGATCATTTAGAGTCTCATCTACATGTGTGGGTTCCAAACAAGAGACAAATGAGTAATGTTCATAAAATAAAGCATATTGATGAGAGTGAGTTCTTACTCTCCTAGATGGACTCCCAACGATCAAGCCAATGGAGTGATCCTTGGAAATAAGTGTTTGCTTTACTTGTGGTTCTTGAGATGTATCTTGAGATGGTCCAACATCTTGAGCTAGAGCTTGAGCTTCCTCTTGAGAGATATAGACATCATGTGATGGAAGTGGTTGATCATCATTCTCATCATCTTGATCAACTTGAGGCACCATGGAGGTGTGTAGAGTGGGAGTAAAAGGTACATGTTTATCCTCCTCCTTTGGCTTGATATTCCCAATTACCATTTTCTTCATTGTGTCTCTTAAGGGTTCATCACCTACATCATCATATGAAACAACTTCTCCTTGTGAGCTATTAGATTCATCAAACTCCACATCACATGCTTCTTCAACAAAACCGGTGGTATTGTTGAACACTCGATATGCTTTAGAGTTAGATGCATAACCAACAAGAAAGTCAATATCAGAACGATGCTCAAACTTCCTTAGGTGCTCTCTTTTCTTGATGATGAAGCACTTACATCCGAACACCCGGAAGTAGGAGATATTGGGTTTTCTCCAAATGAGAAGTTCATATAGCGTCTTCTTCAAGAGTCGGTGGAGGTACACTCAGTTGGATGCATGACACACCGTGTTGATTGCTTCCGCCCAAAACTTCTCTAGAGTACTATACTCATCCAACATAGCTCTTGCTAGAGTGATCAATGTCTTGTTTTTTCACTCCACCATGCCATTTTGTTGAGAGGTGTAGGTTGATAAGAACTCATGCTTGATGACTCTATCATCGCAACATTCTTCAACTCATGTATTTTTGAACTCGGTCCCGTTATCACCCCGAATCTTCACAAGTGTGGCCTCAAATTCATTTTGAGCCCTCTTCGCGAACTTCTTAAATATCCTAATGGACTTGCTCTTGTCATCTAAAAAGAAAGTACAAGTGTATCCTGTATAATTATCAACAATGACAAAGCAATAGAGATTACCACCAAGACTTTTGTAGGTAGTTGGTCCGAAGAGATCCATATGTAGAAGCTCTAGGGGTCTTGATGTAGATATCATGGACTTGTATGAATGAGAGTTTGCAACTTGCTTATCTGCTTGGTAAGCACTACACAACTTGTCCTTCTCGAATACCACATCCTTCAAACCAACCAACATTCCATTCTTGAACACCTTCTTGAGTTAGCTCCTTCCAATGTGTGCAAGTATACGATACCAAAGCTAACCCATTGAAGTCTTGGTGAAGAGGCATGTTGTCAAGCTAGCTTCATTAGAGGAAAACTCCAAAAGATAGATATAGCCATGTCCAAAACCTTTAAATATTAGATCATTATGCTTCTTCCTAGTTAAGACAACATCAACGTCACTAAATAAGCATGTGAAGTAAATCACATAGTTGAGCTACGAAAAGCAAATTAAAACTAAGAGACTCTACTAAAAAAACAATAGAGATAGAAAATCATTGGAGATTACCACCTTACCCAAACCTACCACATTTTTCTTTGAATTATCACCAAATGTGAATTTGTAATGATCATCCACTTCATCTTCTAGTGAGATGAACATCTTTATATTACCGGGCATATGTTATGTACAACCACTATCAAGCACTCAATGCTTGCCACCAGCTTTGTAGTTCACCTACATATAAGAGATCAAGCTTGTTGTTTAGGTACCCAAACAAGTTTGGTACCCTTAACATGAGATACAAGAGTTTTAGGCACCTAAAGTCGTCTAAAACGCTTGCTCTTAGCTTGAGTTCTAATGAATTTGACTATAATTTTATCACTCTTAAGATTATACAATAAGAAATGATTATCATTGAAAGTAGACATGTACTTATAAGGCAATGTAGGGAGGGGTTGAGTAGAAATTGGACACTCCCTTGTGTGGTGGCTGATGACTTCACAATGTTGCCAATATGAACCAACTTCCTTGATGAAGCAACTCTTGATTTCCGGTGACTTGGTGATCTTCTCCACCGAGTTGGGGAAGCACCCAATACCTCTCTTGTTGTAGTATATTGCATTCTTCATGAGGATTTCCTTGTGCTTGTACTCCTCCTTAGTCAATCGGGCCACACACAAATTGAGACTTGCAATCTTATCTTTGAACTCTTGCTCCCTTGCATGGTTAGTCTTATAAAAACATATAGTATCACATGAAGAGGAGCAATGTATATCAAGAAGACATCATAAGAAGTAGATGCATTGACCTTAACAATATCAATAGTAGGCAATTCATTAATGCTATGATCAATGGCATCATAAACTAGCTCAAGTTCTTGATATTTGCATTTCAAGTCTACATGCTCAAGATTTAGCTTCTTGTTGCTCTTTTCAACAGACTTGCTAGATGTAACTACTTCATCATGTTTTTAAGCATATTGTTGTATTTAACAAGTAACTCATCATTACTAGAGCTAATCTTAGCATTAACATTTTCAATTGACTTAATTTTAGCTTTTTGCTTCTTGATGACAGTAGCATAGTCATTTAGAAGCTTAGATAGATCATTAGGAGAAAAACCATCATTATCACTACTACTATCATCTTCCTTGCTGCTCACCTTGTTGTTACCTTTTACCATGAGGCACATAAGCGGTGGAGGAAGTGGTGGATCATTTGTGATGGCGAGACCCGCGAAGTTGTTGTCTTCATCATCGCTTGAATCATCACTTAACTTCTCATCAGAGACCCATTCACGAACAATGTAAGTCTTGCAGCCTCCACCCTTCTTGTTGAAGAGCTTCTTCGTCTTATGCTTGTCCTCATCATAACTTGCATCATTTGGCTTGCTCTTGTTCTTGTTTTTCTTTTCGGGATAAGGACAATCATATGACATATGGCCATAGTCACCACAATTGTAGCACTTCTTGTTGTCTCCACCACCAGGCTTCTCAAATTTCTTTGAGCGAAATTTGTTCTTCTTGGGATCATAGTTGTAGCCCTTCTTGCCCAACTTGGATATCATCCTTGCGGTTCTTCTCATGAGGATGGTAAGCTCAGTGTCGGAGTTGTCATCATCATCATCCTTCACTTTCACTTGATGATGGAAGCTTCTTCTTCTTCTTCTTCTTCTTCTTGTCACCCATCTTAGCCTTGAGAGCAAGATTCTTCTTGGATGAAGACATTTCACCTTGATCTCCAGATAAGAACATCTTATGAGCACAAATATTCCCAATGGCATCGGTGACGGTCATGTCATTGATGTCTCTTTCATGAAGAAGAGAGATGACAATGTTGTATTACAGCTTGTGTAGCACCATCAAGATCCTACGAATAATATCTACTTGAGACAATTGAGTAAGTTCAAGAGAATTGATTTCCTCAACAAGCATATTTATGCGAGAATACATATCATTGCATAACTCATTGGGAAACATCTTAAATTGATTAAGATTGTCCATTAGCACATGATATCTTTCCTTCCAGATTTTCCTAAAACCTTCATTAATTTCATGTAGACCGGTCCAAATATCATAAGCTAACTCCTTGTTTCTTACTCTAGAGAAAACCTCTTCACTAATTCCCTCAAAAATAATATGTTTAGTCTTAGCATTCCATTTAACTTGTTGTTTGATAAAAGATTGATCAAACCCAATGGAGGCGGCTAGCCAAACTTCGGGTGAAATAGCCTCAAAATAGCTTGTCATGCGAACTTTCTAATAGGTGAAGTTCTTTCCCTCGAACTTTGGTGCACTACCTCTATTCCCGGGGGTCATTGCTCTAGGATGTTAAGCTTATCACGAGAACGAAGCTCTGATATCAATTGAAAGTATCGAATGGCCTAAAAGAGGAGTGAATTGGGCTCTAATTAAAAAAATAATTCTACCAAATTCTAAAACAAGTAGTAACCTTAGCTATATGAAAAGAAATGCAACTACACGAACAAACCAGTAATCAAGCAAATTGGAACACAAAGTCAATGCAGAATTAACAGCTTATAAGAATGTAAATGCTCAAAGTAAATGCGAGAAAGTGAAGAGATGGACAAGAAGACATCAATTTTTTTTCTGAGGTATCGAGGAGTTGGCACTCCCCCTAGTCCTCATTGGAGCATCTACTAAGGATATTGCTCCCTCTTAAACCACCAAAACTCAAGTGCTCACTCATAATTGCCACTTCTCCATCTCCAGATTGGCGAGCACCAAACTAAGTACATTGTTTTTCTCGGAGCTCCCACAAGAACTCCAAGAGCTCACTAAGACACCTCCAATCACTAAAGATCGGCTAAGTGTTGTCAACCACCAAGAGTAACAAGTCAATATCTTCACTTGACCAAGATCAAGCATAGACTATAGCTAGATGCACACTTTCTACTCTCTATGCACTATTGATGTCCTTAATCTTTAATTAAGAACTTTGCAAATCACTCTAGTGCTCTCTCTTATTTCTTGTTGACACACACAGTGTATAAGCTCCTCTGGGTTCGCAAGAGTACTTAGTGAGACGAAATGAGGGGGTATTTATAAGCTAGAGGTCCAAATATAGCCGTTGCCCAACCACCCATGTTTCATGTGAACACCGGATGATCCGGTGTACACCATCTCACACACATCGGACCATCCAGTGTGTACGATTTTTAAAGCTCACACTGTGCCAGCTGTCATTAGCCATTACTGATGAGAAATGCTCTAGCGCTCGTGCTGTCCACACATCAGACCATCAGGTGAGTAGCATCTCCACTGTGTCGCAATTCTCCTGGAAAATACTCTGGTGTTGCATCCCATTGAACACTAGATCATCCGGTGTATTCAACTCCATCTTCTGTGAATTTTCACAAGTCCTGTAAAATACTCCGGCGTTCTCTTCACACTAACACTGGACCATCCGGTGTTGACTTATGACTTTTTAGCGAAAAATGCTCTGGTGAGAGTAACTTTTTTATCACCGGACCATCCAATGTATTTATCATCTCTCTGACCTAAGCCAAGAATGCTCTTGTGAGTTTAACTTATTGAACGCCGGACCATCCGGTGAGAACAAATTTTCTGAGCTCGTCCAATTTAAACTTTCTTGAGCTCTAACTTCTCAACATCTCAATCATGGTCTTCTCTAATAAGCTACCTAGTGCTAGAATTTCACAAGTGTGCATCTAACTAAGTCTAGACTTAACTAGATTAAGCTACTACTCTTATCCACTCATTATAGTACGGTCAAAATACTAAGAAAAGAGACATATACTACTCTAAGTGTCTTTCATCTTCTTGTGACACTTAGAGATCTAGAAGATACTTAATCTTGATGCTCATATCCTTTGATCATCCATAGAATCAATTTAGGGGCCAAGAATACACAATCATCATTGTGAACTAAAATTTTGATACCCTTCAAAACAAACTTGTTAGTCACAATGATACGGTTGTCATTAATCACAGAAATATTTACCACTTACCCAGAGGTCTAAATGCTACATACACGACTTTTGCTATGATGTAGACTGCATCTACCACATAGTTACAATTCACCAACTAAGAAAATAAGATTTAATTGATAGATAATGTTCATCTCAAAAATATATTCCATTTCTAAAGCTCCATCCATGTTTGATGAAGATATCCATGATCGTTGTCTCCAAAAGACGACATGCGATACGTATTGTACCCTGCTCCTCCTCCTTCTATAGCAATGCCCAGAACTGAATCCAATATGTAGCCCTAAAAATTACCTGCATAGAAGACTGATTATGCGCTTTATCAAATACCACATCATTCCGACTGAGCCAAAGTGCCCAATAAATAGCGCTTGCCCCAACCAGAATTTTATTTTAGCTTCATTCCTATTCCATTTAGCTATGATCCAAGCATATTGGATATACTAAGAGGAGGTTGTAAGACAAAAGTGATTTGTAAAGCTCTCCAAATAAACTTACCAAAACTGCAATTAATGATAAGATGTTGAATAGTTTCATTTTGACTACAAAAACAACACTTTTCATCACCCTACCAATTTTATTTAACTAAGTTATATTTTGTAAGACTTACTCCTTTACGCAAGAACCACATAAATATCTTGAATTTAAGGGGGAGTTTTAGTTTCCACACATAATGGTTGTGATTTATGATATTTGAATCTATTACAACCATATATATTGATTGAACAAAGAATTTACAATTCTGTTGTAATGACCATTTGAAAGTGTAAGTTAAGTCATTAAGTTGAACAGATGCAATTCTTGCCACTAAATTATGCTATGCTTCTAACTTATTTTCCACTGAAGTCCTCCTTAAGGAGACATTGAAAGGGTTTGAGTTTAGCACTTCCGATACGGTGGCATGTTTTCTATGAACAATGTTATACATAATAGGATATTGCTCAGTTAGTATGCTTGAACCCATCCATCTATCTTCCCATAATCTAATTTGTATTCCACTCTATAGTCTAAAGTTACCAAAACCTAAAAAAATGGTTTTATACTCATCAGACCTGACCAGAAATGTGAATCACCTGACTTCTTTCCTACCTAACCAAAAGTCTTACTACATAGATATTTATTTCTAAGTAACCTCTGCCAAACACTATCCTCGTTAATTAACTTGAATAGCCATTTACTAAGTAGACACTTGTTTTAGATATCAAGGTCTTGGATACCCAATCCACCTTGATCCTTTGGTCTGCATAGCATGTTCCATTTAGCAAGTCTATATGTCTTTTTATGTCCATCACTCTACCAGAAAAATCTGGACCTATAATTATCTAACTTCTTTAAAATCCATGTAGGAACTTCAAAGAAAGAACGCATAAATATAGTTAGACTACTCATAATAGAATTAATAAGGCCTAGCCTACCGCCATAAGACAGATGATTACCCTTCCAGGTACTCAATTTCTTTTGGAATCTTTCCTCTACGATTTTCCATTCCTTGTTACAAAGTTTTCTATGATGCATAGGAATTCCCAAGCATCTAAAAAGATGGTCTCCCATCTCACATCCCAACAACTGTGTATATTGGGCTTCACAGTTTTTTGCTACCCCATAGCAGAATAACTTACTTTTGTAGAAATTGATCTTGAGGCCTGATAATTGCTCAAATACACATAGCAAGAGCTTAACGTTCTTAGCCTATTCGATATCATGAACCATAAAGATAATAGTATCATCTGCATATTATAGGATGAAAAGACCATCATCAACCAAATGCTGGACAACACCCATAATCTGGCCATCTTCTTTTACTCTCACAATTAGTATGTCTAGCATGTCCACCACTAAATTAAAAAGAATTGGAGAAAGAGGGTCACCTTGTCCACACTAAATTTTTTAGTTTGGAAAATCTTTCAACATCATCAGTTACTCTTACACCTACACTCTCCCTGTTTCAAAATTTTCAATCAATTTACACTATTGTGATGAGAATCCTTTCATTCTTAGACTTTATTGAAGGAAAGGTCATTTGACCTTGTCATAAGCTTTCTCAAAATCTAACTTAAGGATCACCCCATTAAGTTTTTTCCTATGCATTTCATGAATAGTTTCATGCAAAATAACCCCTCCTTCCATAATGTATCTATCCAGTATAAAAGCAATTTGTGTTAGCCTAATGACATTATGTGCCACCCCGATTAATCTTTTTAAGCCAACCTTAGTGAAAATCTTAAAATTGACATTCAAAAGATAGATTGGTCTGAATTGTTGTATTTGTGTAGGTTCTTTTTTTTTATGTAGCAATGTAACTATTCCAAAATTTAAACTAAATAAAGGCAAATTCCCTTTGTGAAATTCATAAAAAAGTGCCATCAAATCCCCTTTTATGATTTCTTAAAAAACTTGGTAAAACTTAGTTGGGAATCTATTTGGGCCTGGTGTTCTGTTATGCTTCATTTCGAATATTACATCCTTTACTTCTTGTTCAGTAAATGGTGCAATTAACATCTCATTATCGGCATCGGACATTTGGGAGATATCTTCCCTTCAAGACTTAATCATAGAAAATCCCCACTATCAGGAGGCCCAAAAAGACCTTTGTAATAATGGGTAATATACTCTTTGAGTTGTTCCTCGCCTCTAATGATATGATCACCATGTTCAAGCTAAAAAATACGTGTTTTTTCTATATTTATCATTTGCTACCAACTAAAAGTACAAAAGTATTAGAATCCCCTTGTAACAAATCTGTTGTTTTTTCACCGTTGATACCACTTTATCTCCTCCTCCCTAAGTAGTTGAACTAGTCGCTCCTTTAAACAATGTTTTAAATCAACTTCATGTTGTTGTAACATTGTAGACTCAGCTTTTTTATCTAGTTCTCCCTTTTTTAAAAGCTCTTGTTTTTCTTTTTATATGAACCACTAGCATTCTTAGCCTAACCTCTCAAGAATTGGTGAACCCATCTAATTTTATTTTGCCATTTTTGGAGCGGTGTAGTGCCCCAATTCTCCTTCTGCCAAATCTCCACTACTAGATCAAAAAATCTGTTTCGAGTTAGCCAACCAAGTTCAAATTTGAACCTATGCTGATTTGTTCCTCAAGGTGAATTTCCGGTGTTTAAAAGTAGTGGAGTATGGTCAGAAATATCTCAAGATAGGGCTTGTACAGTTGCTTTAGGAAATTTTAGTTTCCATTCTGCACTAACCAATATTATATCGAGCTTCTCATATGTAAGCATCGCCTTCGAATTAGCCCACGTGTATTTCCGTCCTGATAACTATAGCTCTCACAAATCCAAGCCATTAATTATAGCATTGAACAAAAAAGGCCATTTGTCATCATGCCTATCATTATTATTTTTCTCAGGGTTTCTAATGATGTTAAAATCCCTGTCGATCATAATGGGTAGAGACTCTATACAACAAGCATTAACTAATTCTGTTAAAAAACAATCTTTATACCCTGGCTGTGTTGCACCATATACTACAACCAAAATCCATTGGAACGCATCCTCCTTGTTTCTTAGTTTAAACTTCATGTAAAAGTCACCATGAGAAATGGTTCAAATATCAAATACATATAAATTAATCCCCATTAGCATTTCCCCAGAACGACCATGAGGTGATGCCCAATCCCTCAAAAAATTCTTACCTCCACAAATATGTCTAAGTTCAGTATCTATAAAATCCTTTCTATTGGTTCTGAAAAAGCAATAAAATCTAACTTTTGTTCTAAAGTAGTGTCAAAAAGAATGAAATTTAATCGAGTCACGAAGGCCATTGCTATTCAGAAAACACCTTTCATTTAGAACAATGTCTTTGTTTCTTAACCAACACACCTTTCTGAGACTTTTTTTTTATTTTGATTTCTTTTTTCTAGGGATAGCTTTAAAGTCACAGCTACGGTGACTACCTTCCTCATCCATCACCTCATCCATCATATCACCACATAAGTGACTAAGGGAAATTTGATCCAATTCATCATCACTATCACAACTATCAGCCAAATATTTTACCCTATCTAGTTGCTCATATCTATTCTTCTTCCTAAGAACAATAACAAACATATCCAATTCTATATCCTTAATCTGGTTAACAGCAACTTGTATATCATTAATATTTTTTCTATAAAAATACCTATGTTATGAATATTAGATGATATGCGCATATCAGAAAAAGACAAAATTGAACTAGCATTCATACTGCTCGTTGTAGTCTCCTAATTTCGCCAAGCCACCATCTTACCTGCCCTTTCCAAAGAATCTTCATCCGCTGTTTGTTCCCTCCTTTTGCTCCGGCGCTCAGGTGGAGGTGCTAAAGTAACCCTGCACGTTGTTGCCATGGCTTTTGCCATAGCACCTGTGAAAACAATCTGCTGGGTAGCCTCCGAACTCTCCAACATGCCCTCCTGGCCATTCATAGCCTAGCTTGTCTCTTGTTCCACCACAGGGTCCAGCAATACAATCTCTTGGACTGACTTGATTGTTGTACCCCCTGGCTTGGCGGTCCATGAAGAATTCGCCATAACTCCACCGCCCACCAGGGTCGTCGCAGTAGAAGCTCCTGTTCGCACCTTTGAATGATCCAAGGCCAGGCCTTATGAAGAATACATGCCAAGGTCCTCGGTCTCTCTCATGTTCCTGCTGTCACCAAAACAGCGCCATGCATTATCCATGCGGCCGTCCTGTACGTCAGTGCCATGGTGTACCATATCATCATCCGAGAACACCTCTAGTGCCACATGCTCTTCTTCCTCTTCCATTACTTGATACTAGCTAAGATCAACAACAGTTTTGTCCACCACCATAGTTAAAATTTCTTGAGCTTTTGCCTTGTAAAATTCTTCCTTTTCAATTCTTGTCACGCCCACTGTATAACAGCTACCATTCAGCGATGCATTTTTGTGAGCCCCAACAGTGCATCTTACAGATTTATTCTCCTCACTCTCCTTTACTTGTTCATCACTCTTGGACCTCTTAACTTCTCTATCGTCCATGCTTTCGTCTTCCTGTACCCCTTTTCCACCATCATCTTTCTGTGTATCTTCTACTTCCATCTCATTGTTTCCATCATGCTGACCCTGCTAGCTCTACCTGGAAACGTAGATCAAAAAATCTATCTCCAATCACCACATGCAGCTTCTGAGGAATCAAGTTAGGATCAAGTACCGCCACATAGACTCTCCCAAATTCATTTCTCCAAGTAGTTATCATGTCCACAGACTGAGTTGCCCCAATCATAGAGCCCACACCCCATAAAACAGAGAACTCTCTCAATTTCTTGGGCAAATTGTAAACCCTCACCCCCAAACTTTAGGTAGAGTAAGTCCATCATCTGGCTCTTTCCATTCTTCAAATTCTAATTTAACCCCATGTGCTTTAATATCAGCACTCCCAAAAGCTACTGAACGCTGTAGGTCTCCTTTGGTTGGAAAAGGAACCAAAAAGTATTGTGCCCCCAAGTTCCATTTAGTTGGAATAAGCCTCTCGAATTCAGTATGAAGTCGCGGTAATGTTAGCTGCCCACCCACAACCTTAACTATTGCCATCTTGTTGTCTTTTTTTGTTCTTGAAACGGTGCATGTGGAATGTGGTAGAACCCCAAACCTTCTACTGCATAACCCACTTTAGGTAGACTCCTACACATGCATTGAAATCCTACACTCCTACTCTACGGACAGCCCCTTCGCTGGAATCACGAAGGATCGATGGATGGATCAGTGCCTTCTCTCCAACAGCAACAGGAGCCGTCTCCAATCTGATCGGCGCACTTGCTTTCCGAGCGCGACAGTTACGGCGGCGACGCGCCACCCGCTGGCGGGGCCGGCCGGGAACATGAGTTCGCCTCCACCGCTGTTGCGCACCGTAAAGGGTACGAACGCCGACTGTTACACCATCCTCGGACCCCTGCAGCTGCACGGTGGACGCGTCTCCTCCATCTCCGGTCGGCCGTGTCAAGCCCCAAGCCAATCCCAGGCTTCCTTCCGAAAAAAGAAAGTCGACGTAGCAACAGTAACTGACCCCATCTAGAACCCAAAAAAAACAGAAGGGGCCTATGTAGCGTCGGGGAAACGGGCCGCCGGGGCGGCTGTGAATCCGTGAAGCCCATGGGTAGACATATGCTTCACAGCTTGGCACATATTGGCCTTCTTCGTTCTAAGTCGTTGAGTTTTCTTTATTTTTATTTTTAGATTAAAAATTTAAATAAATAGATTTTCCGTAGAAAAAATTGCAAAACTAAGCGCCTACAGCCCCTGAGAGGGCTGCAGCCCTCTGAGAGGGTGGTTAGGCCAGCTAACCACCCCCTAGGAGGGCAGGAGGCCTAACCGCCCCCTTAGAGGACGGTTAGCCCCCTTGCCGCCCTCTGAGAGGGTTGTAGGGGTCTTTTTTTTCCCGAAAAGTGCTAAATTTTGTGTAATTCATAAGATAAAAAAAGGCTTTAAGAAAATTTAGAATTAAAATTTGGAGTAGGTTATGTAATAGTCGGAGAATAAAAAATCAGTAATTAGCACTCGCAATATATTACGTGGGTATGGGGTGCGAACGGTGACAAACATAGTATTAAACATAGGGTGAAAACATTACATAAGACTGTAACCACGACGACACAACGAGGAAACGAAGGTGGCCTGTACTGTTCGCACTAAGACCTACTTATTAGTGCGCCGATCCTAATCATAATATATCTTAGGAAGTAAAAGTATGTCGGGTTACATTAGATACTCTCTATTGAGTGTATCTAGGATATTTTCTTTTCTGAGGGTATCGGGACCTGCCGTTTTAGTACGGTGGGCTCTCTCCCGCTTCCTTGCCCTCTCAGCCTCCCGAGCCTTAGGCCTTCCACCCTCTCAGGGCAGCTAATCGCCCTTTCAGAGGGCTGCAGCCCTCTCAGGGGGCTGCAGACGCCTAGTTTTGCAATTTTTCCTACAGAGAATCTATTTATTTAAATTTTTAATCCAAAAAATATAAAAAAAACTCCTAAGTCATTGGTGGTCTCGAGTCTCGACTCGTGCGCAGCGTTAAAAATGCGTCGGTACCGTTGAAATGTGCGATAACCGACACTCTCTGTCCGGTTCGGTTTTTAATACAATCGGTAATCGAATTTAAATTAAAAATTCAAATCAATTTTGAAAAAATTCAAAAACTTCATAAAAAAATTCCATAAAAAATAGAGGTAACCGTAAGATTATCTATAAAAAGAATTTTCAAAAACATGTCGTTTGCATCACCAAATAAATGATCAAATTTCGGTGGTTGGTGAAAAGGCTTAAAAGAGTAAAAGACTGAAACAGGCTTAATGCACAGTGAAATTGGCCCGTTTCGGCCCAGCTGAAAGGGATAAGGGCAGCCGGCGTTCTGCTCGGATCTGGGCACAGCGCACTTTCCCCACACGTTTCTCCACAGCCAAAGGTGAAGCAGCGTCGCTCGGCCGACCAAATCCGCGGCACTCCGGCGGAAATCTGGCATCAAAGATGCGATTCTCGAGCAAACAGCGTCGATAACCGACCGCATCTCAGCAGTTACTATCCGCCTTCGAAGAACAGCGCGGAGTCCCTAACACTGAGCGATTTTCAAAGATTCCTGTTCGGTAACCGCCCTATTACTTGCGATTTCTCGTGTTATTCGTTCGGTAATCGTGCTAAGGTGGTCAGTAGTTCGTTGTGCGGTTGATTAGGACGATTTAGTGCTTGGTTTGCTCGGTTGTCGACCCTTTATTAGCGATTTTTCATGTAACACGTTCGGTAATCATTATTAGTAGGGCAGCAGTTTGTTGTGTAGTCGATTAGAACGATTTAGTAATTGATTCGCTCGGTTATTGACCCTATTGCGTCGGTTTTTAGCCCGATGCGCACGGTTGTTACCTTGTACTGGCAAATGTTATTAATATTCGGTCAAGTTAATTGTTTCTTGAGATATTTATGCATGACTAGAAACATGACAACATAAGTTTATCAATTTAACATGCATGGACATAATTATTAGTAGGTTAACCATTGAGTTTTCTTCTTCCAACAGAGACAATACAAACTAATCGATAGCGGATAGAGATGTGGTGTGGTAGTATGGGGGATAATTTGGCCCCGGGATTTAGGTGCAATTACTGCAATAAGAAAAAGAAAGACGGTGGTGCCACAAGGTTGAAAGAATATTTGGTAGGGTGCGGATCGAATGTTATACATTGTGATAGGGTGCCTCCAGATATACGTGATTATTTCAGACGTGAGCTGGATAGGGCAAGAGATAAGAGAAAGGGAAAGGCTGAGGAGAGGTTTCTGAGGCAAGAGTCAGCAAGAGTTCAGGTAGATTTGATAAGCAATAATGAGGACACGGAAGAGGAACAGGTGCAGCATGTCATGGCTCAGTCTAGGGACGAGGAAGAGTTTAGGAGGAAGATAGGTGAGTTCTATGAGTATGGAGGTGGCAGTGGAAGTGACAGAAGAGGCACTGTGTTAAAGAGGATGCTTAGGAGAACATCTTCAACAAGGGAGCCACCACCAAGTCTTAGAGATTACAATGTTGCTGTAGCAAAAGCACATGTGCAGCCGAGGATTGACATCGGGTCATGGAATGTGAAGGGAAAGAAAGCGAAGGAAGCTATTGGTTTGGCATGGTCTAAATTTTTTCACACTTCAGGTATTCCTAGTAGAAGGGCGGACGATGCATTCTTTGTTGCTGCAGTGAAAGAAACACATAAATGGGGTGAGTGATTATGGTTATAGTGAATTTATTGTTGTCATATTTCTTTCTTTTTGACTTATGACCATGCATGTTAAATTGATAAGCAATGTGTGGCATCTAGTGAGCTCCAGCAGTCTCGCTATATTAGTTCTGATATTAGGAGATATGCACATAGTTTTCTATCAACCTTACCATGGTGGGACAATCTTAAAATGGTTGTCGATTTCGTTCAACCATTGTATGCCTTCCTCCGATTTATTGATCAAGACAAGGTGCCAACATTAAGTGAGGTTCTCCTGAGATACACCGTTGTTAAACAGGAGTACGATTTGTTGTATCGCAATGATAGGGATTCTTTTGAAAAGTACGTGGCAACTATCGATTGCAGAATGCATGATCTAGCGAATGAGACCTACATGAATGCCGGTGATACACTCCTATCACTTGCATTCTTATTGTAATAATGCTTATGGTTCTAATGCTTATGGTACTAATGCTTTGATCATCAACTTACAGCGGCCGCACTGAACCCCCGCATGCACTACGCGTATGGCACAGGTCCAAACTTGTTCGAAGATCTCCGGGAGGCATTCGAGAGGATGACCGATGTTAGTACTACCGTGGAAGCACTTATTGAGGTTGAAATATATCAGACAAAGTATCTATCGTTTGCTAGTCCGCTCACTTTATGGATGGCTTGTGACGGTAGGACTCAACCTGGTAAGAATTGTGTTGACATATCTAACCGTTGCATCACTTTATCTACTTTTCCAAACCTTATATCACTTTACCTACTTACAGCACAATAGTGGTCTATGTTTGGTTCGTCTACACCTACACTAACAATGCTTGCCAGGCGCCTAGTGTCTCAGTACGCTTCATTTAGTGGGTGTGAGAGGAACTGGAGTATATTTGCATTTATCCACACGAAAGTTCGTAACCGCTTAAGCTACAAGAAGCTCCATAAGTTGGTATATGTCAACTACAACCTGAGAATATAGAACAATTTGGATGCAGGCATCAGGTCGACTGTTGATGATGATCCATTTCAGCGGCTTATAGAGCTCACATTGAACGAGGAGAACAATCCGCTCCGGGACTAGATGGAGACTGGTAGATCAAATATTGCCCCTGAGCTTGATGAGGAGGACACAGACAGTGACATACCCTTGCCAACTCATCTTGTGACAGACACAGCGAACTCACAAGATTTACAACATTGGGCTGCTAAAATGGTAGGTGATACACACACGGGAAAGAGAAAGAAGTAAATAGCACATCCAAAAAAGAGCAAGAAGATTAAGGGTAAGGGAAAAAGACAAGTGCAAAACGATGAGAGCACGGATAGTGACCCAGAGAGTCCAACTTACCAAGAATCGAATGACAGTAGCTTGAAGACAGATAGTGGTGACGATGATGGTCAGGGCGGCGATGTTCCTCCATGCCCATCCTCTACCATTGCTCCTATACAATTCACTGGTGAGAATCAGTTTTCGCATGCCACATAGGATCAGGATCACGGTGCCCCATTCTCACAAAGGCATGTCATACAGGGTGGTCATGATGGACCACAAGATAGTGAGAGCTATTTCAGTAACTATGGCATGAAGAGTAGTTCTGAATTGTATCTATACCACTATCGTATCCCCGATGATCAGTCAGAGCCTCCTATTCACTGGGTCTATGAGTGGCAAAACCCCGAGTTTTATGCCATATTGCAAGGGCAATGGTCAACCACTTATGCATAGACGGTGCAAACTTGGACAGAGTTTAAGGCATAGTTGCTATCTACACGACGGATAATGCTCATGTCCACCGAGGAGTACAATCTCCCCCTAAGCTGCTGGTTCTGAAGGTGATGATAATTTACTTTCTGCAACTACTTTATTTTCATACCATGGTATTATACTAATTTGTTTCCATCTCGTAGGTTACACGTGGCGTGGATACTATGCAAACTATATTTTAAGTATCGTTCATCACTTTGGTAAGTACTGATGGATGCATGTGATTGTGTTTTTAGTTTTTGTATGGATAATTCGATATATTTATTAATTTGAGGTGCTACAAATGTAATGTATGTATATATTGGATAAAATAATTATATGGTCATGCTCGTATTGCTATTAGTATCTATTTGTTGCCTTAGAAATTTCCAAAATATAGCAAAGATCATACCAAAAAAATTTCTGATTAAACAAAATACAGCAAATCTCATGCCATATTCGTTACTATTTTCTCTAATTTTGTGATGATTTTTTGTGCTTTATTATTTTCCTAGAAATTTATTGATTACGAGTTCATCCGGTCGGTTACCGCTTCACATCGCTCGGTTTTTTATCAAATTCGCTCGGTTATTTAGTCTTCAGTTTTCTTACAAACCGTTCGGTTAGTCGCCAAAATCGCTCGGTAACCAGTCCAAATCGATCGGTTATCGGACGAAGAATCTGCCATTTTTTTAAATTTTAAATTTTAGCATATAAATTTTGAACGAAATTTAGCCGAAATTTAAGCGGTTATCACAATAACCACATATTTTCGGTTACCGTCGGGACCGGTTACCATTTCCAAAACGGTAACTAAAACCTTGCTCGTGTGGCCGTGCAATTGCGAATTCGTCACGTTTTTGGTCTAAAAGGACCGAAGCATGCATATGGTTTGACAGATCAAGTGGAGATCGCCGAACTTCAACTTGAACGGACTCGTTCTTCGTTTCCACACTTCCTTTGGCGCTCACTTTCAATGATATTAAAAAGAGCAGAAGCTCAACGGGAATGGGCCGTGTCTGGTGCGGTCAGCGGATCTTCGTGAGCGCAAGTTGATCAAGTTAGAGAGTTGACCTGTAATTTTCGAACAAGAATTCAATACTCCCCTGTTGCCTCAGGCAGCAAGCATGAGGTCAGCAATGAGTTGTTCTTGGTCACTCGGATCCTCTGTGGCTTTAATCCATCTGTCCAAGAACATCTTTTTGCCTAGAAACAACACCAAAGATGATCTGGTTATGTTACAATCTGCTCGATGGAGTTTTGAGCACTGCTGAATATAATTCTAGGCTTATTTGGTGCCATTACATCTTCTTTATTTTCCATTTTGGCATAAGCTTTTGCCAACACGTGAGTCGGCAACGCCAGCCGCACCGATATCCTGATCCACACATAAAGCTGTCAAAGTAACGGACCACGCGAATGAAGAGCAAAGGAAATGGTCGAGCGTCTATAAATACTCAGCTCCATTCGTCTTCCAGCTACGGCCATCACCACAACAATTCAGCACCAGTAGCATATTCAGCTGCCCGTCAGTGAGGAAGAGGAGTAGAAGCCATGTGCTACCAGGTGAAGTGCGGCGCTTGCGGCAAGCCCGCGTGGGCGGGGTGCGGCCGCCACGTTGCGACAGTGCACGCACAGATCCCCGAGGGCCAGCACTGCGCCTGCCGCCACTGGCCGGGCGTCGATAAGAAGAAGGCCGGCGCCGCCGCCGACGGGACGGCCTCCGGGGCAGCCGCGGAGGGGTCTGCCGCTTCCACTGAAGCCGGCGCGACCCAGTGAGATGCGTGGTTCCCGGACGATCTCGAAACGTCCGGCGTGTCGCGTGTGTCGTCCTCGTGCTTCCAAGATGCCTGTGTTTCCATTCGTATATGTCGTGGCTTGTGTTGTAACGTGTAATTTCGTTTTGTGGTTATTGGGTGACCAGTATGTGGCCTCAGTTTTGCTGCGGATTGGTCGAATAATGTATAACCTCGGTTCTTAAATAAATATTGTTTAAAAATACGTGCACTGTGGCAGGGTGACTTAAGAACGTTTCAAGGAATTTTTGATAAGCAAACTGTCTTAAAGAAGAAACCTCTAAGTACAGGATTACTGGAAACAGATGAAAATATCTACTAGGAGAGCCTAAACAAAAAGCTAATATGGCTAAACTTAGTCCACATGAATGGAGGGTCATATATCAATTAGAGGTTGAATTAGAGAATATTTACTATTATGAGGAAATTCTTTGGTAAGAGAGATGTGGTGAAAAACGGATTTTAAAGGAAGACTCTAATACTGGGTTTTTTTTATGGTGTTGCCAATGACAGGAAAATAAAATATACCATCTTCTTTCTTGAAGATGGTGATAGAATTATCTTTGGGCAACTAATTTAAAAAACATATAGATGACTATTATAAACAGTTATTTGGAAGAGATAAGAGAGATGGTTTAACTTTAGCTACAAATATTTGGTTTGAATCTGATGCTTTAACATATGAGGAAGTAGCTGGTCTGGTACAACATTTTTCTACTGACAAGATTGAGAGAAGGCTATTAAATATATGAAATCAAGTTTAGTTTCTCGCTCTAATGGCTTCTCAATGGATTTCTACAAACAGTTTTGGGGGCAATTGAAACATATCTTAGTAGAGATATTTGATTTGTTCTATAGAGGAGAGTTTAACCTTCATAGATTGAACTATAGCATGATCACTTTGATCCCAAAATTAAAAGAGGACAACAATATCAAACAATATAGACCTATCTGCCTATTGGATGTGGATTATAAGATTTTCACTAAGGTATTCACTTTGAGGCTGACTCCCCTAGCTGATAGAATTATTAGCAAGTATAAAACTGCTTTCATTCTTGGGAGGCGGATTTTAGATAGTATTGTCATCTTGCATGAAGTTCTTCATGAGTTCAAAGTTACCAAGAAAAACCCGGCATTATTCTGAAACTAGACTTTGAAAAAGCCTATGATAAGGTGTATTGGAGCTGTTTAGAGGAGGTACTGAGAAGAAAAAACTTCCCAGATAAATGGATTGAATGGACCAAACATGTTGTTGAGGGTGGTAGAGTTGGGATTAATATCAATGGTTCTCCTTAATCTTATTTTAGAATTTTCAAAGGGTTGAGATAGAGTGATCCTCTCTCTCCTTTTCTTTTTAACCTAGTTGGATATGCTTTGGATACAATTCTCAACAATGCTAAAAAAGAGGGGCTGATAAAGGGCTTAGTGCCTCACTTGTTTCCTAGGGGGATTACTCATCTATAATATGCAGATGATACCATTATTCTTTTGGAGTTGGATGATAATTCAATCACCTATACAATTATTTGTTGTACTACTTAGAGAGTTTGTCTAGGATGAAAATCAATTATGAGAAGAGTGAGGTGATTGTGCAGGGTGCAGCTAGTCAAGAACAAAAATAGAGTTAACAAGTTGAACTGTAAAGTGGGTGCATTGCATATAAAGTATTTAGGGATCCCTATGAGTGATAATCATCTTAGAGTTAGAGAGTTGATGTTTGTAGGGTAGAAGGTTGAAAAGAGAATGGACACATGGAAGTGTATGTACCTTTCATCTAGTGGTAAAACTGTTCTGATTGAATCTTGTTTGAGCTCTATTCCTAATTACATTATGGATGTATCTTTTACCTGATGATGTGCATAAAAAGATGGATTCTTAGAGATCAAATTTCTTCTGGCATGGTCAGGGTCGAAAGAAGAGGTACCATATGATCAAGTGGGAGGCGTTAACTAGTCTAAAAGAGTTTGGTGAACTGGGCCTAACTGATACTAGAGTCATGAATATTTGCCTTTTTTCTAAATGGATTGTGAAATTAAAAAAAGAGGATAGTGATCCAGTTTGTGACCTTTTGAGAAAGAAATATTTAACAGGTAGAGGGTTTTATAGTAGCGGCAAGATTGGAGGTTCCCAGTTTTAAAAAGGTTTGCATTCTATTAAAAGTTTTACAGCTTTGGAGCTAATATACATCTTGGGGAATGGGAAGAAAATTAGATTTTGGTTAGATGTTTAGTTGGATTCTTGTCCTCTAAAGATCAAATTCAAGAAGCTATACAAGATTTGTTTTCAACAAGAAGCAACAGTGCATCAGGTGCTTGTATAGGGCTTTCCTAATCTCAGTTCTAAAAAATCTTTGGGTCTTCAGGAGGTGAAAGAGTGGGAAACCATGATTGCAATCACAAATAGTATATGTTTGTCTAATAAGCCAGATTATGTTGTTTGGGCTTTTGAAACACCTAGCAAGTTTAGTACTTCATCTCTTTGCAAGCATCTTACTTTCCCAAGGGTTAGAGATGTGGGTATGTTGGAGATTTGGGAATGTAAGCTTCTCTTGAAGATTAGAATTTTTCTATGGTCTTTACACAATAATAGGATTCCCTCAGCTGATTAGTTGATTAACAAAGGGTGGAAGGGCAATGAATGGTGCAAACTTTGTGGTCTTAGAGAGACTGCAGACCACATTATATTCAATGCCCAATTGCAAAATTCATTTGGTGTGTTTGCAAAGATGTTTTCCATTGGCTTTCTATGACAACTTCTCTTGGGACTTTTAGAGAGTTGTTTCTTGATTGTAGAAGTTCTAGAGAGAATATACTTCTTATTATTCTTTTAGGTACTGTTTGTTGGACTCTCTAGCTAACGTGTAATGATTTTGTTTTTCAATATAAAATTTGTCCCTCCCCATAGGCGGTCATTTACATGGCATTTTCGTTCATGATGAGGTGGAAGTTGCTTGCCAAAGTGTTTGATCGCTTGAAGATGGAAGATATGGTTCAGAGAATCAAGATGAAGGTGGATGTACATCAACAGCAGCACCTAACCGCGAAGCTGCTAGCAGGGATTGGATAATACTTATGCTTCTTAGTCTTATTGTCTTTTTGTGATCTTCAGAGGAGAGTTTTACAGTTTCGCCTGTTGACTTTTAGTTCTTGTCTCTTTAGATATTGCTTAGAGTTGCCTAGCATAGGTTTAGGTTAGTTCAGGTTTTCTTGATAGATGATACTCTGGTCATACTATGTTGTCGTTATACGTATATGTTTGGTCTTCCAACATGGACTATTATACTTTGTTGCTTTTTATAAGGCAGGGCCATGCCTTTGGTCTAGGATGCGTGCAGTCAAATTTCAAAAACTTTGATCATTAATATACACCAAATTAGTAGGATTCGACACATGCAAATGATATGAGTGGATCGTGATAAAACTAGTTCCATACGATTATATGCTTAACAAATTCCGCTAAGAACTCATTATGAAAAGTAACATATGTATTGGAAACCATACAGATGTCCTAAACGGCAAATAAAAAAGAATGAAGGTAGTAACTAATAAATGAACTAACCGGGATTTGTAATTCCTAAATTGTGCTATGTAAACCCATCTTTTAATCATAAGGCATGTTTTTCATACACAATATGTATGCCATCTCACAAACTTCCCTCGCTTCAATTGAAAGTTGTCTAACCAAAATAATTCTTGAGTATTTAAAATCTGAAGGTCAATGTTTTCATTATGTTAGTCTAACGGCTGTAGTTTTATAGGTGACATCAGATATACACCATAGATGCTACATTAGGAATCAATATGTACCCTACTGTGTCGAAGTATCTCTATCTTTTTTCTGCCTCGCTGACCTAGAGAGATCTCGTCACACCATGCCAAGCGTAAGTCTCATCCCTCAACAATTCATATCCAAAGTGGCGACATTGGGATTGATCAAGCTTATTACATGTATTCCGAATTATGCACTATGGTAACAAAAAAAGTAAAATGTTTTTGGATACAGGCATAACTTTTAAAATAATTTTTTGACCACTAATTTCTGTTGTAGAATATTTACAAAAACATGGAGGCAACAATGATGATTTAACACCAATAAAAGTACTTGATTCTTCTTTTCTTTTTGCTTTTGATCCATCTGTAACGGTCCCTCTACTTTATTTGTTATACTCCATATATCCAATTAATTGGTCAAAACCCTAATAGCACCTAACTCCACCCCACCTATGATCACCTCCCCAGATGCTCCCTCACACCATGACCCAACATCTTGTTGTCGTCATCTCTAGTTATAGCGTCGCCTACTGATAACCACCTCACACAGTCACTACCGCTCCCCTTGATGTGACTGCCAGTGTTGCTCTCATTGCCAACTTCACTTGCCTCCTCCACACAGTTTTGCCTCCTCCCTTTCTTTACCATCTCCGACAGCTCACCATTGTTAGATTTATCATCCCCCAACCAACCCTACACCCTTACTTAGCCCTAACCCTAAAGAAGTCATAAGAGTATATGTTGTTGATCACCAAAGTTCAAATCCTCTTTTCCATGCATGCACGTGTGTTTCAATATTTACTTAGTGAGGTTTAAATCGGTCGACAGGTTGTGAATCATGTAATGCCCATGCATGTATAAGCCACATTACTATATAACCAGCCAAAAGTAGTGCTCCATCAGCGGCGATTGAATAGTAACCACCACTGAAGAGGTATCAGTGTCGGTTCTTAACCTCCCACGCTCAAACCATGGTAAAACCGCTAAGAACCAGCACTGATACGTACTATCAGTGCCGGTTTGTAACAAAAACCCATACTGATAGTATCAGTGCCGATTTTTAATACGAAACAGCACTGAAGCCTAATCCAGACTTGAAATTTCAATGAAAAAGGATTTTGGCTCACCCCTCACGCGTCTGCTCGGCTCGGTCATGGCTCAGTCCCCTCTCTCTCGATCTTATCCTCTCTTTCTCTCTCACCCTCGCATCCTCATCCTCACGCGACCTTATCCTCTCAGTCTCTCCCCCATCTCTCCCCCCTCCTGATTCAAATCTCCCCACAAGCACCCATCGGTCCTGCCACACCCGTACGTTCCTCGAGTCTGTGCCCGTGTAGAGCAGGTCCCTCATCACGACCAGCGAATACACGTGGCTGTCCTCCTTGATGAGCGACCCCAGGAGCCCAATCCTGGCATCCATCACGCCCATGATGTCGGCGCCAAGGCCCGAGACCTGCATCCATGGTGACTCTCCTTCCCCGTCTGGATGTACCACTGGAGGGGAAGGGAAGGGCGGCAACCGAACACTTCAAGCGGCGGCGGTCGAGCACTTGAGCAGCGGGATCCAGAGTGACGACGGCGGTCAAGCGGCGGGACCTAGAGTGACTACGGGTTCCAGCGCGGCAGGATCCAGAGCGACGATGGCGGCCGAGAGGAGCGCAGTGGCCAAGCATGTGCTATGGCGGCGGCCTTCGAGCCGCCGCGTTATATTGTTGTGCAGGAGCATGGGAACGGCGCCGGCTTTCTCTCTAGCGGCAGCGGTGCCCGATGGGAATTGCGGTGGAAGAAGCATCTAAGTCGGCTTGATTCCAAGCCGGCTTGGATGCTGCTCCCACCACCGCTAATTTTCTTTTTTTTATTCACTAAAAATGACAATAGTATTAGATGAATAATCGGCATTAATACTAGTCAAATATCAGTACCAGTTAAAAAATATTAATTAAAAAATTAGTATTAAAATTATTTTTTAACTGGCACTCTTATATCTTGTGCCAGCCTCGTATACATCGACCTTGTTGATGGTGGTCGTGAGCCGTAACTAGTGAGACCGTACAATTGCAGATTTGACGTACTTTGGTCCAAAAAGATCGAACCACGTGTTTTGAAAGATTTTGGCCGTCCAACTCCAACTTGGACGGATTCCAGACTTGCTTCGACTTCTTATTTCCGAAGAATTGCAAAAGTAGCATTGGTAGGGGTGTAACGGAACACTCAACAAGAAAAGGAGCGCTTCTGCTTGGGGTCAACGGATCGATTACACGGGCATGTAACATGTAAGTACTCCCCCAAGTGGCTCAAATTGCACGTCTGATCTGAGGTAAGCAATGAGTTGCTTGCTCCATATGGATCCTCTACGGCTCAAATTTGCGTGTAGTATATCCATTTGTCCAGAAGCTAACATTTTCTAGAACAGCGCCAGCATGATTGATTACATTTTCAATTGTTTTAAACTCGTGTGTCAGCATATATCCTATTCCAGCATCGGTTTCACAGGATGGACGACGGAAATGGCTGAAAGGATTGGTCGAGCGTCTAGTCTATAAATACTCGGCTCCATTCGTCTTCCAGCCTCAGCCACCCCCACATCTATTCAGAATTCAGATATCTTCGATCGAGGAGCATTAGTAGCACCCGGTGCTAGAGGCAAGCCGAAGCCATGTGCTACCAGGTGAAGTGCGGGACGTGCGGCAAGTCCGCGTGGGCGGGGTGCGGCCGCCACGTCGCGTCGGTGCACCGGCAGATCCCCGAGGGCCAGCACTGCGCCTGCCGCGACTGGCCCGGCGTAGCCCCAGCCGGCGACAAGGCAGCAGCTGCCGGCGGCGACGCCGCCGCGGAGGGGTCGCCCGCTTCCACGTCCGTCTGCTCGATCATGTGATGCGCGAGGAACGGTATCGGTCGTGCCGGAGCGTCGCGCGCTGCGTCGGACGTGTGACGATCCTACTAATCGTGATTGTATCCGGTCGTATCTGTTGTGTAACTCCTCGTTGGGAATAATTCGTTCTTGAGTAAATGCCTTGTTTACCATCAAAGTTAGCCAGTTCCCTCATCATGAGTAATCCAAATTTTTGTGTTTCCCGTCAACCGCCTTGCTGCTCTTGCTAATTCCGTCGTTTGTTCGCCGTCGCCTTCCCGTCCCCTGCTGCCGCCACGGCACGGTTCAGGAACCCATTCCGCGCTCGGTTCAGAGAAGGGCTTGCAAAATATAATCCCACAGGTTCTTCATGACCAAACTGCCAGAGGCCTTGAAGTTGATCTGAGAATATCGTGCAGCAACAAATACAGATCTGGTAAACAGCAGCCTACTGCTACCCAGGGCTGTCACCAAACAGCCAATACAAAACTAGGCACAGAGCTGAAGAAGCTGAACGCAAAAGGAGAACACTACTTTACACGAGCAGTGGAGGACATAACCAGAGACGGCAGGCTTGATTTTTGAAGAATCAATCAAAAGAATAATAAGTTTCTTCTAGTAGTATAACAGAAAAAGAATGACCTGAAATGTCATTCAAGCATCACTTGACACATCAAAATTTCTACCCTTGCAAACGGGCGATGCTCGCTTCCATTTCTGTGTATCTTCCCCTGTACGTGCTATGCATATAACCTGTGGTTTATCGACTGTATATTTGCATAACGGGCTATTCCGATAAGCCTCTCTTCTGCAATCTCATGATGAAAGTAAGCGATCTCACTGCATTACGTAGCTGACTAACAGGGAGTCCATCCAGTGTTGGGTGAGATAGGTCACTTCTGGCTTCATCAGCGCTTTCTTTGCTGCTAGATTCACCTGAAGTGCCACTTCCATCTGCATTTCTACCAACAGTGTGAACTCCTTCCAAAGGTATGTCATCAGTGTCAGGAGATTGAAAGTAAGCAGAATGAAGGCGTTGGTGAAGGTCCTCCATTCTCCCCGCTTGCTGATCTTCCGTGTCCATGTCAATTAAATTCTGTGCATATCCACAAACCAAGAATAAGAAAAGGGAGTAATTACTGATAAGAAATTCATTTGAAGTGGCTGGTAGACATGGTTTCTACAAAGAGCTTTGCCATATGCAAAACAAGCAAAACGCAAGGTAACAACTCACAGTTGAGAGCATAAACAAAGTAAACTGGCACCAAGGTGAACACTAAGAGCTTGTTTGGTTACTTTGCCGAGCAAATTCAGTTTTTGCCACCGAGTGGCATGCTGTCAGTGACTGCCAAAACGTGGCACAGCATGCCACTCAGTGGCAAAAGCTGAACTGCGCCTACTTTGCCAACTTTGGCCTTGCCTTGCTCTTGGGCAAGGAAATTTGAATTTGGGCAACGATCCCCTTGGTCTATCCTTCACTAATAAGGATTTTCTTGCCCTGGCAAGGCTGGGTAAGGGTGGGCAAGAGAATTAAGAGCCTGTTTGTTTGGGCTGTGGCTTTTGGGCTTTAGCTGAAAGTTGGCTTCTGGCTTTTGGCTATTAGTTTTTACGAGAAATTTTTAGGTTCTCAGCACACCAAAAGTCAGAAAAACCACTCTTAACCAGCTTCTTAGCTTTTAGTTCATTTCATCAAAAGACAGGACTTCTGAGAAGCAGAAGCCAGCCAAAAGCTAAAACAAACAAAGCATAAACGTCCCCAAAAGTTAGTCTTGGATCCTTCAGTAGTATACATACGTGAACTTCTACAAAGTATTAAGGAAATTATACTAACCTGTGCAGGGACAGTCTTGAATAATGGGAGAAGACGCTTTCTGCAATACTGGTTGAATAAAAGAGTAAAGATGATAAGAGGTACAGTGAAGCCCGCAGCCACTGGGGATTCTTTCAGGCCAAATACACCAAGACATATGATCTGGGTGAGGACTATAGAGAATATTGTTGTATTGTGCGCAATTGGCCAATATAGACCGCCTGTGTCGTATTTTGTGCAGTAAACATTGAGGAACTGAAAAAGAAAAAAGAAATTGCAAACTCATAAGATCAAAGGAGCACAAGACAGATTTTACTAAATTTTGTTCTGTAAAAATTATTTCACTAACAAGGAAACAAACAATTTGAATTATTCTTCACTCCAAATTAAATAACAAGAATAATATTTAGCTACTAGGAAGTTCTTTTCTTGCGAGGCCGAGGTAGATACAAGTTACATAGAGAATATCATAAGCATAGAGGTCATGAAAGTATATCCAAAACATTGGTTGCATTTTCACCTAAAATATGGATGTCGAATTTATGTCATTGTCAAATTTCCAGGTTTACTTGTTATAAAACAACACATGTTAGACAGCATGATCGCTTAAATTTTACATATTCTCCTGACAGTAGTCATTATTATGCATAAACTGTGCATCTAGACTTCCCCGCAGAATTTCATCCCTAGTTTCTCACCTGGTTGCGATACACGACGTAGCTGAGAAAGAAGTACAGCAGTAAAAAGGGCAAGATTAGAGGTGCTAGTACAGAGCATGTGAAGCCCAATAGTCCAAACAACAGAACTTTTGGCACTTCAGTGTGATAGGGAAATGAGAAAACAAAATCACTATCTTCTTTCATTCTCAGAATATATCTTCTTATAAAGTTCCATGTGAGACCAAAGAGTTGCATAAGTTCTGATGATAGACTAGCCCATCCTGAAGTCAGAACATAGGTGGTAAAGAAGGTAGCCTGAAATGGAAATAAAGTCTTTAGAAAGTTGCAATGAACTATTGAATAAAACTCAATAAAAACAAATAATGTGCATGTATAAATGATAAAAATATGTCATCTTTTTGCCTCCTTATAGCCAAAATAAACAAACATGTGATTCACCTGTACAGGTACTGCTCTAGCAAGCTGCATAGGAATGTCCTTTGGGCTCGATAAAGCATTCAGCTGGCTAATTGCTGAACCTGATAAGACATTGACAAAGAAGACATTCCAAATGGTGAAGTATAATACTTTACAGCAGGCACTTCTCTTCCTTTCACTGTGAGAAATAGGTCCCTCTAAAGTAGAAAAAAGCATCATGGTTGGGGGAACAGTATATAAAAATATTTGCAAGATGACACTGGGAAGGTATCCAGTTATTAGCTGGGTCATGTATTTCCTGCAAGCAAAATTATAGTCAATATTAAGTTGCTATAATGATAAATAAAAGACTACAGTGCAATGCAGAGTAGAAGGCTAGAAGCGACTATCATCTCATAGAAATGATTTGCTTAGTTACTTTCTCCCAATTTCACTAGTAACTCAAATATACCCATCAGTTTGAAACACAGCCACTATTACAATGTTATCTCAGGTTCTCAACATAGATGAATCTAACTGATAAAATGATAAATTAAGTCACTCTTAATATGATGCACACTGTATACTAATAAAAGTCAAGAGAACAACGTATATAATATGAGGTGAGTTGTATGTATTTATAATACCTACTTTTTTAATATCCCTCTCAAGAAAGGGAGCCTTTGCTGCAGCTGCTCCAGCTGAGTTAAACCTTGTATAAATGTCACCGGTATAAGAAATACGAACATAAAAACAATAGATCCCAGAAGTGTAGCTATGTGGCGAATCCAGAGTTGCTTGTATGGTAACCAAAGATTAGACCAATATATGTCATCACGTTCTGGAGCCAGACTAGTGACCCATCTCATAGGGTTGGATGTCTGAAGAACTTCTGCTACAATTAATGCTGCATACCGAGTTTTGAAAAATACAAAAGCAGAACCACATTCCTGTGTTCAAGTCCCCCACAATTAAATTACTAATTTAGAGCAATTTAGAGAGAATAGTAAAAATGAAACATAATTTGTTGCTAGTTTGAACTCATCAGGTACGCTCAAGCTTGAATCACTCACATCAGGCTTTTCGCCCTCTTGCTCAAATTCAATGGGCAACAACTGGAACGAATTAGAAGACGCTCCACAAAAACAACATCGATATGTAACTGATTTGCATCTCTGATCAACTGTGGTAGCCTTGAAATGTTTGGACTTCCTGTAAGCCTTCTTTGCACTAGACTGTAAACATATATGAGTATAATTACTACTGCAGACAGGAACATAAGGTGCAGTGGCGGTATTTATTAAAAGATCTGAAGATATTCCCCTTCCAGAACAAGGGACTGACATATCACAGAGGAGATGAGTGACCATAAATCATAATAAACTTCATTTGTCACACATCATATGCTACAGCATCTGCCACATGAATACTAAATTTGAGTTTTATCCATTTGAACTAGCCATCAAAAGACAATACTAGCTACTATTACAATTGTAAGCCTGTTAGGAGCATATTCTGAATTAGAGCATAAAATCACTTGGGAAAAGGGCAAACTGCCCAGTAGCATTACAAGGATGCTCAAGAGCTTAGCTGGAGTCCTGAAAGTTATGTTGTTTCCTATGTTAGAAGATGCTAAAGGGTGGTGCATGAATGTGATAGACAGGCTAACAGAAATATGCATAGAACCATAGATGCTCCTGTCTAAATTACACTAAACTTTTTTATTGGCCAGTGGCCAACTGGTTAGAAAAAGCTCTCAGCGTTGCTCTAGAAAACAAAAGAATAAACAAGTTGGGAAATAATATTGGTGTCTCACTGAAAAGTTGCCATATGTCTGCACATGTCAATCTCAATATATGTTGTTTTCCAATTTGCAATCTTTGCAGTGTTGCTGAGCTGATTCAAGAAAACACACAGGGGGCTCTGTGCCTTTGTTTTAAGGATAATGAAGCTTTAAACCCACAATACAACTACCACAACCTTGAGCTCTACCACTGAGAAACATAGGCAGCCCCATATTACACATCAGTGGTTATGTACCGATTGGATAAGCAATATTAAGTCAGCAGATCCTAAATTTGCTTTATTATGATGCAGCGTATAGATAGATTATCTTTAGTCGACTACCATGCCCATAACTAACAACTTACATCAGGAATTCAGGACTCTCTACAGCAGCAGCATTACATTTCTTTAAACAAGAAAAGAAATTTGGTAAATTTACATGATACATGACAATTCGTATTGCTTACCACTATCTTCTGAAGTTTTCCAACTTTGTAAACAACTTGATGAGATAGGTAACTTGATGCATGATACTTGGTAAAGAAACTCTCAACAGTGCTGCTGAATGATTCTTCACTTGATTTCGGTATTCCGCGAACAAGGACACTAAAATGGCTAGGATTGCTTGTTGCTCGAGAAACATGACATAACCTCAGCCTAGCAATATGCTTGTACTCCTAAAGAGGCAACACAGAATAATATAAATTCCTAAACATAAGGCAATGAAACAATATTATGTACTCCCTCTGGTTGCAAATGTAAGTCGTTTTAGCCTTCTCAACTATTCTCTAAATATAAGTCATTCTCGAACTTCTATGCATTTTTTCCTCTTTTGTTCCCGTCTTACTCTTGTTTAATAAATGCTACCACTCTCACAATTGAATGAGTTATCTTTTCCAATGCAGAATAAATAAAGAGTAACAAGGTCATTTGATCTACTTTCTAATCCTTGTGCACAAGTTTAAAACGACCTACATTTGCAATCGGAGGGAGTAATTTTCAAAGGCAAACTACCTGATCTTACCAAGTATAGAAGAAGGCTAGCTACTGCAGATATGATGTACAGTACAACGCAATGGACCCAGAGCCTGCGGATATAACCAGCATGTAAACAAAATCCAAGAATATGTATAATTTTCTAAAAAAAGATTCGTCGATAATTAAGTCATCAGTACAAACTAGAAACTATGAAAACTGAAATAGTTAGCTTAGATCATAGGTAACTACTAACAACAATAGGAAGTATAAAATCAGTTATCAACAGAAGATAAAATGTCTAAGATGTCATAGTAAACTACCGAAGTTAGCCACCTCATAAGAAAGAGAGGTTCTATACTCACCATCTTGATCTCTCTTGCACATTTCCTATTGTAAACGTCTCTAATGATGCTTTAGGAATCCGTACATGATGCATATCTTGTCCAAAATAATTCAGTGGAAGGACTCCGAATACACAAAGAATGGCAGCTAAGGAGAAGATGCGCATGCTGTAGAAAATAAAGTACATCAGCGTGTCGTATTGTATATTGGGACTAAAAAAATTATAAAACTACAGGAACTCAATAAGCAAAACAGGACCAGGCGGCAACATATCAAAAAGGTTTTGCTATGCTTACCAAGGCCACAAGTTTCCTTTTCTTTTAAGTTTGAATTACACGTAAACGTTTAGAGATTCGGTTATGAGAAAAATAACCCACATCCAGCAACACAGACAAAAAAGTGCTTGTGTCATAGAAGTAATTAAGTAGAGTAAATAGCAAAAGACATCCTTGGAGTAGTAGCAGAGTCTATCAAGTTACATTTTAATCTAACAGGTCTTCAATATTGTTAATTCTGTCACCTGAACCTGTCCGTGCGTTAGGATATCGGGCAATCGTCACAAATGTGAAAATGTTATGTAAGGTCTAGCCCTAGGTGGCACACCACATAGGCAAACCATGTGAGAGCACATATGAGATTAAACTTTTTTATTATGCTTGTACATGACAAATTTTCCCTGAACTGTTTTGTTTTATTTAATTTCCCAAAGTTAAGTTGGTTTGTTACTTTTTTTTCCAAATAACTTTATTTCCATGAAAATTGCCAGTTTTGTGGTGGGAAGTCATGTGACTCACAATTAGAGGCGAGAAGGCCTGCACTTTAAAAGCCACATTAGTGACATGTCATTCTCGAAATAGAATGAAGAACTATCTAGACAAAAATACAAGTTGACATACTCGAGTGACACAAGCACAAACAACTTTAAAAATCTCTGCAGCAACTTTTAACAGTGATCAGAAAAATTACTGAAGAAGCACAATATGTTAAAGTAAAGATGTATGTACCTAAATACTAGAATTCTATTGAAAACAACAGCATCCAACCCAGCAGTAGCTAAGATTTCATCCTCTGTGCACCGCAGACTTTTCACAATCCAGCTAGTGGATGGAACAAATCTCTCCAAGATAAAAGCCTCACGGAGCCGGTTGTGCTCCTCAGCAATCCTTCTCCCAAAATAGACCTTAACATTCTGTGGCTGCTTCCTTAGAATGGAATACAGTGACAAAAAAAGTACACAGAGACCAATGTTAATTCCAGCGGAGGTCAGGAGACCACCAACGTTCATCTCTTTCTAAAACAAGTATGTGAGATCCAACAATCCTTTTGTCATCCAAGTATAAAAGACTTCATGGTTATGTTAGTGCCTGCAGGAAAGAAATGAAAGTTGAAATTTAACGTATACAAGTCTTATGTGAAATCACATTTTTCTCACGTGCACCAAACAAATCAACACATAAGCATGTACTAAAAAACTAGAAACGGTACTATATATCTTCGACTCTTCCATTGGTGTATTAATCCCTAAGTTTCACAACATTTGTCTATCCTCTTTAGAAGTGTTGTTTCAAAATATTTATCCATCATCTTGGGAAGAGTCATTTTAAAAATTCATTGAGAGAAACAAGAGTGTAGTTGTTGCAATGTTTCCACTCTCTACTCCTACTTTAAAGATGTGAAAAAGTTTAAGTGATTGTAGCATGTTACTTAATAGGAGCACTTATGGTCATTTCTCATTGATTTTTTCGATTGAGTTCTCTGTTGCCAGTGCATATGGTGGCCTAAGATAAAGTCACATGAGTGTTTTAAAAGGAGCCGTTCAATGTAGAAGTTATTGAGAGGTGGCTAACAGGAGACTGGTAGGATCAATTGTTAATGAATTGAAACTAATAAGAGATAAAATATTTATTTGTACTCCACCAGGAGGAAAAAAAGTAACAAATCTTAAAGCAAAATAGCTGAAGCAGGGGCATATTTGTGCCAGAAAAAAGAATCAGCAAAATCTGGGTATCAACGTCCCAAATATCAATAGTTCAAACTCCCGACTAGATCCAATCTAAAATCAAGCCCCAAAAGATGCCAGATAATTAGGGTATCAGTGTTACTGCACTGGGAGGCTCATTGCCCTTTTCTTGTCATCATGTTTTCCCTCCCTTATTGGTTACAAAATGTAGATCACACCTCATGTATTAAATGCATAATGTAGACCTCTCTCTTTGAGAGAGAGAGAAGGATATGAATGCAAGATGGAATCACAAGTAGAGCAAAAGTGCTTAATTAAACAAACCCTGCACTTAGATATAGAAGAAGTTGACTGCCGCATAAAAAAATACGAAATGGAACATCTGACAAATCTCACATGAGACACGAATAATCTGAGAGGGGGGGAGGGGGCAGAACCGGCCGTTGTTGGTCTGTCACAAAGAGGACAGAAAAAACACTCAAGTTCAGTAGCACCGGGAAGTTGTAACATTTGAACCTGCACAGCCCCTTAAGTACTTCAGAAATTGACATTATCCGTTCAGCATCTAAACCGGTTACTTTTGTTTGTCTCCAATATTGAGTAAAAATCAGTTCATCAACTAGAAGAGTCCAGTCCGTGGTGTGCAGTGTCTACTTCGATAAACACACATAGATTGTCGGCATTGTCGCATGCCAGGATATAAATAGCGATAGCCTGATCCACCAAATAAACAATGTCTGACCCTAAACGCACACCAGCACAGCAATCGCCGTCCGTCCCTCTCACAATTACTATTTACTAGCAGTCAGATTAAAAGCATATCGAAGAAATAAGCAAAAAAAAAAAAGAGTGCAGCAACAAGGCCGTCTTCTTCACTTCGACTCAGCGCGAGGAATTCAGAATTTCTCAAACTAATCCTAGCCTCGAACCAATCAAGAGAGAAGAAGCCTTACCTCCAAATACGCGCGGGCCGACTCCACCAACGCCGCTCAAACTGGGCTCCAAAAACCCTACACCATGGAGGACCAAAAAAATAAATAAAAACAGAGATGGAGAGAGAAACGCGAACGAATAAAACCATCAATTCGGAGCGCAGATCACCCCGAGTCGAGCGGCGACGGCAATGAACTGGAGAGTAGCGATGATGAAGCGGAGAGGAGACGCGGATTGGATTTGGGGGTTGGGGAGCGATGGCTATAGGAGCAGTTGACGATCGGGAGTAGGGCCTGGATTGGTATGGTTGGTGGGATCGGAATTGGAAGTTTGGATCGGAAGGAAAGGGCGGCATGGTGGTGGGTCAGAATTCAGAGGCGAAAAGGAAAGCCTCGGAGTAAAAAATGAGCCAATTGATTTTTTTCCATCACTAAAAAGTGATTTTGTTTATCATCTTATTACAGTTATTAATTCAGATGATCTCATATGTTATTAATATGAATACTATTATAATTAAAATATCAATCTTTTCAGTAATAAATCATCATAATCCTATAGTCAAAATACTTCTGCGCAAAAGTGGGAGCCAGACCTACAGCCTCTCGGGTTTCCAGAGCACGTGGCCGAGTACGATTGGCCCACACCGATGCGTCGCTGGGAGGCACAAGGTGCAGAGGATCGTTAAGTATTGCGTGAAAAGAAAATCGTGATTATCTAATGAAAATAAATTGCATTCATGTACTCCTAATCATGTACTCCCTCTGTTAAAAATACAAGACGTATTTTATTTTTAAAAAATCAAATTTTATATATTTTGACTAATATTTAATCAAATTATAAGTATGTTTAGTGTATAAAAATTATATAACTAGATGTATATTTTAAAAGGGGTATTTGCAAATTTGTCATTGGTTTTTTATTTTTTGCAAGAATGCTACTCGAATGATAGTTTTGGTGGTATTTTTGTAATTTTCTAATGATAAATTTGCAATAACGGTTCAAAACAGTGGTAAATTTGTAATTGTCCCATTTTAAAATTCTTTCACACTATATTGGTTTTGTAGCCAATATATATACTATTCTACTCCCTGCGTTAAAAATAACTATTTAACATCGTAACCCGTCAATCTATCCTGCACCCATAAAAAACATACCGTAACTGTAAATTTTAATTTATCGAGACCGTAAAATATGTATAACCATAAAAACCATTCCGCAACCGTAAATTTCAATTTATCGAGACCGTTAAATGTGTATGATTGTAAAAACCATTCTGCAACCATTAAAAATTGGCTTCTGTAATCGTAAAAACGACTCTTGACAATAAAAATTGTGTAGTTTTTATTGCCAAGAGTCATTTTTACGATCATACGTATTTTACGGTCTCGATAAATTAGAATTTATGGTTGCAGAATGTTTTTTACGGGTGCAGGACTGGTTGACGGGGTTGGTTTGTTGGGGTGTTAAATATACGCATTTTATGGTCTCGATAAATTGAAATTTACGGTTGCGAAATGGTTTTTACGATCATACGTATTTTACGGTCTTCATAAATTGGAAATTACGGTTACGACATGTTTTTTACAGGTGCGGGACCAGTTAACGGGGTTGGATTGTTAGGGTATTAAATAGCTATTTTTAACGTAACGCTAAGAATAGCAGTGCCATATATATATATAAATACGTCTTGTATTCTTGAATGGGGAGTAGCATTTGCTAGTCGAGTGGGTTCTTCGGTCATCTGATAATGAAAAATAGGTTCTTATTTTTTTGCAATCATAAAAAAATAGATTTAAGTGCATGTACACAATGAGTATTATTCCACAGTAGAAAGTTGGAAGATATTTATCGACTCGCAACAATAGAGAAGTGGGTGTCTACTGTCTACTCAACAGGCTACTGTTTTTTCCTTGTTTTCCTTTTTTGCAAATTGAAATTTGGCACTAAAGGGCCCGATAGTAATTTTAATTTGATGGGAAATTTCGGATTACGGCATCAAGCATGATTACGAGTTCTAGATTCTTAATGAAAAATGGCATCCATGTAATCGTGCAATGTTGATATGTGAGAGGGTTCTTTTGTCACCCTGATAATGTAAGCAGAACGCAATAGAATGGCTCAAAGACACTAAATTGTTCCACAGAGAAGACGGTTTTGGAAATTTTTTGCTAGACTTTATATCGCACAATCAAGCCTCAGCCTACCAGATGGGTCACCTTCAATGTCCTCCCAAAGTAGGTTGCTATCCTTAGAGGACTGCCAACCAACTAAATCTAGCATTCATTTTTCCCCATCACAAGTGGTTAGCCTCTCCTGATTGCCCTCCGAAAGCCTTGACAACACATAAATCACCTTGCCAACAGTCAAGGCAGCGATCATGAAAATAGCAAGTATTTATGACCGAGGGAATACTAGCGAGGCATGTGCCAACTATAGTGCTAAATATGTGTAGACATAGGATAAGTGCGTTAGCCCTCTAATTAGTGTTTGTAGGTCTAGAATTTACCTAGTGGCTGCTCTAACTTTTTTCCTGGTGTTCCGGCTAATCAATTGCTACATGATTTCCTTAAAAAATGCTACACTATTTGATTATGTTTTCTAGCGGAATGACGAATTATTTGACGGTCAGAAATCATGGGTGTCCTGGCCCAATAGGCCTTAAATCCCACGTGGTGTGATGGATAAGGCGTGCAGGCCCACTCTTTCACATGTTGCCAAAAATCTATACATGCGTGAAATGATGGCTCAGCCCCTGACTCCAACCTGTGCATGAAAGTGTCCATTGTAAGCTACGCATGGAATCCCCTCAAAAACAAAAGTCATGGTAGGGTCAATAACTTTTCTCTAAAAGAATGCCAACATCTTACATGTTCTACCTTATGATGCTGCTAGCTAGCTGGATCCATTTGGTACTACTTAAACTTCTATTTTGGCAAACAATATATTTTTCAGTTATTAGATTGATCATATTTGAGCATACGTGTTAAGAAGCATACTCCTAATGCGTGACTTGTTGCAATAGGCTGAGGATCAACATCGGAAAAAGTGTTGTCACTAGTATACATTACAAAGGAGCCAACATGGATGAGGTCATGTCCTCTTTCTCATGAAAGCGGATTCTCTTCCCGCTGACTTATCTAGAACTACCTCTCACCTTGGGCTAACTATGCCTCGTGCACCTCCAACCGATCCAAGACCATCCCAAAGCAAAACTCGCTGGCAAGGAAAACTCATGACACCGGTTGGCCACCGTGTCTTGGTATGCTTTGTCCTCAGCTCCCTACCCACCTACCTCCGTACGGTGTTAAAACCAAAGAAGCAATTTCTCAAGGAGTTGGACAAAACCCATCATAATTTCCTTTGCATCGGGATCCTCTGCACTACAGAGATCCGTGTCCGTTTTCTTTGAGGTAGGTGTAAAAAACCCAGTGGGGGAAGTGCAAAATTACTAGACCTAAGATTTGCTTGCTGATAACCCATGGCGGACTCAACATTCTAAATCTCACATTGTTTAACCATGCTTGTGACTGAGATGACCATAGTACAAGTGGACACAACCTGACCAATCTCGAAATGGCATGGAGCTCCCGGTAGACCAAATGGATATTGCTCTTTTCTCAGCGGCAACCATTGTGCAGGTGCGGAATGGGAAAACAACATCTTTTCGGTGGGACTATTTCCCAACCTCTACAAACATAGTAGGCGCAAGAATAGAAGAGTGACTGATGCGTTGGTGGGTGAGAAATGGATCAACGACATTGGGCACGATCTAACTGTACCTATCATTGGAGCTTTTGTGCAACTATGGGAGTTCATTGATGCAGTAAATTTTGACCTTGAATGCACACAACGGGATGAGGTTACCTGGAACTTTACAACACATGGGGAGTACACGGCGCGGTCGGCATGCTACATGCAAATTCGAGAGCTCCAGGAGATCAACCTTCACAACCCTTTTTGGAAAGCTTGGACACTCGCAAGCTGCAAGTTCTTCATGTGGTTGATGCTCCAGAACCGTATTGTCACACCTTAAAACTCTAATCTAGTCATTAAGTATGCATACATATAATGACATCATGCTTCATGTTGTTGATTTTGATTTAATTGATTAAACACATTTCAAAAATATTACGTCATTGATCAATGCACACTTTCACCATATCTTTATAAGTGGGGATCGTTTAGAGATAGTTAGGAAGACCCCAATGTCCTTTAAGAAGGAGAAGAAAAAGAAAAAGAAGAAATGAAGAAAATGACGGAGGCTTTCAGCATGTTGACCCTTCCCGCGGTCTGACCACTAGAGCGCAAAGGCTTAACTTAAAGCCATCAACCAACTCTCTCTCGTTCTCTCGTTCACTACTCACTCCCCTCACCAAACCGAGAGAGAGAGAGAGAGGATCACCTTGACCACCTCAACGGCCGGAGATCGACAAAGAGGACTTTCTTGAGCTCTCCGAAGGCTTCCCAAAGCTCCTTCACGCTGTCTTCTTTGCCGGAGACACTTCCACGCGACTTCTTCCACCTCAAGGCCCAATCCCATCCCGGAGCTCGATCTTCGAATCGAAGCTTTCCCAGAGTTGGCCAACCCCCTAGAAACTTTCCCCACTGCAAGGTGAGACTTCCCTTACTATTTTTCTGTCGTTCCTGAGCTCCAACCGATCCCCATTTCATTTATACCCGAGCTCCACCCGATTCATGGGCTTCATCCATAGGGTCCTTGAGTTTGGCCCCGTGCATGTTGCCCAAGACACCCAATAAATACATCTCTAGTCTTGTAAAGTGTTTTGGTACCCTTCATGATCGAAGGCATCATCGGAGACCTCACCAAGGTGTCATCGGCCAGGCCCAACGGCCGCCAGGTTGTGACTTGGTCGGTCAAACTCCATAGTCAGGAGTCAGACCGCCACTAGAATCGATCTGACTGCCATGGGTCCGATCTGACCATCAGGACTACTCAATATCATTTTCTTCTCTGTTCGACCCCCACGGTCTAATTGCCGCCCGGGCCGGTTTGATTGCAAACTACTCAGTACACTGTGACCTTGGGTTGTCTTATATGAGGTTAAACCCAATCACTTAGGCTTTCTTTTGCAAATATTTTTGTAACATGGCGTATTTTACCTTTTACTTTGGATCGTGTGGTGTCTAATTTGATACATTATCATTTTATGTATATTATGCATATTAGCAAGTCAATATCGGGAATTGTAGGTAGAACCTATGTTGATGCATTGTTTACACCTTGAATTATTGATGATTCTTATCCTTGTAACCTAGGCAAAATAATGATGTGGTCTAACTTAAAAGTCACCCGAGATGCTTAGCAATGCATATATCATCAGTAGAAGTTGAGCGATGGTTCAACCATCGTTCGCGAGCTATAGAGCTTAATTTTTGCTTCACAATGAAAATGATGTTAGGGTGTCTGAGTTGTGAGAATGAGACGAGATGTGAGCGGTGTCAGAAGTAGTTCGGGGGAGGAGCCCGAATGCCATAGACATTCAGACCTAAATGGATGCATTGATTAGGGACAAAGACCTGGTATTTCAAGTGGGCCGCTTGCGTCGATTAAGCACCAGCTGTTGTTTATTGTTGGCTTAAGCACTCTCCGTACTTTCACATATTCAATAAATGTACGAATAAGCTGATTATCATACACCATGCTAATGCTTCCCTTTGACTCTATGACGCGTAAGAGAAAAAGAATAAAGAGAAGCAAAATGGCGGAGAGCTAGAGGTATCCGGGACACACTCACGGTCACCCCGGTGCCATAGGGGCATGCACAAGTGGGTAGTTCCAGTATAAGAAAAGTTATCTCGGGGGGCTTAGAGGATGAACTCAAGTCGTATGGGTAAAGATGTACCCTCTGCAAAGTGTAAGATCATTTCAAATTGCCGCGCCCTTGGTTATAAACATGCTTATATTAATCCGCATCAATCGTAGAGTTTTCGATGTTGGGATGCTTGTGGTATGTTGGGAAGTGACTATTGTTGGTCATGTTAGAAAGGGTATAGTCAGGTGATGGATATGTTCATGGTTATGATCTCATGATGGGAAGGTACGAGTTGGTAAGTTGTAAATACTCACACACTTGAGTTGATAAAATGTTTTTGCATATAAATTCATTTAACCTTGTGGCTGATTCCTTGCTAGTCATCTCCAAATGCATGATTCTTAGAGTCAGGTTATTATATATATCTAATATAGAATAAGTTTTGTGAGTACCTTCGTACTCACTTTGCTTTTGTTGAGTTTTGCGGGTAAGGTTAAAGTAGTGTACGGTTACATCATGCCCGCTGATGGTGATGGGTAAGAGTAGTATGGGCTACTCATGTTATTTTTGGGTAATGTCTTATGGCAAATGGCGACACATATCTTTTGCTATTTATAAACTTTAATTCCACTACGTAGTAACTCTAACTAGCTAGGATGTGAAATTGTTATATTTTATTTTTGTTCTCCTAACGCATAAATTGTTGAACTTATAATAACTTAAGGATTTGTAGTATATTTACATTGCTCGTTTTTTTATTATATCTTGATGTGATGAAGCTTGTTGTAAAGTCATGTGCCCTAATCTTAGGTATAAAATACATGCTAGGACTACTGGAATTGGATTCGGGTTAATCGTCGGTGGTCACGATTGTTGTGATGAGACGTGAGATAACACATGGTATGTCGAAAGATGGACGTGTGCTACCTCTCATCTTATTAAATGATTGTCCTAATAATTAATCCGAATACTATTTGGATAATTCTTCACACGTATCTAGACGGCATATTGACTACAACATTGGTAGCTGGCCAAACTCCTACTTTTGCCAGCTATGTTGTCGAAACCTGGAAACGATTCTACATTTCTTCACGGAATTCCCTTTCACCCTCTCCATATGGCATTCCATCGGAACATGATCAGGATGCTGGAATTTGGAGCCGAGCAATTGGACGAAGCACACATCCCTTGTGGATTGGTTTACCGAATTATGCTGTGCATCGATAACGTCTAAGTCGAAAGGTCCATGCTCTCTTTCCATGGTCACCATCAGGATTATTTGGAAGAAGCGAAACAACCGTGTTTTCAACCGGCAATCGAGATCTTTGACCGATGTCACCTCGTGCATCCAAGATGAATGCCATGCTTGGTGCGCCACCGACGCAAAGCCTTAGACTCCCTGTTGCCCCCTCAATTGTGATAATATAAACCTTACTGGATGCTCTCTGGTTGTTCTTGTTTTCCTATTTTCTCTCTTTTTCGTTTCCGCTTCTTACACGTTTTGTAATTCTTGCTCTTCCTTTTTAATATAAAGTTGGCAAAGTCGGATCTTTAAAATAAAACACATGACTTGTTTGTGTACAGTTTCTAGATATATTGCAGAACAACTAATTGCCAAATACGCAAACAAAATTCCTTAAAAAATGGATGCATATGAAACACCTTAAAAAAGTCAAAGGCCACATCGGATGCTATTCCTAGAGTTCAAAATCGATACTAGCAACTTCCACTAGCACACCTAGCTCGGTCATATGTTGATCACCTACAAAGCTGCACAGCCCCACGTCAGGATGGCAAATTTGTGGCTCGGGAGAAGAAGACGAATCGCCCAGCTGCTCCATCCAAGATTTTAGCAGCCGATGTCATTATCGGGAACAACAGATGCCAGTCCAACTGACTATATATAGTACTATTATCCATTTCACTGAGCTACCGTTCTCACAGAACATAGCAACAAGGGAAGCCGGAAGGAGGGTAGCGTGCGGTTACAAGTTTAAGGGTATGTTTGTTTCAGCTAGAGATTCTGAAAAGCAGTTTATAAAAATTGGATTGTGAAAAGCTGGATTGTAAAAATTTTTTAGACTGTAGATTAAAAAAATTTAATAGACAATTTAGTAAAATAGACTTTCACAATCTATCAAAAGCTGAGGAAAACCAGCTTCTCAGATTCTCATAATTCAACCAGCAGATTTTAAAAAGCTATAACCAAAAGTTGTCTATTTATTTCAGCTTCGAATTATAAAATGAAAGCCAGAATCCGAAGCTGAAACAAACTGAGTCTAAATGACAGTGCTTTGTGGCCTGTTATCATCTCCCTTTCTTCCAGGACGTCCATCTCATCTTCTCGAAATCTCCCACGTCAGAAGGATGCAGAAAAGTTAGCATCTACGGGTTAACACGTTCGTAGGTTGCAGAGTTCTAGCTGGCACTTGAAAAGTTGAAATGGAGAGCTGAAACAGTTGCATATGTTCGCCGTGCTGGCTTTCCCGTTAAAGACCGTGCTTTTTTTTTTCCTAGCTAGTACTCCTGCTACGTGTGATACGTCGTGTGCGAAACTCCGAATCCGTCCTCTGCAGATGGCGACATTCCTGCTGCTAAACCCAGTTATTTTCATGTTAAAAAGTCGCACAAGAGCAAACTAAAAAGATCATGTGTGATTTGCTGATCTGCGGCCCGTTGCAGTCTGCATCAGAAAAAAAAATACAAATGGTTATGCGTTCCTAATGTTCACACGATACAGTAGTAGGCTGCTGGTAGCGTGGACCCTAATAACGCTAGATGCAGGCAGCCACAGAGGATCCAATACAGAGGATCTGTCCAACTTGGTAGCTCCGTACTCCATGGCACCTCCGTGCACCACGCGCCCAGCATGCAAGCGAGCAACGCCGCTCCGTCGTGGAGCAGGCGCCTGCCCAACTTTCTCGTAGCATTTCGCCGAGCATTATTGACTCCAATCCATTGCACAAAAGATGCACACACACTTACCACGCATGCGAGGACGGAGAGCGTGCTACTTACTTTCAAAATACTATCGCTCGTTTTAGCTTCTGACATGGAGTTAGTTAGCAGTATATGGTACCAAAAATGACCTTACATAACTTTTTTTTTTGAGAGGTACAACCAGGAAGTATATATTCGCTCGTTTTAGCTTCTGACATGGAGTTAGCTAGTAGTATATGGTACCAAAAATGAACTTACCTAACTTTTTTTTAGGTACAACCAAGAAGTATATATCTACGCACACTTATATCTACACCTCTACTACTAACACACATGCATAAATATAGGTTAGAGGGCACAAGACCTTTCCTTGGTGAGAACGTACAATACTATCTAACATATATGTGCATGTATATTCCTAACTACTCATATCCACGTGACCTTACATAATTTAATCATGTAGGAAAACAAGAAGACTCATATGCAATGGGTAAAAGATAAGGCAGAATTGTAGATGGAACAGGAATACATGATTTTCTTCCTCCCAAAAAGTTGGATTTATACTAATTTTATACGAAATAGAACGATTTTCGCGGAATATGCTTGGCCATCGTTTGAAGGGGGCGCTACTCGCACCACTTGTCCACATAGACCGGCCCCACGGAAGCTCGGGTCCTCGGGACTTTGCAAGAGCAATAGTACTGTAGCAGCTGCTCGGGACGTCCTCGTTCCACTCGCACCACCTGTCCATAGACCGGCCCCACGGAAGCATCCGGCACATGCCGACAGCCCACAAGCCAGCGCAGGTGTCTAGCAGCAATTTCCCCCACACCCCACGGAATCACGCGGCTAAACCAAGTAACCAACACGCCTTGATCTCACTGACTTTCAGGCCCAATTAGGAACGGCTCCACCTGCAGCGAGACAATCCTGTACCAAGGCCACTATAATCCGGCCAAGTGGGCCAGCACGAGCGTCCGCCTGGCCCACATGTCAGCACCTCGGCGGTGGCCACCCGTCGCGTGGCCACCGCGCCACGCCTCCTCCGGCCACCACCTCACTGCACAGTTGACGCACGCACGCTCCTAAATAAAGAAGGAAACTGGCGACGCAATCGGAGGGAATAGCAAGCGAGTAGGGGGCGGTGGAGACCTCGCGCGAGGAGGAGGAAGAAGCTTCTGGTCGCGCGAGGAGGAAGAGAGGCGGGGAGTTAGGGAGCGGGCGGGCGGTGGATGGCGGTGGAGTACCACTGCTGTGAGGCCGGATTCTTCGAGCACATCGTCATCATCGTCGCACTGGTGCTCTTCGCGGGCCTCATGTCGGGCCTCACCCTGGGGCTCATGTCCCTCAGCCTCGTCGACCTCGAGGTCCTCGCCAAGTCCGGCACCGAACAGGACCGCAAGCACGCAGGTACGGCATTCCGCGTCCTCCAGCTCGCTTCCGCCCGACACCCACACGTACGCCGGCGCTGGCCTTCGCCGCCCGTGGTCTCGCGCGCGGCGGGCGCTCCGGGTCCGTTCGGTTTTTGCGCTCCGGCCTGTAGCCTGTTAGGTGTCGTGACGCGGGCGTGTGCGGTGCCAGATTTAGGTGGGCGGTTGGTCGGGTTTTGCTGCTCGGCTACCTGGACTGGCTTGGCATTTCGTCGAACAGCTTCCGGGTGTTGGTTCGAGTTAGCAAATATTAATCCATGAATGAACAATAGAATATGCGTGTTGCCTTGAGGAATCGGTGGATGGTCGTAAAACTAGGGAACTGTTGAGGTGGATGGATCGCGGTATCGGACATCTCAACTGATGAGCCATTTCGCTTTTTTGCTTGATCGATCCATGCTAGTCATCTGGTTGCCCGAACCATCTTGTGTATTGGCCATCGTGTGATTGAACTTTATCACCTGGGATATGACTGTACTTGATCATCTGGCAAGCGGCCTGGGTTGTGATTTTTTTGATGTTCAGCCTGGATTGTTATTTTCTCCAGACATAATGAAATGGTGCACTGGCTTGGTTTCAGTGTGCCTGTCTAAACCTAATGTCGAAAAGCCAAATTTCTGGTTCAATGTTTTGATGTTCAGCTGTTTTTATTTTTCAAAAGAAGAGACAATTCTTTGTTGTTCTTGTGTGAAGCGAGAGTTAGTGCATAATAGAAGTAAAAAAATGTGTGAGGTTGTGGCTTTTAGTAGTACAAGGTAAAAAGCTGTGGTCTTCAGTTAGGTTTTTGCTGTTATGTTGTGCTATTTCGGCGCATCGAAATAGCTGGAAAAAGAGCTCTAGGATATATTATTTGCGGAATTAAATGCAAAGGTATTAACTTTTCTTTGGGATAACCTGCAGCAAGTATCTACTGCGAATTATCTCGTTGGATGTCTTTTCCAGTGCTACTGACACTACGTTTCCCCCATTATTGCAGCTAAGATTTTGCCTGTTGTGAAGAACCAGCACCTTCTGCTATGCACTCTTCTGATCTGCAATGCCGCATCCATGGAGGTGCCGCTATTTACTTCGAGTTATTTTTAGATAATTTGAGTTCAAGATCCCCCAATAAATTTGTTGTGATGAGATGCCTCTGTCTTTATATTAGGCTTTGCCCATATTCCTTGATAGCTTGGTGACTGCTTGGGGTGCGATTTTGATCTCAGTGACACTGATTCTGCTGTTTGGTGAGGTGAATCATCTGAATTTTACTTGTTGATGACCATCTGCAAGTCTCAAGCATGCTATGCTGCTCTAACATTTTGGTATCCACAGATCTTACCGCAGTCCGTCTGCTCACATTATGGACTAGCTATTGGTGCCTCAGTTGCTCCATTAGTCCGTGTGCTTGTTTGGATCTGCTTTCCTGTTGCCTATCCTATAAGCAAGGTAATATGTATACTCCCAGATCGAGTGTGTTATCATTATGGGACAAGTTCTCCAATATATATGGACTGAACACTCTTTTCCTTTCTGTTTCAGTTACTGGATTATGTCCTGGGTCATGGTCATACAGCCCTCTTCCGTAGAGCTGAGCTAAAAACACTTGTCACTCTGCACGGAAATGAGGTATGCTGATTATATTGTCTTCCAAATAGTAAGTTCATAATGCAAATGTTCCTTTGTTGTGAAGCTACACTGATCGTGGACTTGCAATCTGAAATTGACACTAGACTGTAACATTTGTTGGTATTACAATCGCTAATATTATCCAATCTTGGTTGGATCCCAGTGCAATTTGATCACCAACTAGAGATAGTTGTTGCATCTTTCCCAAGGGAGGTCAACTACTGAAACATAGTGTAGATATGGGTATTCATTTAGACAATGTTTTAACTTTTAATAAATTAAAATGGTAATGTTTAAATTCAGTTACATAGTGCTGTTGCTTTTCAAGCAACTGTATTTTTGTTGAGGATATCATTTGTAAACCTTTTATCAGTAATATGTAATATCTCACAGCCTCCACCTTGTCCCATCCCAGGTGGGTATCCATCTTGTCCATCCCATCTGAGTTCATCCGGATGGTACCCCATGACGAATACTTCGCGGCGACCAGGGTCCTTGGAACGGGACTTCGCGGTTGCCATGGATTAGACCATGGGTAGCCTGATTGATTTTCTTTGAACTTGTTGAAACGACGAAACACACCTCCCTACCTGGCGCGCTAAATGTCGAGGGTTAATCCTAACAGTGATTCCGGAGTATGTTGGACAGTGGGTGCGTGAACGACGTTTCGGGAACACGAGGAGTTGATGAGCCGGGGTTTGGTGAAGCACATGATGAATTGTGTGTGTGACGAACTCTGAGACGCGATGAGTTATATAGGTTCGGGTCTCCCGGAGGATAATAACCCTACGTCCTGTGTGTTGTGTTTATGGATGATCTGAGTGAGTTACAAAGGGTATTCTAACTAGTTGTCAGACTTTTTTCCTCTTCCCTTATAAACGGGATCCTCATCCCTTTATATAGGAGGGAGGAGAACTTACACGTGGGTCCAAACAGAGGACTCCTGCTCATCTTAATATCTAACCCTAGCCGTCATTACATAGGACAAAACGTGCCCACTTGCCCTGAGGATTTGATACATCCCCTCGTCGTGCGCCGTAGATCTTTGGCTGTCACGCCGTCCCGTCCGGGTGCTCTGCCTGCCACTTGTATACGGAGTTATCAACTTGCCTGACCGGCTTGCTGACATCGTCCCATCCGTTATGCGGCGCCGTGCTGGTCTGCACTGCCTCACCCCGTAGCATTTAATACCACAGGACGGGACACTACCCTTCTGCACCGTCCATGACTGTTCGTAGGGGAAGGTGCCCGGGAAAGGAAAAAACACCTGAGTAGATATCAATAAATGTGATTGGATAGTTTGTGTTAGGTCCGACCCTGCTACCAGTGGGGCTTGTCGCGGGTTCAGGCAAGGTCCCAATGAGGCTGGTCGCGTTAAGCCTCGTACTGGTCGCGGAACTTCCTAATTTAGGAAATACGCATCTCTGGTTCTTATGTTCCTTAGAGGATCCTTTTTCCAGAGTATCCCTATACTCCATACACCGACAATGTCCATAATAGATTTGCGTTGAGTGGAATGATCTAGGCAAGGTGCTTTGGTCAGTTAACATTACAAGGATATTTTTGGTGGGCTTGATTTAACAAAAGGTGCAGAAGATGAACTGCTCAGGCTCTGCGCTAGTTAGGAGATGAAGATTTATTTACACGGTGCAAGGATTTGAGAGCATTATTTAAATCACTACAGTATGTGTAATCTAGATAGGTCTATTTGTTGTTGAATCAAAACAGTTGTGATCTTCAAGTCATATCACTAGTGTATGTATAATCTAGATAGATCTATTTGTTGTTGAATCAAAACATCTGTGCTTTTCAAGCCATATATACTAGACAGTAAGTTTGGAGAAGTTCTGCAATCAGTGGGTGATTTCCTTGTCTAGATGTGTATTCAATGGAGGACAAGTGAAGCCTCCTTGTACTATCCAATCTAGATACGATTAGGATGTATATGCTATGAACAATTTCTGCTGGTTGTTTTCTTTCTTTTTACTTGTTAGGTGCTTGAATGCAGCTGGTCAACTTGTTAGATATGCAAGCTACATATTATGCCCCAACATAAAATTCTAGTGAGGGTTAGTGGGGCAGCTTATGGTATTTGTATGATCAATTGATTGAATAGTGTGTCAAAAGATAGACTTAGTGAGGCTTATAGATTTCTTGTGTGTGTATGCAATACTAATATATATTTTAGATTGCAAGTTTATGATCTTTGAATTATGTTAAGTATTTATTAACTATGTTACTTATTTTGTAATTGAAACAGGCTGGTAAGGGTGGAGAGTTAACCCATGATGAAACTACCATAATAGCTGGAGCTCTCGAACTCACTGAAAAGAAAGCTAAAGATGCTATGACACCATTATGTCAAACCTTTGCAATTGATATAAACGCAAAACTTGACAGGTACTGGGTTATATCTAATTTTACATATGATTTTTGTTAAACAATGTGTTACTGCTTTGCAGATTTTTTGTTAAACGGACTGCCCTAATTGTTTGTACTTTCTTTTCCACAGGGCACTAATGCAAGAGGTCCTTGAGAAAGGGCATAGCAGAGTGCCAGTTTATTATGAAAAGAAGACAAATATTATTGGATTGATATTGGTAATGTCACCTGCTGTTAAAATAAGCTACTTTTCTTAAAAAAATATATATTTGAAAATTCTAGTATCTACTGTCTAAAATTTGGCATCCAACAGTTTTTCGTTCTTATTTGATCTTTGAGTAGCATAGATTAGCCATAACACAAGGATTACTGATTAGGGTACCAGCGAATAGAACATTCAAAAAGTTCAGGAGAGATTCCAGGTAAATGGCAGGGGAACAGGGCAAGCAGGGTTGTCATTGTCAATCCGAGCCGAGTAGGTTGACAGCATAACTATTGGAGTATTTAGAGTTTGTTCTGAATGAACTGTTTATACTTGTATTCTTACCTAGGATAGCAGTCTGTGGAGCGAGGCAATCATGAATCATGCATTGAGCTGTAGAGGCATAGCATAATTTGTTATTTTGTTACAAAATTTGAATTTACCTGCAGTTCATGTAGATACTCAAGGCTTGGTTTAACTGTGATTTAGAAAAGGATGAAACATGTAAATAGGTTGATTATTTTGATAGCAAGAAACACCAAAGACACTTGCATGTGTGGCATTTACAAGAAATGCGGATTTTGTTATAGTGTCTCTTGTATGAACCACCAATAAAATTTAAAAGAATGTGTGTTTTAGACATATTTATGATGCATATGTTAATGTTAGTGGCTTACATCTGTTATATAAATTTATTTATCTTTAATGTTTCAGATTGTAATTGTACTATATTCATGTAAAATGCATTGTGAATTTTCAGGTGAAGAATTTATTATCCGTTAACGCTGATGAAGAGGTTCCCATAAAAAGTGTAACTATCCGCAAAATTCCACGGTAATATATATAAATTATTTCTATGCAACACTTTTAGATGATTTCTGTAGTTCATTATAATCCTGTCTCTATCAATTTATTATTGTGGACCGCTGCTTGGGAAGAAAGACCTACAACACTGTCCATGATTCTCCACAAGTAAACCTGTTTCTTCCTGCCATGACTTCACTGTAGAATGGGCCCTAAAATAACTATTATGGCCTGTACCATAATTGCAGGCAGGTTTTCTTTTGTTAATCTTGTCATCTACAGGCGTGGTGTTGAAAGAACATCCGTATCTCTGATATGTATAATTAGGCTATTATGTGAGCGACAGCTATTAAACATCTGTCTTAAATGCATCAAGTGGAAGTTTGAATATAGAAACTGAATAGTTATTTCTTGAGAAACTCAAAAGTCGGAGGCCTTTTGCTTTGCATGTCATATTTTGGAACATATTATGGTAGCATATATATATATATATATATATATATATATATATATATATATATATATATATATATATTCAGCTAAGCTAACACATATGCACCATGTTAAATGTCAGTGTTCTAGAAGATATGCCCCTCTACGACATCCTAAATGAATTTCAGAAAGGCCATAGCCACATGGCAGTAGTCATAAGGAAAAACGATTCGAGTTACCCAGCTGAACAACCTGCCAATGATGGTGGAACTCTCGGTGAGCTCCAACATAGTCATTACTCCTCAGTAACTTGCATCTGGCATGCATTATCTTCTCAATATGTCTCACTTTCCCTTTGCTTTGCTTTCTTTGGGTGTGGAACAAAGAGGTGACCATTGCCATTGATGATAAGAATAGCGAAAAGGTTGTGAAGAACCTTCCACCACCGCTGCGAAGATGGAAGAGCTACCCTAACACTCAGAACTCAAATAGGGGAATTAGGCCTAAAAAATGGTCCAAAGATCAATCAAATGTTCTGCAGATAGATGAAGAGCCCTTGCCCACATTGAGTGAAGATGAAGAGGCTGTTGGTATCATAACCATGGAGGATGTCATAGAAGAGCTTCTTCAGGTCAGTGGTCTGCAAATGGCTAAATTTTATTTAGGCTGTCGAGTAAACTGTTTTATCGTCTATAATCTTTGCCATATGCTAGTGCATGTAAACTAGATGTTTATCTAATTGACAAAATTATAGAGATAATTTTCGTAGTTCAAAATCATAAGATGTTCTGAACTTAAATGCCCTATGTTCTACTGGGTAAGTAAATCATTAGTATGATCTAGTTCAGGGATACCTAGAAACAGCTACGTATGCATGTTCGTTTTGTTAACCTCAAAAGAATGCTCCAGTGTGTGTACTTAAGCAATGTTAGTGTTATGTTATCCCACAATGGATGTTTTCCAACATTTATTATATCCTTTGTTCTAATTTTTTTCCCGGTGATGCAGGAGGAGATATACGATGAGACAGACGTACACGAGGAACAATGACACTGGCCTTCCTCGCACTGTTTGTATTTTCCTTTTGGACCAGAGAACCAGCTGTGTGTTACGGCAGTTTTTTGCTGGGAAAGTACAGTATGTAATGTATACACCCTACGTAGATAGGCAGATACATTGAAGGCTACTAGTAGTTCATTTCGGTTCTAGGCGGTCTCTGTCTAAGGGTATTGGTAAGGCTCTGTTTGGATTGCCCCGTCCTGGAACAGCAGGATTGCTTGGTCGTAAGTTGTACCGAGTAACCCTGGAAATGGAGGTAAAAACTACTAGGATCGAAGTTGCTTGGTCGATGCGGCGGTGCCGTTCGGTTCAGAAATCCCAATAAGATCTCGGTTTCTTGTGATGGCGCTGACATCTGCTGCTTCTGCCAACTTTTAACGATCTACCTACCTTTTGAAGCATGCAGCCAGGTGCAGTCTACGGAATGAAACAGTAACGGACATATACACCGCTCCTTGTTTTCTCGAGGGGAGTATGTCTACCACTCACATAGCCCTTGATACTGTTGTACACAGTATGGAACGGTATGAACAGTGCACGCTCTACTGTGCCACACAAGTACACAGTGTAGCAGTACTGCTAGTGCCTTGGCAGGCCGGTCAACAGTCTGTAAGAAACGGCGTGGCGTAGAATCAGAATCGACCAGCCGTGGCACGGCGGTAGCGCAGGACTTCCCGGCCAACGCATCGTGCACCCCGGAGCCGAACGCGATCGCCCGTGCCGCCCGCTAGGCATTCCACAGACGAGGCGGCGTGCGAGCTGCGCGACAGCCGGAGCGGAATCGCTTGGTTCCGCGGCCACACGCGTGGCACGGCAGCGCACGCCAAGACCGCCCGAGGCCAGCGCCCCGCCGGCAGAGGCGGCGTTTGCCGACTCGCTCGCGCGTGTATGTGGGCTACGGCCCGGCTCTAGCTGCTGTCCTGTCCTGTCCTGTGTGCGGTCCGTGGCGTAATACGCGTGGCGTCGATCGATGGGCGCTTTGCTTCCTGGCTGGGAACACGTGATCCGGCTTGTGCATCCCTGGGCCTCCTCCCTGTCTTAATTCGCTAGCGTACACCTGCTTCGTACACACGCGTTCGTAATTGCGTAGACCCGTACGCGCTGCGTCGTCCTGCGTGCTTCTCACTAATCACAACAGGTTCAACGGCAGCGAACCAAACGGCGCGGCGAAGGACACACCCGTCCCGTTGCGTTTGCATCCTCGGCGACAGCAGCAGCGGAAGTAGCGGAGGGTTCGTTTGGAACAAAGTTTTTTTTAGAGGAATTTCGGAGTTTTCTATTTCTCTGGACAGGAGCCGTATAAGGACGTTTGAAACGATGGAACTCGGACTTTTGTTTCAGAGGAAAGCGTATGGCGTGTGTGCGTTTCACAAGAAATAAAACATTCATCATAAGCCAAAAGAAAAACATCTTTCTTGCTCTCTTCTCTGAACCACTGCTCTTTGGACTCTCCCGTTTGCTCTTTGGACTCTCCCGTTCTCTCTCCTCTCTCCCGCCATGAATTGAGAGATTTGCTGTGAAATAAATGGCACACTAGCTTGACGCACTAAGATCCAAAATGCTGGTATATCATCAAGATTCTAAGATATTGACGTATCTTTCGATACAAGTTCGGATCACTTCTTATCTACTCTCTAGACAACAATCATCTATCAACACACATTCTATAGCTATAAGCAATAATCACTTATTAATCTTGTGCTTAATTGCTTTAGAGAATCACTTTAAGCACTTTGGTGACTTGGATGTCTTATCAAGTGTATATGGGTTTCTTTGGACTCAAGCAGCATACCACACTTTCAAATGATTGAGTGGAGAGGTATTTATAGCTTCAAACCCGTCAACTAGCCTTTTCCCAACAGCTCAGAAAGACTGTTATCACCGAATGATCCGGTGAGAACAGCAGTACTAACACCGGATCATCCGGTGAGTACAACCTTAGAAACTAGCCGTTGGAACTCCACTCAATGCCTCTGTGAATACCGGATACTCCAGTGAGATCTTTAACTCCGTCACCGAACCTTCTGGTGGGTTAACTTGAGCCAGATCGTGTCACCTTTTCTTTGCAAGAAATGCTCTGGTGCATTGATCTTTAGAGCACCAAATCTTTCGGTGGTTTGTTCTTCATTCTTCAACACTTGCAGTTGCCTCTGCAAGAAATACTACAATGCTATAATCCGGTGTGCACAAACCAAGCACCAGGCTATCTGGTGGGTTGATCTTCAGTCTTTTACACTTGCATTCTTCTCTATAGGAAATACTCTGGTGTTACCCAGTGCAGATCACAGGACTATCTGATGAGGTCTATAGTCTTCTCCCCCTTTGTCAGAAACACTCCGGTGGTCTCATGTCCTATTTACCGGACTATCCGGTGAGACTATGAGCCTCTGGATATAATACTTCAGTGAGTACAAAATCCTCTGCAACGGACTATCCGGTGAGGTAAATCTTCCTGAGACTTTTTCAACTCAATCAAACTTTGTCCTGACTTCGGTGGCTTCTTCATGTATTGTATTCATGAGACATACTAATATATATTCTTGACCAACATGTTAGTTCTAGTGACTATGTTATCATTAATCACCAAAATCACAATTATAGTCTAATAAGACCAATTTCGCTATAACGATCTAGATGAACTAAAGAAATCTCCCAAGAAACAGGTACTCAATCTGATAAGGACCTGGTTTTCCCCTTCAAAAAGAATTTTCCTTGGCCTTCTTTTCAATCTGACATCAATTTTGTAGATTAGGGTCCCATATGTAGTACAAGCTTTCAGATCTATTCCATGATTTGTTTCTCCTCCCCTTCCCTCTCTAATCTCTTTGCTAGATTTATTAGTGCGCATGGCTGGCAAGGTTCCCCTTCCAAAATTGATTACACAAGCAGATAACTGCTTTCTCTTTGTTATTTATTAGTGCGCATGTCTGCTATTTTTTGTGGCAGGATTCATCTTCCTCTCTTTGTTATTTCTGAAATTATGTCCTGACCATGCTAGAGACCTCAAAGAATAGTGCTAGAGCAAAGTGGAATCACCAAATGAAGGTTTGCCTTATTGCGCTCTTAAAAGATCATGATGTGCCAAGATTTCGAACACAAAATGCATGGAGTAAGGAGACCTGGACCAATATTGTTGCTTAATTCAATCAAGCATTTTCCTTATCATACACCATTGATCAAGTGAAACAGAAGGAGCAAGATTTGAAGAAGGATTATCGAACCGTGAAAGATTTGTTAGCTAAAAGTGGATTTGGCTGGGATTATGATAGAATGATAGTAGTGTCACCAGAGAGTGTTTGGGCAACAATGGAGGCACGCCGAAATAGGGGCACCCTGTTTTGGCAAGACAAGTCACTTTCATACTATGATGACCTATTTTCTTTATATGATGGTGAGTTGCAAGCTATGGAGTTGATTAGTTATATTTATTGATGCACACAATTGTACTTGCAATTAAGATTGATCTAAAGTCTAGACATAATTTTTACATGGCGTTATGCACAAGGGAAAGGTTGTCGTGATATGGATCATTATGCGAGTAAAGCAAAACCACATTCAGAAGTTTCTGCAGAGGTGCAATTGCAATCACCTTCACCTACTATCCTTGCTCCAGGTGCGTCGTCCTTGAATTTTGATGTTGATGAGAATAGGGATGACACAAAATGGTTTTGGCAATGATGCATTCACTCCACTTGATCATTTAATGGCTTATCAAGGAGCACATGCACCAGTTTCCTCAAATCTAGAGCCACATGTCCTTGAACAATCTGCTGAAACACTTCACTCGAATTCTCCGACCATCTAATTCAACTCCAGAGGTGGTTGATGGTAAGCGACCAAAAAAGCAAAAAACCACAATGACTAATGCAACAGAGAGTTATCATGAGAGGTTTTTGATGCTCAAAAAGGAAGAGATCGATCGGTTTGTGGCAATCGATGAGAAGAAAATGGAGGATCCCTTCAACATAAAAACATTGCATCAAGACACTTGAGAGGATGACTGATGTATAGTTGGGAGATATGCTAAAAGCAGTAGACATCTTGAAAGACAACCCATCAAACAGGGAAGTTTTTCTCTCATTTTCTAGCGACACATTACAAGTGGGTTGGTTGCTTAGGCATATTTAGCTTACATAAGCAAACTGATATTTTGGTCCCTTTTTGGTTTGTGTGCATATATGCTCACATGCTAGTAATAGGAATGTCTTTACAGTACATGACAATAGGATTAGCATCCTGCATTCACATGCTCATAGTACATAGCAATGTCTTTTGTAGAGTACTGCTAACATGTGCATGGCAGTGCCTTTTGTAGAGTATTGATGGTTAGCACGAAAATTCAATACAAACCAACTAATTGTAGTGGACGTAGATGTTACATTAATGGTAATTAAGTTACATTACTATCATTGAACTCGTCTTGCAATGTAATCTTCCCACATCCTCTTTGCCATGTCTTCTCGCATTTCATTTCTAGCTCGTCATAAATTGTTGAATGTTGGCACATTATGATTGTAGTGGTCATCTCCTTCTGGTACAACCTTCATGTTATTTTCATTGGGATATGTGGTAGCACCATGAGCCAAAGATGTATCTCTATTGTGTAGCCGTATGAAATTGTGAGTTACACAACAAGCTACAGATATATCAACATGTGTGTCAATATCATATAATGAAACAGTTTTCAATATGGGATACCCCATCTTTAATATACCAATAATTCTTTCTATATGACTTCGTAGTTGTGCATGTTGAAGGTTGAATAATTCCTTGTGGTTTTGTGGTTTTTGTCCAGCTCTTCCTTGTTCTTGTAAATGATATCTAGTTCCTCGATATGGAGCAAAAAATTCTGGTGTATTAGCATAACCTGCATCTACATGATAGAATTTATCAGGAGGAACACTAAATCCATGGTTAAGTGCATCCTGGAGAACCCTTGTATCAGAAGCAGACCCCTCTCAACCAGCATGTGCATGCACACACTTTAGATCAAAGTCACATGCAACCATCACGTTTTGTGATAGACCTTGCTTTCTGTTTCTATATGGTTCCTGTTGTCAGATAGATATATCATGTGGGTGCCATCAATAGCACCAATATAGTTCTATATATATAAATGCCATTGTTCAAATAAAAGGTACAAATTCAATTGTTATTGCTAAGATAGAGATAAAAAATGGATTACCTAGAAGTATGGAGCAAATTTTGGCTGTCTCAAAATTCGATGCGGGTGTAGAGAAGGTAGGCATATATAATTGCATGCGAGTTGTGTAAGTGCATTGAGCACTGCTCTAAAGTGATGGATACTTGTTTCTCCACTATGTTAGAATTGATCTTGCAATGTTCGATTGCTTACATTCTTTAATACTGCATAAAGGAATATAGCTAATTGCTCTTCCACATATACATAACTTGAAACAGCAAGGCCATTTTCACGTAGTCTTTGGGCCAGTGCTTGAAAAATCTCTCTCTACTTATGGAACTGTCTTTTTCCTAAGAGCTCATGCCCTCTTAGAGTTTCATCAATAAATGTGGCTCTATTTCGGATAGATGTGTGTATCGGTTGTCTTTGGGATGACTAAGGTGTACTACCTTCTTGTAACGTTGGTAGTATGACAAAAACGAATTCACCATTGTTCTTTAATCTACAGTGATAGTTTGTATCCATAGAAAGCAAACTTATTAGCTAACTCCTACTGGATCGATGAGAGAACATCAGACAAGACTGCTATATTGCTGTGTGCAGAAAGAACAAGTAGTTGTGTGCAATTTGCCTAGCTGCTGCCTCATACGTAGCTTATATAGAAACAAGAATGCCAAAGCACCAATGGCTACAAGAATGTATCGGTCACCATGTGCAACGGCTATTTTTTTTAAGCAAATATGCAATGGCTATTTTCTTGCATGCAAAAGTTTCAACGTTCAAAATATTCCTGTAATCTAAACAGCGAAAATTTTCCATTCCTCTATTTTGAATTTCTATAGTTTTTCACTTCACACTACATCTTATTTCTCTGATTTTCATCATGTGCTCCAAGCAGACTCTTAAACTGACAACTGGTTTGCTACTACGTCTGATGGCGCTGCGAATTAAGCTCACTTCATGTAATGCGGCGGAAGCGCAGAGTTCATGCCGACACATGGGGATGAGAGCTGTGGAGCACCGAGCACGTGTGGAGCCTGCTCTTTTCTCCACCTAGACCAATGCCCAAATGGTAACGTTGATGGGCTAATAGCTTGCTGACATGGACTCGCTGTACATGCTCTAAGTAAACGAAATTTAACATCGATAAGTGAATTCGCTGTACATGCTCTAGTCGTCTGAAATTTAACATCGCCCTTATAATAAAATTCGAGTACATAGATTTTTCCCAGTATGGGTCAGCAGGATTGCTTGGTCCGGAAACTGTAGGCTTCTACGCGGCGGTGCCATTCGGTTCAGAAATCCCAGTAAGATTCCACTTCAGCTTCTTTTGATGGTTCTCACAATCTGCAGCTCCTGCCAGCTTTTAACGATCTCTCAACCTTTTGAGACATGCAGTCAGGTACAGCCTACGGAATCGAACAACGCCCGTATATCTACCAGTTGGAAACTTACTTTAACCTAATAAAGTGGTAGGCCTTCAGAACCTAGATGTAATCTGAAAGTTTAGTGAAAAACACATACAAGCTAGGGAATTATGTACTGTAATTAATATCACATATCTTTTTTATTACAGTGACGATATATTTATAGACCGTACGTGACCATTTTTTGTTACAATACACAATAATACCCCTCTAACTATTATATTCCTAGCATATTCATAGATACTTTGGTGGTATCCTAAGCATGTATGTCCTATTTATAATCATACCTTTCTTAGTCTTCAATTACTAGCGATGGTCCTCCCTTCGCTTGGGCTCTCAAGGACTATAGCCGATGACACCTTCAGCGCACCTTCGACCGACTTCCTTGTGGCACCTTGCGATAGTCTTTTACCGACTTTGGAAGATACATCGAATGCTTCACCTATGATGACACCTTCAACGTCCCTTCGGCCGTTTCCCCCCGCGAAGCCCAAGGAACACCTTCAATCACCTTCTGAAGGCTCGACACAGGCTTCGCCGATCACGGCACCCGTACATGCTCCGGTAGCGTCGAGCGTCCATAAGGTACCTTCGGTATGTCCGAAGGGTTCCTGCAACATTACCCCGTGGGTCATTTTCACTACGAACTCTCCTGCTTCAAACTTGCACGAATAGCTTTTCACACTCTGTACCAAGGCATCCTTAACCCATCGCAGTCTTGACCCTTTGGAACAAAACCCAGATAGCCTAACCTGTTGGCTCCAAAGAGCAAGTCAGGCAAGCCGAAGACATGCTCCGGTAGCGTCGAGCGTCCATAAGGTACCTTCGGTATGTCCGAAGGGTTCCTGCAACATTACCCCGTGGGTCATTTTCACTGCGAACTCTCCTGCTTCAAACTTGCACGAATAGCTTTTCACACTCTGTACCAAGGCATCCTTAACCCATCGCAGTCTTGACCCTTTGGAACAAAACCCAGATAACCTAACCTGTTGGCTCCAAAGAGCAAGTCAGGCAAGCCGAAGACATACTGGATTGGGAAGTCGGAGGTTGACGAAGAAGTTTTGGCCGGTTTAAAGATAGAAGGCTTGATAAACGACGTGTTGAAGGTGAGGCTTCCCAAAGATCAGGAGATTCCAGAGCCATCAGGTGATGAGGCAATTGTCTTCGTAGATTATTTGAGACCTGGACTTTGCCCACCATGCGACAAGATGGTGGCAAAGGCTCTCAAATTTTTTGAGGTTTTTCTCCATCAATTGACGTTGAACGCCATCATTTGGCTCAGTCTCTTTGCCTGGGCAACAAAGTCGGAAAGAGCAAAAATATCTGCAAGGGCCTTTGTTGACGCTCACCAGGTTCACCATCAACGAAGTCTGTCTTCGTTGACAATGTGCAGCCCGAAGCTCACTACGGTTGCATAAACTTTACCTAGCGAGGAGATCTGGCCACGTATGTTGTAGCTTATAAGAACAAATAGCCGAAGGATTGGACGCAATGGTGGTTCTACTACAAGGTAAACAACAAGGACTACCTTGCGTCGAAGTGCTAGGAGCTCAAGATAAATTGCGCGCCGGATGTGGTGATTAAGGGCGCCCAGTGGTAGGCCTTCGAAGCCTTCACAAGGTATTCAAAGCATCTGAGCACCCGCAATCTTATCGAGGAGTTCCTTGCTGCAGGCATCTGGCCGCTCAGCGAAGGGTGGATCATCTCGTTGTTCAGGCCAAAAGGATCAGAAGGACTTTGACATCCCCAGTTTGATGTCATGGGAAAACCTGGTATGTACCCAGGCCTATTTTTCCAAGGCATTCGCTTTGTTACTTTTCCTTATTCGGTTGTGCTTTGCAATAGCCGTAACAGTTGCCGAGGTGGAAACCAAAGCCCGCCTCCTCCTGGGAAAAGTTAATGTGGCCGAAGGCCAATCCTGGGCCGAACTAGACCTCGACTGCCAACTCAATAGGGTCTTCAAGTTTCGAGGCCTCAGCTATGGAGATAGAATGTAGGCCTTTTTTTCACATAGTGATACCTAGTACGTACCTACTACTACCAGTCTATTCCCACTGTATACGCGTACGCGTGCGTAATTACATAGCCCTATATGTACGCGCAGGATGCTTCTTAGTTCTCACGAGCCACAACAGCAGAGCAGCCCGAATGGTGGCCCTGAGGACACCGACCAGCCCAGGTGCGCTTGCATCCTCAACAAGGAAAATCTAGAGGACCTTTTAAAAAAGATTCTCGCGGGATTCTGTTCTATACTATTATTTCATTGATTTAATAGCTGATGCGTGTAGAAGAGAGAAGAAAGAGAACACATATCGTACTATAGGAGAGGATATTTCGAAGAACTCGACCTATAAAATTTACTTCCCCTCGTCAACGGCAGCAACAGAACCAGTAACGTCCGGTAGCTTTGAAGGCCCCAATTGAAATATGAGCATTATTTTTCTGGTTTCTTATAAAGGTCTTGCGAAATTCCGTCGGAAGTACTGCATTCCAAACGAGGCGTAGACAAGGCAACGTGCTGCACATCTGCATTGCCGACTAAGATTTCCCCGTGTCTCAGGACGCACAATATTGAACTTGAACCGCACAGAAAGGCTGCTAGGTCAGATGTCAAATTGCTCGCTCAAATCAAATACGAGCCGGGCGCGCAAAGCTGTCAAACGAAGTACTACTAGCATCCAAAGCCATGGACACGTACGTACAGCCTGGCCGTACGACCATGTCCAAAATACGGGCACAACTGCATGCAAATCGATCCTCTGAAATCGAAGCAGAGAGACAACGAGAAGCGACCTACCGTTGAAGTCTCGTACTGTATTTACGCAGCAGGCGCGTACCGGCTGCCCTCAACCCACGAGACATGAACTGCTCAGAGAGATGGACGGGATAAGGCCGCTGTTGCCGGCACATGAGAGATCAAATCGCATTGATGCCTCGTGCCGCTCTGTACAATACTACTTGTACCTGCATGCATACGTACCGGGAACCATCCTGGCAAAATAAGAGCGTGTTTGGTTGGCTGGCGCGTCCAGCTCGCCTGACCTGGCTCGGCAAGGCTAGCCTTGCTGGTGTCGGAGAGCAGTTTCGACTTGCTCGGACTAGCAAAGTAAATTCTGAGAAGCACAGTTACCGAGGCAATGAGCAAGGCAACGTAAAGTCTGATTTCTTGTCCCACCAGGTAGACAAACGGCGATAAGAGATCCAAACACGCCCTAAGACTCATTTGGCAACACATGTATCAGTTAGGATGGAGACGATCCCGGCCACCTATGGAACAAAACCTACGCGTAGGAATCGATCCTGGGTCAAGCCAAAATAGCATTTGGCAGCGGTCGGGATGGAAACAATCCAACCCAATCCCCACCAATCCAAGGAAGAAATTAGTAACTCCACCGTAGGTCGGGAATATTCTCACGTCACTAGACCGCTCCTCGCAAAATTGACGTGACCACTCCTCACAGAAGGTGCCGCCGCTGCCACTCCTCTTTGTGCGACCATCGAGTCCGACGACGGTGACAACTCCACATAGATGTTGCTCCTCCTCCTCCCTCTTCTCCTCTTCCCCCTCCCCCCATCATCCTCCTCCTTCTCCTCATGTTCTCTTTCGTGCTAGGGTTTTTCGTATTGAATCCCTTGCTCCTGTGCTAAATCTTGGGGGGACGATCCCTTGCCCCTTCTCCTATGCTAGATCTTGGAGGGACGATCCCTTGCTCCTTTGTGCTAGAGTTAAGTCAAGACAAATTTATCAGCCAGCTACCGACCACGGCAGCGCACGGCCTGCTCTCAAACTCTCTCTCAACTCGTGATATACGTGAACGAGCACACAGGGGATTTTGTGCTGCAAAACATTGCGACATTTTCTTGTTTGATTGCTAAATTTAAAGGGAAAACAGAACAGATGAAGCTCCAATTCTTCCTCACCATGATCCGTGCGTGTCACGCCATCCCACGACGCAGAGCATGGCGAGCAAGCCACGGAGCATGCCCACGACTCGGCCTTGATGTGAACGAGCTCGCCTCAACCTATACTCCTATCCACTCGGCTCGCGCAGAGGACCACGAGCTTATGTAGGCAACTCCTAACCTAAACAAAACGACTTATGCACGAGTTTAACCAACATTTCACCCCCTAAACTAGTGCATCTACTGAATGGAAATCATGCCTATCCTATTGCGTAGCCCCTCAAACTTGACTCGACCCAAAGGCTTTTTAAGAATATCGGCGAGCTGCTCAATTGTGCTGATTGATTCAACCTCAACTTGCTCGTTGTCCATGCACTCACGAATGTAGCGATACCTGAGATCAATGTGTTTGCTGCTCTCGTGGAACACCAGATTTTTGCTGAGGGTGATGGCCGACTGGTTGTCGATGTTGAGGACGAATGGCTCAGGCTCCGCGTTCTTCAGTTCACCAAAGAGCCTCCCAAGCCAAATGCCCTAACAATCCACCTTAGCTCCTACGATGTACTCGGCTTCGCAAAAGGAGAGGGCAACCACCTTCTGCTTCATTGATTGCTAGCTTATGGAACTACTCCCAAAGAACAAGAACACCCCGCTCATGCTTCTGTGTCGCCACGTCGCTGGCGAGGTCACTATCAGAGTAGCCGATCAATTGGACTCCTTTCATCTTCCTTGAGTAGCGACATCCAAAGTGCAGCGTTCTTGCAATGTATCGCAATATCTTCTTCATTGTGGTGAGATGTTCGGTGTTCGTGCTCTCCATGAACCGACTCACATATTCCACCGAGAAGGAGATGTTGGGATGGGTGTGGATGAGGTAACGGAGACTGCCAACGATGTTGTGGTAGGCGGTGGCATCGTCGAAGGTGCCAAGCTAACTCGGCTCAATTTGTAGCGTGACTCCATGGGAATGCACGTCAGATTACATCCTTCCATCCTGGCCTTGACGAGAATCTTCTCTGCATATGCAGCTTGACTGAGTGTGATCCCCTCCGAGCTCTGCTTAACCTCGATGCCTAGATAGAAACAGAGCAAGCCAAGATCACTCATCTTGAACTCGCGCATCATCTCCTACTTGAACCTCTCGATCTCGCCGGGAATGGAGCTAGTGATGATTAGATCATGGACAAAAACTCCAACCAGTAGTCTCGAGGCCTTGTTTCTATGTGTGTACACGACGTGTTCTATCTCACTCCACCAGAAACTGAGAGATAGCAAACAATAGGTGAGCTTAGCATTCCATGCTCGTGGTGCTTGATGAAGGCTGTATAGTGCCTTATCTAGCCGAAGCACCTTATCTTCATGTCCCTCGACGGTAAAACCCGATGGTTGGATCACGAACACCATCTCCTCAAGCTCCCCATTCAAAAATATAGACTTCACATCCATGTGATGGACGTTCCATCCCTCGTGCGCAGCCATGGCGATGAGCATGTGGACGGACTCAAGACAAGCCACCAGCGTGAAGACTTTGTCAAAATCCACCCCCTGCCACTGGACGTACCCTTTGGCGATGAGGCAAGCTTTGTATTTCACGACAACACCTTGCGCATCCTTCTTCACCTTGTAAACCCACTTCAGGCCGATCGGACGATGGACAATGGGTAGGTTGACGAGATGCCAAGTGTGGTTGTCTTCCACCGCCATCATTTCCTCCATTATCACCCTGCTCCAGTAGGTATGCTGCTCGGCTTCAATGAATGTGGAGGGCTCTTCAGCGGTCGCGAGGTGCAGCTCGTCCATGTCGACTGGCGCAGCATCGCTAGTGTTCACGTTCTCCACTAGCCGAAAGTGAGGAATTCACTCCTCGATGTCCTCGTCAAGCTGGGCCATAGCCTCGATGATAGGGGAGAGGAACTCCACCCTCCCACCATTGTCCACTGGCACAGGTTCGTACACTGGCGTCTCCGACCCGCGCGTTGTAGGGTGCTCTACCGTCGACAGCATGCACGCAATTCCCACTCTAGTTCTGCCTTGGGTGTTGTTAGTGTATTGTGGCATGTTGTAGACCTGATACTTGATAGAGAATGTTTCACTAGACTCAATCGTACATTGATCGCTACCGGCACGCCAGTCCCACTTGGCCGCTTCATTGAACATGATGTCGCGGGTGATGTGGACGTGGTCACCATTGGGGTTGTTGCAGTGATAAGCTTTAGTGCCGGGTTCATATCCCACAAACACCATCGCCTTGCTCCTATCTTCGAGCTTCTTCAGGTGAGGCTTCACGTTCTTCACGTGTGCAACTCATTCGAAGGTGTGGAGATAGTGCACGACTGGTGCTGCACCATGCCATGCCTGGTACAACGTCATGCCCACCACGCTCTTTGTCGGAGAGTGATTGAGGATGTAGATGGAAGTGGTCACTGCCTCGCCCCAAAACTCACCTAGCATGTCCTTGGACTTCATCATGCTCCACACCATGGCGATCACCATCTGATTGTGCTATTTTGTTGTGGTGAATATGGCACCATGAGATATCGGTTCACACCATGCTCTGCGCAATACCGCATGAGTTCAATGGAGGTGAACTTATCATCTCGATCAGTCTAGAGGGCTCACAACTTCCGCCCTGTTTTTGTCTCCACCTCGACCTTGAACAACTTGATGGAGTTTGTCGCCTCGCTCTTCGCCGCCAGTAGCCGAATCCACAAGTATCTGCTATGATTGTTAACGAGCAAAATAAAGTGAGTCCGATCACCGCGCATCACAAGGGAGATGGGGCAGCAGAGGTCTCAGTGAATGAGGTCAATCAACCCTGATGCCAGGTAGTTCTTCGTGCTAGGGAATGAGGCACACCGCTACTAGCCGACGAGGCACCCATCGCAGAGTTGGTCGATGTGGTTGATCGGTGGGAGCCCATGAACCATGCCATCCTTCGCCAGCTTGTGCAGCGCCTCAAAATTGTGGTGCCTAAACCACGCGTGCCAACACCACGCCTTGTCGTCGTGGAGCGCCGCTAGACACACCGATTACGCCAGGATGAGCTGCAACAAGTACTGCCTATTGGCGCAATGCTTGACCTTGGCAAGAAGACACTGTTGCCGATCTTAGATGCGCAGGATGCCGCTGTTGATGAGGACCTAACACCCGTTCTCGTCGAGCTAATCTAGGCTGATGATGTCGTCGCGGAGCTATGATATATAGTACACACCGGTCAAGGCTCGATACTCGCCTCTGTGTCCTTTGAACATGACGGTGCCACGACCGAGGATGTTGATGATGGAGCCATTGCCAAACTTCACTTTGCCAGTGATGCTCGTGTCCAGCTCAGCGAAGATGTCACGGCACCCCGTAATGTTGTTGCTGGCACCAGAGTCAAGGTACCACACCTCATCACGGTGGTCCCCAGCATTCCCAAGAAAGGCCTTGACATGTGGCTCATCGAGGGATACAGTGTGGCCGACGGTCAGTGTAAGCTCAGCAACGACACGTGACTATAGCATGAGGAGCGCGGGCTCATAGTCATCCTCCTTGGTGAGGTACGCCTCGTCGACGCGCTTCGGCCGCCTGTAATCTTTAGCCCAATGTTCGAGCTTACTACAGTTCCAACACTTGTCCCGCGGTTGTTCACACATGCTTTCCTTGTCGTCTGCTTTCTTGCACGGTTTCTTGCCACATCGCTTCTCTCCCAACTTTCCTTTTTGCTGTGAGGAACCGTCCAAATAGTATTCTAATTAATCATCAGGAGGATCATTATTCATAATCACAACCTCGACGATTAACCAGAATACCATTCCGGTAGTCCCGGCACGTGTTTTGTGCCCAGGATCGGAACACATGCCTTCCAACTCAAATATCACAACACAGTTTAATAGAGAGCAAGTAATTAAACTGGATTACAATTATTAAACATGCAACTGCTTCCACAATTTACAACAAAAGAAGAACAGCAACAACTAAGCAGCGGAAGAAAAAAACCTATACAACAAAACAGTATGGAGCCGTATGCCCTTAGGCTCCATACCAAAAGCGTCGGAGTTCGGAGTAGAATGTGCTACTCCTGCCCGCCACCCGGATCGGCAGGCAAAAAGTAGCCGAAAACTGCCTCTTCCTCGCCGACCTGTGAACCTGAAAACAACTTAAGGGCAGCACCCCTTAGTACGAAGGTACTAGCAAGTCTTACACAGTATGAGTATATATATTCTCGACTCCAAGGATCATGCATTTAAAGCTGTAGCAAGGATTAAGACATGTTTAAGTTCATTAAGCGGTAAGCAACCTAGACTCTAGGTGTAAGCAACTGACTTAACCAACCACCGACTCAAACTCTGCCAACCAACTGACCACAACAGATATGTAAACAACAAGTGTATAAAAGTAAACCATTACCACCAAACCACCGACCACATACCGACCAAACCACCCAAACCAACCATGCCACAACCCACATCGAAACTCTACGACCAAAAAAATGGTCGCTCGGTGGAGATAAGCGATAGCGATGCTCATGACCGAGAGAGCGGCAGTTCGAACTGATTATACACCCTGCAGGGGGATACTCCTGGACCCACACGACACAGGGACCATACGGCTTGTGCCACCCACTAAGATGCACACAAGGGGGTACCCGTGACAACCTTTCCCAACCAGGCCCAACCATGTGGATCAACCATAGCTCGGCGAGGCGGTATTAGAACTACTCCTCGAGCAAACTAATACCGCTAAAAGCCCGGACTCAAACCGGACTCACACCGTCTATGACGAGGCCCACATGACCACGTCTGCGAAGGTAATCGGCTCGCCTACCATTATATCAGCATGTGGTGAGTAAGATAAGTGCTAAAGCCGACTATACCGATGATCGGTGCTTAACCGGTACAAGCGGTCTACGGTGTCCGGGTTCCCTCCCCGAACTGCCTGAGGACTCCTCGTGAGCAGATGACACCCCTAACACCGCCCACACCTCGTCTCAACTCACCACTCAACAACCGACACATCATCAACATAACCACAAATGTGAACAGGTAAAAAGCCCTAGGCTCGCGACAACGGTGGACGCCGTCATCGACTTCTACCGGAAAGCCTAAGTACCACTAAGCATAGCGAACTAAAATTAGACCGCAATGACACCACTAGGCTCCAATGGAATAACACATGACACGTGACCGAAATGGAAGAATGCATAGGCATAGGTTCTACCCAACTCGGAACCCGACACATGCAATGCATACATAAGCGTAGATAACATATTAGATTTTCAAGTAGACACGGTGCAATATGATAGATGCTTGCCTTGCTGCCCTAGCTGCTGCTCACAGCTACCCGAGTCACGATCACCACTGCGGGAACCTCCGGGGACAGCCTCGTTCGCCTCGTTCGCCGGGTCGAAGTTCCCTAAAAGAATCACGCATGCTATGTAATGAATATGAATGACATGTAATGAAAGGTGCTTCACTGTAAGACAACAGTGGAGATGCAATGCACTTATGCCATGAGTTAAAAGCCTTAAGGATTTCCTTATCTGAACTACTGCTTAGCATTTAACAACTCATTAATCCTCAGTAAGTATTTCATAAACCCTAGCACTTTTAAAGAATGTGGCATAATTTAACAAGATTGACAAAATTGGATTTACCAATTTTGGACTTATCAAAAATTGTTTAAGAATTATTGAAGATTAAACACCTTTCATTAATTAAACAAATTTAATTATACATTTCACAACACCTAGAATTTTTCATGTGCAGAGTATGATAATACAAGGCCAACAAAATTAGATTCATCAATTTTGGAAATACCAAACTTTAACTATGAATTATCAAAGCTTAGACATATTTCATTAACTCAACAACTCACAGCACACATTTCATGGCCACTGGTATTTTTAATGGATAGATCATGGTACAACAAAACCAACAAAATTGGTTTCACGAATTTTGGAGCTCTACATAATTTCCTATGCATTTTTCAAGATTTCAGCCGATTTATCAACTCAACAGATATTTACTTCGCAATTTTTGATTTTTTTTTCTAATATTCAAATGGGCCCATGCCTTTTTCTACCGGCACCGGCCCAGCCCCAGCTACTGACCGGTGGGGCCGGCTCCCTTGACCGAAGTCAAAATCGGCCACGGCAGCTGCGCGCGCGCAACTGGAGGACGGCCGGCGGCTCTTGCGGTGGCTGCCGGCGGCGAGCGGCAGCCTGCACGGCTCGACCGAGGGCAAAAACGGCATTGGCGCGAGCACGCGGTCACGGTGGGGGCACACGTCGACGCCGGCGACGGCCGGAGCACGGCGAGCGGCGGCGAGGGCAAAACTAGCACGGCGGCGGCACGGCTTTGACACGCCGACGGCGAACGGCGACGCAATAAGCCCGGCCGAGCACACAAATACGTTCTACATGAGCGCGTAGAGCTAACGGCGCGCTTCCCGACCGACGAGCTCGATGGCGGCCCGACCAGCGGCGTGCGTGGGGAGGCGGCGGCGATTCAACCACTGCGGAACACCGCGCCGGCGACGGGACAGAGAGAAAACGGCGCGCGCATAAGGTGTACAGGAGCACGGGGAAGCTCACCGTGCAGTCGGTTGGGCCGGAGAAGTGAGGACGTGGCGGGTCGACGGAGGACGGCGGAGCTCGGCTGCCGCCGTTGGAGAAGAAGGCGCGGACGGCTTCAATCCTTGCGGGAAACGACCGGGGAAGGAGGGGAAACGGCGGAGGAGGGCCTTGACGACCTCCCTCTGTGCTCTACCTTGCTCGGGCTCGGCGGAAAACACCGGCGGCGCGGTGATTTGGCCGGCGGCCAGTGCGTGTGCTCTGCGCTTTGATTTCCAGCCGCGCGAGAGAAGGAGCAGAGAGAGCGAGAGAGAGAAAAGGGCGGGGAGGGGAAGATAAGGACACGGCGCTGTGCTCGGCTTCCGGCAACGTGGCCTGGCCACCGAAGTCAACAAAGGCGGCCGCCGCTTGCTCTGTGAGAGCGGGAGAAGGGGGAGCAGAGCCGTGCGCGCGCGAAGGGGATGACAGGCTGGGCCGATGAACAGTAACCGGCCGGCAACAAAAATATCTTCACCACTTTGGTTATCAAGGTGGAGGTCTTACTGTGGTCTAAAAATTATGGAACAAATTTTGTTGGCTTCTATAAATCATGAACAATCCATTTTACCTTGTTTGACCCAAAAAGCTTGCACCAAATTCAAATGAAAATTCTCTAAAGAGGCAAGCTTTTCTAACTTGTTTTGATTTTTATGCCTTTAAAACAATTCCCAAAAATTTGGGAAAATTCATTTATATTCTCCTCCTGACATCTATTAATTTCTAAAATTGTTTCCAGTCCTATGTTGTATAGCAATATGGTGAGTTGCTTGACAACGCATCAACTAATATTGATTTTTACGATTTGTTTAATTGAAAATTGAAATGCCTAAAATTGCTCAAAACCAAACAAATGATGCTAATGACACCCATTAGCACTTAACTACATGTTTTAGAAACTCTGGGCCGTGACAAACCTCCCCCCCTTAAAAGAATCTCGTCCCGAGATTCGGTACGAGCCGTAGAGGGAACAATGAGAACGCTGTGATGACTTAGCAGGTTGTGAGCCGTCATCATGACGCATGAGATGGAGTCCAACGCAGATTTTTATTCAATCATAGAGATGAACACATACATGCAAGAGATTCCAAATACGCTATATTACATTGGCATTACAAATTCTCAAAGAACTCAGGATACTCGGAACGAAGCTGATCTTCCCGCTCCCAAGTCGCTTCGGACTCAGAGTGGTTACTCCACTGAATCTTCAAGAATTTGATTGAACTCCGCCGCGTCTTGCGCTCGGTTTCACCCAAGACTCGCATCGGTTTCTCACAATATGTCAAGTCCGGTTGCAATTCTTCGGGCGCAACATCAACGACATCGGTCGGGACTCGGAGACACTTCTTGAGTTGTGAGACATGAAACACATTATGTACCGCGGAGAGGGACGGCGGCAACTCCAATTGATATGCAACCTCTCCACGCCGAGCTAGAATCTGAAATGGTCCAACATACCGAGGCGCCAATTTGCCTCGGACTTGGAATCGATGAACGCCTTTGAGAGGTGAGACCTTCAGGTACACGTGATCCCCCACCTCAAATGTGAGCTCTCGGCGACGTCGATCTGCATAGCTCTTCTGCCTTGACTGGGCCGTGAGAATACTCTTGCGGACATTCTGGACATGATCTTCTGCCTCCTTGACCAGATCCGGACCCAAAAAGGCCCGCTCACCGGATTCGGACCAATTCAGCGGCGTACGGCACCTTCGACCATAAAGGGCCTCGAATGGCGCCATCTCAATACTAGCCTGAAAACTATTGTTATACGAAAATTCCGCGAACGGCAGGCATATGTCCCACTTCTTCCCATAAGTGAGCACACAAGCACAGAGCATATCTTCGAGAATCTGATTTACCCTCTCCGTCTGACCATCCGTCTGTGGGTGATACGCCGTGCTGTGGAACAACTCAGTCTCCATAGCCTCCTGGAAGTTTCTCCAGAAATGCGAAGTAAACTGTGTACCTCGATCAGAGATGATCTTCTTCGGCACCCCATGTAGACAAACAATTCTAGTGAGGTACAATTCCGCATACTGCTTAGCAGAATAAGTGGTTCTGATAGGAAGGAAGTGTGCGGACTTTGTCAACCGGTCCACGATGACCCAAATAGAGTCATACCCACTCGAACGGGAGCGCACGACTTGCTCTCAAACTCTCTCAACTCGCGATCTCTCTGATGGAAGCACACATGGGATTTTGTGTTGCAAAATGTTGCGATGTTTTCTTGTTTGATTGCTGAATTTAAAGGGAAAATAGAACAACTGAAGCTTTGATTCTTCCTCATAATGATTCGTGCACGTCGTGCCATCCCACGATAAAGAGCGTGGTGAGCAAGCCGCGGAGTGTGCCCATGACCCAGCCTTGACGTGAACGAGCACACCTCGGCCTCTACTGCTATCTGCACGACTTGTGCAGAGGACCACAAGCTTATGCAGGCGACTCCTAACCTAAACAAAATGGCTTATGCACGAGTTTAACTAACAAAATTGAACTCATGTGGATCTCATAGTTGCAGCAAGGTGTTCAATTATAGGTACACAATCTCGTCCTCCTCCTCTTACTACTCACAGATTTGGTGTAAGTATAACAAGCAATTTAGGCTTTGTTTCACAGTTTTGGCAGACGAGTATAGTATAACAGTTGTGTGGTGTCGGTGGTTGATTTGTGGCGTTTAGTGGCTCAACTGCTCGTGTTCTAGGCTCTGGCTCAAGTTCTACAACAATCTGGTGAGTGACAAGTGATAACCACTTTCTCGTGATTGATGAGTGGTGCTAGGCTATTGCTTATTCTGCAATGACATCAATTGATGAGATCCAGCAGCTTTATGATATTCTTCACTTACTGGTTAGTATATGCGGGGTGCGATTTGTTCTTAGGACCATAGTTTACTGATGAAGGACATGGTCAACATACAATTTCTATGTTGGAGGTGGACATTTTAGTTTCCAGAATGTAATTGCCCGAAATATATGTTCCTAAAATGAGAGGTTCATCTAAACTATGCAACATGTCCTTCTGAGTGTAAAGGTTTGGAATATTGACATATAACAACATTTCCATTTGTACGTGCAAATTGGGAAGTTGAATTGAGCACCTCTTGTTAGAGCCCTTCATTTTAATGCAAGAATCATGTATACACAAAGAGAAAAGACAAAAGAATTAAGATCGCGTATCTAGTAAGTAGCTAATTTCTTAGAAAGCCTAAAACACAGTAATTGTTCTATTGAGTTAGTTAGATGCTTTACATGAAAAAACTACATGATTTTGGAGGGAAATACTCAAATTTCCATGAGCTTAGACCTCTTGCTGAATGTTTTCCATGGCTCCTGTGAATCGTGTTATTTCATTTAATTTTATTAGTTGATTCCTTTGCTCCAAGGGGATGCATAGGCATTTTTTTCTTACAGGATTCTATTCCCATGAAATTTCTCCAAAATTCCGACATTCTCATATAAATTTTACATCAAAATCACAGGATATCATGACATTTTGTCTCAATGTACCCTTTCTGTTTCTATAAGGAGTTTGCTTTTCTTCAGAGATAGTAATAGGAATGTGGGTATCCTCAATGGCATCTATGCAGTTCTGAAAGAGTGAAATGTGCACATGAGTTATACAACTTTTAGGAAAAATAAATAAATAATAGCTAATATAAGAGTCAAACTTGTTCACCTTAAAGTAAGGGAAGAATCGTTGATAATTGCTTTATGTTGTTGTGCACTTGTGAACATTGTATCTTGTTAAAGGAGCTATTCTAAACATATATTTAGCTACTCTCTCTCTCTGTGATTTTGGTTGTGCGGCACTTTGGGAACATATCTTTAGCATTCTGTTGCCTCGTCTTAAAAGGCTTTTTTGTGAACATTGTATCTTCTTAATCCATTAGTTCTGTTGCTATGCACTTGTGCTATCCTCGTCTATCTGTTGTTGTGCACTTAGTGCTTTTCCTCAACATATTTTCTCATCACAATGATTTTCATTTGGTTCAAATACTATATGATTTCATTCCAGGAGCTATTCCAATCAAAAGATGTTGTTCAGGAAAATTTTCATAGGCTATTTTTCTTATGAGAGAACTAATTTGCAACTTTATGTATTAAAATGAAGATAAATTTTAAAACGAGGCGAAACCTTGTACTCAACATATATTTAGCATTCTGTAATCATGTTTGGATCAAGCAGGGTTATCTTTTGATCTACTTCAGATGCTAAAATAATACACATTGCATTTAGGATTAATGAAATTCATTACTTGAAGTCATGCATAAATATTTTATGTATAGTTTGATCAAGGCAGCATGTACATGCGTTTAAGTCTTACATAATTTGAATTAGAACTACAGCTTCAAGCCATGCGTTGAGAAAGAATGAATCCTTTACTTGCTTTTTTTTTCTAGTGCACGAATACTTCATCTAGTTCTTTTCTTAGTACGAGCAGAGGTAGTACATAGCTGCCTCTTGGAGCCAGTCCATGCCAATCCAAGTCATCTCAAATGATTTCATTAAGCAATGGATTAACCCCCTAGTGTGGAAGTGGTTGGGTGGTGGGAGGGGATCAAACTTATCACCATGTGGATTGGTTCTCTCTTGGTTTGTGTTCCATTGTTGCCAAATGAGCCGTAAAGGAGAGTTAGGGGGCACGTATCCAAACACGTCGTGCAGAGGTTTCATCAAATCTCCCCATCTTGACCGGAAGCAAATTTTATAAGGTCCAGTCTCACGTGTAGACCCTCACGAGGTGTCGACACATGTCCTCCACTATGTAGGCACGCACGCACGTAGGCCATTGGATCAAGAGTGAATGGCGTGGATGGAGGTCACGCAGAGGTCTTTCTTAGGAGGGCCTTATAAAATTTGCTTCCGTCCTGACCCGTCTGTCCTGCACCCCCCACACACAGCCGAGACGAGAGAGAGGGGGGGGGGGAGAGCAGGCAGGTTCCTAAATGTGTACGTGTTCGTGGTAGGGAGAAATGGTACTATGCACCCACCACGCGCACACCAGTTGCTTTGTTGTTTCATCATTTGTGTGTGCGTGTGTTCGCTGCGACCCATGAGTGGCAGTCTTAGCATACATGTAGGACCCATACACTGGCGTACCTATGTAGGATAGGTGACGTCCTAAGAGATGATGAATTAAGACACCTAAAACTAATCGGCTTCAAAATTTTGGCAAGACAAATCTATATCAATTTTTATCTAAATATGTTTTAGGTTCATCTAATGTGTCTACTCTACCACTTAAAAGGGTTTACAACATATAGCCAATCCTAACAAATGACTCTAGGAAGCTAAACATGCAAAGGTAGATTGCAAGTATGTAAATGTAGAAACGTAAAGACATTAGAGAGAGCAAACTCGACACAAGAGATTTTTATCTCGTGGTATCGATGGCATAAATGTCACCCTTAGTCTACGTTGGAGTAGCCACCTAGGCTATTGCTTCCAGACGGCACCTGATCACGGCCATTAAGCCACCTAAGTCTCAAGTAGGTTGAGCCACCAAGCCACCAAGGCAATACCTCACCACAAACCTCATTTTCGGTCACTTGCCGTCGTCTTCACTTAGGAGCTTGAGCTACCAAGGCAAGTGTCTCCTCGTCTCCGTACAAACTTCTTGTCGTCGCTCCACACCAAGTGGAAGGATCAACAAGCTTGAGCCACTAAGACTCACAATGCCAGTGAGTCACTAAGACTCCAAGACGTCGGTATACCACTTGGTACACGGTAGGATCACTCCTTATTCGCTCTCTAGGAAGCAATACCTAGCAACAACTCTCTCTGGGCCTAATAGCATTAATCACACCCAAATCTTGTGCTTAATATCCTTGGATGATAACTTTTAGCACTTTTGTAGCTTGGATATCTTCTCAAGTGTATGTGAGCTTGTCTGGGCTCCAGCACACTCAAATGTCCGAGTGGGGTATATTTATAGCCTCAAACCTACACACTAGCCGTTACTCTAATGGTCACATTTTTCTAAATGCCAGATGATCCGGCGTGCACCATCTTCGAACACTAGACCTTCCTGTGTGTGACATCGCTTAAAGCTAGTCATTATCAGCTATCACTAGCCATTGGAACTCCACTCAAACTCATTGCAAACATCGGATGTTCTGGTATAACTTTGAACTTCATCACCGGACTATCCGACATGTAGACTTGAGCCAAACGAGCCACTTCTCACTGTGTATTTGTCCAGCGTGTAGATATTTTGATCATCGGACCATCCAACGTGTAAAAATCCTTTCTCCATTGAGCCGAGGGAAAAACTTCTGGACAATGCTCCGCTGAAGCCTCTAGTGTACACTCATTTTCATCGCTGAACCATCTAGTGTTCAAACTCCTTCTGCCACTGAGAAACACTACTCCTGAAAAATGCTCCGGCGTGTTCATCACCTCAACACCGGACCATCTGATGTGTTCTGCTGAAATACCTATTATGATTCAAAACACTCCAGCGTGTATAATTTCCTGAGAGCCAGACTATCCAGCGTTAACAATCTTTTCAGAACTCGTCAAATTCAAACTTTCTTGAGTTCCGCTTCGGTGGTTTATTCATATATTGCATCCATGAGACCTACTAAAATATATACTTGATAAACATGTTAGTCACATTGACTATATTATCATTAATTACCAAAATCACATACATATCCTAAAAGGGTCATGTTCACTACAATCTCCCTCTTTTTCTTACCACTTTGCTTAGATGCATAGTAAGAACAAATAATGATACCAATTGTAAGGAAACAAATGATACCAATTCAATGTGCACCAAAGATATCAATTGAAAATGAATCAATTGTAAGTGAAAGGTTCAATCTTTGTCATACCTTATTCTTACCTTCACTTTGTCCCCCCTTTTTTTTAACTGTCATGGAGACAATTCTCCCATTTTCTCCATCGCCACTATATCCCTTGTGACCCATGCAAAATTCTCCCATCCGATGAACAATCTTGCATCTTGCTTAATAATCATGCATCTTGCTTCGGTCGTTAAAATTCTTCCCCTTTGTCAACAATCTCAAAAAGGCTACAATACATATTGAACTCAAGAAAAAACGTTAGAGCACTCGAAAGAGAGCTTCATAAATCATGATCCGAAAATAATGATACCAATTATAGGAATGCAATTGAAAAGGTTATATGGTGGTCCATGTTGTTTTATTTCTAATAGTATCCATAGTATTCATATATATATATATATATATATATATATATATATGTATATGTATATGTATATGTATATGTATACATATGATGAGAGTGAAATGTATACACAACTAGATAATATGTAGAGATTAGAAGTTTAAGACATATTATGCATGGAGGTAGCTTAAAAGATCAAATGAATTGACAATTATACCAATTGATGAATACCTCTAGGAACTTGTAGATTACTCCATGAGGCAATAAAAAAATACCATTTGAAACACATGTTAGTCTCAAAATCACAACTCACAGGATATGCTTCCCCTAAATATGTGCATATAAGTGTCGAATACTTGTGAGAGATATGCACTTGTCAGTAATAACAATAGAAAATTTATCCTATAGATTGAACTCATGGAACATAAAGTATACAACTTGAAGAAATATGCCATATCAAAAACCTACAACTAATAAACCAAGTAGGTTGCTTATAGGTTAGAGAGAACCAAGTAGCATACCATATGAAAAACCTACACTAAGCATTGCAAAGAAATTAATTATGCATATTTAATTCTAGACAAGGCAAAGATACTAGTTGCAAAACAAAAAGCATGAACAAAAATTTAACTATGATTACATCTTTTACCTTTGGATGGAGGATTTGGGTATATGATGATCAATGTCTTTATCAATATGTCCAATCTTGTACACTTGACTTTTTGCTTGAGCATTCACTTCATCTTGTGCATCAAGTCTCCAAATCTCTCAAGTAGACTCGTGAACTTCAAGTCTTCTTTGGAACCTAAATCAATTGGGACACTTTCATATTGGTAATAACTTCCTTGGGCACCCATAAGGGTTGGTTCCACCCTCGTTCCTTTCTCTCAACCATATGTGCAACCACTTTTCTATTATTCTTTTTTGAGCTTGTAGTGGTTATTCTTAGTCTTGATCATGTAGTAAGGTTTGGTGTAGATATTGGAAGTCTTGTTTGAGAGATTCATTGTTTTCTTCTCCTCCTTGGTCTCCTACTTGATTTGCTTATATTGGAAGTACTTATGACCTTCTTGATGACACTTAAAGCATGTCACGGAGGATCCATCCATAAGCTTGTTCACCATATTATCACGGTTATCTTGAAGAGGTTGGACATAATTCTTTCCACTTAGTCTTACTAAGTACTTCTTGAGTTTCTACACTTCTTGCTTGAGCTCATCAGTCTCTTGTGCGATGAGATCATTACATGATTCTACACAACATTCTCAACATATGTATCATTGCAAAACGGTGAGCTAGATAGATCAATCAAATCATCATAAGAAGTGAAAGCATATACCTTAAGATTAAAATTAAAGGGAGTGGTAGATTGCTTCAAAGAGGTCTTAGGTTGAGATTCAATGCCCTCAAATTTTATCTTAAGCTCTTTATGTTCCTTGTTTAGCAATTCAAATTTGCTCACTAAATATTTATAATTAGAAACAAAAATAGCATGATTGTCATTAAGGACATTGAATTTCTTAAATTCTTTAGCTTGTTTCTTTAAGGTCCTTTATTTCTCATTGATCAATTCAAGAAATTCTTCTTGAGAGGGTAAATCCTCATCGAATTCGTCATCATTTATATTATTTTCCATACCTTTGGCCATAAATCACTTGTATGATGATGACTTTCGTGATAATGACCATGAGGAGGAGCTTCTCTTGGAGGAGTGGATGGTGAAGCTCTCATCACTTGAGCTTGAATCTTTATCTTCACTCACCCATCTTCCTATGCTTGCAAAATTTTTGCCTCTTTCCCTTATCTCTCTTTTGTTCTTGGTCTTCTTCTCCTCCTTGATATAATTAATTGAGTTAACCAAGTCTTTAATGAAGATTGGATGATCAATCTTGGCATTGATACTCTTGATGTCCTTCCCTAATCTTGAGATGAGCATGGTGATCTTGAGATCCATTTTTTTCATCACTTAAGGTGCTTTTCTCATCTTTTTCATATCTCTCTTTATCACCATCATCTTCGTTTGAGCTTGACTCTTACTCTTGCCTTCTCTTCTTCTCTTTTATGTGTGGGCAAAGAGCTTGATTTCTTGTGAGGGCATAGTTCCTAGCATCGGATGAGGAAGAAGTTTCAACCCTAATGTTTATGGTCATCTCAAGGGGCAGTGATCTTGCCGAATACTTTGCTTTGAGTCATCTTGTCAATGTCATTCTTGTCATAGATGATGAACATAATCAACTTGTACTTTGAAATGAGAGCTTGAAGTATTCTTCTCACCACTTGATCATCTCCTATTGAAACCTAGCTCATTGATCTCATTAACAACAATATTCAAACTTGAGTACATATCATTAGCACTTTTATGGGCAAGTTATTTAATGTTATTGAGCTTAGTGACTAGCACATGATATTTTTCATTACGCACATCCTTTTTATCTTCATATATTTTAATAAAGTTGATCCAAATATCATGTGCATTGGTGAGAGAATATATTCGATTGAATGCATCAACACATAAAAGTGATACTCTTCGCCAATGAATCGAATTGCCTCTACTTGTTTGTGAGACATTCAATCATCCCCTTCTTGGTGACTTTCTAAATATCTAAATATTTAGCTTGCAAATGACAAGTCATTAGAATTTTTCAACAAGGGAAATAAGTGTCGTCAAAATATGAAGCACTACCGATATTCATCACTACCCCGGACGTCACAACTCTCTAGGATGTTAAGCCTATTAAGACAACGAGGCTCTGATACCAACTATAGGGATTAGTGACATCCAAAGAGGGGGTGAATAGGACATCTAAAACTAATCGGCTTCAAAAACTTCACAAGACAAATCTATATCAATTTCTATTTAAATGCACTATATGTTCATCTAATGTGTCTACTCTACCGCTTAAAAGGGTTTACAACCTATAGACAATCCTAGCAAACTACTCTAGAAAGGTAAATATGCAAAGGTAGATTGTAAGTATGTAAATACGGAAACGTAAAGACGGTAGAGAGACTAAACTCGGCATAAGGGATTTTTATCCCGTGATATCGACGGCATAAATGTCACCTCTAGTATACGATGGAGCAGCCACCTAGGCCATTGTTCACAGATAACATCCAGTCACAAACCTTAAGCCACCTAGGCCTCAAGTAGGTTGAGCCACCAAACTACCAAGGTAAGGCCTTACCACAAGCCTCTCTTGATCATTTGTTACCGTCTTTACTTCGAAGCTTGAGCCACCAAGGCAAGAGTTTCCGTGTCCATGTACAAGCTTCTTGCTACTGCTTCACACCAAATCGTAGGGTTAACAAGCTTGAGCCACTAAGGCTCACAATACCAGCGAGTCACCAGGACTCTAATGCACCGACGTACCACTTGATACACAGTAGGATCACTCATTGATCCCCTTTCTAGATATCAACATCTAGCAACAACTCTCTATAGGCCTAATAGCCCTAATCGCTCCATAATCTTATGCTTAGTTGCTTTCGATGATAACTTTTAGCACTTTGGTGGCTTGGATGTCTTCTCAAGTGTATGTGAGCTTCTCTGAACTCCAGCACACTCAAATGATCGAGTAAGGGATATTTATAGTCTCAAACCTGCGCACTAGTTGTTGCTCCAACGGTCACATTTTTCCTGAACATCGGATGATCCGGTGTGCACCATCTTTAAACACCGGACCTTCCAGTGTGTGACATCGCTCGACCGAGTGGGGGTATTTATAGCCTCATACCAGCGTACTAGTATTTCCTCCAACGGTCACATTTTTTCTAAACATCGGATAATCCGGCGTGTACCATCTTTGAACACTAGACCTTCCGGTTTGTGGCATCGGTCAAAGCTAGTCGTTGCCAACTATCACTAGTTGTTGGAACTCCAGTCAAACTTATTGCGAACACTAGATGTTTCGGTATAACTTTGAACTTCATCATCGGACTATTCGGCGTGTAGACTTAAGCCGACTAAGCCACTTCTTATTGTGCATTTGTCTAGTGTGTAGATCTTTCGATCACAGGACTATCCGATGTGTAGAGTTCCTTTCTCCATTAAATCGAGGGAAAAACTTCTGCACAATGCTTTATCGAAGCCTCTAGTGTACACTCCTTTTTATTGCCAGATCATCCGACGTTCAAACTTCTTTTGCCATCGAGAAACACCACTCCTGAAAAATGCTCCAACGTGTTCATCACCTCAATGCCAGACCATCTGGTGTGTTCTACTAAAATACCTCTTTTGATTCAAAACACTCCGTCGTGTACAATTTTCTGAGCGTTGAATCATTCGTTGTTAATAATTGTTTTCAGAATTTGTCCAATTTAAATTTTCTTGAGTTCCACTTTAATAGGTTCTTCATGTATTTCATCTGAGATCAATTAAAATATATACTTAATAAATATATTAATCTTATTAATTATATTATCATTCGTCACTAAAATTACATCCATACTTAAAAAAAACCATGGTCGCTGCAACGTAGCAGTATGGTGGTAACTCCTAGAAAAAAACATTCGTTATAGTGCAAGCGCCACAAGGTTCACGAACCAAGCCGATCGATGCACGGGTCCCGTGGGATGGGCCACCAGAGCTACCTCAGCCGGCTCTCTACCTGTCATCCACCTAGCACAGTGCTACACTGAAAATTGTGCGGACCACATTACAAATCATAAGACAGAGAGCAAGTAACCTTTTTCTTTTCTAATTCTTACGCCAAGCAACGCCGTACAGAGTTATTTCGTGAGTCTGAGAAAACATGTTATATAAGAAAAATCATTGATAAATCTCTAATCCAATAGTTGACACGAAGAATAAGTGATCAATTTGTTTCACAAAGTAAGTCATAACCATTATACACACAGACTAGGCGCTAAAATAAAAGGAAAAGGTGATGACAAACATGATAGAACCATATAGTCAGGGGCGGAGCTTAGCTGTGGCAAGGGTGGGCTATGGAAATTCCATTGATCAAGTAGTAAGTTATCTACTGCTTAGCAATGTTTAGGCCTACTTTGAACGCAAAATTCTTGAAAGGTTGCTTATAATCTTTAGCCCTATGGAATGGAAAACCACATGAATTACTCACACAAACTGTTTGGATGCTTAATAGGAAAAGTACAGGATTTTGGGAGTTAGATGTTCATTAGCAAGAAAGAGAAAGTAGAGAGAATGAGAGAAGATGCATTGGAACTTTCAAAGGATTTGGAAACATAAAGTTAGAACTCATGCTAGAATTCCTCAAAAATGTGGAGGAAATCTTCATATCCTACTAAATTCCTTTGCACCAATCCTACAATCCAATTGGCACTCACATGAATTTTTCTTTTGGATTTGATTCCTCTATTTTTCCTCCATAATTCCTTTATTCCAAAGGAGCCCTTAGAGTATAATTAGTTGGGTTGGCCCCTTATAGTTATTTGCTCAAGCTCAACCACAATATATAGTCTCTTCCTTTAAAGTAAGTAAAAATTTTAGCAATAATAAACACACTCTTGAAATAAGTAAAAATTTTAGCAATAATAAACACACTCTTGAAAGAAAAAAACCACACTTGTGTAACTTAATAGGCTTATATGTGAACAAAGACTTAAGTTATTGGCATTCTGAAAGTGATATGTCTAGAGATGGCAATGAATCCATCACTGGAACCCGGCGAGTAATTCCTCCATTAGGGTTCAGGCATGGGTCACTTTTCATCCTTATGGACTTGTTAACGGGCAAAATCGGGTGAAGCAGATATGGGTCTGTTCTCTTAGTCCCCGTACTTTTCTACCCATGGACCCCGAGTATATGTTTATGTGGACCTCCCAGCGTTGTGGTGATTACCTAGCCTAAAACAACTATTGTCTGTCCCAACTGCCCAACAGCCTAAGCTAAAAAAAGACATGAAACCCTGGACCACCCACCATTTCCCTACTCAATCCCCTACTCCACTCGACCGCCAACACTTGCCGTTTACACCCCCCCCCTCCTCCCCTTTGAACAAACCCGAAAGGCTACCTCCTATGGCGATATCCTTGACTCCCGCTCTGCCACCACCGCCCCTCACAACCACAACGCACATGCACCAACAGTCGGACGGCTCTAGGATGCAGTTCAACGGGAGAAGTGGCGAGCCATTCTTGGGAGGTTGTTGGAGGAAAGGGGAGGAAGGATGGGCGCGACAAGATCGAGTTCAAGCGGATCAAGAACTCCAACTGCCAAGTGACCTTCTCGAAGCGTTGGAACAAGATCCTCAAGAAGGCGCAGGAGATCAGTGTGATGTATGGAGGCGTCATCTTCTCCGGCGCCAACAACATCTATTGCTCCATTAAGACATAGTGTGTGTCGTAACTTGGCAGTCATTGCCAAGGCGTTGTCTCGCACGGATGACGCACCGAGGATCCTCGCCGTCAACATGCCGGACCAAGTGGCAGCCACTTAATAGGGTGTTCTCCACCGTACCAGGTGTGGGTAACCTGTTACCCACATGAAGACTGGTATAAGGAAATATCATACCCGTATGTGGGTACAGGGATTGTAGCTGGAGTTTTCGTTCAGCACAAGGCCGGGTAGGGGTTGGCACGCCTGAACGACAGGAAAGGGTAGGAACACAAGCCTCTTCAACTCACATGATGCTTGGCTGCCTGCCACAGAGAGGCAGGCGCATGCAGCGCTTGTATACAATTGAACTTTGAAGGAAAGCAAGGTGACGTGTGTTTGTCCCAGTTATTAAGAGGAGAGAGTGGAAGTTAATCCGTCCAGTGAGCCAGCCATCGCCCGGGCCGGTGGTTCACGAACGCGAGCCTCCGGAGTAAATTCGCCTGTGATCCCGCGAGCATTTCACAGCCTCACAGCTCGCGCGCGCGGTGCTGCAGCGCAACACGAACGGGAAGCTGGGCGAACGGACGGGGCGCGCCGCGCGCAAGCCGCAATGAATGAAGCCGGGGGGCCTTGAAAAGCGGCACCTCAACCTCGTGACCGCGCAGCGCCAGGGGCAGGCAGCGGCCGATACTGCTCCGCGTTGCGTCTGCCAACGCCCAAAGCGCCTGCGCGCAGCCGTACTTTGCTTTGCCGGGCGGCCCCATGCCATGTTTACGCACAGCGTCGAACTGTGAGTTGTAGTGCGCGTGGATCAGCGGATGTGATTCCCATCCACCAGCACGCACCCGAAGACCCAACCCATATCCTACTTGGTAGTACTGCTCTCTTTTTTTTTCTTTCATGGGTACTGTTTTGCTCCCTAAACGTACCACATGGGTATGCACCATTTCTCTCCATATTTAATCTTAAAAAAAATACAAGTATCCGTGTTAAATTTAGAATTCGAACTTAGGTAAGCAGATTTCACCATAACAATCTTATCATTTGTAGTACTTCCTCTGATCGTAAATATAGGTCGTTTTAACCTCCTCAACTATTCTCTAAATATAAGTTATTTTTGAACTTCTATGCATTTTTTTCTCTTCTTACTCTTGTTTAATAAATACTACCACTCTCACAAATAAATGAGTTATCTTTTTCAATACAAAATAAATAAAGAGTAACAAGATCATTTGATCTACTTTCTTAATCTCTATGCACAAATCTAAAACGACCTACATTTGCAATCGAAGGAAGTATCTACTTGTATTTGATTCAATACAGGTCTTGAGTTTGCAATTGCTGAAAAGACAGGGGTATTTGGAGACCCAATGGATAAGATTTCCTATCGTCGTGTTATTAAAGCCAAAAGTTTAAGACATGTTCGGATGTCTAGTTTTAAAAAAGGGGTTTAGTAAACCTTGTCTGTACCATCTCAGGTTTCTCTCTCTAAGATTTAGCACCCAGTTTCCTTCTTTTTTTGAGAGAGAGAGAAGGGAGGGGGGGGGGTTCAATATCCCAGTTTACAGTGTGTGACCAACTGACCATCACATGGATGAAACCGGACCATTTACTTCGAGATAGGAGTATTCACTTGCAAGGATACAAAAGGGGTACTTATTGAAGTACTACTTCACCGAAATTACTATGTACTACGTACCATCACATGCTTATTGACCTGCTCCTTATCCTCACGTAATTGCTCCAATGAATATTGCTTAGAAAAAGCTTACTGTATCTATGGTAGAACAGCACAACACACCTTTTACTTAAGGTTCAAACAAGTACTACACGAAATTCACTCACACCAATGGTTTGCAAGAAATCCAAGCTCTTTTCCCAGATAGTAGGGCCGTAGGGCCAATCAGTTTGATCAAATCTTTGGACGAAGATCCAACTCATTGCTACACTCGCCGTGGTACTCGCTTGTCATAAACCTAGCAAGTATTCAGCTCAAAAACTCTCAAAGCCAAAAGAAACAATGAAAGGACTCCTGCTATTTAAGGGCCACCCTTAGTCCCCCAAAGAACCACACGCCCTGCCTCCCAGAAAAGCACACCTACCTTCTCTCTCTCTCTTAACTAACCAGGCTGTGTTCCCAACAATGCACACCGCCCCCTCCCACACTCTTCTTCTTCCCCTTCTCTCTCATCAGATTCTCCTCCCCAAATGAGTGCTGAGTTCTCCCCTGCTGCCGCCGCCGCCATGGAGCTCGGAGAAGTGATGGGGTTGCAAGGCTTCACCGTCGCCGTGCGGCCCGTGCCGTCCCCCAGGGAGAGCGACATGCTCAAGAGAGCAGGCTTCACCCAGGCGGCTGCTGCTGCTTCCTATCCCTCCCCCTTCCTTGATGAGCAGAAGATGCTCAGATTCTCCAAGGCTGCTCATGCATTGCCCTCAGGTTTGGATGCCTCATCAACAAACCATTAGCTCATGTGTCTTCCTTGCTTCCTTCCTCTACTTTCATATGCTTTCTTCTACTGTTCGCTGCATGATTTGTTCTCTGCAACTCATGATAGACAGTAGTAGCAGTATTTTCTGTTCTAGTGTTCAAAAGAAAAGCAAAAGTCAAAAGAAAACAGAAGTGCAGCATTCATGGAACTTGATGAGCTCTCATGAATGCTAGGGGCCTAGCCTAGCCATAGGGATTTGCAGTTTTGCACAACCCTGCCTTTCACTGGGCCCCTCCCCAGCCAAGGCTGTAACATTTCATTTGCTTTTTTTGCTTTACACTTTTGTCTTGGCACTCCCTGCACATCATCTGTAGATAAGGTTGCTGCTTGCTTAAGAAATGGTCAGCTAAATATTCTCCTTGTTTCATCAACCAGGTTTGAATTTTGGAAGGCCAAATGAACAGGCTTTCTTGCTATCTAGGACCAAGAGGCCTTTTACTCCCTCACAGTGGATGGAGCTGGAGCACCAGGCTCTCATATACAAGTATCTCAATGCAAAGGCCCCCATACCTTCCAGCCTGCTCATTTCTATCAGCAAAAACTTCAGATCGTCTAATAGAGGTATGCATATTCTGAACCGAAAATCTATGCTTTTTACTTCAAAACTAGTAGCACTTTCAATAAACAAAGATAGAAAAAGAAAGCTTATTCTACATATAGAGCTGCATTTGCACAAGCACATGCCAGTATAGAAGTGGTTATTCTATGTAAAAACTGAAAATTACAAATCATCAAGTTCAATATATGCATGTTATGTGACTGCAGAGATATGCCAATAAATGCAAAACAAATAGCTGCTCCCATCAGTTTGTAGTTAGTCACCAAACAAGTCAACATGACATAGAGAATAACTGCAATATTGTTTTGGATATATATGCAATCAGAGCATGACAAACTTCCTGGATGCAGTGAGTTGGAGACCTCTCTATCAAGGCTACATAAATGCAGACTCTGATCCAGAACCTGGAAGATGCCGTCGAACAGATGGAAAGAAATGGCGATGTTCGAAGGAGGCAATGGCTGATCACAAGTACTGTGAGCGGCACATCAACAGAAACCGTCACCGTTCAAGAAAGCCTGTGGAAAACCAACCTAGAAATACCGCGAAGGATGCACCTGCTGCTGGCTCATTGTCATGTGCTGTGTCACAGGGTAGCTTGAAGAAGGCAAAAGTTAATGACTTGAAGCCAGGCACTGTAAGCTACTGGACAGATAGTTTAAACAGGTTATCTATCCTTACCCTGAGTTACCTTCTGAAGCAAAAAACCATTTAAACTTCACAATCTGAACAGTATAATACCATTTTCCACTAGTGCATCACATAGTAATATGACTTTCAGATACATTTTCAATATAGGAAGTAATACTTGTGGTGGCTGGTGACTGAAAGACGGAGTTAAAATGAACAAGAGCATGAACAATATTATATTCAGAATGCAATGTTATAATATTTTTTTGAAAGGACGGTAGGAGATCTACCGATTTTATTAGACTAGGGAAAAAGAGATTTTAAAAAAAAAAACAACAAAGACAGCAAGGTGCTAAGGACTGGTTAGGATCAGCATTGATGAGAGAAAAATACAAAAACTACGGTTGACACAAGGGGTGGGGGGCAAACATAATGCCTACTCAAAGCTAAAAAAACTCATCCAAATCGTCCTTAATCTTATGCGCCACCTCAAGCGCCATTAGGCTCGTGTCTCAAAAGACTCTTGCATTTCTTTCTTTCCATATGTTCTACCAAAAGACGAGCATGAGACTATTAAACTGACATTTCAACTGCTTATCGATCTTCTTCATTGCCATGTGCCACCATCCGTATGGAGTAAAAAAAAGCTCAAAGGGTGGCAAGTTGGAAAGGTGTAGCCATGCGGTCAAATTGTACCAAACCTCTCATGTAAAGGCGCAATCCTTATAAAGATGCGTTGAAGTTTTATGTTCTTAATCACATTGGTGACATGATTGGTCATGGGACCACTCTTGTTTTGCTAAATTGTCCGCTATTAATATCTTCTAATGTTATAATATTAAAGAAAGTTATTTCGGTTTTTAGTTGGAGCCTCGCGGTCGTGATGATTACCATTTGAAAAAACTTTAACACATTTGCAGGACAATGTTGAGCAGAGAGAAAGCAAACAAACCAACGGAAGACAACACCGCTCCACTGCTAAATCCCACGAACCATCAACCCACATTGTCCCTGCTCTCTCAACCGAAGCAACAGAATAAACCGGATAAGTTCAGTCCCACAGTGGATAGTGAATCGATCTCATCAGACACAATATTGAAAGCCTGGGAAAGCAGCAACCAGCAGAGCAATAAGAACATTTCTTCCACACAACTGCATGATGCTGAATGCCTCCAATCAGTTCTTCAAAATTTCAGCCTGGCTAAGAATGAGAAGATGGAGTCTGAGAAGAACAAATATTCTGATTCCGTACTAGTTTCATCTACTTTCAGCCCTCAAGAAGGTCAACGCCTAAGCTGCCTAGCATCTAACATGACTCCGGTGCAGGAGGATTGCATCTCAAGTTCTTGGGAGATGCCTCAAGGTGGGCCTCTTGGCGAGATATTAACAAACTCCAAGAATTATGAGGACTCGACCAAGAAGAGGGAATCAAGATCATATGGTTGGCTACTAAATCTTGACCATGCAACGTGAGTCAGTCAATAGAGCCTAGGCATTTGCGTATCTCACCAGTCACAATGGAAGGGAACAATGATGAGAAAAGAAAGATGGGATAGCTTTGGTGTTTGACCCATCAGTGCTTGTTATCTCCCCCTTTTGTCACGTTTCTTTTGTAGTCTCTAACTAGTTATCTCCCCTGGTGTTTGAATTATCTGTTCTTCTGAATCTGGCTGTATCTTAAACAATTCTAGTTTGCCTCAGATAAGATATTGCTAGCTAGCTATTTAATGGTTTACATACCAGGAAATTGTTCGGAAAAACAGCTCCAATATGCTAAGTTCCAAGGAACTTACTGAAAATTAGACTGAAGGAAAAAAAACTGATTTGTTCTCATGGCCATCAACGAATGGGGCTTTCGAAGCCACTGTCAAATCAACTTTTGTAGTTACTGCACCAAATAAGTGGCCAAATCAGTACCACGAACAGCAACTCTTGAAATTTTTTCTATAGAATAATCATCATGGATTAAATAGATTATGATAAATATGATCACTACAAGCATTAAGGCATTAACTTTCAAGGGGTTGTACTACAGGACTAATGGCCAGTAATAACAGACTACCAGTGGTAGGAAACCCTTTGACAATAACATAGATATTCATTTCATAACTTCACAGGTATTTGAGAACTTTTAGATAACATATTCATGACCAATCCTACAGGGTTCTAATCATCATTTTTTAAGTTAGTCCCAGTAAAATGAAACTCATGTCTGATCATACGATGCTAGAAAGAGACAAAGTATTCCATGACCTAGGTTGCTCATACTGATATCGTCATCCAGAACAGCGATGATGATCTCAATCAACGTGACATGACGAGAATGCAAAATAGTCGACAAAGTGGACCACAACAACCACATCCAGTTTGCATCAAAAAATTTGGTGAGAAATAAAATTGAACGGTGTCTTAATTTGCATGTGATAAATAATTGATAAGATTATTGATTTGATTTATCGAGTTTTGGATTGCTTGAGTTTAGTTTGAGTATTTTTATTATGAAATATCTAGAGTTGAAGTTAGAGAAATAAGTTACTTATCTCATGATATGTAGATAATGGATATAACTTGACGATCGATGATGAGTGATCGGGACTAAACGAGTACTTATTACCGGACGATCAAGGAGATCATACAAAGTCAAAAGTGATCCTAACTATACATGTGAAGATCAAATAAATCATGAAACGAAAGATGAAGACGGCGCGTTGATAAAGTTAAATGAAAGAGATGTCGGTACAAGTAACAAGGTGGCCCGAGGGACCAGGAACGGGAGAGACTTGCCAGCGATCAAGATCGTAAGATAAAGTACACGTATCGATATCAGAGCAGTTGCTTAAGGTGTGAGTAAGTGCAGAGGATTTCACGGTTGAATCTCAAAATCATGAGAGGATTGAAGGAGTATGTGACACTATCACGAACTTTGCGTCAAGACGAAGCTAAGTCGTGAATGTGTCACGACCGTTCGATGAACGAAGTAAAAAATAAACAAAAATATCTTCAGTGATAAATAGAAGCATTCTATAAAAGTGAAACATTTTGATAACAAGTTAGAAAATTTAGGAATCAAATTTTTTAAACCTATAAATAGAGAGATAGAGTCATATAAAAGTTTGAATCAGTCACTTAGCCCCTTTGTGTCACTTATTTGAAAGTCTAGCGCTGGAATTTTAGTGGGGACGAAGATGAATATTTAGTCTATATAATATATAAGAGTTTTTTTTTTAAAAAAGCTTTATATCTGTCTAAAATAAAGTTGATCTTCTTGAGTAATAAGTTTATTTACATATGTCTGAATTTTTTTTCTTTTAGTCTCTCTATTAGTTCCTTGCAAGTTTTTGCAAGTTTGTAAATTTGTTTCTCTCAGTAATTATCTTTTTATTTTTTTAAGAAAAATCAAACTTTTGCATTTAAAAATACACGAAATGATCGTTTATATTCTATTTATGAAGTCATGTTATCTTAAAATTTTCTTTCTCGTTTTATTTTTCTAAAATTTATAAGTTTGTAAAAGTGTTGAGTGGATAAGAAATAGATTATCTATTTTATAAAAAAATTTATAAAACATCTATTCACCTTTCTAATTATCATTCGTGATTAAAAAAATTAAAAAAGAAGAATCAAACTTTTATATATATGAAAATAAGATTACATCCAACCCCTTGCAAGGGAACCCCTGACGAGATCGAAACTCACCGCCGTGACCTTAAACCGCTGAACATGACAAACAGCCACAGGCCATAACTTTGTCAGGATCAGAGACCCGAACACCACAACTAACAAACACCCAAAAGACACCCGTACTTACAAAGCCTGAGTAAAACAGAACTCAAATACGCCATAGGCAACAAAAAGGTATCATACTTATCACAACAAAGAATAAGTCACATTGGCTCAGACACGCACAAAACTCATCAAAATTTGGTCCTTGAATGAATCAAAGTCTCAGCATCGAGAAACATATAATTTTGTCATCACAGCCAAACAAACACATACTCAGTGCCTCAGCCCATTTGTGCTTACCGTGCAGCTGCGTTCATCAATAGTGTCCCCTGGAACAAACCCCCCCCCCCCCCCCCCCTTTATATTCTTCTCTCTCGGTTCGCAACGACCCAAAGCAGCGATGTGGTACTAATCCCTCCCAGCATCTGATCTCACCTCCCTGCCGCGCTGCTGCTCCAACAGAATTGGGCCAGGCCCGTGAGAGCTCCCGATCAGGCTATTGGACCGAGCCTACGTCCTCGCGCCCTGCTCCATACTCAGTGCCTCAGCCCATTTGTGCTTACCGTGCAGCTGCGTTCATCAATAGTGTCCCCTGGAACAAACCCCCCCCCCCCCTTTATATTCTTCTCTCTCGGTTCGCAACGACCCAAAGCAGCGATGTGGTACTAATCCCTCCCAGCATCTGATCTCACCTCCCTGCCGCGCTGCTGCTCCAACAGAATTGGGCCAGGCCCGTGAGAGCTCCCGATCAGGCTATTGGACCGAGCCTACGTCCTCGCGCCCTGCTCCCAGCAACGTCCTGCGAACATGTGCCGACTCAGGAGGCGACTCGTGAGCGAAGGTTCTCGCCGTCGATTCGTCGGGCCCCCTCACCTTCCTTCCACGCCTCCCAGCGTCGAAGGGGAGGGCGGTCCGGCCTTCTAGTGTGGTTAGTAGTATTTTTCTAATAGGTTAGCTGTTAGGTTAGTATGTGTGTTTGTATGTGTGTTTGGATGGGATGTTTTTCATCCCCGGTTCTGCTAGTTGTTTTCTTTGGGTCGTTGGTTTTCAGTCCGATAGCGTTGAAGCTATAGTTTGGCACTTTATTTTTGGTGCAGCTGAGAATGAAGATATTATCCTTTTTGTTGTTTAGTCCATCGACAACTCAGATCCTACATCTTTTGGTGATGAGATGGTCGATAGTCATCACGAAGTGTCTATATGTTTAACGTTTCAAAAGCATATCAAGTTAGATGTGTTGATTGACGGGAGCAATAAAAAACTTTAAAACTTCTTAGTCGGGATGGGTTTCGACTTCAAGTTGCAAGCTTGGCGGGTCCTCTGCCAATCTTATGTGCGGCAATGGTTCGTTGGGTAGTTGCTCCAATCGCTGACCAAAAATTCTTACGAGGATCAAGGTGTGACTTTTGGTGCAGCTGAGAATGAAGTATATATATATATGAGAGGTGGGAGTACATACACCCAGAAACCCAGAAGTACATACTAGTTTTCCTATATATATATATATATATATATATATAGGAAAACTAGTATGTACTCCTGTTTTGTGTTTTGTAAAAAAAAAAAAAAAAGCAACGTGCTGCGATCTGTGCACGCACCAAGACGGTTTCGCTTACTGGCGTGCCGGTGCAGAAGTTGCATGCATGGGACCATGGTACTTGCGCCATTTTGTAGCAGCCTGCAATCGTGCCATCAGAGATCTTGTCGGAGCAAGCGCCGTCGCCTCGCCTCGCTATAAATAAACGATGAAGTCGGCGTGGCGTAACGTTCGTAAGCGTGATCACCGGTGGCGGGCTTACAATTTTTAATTGAGATGTACATACTATATTATATATAACTATATTTATTCGAATGATTAAGAGGGATAGGGAGTCAGAGTTTCTACAATATTGTGTGTTGTTTTTTACCATCAGTGTTGAATATTTGTTGATAACATCCTCATCAAAACTATCTTCAGATATAACTCTGCATCAGTTGTACCATCTATAGGTTGAACCTTCGGATTGAAATCAGTCCTCTAACTCATCCTCCTTATTATCAGAATCCGCATCTACTTAAAGAAGAGAAAGTCTTACTCCATATTAACTAGTCAGATGAAAATGATAATTAAAATACAGATGACTTTGATTAATAACAGTAATCCACTTTGCAACAATCTTCCTCACAATCATGTAGCAATATGTGCACTTCTTACTGATCTAAAATTAATGAACTACTCAACATATGGACTCAAATTGTGGGCGAGTGTACTCAACTTTTTCTTTTCGGAAATACTGAAGCAATCCATAAAAGCACTCATACTCTAAAAAGAAAAAACTCTCAAGAAAATCATGACAACATTCACTACGTGAAAACAGATAAAACAGACACGATTTTATGACAAGTCATTATATGATCTGTCACTTATATAGCCTCGGGTCGAGACCAAAACATTAACCCTGAGCGTATCACTTATATGACCGTCACTTATATAGCTATTAGAAACATCCTCCCAATTAAGATTCGCGAGGCTATCCTGAACCTGTGCTTTTTCTTCAATACAATTGAACAAAAGGTGCTCGATCCAGACTCGCTGGATGAGTTAGAAAAAAGACACTTTGAGACTATGTATTATTAAGGTGTATTTCCCACTATCTTTTTTCGATATCATGGTATATCTCACTACTCACTTTGTGAAGGAGATACACTATCTTAGTCTCGTGTTTCTGTATCACATGTTTCCATATGAGAGATATATGGGCGTTCTCAAGTCGTACATAAGGACTCAAGCTTTTCCTGATGGAAGCATCGTGCAGAGTTACGCAACAGAGAAGACATTAGAGTGGTTTGTTGATTACATTGGCCCAAATAATCCAATTGGTGTGCCCAAATCCCCCCATGAGGGGAGACCCACAGGTGTAGAGGTTCCGGTGAAGATGGCAATAACTCCTGATACGAAAGCCTACGACCAAGTTCATTTTCTCATGCTCTAACAAATGAGCGAAGTGTACCCATATGTCGATAAGCACAAGCAAATACTACTAGAAGAGAATCCAAAGTAGACCAAAGCTTGAGTTGCGAGGCAACATATGCAAAGGTTCACCACTCAGTTCTGAGATCGAATCCAACAATCGAGTACTCCTACAAACGCTCTGATAAAAACTGTCATCGGGCCCTATATACATAATTGTGACATATCAATAGTATGATATAAACTGATACATATTTTATACGGTTGCCCAAGATGAAAAGAGCATATACCAGAATAGTGGTATCCGTATAGATGCTTATGACAATGATATGCAGAGGGACACATACTATGGTCAAATATAGGAGATCTGGGAGCCAAATTACTTGGGATTCAAGGTAGCCATGTTTCGGTGCCGTTAGTTATATGGGGGCAAAGGGTGTCACTAATGATAAGTATGGATTCACTAGCATTTATCTTAAACATATTGGATACAAGTCTGAACCTTTCGTACTCGCTAAAGATGTTCGTCAAGTTTTTTATGTGACTAACACAACAAAGAAGAAACGACATGTGGTTCTCGTCGAGAAAAGACGCATCGTCAGAGTTGCAAACGTCGTTGATGAGGAGTTCAATCAATTCGATGAAATCCTCCCTTTTTGCTACTGCAGTCGTGCCACATCTTTCGCCAACCGAGAAAACTCCATACATGCGCTTTGACCATAACGAAGGAATCCATATCAAGACAGCACGAAAACGACGAATTTGAATTTAAGTGTCAAATTTGTGATATTAATATCAAATTTAATTTGGATATATTAAATTTATAATATTAATGTTAACTTTATAATATTAATATCAAATTTGATTTTTAGGTTTCAAGTTATTTGAATTTGTAATATTAATGTCAAATTTGTATTTTAGGTTTCAAGTTATTTAAAATTTAGTTCAAGAAAAAAATTCTCTTCACTAGATCAAAAGTAAAATGTGACGAGTAATATTATTCACCCATCACTTATTATATATAATAAGTAACGGGTAAATAAAAGCACCCGTCACCTTTTACTGTATTCAACCGCCACTTATTGTCTTAATGACGATAGATGACCTAACAAGGGTGGGACAAATATGTGTCAACCTACATAATTACTACATGCAGTTTTTTAGAGACATCAATGCACAATCCATAGTCGTACAATACAAATGATGACACTTCTTAACTGAAGGCGTCTACTTCCTTGTGGGTTTTAATGATTTATCCGACATCTTCAACCTTCATGCTATGGACGTATCGTTATTACAGATCTTCATATTGTAACTTTCTTAAAACTGGACATTCATTAATTAATGTCATGAAGTCTTGAATCTAACTATATTCTTATCTGTAGACACTTGATGAAAGAAACAAAGAAGAAAAAGGAGCACATCGAATTTCTTGACCCCGAGGGCATTACAATCTCGATCATCTAATTTCACCCCAACTACACGTTGGACTATATGGTCAAGGCAATGCAACAATATTCCAAAACGAACTACCTGTTAATCGTCCACAACACCGGTGGCCATTGGATCTTACTGGTCAATTACCTCAAGTAGAACTTAGTGTGGTACCTCCACTAATCAAGACCAGTAGGACGAAAAAGCAAATCTAGAGAGCGTGATTACAACGCTGTAAAAGGACTCCACGACATGTAAGTTCTGTCTAGCTTAGTTTACATATTTAACTTTTCTAACATTCAAATATTTCATAATCAATATCTCTTTATGCAGGGCTTTTAACAAGTACATTCGAGCTGATTCTGACTACAATGTGAAAGACGACCGTAGATTAACACACCAGATCAAGTTCACGGTAAATGCTACCAGACAGATCACCAAATGCTCTCTGTTATTGATTTCTTTCCTTTTGATCTCTCATGAATTTAGCCTCTCGGTAACCGGTCCAATTTATCGAGTGGTTTTCTCGAATTTTTCGTATTGTCGGTAACAGCTCGGTTTTGTCAGTAACCGCTCGGTTTTCTTGATTTATCGAGCGGCTTTCTCGATTTTCAGTGAAGTTCAATAAAAAACCCAAAAATTATCTCAATCTTGTAAAATCAATAACTAATTAATCTGAGCTTCAAATCAAGTGAAATTTTTTTTTGTTGGTTTTCTTGTAACATGATATATATGATAAAAGTATTTATACTCATAAAAAAATTCAAAATTTTCTGTGAGAAAATGTATTTGTTAAACAAAGTTAAATGCATAGTTTACTCTTTGCTAATCCAAAAATCATGAAACTAATTTTGTTAGTCTTCTTACATGATCCTATGTCTTTTAAAAATGCATGAACTCATGAATTAGTTATTGTAACATGCAGGATTGTGTAAATGTGTTGCGACTAGATTAATTCATAACTGACCCATCACACCTCAAAAATTAGTGAAATCACTTGTATTAGTTTATTTATACTATGATTTACATAGAAAAAATAATAGTAGACATGACAAAGTTAATTGCAGTACTGTTTCTTAACATATTCACTTTATGCTTGTGAACTTTGTAAAAATCATAGAGAAATTAATAAAACTCTAAATAAAGTGAAATCAATTTTAAAGATCTTCTTAAGACACGTTCTACACAAGAAAAATATGTGTTTATATGTTAAGATTTTTCTTAACATGAGTTAATAACTGAGCTGCATACTTCAACTTTTTTCATTTTTTTCAAACTTACTCCCTATAGAATATGATACAAACGACATTATTTTTGAAAAAAAATTAAACAGAAGGTCTTAAAATTGTGTCTAGTTTTTTAGGATTTTTTTGAATTTGTTTTATTTTTTAATTCAAATTCGGTTACTGTTTGATTTCTGAAACCGAGCTGAACCGAGATGCTCGATTATTGCAATTTTTTGTCGGTTACCGACGAATTTTTGAACCGTAGTTGGGAGTGTAGTGGAAAGCTTCTGGAACAGGTTAATTAATTTTTTTCCACCCTATCGGATGAAGAAATCCAAATTACAACCCTACTAAAGTGTAATGCCCACGCTAGCGAGCATGGTGCGTGGGCTATTGGAGAGGAGAAAGAACAAGGGAAAAAACGACATTTCTCTGATGCTACCATATTGGAAAGAATAAAAAATGTCAGGTGATGGAGAAAAGGCGTTGCAAATAGATATCTAGATCGAGTGGAGCGAGGATGGGGGTGAGGACGATGGTGGGTTTTGCCCCACCACCTCTACTCGTATGTGTCCTGCCTGTTCCGTTTTGATCTATGATCGGATTTTTTTTTTTTTGCCCCGTCTTGTCCTTTGGAGTCTTAACTTTGACTCAACCCGTCTCGATTAAAAAAGATCTAGATCAAGTTTAATTATAAGGTAATAGCTACCATAACATATAAATCAATAAAAAATCGTATCTAAAGTTCATAAGACCTAACATAATATAACAACAGTTATATATATGCATTAATTTACTAAAATTTTTATTAAAAAAGATAATAAAATTCTTAATACTTATTAAGTGTGCATATACCATATACTCAGGACGAGGTACCAGTCGAGACGGAGCTGGGACGGGCTAAGGTCTACCGGCCCCATCTTGCCTCGCCCTATATTGCCTTAATTGAGACGGAGCGAATGAAGAGCCGACGAATCGAATGGGAACTTAGATCTCTAGTTGCAAACGAGCAAAGTTTCATGGGCTAGGTTGCATTTATACACTGCACTTTGATAGGGTTGCATTTGGAAGTTGTTATACGGTAGGGTGAATTTTTTTTTAACCCTTTTGGAACTGGGATCTCTGATTTCGAATTGGGCCCGTTAAAACATGCAGCCTAATAAGCCCATGATTTCGTCCCCGTTTCCTTTTTGTTTTCTTTTTCTATACATTATATAAATTCTTGGCGTCCATGTTGTAAGCATCAGTAAGAATGGTTAGACTCTGCATAAGGGATTTTCGTCGTGGGTGAAAAATCCTGTTGTGAAAGGATTTTTTTCTCTTCAGCATATCAACAGTTTCTTTTTACGTTTCCTGTCACGAAGGGATTCTCAGAGTTATACCTTTCAGAATAAGATTCTCTTTTTTTCTTTCGCGATTTCCCTAAGTAAAACTGTTAGAGATGAGATAAAATAAAAAAATAGGAATAGAAAAGAAAATTAAGAAAAGAACGAAATAAAAAGAATATGGTTAGAGATGGTCTTATGTCAGCTTCCAATGATCTACAAAGGTTAATCTTTGTACCCCGGAAGAAGTTCTAGTTAGACTTTTATACCGTTTTTTTTTAACTTAAGACAATCATGCCAAGTTTTGGTAGTAATATTTAGATTGTTACAAGGACTTTTTGGCACCGATCAACTTTGTGGTAATATCCGGTAATATCCTTGAATTGGATCCCACGAGAGATTTTCTTTCATGTGATGATATATGTTATTTTCCTCTTTCTTCTCTTCAATTTAACCGTTGGATCAGAGGATATGTAACTAGAATAATATTTCACAAAGATCTTTAATAAAACGTTTCTATAAAATTTATTTCCCAAAACAAAGGATAATGAATTCGCAGGTCTGCATCTAAGGAAACATCAAAGAACAATGATGCCATGGAATTAGATAGGATAATATCAACGGAGAGAAGAGGTAAGGTACAACTCTAAAAGAACCAACAATCAGGTTTCGTTGAGGTTGTTGAGTAGCTGGATGCTTGGATCACCCCTCATCTTCTCTGACATAATCATGAAAGAAAACAGATGCTGCTAAACGCCACCGAGACTCAAGAAAGAAGCCATTAGGAAAATGGGAAATGCGCGTTAAGAAGTATTCATACATGACATCGTAGGAAAATGCTAAACGCCACAAACTCAGATCCTCGGTAGAAAAAAGACAAAAAATTCCTACATGATCTGATGTAAACTACTACCCAACATATACGGATCAGAGCTCTAGCTCTAAATCTTTATATAATTTTGAATTTATATATTAAAATAATGTAATTTAAATATCTATTTTTAATATAAAATAAAACTAACGATATCCATTCTTCTCTAAATTTTTAGAGCAGAGATAATCCGTTCTAAAAATTTTTAAAGCTAGAGTTACGCCAAACACGCGACACTGAAGGAACGATACCTGAAATCTCATTCACTTTTTGACGCAAAAGATCTGAGCGAGAAACACCATAACAAAGCGTAGATGCGTAAAAGGAAAACCAAAAGATCAAACGAAGAAACAGGCATGAACGCTTGGAAAGGAGTGAGACAAGAGGCATGCATGTGCGAGGCGCGTATAACCTCAGGAACCCATCTTTCAGTCGGGCGAAGGCTACGTAAACCTCGAATCCATCTGGGAGCGTCGCGGCACGGTAGCCATGGCCGTCGAATCTGGAGGCCGCGGCTTGTTGATGCGGCCAAACTCCCGTCGACAACAAGGGGAAGAAAACGCAAGAAACTTGCGGCCAAACAAAGCAAAGGGGATTAGACGCGATGCAAATCGATTTCGGGGAACGGAATTGGCGAAGGGATCGAGGCCGCAACGATCGGCTTGGGGCGGGGGGGGGGGGTGGTCTGCGAATTTGGAGTGGATCAAACCAACCAACAGAAACTGCGTGCGATTTGGGGGAGTACCACGAACACTTGGCTGGGAAATGCGATATTATAGCCATCCACCTGGCAGCGCGAGGCGAAGGGGAACCGTGACGTCCTGCCATTTTTTTTACGCGATGGGCTTCGTCCAGTCAGCTCCCAGAAGGATTTGGCCCACTTAGACTAACAAGACCTCGGCCCTTTTGTGGCCCTTTCGTCACAGTTGAAGCGCGAGCAAGCCCAACCATCATCTGACTCGCATGAGCACACATGCCAAATGTATCTTTTAAAATACCAGTGCAACTCGTAAACGTACGTACATAATCATATTTGTTAGATGATATATCTACGTAATGCCTCTTTGTCCGCCCATCTACACGTATACGGCTGCGCCTATCTACGCGTTCATCACGGCTTGCATACCCACGCGTAGCAGCACCATGCAATCACACTAGGGATCGCGTCCAAGCTATACTTGACAACAACCACTAGCGTATATCAGATGTTTTCTATCTATAGCTAAACTGTCTTGCATGTATCCCTGATTTTTTGGTTCGTTTGTAACCGTGTAATCCTTTATATGCGATCCTGGCCCAATGAATTATTATTGCATGTTTTGCATCTCATATATCACGTTTTCATGGTATCAGTTAGCAGGTTAATCCTGCAACTTCCACCCATGTAAATCAATCGTAGGATTCCCCCTGTTGATCGCCACCACCATGGCCAGTCCGACGCCTGAAGAGCTCGCCACTGCCGCCAAAGCCGATGCAGCCACCCAAGTTGACGCCGAAGCCAAGGCCATCAACTGGGTGCAGGCGATGGCCATCGTGAACAACAAGACGCTTGTTTAGGTGACCCTCGATCTCCATGCCGCAAATTTCTCGAAGTGGCGCGGCCTTTTTCGGCTTACGCTTTTGCAAATATACCTTGGATGATCATATCCAGGGAGCTCCCTCCGCGCCCGACGTGACTTGGTCTCGCCTCGATGCCACGGTTGTCTCATGCTTGTACAATTCCATCTCCCTGGAGATCATCGAGATGGTGATGGTCAACGACAACCCCAACGCTGCAACCATCTAGGCAAGCATCGTTGAGCTGTTTCAAAATAACAAGGAGACCTTGCACTTTACCTTGAGGCCGAGTTCAAAAACTTTGTCCAATGTGATCTTTCTGTGTCTGATTATTGCCGCAAGATGAAGACTTTTGCTGATGCACTAGCCGACGTCGACCAACACATCACCGACAAGAGCCTTGTCCTCAATACCCTTCGTGGTTTGAATGACAAATTCGCTCATCTCTGTCCCATCTTCGGCGCCCAACGTCTGTTCCTGTTGTTCCTCGACGTACAGACCACTTTGCTGCTGGAAGAGATTCAAAAGAATGCTGATGTGTCTCGCCCCACAACCCTCCTCTCCAGGATGTCTTGGGCCAAGGGCTCTGGCGGCAGCCAACAGTCCCCCACCTCCGGCGGGTTTGGTTCTGGCGCGTGCGAGTCTGGTAACTCGGGCTCCAGCTCCTATGGCGGATCTTCCTCTGGCTCCTACGACTCTTACAGCAGCAACAACCGACGTTGTCGCAACCACGGTGGCCAGAACAATGGTGCCCAGCGCTCCAACATTCGGGATGGTGACGGCCAGAACAACCATGGTCCGCAAGCTTTCTGGCCCACGATCTTCAATCCATGGACCGGAACACTGCAGCTATGGTTCGGGCCTCCTTAGGGGCAGATGACCCAAGCTTGCCTTCTTAGCCCACGGCCCACACAACAACAGCAGTAGCATGCGCTTCATGCTACATCACCAGTGACGATCATCCCTGCTCTTGTCGTTCAGCCTCCCTGGACCCCGTGGCAGCAGTGGCCGACCACGCCCACGGTGTCCTCGCCATCCTGGGAACAACAATCCCTCATCAACGCCTTTAACACCATGACGATGGCTCCACCAGCAAACTCCGACTGGTTCATGGACTCGGGGCTCACCTCTCACATGACCTCCAATGCCGGTACACTCTCCTCCCCCCTGGTCATACACCCACAAATGTCATCGTCGGTAATGGGTCTCTGCTACCCGTTGCCCACACTGGTCATAAATCTTTTCCCACTTATGTGCATTCATTTCATCTCCATAATGTTCTTGTCGCACCCCATATTATCAAAAACTTGATCTTTGTCCGCAACTTTACAACTGATAATCATTGTTCTATTGAATTTGATCCTTTTGGTCTTTCCGTGCAGGATATTCACACCAAGAACTTGATCATCAGGTGCAATAGCTCGGGGTATCTCTACCCTTTTCGGCCTTCGATAGCCCCTCCTCCTTACGCTCTTGCGACCTTCACCTCCGCAATGTTGTGGCACCGCCGTCTGGGACAACTTGGTCATTAGGGCCTCTCCCATTTAGCCTCCCTTCTGCCATGTAATAAAATTGTGCACAATGATGCTATTTGCCATGCTTGTCAACTCGGCTGTCATGTTCGTTTTCCATTTTCGGATTCCATTTCTAACACAACAAGTGTGTTTGATCTCATACATTTGTGACTTGTGGACATCCCATATTCTAAGTGTCTCAGGTTTTAAGTATTATATTGTCATCCTTGGTGATTTTACTCATTACCTATGGACATTCCCTCTCCGCCTCAAGTCAAATGTGTTTCCCAGTCTCACATAGTTCTTCACGTATGCCAACACGCAGTTTAACACGTGCATTTATGGCATCCAATGCGACAATGGCCACGAGTTTGACAATGTCTCATCCCACACATTCTTTTACAAATGGGGTTGCTCTTTGCCTCTCCTGTCCCTACACATCCCAGCAAAACGGCAAGGCTGAACGTGTCATCTCTTCCACAAACGACATCGTTCGGTCCCTTCAATTCCAGGCTAGCATGCTCCCTCCTACTGGGTCGAGGCACTTCACACTGCCACATACCTTCTCAACTGCCACCCCACTAGAGCTCTTTCGTCCGGCACACTGTTCGCTGCCCTTTATGGTCGGCCATCCCCTCTCGATCACCTTCGAGTCATTGGGTGTCTTTGTTTTCTTAACTTATCTGCCACTGCCTCTCACAAACTTGCTCCCCGCTCCACTCCCTGCGTCTTTCTTGGCTATCCGGCAAACCAGAAAGGCTACCGCTATCTAAATCTCTCATCACGTCATTTTTGACGAGACATCCTTTTCGTTTGCCTCACGCCAACTGGCTCCCCATGCGCACGAACTTGATTTTCTCTCTTCACCCGACTCAGAAAATCCCATCGCCCCGCCCGTACCATTGCCCATGGCCCCAACCACTTTTTGTGCCGTGCAGCAACCTGTGCTTGTGCCTCAGGCGCTCATGCCACCAGCTAACACCACAACCGCTACAGCTCATGCCTCTGCCCGGTGCGCCAGCCACGCCCACTCCACTAGCCCTGCATCATTGCCTCCCGCTGATGTGCCTATTCCACCAGTGGACAACGACCATGCTATGCACACCCACGGCAAAACTGGGTTCCGGGAGCCGCTGCACCGCATGAACCTCCATGCTGAGCCTATCTCCCCCATCCCAAAGACTTACCACTCCGCACTTCATGATTCGCATTGGTGCGAAGCTATGCAGTCTGAGTACAATGCTCTCCATGCCAATCGCACCTGGGATCTTGTGCCTCATCCTCCTGGTGCAAATGTTTTGATCGGCAAGTGGATTTTTCACCACAAACTCAAGCCAGCTGGCTCTTTGGACTAGTATAAGGCTCGTTGGGTTCCCTGAGGTTTCACCCAACATCAAGGCATTGATTTCTCTAAAACTTTCATTCCTATTGTTAAACTAGCCACCATTCGGATTGTTCTCACTTTGGCCATTTTCAGTGATTGGCCGGTTCACAAACTCGATGTAAAAAAATGCCTTCCACCATGGTTCTTTGGCTGAGATTGTCTATTCTTAGCAGCCTTATGGTTTCCTTAACTCAGCACATCCCGACTACGTGTGTCACTTAAACCGCTCACTCTATGGTCTTAAGCAGGCACCGTGTGCTTGGTTCAATCACTTTGCCACATTCTTGCTCTCTCTTGGCTTTATCGGATCAAAGGCAGACACATCACTTTTCATCTACAAAAGAGGTTCATATGTTGTTTACCTTTTTTTATGTCGATGACATTATTTTTTGACTTCCTCCACATATGCTCTTCTTCATTGGACCATCTCCTCTCTCCAGCAAGAATTTTCCTTGACCGACATGGGTACTCTCCATTTTTTTCTCCGCATGACTGTCACTCGCGATGCCACTGGCATGTTTCTCTCTCAGCGCCACTATGTCGCTGAAATTCTTAATCGTGCAGGCATGCCTTCGTGCAACTCGTGCGCCACCCCAGTCGACACTCGTGCTAAGCTCCCGACATCTGGTCCTCCTGTTGCGAACCCCACTCAGTACCACAGCATTGCAGGTGCTCTCCAGTACCTGACTTTCACTCGACCGGATATTGCTTATGCCGTTCAGCAGGTGTTCCTTCATATGCATGACCCCTGGGAGCCTCATCTGAACTTGGTGAAGCACATTCTCCGCTATGTCAAGGGCACAATGTCCTTCGGTCTGCGTCTCCACTGCACGGATCCTACCTCCCTTGTGGCCTACTCGGATGCTGATTGGGCCAGCTGCCCGGACACTCGCAAGTCTACTTCTGGCTATGCAGTGTTCCTCGACAACAGCCTTGTCTCTTGGTCCTCCAAGCGGCAGCACACGGTGTTGCGCTCCAGCGCGAAGGCAGAATACCGAGCTGTTGCTAATACTGTTGCGGAATCATGCTGGCTTCGCCAACTCCTACATGCGTTACACCGCCCTCTTCGTCTCGCCACCATCATCTACTGCGACAACATCTCCGCCATGTACCTCTCCAACAACCCGGTCTAGCACCTATGCATGAAACACATCGAAATCGATCTTCACTTTGTGCGTGAGCATGTCAGACCGGGTGATGTCAAGGTGCTTCATGTCCCGACCACTCAGCAATTCGCATACATCTTTACGAAGGGGTTACCAACGGCTACCTTTGGCGAGTTTCGCCCCCGCCTAAGCGTCTGTGGCGCTCCCGCTCCGACTGGGGGTGTTAGACGATACATCTATGTGATGCCTCTCAGTCCGCCCATTTACACGTATACGGCTGCGCCTATCTACACGTTCATCATGGCTTGCATGCCGACGCGTAGCAGCGTCATGCAATCACCCCAGGGATCGCGTCCAAGCTATACACAGCAACAACCACTAGCGTATATCAGATGTTTTCCATCTATAGCTAAACTGCCTTGTATGTATCCCTTTTGGTTCGGTTGTAACCGTGTAATCCTTTATATGCTGATCCTGGTCAAATGAATTATTATTGCGTGTTTTGCATCTCATCTATCACGTTTTCAATATTATTATATGCACACGCACCTAATCTCACATCGTCTACTGAAGATCTAAGATATGAAGCTCAAGATACCACAACACCTATGTGGGCTAAGTAGCATTGGTAAGTGCTACCGACCAAATCGGAGCAAACCGCATTGATTCGCCAACCCCGGAGCCGATATCATGACAAATTCAGTAGGAACACCAGCCGTGGGGATTCTCTCGACCGAGTAGGCAAAGAAACTACGGTGATCGAGCTATCAAAGGTCTTGACAACAGGTCGGTTAGGCACAATGTAGAAAGTCAACTAGAGGTGGATATCGAAAACAAATATGAATTGTGATTCTTGCAATTAAGGTACGGTGGCCGAGAGAGCAAAGCCACTTTCAGCTAAACCTTCTACTCGTGCAGAGCACGATTCAAATCTGGCTTACGTACGTGTATTATATAGCTACTTTTGAGACCTCTCCCAACAAATTGTCTGACAAAACAAAAACAAATTGGAAATCTCACCAACAGATCAATCTAAAAGCGAACTTGTAATTCCCTCTGCTCCAATTGTTCATCATAACTTGAGGCCCGATCTAACGTCTCCAGAAAAAGAAAATCCGGATATGACGCCAGTTCAAATCCCACATACTCCTATATGCTTGTGAATCAGAATTTGAATAGGAATTGATCGATGTGTAGAAAAGAGGGTTAACACATTGTTTGGTAGAGTTAAAATTCTAAGATACATATAGGATAAGATAAAGTATTTTCAACCTTTGTTTCTACTTTAAAATAAGAATAAGATGACTTAATAAAAAACCTCAATCTGTTTACCACTCCAATTCCAAAATATTTATGAAGCTAGAAATAGCTAGCTCCCGTAATTCTTAGAGATGAAACTTTGTCAAACAACTCTAAATAGGATTGCATTGCTGCTGCTTTCGACGGTCGGCCTGTGACATTTGGACACTCAAAACTAGTTTGCCTCCATGCTTGCTCGCCAAATCTCTACATGTACCCATAGAAGTCATGGCCCTTGCGTTTTGACTCCTGCGTTGTAACCTAGCGTTCAGGTCGTGAACATTAACATCCTAGACCTACCATGCCACTCCGCCGTGGTACGCCAATGCAAGGCCAAACACATGCGGTGCAAACGGTCGATCGGTCATGCATCTAGCCGTGCAATAAGGCCCCTTCCAAACGCAGGAATTGAACTGCTTGATACCAAGCTATATAATCCTCGTTTCAAACATGTTGAAGGAGATAGGGTAGGCACACGAATCGAGACTTTACTTTAGCATGTACAGCTAACCCACTTTTACTATTGGATGTCCTAAGAACACGGGAGTTAAATTTTAGAAACTTTAACCATTAGTATATATAAAATTATTAAAATTTAACATATGAAAATGATAGTGGTGAATTTGTAATAAAAAATACTTTGATATCATCTAATTTTTGTCAACTTTAGCAGAAGTAGTTGTCAAATATATTTGTTGAAGACTGTATCGATATTATAAACGATAAGTAAAAGAGAATAGAGATAGTATATTTACACCAATACAAATATGCACTTCACTAACCATCCAAACTAATGCTGAGCTCCTGCAACTAGCCGACTTCCCATTGGATCAATCGTGTGCGCCGATACACTGGAACATAAATTAACCAACGTGTACATGCAGGTACCAAACTGAAATACGGCCCCAAGATACAGTGACGCACCCACAATAACCGGTTTGCTGTTAGATGGACGGGTGCTGCAAGCATGCCTGCCGGCTGCAAATACAGTTAGCTGCCTAGCTCTAGGATTACGTACGTGTTTCTGCTCGAGCCCCCATGCCCAGATCAGCAGGACGGCGAAAAACCAACGCGACGCAGGAAACGCCGACGCACACGGCCGATCAAGCCACCACTTCTGATTGATTTCTGTGAACCCCATCAACGTCAGCCGATCAAACCTTGCCCAACCCGGCAGCCTGCTGCTATAAAGCTCCAAGAAACCCGTCGCATCTCTCGCGCACAGGTGTCCATCGACCGGCGCGAGGTGCACCGCTTGCGTTGGGCCGGCGACTGCGAGGCTTGCGCATGCGTACCGCGTGCACGCACGGCACCACGCCGCGGCCGCGCCGCCAACTGCTCTCTCTTGGGCTCCTTCGATAGTCTCCGCGAGGAGATCAGAGAGGCTCATCTCCTGAGGCCTGAGCCGTGGCTGATCAGTGATAAGCAAGAGAGCGAGCGTTGCTGATCACTGGTTGTCTACGACGACGACATGAAGCCGGGAGCTGTGGCGTCCAGGTCCGGCAGCACGGTGGCCTTCTCGTGGGAGCAGGAGCCGGGAGTGTCCAAGCAGAGCAGCCCCTTGGAGGCCAGGAAGACGTCGGCGGCGGCGGTGGGCACGGAGGTGGACAGCAGGAAGACGCCAGCGAGCTCGATGGAAACGGCGGCGGCGCACCCGCACCTGCTGCTCGTGCCGCCGCCGCCGGGTGGGCCTGGTGCACCGGTCGTCTCGCCGCCTGGGAGGAGCAGTAGGCCGAGGAGCCGCGACGTCAGGCAGGGGAATGACCCGTTCCTTGCGGCGTACCTGGCCTGCACCGACAACGGCAGCAACGGCGGGAGCGGGAACGCGGCGAGGGAGCTCAAGTCGGGCCAGAGGCTGCTTGGATGTGCCGGGCTCGGTAGATTGGGGTTCTCTTGCAAGAGTTCGTGTCAGGCCGTGGAGGCGAGCCTAGTGAGACTGGCCAAAATACCCGAAATCGATGAGGATTGAATCCTTCCATCTCTGCTGTTTCGTGTAGCTCCATCACGTTTGTTCGTGAGTAATGCAAGAGCATATTTCTAGTGCTATTTCTTGTTGTAAAAGGTGCTCCTTTTCTTTCTTGTTCGACCAATAGAAGACCTCATGTAGTGACCAATGAGAAATACTTTCTGTAACACACAAAAGTGTATTGGGAACAATTCAATTCACACAGACATCGGGAAACAAAATCTCGTGTTTTTAAGAGCTAATTGATTTTCGCTTATTTACAACTTTAGTCCACAATCATTAACTCATATAGTCTTATATTTTATTAATATGAGTAGTATCATAATTAAAAAGTCAATCTTTTGAATGTAAATCATCCATTTATTCTTTTTGGGGCCTAAGATTCTAAGCAATAGATTCTTCGAGGTGTACATATGTAACATATCATTTGTGAATTTTGAATGCTGCTTGTATGTGTTGAATAATTTGTGATATATAGAGCATATATAATATTCCACAAGTATAATTACAAGAATGAAAATTCGAGCTAGCTATACACATGATAAGGAAGGGTAACAGCTGAGTAAGAGCAAAAACAAAGCAACCCTCTATGTGTAGCTTCAACAGCCGAATAACAACATGAATTAAAAGAGACAGTACCTCAACATTAGGACAGCAAGTGAACAAAGATGTTGCTCTCAGATTTAAGCTCAACAATTGGCCCCAAGCCTTTGAAGACTTGCTCCCAAATTGTTCTAATGATCTAATCAAATATTGGGCTATCCTTAAGATCTCAACTAACAAAAGGATCTTGGACAATATACCAAGCATGAGCACTGGATTGTGAGCTGTGCTAAACCAGAGGTATCCCAGCAAATAATATTTGGTCATTACAAAAGTAATACCAGCAAACAGATGATGAAACCTACTGAATTTTACTAGTACAGAGCATATCCAGATATGAAAGAAACAAGCCATCACTGGAATCTGTGGCCAGAAGACCACCAACAGTGATGAAGATATCACTCAGATCAACACCTGAGACAAGTAAACTGCCGCACAGACCAACCACTAGTTCACAGCTCACACATCCACAATACCAAAGATCCTAATGCTATTGTTCTTAAGCAATAACCCAATATAAGATCAATTATATCATCACAGAGCATTTAGACTTCAGCATGCTGTACAGAATGTGAAAAGAGGATAAAAACTCACAGTGAAAGGAGATGAAGAGATTGAATAATCGGGGCAAGGCACGACTCATCGGTCGCAGTCCCAGAAATCCGATTGCCCGCCGTAGCGTCGACAATAAGGAAGACGGAGATACAATCCCCAAACCACACTGCAGCCGGCACGTGTGGGCGAACTTCCGGCGTATGCAACTCCGGACCAACACCGCTCACTTCCAAATCTCCGAAAACCAAGTCTAGCCGAGAAAGACTTGGATTCAACCGGCCAAAGATCACTGGGAAGAAGAGAAGATTGGGGAAAAACTCACAAAGAGAATCCTCTTCATTGGTCTGCTCTTCAGAGAGGGGAAGGAGGAGGATCTATATCGGGGAACCTGCACCAGCCGGCTGGATTCAAATCCAAACCGAATTGCAGCTCCTCCGGCTCCCAGGCGCACAGAGCGGACGACAGTTGCCGCCGCCGCACGCCCAGGTGCCCAGCCATCCCTTTTCTCCATTTTTTTCCTCTCCCGCAACCCTAGCAGCCAGCTGCCTTTTAAGGCTAAGAAGCCATGGGCTGGGCCAAACCACGAGCTCAAGCCCATATCAGCTGCAAGATTCAGCCCAGAAGAGTTCCAGCACATTGAAAATTTCAGAAATATATGCAACAATCCCCACCAAAAATTTTAATGTTGGTTACATCCGGTTATATATACAGGATTTGAGTATCGTGTACCTTTCGGGTTTGAACACAGTACCTAGTCATACAGATTTTGGCGCAAACAGACAGAGGAGGACTACGCCTTGATCCTCTATCTTGGTGTGAGAGCTTCCATCTATATGACTCCCTGTACTAGGCTGCTTAGCCTTTAGCTCTCGGGTTGGACGTTATGGTCATGTCCGAGTACCTTCGATTCATGAGTGTCCCTTAGAGAAGTACCCGGCTTCTCTATGATTGCGACCACACAATCACACTCACATAGGTGACTTCTCCTAGATGTCCTGTAGGACGACATCTAAAGCCATTCGGCGCTGAATTCATTAAGAGCCATTAGCTCAGCCTCTCCTACAGAAGAGCATGACATCAAATGGGATCGATTTGCTCTTATATCCACACAGCTTGTTATCCTAGAGCCTAGTTCACGGGATCTCCGATCTCCTAGGATAGGTTACTACCGGTGTGAACCTTATCAGTGGGTAATAATCCCATTCCTCTTGACGCCGCTTGAATGACTGTTCTAGCCATTCCTTTTGTGAAAAGATCAGCCAGATTCCTTTCAGACTGAATATAATCCACAGCGATTATACCCGTCTCTAATGCATGCCTTAGTGACTTAAGTCGCCGTTTTATATGCTTCGAAGACTTCATATTGTCCTTCCTACTCTTTACCTTAACCAAAACAGTTTGATTATCGCAGTAGGTTAGAACGGCCGGAATTGGTTTATCCAATATCGGCAAGTCAGAAAGGAGTTCTCTAATCCATTCTGCCTCTACAGCGGCTGATTCTAGCGCTACTAGTTCAGCCTCCATCGTGGAGCGAGTAAGGATGGTCTGCTTAGATGACCTCCACGACACTGCTCCACCTGCTAGAGTGAAAACATATCCACTCGTAGCCTTCATGTCATCCGAGTCACTGATCCAGTTGGAATCACTGAATCCCTCTATGACTGCAGGATGGCCAGAATAGTGAATCGCAAGGTTCTTTGTTCCCTTTAAATACTTGAGAATCCTCTCCAGTGCTATCCAATGATCATCTCCTGGGTTGGATGTATAACGACTCAACCTGCATACTGCATATGAGATGTCAGGTCTAGTTGCACTGGCCAAGTACATAAGAGAACCTATCACCTGCGAATACTTTAACTGGTCTTTTCCATGGCCTACATTCTTCTTCAGCTTAGTATTTGGATCATAGGGCGTGGCTACAGGCTTACAGTTTATCAGACCGAAACGTGTAAGCACCTTATCCACATAATGGGATTGACTGAGAGTTATCCCATTCTCGCCCTTTAGGAGCTTGATGTTTAGAATTACATCAGCTTCTCCCAGGTCCTTCATATCGAAGTTCTGAGATAGAAAAGACTTAGTCTGGTTTATCATTTCTATATCTGTCCCAAATAGCAATATGTCATCCACGTATAGACACAGAATGACACCTCGACCCCCACCATAGCGATAATACACGCACTTATCGGCTTCATTGACACAGAAGCCGACCGAAGTCAGTGTAGTATCAAATTTTTCATGCCATTGCTTAGGGGTCTGTTTGAGACCATACAGAGATTTGATTAGCCTGCATACTTTACGCTCATGTCCTGTTACCACGAATCCATCTGGCTGCTGCATGTAGATCTCCTCATCCAGCTCTCCATTCAGGAAAGCGGTCTTGACATCCATTTGATGCACAAGGAGATTATGCGAAGCTGCCAGTGCCAATAGCACGCGGATAGTGGGTAATCTGGCTACAGGAGAATAAGTATCGAAGTAATCCTCTCCTTCCTTTTGCGTAAAACCCTTAGCCACTAATCGGGCCTTGTACTTTTCTATGGTACCATCGGGTCACCGCTTTCTCTTGAAGATCCATTTACAGCCGACCGGCTTGCATCCAACTGGGAGGTCTGCCAACTCCCAGGTTCCATTAGAGATGATCGAATCCATCTCACTACGGACTGCTTCCTTCCAGTACTCCGCTTCTGGTGAAGCGTATGCCTCTGAAAGGTTTCGTGGTTCATCGTCCACTACATAGGTGACAAAGTCATCTCCCAGTGATTTTCCCGTTCTTTACCTCTTGCTCCTCCTAGGTTCCAAATCAGGAACCGTTTCATCAACACTCTGAGGAACATGGTCATCAACTAGAAAATCATGGGATCTAAACTCCTTTGCTCGCATCGGAAAGATATGCTCAAAGAATGTCACATCCCGAGACTCCATTATTGAGTTAACTGCAATGTCTGAGACCTCAGAATGGACTACCAGGAATCTATAGGCTGTGCTCTGGTGTGCATAACCTAGGAAGACACAGTCGACAGTCTTTGGTCCTAATTTCCTTTTCTTCGGCAGGGGAACATGGACTTTAGCCAAACAGCCCCATGTGCGAAGATATGATAGATTCGGTTTTCTCCCCTTCCATCCTTCATAAGGGGTTACCTCGCGATTCCGAGGAGCAACCCTGTTCAGGACATAGTTTACTGTGAGAACAGCCTCACCCCACCATGAGTTAGCCATACCAGAACTTTGTAATAAGGTGTTAACCAGATCACAAATTGTTCGGTTCTTTTTTTCGGCTACTCCGTTGGCCTGTGGTGAGTATGGTGGCGTAAATTCATGGATTATGCCACTTTCTTCACAGAATTCGGAGAAATCCCTGGGAATGTATTCCCCACCTCTGTCAGACCTCAGTCTTTTTATTGTCTTCCCCAGCTGGTTTTCCACCTCGGCCTTATAGATTTTGAAGTATTCTAATGCTTCATCCTTTGTTTTGAGCAAGTAGATGAAGCAGAACCTAGTAGCATCATCTATGAGAGTAAAGAAGTGTCTCTTACCACCTTTTGTTAATATTCCATTCATCTCACACAGATCAGAATGGATCAACTCAAGCGGAGAGGTGCTTCTCCCCTCGACTGAGTTAAAAGGTTTGCGGGGCTGCTTTGCTTGCACGCACACCTCGCACTTGTGGCTCTTATCATAGTTATATGAGGGAATAAGATCCATTTTGCTCAAACGCACAATTGCTTCACTATTAACATGACACAAGCGAGAATGCCAAATATTAATGTTCTTATTAGAATACGAAGAATAGAAGATGTTTGCAGAGCTATCAAGAATAGAAATGCGGAACATGCCTCCGCAATCATAGCCTTTCCCTACAAACGACCCACACTTGGTCATCACTACTTTATTCGACTCGAAGACTAATTTTATTCCTTGCTGGCACAGCATCGATCCACTGAGTAAATTGCGGGTCATGGCAGGTACAAACAGCACGTCCTTCAGGACAAGAGTCTTGCCAGAAGTCAATTTCAGGCTCACTTGTCCTATTCCGCGCACTGCTGCCGAGACTCCATTCCCCATCAGTACGGATCCACCATCTGCGCCTTGAAGAGAAGTAAAACACGTCTGATCAGCACATATATGTCTAGTAGCACCTGTGTCAATCCACCAACTAATTAGTGAATTTGCCATATAGGCCTCAGGTATATACCCACTGGTGGAGTTGCCTTTGCCAGTATCATTGGCCGATGCAACCGCCACATGCACTTGGGCTTTGGCTACCTTCTGCTGCTCAGGTGTTGGCCCCTTGCCCTTACGATTGCGACATCTGTTGGCTTTGTGATCCGACTCGCCGCAGACGTAGCAGACAATCTCGGGTTTTTTCTTCTTCTTCATTGCATTAGCCTTCGGTCCCGAAAACCCAGGCTTGGTCTTCTCTTTCTTCGCATTCTTACCAGGATGGTTCTTGTGCTCGACAAGGTTTGCTTGAGCAGGCACCTTCCCTCCACCATAGCCTGCCTTGGACTTCTCCTCGACATTTATTGCAGCAATGAGCTCATTTAGAGTCAACCGCTGCTTTAGATGCCGACGTGCAGTGACAAAGTCACGCCAAGAAGTAGGCAGCTTAGCCAGAATGGCATTAATCTGAAAGTTCTCAGGGAGGACACATCCATACTGGCCTAAGTCCCGCACGATCAGTTGTAGCTCATGGATTTGTTCCATGACTGATCTGCCATCTCCCATGCGAAAATTCAGGTAGCTTGCCACCATGAAGGATTCGTTGCCGTTGTCGCTTTCAGCATACTTGTCATTCAGCTCCGTCCACACCTTCCGAGCTTCCCCGAAGCTCACGTAGACGTCGAAGAGCCTGTTCGACAGAACGGCCAAGAGACGTGCCAGGGCAGAAGCATTTGCCTTCTCCCAACGGGCCCTTAACGCGTCAAGACGCGTTCTTTCTACCTCGTCTAGCACGGCTTCCCCTTGGGGGGCGGGCGGCTCTTCGGTGAGGACCCAGTATAAACCGAGCTCCATCAACCACAGCCTCGTCCGGGCCTGCCAGCGCTTAAAGCCGGTCCCATCAAAGCACTCAGGCTTAATCGCGTCCGAGGACGACGGAGGGAGGGCAGATGAGCTAGAGCTAGCCATCTCAGAAGCAAAAATCGGATTTCTGGATTGTTGAATAATTTGTGATATATAGAGCATATATAATATTCCACAAGTATAATTACAAGAATGAAAATTCGAGCTAGCTATACACATGATAAGGAAGGGTAACAGCTGAGTAAGAGCAAAAACAAAGCAACCCTCCATGTGTAGCTTCAACAGCCGAATAACAACATGAATTAAAAGAGACAGTACCTCAACATTAGGACAGCAAGTGAACAAAGATGTTGCTCTCAGATTTAAGCTCAACAATTGGCCCCAAGCCTTTGAAGACTTGCTCCCAAATTGTTCTAATGATCTAATCAAATATTGGGCTATCCTTAAGATCTCAACTAACAAAAGGATCTTGGACAATATACCAAGCATGAGCACTGGATTGTGAGCTGTGCTAAACCAGAGGTATCCCAGCAAATAATATTTGGTCATTACAAAAGTAATACCAGCAAACAGATGATGAAACCTACTGAATTTTACCAGTACAGAGCATATCCAGATATGAAAGAAACAAGCCATCACTGGAATCTGTGGCCAGAAGACCACCAACAGTGATGAAGATATCACTCAGATCAACACCTGAGACAAGTAAACTGCCGCACAGACCAACCACTAGTTCACAGCTCACACATCCACAATACCAAAGATCCTAATGCTATTGTTCTTAAGCAATAACCCAATATAAGATCAATTATATCATCACAGAGCATTTAGACTTCAGCATGCTGTACAGAATGTGAAAAGAGGATAAAAACTCACAGTGAAAGGAGATGAAGAGATTGAATAATCGGGGCAAGGCATGACTCGTCGGTCGCAGTCCCAGAAATCCGATTGCCCGCCGTAGCGTCGACAATAAGGAAGACGGAGATACAATCCCCAAACCACACTGCAGCCGGCACGTGTGGGCGAACTTCCGGCGTATGCAACTCCGGACCAACACCGCTCACTTCCAAATCTCCGAAAACCAAGTCTAGCCGAGAAAGACTCGGATTCAACCGGCCAAAGATCACTGGGAAGAAGAGAAGATTGGGGAAAAACTCACAAAGAGAATCCTCTTCATTGGTCTGCTCTTCAGAGAGGGGAAGGAGGAGGATCTATATCGGGGAACCTGCACCGGCCGGCCGGATTCAAATCCAAACCGAATTGCAGCTCCTCCGGCTCCCAGGCGCACAGAGCGGACGACAGTTGCCGCCGCCGCACGCCCAGGTGCCCAGCCATCCCTTTTCTCCATTTTTTTCCTCTCCCGCAACCCTAGCAGCCAGCTGCCTTTTAAGGCTAAGAAGCCATGGGCTGGGCCAAACCACGAGCTCAAGCCCATATCAGCTGCAAGATTCAGCCCAGAAGAGTTCCAGCACATTGAAAATTTCAGAAATATATGCAACAGTATGTTCATGCAAAAGGTGTACGGATGTTAAACTGAGTTCAGTTGTAGAAGTAACAGTTGCTCCTTAGGTTCAGTTCTCAATTTCAGCATGGCATGGAAATCTCAAACCCAACAAATTTAACGTTTTTACATGAAGTACACCTTCAGAAAAATGAAAATATGAAAAGCACTAGCACCCTAACAGAGTACAAACCTGCTGTAGAATTGACCCAAAACGGATTTGGTGAGAGGACTCATCCCCTAGACAACAAAGTCGAGAAGAGAACAAGCTCACATGGGCCTCATGTGATGGATCATTTGGGCTTCAATTTGCAGGCCTCATGTAGCTTGTGCGGTATAGAGCCCCACTCGTCTGCATATATGTTAGAGATGGGCCATTACACAGTGTGTACACGTGGCCTTTTGCTCGCAAAACAACTGCAGCTTAGAGATGGCAATAGGCACATTTTACGTGTACCTGTCAGTAAAAACTCTTAACGGCACATTTTACGTGTACCTGTCAGTAAAAACTCTTAACGGGTGTGAGTTCGGATTTTAATTTTTACCGGTAGATATGGATGTGGATTTAAAGTTGAACTCAACGGGTACAGAGAGACATGTATAAAATCGGCTTATTCGTGTCCGTTTTGCCCTTATACCCGTTCCACATATGCTTTATTGATATTTGTTTGCATGGTTAGGTTTGTTGTGTTGTTAAACAATGTTCGTTTGTGTTGCGCTAAGTATGATTGAATTACGAAACAATATGTTATATATGTAGATTATGTGGTAATGTATTAATATAATATACATGTTATGTATGATGTATATGTGAGATGTTTGTTTATTATTTTAGTTGACATACATGTTTAAATTGATGATATTATTGTTACACGCTTGATCTTATATTCAATGCTTGTTTACTATATTCATAGGTATGCGGGCGTGCATGGGCTATGTAATGCCCACGGGTGGCGAGTGGTAGGGTGCAGTTTTCAGTTTTTACTAGTGGCTTGTAATAGGTATGGACGCAGGTTTTAAAATTAGCTCGCAGGCCTTTATCCAGGATTATTATACCCGTTAACATCCCTACTGCAGTTATAGGGCTGTGCTAGAGCATGCTATAGTCATACATCATGCACACATTTATTTTTAAAAAAGTTTATTGACGGTTTCCTACTTTTCATTTCAGGTTATTGGGTATGCATTGGGTCATAGGAGAGAAGATTTGTAGAGAAGCCAGGTCCTGGAGCAAGGCGCGCCAGCAAACTGGAGGCCATTTTGTTAAAAGGTATAGGCAAATTAGATTGAGTTGATAAAGTAAAATAGATATTGTATGAAGGCAAATCAGATAAATATGCTCCATGCTTTTGGAAAAAAGCAGAGCAATTTCTATGGAACAAAAAAGCATGCAAAAATCAAACCTAAGAGAAAAAAAGAAACGACTGGAATATTTAGGGAGAGTTTGTTGTCTGTCTGCAAGTAAATTCATAAATCTTCTAAGCAAATTAATACAAACTAAAAGCAAAACTATTAGGCATAATTTTGAATATCAATTATAAATTGCAAAAAACATATGCATTTAATCTAAAAGGCAATTTGATGCATCTTCTAGGTAAATTGGTACAAACTGAAAAGCAACTCGGTAATGCCTAACAACAAGTAAGGAAAAAAAAATGTTCATCTAAAATGCAATCTGAAGCATCTAGTATGCAAATCAGTAAAAAACTGAGTGTCTTGTAGAAATACTGAGCTCTTTCCAACAAATCGTGCAAGCGTAGAGAGATTTAGAGCCGGACTTCCACGGACAAGCTAGAAAGCTCGTGGACAAGTAGATCGAGGATCAGTAGCCCCTAATTGACATCTAATCCACTCATCACCTCTGATTCCTGCGATTAGGTGTCCTCCAAGTAGATTCTGACTCCTTCGATCTACTATTTTTCCCAATTATGCTTCTCTTATTATGATTTGGCGTCAGGAAGCTCCAATTCTTCCCAATTATGCTTTTCTCTTCTTATGATTTGGCGTCAGGAAACTCAACCTCCATCTTCCTCGTTGCCTCCATCCCAAAAGCCAAGCCCGAGAGTCATCCACATCAACCACTTCATGTAATCCCACCCCGGGTCCACCGGCCAGAGTTGGCTGGGTTGACGCATGGTGCCTCGGAGTGGGCGAAGCAAGGGTGGAGGTCAAGGAGCTGCAGGAGATGGAGCGGGAGGAGTCGGCCGCGGCGCCACGCCAGCGGCGGCCCCGTATGCGTTTGCGACAGCTCAAGGCGCAGAAGGCGGGCGATAGGCGAGGCGAGGGAGCTCGGGAACGGATTGGCGGTGACCGGCGGGCATGTCCTGGAAGCTGTGGCTCATAGTTAATCGGTCAGCCAACCTGGAGCCGAGCTCGGGTTGCCGCCAGCGAGAGGAAGCGAGCAGGCTGATGCGCGAGCGTGCGCGCGCGTGACATGTGAGAATTCGATGGAGACTGATGCGGTGCAGTATAGACTGTTCGTTCGGTTTTTTCAGTTCAAGAAATACGGCATATCGGTAAATACGATATTATTTGTTTGTTAATACGATGTTTCTTTGATATATGGTTTGGATTCGGTTAATACCAATTTATTTTGATACAGTTTTGGTTAATACCATATTTACCAAACTTAATACAAACTCTAAATTACCTTAACTTTTATTTACTGCATGTAGTAAGAAAATGTGGCCTTAATTAAACACGAGAGATATCTGATTGTGTTTGATACTAAATAGAAGAAGTCTTGACTAATTAGAGGAGTTTTTTTCCTTTTTTATGGAGCTAAGAAACTCAACGTAACTATATAAAATGATTAAAGTTTTCCGATAGCCCATAATAACCAAGTGGTTAAGGTGTATCTACTAATTTAGGTCCTATTTATTTTCTGTTTCTGGTTCTAGTTCTGCTGTTGTCAAAGGTAAGAAGACAGAACAAACTATGTTATAGAGAAATGGCTTCTGAAAAAAATCAAAATTCAGTTTCTGATAAAAATGAACTAAAGCTGAAAAGCTCGATGAGAGACTTTTTTTTTAACTATGTACTAAGAAGACAAAAAATTATTGTAAAAGCTAACAAACTATTTCTAAAAACAGTTTTTCAGATAAACCAAAATCACATATTATCAGTTAAAAGTAAAAGCACAAACAATCATACCCTTAGTTTGCCCACTAGGATTCGAGACGTCATATATTTTTTCTTTATTTTGATTAAATCAGTTTATCTAGTTAATAGTTGGTTTAAAAAAACCCTAACCTACAAAACCACAAAATTCTAAAAACCGAATTGAACACCGAAAACCTGTCCACTACCAAAAACTCGTCAAAGCAAATTGACCGGTCCGATTCAGTTTGTTCGGTTCGATTTTTGTATGGTGCTAGAAATGGATAGTCCTAGTGCAGTAGGACTCATATGGGCGACGCGTTTGTCCATGTGACAACATCTCCTGTTGCCCGGTGAAGCAGCGTGCAACGTGCGAGCTAGCTGCAGGATTAATGCCTGCAAGGCTGTAAATTAGACTTCACCTATTATAAAATGTGGCGAGATGCAGCCATTTCGACATTTCGTTTCATTTCTACTCGGTGAGTTGATCCGACAGCTGTTTCTTACTCTCTTCTTTTTTCTTGAGAGCAAACATACAAAAACATTACCCATACCGGCCATACGCATGTGAAAACGACGAGAAATTAATTCAGGTGTGAGACAAATTCAAGCAGTCACCACGGCCATCAGATAGATTGCAGCCAGTAGAATCATCGCAACATGTATGCAGGGCAGGCTGCAGTTCCTACGTCGTGAGCATTGAACAGCAGGCGGTTTTGTTTATGGCGCAACATTTGTTGCCCTGTCCCTCCCGTGTCTGCACGTGCAGAGGGTGAGGCAGGAACAGGACAAGAGGTCGCCGAAGAGCATCCGAGGCTGGAAGCGGAGACAAACTGCCAGCAGCAGCAGCTGCTGCTGCTTCAGAGGATCGGAAGGCACCAACTATTCCTGCTGTGACTGCGTGTCTGCATCCGTGGAGAAAACCCTAGATCCTTGAAGATCTCACCACGGCCCGTGGTTAATCTGCCTAGCGATCCCATTAGATAAGTCAATAATACATTTTTGCTGATACAACAACACAAGAAGTATATAACGGTATAGATGTAACTCTGGTACTGTAGAAATGAGATTAACGACTAGAGGAACATGAATATGTGTCTCAATAAATTTTTTTGAAACCAATGTATTTCTCTTATTTGGATCACCTAACGCATCTCAAAACTCAAGCGGTAGCAAAAATAGAGATAAGTTTTAGCAAGAGAAAATCAAGACAACACGACTCCACGTATGGTATATGAACCATAAGTTACATTTAGTATCTATTAATGTGTCTTACCACTCGAAATATCATAACTTATAAAGAAACAAAAAAAGATGAACGCCGAGCAACAAAACTCTTCAAGTTAATTATCCAGAGGCAAGAGAATTCAAGACTCCATCACATAAGCATGTTTATGCGAATTTTATGCCTCTAGCAATAAGAAGAATGACCCCATAAGGTGTTAAAATTTCAACCCAAAAACTAAAACAAAAATCAAAATCGAAAAACTTACAAACTTGTAAGGAAACTAATAGAGTAAAACTAGAAGCAGTGAAATTAAAATATATGCAAAAACATAAACTTTATTACTCAAAAAGTTTAGCCCTATTTTAGATAGATTATAAAGATTTATCTCTCAAAATTATCACCTATTACATATGCTAAGCACTCATCCTTCTCTCGTTTAAAATTCTAGCTCTAAGCTCTTAAATAGGTAGCATAAGGGGAATTAAATGGCTGGTTCAAACTCTTTTATAGCCATACATCTCTATTTATAGGTTTAGAAAATTTGATCCCTAATTTTCTTAGCTTTTTCCCAAAATACTCATCTCTTGTAGTACATTCCTATCTACCACCGTAGGTATTTTGGTTTATTTTCTTCTCTATTCATCGGACGGTTGCAACACCTTTATGACTTAACTTCGTCTCGACACAAGTTTCGTGATAGTGCCACGTGCTCCTTCAATTCTCCCACGGTTTTAAGATCAAATCATGAAATCACCTACACGCTTCTCAAAGAGTAACTCGCCGCCTTGCTTATACCTTAAGGAAACGCTTCGATGTTGACGAGTATACTCTGTCATGCGATCCTGACCGCCGGCGAATCTCTCCCGCTCCCAATCCCTCGGGGCATCTTGTCACTTATACCGACATCCTCTTCGTTTGACTTTGTCAACACGTCGTCTCCATCTGCCTTCTATGCTTTGCTTGACCTCCACGTGTTCAGATAGAATCACCTTTGACTCTACTCGACCTCCTTGATCGTCCGGTACTGAGCACTCCGCTTGGCCCCAATCATCCCATCGTCGATCGCCAAATCACATCCATCACCTGCACACCATGAGACAAACAAATATATTTTTCTAACTCCAAATTCAATTAGTCTATAATCAATATACTCAAATAAAATCCCAAATCAATTCAAATCACATCAAAATTTATACAAAACCGAAGATCATCAAACTAAATAAATACCAATATTAATCTCTCGTCACAAATAAACTAATATATATTTTAATTTAGTTTCTCAGTACCAAGTACTAATATCATTTGAGTGACAAATCGATGTCTACGTATGTTGGTGGTAGTTTGGGAAGATTGGTTTCACAGCTAAACTTGAGTTGCTAGCTATGTAATTTTCCTTTGGTGATATTTCTATTTCCTATGAATCTATTTGTAAGCGTGTAACGCTTGGATCTTCGTATGCCACGCGCACAATCTTGTCACAACAGAACCGCGCAGGGCAGACACGGACGCCTAGGGCACCACGTAGTACATGGTACGCGATCGGCAGCCTTCCAGCTCTGCAAACGAGCACCACCGAACAGTGGCGCACCTGCAAACGCCTACAGAAATTGATGGCCGTGCCCGTAATCCTGTGCAGCTTCTGACCTGTCACTGTTACGCACTGCAGGGTAAGCAGCGCGCGGATCCCTCCAGCAGCGACTTCTCGCTCCCGTTATAAATACATATTATTTTAATTTTATTATTTTTTATAAAACATATTTATAAATTTATTGTAATATTATAAATGTATTTTTCAAAACAATATATATATATAATTTTAAGATTTTTAAACTTAATATTTTTAAAGCTATTGTTAGTCTAAGTTAATAAAGTTTAATCAAACTTTTTTATAAAACGATGTATATTTATGATCGGAGGCTTACGTAATTGCTTGCGGCCACAAGCTGCCTTTTGCCTTCGGCATGTCGCAAAGCAACCGTTGTAAGTTGCAACTGTTGGAGCACATGACGCAACCTGTTGCGCTTGATTATCCGTAAGCAAGCAACCATGCATTATTTGTTTCGAGACAAGGCAACCCGTGTGCCGTCCGTTATGAATGCATAGAAGAAGCGGCGCAGGTCGTCTGGCCTGTAGATCATCCACACTCATTTTACACATATATTAGATCAAAAATTTCTTCTTTATAATATTATTACAGTATTTTTTAAATATTATTATAATATTTTTTATTTTTTTATTTTCTACAGCTACCTTATTTTCTATCTTCTATTACTTTCCTCCTCCATTTAAATCCACAGACATACTCTAGCTACAGTAATACAAAATCATTTTTTTCTTTGTAAATCATTTTAACCTAACCCGTATCTTTATAGAGGTTGATATGAGAGCTCTTGAAGTGCTTTGCAGTACGCTGAGATCGGCAAAGGACATAAAAGTTATTGGTACAGTGATTTACAGGATAAAAATCGACTCCGAGATAGCCTTACGAGCTTAACCCATCCATCCGGTCCAGAGTTTCTGTCTTGGCAGTATTTTCGATCAGAGTTTAAGGCGGGCCGATTGATTGGTTAGTGACAAAAGATTAGACTGATGTGCAGCGTACATGTGCCGGTCCTGGAGCCGGGGATGGAGATGCTGAAACGAGGCGTGGGGCGCCCTCCGGATCGGCCGCGTTGGGTGGGGGCACAATCAATAGCGGCGGATCGTGCTGTACCGGCGCCGTACGTTCGCAATCTGCTGCCTGCTCCACCGCCGGGCCATTAATGGGGCACATGGCCGCGTGAGGCGCGCCAACGCCAAGGCTGGGCTCTGCTGGACCGCCCGCCAATCCCACCCCCGTCGCGCGCGCGGGCATGACGGATTGCTCCGATGGAACTACATTATGATATGACCACTGATACATAGATCAACTCTTTTTGAATCTCATATATCAAAGAACCACTCCCCACCCCTCGGACGCCAGGCCGGCCGACCCTGAACTGAATTCCTTTTTTTTTCTCTTTTCTTTTCGTAAGGAGCTCAACTGAATTCTTGATCATCCATGGATGCTCCGTTTCAGAGCAATATCATCTCTCATGGTCCATGCTTCAGTTCAGGGCAAGAGAAGAGGCGCCTCGTTATAACAACTCCGGCCAGGCCACTTGCTCAAGTACAACTACAGGTCGAGGCAACTGTGCATTGCCCAACTAACCGTGCGGACAACCGTAGCTTAGCACTTACACCAACGGAACAGACACCTTGGATGGACGAACGCCGGTGAGTGAGTGACCTGTTGGTTCTTTCTCACGTTTGGATCTGTCCTGCGTCGAGCTGCGTATTACTATGCGTTTAGCAACTTCCAGGGAGTACACGTAGAGTTCCAGAATGCATACCTTGAGTCTGGAGGAAATGTGTGGCAAGGATCACGGTCGCGGCTCCAAAAGAGACAAAGAAGGACAATGATAGGTACTATTCGAACTGCAAACAGTGGCCATGCATGCACGAGGCAAGTGCGTACGTGCCGATGGCGAAACGCCAATGAATGTCTTTTGTCCCCATCTAACCGCCGTCTGATCTGCTACGGGACCTCGTTTTTTTTTAAAAAAAAAATGGAAAACATCCTGACCAAAATGAGCTGAGCTTGTCCACTTTCACATCCGTTCATTACTTCAGTAAAAACTATTGTTGTACACTAGCTTCTCGCTGAGTTCGGTTATTCAGAGCTGTGTGCTAGTACTGTATATGTTTCATCTTAACTGAGGCAGCGCAATGCTGAGTGAAATTTCACATCTCACCCTCTGAAGAAATTTCACATTTTCCTTTCTATTAGTTTTGTTTTCCCTTTCCTTTGCTCTCAGTGACCCCCCGTATGGTGGTTGCTTGCTGTAATTCTCTGAACTCTGTGCTTCTTTGCAGATTTTTTTTAAAATAATATCATATTATTGAAAAATTACAAAAATAATACTTAAAATCCAATATTTGAAGAAATAGGTACCTGTCAGACATGTCTGCACCCCGTATGATGCAGATGATATTAAAAAAAAATTCATAATTTTTTCATATAATCTCAGATGAAAATGATCTTTATATCAAAATTGTATCTATCAATGAGATCAATAACTCTATAGTTAAATATTTTTTCTATTTAAATCTGTTTAGATACCCAAAAGTGGCCACAAATTCTAGATCTTGTTTTTTAATCTGAAATTTATAACCACCTTTTGAGCATCTAAACATATTCAAATAGAAAAGTATTCAACTAAAAAGTTGTAGATCTTTTCGATAGGTATAATTTTTATATAAACATCATCTTCATCCGAAATCATATAAAAAAGTTAAGAACTTTCTTTGAATATCATCTGCGGTATATAAGAACCCGATAGGTTCTAGGGCCCGCTAGCACTAGCATGTCAGTATACGGTGTGTCGACATATCGCTAATCAACACTTCACGTGTCGACATATACCTATTTCTTCGAATATCAAATTTTGAGTATTGTTTTTTAATTTTCTAATAAAATAATATTATTTCAAAAAAAATCCTACTTTGCATCCCTTAGCTCTCGTGTGGTATGAAAAAAAGAAGAAGAAATTCACATTTCATCTTCGAGAATACAGATTTATTTCTACAACAACAGCTAAGTTCCAGTGCCGATAAGGAACTATAAACTTCTGTTTTCCCATTTCACAATTTGTGCTCCTCCTCCATGATCTAATCCAGAGAGTATTCTAGGTCTCCTCTGTTCTCCCTCACTCGACAGCGAGTCGCTTCACTACCGGTTCAACCTTCAGTTAGTGGTAGTACACTAGAAGTACTAGTCTCTTTAATGTAGGAACTATTCTACTATTATATAGCATGGGGCGATGCAAGGGATGGTACTGCCATGGTGCCATGCCAACCATGACCTGCCGCTTTGACTCCCTAATCAAAGAGCAACTTGTCTCAAGCATCTATGAACAAGGGTGCAGTGCAACACATGAAGGGCATCCTATACATGATGCTTGTCCTGTTTGCAAAGGACAAGGGCTCAGCCCTCTCCAGTCTCCCCCTCCATTTGGAAGCCACTCCAATTCATAATGCAATGCGAAGATTCCAAATGTGGTGTGTGTTCTCAGTGCTTCTTTACAAAATGGACAAATATTATCCCCTCACTTAAGGAAACCCCAAGCTTTTGTTTTTGTTTGGCCCTGCAGCCTTGATCTGTGTTTACCTGGAAAAAATGCTTTGTTTGCCGATGAATTTAAAATGAGAGTAGTGTGATGAACAACCCTAGCTAGGCTCACTTGACTTCTTACTACTAGTCTTAACAGGCACTTTTGCAACTTTGAAGTTGACTTCGGAGTGCTTTCGTGCACAGAAGTCTACACAGTGGTATGTTTAGTCTTAGGCCTCTAATTGCTGCGCTGCTAAGAAAGCATTAAAGCTTGTCACTTTGCCATCTATATCATATTTCCAAGATAAAAACAACATGCAACCCAAGACACACGAGAGATCAATAATTCCACATCCAGCCTAAACATCAAGATTGACGATGAGAGGAGATGTGAATAGACATCTGTCGGTGTATTCGGAACCAGGGGTCCCTAAATCCCGAGACCAGGCCGTCCATCCGCCACATGTCACCACCCTGCAAGATAAGAAGAAGCTAAGTCCCGAGAGAAGGTGCTCGGGGCCGCCGCCTCTGGTCCCCGAGCACCCCAGTTCCCCGATGATCCGCAGAGTCCAAATATCGGGAAGGAAGTGCTCGGGAGAGAGTGCTCGGGGCTGCACGTGGCAGCCCCCGAGGACTCGGTTCCCCGAAGGTCTCACCCAAGTGCTCGGGAGAGAGTGCTCGGGGCTGCACGTGGCAGCTCCCGAGGACTCGGTTCCCCGAAGGCCTCACCCAAGTGCTCGGGAGAGAGTGCTCGGCGGGCAAGCTCCTTGGTTTCTTGGTCTCTGGCCGAGGGATCGAGGTCAATCCAGAGAAGATCCGGGCCATCGAGCAGATACGACCCCCGGTTCGACTCAAAGAGGTCCAGCGCCTCGCCGGCTGCATGGCAGCCCTCGGGCGTTTCATCTCCAAGCTCGGGGAGCGAGGGCTCCTCCTCTTCAAGCTTTTGAAGAAATCCGGTCGTTTTGACTGGACGCCGGAGGCCGAGCAGACCTTCCGCGACTTAAAGAAGTACCTTACTTCGCCACCCGTGTTGGTGGCTCCCTCTCAAGGTGAGCCCCTGCTACTCTACGTTTCGAACACTCCTCAGGTTGTGAGCGTAGTACTGGTGGTGGAGCGCGACGAGTGTTCGGGGCCGGGTGCTGGGTCCCAGCTCCCAGAGGCCCCCGACCACTCACTTGTCCTCGCGGCTCCCCCTGGGCAAGGGGTCGAGCCCGAGCACACTGCTCTTCCCAGCCAAGGAATCGAGCCCGAGTGCCCGGCCAGCCCCGACCATACCGCCGACCCTGGGGGCTGCGGCAGCCCCCCGGGTGGGGCCGCCGTCCGGGCCCGCCGGGTACAGCGACCGGTGTACTTCGTCAGCGAGGTCCTCCGGGAGGCCAAGACAAGGTATCCCCAGGCGCAGAAGCTACTCTATGCCGTGCTCATCGCCTCCCGGAAGCTGCGCCACTACTTCCAGGCGCACAAGATCTCGGTGGTTACCACTTATCCACTAGGACCCATTCTCCGGAACCGTGAAGGCACCGGGCGCGTTGTCAAATGGGCGGTCGAGCTGGCGGAGTTCGACCTACACTTCGTCTGTCGCCAGGCAATCAAAAGCCAGGCACTCTCCGACTTCTTGGCAGAGTGGACGCCCGTCCCCTGCGTCGTCCCAGAAGAGGTCTCTGCCTATCCCGGGCACGACGCGCCCGGGTACTGGGTTATGCACTTCGATGGCTCCCTCTCGCTGAAAGGCGCAGGGGCCGGAGTGGTTCTCACCTCCCCAACGGGTGAAGAGCTCCGGTACGTCGTACAGTTGCAGTTCCGCGCATCCAACAACATGGCGGAGTATGAAGGTCTCATCGCCGGCCTCCGGGCTGCGGTGGGGCTCGGGATTCGTCGCCTCCTGGTCAAAGGGGACTCCCAACTGGTCGTCAACCAGGTATCCAAGGAGTACCAGTGCACGGATCCTCAAATGGCGGCGTACGTGGCTGCAGTCAGGAAGCTCGAGAGACGCTTCGACGGCCTCGAATTGTGGAATATCCCTCGCCGCGACAATGCTCCGGCCGACGAGCTCTCTCGCCTGGCCTCCTCACGTGCGCGAGTCCCTGCCGGAGTCTTTGAAGAAAGACTCGCACGGCCTTCCGTCCTGCCTGCCGAACAGGATGAAGGGGAAACCTCGAACTCAATTCAGGGGACCCCGGCAGTGCCCTCAGTGGGAAGCCCCGTCAGGGCGCCGCCGTCCGGCGAGTGCGCTGTGCTCGCCGAATGTTCTCAAGATGCCTCGTGGATGTCTGACATCCGAGGGTACTTGAAAGAAAAGTTCCTACCCGAGGATGAGGCGTCTGCCGAAAGAGTTGCTCGGCAGTCCAGGCGCTATGCCATAGTAGATGGGGATCTCTACCGGCGTAGCGCAGGAGGTGTCCTCCTGAAATGCATCTCTCGGGCAGAAGGCGGCGATCTTCTCGCTGAGGTCCACGAGGGCGAGTGCGGTGGCCATTCATCGTTCCGCACGCTGGTCGGGAAGGCCTTCCGGCAAGGTTTCTACTGGCCTACAGCTCTCCAGGATGCTTCCGAGCTGGTCCGGCGCTGCAGGGCGTGCCAGTTCCATGCAAAGCAGATTCACCAGCCAGCTCAGGCTCTCCATACCATTCCCCTGTCATGGACTTTCGCGGTCTGGGGTTTGGACATTCTGGGCCCATTCCCCCGAGCAGTCGGGGGCTATGCATACATATATGTCGCTATCGACAAATTCACCAAGTGGCCGGAGGCGGTCCCAGTCATCAAGGTAACCAAAAACACGGCGCTCTAGTTTATCCGCGGCATCACCAGCCGCTTTGGCGTCCCGAACCGGATCATTACCGACAACGGCACCCAGTTCACGAGTGCCTTGTTCGGGGACTATTGCGAAGATCTCGGCATCAAGCTTTGCTTCGCTTCCGTCGCTCATCCTCGGAGTAACGGGCAGGTCGAGCGCGCCAACGCGGAGATTCTGAAGGGCCTCAAAACCCGGACCTATAACGTGCTCGCTAAGCACGGGAAGGGATGGGTGGACGAGCTGCCAGCCGTGCTGTGGGCCAATCGGACTACGCCAAGCCGCGCCTCCGGGGAGACTCCGTTCTTCCTCGTCTATGGCGCTGAAGCAGTCCTCCCCTCCGAGCTCACTCTGGGCTCCCCTCGAGTGCATGCGTACTCTGAGGGTGAGCAGGAGCGGCAAAGACGCGACGACGTGGACTACCTGGAAGAGCGCCGGCGGCGTGCCGCTGTCCGGTCGGCTCGGTACCAGCAGAGTCTGCGGCGTTATCATCTGCGCCATGTCCGGGCCCGGTCTCTCGAGGTGGGGGACCTAGTTCTCCGACGCGTCCAGTCGCGCGAAGGAATGAATAAGCTATCCCCTGTGTGGGAAGGTCCTTTCACCGTGATCGCGGTCCCGCGGGCAGGTTCTTTCAGGTTGGCGACGGAGGAAGGACAGCCACTCCCGAATCCGTGGAACATCGAGCATCTCCGACGCTTCTACCCGTAGATGGTCGTGCTCGCGGCTCAGGTCAGCAAGGCCGGGGGCTTCTCCCCGCCCAAGCAGTCCGAGGGCTTCGCCCCTTGGGTAAGTCGCTGTCGCCCAACCTTGTAAATATTACGCATTCAGTATTTCAATAAGCAATCGCTATGTCAAAATATTTTTTCTGGATTCCGTATGTTTAATCTGTCTGGTGAGGTGCTCGGTTGTGCGAGAAAAAGTTCGCTCTCTCTCTTTCCCCGTTGATAAAAGAATCCCGATCGGTATGCATGCGAGCAATCGCCGCTAACTTATGTCCGGCATGGTAGGCTGTGATGTTCGGTGTCATGACAGGCTCCCGGGCACTACCGAGTTTCGGGGTGCTCTGGGTAATCCCATCGCTCGAGCTGCTCGAGTAGTCCGGAGCTCGGGCCCCCGGAGCGGGCTGTCGGTGCTCGGTCTGGTCTGTCATACCCGGGCGCCACCAAACCTTAGGACCTCTGGGTTATGCCTTTGCCCGCTCTTGTCCGCCGGTTTGGGTGTTCGAGAGGTCTCGGGTCGAAAACGAGAGTAGTCTATAGCAAGTACCGCACTGACAGAGCGCACCAGACAAAGAAATCCTATTTTCTCTTTTAAAGTCACAGGCTGGCGATCACGAGCAGCTCGGCCGCGAGGGCTTCAATGCCCCGGTCTCTGGTCGGCCCCAAGGGTCCTCGGGTGGTCCTACCACTTAGGCATGGGTGGTCGAGATCACCCGACCCTAGGAGCCTCGTGCGCCTCCGGGCTCTCGGGCGCCCCGTTAAAAGAATTAAGTTCCCGGGCACCTGAGCTCGGAAGCACATCCCTCCTGGATCGATGGGCCGGAAGGCCGACAGCTGTCCGGTGAGTGGTTATATTCAGACAAGTCTGCTTTAAGTAAATTTATGTCCTCGAGTCACTCTCGGGGGCTCTCGCGGTTTAATCTGTTCGGCGAGGTGGTATCCTCGCACGCAAAAACCCTGCCGCGTGACTACTTTTTCCCGGAACGACAGAATGGTTTGCAGAAAGGAGTAGCGCGCGTGCGGTAATGCCTGACCGAAGCCCTTCGTGGTGGTCGTGGTGGTCGTGGTGTTCGGTCCGCTTTTAAGGACCCCGAGCACTACCGAGTCCTCGGGTACCCTGGGTAATCCTATCGCTCGAGCTACTCGGGTAGTCCGGAGCTCAGGTCTCGGGGGCAGGCTGTCAGTGCTCGGTCCGGCCCGTTTCAAGCCCGGGCACCACCGGACCGCGAGGACTCTTGGTCACATTCTCGCCCGCACGCGTCTCCCTTCTACTAACTGAGTGGTCGCAAAGTGAAAAAGTGTTCATTAGGCACGGCGTGTTCCAAGCAGGATCGGTCCATCTCCCGGGCAAGGAAGTCTGTCTTTGATCTTAACTTAGGCAATGCGGACTCGCGAGAGCTCGAGGGCCGACTGCGCCAGCAACAGCAATCAGGACCACTTTATCCTCGGGGACGGGAAGGTCGGGAACGGCCTGACTGAGTACTCCCCGGGACTTCCGGGCAAAACACCAGAAGAAGCATCATACACTCAGAGAAACTGGAGTTGCGAGCTCAAGGAAAAATTGCCATTAATATTCACAGGATAGATACAAGGCATTTTCTAAGAGTTCACTCCTACATCTACATTCATCAAGATAACAAAAGAAAAAAGACTGCAAAAGATCTAGTCGGCAGCAGAGGCGTCGGCTGAGTCCTCTGAGTCGTCCCCGGGGGCTGGCGGCGGCGGCACCTCTCGCCTGAAGCCGGCCGCCACCTCGGCGGCGGTACTCCGGACCGCTGCCCGGGCGGCCTCTCCCTCAGCCTCGACCACTCCCTCCCGCGCCGGCTCCAGCGGGAAGTTAGGGTCCCTGCTTCGGTAGCAGGCCAGGACGTGCTCGGCCACTGCATGCGCCAAGCCACGTCCCTCCCGGGCGGCGAGTTCCTGGACCGCCCAAGGCAGGGCCTCGAGGCGCTCGCAGACCTGCTGCAGCCCCAACACTTGTCGTCCGGGGCCGTCGCCCTTCTCGCCTCCAACGAGCCGTCCGAGACCACCCTTCTCTACAGCTCGCCGCATCCGCCGGAGTACGTCTTCCAGCATATGCTCGAGGTTGACCCGCGAGACAAAGGCGGTCTCGAGCTTCTCCTTGGCGGCCCGCAGCTGTGCCTCAAGTCCCTGGTCCCCGACCGGACCGGAAGAACCGCCAACTGCTGCGGGGGTGGCAGCCTGCTTCGCCTTGGCCACCATCTCGGATAAAGCACATTCACGGGCGGTCAGTTCCGCCTCGTGCTTCGCGTTCTGCTCCACCTTGGTTGCCATGGCCGCCGCCGCCGTGTCAGCCTCGCCTTCTCGACGACTCAGTTCGCCTTCTCGGCGACTCAGCTCGCCCTCCCGCCGGGCCAGCACGTCCTCCTTCTGGGCCACCGAAGTCTCCCGGGCGTCGAGATCCGACGCCGACAACTCATTGTCCACCTCCCGCAAGGAAACGACCTCCTCCCAATGGTGGATCTCCTCCCTGATCTTCCGAAGGTCGTCTTCCCTGCGCTGGAGGTCAGCGCACGTCTTCTCGGCCACGCCCTCCCGGCGGGTCAGCTCGGCTTGCCGCTCCTCCGCAGCCTGCTCCCGGGCTGCGATTGCCACCTCCCTCTCCTGCGCCTGCCCCATCTTGGCAAGGGCATCGGCAGCTTGCTGCCTCGACGCCTCAGCCAGGCGGGCGGCGTCTTCTCACTCCCGCGCGGCTTCTGCCCGCGCGGTCTTCAAAACTTCCTGTTCCCGCGCGACTTCCGCGCGGATATCTTCTAGGAGCTTCTGCTCCCGCGCGGCTGCCGCACGGGCCTCCTCCTGAGCGCCCGCCAGCTGCGCCTTCTCCAACGCCAGGCGGGCACGCTCGGCCTCGAGCTCCCCCTCCTTGGCGTCCACCGCTGCGCCCAGCCGCCCGACCGCTACTTTGACGCCTTCAATAGCGGCCCGGAAAGGGTCGGCGGGCTGGCCGGGCGCCGGTGGGGCCCAGGCTTCTCCGCAGAGTGCCTCCAGGGGGGCCGAGCTCTCTGCAGGGCCCTGCGCTGCCATCCGCCCCGGGCTCTGCCTGCCCGAGGTAGGCTCCGCCGGCGCCGAAGACTCGGACGGCGGCCGCATTTCAGCATCGGCCGCCCTGTCCGCCGGCCTCGGCAAAGCGTCCGCCTCCACCATCATCCGCCCCGGGCTTTCTACGCCGGGGGTAGGTTCCGCCGGCGCCAAGGATCCGGACGTTTGCTCCGTCCTCCTCTCGGCCGCCGCCTCCGTCTCTCTTCTGCTGGCCGCCACGACGGTTGGCGCCTCCGCCGTTCTGGTGCCCGCCTCCGTCGGAACAGCAGGCGGGCTCGGCTCTGGTCCCGGCGCCTGTTCTCTCTCCGTCGCAGCAGCGCCTGCGGCCGGCCTACGGGAGACAAATGAAAATTGTCAAAACTTAGTTCGGGCCAGAAATGCCCATGGAAAAGCAAGAAAGAAGACTCACCGATACCGCCATTTGGCCGCTGAAAGCCTGATGTCCGGGTCCGGCGCCGTCGGTCCGGACTCCTCCCGCCGCCTCTTCCGCTGGGGGCTCGGCTGAACCGCTGCGTGGGCCTCGGGTGCCGCCGCACGAGTTTCGGTTTCCGCCCTGCGGGCCGCAGGCGCCGGTGCAGGCCCCATCCACACCAGGCGCGGCTCCAGCACCGGAAATGCCGCCGCTGCCGTCGGCGACGGCGGAGAGTCCGGCACCAGGATCAGGGCCCGGGGACGTTTTCCCCGATCTCCCGGCGCCACCTCCTCGACGACTTCAGTCGTGACCTCCTCCTCGGCACGGCGGCTGCTGCCTGCGGCGACCCCTTCACCAGCCCGTGCTGAGCTGCCAGCGACCTCCTCGCCAAGTAGCTCTTCCAGCCCAGGGAGTTCGGAGGCCTTGGGACTCCGGCTTCGTGGCCGGTCCACAGGCCCCTGGGCGTCGAACTCCGGCAGCCCCGCCATAATGGCCACCCGGTTGGGGTTGGCACAGAGCGCCATCTTCGGCCACGGGAGCTCCGTCCGGCTCATATCCTCCGTTCCGGTGATCACCCGTGTCATCCCCCGCAGCTCCGCCTGCCCCAGATCCCAGCTCGCGCCGATCTGGGTCCTGGTGATGTCCTCCGGCCCGGTGTAGAACCAGCTTGGCCGGGCCCGCTCTCGCAAAGGCGCCAGCCGACGGCGCAGGAAGTCCACAACCACCATGACGGAGGTCAGCCCGCACTCGCGCAGCTCCAGGATGCGCTCCAGCACCGGGTTCAGTCTCGCATCTTCTGGTGGCGGCGCCTCCCACGTCGATCGCCGAGGTTCCGCCGCCACCTCCGGCAGCTCGAGGCGCTCGTGGGGGTCGACGTCGACGAAGAACCAGTCCCGTCGCCACTCCTCCCACTTGCTGCGCAGCACCTGGGGAATGTAACGATCCCCCAGGCCGTCCCGGAGCCGAAGGTTGCAGCACCCCGCGACGTCCGCCGTGGAGTGCCCCCTCTTCTTCCCCACCGGCCGAAGGACGAAGAAATGGCGAAGCAGCGTCGCCGACGGCATCACCCCCACGAACATTTTGCAGAGATGCGCGAAGACCGCCAACGCCACCACAGAGTTGGGGCTTAGGTGCACCAGTTGAATGCCGTACGTCTCCAGCACTTGCAGGAAGAAAGCGGAGAACGGCGGCACCAACCCCGCCGCCACAAAGGAAGTGAAGAGGATGATCCTCCCAGGGACGGTCGTCGCCGGCGTCAGAGTCGCCGGCCTCACCACCACAACACCTTCCTGCCCCTCCGGCACCATCAGCTTCCTAATCTTGTCAGCCGCCTCCTCGTTCCTCAGACGAGACTCCGACAAGATGCTGTCCGAAGCCTTGTCACGGCGTCCTCCTCCAACCCTCGTCATCTCGACAAGATGGAAGGTGTTTTGGTGGTGGAGAGAGAGAGAGATGGAAGAATGCTCCGGTCGCCTGAGAATTTCCTAAGGGCTTCGGAGCACAAAGATGGCAGGAGCACAAGTGCGAGAGAGCGTAAAAAGGGGAACGGACCGATCCGTTCCCCCTTTTATATCTCAAAGTTCAAAAACTGCCGCCCAAACGGTTTGTTCGGCGAAGTGTCGCCTCGATCGACGCAACTGCCAGGCGAATCTCCCGCCGATCGCGCGATGTCAGCGGCTGCCAGGCGTATTTTCCTCGATCTGCGCGGCGACCGCGCGTGCCGCCCGTATGGTCATTATACCCTTCGGAAGTTGTGTGGACACGCGTCCACTCATTTTCCTGTTGGGCGTACTTGAGGTTCGGGTCCGCAAGGGCCACCTCTCGAAAGCTTGCCACATGGCGTCTGCACCAGCCTCGGCCTCGGCCGCGACGAAGGGCCCATTCGCAGTCTCCGTCCCGTCACCTACCAACGGGCCCGGGGGCTGCTGTCGGTGTATTCGGAACCAGGGGTCCCTAAGTCCCGAGACCAGGCCGTCCATCCGCCACATGTCACCACCCTGCAAGATAAGAAGAAGCTAAGTCCCGAGAGAAGGTGCTCGGGGCCGCCGCCTCTGGTCCCCGAGCACCCCAGTTCCCCGATGATCCGCAGAGTCCAAATATCGGGAAGGAAGTGCTCGGGAGAGAGTGCTCGGGGCTGCACGTGGCAGCCCCCGAGGACTCGGTTCCCCGAAGGTCTCACCCAAGTGCTCGGGAGAGAGTGCTCGGGGCTGCACGTGGCAGCCCCCGAGGACTCGGTTCCCCGAAGGCCTCACCCAAGTGCTCGGGAGAGAGTGCTCGAGGCTGCACGTGGCAGCCCCCGAGGACTCGGTTCCCCGAAGGCCTCACCCAAGTGCTCGGGAGAGAGTGCTCGGGGCTGCACGTGGCAGCCCCCGAGGACTCGGTTCCCCGAAGGTCCCACCGAAGTGCTCGGGAGAGAGTGCTCGGGGCTGCACGTGGCAGCCCCCGAGGACTCGGTTCCCCGAATGTCTCATCGAAGTCCTCGGGAGAGAGTGCTCGGGGCTGCGCGTGGCGGCCCCCGAGGACCCGGTTCCCCGAAGGTTCGCGCAAGATCATTCGACGACCCGAAGGGTCCCATCGTCGGGGTGTCAGCCAGTCAAAGGCCCAATGCCACATTTAATAGGCACGCGCGGCCTGACATCCTGACATTCTCAGCTGCCCACGCCCCAGTGTCAGACCCTGCCATGCCCTGGCAGGGGGGCGTGGGTCCATTAAATGCACGGGTCCCGTCCCGTTTCATCCGGGTGCCTCGGGATAACGTTGCCAGAATCGAAGCGCTCCGCCTGCCACCCTGCCCTGGCAGAAGAACAAGACAGGGTGGGCGCACCGGGCACCTTTGAGGCTGCCCGCTGGGCCCCATTTATGGCGCCCGAGGGCTTCCACAGTGGCAGGTGGTCGGATGCGCGCCGCATTTCTCCACCGCCCCTGTCACTTCGCCAAGACGAAATAATTACACCTTTCTCCGTGGCACCTTGGCATTCGCATTCCCTCTTTCCCATTCAGGATATGTTGAGGTCGGCGCGCCTATAAAAGGAAAGGATGGAGAACACGTAAAAGAAAAAAGAGGACCGGAAGTGTGTGAAAAAGAGGACGCAGACGCTCGAACCAGCTCAAGCCAAACTAGAACACGAGAGCCTCAAGCTCTCTGTAAGTGGCTCTCTCTTTTGTAACCAGATACATCCTTGAAGAATTCCCTTCAAGGATAGATATAGCACTCACACAGGAGTAGGGTGTTACGCCTCCGTGCGGCCCGAACCTGTCTAAACCCCGGTGCACCCATTTTTCTCGCATTAGGGCGATCATCTCCCACCAGCCATTGCATTTGTTTCCGTTCCCGCTTATTTCCCAAACAAGCTTATCCAGGATCATCCCCCCGGCCGAATCTCTAAAAAGGGGTCTCTCGGGATCCCTACGACAGGAGTTCACCCTCCGACAACATCTCAATAATTTTTTTTTAAAAATTGATAGTCTTCTATTTGATCACCTAACGTATATCAAAACCTCAGAGAAACAAAAAACACTAGAGAGACTATTTAAGAAGGAAAGTTCCGAGGTAACTTGACTCAAGGATATTATATGACCCATAAGTTCCATTCAAGATCATTTCATGTGTCTTTATGCAAAATCTTATATTTTGAATCAACATGAGCTACCTAGAAAAGAACCCCTCAAATTGATAGAATAAAGGTAAGAAAATTCAATACCTATTTGTACATATATGTGTGCGAATTTTATACCTTTAACAACAAAGAGAATGACTTCATAAGGTGCTAAAATTTTATCCAAAAACCAAAACGAAAATTGTATCTAAAGGGAAAAACTTGCAACAAAACACGGAGCCAATAGAAGGAGACTAGAAGTAGATGAACTCGAATACGAGAGAAAACTTACACTTCATTTCAACAAAAGATCAACCCTATTTTAAACAAATTATAAAGTATTTTTTCACAAAAGCTCTAACCTATTATAAATGCTAAGCCTATCATCTCATCTCCTCTAAAACCCTAGCTCTCAGGCATAAATGGTTGGCTCAAACCGTCCCTACAACCCTACCCCTCTATTTATAGGTTAGGGAGGTAACTTAACACTTAAGTTTTCTTCTTCCCAAAGTATCCCTTGCTTACAATTGCCTCCTATCTACCATCAGGGTATTTTAGTCTATTTTTCACTCCGGCAATCGAACGGTTGTGACACCTTCACGACTTAGCTTCGCCTCGACGCTAGCTTCGCAATAATGCCACGCGCACTTCACCTCTCCACGGGTTTGAGGCCAAATCACAAAACTACCTCTCACGCTTCTCAAAGTGTGACTCACAGTTGCTTGCTTTGACATCAAGCAAACATCCCGATGTCGATATATGTACTATGTCTTACGATCTTGCCCGTCGGAAAGTCTCTCCTGCTTTCAATCCCTCGAGCCGTCTTGTCACTTGCATCAGCATCCCCTTTGCTTGACTTTGTCAACACGCCATCTTCATCCTTCCTTTCAAGCTTTGCTTGACCTCCATGTGCACAGCTAGGATCACCCTCAACTCCACCCGGCCTCCTCGATCGTCTGGCACCAAGCACCCCGCTTGGCTCCGATCATACCACCGTCGACCGCCATTTTGCATCCATCACCTACACATCATGAGACAAACAAACATGTATCTCCAAAATTATCACAAGTTAGTTCAAATTAAATCTCTATTAAAAAAGACAATCTAAAGAAAAACATGAACACCGGATTTTCTTGTCTGTATAGTCTCTGAACACCAGGCCATGCGGTGAGTACAATGATTCCTTCTCTGGAAACCTCTTGAAAAACCCTCCAGTGAGTACAAGGTTTCTCACCAAATCATCCAGTCAATACAACTATATCAGACCTCATTTTGTAACATCTCTGTTAAATGGTCCGGTGAAGCCTCTAGTGCTCACACAGCTCATCATCGGACTGTTCGATGTGTATCTTCTCTTTGGAACCAAAAACAAACTTCTCTAGAAAACTGTCTGGTGTTCACATCCCTTGAACAAAGGAACATCCGGTGTGTCATTCAATTTGCTGCCAAAGAAAGAATACTCCGACGAGCACTACCTCTGATCACGGGACTATCTGGTGTGTATAATTTTCTACACACCGGACCATCCAGTGAGTATAATTTTCTTGACTCAGAGACAAAAATATAAACTCCATTTCATTTTCACTTTAGGTTAGTCATGATTATATTTGCAGCCTATAAACATGCTCAAGCAATTCCAAATCATCAAACCAAATCTACAAATTTGTCGATCACTCATCACACATAAACCAAAACACATTTCAACTTGGTTTCTCAATCTCCCCCTTGATGAATACATTGACAACCTCACAAAGAACAAAAAAATGGTTTGAAGAAAGCACAAGAAGTTCATCCAAGTGACAAAAACTCGAAAAAGAGCAAAGCATGTCACTTGGTATAAGAAGAATTGCAAAAGCTTGAAAAGAGAAGAGAGGCAAGCCAAAAACATCAAATGCTCAAATGCATATGCTCCATGCTCCCCCTTGATGAATGATAAAATTTCATTATGGATTTTCTCCCCCTTTGGCAATGCAAACATCAAGGACAACATTTCTCCTCCTTTGAGATAAAACATCATGCAATGCAAAAGATGTGCAAATGAAATGCAAACCTACAAAGGTTCACATATAGATCACAAAGCACTTGCAAGGACTAGTGATGTCAAAGCACTATGAGGAGTAAGCAATATAACTCAAAGGCGCACAAAGTCTCAAAGCGTTTCCATGTCACAAGAACCGGGAGTGAAACAAGTTTTGATCATATTGTTCAATTATCTAAAAGGTGTCACCACAAGAGCATCAATAGTTTCGTAACAAGTGTAAAGATTAGAGAAACTAGTGCTATGTTAAGTTCAAACTTGACAACCAAGTTTCACCCGACAGGCTATGCAAACACCCACATATCAATCCAAGTCTTAGTTTGACAAGATGAAAAGAACATTCTTAGCACATTAAAAATCACAAATTAGCTTCATCAGTTGATCATTTAACTATACTCAAGTGAACTTAAGCAACCATGGGTTCAGTTCTTTGGCAAACCACATGAAGCCTTATGTCATGTACCAATTCTTTAATCATGTCATTAAGCATCATGTTTAATGGTTAAGCATTCTGATTGCTTGTTAATTCTTTTGGTGGTTTAGAAATTCGCTATGAGTTATGAAATACCCGATCTCAGATTTTTCATTTAGTTTGAGTCTCGCCTAGTCTTTTGTGTAAATACAAGAGAAGGAATTGAGGAGGGATAGAAATATTTTTCAGTTGTAATATTGTTAGTCTCCCCAACATGTGGGACCCATCTGGCTATCCCAACCACCTTTTTCCCTCTCTTGGGAAGCATCAGCCCACCCCTCCCTCTCTCTCACCCTGATTCTCTCCCTCACTCACCCAACCAAGCAGCAAGAGCGAAGCTGCTGCTCTCCTCTCCCTCTCTCAAAATCTCTCATTCTCCCTCAAATCTCCCCTTCAAGCACTAGGATTTGAGGTTTGTATGTATTACCATTGCATCCCCCACCTCTCTAGCTCTCTATCCATCCAAGAGTTTCTCACATGCATGAAGGTTTGTAGGTTTTTCAAATCAAATTCGTCACCTTGCTCCACTGCATTTTCAGCAGCTCTATCAACCTCTCCGCCGAGCTTTTCATTCATTTTCTCCTTCCTTGGAGGTCACCAACTTGGGAAAGGGGCTTTGGGTAAGTATCTTATGACCCCATGGTAGCAATACATGGTTTTAGCTCATTTCTGGATATGTTTGGAGTTTTGTTGTGAGTGGCAAAGCACATTTTTGTTCTTGAGGTTGTAGAGCAAGAAGAGATGTTTGAATGAGTTAGAACTAGTGAATCGAGCTTGTGGAGTGATCAAGGTAGGTTTAGAACCAATGCTTTAGTGCCCTTGCATGTTTATGTGGTTGGATTTTGACATGCAAGATGAATCAACATACAAATCTTCACAGAATCCCTTTCTGCAGGAACCCGGAGGTTCTAGGTAAAACCCAGAAGTTTCGAGTTAGCCCAGTCTTTTCTACCCCAATATTCATGTTGTTTAGCCTGTAATTTAAGTTTAGAACCTTGGTACTAGTTATTATACATATTTAGGTGGGTTAGGTGTTACATGCATGTTGAATCGACCACGAGAATCATCACGAAGTTCATATCTGCCAGAACCCGAAAGCTCCGGGTATACCTAGAGGTTTTGGTAATTTGTTTTAGAATAAAAATGAGCACCCTCACTCAGAGTAATACCCGGAAAATCCGGCCCAACCTGGAAGTTCCGGCCTGGCCAGGTAGATCCAGGTTGGTTTGAGTTAGGATTTGATCGAGAACCCCCACTCGAAGGTTCCAGCCTGACCCGAAACTTCCGGATGCCTATCAGTTTTTCCAATGAAATTTAGTTCACGAACTTTCTTTGTTCCTTTGCGTGTCTTGTACTCTTAGCTTGTTTTTATAATGCATCCTTTATGGTTATGCATCATGTAGCATATTTTATGGTATCTCTTTCATGCTCATCATTGCACGTGTTCTTCTTTAGTGAACGAAGGACCAGAGGGTAATGCAGGCGTGATTCAGAGTGAACCGAATTTTGTTGCTGTTGATTGTGATCAAGCTAAGGACCATGACATGCATCTAAGCATACTCTACCTACTACTTTGGATCATATGTTACCTTTAATTTGATAAAATATGCTATACGCATGTCATGCATGATAGTTAGTCGAGGTTTGGTTTTTGGGAGTAGATCCTAATTGTTGCATTACCCTTCCTTGGTATTATTGTCCGTTGATCCATTGTAAACCTGGGTATAGCACTCAATGGTCTAACTTAAAAATGAATACGTTATGCTTAGAAAGTCTTAGGTCATCGGTAGAAGTCGAGCAGTGGTTTGACCATCATTCTCAAGCTTAGGGTTTATTTTTATTCACAAAGACAATGATGATGATGGGTGCATATTTTTGTGAAGATGAGACTAGATTCAGGCGGGCAATAGGGATGGCTCGAGAAGGGAGTCTCGGATGCTATAGGCTCGCTTGAATCGTTCAAGCATCGTCCGTTGTGCAGTTAGCTTTAGCAATTTCCGTACTTACCATATGTCGATATAAAGGTAGATAAGTCGAATACCTTTTGTAGCTATGACCTTTTGGCTTGTGGGCCTATAGTGTCCTACGTATAATAGGCTTGTAGAGGTAACGTTGTAAAGGTGTTGTGGGTATAATAGACTTGTAGAGTTATCTAGTTTGCTCGAGGAGTAGTTCTAGTTACATCCACACCTTTAGGTGTAACTAGGGTACTCCGGGAGTAGCCCTAGTGGACCATCACACATGTAGGTGCATGTTCAAATGGTCGGGACTCAATTAGAAAAAGTTGACACATATACCCCTTTGTGTGCGCTTTAGCAAGTGACATAAGCCGGATGGTCCTCGTGTTGTTGTGGTAAAGATGTACCCCCTTGCAGGGTGTAAAAACAATTTGAATTTTCGCGCTCTCAGTTATGAGCATGCTTCTATCCATTTATCTCAATCGTAGAGTTTCGTTATTGGGATGTTGTGATGGAATGTTGGGACATAGATGGTGATGTTGATGAAGAGTTGATATGGTACAAGTTACAATTAAAATATGTTGATGACATCTGGATACCAGAGTATTTTGGTTAGGTGTAGATGTTTACACTTGAGTCCAAATCGTATTTGCATTATAAATTCATTTAACCCCTTTTTGCTAAGTCCTTGCTAATTTATCCAATTGCATTCTCCTTGGAGTCAGGCTATTTATAAGTGCCTATTATAGATTAAGTCTTGCGAGTACCTTCGAACTCACGTGCTTCGTTTGTTTTTCAAGTGAGGAAGATTTCATTTTTGGCTACTTTACGCCCGCAGATGTTGGCGACGGGCAGGAGTAGTGCCAACTACTTGTATGTGGATATTTTGGGGTGTCGCCTTAGAGCAATGGAGCTACCCATCTTTTGTCGTTATGTGACTTATTCTGCTGCGTAACTACTCTAGCAATGTTCGAGTTATGTATTTTTATGTAAAGTTTAATATACTTAAAGACTTGTAATTCAATTTAATTGCTCGCTCTTTATTATGTCTTGTGATGATGTGCTTGTTGTAAAGACGTGTGTTTCGATCATAGAAGTAAACACATGTCAGGACTACTAGGGTGATATTATGGTTAATCACTGCAGCCATGGTCATGTTAATTATTGACTTAGTGATTAATTAGTTACTATCTAGACGGTTCCCCACAGCGTGGTATCAGAGCCAGGCTTAATAAAGTAGCCTAAAAATGCTTAGGATGGGTTAATAAACTTTTCAACTTCACTAAGACAACCCACTAAAGTTATATTTGGGTCCTAAGTGTTTGTTCTATTTTATTCCTCATCTTATCTTATAGTTAATCGTGCCCCTTTTTGTTGTTAACATGCTTAAACATGGTGTCTAACTCCTCTATTTCATAATGGGTTAAGGATGGCTGAGCTTATGTTTGTGATGGCTACACTGTGCTGAGGGTGTGGAAGGTCTTCCTGCACTCTTCCACGAGATACTTTGGCGCGCGAACTTCACCTATGCGCTAGAGTATGCGGTGTATACTCGTGGAGTTGGACCTGATCTGGTGGACTTTGTGGTGACTGTGGACATTCGAGCGTGGATCATTGAAGGCGGGGCCAATCCCCACTACTTTGAGGCGATAGGGACTTCAGAAGAAATGTCGATCCAGGTTATGGCTTACAATGCAATGGCTGCCCTTTGAGATGAGGTGCCAGTTCAGCATGGATGGTCGTTCATCTACTTTCCAATTCGGGGCAACAATGTCAACTATTTTGAAGATGTCCCGGATGCGGTCCCACTCAATGAGCACCGCATAGTAGAGTTGGTTCGCTCCTTGGACCAATCCTACCGTTACATGGTGGCCAAGTTATAGGAGACGTGAGAGCGCAACAACAGGCTGCAACACGCGATGGAACCATATGTGCGCTGCGGATTGGTGAACCGTGAGGTGTTGTATGGAGAGGGCCATATGACACTGTATGGCATGATGCCTTAGACATGTCACTTTTCGGTGGTGCAAGGCACACGAGTACCTCGTACCCATGGCCGAGGTGCGAGAGCATCCGTTAGGTTGCAAGTGTGATAGTTCCACAACTAGAGTTGCATGAGGGAAATGCTATTAGGCGATTTGCAACATCTCACGCACCCAGATGCCATTGACGATATGGGCTCTCCTCAAGCTTATCTCTTGGATGAATTTCCAGAAGACTTTGTTCGGGATCCGTATTGCGGATGGTTCTAAGTGGTCGAGTTGAGACTCGTGTAATAGGGCGCAGTTTTCTTTTGCCAACCTTAAGGATGCCAAAAATTATCTATATTATGCCATATGTATGAGACTTGTATTGTATACCTTTATGTTTGTATGAGTATTATGACTGTTTCACATCGATTGCTTTTTATTATGATGTTTTTTATTATTTATGATGCATCGACGTAATCGACGAAAAAGGTAAGGAGGTAAAAGACACATTCCGATAGCGGTCAATATCGGAGGCTCAACCAGTGCGAGGTAGGGGCTTGGTGTGTTTCGTACGGTGATGGTACGGAAAGTGAATACATTAGAAATAACGTATACACATCCACCATACGATGGTAGTTATGATCGTCTACCCATGTGGCGATTACATGGGGTGTTCCATAAGACGAAGGTACGAGAAGTGAATACGTTGGCAACAACGTATGAAACATCGCTTGTGCGGTGAGTTGCACAAGCATCGTTCATGCGAGAACTTTTTCTTCCAAGTGCGAAGGGTGATGATTGTGATTTGATGTTTGTTTGGGGAGTGATGCACTCGAGAAAGAAAAGTGTAGATAAGGATCGAGCATATCTTGTTTTTCTATTGCTCATTTTGCATGCATAACATATCATGGGCTTTAAGGAAACCAACCGCATTCATGTTGAATTATCTTTTCCTTGAAGTCCTATTTCCTACTCGTATCTCCCTTCTCAATATCTTGTCATCACTAACCTTGGAAAAATGATGACAGGATGAGGATCCGTGGCAATTCAGGTGATCTTCTTGACGGGTCCAACGAGAACAATCCCGTGCCACCTTCTTATCGCTCATGTCAAACTTCTTCAGCAAGTCTTTGGTGTACTTCATCTAATGGACAAATGTACCTTTCTTGCATTGCTTGATTTGCAGTCCAATGAAGAAGTTGAGCTCACCCATCATTGACATCTCAAATTTTCTGCTCATAGTTTCTGCAAACTTGGCCACAAGTGCATGAGAAGTGCCACAAAAAATGATATCTAGCCCCTATGTGTGGTTTTGGTAATTAATGACAATACATATGGACTAACAATGTTGTTGAGATTGTTAGTAGGTTGTTCAATAGGTGATGCATGGAGAAGAGACATGCATGAACTCTAGGTGAATAGGAAGATTGAAAGTACATCAAGATGAATGAGCTCTAGGTGATGCTCGGATGTGATGCATAGAGGAGAAATATGCATCTAGATAAATGAGCTTTTAGTGATGCTCATAAGAAGAAGAAGAAGCTCAATAAGATTAGCAATAAGCTTGAAGGCTAAGTTACTTGTGGAGATCAAGTAACTAAAGGTATGACTTGTTAATAGAGTTTTATGTACTAACCCATGTACTTTGTGCTTGAGAGTGAGTTGGGGTTAGGATCCATAAAAAGGCATAAGTTGAATTGAAATCATATATGCCAAGAGTGAAGAACAAGAGTAGACTCCATATATGAAAAAGTGAATTCTTTGAAGATGTCGAATACAAAATGGTTTTATATGGCAATACGGTGAAGGGCAAGCAAGACTCGGCTGCGATGGACCATCCGTGGTGAAGGGCAAGCAAATGGCTTGGCGCCGAAGGACCAAGGCGGTGGTGAAGAGCGAGTGAAGGCTTTACGCCGATGGACCGTGCGAGGCCATGTGAAGCTATGGATGATTCACATCAATCATATGAAGAATCAAGAAGAGATGGAGTGAAGAATATATGGAAGTTGGCAACCCTCAAGGTTTGAAAGAAAGAAGCGGTACTTGAAAGTTTTTCAAAAGCTCAAAGTGGTTCAAACGAGTTTTATCTTTGAATTTGAGTATAGGTATGCCGCACTATTAAGAGGGATGCAATGTGAGCTAATTGTCGTGTCTCAGTGCTCAAGAGTTCCCAACCAAACCCAAAGTGAGAGTTTGTTGTTAAGAGTCCGGAGCGGAAAGTGCGGAAGTGTCCAAAATGGGTTTTGGAGTGTTCCTAATTTGATCCTATGTGTTTTAGGTCATGAATTCAGTTGGGATGTGTAGCCCTCTGAATAAGCTTTCCATAGAGTCCAAAATCGTCGAAATCGGACTCCGGGATCAAAAGTTATCGCCGTTTTTCGGAGGTCAGCTGTGCTGTACTCGGAGACTCCGGTGAAGACCGGATTCTCCGGTACCTGGAAAGGCCGGAGACTCCGGTGTAGTCCGGATACTCCGGTGAAGTCCGGATACTCCGGTACCTGGAGTGGCCGGAGACTCCGGGAAGTCTCCGGGGGTGTTTTCTGGGTTAAGTGTCGACCGGAGACTCCGGTGTAGGCCGGATACTCCGGTAAAAGTCCAGAAAAGAGCGTAACGGCTAGTTCTGACACATTCTGTGACCGTTCTGACGCCGTATTTGGATTTAGGGCCGGATACTCCGGTGTTCACCGGATACTCCGGCCAGTTCTGTCAAAAACAGTAACGGCTAGTTGTTTGAGTGGGCTATTTATACCCCACTCACTCCATCCTTTGGGGCTGCTGGAAGGGCACGAAAAGAACACATTTTTAGAGCCAAAAGAACCTCTCCCACTCTATTCTAGTGTGTGATTTGAGAAGAAAAGTGAGTTGGGTTGAGAGATTGGAAGATTGAGTGCAAGTGAGCTAAAATCCAATCTTGAGCACTTGAGTTCTTGACAAGAAGTTCTCGAAGCGTTTGTTACTCTTGGAGGTGAAGCCTCCTAGCCGGCTAGGTGTCGCCGGTGAGCTCCCGTGCTTGTGGTGAGCCGCGGGAAAGTTTGTGAAGGGCTCGATTTCGCCTCCGCAAGGGAAGAAATCAAGAGTGGATCGAGGAAAGCGGTTGAAAGAGACCCGGCTCGTTGGAGCTTCCTCAACGGAGACGTAGGATTCACGGTGGTGAATCCGAACTTCGGGAAACAAATCTTGTGTCTCCTCTCTTGTTTCTTTACTTTTGAGTTCTTGTTCAAATCTTTGTGCATATTGCTCGATCTACTTGTTTGTGTGTATTTGAGTGTAGGTTCTTCGTGGATCTACTTGGAATCATCTCTGGGAACACACGACATCACTTGGTTTGAGCTAAAACTCTCTACACATCCATTTCATTCAGTTTCGGGCTCTGTTCTGTACAGAACCCGGAGAATCCGGCCTTTACCGGAGTTTCCGGACCTGTACACACCGGAGTATCCGGAGTACACCGGAGTCTCCGGTGAACAGTAATTTCAGGCATATGAACAGTATTTTCAGCCTTTTTCAATTTAAGTTTTATTGCATATCTCTTGCTAGAATTGAGTAATTTTTGTCACCTTAGGATTGTAATTTCCACACTTCTTTAGGGTGATTGTGCACTAGTTGAGCCTAGCATATTTAGGTTTTTCTCTTGTGAAAAACTCGTTAGTTTATATTCCGCTGCAAGTTTAGGCCAACGGTAGAAAGTGTTGAATTTTTGTAAAAACGCCTATTCACCCCCCCTCTAGGCGACATCATTGTCCTTTCAATTGGTATCAGAGCCAAGTCTCTCTTTTCGGGCTTTACCGCCTAGAGAGTAAAGATGTCGACTAGCGGATTAGTGCACGTAGAGCCACTCCTTTTAGATGGTTCTAATTATTGTGATTGGAGTACTCGCATGCTTAATATCTTTAGGGCTATGGGTCCTCAAATAGAGCGAGTTGTAGATGTGAGCATTTCTCCTCCTAATGATAAACTCATATCACCCGAAGAGGAAGAGAAATGCATACATCTCAATGCTCAAGCTACTAATGTCTTATTTGATGATTTGAGCATAGATGTTATTGAATCAATCTTACCGCTTGAAGACGCTCATCTCATTTGGACTACTCTTAAAGAAAGATATGACAAGCCCAAATGTGATGAAGAAGAACTTCTTCCAAAGACGTCATTTGTGGAATGCTCTACTTCATCATCACACCATGAAGAGCACCAAATGACTTTCTCGTTTGTCCAAGAGGATGTCACTCCGTCATCCACTTCACCAACATTTAACAACGAGCAAGGTAATGAAATGGTGAGTGTTGTAAGTGAGTGTTCAATCCCTCCTTTGGACTTTAACAACACTTGCAATGAAATTTTCATATCTAGTAATGTTGTTAAGCCTTGTATATCATCTAGTGCTAAAATGTCTATTCATCATGATGATATGGTTTCTTGTTCTCATAACGATGCATCTATTTCCATTAGTACTTGTGAGACTAACATTTTGAAGGAAATAGAAGTCTATAAGAGACAAAGCCTAGGTGGAGAAGCCACAACAAAAATCAACAAGAAAGCTTCATCTAGGAGAAGATCAAAGACAAGTCAAGCTTGCTATATTTGTCACCAACACGGACATTATAGCATGGATTGTCCTCAACTTGGAGGTGAAGCATCCACTTCTCCAAGGTGCTCATCCCCTCATATCGATTCTCCATTGTGCCTTATGGCAAAAGGTAAAAGGAAATCGGTAAGTGAGATTAATAATGCTAAAGCTAGTTCTAGTGCTAGTGATAGTGATGAGCTCGGATTTGATCTTTTGAGCAAAAAGAATATGTCTAAAATGATCAAACTCTTGCGTATAATACAAGATCATGAGGAAAGCCTAGAGAGGCAAGAGGAATTCCTCATTGAGAAAATTGAGGAATTTAATGCTTTAAATGTAAAATATGAAGAACTTGAAGAATCTCATAGTTCTTTATCTAATCTTTATGGGGATCTTAAAGTTAAGCATATTTTTTTGATTGATAAATTAGATGCTATGCCTCTAGTGGATTTAGAAAAATCATGTCCTAATTGCAATTCTTTATCTAAGGACAAATCCACTATTTTTCCTATTGATGATGCTTATGCTACTAACTCTAATTCTTATGTAGCATCTTTGGAGAAAGAAAATATTGAGCTAAGAGCTCAAGTTGAAAAGCTTTCTAGCAAGTATGTGGCTTTGCAAGAAAATCATGATGAGCTTGTGTGCTCTCATGAAAGTCTTGTGGACTCACATGCCATGCTAGAAATAGCTCATGAGGATGTGGTAACAACGGTAAAATCCTATAAACCTCATGTGGACATTAGCACACATTCTTTGCATAATATCGATTTAACATGTGCTAGTTCTAGCAATTCATTTAATGTCAATTCTATATACAATGATGAATTGCCTACTAATCTTTGTTGCTCTAAAGCTAATATTTTCCCTAGTGTTGCTTGTAATATTGATAGCAAAGGGAAAAGTGAGAAGCACAAAGATTATGGACTTGATGCAAAATCCAACAAGAAGAACAAGTCCAATAATGTCATGATCAAGGGGCAAAATCAAAAGAAAATTAAGGCTTTCATCACTTGCTTCAAGTGCAAGAAGGAGGGTCACTATGTGAGAGATTGCTCCTTGAGGAAGGAAGAGAAGGACATGATCAAGAGCCAAGATAAGAAGATGGCTCATGTCAAGTGCTTCAAGTGCTCAAGCATGGGACACTATGCCTCTATGTGTTCCAACAAGGTTGATGACAATACCACACTTCCAAAGAAGAAAACAAGAAGAAGCAAGAGGAAGTGTTATGGATGCAATGAGAAGGGACATGAAATTGCATCATGCCTCTACATGAAGAATGAAGGTCTTATGTCATCAAGGAAGAGGCTCACCGGCAAGGAAGCAAGCAAGAAGCAAGATGAGAAGGCATCTTGCAAGGATAAGCACCGCATTTGCTACATTTGCCGGGCCAAGGGACATATTGGTAAAAATTGTCCTATTGGTAACATTCCTGAGCCTAACTCTTCAATTGATAATGATTTATCGCTTAGGAAGGCTAAAAATGGTACTTATGTTGCTAAGGTGATTAGTTCATCTCATGCTAATGCAAAAACCATTTGGGTGCCTAAATCTTTCATGACTAACCTTAAAGGACCCAACATGGTTTGGGTACCACAAAGTACTTAATTTGCTAAATAGGTACTTGGAGATGTATTGAAGACTTGGCTTACTTGAGAAGAACTATATTGAATATCTCATCTCAAGAATCGTTCAAATTGGGCTTTCTCATGATATTTGGAAAGAAGTGCCAAGAGTGTGGATTATTGCTTTATTTCTATCTTCAATGACATCTCGGCAACAAGTATCTAACTTAAGCCATCTAGCCACTTATCTTAGCATAGGTGCAAATGTTCACAATTTTTCATGGTCGTTAGCACTTGATTATGGCTAGGTAAAATTTGAGCAAAATTTATACTTTGTGTAATATGATGCTTTTAATGGCTCTCTAGTAGAGCAAGATCTTGTTAATAATATAGGTGATGGATACTTTGTGATGGTTATGGAAGATGAACTTAATTTACATGATTGCATGGTTGTAAGTTCATTCTTAGCACAAGTATTTCCATTGTAAAGTTTTTTTTTACCTTAACTCAAAATATAGGGTAAACTCCTCTAGATTCTTGAATGAACTAAGTGCATATTACAAGTAATTCAAGTACTTGGATGCACATATATATGGGGAGCTCATCCTATATTTTGTGCTTTGAGACTAATATTTCTTCAAGTAAAATTTGTGTTTAGTCTCTTGGTAAAATAGAGGGTATTGGAGACTTGGCTAATTATTTAAAGATTTATCTAATTGATTAAAGAGTCAAGTTTTGTGGAATTATGTTTATTATTGCCCAATGTCACTCTATGGAGGTAACTCTCTATCACAGTAATTTCAGGCATATGAACAGTATTTTCAGCCTTTTTCAATTTAAGTTTTATTGCATATCTCTTGTTAGAATTGAGTAATTTTTGTCACCTTAGGATTGTAATTTCCACACTTCTTTAGGGTGATTGTGCACTAGTTGAGCCTAGCATATTTAGGTTTTTCTCTTGTGAAAAACTCGTTAGTTTATATTCCGCTGCAAGTTTAGGCCAACGGTAGAAAGTGTTGAATTTTTGTAAAAACGCCTATTCACCCCCCCTCTAGGCGACATCATTGTCCTTTCATTGCTTGACATAGATCTCTTCTTTTTATGAAACCATTTAGGAAAGCACTTTTAACATCCATTTGATACAACTTGAACCCTTTGAATGCGGCAAATGCAAGGAGGATCCTAATGGCTTCTAGCCTAGCTACCGGTGTAAAGATCTCTCCAAAATCTACTCCCTTTATTTCAGTGAAACCTTGAGCCACAATTCTAGCTTTGTTTCTCACTACAGATGCATCCTCCCTATGTTCGTTTTTGAAAACCCATTTTGTGCCTATGATGTGAATATTAGAGGGTTGCTCTACAAGGACCCAAACTTGATTTCTCTCGAAGTTTTCTAATTCCTCATGCATAGCATTGACCCAATTTGAATCAAATAAATCATGTCCAACATCATGGGACTCAAAGGAAGTAATGAATTCAGAATCAGTAAATTGAGCATGAGAAGCGGATTTGGACCGCGTTACCCTTTCATTGATGTCACCGATCATCATCTATGGAGGGTCTCGCCGCTTAATGTGTTGACTCACCGAATGAACTCAGGAAGGACAAACAATGTCCATATGGAGAAGTTCTCCCAGTCGTTCAGTCATCACCAGATTGACTGGTGGGTGAGAGACAACAACCATCTTGCCATGCTAACAAGGAACACAAATAAGATTCTTCTTAAACATGAGCTTGGACAATCCTTGAATCAAGCCTAGGGCACTCAAACGAGTAAGGAAATCAAAGCTTAGCCTCGTATGCCACATCCAAAGCTCAGAAGAAGGTTAAGCAATCAAACAATGAGAAGAACCAAGAGACTAAAAAAATTAGCTCTAAAAACTCTCTCAACTCTAGAAATCTGGCAAATCAAAACGTTTGAATAATCAAGAAATCAAGAAATATCATGTTTGAAATACACTTTCAAGTCCTCATCTAGCAACTGAGATAAAAAAAGCAGATTGTATCCCAAATGCTGTACCAAAGCCACATCTTTGAGAGTAAAACTCTCATTCACCTTTACCATACCTTTAGCTTTCACCCTTCCTTTACAATCATCCCTGAAAGTGATGTACTTATGCCGCTTCATCGAGGTGAGGCTGGAGAACCATGATGCATATTCGGTCATATGGCACGAACAACTATAGTCAATGAGCCACTTGTTCTCCAGGTTTTCGCCTGTCATCTACATGTGAAAAGAATAGTAGGTGGATGACTTAGTACTAGAGTTAGTCATAAACGTTTTGGGAATCCAGTACTGAGTCATCCGCTCTGAAGCAGTAAAAGCATGTGCATGTAAATCAGCACTAGAATACTGGGGATAAGAACCACAAAGAGGAAAACGTGGTCCACCAATGCGCTGCAACTCATGACCTCTTACACGTGAACCTAAACCATATAAGTTATGGTAAGATCCACGCTAGACACCACCTCTAGGAGGAAACTGAGGAGCGCTCGAGTCTCGTGAGTAAGAACGAAGAAAAGCCTCATGTACACCAAAAGAGGGGTGATACATGTCCCGAGTACTCCACTCCCTCTCACGTCGCTCATCCCTCCCACGACAGAAGCAAAACCCAATCAATTGACACTCTCTAACAGTAGGTACAGTGGAAGCGTCTCTCAGAAACTCGACTGCTGATCACTCTAGGCTCTCTCACAGAAACTCTCACCTTAGGTTGTGGATCTTTCTTGGGTTATGGTGTGGGTTTCTTCTTGATGGGTTATAGTGTTGGTTTCTTCTTGATGAGTGGTGATATGACATTAATCTTAGATTTTTTAGCTTTTAGGGTAGTAGATGTGGTGAACACAGTCTTACTCCCCCTATTGTATGCCATCCTCTAAAACCTCAAACCAAGAGCCAAAACCGTCTTGTCAGTACATATCTTGATCTTGGCCAAGATCAAATTTATTTTCCCCTTACCCTCTGAGCGCTTCTTCACTAGAGAAAGGAGGTACTCATTCTCCGTTAAGAGCTTCTAAGCTTGCCCTCTAACCCAGCTAAGCATTTCTTGAAAGAAAATGTAGGTGAAATAGTTCGGTTGTATGTCTTTCGAACACCTAACACTCTCCAATCTAGATTCTATCTCTTTAAGGCGCGCCTATCTTTCTGTTCGATATCCTTTGCAAGAAAAGGGAAATTCTTGCAAGTACCTAATATGGTAGACTTAAACTCCTCCTCAAGGAGCTTCTTCTTGGCACTCTCAAGCCGACTAGTGAATTGAGCATGCACATTCCGAAGCTCGATATGTTCATCCATGACAATCAAACAACTCCCACATTCCTCAACATTAGGTCTAAACCTAAGCAATGCAAGTTCAGTAGACACATACTCATACTTAGGCCTAAGGTCCTTTAACTTACGCACAATTTTCTTAAGTAACATATCCTGGATAACGAGAGCTTCATTCAAGGTATAGACTTAGATGGAAAGTTGGTCATAGGAAGGTGATACCTCGGAGGAATTGTGCTCGAGGTCGCTGTCGTTATCGTTGTCATCCGTCATAACACAGAGGTTGGTAAAGTCCTTGTTCTGCTTCTTCTCGTCCTTAGCTTCACCGTCATCTCCTCCTCCTCTGAGCTCTCCTCCTCGCTTGAAGAGGTGCTGATGTTGCCAATAGCTGCCATAAACCCCATAGAAGCTGCCTTGGTCGTCTTCTTGGTCATCTTATCACGGTTCTTCTTCTTGTGGTTGTCGTGGTCATGGTCGTGGTCTTCCTTCTTCTTGAGCTTGGGACATTTCGCCTTGATAAGAGTGGTGTCACTACACTCAAAGCAGGCATGAGTACCACCCCTCATCTGGTCTCGGTGATTATTGTAGAAATGAGCGAACTTCTTCACAATAAGAGAAATGTCCTCATCATCCAGTGCGTTCACTTGCTTCTCCGTGATAAAAACCAAGGAAGACAAAATAAATCCACTTGGTGAAGTGTTAGCACAAGAAAAGCTAGCTCCTACATGATTGCCACCATTAGATCCGGAAACCAACGCCATGTTCTGAGACAGGAGGTTTCTGAGACCTATCCGAGCCACCTTGACTATCTCGATGGACTTGAGCTTGCTGAAGAGTTCATCATAAGTCAATATATCATAACCTGGTGACTCTTATATGCTCGAGATCTTTACTTCTCATATGCTATGATCAAGAGCATAGAGAAGCTTCATCTCCCTCATGATCAGAGTAGGGCAAAACACCAGTGGATATAAGGTTGTTAATAATTCTATCAAATCTAGCAAACATAGCATCCAAAGATTCATCAGGTCCTTGCACAAATATTTGATATTCTTGGTTATTTGTGCTTTGGTGTTTAGCCTTAATCTTATTAGTGCCTTCATAAAAGACACTAAAAGTAGATTAGATCTCCCGGGCAGTACATAGGTGTTGAACCCTGTCAAACTTATTCTGACTCAGACTTGTGAATAAATATTTCTAGCCTTGTTGTTAGCCTCATACTATTCAATTTGAACTTGAGTCGTCCGAACATCAGGGATCTCATAGTTGGAATCAATTATCTCCTAAATTGCACTTCCTTGACTTAGAAGATAAGCCTTCATGCGCACCTTCCAGTACGAAAAGTCTCGACCATCAAACAATAGAATTTTTCCACTTCTCTCTATTGTTGCCTATGGATCACACAGCTTTTTAAGGTTAACAAGTGATCAAACCGGCTCTGGTACCAATTAAAAGACCGAGATTAGCGACTAGAGAGGGGCGAATAGGCGCCTCAACAAATTAGCCGCCTAACGGAGTTGCCTATGTGAGGCATCAAAATAGCCTTCGCAGCGAGTGGATGAATGGAGCGAGAAGAATGCTTTCTTAGAATTGATTTGTTTTATTTTGAAACTGATAGTCTTCTCCTATTTGATCACCCAATGCACCTCAAAACCTCAGCGGAAGCAAAAACACTAGAGGGGCAAATTAAGAAGAGAAGTTCAGAGGTAACTTGACTCCACGGATGGTATATGACTAGGGGTGAAAATAGTTTCGATCATTTTTGGGTGATCCGATTCGGAATTGGAAGCAGATAGAATTTTCGAAATAGGCATCAGATATTTTCGGCTTGGAATTAGCATCGGATATTTTTTTTTTAGAATTGGCGTAGCAGTTTCTGACGAAACTGACATCAGCATTGGATATCCAGAGTACCTAAGTTCGGATTTTATCCGAATGGCCTAAGCCCAACAGGCATCAGCCCATCCTTGTCCAGCAGGTAGCAGCCCATCCCTAGCCATCGTAGCTGAACAAATGAAGTGGCCAACCCTAGTCGATAATCGCTATTCCTGTAGGCACCGTCCGATTCGCTTCTGTCTGTCAAGACACACCTCCTCATTGTTGCGACAGCCTGGCCTTCTGTGTCGCCTATAGGCTACAGGCTTGTCCAGGACACACCGGTGCCACCCGCCTATCCCGCAAGCACTGGTCGTGTCACCTTGTTTGGTTAGTTCACTCTGCACTCTTTCTCATTGCCTTAGTTGTTAGCTTGTTGCTGGCTTGCTGTTCTGCTAAATTACTCTTTCTCGTGTATCAGTACTTACTGATGTTACTGTTACTGGTGCATTCACAAACATTGCCTTTTGAATTATTGTCTCCTTCGTGTTTTCTTTTATTTTGATCTAGATTTGTGATGGAAGTTGGAAGTGGAGGTGTTGGAAATTCAACTGCACTCATGGTTGCATCATCGCCGGCTATTCCTATGATGGCGCCCTCATATCTGGCCGGGGTTGATCCTATTGCAAATGCAAGGATAGAAGTTGATTTGACTGATGAAACTAAGAACACTGTGGCATATCCTACTGCAAAGAGATAGAAGAAGTGCAGCTCTGGAATTTGGGTACACTTCATCAAGTATGAGGTTAAGAAGAAAGGTCCAGGTGGCTCTGTGATTAAAGAGCTTTGGGCTAAATGCAAGAAGTTTGGGTGTCTTTACAAGGATTAAGCTGAGAGCCACATGAGCATATCCCTCATTTGGAATCATTTGTCGAACAAGCAGAACAAGCATGGACAACAATTGCTTCAAGTATAGAAGGGTAGAGGCAGTAGTGAAACTGTGTCACTGGAGACTTACATATATGATGAGGATGTTAGTTTGAAAAAGTTTTACTTGGCAATCATTAAGCATGAGTATCCCTTCAATATTGTTGAGCATGAATACTTGGTCGATTTATCAAGTCTTTGCAACCCACTTTTCCAATTAAGAGCCATCCCACTATTAGGAAAGACATTCTGGGCATTTTTTTGGAGGAAAAGAAGTTATATGAGTATTTCATAACACTCCCATGCTGTTTTAGTACTACTATGGATATGTGAACATCTAACTAAAATAAAGGTTATATGTGCATCACAACCATTGTATAGATTATAATTGGTGCATGCAGAAAAGAATTCTTTAAGTTCATGCATGTAGAAAGAGTCATTTAGGAAAGAAGTTATGCCAAGAATTTTTATGATAATATTGTGGACTGGAATTTTGATAGAAGACTGATTGCACTTACTTTGGATAATGCGTCCTCTAATTATAAGTGTGTTAAGGGCTTTGTTTGTAAACTCAATAGTGAGCAATTTCCCTTACTTTGCAATGGACGGTTTTTTCAATGTAAGATGCTTGAATCATATATTGAACCTTGTTGCCCATGATGGTTTGAAGAAAATTACATCATCGATTTCAAATATCAAAAACACAATTGAAATTTTAAAGAACTCTCTATTGCAATGGGAGGAATTTAAAAAATGTGCAACCGAAGTTAACTTGTATAACACAAAGGGCCTCTCCTTGGATGTTCCCAAAAGGTGGAACTCCACATATCTCATGTTGAGGAATGCTATCTACTATAAGTATGCTTTCGTAGGCTTTTTCTTCAGCATCATAGCAGATATATGAAATGTACACCAATTAAGGAAGATTGGAGTATGACAGTATCATTGTGTAGGTGTTTGAAGCATTTTCATGAAGCAACAGAACTCTTCTCTGGTGTTAAATATCCAACTGCAAATATATTTTTTCATAAGTTTTGTGATATTAAGCTTACAATTAATAGTTGGTGTGCTAGTGGTGATTTAGTTATAAAGGATATGGCTAATTCTATGAAAACAAAATATGATAAGTATTGGGAAAAGTCCAACATGACTCTTGCTATAGCAAGCTTTTTTGATCCAAGTACAAGTTACACCTGATCAAGTTCTATGCTTTAAAGATCTTTGGTGACTCTAAAGCTATAGTTGATGAGTTCAAAAAGGTTGGAAATGATTTGTTCCAAGCTTATGTGTCAACCACACCTGGAACTACAAACAAAATAGTTGTTGTCCCTGAAGTGGTTATAGAAAAAGATGTTGTTGATGACATTGATAACATGTTTGATGAGAGTGGCAACAACAACCTCGATGATCAACATCTTGAAGAATTCTTGTATGGAAGAAGTGAGGAAGGGCACTATAATAAAATTGAGTTGGAGCTTTATATGGAACAACCACTAGTGCGTTGGTCTACAACAACAAATCAAGCATTTGATATATTGTTATGGTGGAAAACCAAACGAGCTGAATTTACTATCCCGTCTAGATTAGCTCGTGATGTTTTACCTATTCAAGCGTCAACTGTTGCTTCTAAGTCAGCCTTCAGTGCTGGTGGACGTGTTGTTGATCCCTTCTGAAGTTTTACATCTTGATCATGAGGTTGTGAAGCTTTGATATGCACAAGAGATTGGACTACAACATGTAGGAAAGGTAATACTATTTTTTAGCTCTATTTTCCTTGTAGTCAAGTTCTGATTTTCTTGACATTACTAGATGTTAACTCCATATTTGATTCAAAAAAAATCATTGGATCTATGGTCACTGAGATGGACATTGATGGTTGAGAGAAACGTTTCGCAGAATTGATGACAAATGTTTGCTCTTCTCTATACTCACATATGCATGTCTTTATATGTCTACTTTTTCTTCTCGTTTGATGTTTTTCTAAGACTTAATATGACACCTCCACTAAGATAGTTAGTAATTAGTGTAGTAAGTAGGCAATAACAATAGCAAGAGAAAATTGGCAATATCAATAAGTAGTGCAGCTGTGCAGCCCTTGGCTGGCAACCTTGAGAGAATGGTTGTTCCACAAGTTCTTTTTTACTTCTTCTTTTGCTTCCATCCAATATTTTCTATTGGGTTTTGCACACAAAGCTCAACATAACTCTCTCTTCCATACTCTTTATGGCTTGGACTTTCATTAGTAGAGTGGTTGCACAAATGTTTGTTTACCCAGGTTTATCCATATATTTTCTTTGATGGCAATGATCAAGAAGTAGTTGCATACTTACATCCAAACCTTTCAATTTTGTCTTTGGGGAGTATACCAGGTGGTCATTGTAGTCAAAGTGGTCATAGCATAGCATCATTATTATTGTTTGGCTATAATGCTTTATGCTTTTTAGAAGAGTGGACACTGTAAAGACTTGGGGTTTGTAGCTCGTTTGGTAGTGGCCTATCCCTTTCAGAAGACATCCAGTAATCCAATTTTCATTGTATTACTACCCTAACAATATTAATGGTATATTTTGGGTTGTTACTGGAAAGTGAATAATAAATTTGTTACTATGTGCTACAGGATCAGGCGGAGGTGGAACCAGATGATGTAGAGCAAGAAAAGGACATGATAGATGAAGAGTGAAACAATGGACTAGGAGTTGGAGCGAGGGGAGTGGCTGCGTTATGAAATCAACATATGTTATGTTTACTAATTTCCTAGCTTTGTGACTTGTGAGTTCTTAATAAACTAAGTTTAAAGGTGTATTAAGTTTAAATATTGTTTATTATTCAAATGACCAAGTGTATAGACTATATTATCATAGCTATTGCGTATAAACTTCCTAGCATGAATATGTTATTTGCTTTTGTTATGGTCTTATGAACAATTTGAGTGGTCTTTTATGTTCTGGTAAATATTGCTGGCCGTATTAGTTTTCGAACCATATTCGTTTCTGACATTATCTGTGATTATATTCGCGTCCGAACTATCCGTATTCAAATCCATTTCCGGTAAAAAAAAAAAATATGGTTTCAAATATAGTCAAGCCTTGTTCCAACCGATTCCGAGCTGTTTTCACCCATATATATGAACCATATGTTCTATTCAAAACCATTTCATATGTCTTTATATATAAAAGCTTGTAATTTTGAATCAACACGAGCTACCTAGAGAAGAAAAAACCCCCAAGTTAATAGACTAAAGGCAAGAGAATTCAATACCCACTTATACACATATGTGTGTGAATTTTATGTTTCTAACAATAAAGAGGATAACTTCACAAGGTGCTAAAATTTTAGCTCAAAACCAAACCGAAAATTGCATCTAAAAGGAAAAACTTACAACAATACACAGAGCCAATAGCGGGAGACTAGAAGGAGATGAACTCGAACACGGAAGGAAACTTGCACTTTATTCCAACAAAAGATCAACCCTATTTTAAGCAGATTACAAAGTATTTTCCTTTCACAAAAACTCTAATATATTACAAAGGCCAATCCCATCCTCTCCCCTCCTCTAAAATCCTAGCTCTTAAACATAAATGGCTGGCTCAAACCTTCCCTACAACCCTACTCTTCTATTTATAAACTTAGAGAGTTAGTTAAGCCTTTAAATTTCCTTATTTCTAAAATATCCCTAGCCTACAATGACCTACCTACTACCGTGATATTTTAGTCTATTTTCCGCTCCATTTATCGAATGGCCGTGACACCTTCACGACTTAGCTTTGCCTCGACGATAGCTCCACGATGACATCACGTGCACTTCACCCCTCCACGGTTTTGATGCCAAACCGCGAAACCGCCTCACACGTTTCTCAAAACGTGACTTGTAGCTGCTTTGTTTGACCTCAAGCAAGTATCCCGATGTCGATATGTGTATTCTGTCTTATGATCTTGACTGCTGACAAGTCCCTCCCGCTCCTAATCCCTCGGGCTGCCTGTCAATTGCACCGACATCCACTTCGCTTGACTTTATTAACACGTCATCTTCATTCTTCTTTCAAACTTTGCTCGACCTCCATGTCCACAGTTAGGTTCACCGTCGACTCCGCCTGACCTCCTCGATCGTCTGTCACCGAACACCCCACTTGGCCCTAATTATCCCGCCGTCAGTCGCCAAATTGCATCATCACCTATATATCATAAGGCAAGCAGATATGTATCTCCAAAACACTATGTAAACTTATCACAAATTAGTTCAAATAAAATCCCTATTGAAAAAGACAGTCCAAAGAAAAATATGAACATCAGATGTTCTGATGTGTAGTCTCTAAACATCGAACCATCCAGTGAGTACAATAATTCATTCTCTGAAAATCTCTCGAAAAACCCTTGAAAAACTCTCCAATAAGTACAAAGTTTATCATCAGATCATCCGATAAATACAACTATATCAGATCTCATTTTGTAACATCTCTATTAAAACCTTTATGACTCACCCATCTTATCATTGGACTATTCATTATGCATTTTTTCTATGACATAAAAACAGGCTTCCCTAAAAAAAAACTACCCAATATTAACATCCCCTAAATACCAAACTATTTGGTGCAACATTTAAATTTTACTGACAAAAATAATACTCCAGCAAATACTAACTTTGATCATCGAACTATCCGATATATACAATTTTCACACACCAAACCATCCTGTAAGCATAATTTCTTTAAACTCAAACGCAAAAATATAAACTTTATTTTCTTTTTACTTTAGGTCAATCATAATTATATTTACAACCTATAAACATGCTTAAACAATTCTAAACCACAAATTGTACAGAAACTTAGCAATCACTCAGCGGAATGACACATTTCAACTTATTTCTCGAAGCCTCAAATTGTACAGAAACTCTACTCTGTTTTTTTCTGATAAACCCTCCTCGGTTCTCTGATCAACAAGGTGTTGTTCCTGCCAATGTACAATGTGAAGCAAGCATGTCGCAGACGGTTTCTCTCCGGATGTCCTCGAAGATGAGGGTCTCTATCCTGGTGCCGATCTCCCTGACCTCGGGCTTGAGCTCCCGCCATTGATGCATGGGCTGTGACAGGTCCAGCTCCATCATCTTTGGGATCCTGGAGATCTCACCCGCGATCTTCTCCCATGAGGAGATCTGCTCCTCTACGGACTTGCTGTTTCTAACCATCTCTTCATCACTTTCGTCCACCTCCATTTCGCAGAACTTGTCGTGGAGGTTGTAGGTGAAGCATGGGGAGGTCGGGCCCAGGAAAGCTTCAGATGGAGGTGAGCTCCCCGAGGTTGATGCCTTCTCATCCTCCCCTGTCACAAGAGCAGAGCAAAGTAATTAACCTAAACAAGCGAATCTGCATTCAGCTTCTGTCATTTTACTGAGAATACTGAAGAACACACAGCCGGGGATATATAAAAACAAAGTTTTGGCCTAGAAAAAAGAGTCAAGGAACAACTGCAGACAAGAAAAGGAAATCTTGAAATGATAACAAACATGCAGGGTAAAAGGATAGCACAATGTAGTAATATTACCAAGTTTAATCATGGATATTAACAAGTTTAATCATGGTATAACTAGTAGCTCAGCTACTGAATCAATTAGAACGGCAGTACATGTCAGAGAGCTTACAACAGGAATGCACCGGAGAGTCGTCGTCGAAGTGTAGCTCCAGGACGGAGACCGGGCTGAGCTGCCGCGACGAGTCCATCTCCATGTCCGCCTTCCACCTCATCCGCTCATCCTCACCAAACTCCATGGCGCGAGGGTCGCACTCGCCGCTGTCGCCGATAGAGCGCCCCAGCCGGCGGAACTCTCGTTCATTGCCATTGCCTGCGCCGGAGAAGCACCCGCCGCCGAGATCCTCCCAGTGCAGCACCCTCTGCATGGCCCTGCTGCACAGCACCTTGCTCAGCGCGGACCTCAGCCCGCTCACGCCACCCGCGCCGCCGCTCCTCCTCTTCTTGAACCCGTTGTTGCAGAGCCTGAGCAGCCGCCGGCACGCGGCCGCGGGGCAGCAGCCCGCTCCTCCTCCGCCGCCGCTCCCGCCACGGCCGCGGCGGGGCCTCCTTGCCTTGGCGGCCTCGACGAGGAACGGCTCCTGCTGCTCCTGCAGCAGCTCCGAGAGCCTCCTCGCAGCGGCCATCGCCTCGCCCCCTCCCCCTTCTTGGCGCTATGCACGCACGCACAGGCACAGCTCGCACCAGCTCACCGGGCAGCCGGTCAAGAAGACGCCACGAGGGCGGATGCTGCTCCGCTGCTCATCGCAAGGAGACGATGGGTCCGGTCATGGAAGCGGAGATGGCTTGGCTGGGCGCGGGTTCTTGTGCGCATGTGAAGGCAAGGCAGTGGAGGATGGCGCGGGGATCATAGTATTCTCATATCTTGGGGGCGTGCGAGGTTGAGGTCCCCCCGCGATTGGTTGTTGGGTAGTGGGAGGGGAGTGACTTACTGAGACAGGAGGGAGAGTGTGGGTGCGATCATGCGAGGAGGAGAGGAGGGGACGAGAGGTTCGTTACGTTTGAGTCCACATGTCAGTGATTACGTCGAAAGACAGTTCATGTAAGAGAAACCATTTGGGAAGGGAGGGAAATGTCCGCAGTGACAGATGAGGATTGACCTGATGTGTCGCAGTGGTTGGCATTGCTGGCTGGCTGAAAAAGCGTAATATAGTTTTCACCGCCTGTTCCGGCCTGCGTCGTGGTAAAACATTGCATGTCTGAAGATAAGAGTTAGCTCTTACTCTCTCCAATTATAATTATAAGTCGTTTTAGATTGATATAGGATTAAGAAAGTAGATCAAATAATTTTGTTGTCCTTTATTTATTTTGTATTGAAAAAGATGACTTATTTATTTGTGAGAGTGATAGTATTTATATTGAACAAAAATAAGAAAGGAATGAAAGAGAAAAAATACATAGAAGTTCAAAAATAATTTATATACGGAGTATTTTATAGATATATATGAGAATCTTATATCACTAGATTTTTATCAAGAGTTAACTCTGAATATGAAACATACCCTATTTCAATACATCTTTCCTCTTTAAGATATAAAAAATTAGAAACGTAAAAATCTATATAAGTTTTAAAAAATATGTTTAGTAGTTAGAGCTAACAGCATTGGAGCTGCCTTATACTCCCATCTGAAGATGCAACAGACGCATCCAGAGACAGTACCGGTAAACGGCAACAACAAAACTCCAGCGAAACACCCACATGTTGGCATGGCAGCAGCTCCCTGGCAAAACGATAGAACAGGCTTTTGGCTGCTCCAAATGTACATATTGCTAGCTTAGCTGCTACTGCCAGTTTTGAACTCTTGACTGTTCCAAAAGATTCAAACCAGGTCAACATTCGCTAATGGCGCCATGCTGTTGCCTCTAAGCTTGTGTTACCTGTAAGTTTGTTGCTAATCGTAGCACTTGCACACATATCTCACTCATTTCTGCATAGCATGCCTTTTCAAGTAAGGGTGTCATCGGATTGGATATAGATAAATATAGTTTATTATGTATTGTATATTATATTTTTTAGTTGAGTCAGACATAAATAGTATCAGATAATTATTTTTTATTATGTATCATATTCTATTTTTTTAAGAGTTAGAGTGAGAGCCGATAGTGATGTAAACTTTTGATTAGTTGAATAGATGCTAATTTTTCACTTTATGTACATCTCTCCACAACACATTAAATTAATATAAGAATTCAATTAAAGTGAACACACGGAGAGTGATCGCTGAAATATAAAACAAAAACATTCAGTATGACCTATTTATAGATATGTGACAATCTACTTATATATTATCATATTTTAAAGTAAAATTATAATAAATTTCTCGTAACACTTAACATTAGGATATTTTAGATAAATATCAGTCATCTTATATTCTACCTTATTTTTTTTAATTCCAAGTCAGATATAGATAACATAATATATTTATTATTACATGTTATATTTGCTCGCTAAGTTTTAGATGAACGGTGGAAAATATCCGTCTCTCTTTTAACATTAGGATATTTTAGATAAATATCAGTCATCTTATATTCTACCTTATTTTTTTTTAATTCCAAGTCAGATATAGATAACATAATATATTTATTATTACATGTTATATTTGCTCGCTAAGTTTTAGATGAACGGTGGAAAATATCCGTCTCTCTTTTTACTCTTTACTCCTACTTCCGAGGTGAAGGCCCTCCAAATCTCTCACCAGTGCCGCTCTGCAGAGGGACAGCACAGGGGAGCAGGGATGCTAGCACTGCCGTCTGCCCCTACTACTTTTGCACAGGACAAGGGCTCCATGCTTGCAAATGCTAGTAGCACGGCTAGTAACTTTGGCGAGAGACCATTCTTTTAACGGAAAAGCTATGCGCGGTTCGACCAGCTATCGCTCACTCTAGCCGCGTGGTTAAGTGGTTTGCTTGGGTCGTAAGATCAAGTGGTACGTGTAGCAGCTCCAACTTCTTTTAAATGAAGCCTGTGAGTCGGTGCGCTGTGCCCTGTGCCCTGTGCCAGCCTCTCCTGCTCATCGGGGACCTTTCTGTTGGTGTAAATTTATTATCAGTAGCTGAAAGTTCCGAGGAGCCGTAGATGATGGATGGACACACAGCTCAATGGGTAACAGGATCAAAGCGAGAGGGGATTGGCTGCATCAGATGGTGTCTTCAGAGTTTTTTAAATGTTTTGCATGGCACGTCAAGAGCACCGGATGTACAGTAGCAGTAGTGAAAACCTGCAACCTTGGAACAGTGAACGCCTGACATTCCGTTTAAATGAAAACCGAGAAGTTAGCACTGTTCGAACAGATGCTGTTTGACCAGCCTGTTCTCTGGCACAAGCTCCGCGGAACCGTGGTACACGGATAAGTAAGCTCATATAAATCAAACTTCAGACAGCAAGAAAAATGAATATGTAGTGCATGATACTAAGGGCTCCTTAGAACGCATCATAGAAAAATATAGGAATAGGAAAAGCGCAAAATTTGAGGTGTTATGTTTTTTAAATTTTATAGGAATTGAAAATATAGGAATAGAGAAGAGAATCTCTATGACAGCAGTGGGAAAAACATGGGAATCTGAAACTTCCAAAATACTTTGAATTTGAATAAAATAGTAATTTTCTGTTGGTTTTCAAAATCAGGATTCTTTTTTTTTACTACGTATCCCCATGGTACCATCTTCGTTGGAGATCGGGGTACGGGACAGGGACTCAAACCGTTATCGGCTTTTGACTCCATACGGGAGCGTTATCACCGAGCTCTATGCTTGTCCGCAACCAAAGAGTCAATTAGAATTCTTTCTAATAGATCTGATCACATTCTTGTTTTCCATTGAAATTAGGTGTAGGAAAGGATTCCATAAAATTATTTTCTTTCCATTCCTATGTTCCTAAGAGTCCTAGGAAAAAATCTTAGGAAGTGAATCCTTAAAAAACGAAGAGAAAATCCTCCGATCCAAAGGCACCCTAAGCCTCTGAAGACAATTCTTCACGGTTTGTACTTAGAAAATATCTCTTAAAATTTCCCAAAAAAGAAACTACATTTGCACGGGAACAAAATCCCATCTCAATACAAACTGCACAAAATCGAGCCGTGGATCTCGCTACGGCGAGGACGTGGTGGAAAGGTGCATCTTTTTATAACAGTTTGGGTGACCTGACGGTTGGAGCCAGGACGGCCCACTGAAATTACTGTGCTGGCTGTGCAGCAGTCGTCGTCCTGTCCTCGTCCTCGCCACCCGGAGTAGGAAGCTGCTACTCACTTCCCGTTTCCCTCCATCTCATCTTCTACCCGGAGTAGGCATCTGCTACTCACTGAAATCAGGAAATGGAGTTGGCTTTCTTGCTTGCAGCAGTTCGTGCCTGTCTGCGCAGGGAGCGAGACAGCTGCCTTTTGCCCGTGCCTGCCACAGCTACCGCCCAAATTGGCATAGAGCATGATGATCTGCTGGTAGTGATGACTTAGTAGACTATTTACAAAAAAGAAAGAAAGAAATCACACGTAGTGATGGCATAGAGCATGATGACTTAGTAGACTTTTGCAGCAGTGATGACTGGTAAAGACTGAAGAGAAATACGATCGTTTGAGAAAGTAATTAATTCTGTATGCTCATTCTTGTAATTCAGAGGGAAGAGTGTGTGGTGACTGATAGAGTATAGCCCGTATAGGCATTGATACTGGATTGCAGAATTGTAGTGTTCTGCAACTTTCAGGCGCAAATGGTTCTCGACAGGAAAGGAAAGGAAAAAAAAAAAACTTTCAAGATGCAAATGGGCTATGATACTGGACTGCAGAATTATATTAGGCCTTATTAGTTAGCCCAAGTTCACAAGTCCATTGAGGGCCAGGCATGCCAGTTAAATGGACACCCACAGGCACAGCAACGAGATTAGTCGAAAATCAAGGGCAAAATTTGCTACATGACACATTAGAAGTGTAGTTTTTGCTACAGGATATGATTTTTTTTAATGTGTGTTGTCGGACACTATTAAAATATGGTTATTTATCAGAACACACCATGCCTATTAAAATTAAATATTTTGTTGATTAGGAGGAAGAAAATTTTCAAAATGCCATCAGTACCCTTCTGCATTGCTAGCCCATGCGTCATCCTGTCTCTCTCATTCTCTTTTCCTTTCTTCTTCCGCCACCCTCTGTTCTCTCCTCTTCGTTCCATCGCTGCAGCTAGCTAGCTGACGAGAGCACGTGACGCCGTGGACGAGCTCGCTATCCTGGCCACCTCCCTTCCTTCTCCACCATCGGGAACCGAAGGACCAGGTCACGACGAGCTTGTCCACCACCTCCCCGAACTCCCTCACGATCGGAGCTCCCCCTCAGTCAACCGTCCTGCTCTGGCTGTTCGCTGTACAGGCCGACCCTGCCACGAGGTCGCCAGCGAGTCGATGAGCCTCCAACGCCCCTTCTCTCCCTCCTCCCCTCGTCGAAGCGCACCGCCACCAGAGCTCGACGACTGCCATCGCCGTCGGCCATGCTCCTGCCGCCGCATGTCGCCGCCTCCACTCCAAATGGACTCCCTGCCACACCCTGGTGCCGTCCTCCTGGGCGAGACCCTCCACACCGCGGAGGAGGCGTGGGAGGGCGGCGGCTTCCGCTGCTACTTGAGAGGGCCACGAGGAAGGCGTAGGAGGGTGGTGGCCGGGCTGTGGCAGGCGGGTGCGATGGAGGCTGAGCCAAGTGATGGGTGGACCGCAGCACGCATGCGTGAGGAGTGGAATTAGCCGGAGCCGAGTGGCACCCGAGTGTCCTTTCGTGCGCGATGTCCCGGCCTCCTTGTTGTGACCTGCCTCCTGCATTGCCGGGCTGGGTCCCGCTCAACCGGCGTTGCGCTGCTCGCTTGTGCCTCTCCGGTCGGCCACATCCTCACCCCGTCTCCTCTCTCCCCCTGGCGCGCCCTCACCTCCCTCTCTCTTCCTCCCCTCCGGCCTCCTCTCCCTCCTGTCTCTGTCTCTCCTTTCTCTGTGAGCCGCACGAACAGAAGCTGTCAGCCTTATCTTTTGGCACCCCCTCCTCACACTATCATGCGAGCCCACAGAGCAGCAAAGGAGAGGAAGAAAACCTGAATTGTGGGCCTCACCTTAACCAAGGGTAAAATAGACTTTTCACACCCTTTCTCTCTCCTCACAAAATGACTATTTTAATGGCTAGAGTATCTTCTGGCAAATAACCACATTTTAGTAGTGTCCGATAACATATACTAAAAAAAATCGTGTCATATAGCAGAAGCCACACTTCTAGTGTGCCCTGTAGCAAATTTTGCCAAAATCAAGCTAGCTCAAGGCCACCCTCAAAATAATCCCACCCGAAAACAATATTAACACCCAAAGAAGACATGTTTAATTACAACAGACAGATTACTAAACAAAGATGCGTGCTCATGGCCCATACCGATTAATCAAGGATAATCACCGCAATGTTAGATCTAGATCGTTTGATGGAGATGGTGTTACGAGCCCTGGTGAGGTGGAGGTGGCGCCAAGACTACCCAAGATGAAGAAGGCCAACCTAGAGATGAGATAGAAGCCCAAGGGAAGGAAAGGCGATGATGTGAGTCCAATAGGCTCTACCCAAGCTTCGAGTGAGCCCAGTGAGCCCGTGATGACAGGCATGAATTAGCTATAACCCCGATCCAGAGCTGGTATCAATGGTCTGAAGAAAGAACATGTCTCTGAACCACACTCAATTTCCTTCCTTTCTTCCTCTCCAATCTTATGTTGTACTACTCTAGAACCTCCGAAACTATCCAGTAAAGTGAACATGTGAGATTATGGGAAGTAGTTGTTATCTCAGATCGTAACAAGTGTCATCAGAGCCTAGCGATCTTGGCAGAGTGACCTGATTATCTCGCTCGGCTGCCCTACCTGATACAGTATCGGAAGAGGGCGACGGAGATGGAATAGTAGGTGGCAGAGATCATGAAGGCATTGGTGGACTTGAAGAGATCAAACTTGTCATCCTCCAAGCGGTGGAATATATGGGGCCGACAGTGAAGGCGCTCGTGGGATGGAAGCTGGAGATGGATGCGACAGTGGGGGAATTGCGTGCAGAGGTGAAGGAGCTGAGGAATCAAGTGCATCAGATCAGGACGACAATAAAGGGGGTGCTTTGATCAATGATCGTCCTCTGCTGCTGCCGACTCCTCTGGATTTGAAGTGCTTGGATGATCCGATCAACATGTCGGAGGTCCACTCGATCGGGTCGAGAGGCCACTGCTATGATTCATCGAACTGGGGGAAGGAGTTTGGGAACAAATTGTCCCCAAATTCACCTCCCCTTCGCTCAAGGGTACGTCCGATTCCCCTGAGAGCATGTTTGGGTGTTCTTCTATTGATTCTTCAGTGCAATCGTGGGGAGGTTATCACATGACATTACCCCATTTGGATTTTCCATCATTCGAAGGGGTTGAGCCAAAATCATGGAGAATCAAGTGTGAGTCCTATTTTAAGGTGTTTTGTGTTCCTATGGATTTGTGTGTTAGTCTGGCTACTATGCATTTTGTGGGGGCAGCAACTTTGTGGTTGCAGTTCACCAAGGTGGTGGAACACAATCCTTCGTGGGAGCACTTCAATCGAGATGTAGTTGATAGATTTGGTAAGGCTGAGTTCCAAAGCAAGTGTCGAGGCAGCTCATGTGAGTCCGTTAGATAAACTCAGTGGCAGATTACGTGGAACATTTTGACAATTTGATGCATCGCCTATTAGCTCTACATGATTCATGGGAGCAAATGTTTTTTCGTCACTCAGTTCCTTGATGGATTGAGGGATGATGTGCGGGTTGCTATTGTGTTGCACCGTCCAAAAGATCTCGAGACTGCTATTTCTCTAGCCAATTTGCAAGAGGAACTTAAAAGTTCCGGTTCCCTAAAATGCATATCACGATGCTAGTATAGGCTAGCATTGGCTCAGGCATTAAAACTAGCTTTGCCTTGACACCGCCCTTAAGTAAGGCAGGCATACGCGTACCTATACATCAAGCTGAGGGTGGCCGACACCAGGAGCGGCGGATGGAGGGCAACTTGGGGATACGGATTGTGCAACGCTCGACGATACCACCACCGCTGATACCTGGTGGAAAGTCTCGAGGCTCCAGTGTGGATTGGTTCGAGGATAAGAGAGGCATGGATGCGGTACGAGCGGATGGCACAAAGGATCAACTATCAATCCTTCGTCCTTATTGTCGTGCGCACGGCTTGTGATTGATGCCTAGAGAAATGGTCACCGAAGCACAAATGTGCCCTAACAATGCAAATTCATGTGGTGTAAGAGTTGTTGGAGTACTTGAGTTCCAAGGAGTCAATGGATCAAGATGTGGATGAATTAAATTGTGGTGAAGCTCTGTCAACTAAAATGCTGATGACCATCTCAAGGGTAGCGGTCGGTGGAGAGAGTTCATCCAGAATAGTGCGTCTACAAGGGGTCCTATGATGTGATATTAGAAATGAATTGGTTAGAGCCATTGAGTCCAATGAATGTACACTGGGGATTCAAGACACTGTCATTTGAGCACCTTGGTCAGAAGGTGACTTTGCAAGTTGTAACACTTCAGTTGAACTCTTGTAATGTGATTATTGCTGATACATTGAAAAGTTGAAACAATTGGGGTGCTGTGCATTCTATAATTCAGCTATGCCAAGTGGAGCCGTGTTAGGAAGTTTTTGAAATACCCACTGATAATGAGTTGTTAATCCAAGAATTTGCTTATTTGTTTGGCGAGCCAAGGGGATTGCCACGATCCAGGACATTTGATGTAACAGCGCAAATTCCTAAAACCAAGAAAATAAAAACTTTTTCAAAAGAAATTAAAAAGAGTTTTGCAAAATTAAATAAATCCCTAAGTGTGTATGTGTGCTTTATACATATATGCATATATATGGATATATGTGTTATGTGTATAAATACATATATATATATATATATTAAGGGCTATTTTTCTTATAAAAGAATATTTATAGATAAATATATATGTGTAAATATATTTTGATTGCTTGATTGATTTTGTGAGCCAATATAAGGATATATATACTACATGTGATGTAGAAGTATAATATACATGAGAGAAAATAGAATGGAAAAAGAAACACCTTTTGTGTTAATGGACTAAAGCCCATCTCACCTCCCCCTCCTTTCTCTGTTTCGACCCAACCCAACCGGCCCAGCCAAGTCAGCCTACCGCTCTCTCCTCTCTTCCCTCCCTCTCTACTTCAGCTCGCAGAGTAGCAGCAACTAGCGGCCGCCTGCATAGTCGCTGTCGTGTTTGAGTCAGAGATCGACTGCCCAACCGCTAGACGGGATCGCCAAGACTCTAGATGCTAAAGCCCAAACCAATTTTGCTAGAGCCCGAGCCAATCGCGAGATCTGCACAAGAGTTCAACCACCGGTCACATGAAGTTCGATCAAATTCACAAGATTTCATTGGAGTTAAGCCAAGCAGCAAAGGAAGGAATAATCCAGAGGCTATACATGAACTTTTGCCCAAGAGATAGAGACCCAAAGCACGTTTGAAAAGCCAAAATTGAGTTCGAACCGCCGCCGCCCCTTTTCAAATCCTAGTAGAATTAGAGATAAGAGAGCTGCCTGCCTATAAATATGTGTCCTACACCCTCCCTAGATCATCCTGAGCCTTTCCCCATCTTCTCGTTGAGAAATCATCGCCAGAGTTCACCGTCGTCAGGAACCAAAGCTTCAACCCACCACTCACTGTCGCTAGTCTCAACCGCGCACAACCAACGACCACTCGTAGCCCAGTCGTGTCCGCCGTGAGCACATGGTCATTTTCCTCCACTCGTCAGAGCGTTTGGAGCATGGCAACGAGCTTTTCGCCTCTCGCCGGTGACGAGCAGCCGCGGGAGCCCTCTGAGCCACTGTCATCGTCGTTGGGAGTGAAGGAGACCAAGGTGAGCCGTCCGATCCGAAACCAACGGTCGAGATTAGATCTGCATACCCCTTCGGTTTTAATCCCAGTCAACCTGACATGGCAGCCATGTAGACGCATGCGTCCGATGTGTCCACTCTGTCATCAAGCCACCTCAACCAAATAGCCCAATGAGCAGCTCAGTCAGTGTTTATTTTTCTTTTATTTGTTTTAATTGTTTTATCGATGTCATAATTGTTTTATATTACGCAATAAATAATTTTTAGTATAAAAATAAATCTAAAAATAATAATAATTAGGAAATTAATTTTTGAAAATGTTTAATAATTTTTTATAGGTATATTTGATTATTTTTAATAGTTTTATAATTCAAATAAATGCTAGAAAATTTCAAAAAGTCCCAAAAAATCATAGATGGCTTTGGAAAAATTCTAGAAAATTTCTAGCAACATAATTTCATATATAGTTAATCTTTTTAGTCTTTTTTTAATCTTTAGAAAATCATAACTTGTCAACCATAGCTCTGTTTTGACCCGTTTTTCACCGGATTGTCCGGACTAGCGTGATCTTGTATGAGATGATGTTTGTTGTGTGATATTTGATTTGTTTTGGATCTTGGTGTTTATGTGTTGTTGTTTTCCACGTATGTTGCGAGTAGACGCCAATGTTCAACAGGAGTTAGAAGGTCTGCAGGATCAGGATTTCGAAGACCCAACTGAGTTCAGTGAAGATAAGTTATGTTCTTGATCATTTTTGTCCCAGTTTTACAAATGTTTTGTTTTATAAATATGCATGCTATTAATTTATTAGGATTTCGAAGAGTTAGGATTTACCCTAGCTTTTCTCTTATCATCCTTGTCACCACAATATGGTTTTGGGTTATGGATGGGTAGATGATGCTTAGCCTTGCTTTTGGATGGTAATCATGATAATTATTTTACGAACTTGATAATGGTCCTATGCAACAATGTCGATATTCTTGAAGGTGTCTCGATGCTCAAAGTACCCTTTTAGACCTAAAAGTTGAGACATAATCACCCACGAACACCGGGATAGTTGCAAAAGTTGTATGAACCCGAAGTCTTCGGGTTAGCCCGGATACTCCAGATTCTGGATAGTAACCCAGAGTCTCCGAGTTAGACTCTGAGCCAGGATCTCGGTTTGTGCTTGAGCGCCTAACCCAGAGTCTCTAGGTGAACCCGGATACTCTGGGTCAGTATAAAAAGTACTTTAACAGCTAGTTTAGGGGACTGGGTTTAAATACCCCTCTCACCCCCTCCTTCATTTACTACTGAACTAAGTCGAGACAAACTCATTTATAGCCATTCAATAGCCCCTCCAACTCCTTTAGTGCTTTAAATCTTGCTAGATTTTGAGAGTTGAGTTGGGATAGTGAGATTGAGTGCTAGTGAGCTTAAATCCATTCATTTAGCACTTGAGTTCATCGTCAAGCCATCGATTCACAATCTTTACTCTTGGAGCTTGGAGCTCTTAGACAGTTATGTGTTTCCTGGAGAGCACCCAAGCTTATGGAGTTCCCTGGGAAGTTTGTGAAGGTTCTTCTCGCCTCCGCAAGGAAAGAGGAACTATTGAGTAAGCACAAGCTCGATCTTCGTGGTCGTTTGGTGAGGACAAGGGTTGAAAGAGACCCAACTCTTTGTGAGCACCTCAACGGAGACATAGCATCGTTTGATCTAAACTTTGGGAAACTAATTCTTATCTCCTTTACATTCTTGCATGTTTTCCTTGTTCTAGTTGTTTTTTTGGGGGGGTTTTCCTCGATCTACTTGTTTGTGAGGTTGTAATTGCAGGTGGTTGGTTAAAAGAAGCTCTTACATCAATTATAACATGTGGTAACCTTTATATCTAACTAGACTTGCTTAGTTTTGCTTAGTTTTGAATTTCCTATACAGGTCGGACTATCTAGGTTAGCTCAGAGTCTCCGGACCCTGGAGTCTCTGGATTGAACTAGAGTGTCCGGATTCTGTTAATCCGCTGTGAAGTTTTAATTTTCATGAAACGCCTATTCACCCTCTCTAGTCGACATCACGTACATTCAATTGGTATCAAAGCTTAACCTCCTACAAGGCTTGGAGGATTTGAAGATGTCAATGTCTAGGGAGAAAGGTCTGGCAAGCTCGAAAAGTCCGAGGATGATCTTTCGACATTAGGTAACGGTAAAGGCAGGGGAGTGACAATTGAATTCAATTATGATAAATTGAATACATCTAATTCTTATATATTTATGCCATCTAGGCCCCCCCCCCCCATATTTCGATGGTACACATTATGTTGCCTGGAGGCACAAAATGAAATTGTATTTAATCTCTCTTCATCCAAGTATATAGAAGATTGCGTGTACATGTTTTGAGCCATCAGATGAAGAAAAAGAACTCACTTCCGAGCAAGAGAAAAATGTCCACCGCAATACACAAGCTGCAAGTGTGTTACTCGGTTCTTTGTGTCCCGAGGAGTTCAACAAATTGGATGGACTTGAAGATGTCAAGACAATATGGGACACACTTCAAGTTGCTCAGGAAGGAACCACAAGCGTGAGGGAATCCAATATAGAGCTGCTTGAAGGCAAATTGGGAAGATTTATGATGGAAGATGATGAAACCCCTCAAGCAATGTATGATCGCATCATGGTGTTGGTGAACAAGATTAAAGGGCTTGGAAGTGAAGAGCTTGATGATCACAAGGTGATGAGAAGATTGCTTAGAGCTTTTGAACCAAGAAATCCCACCTTGGTCACACTCATCCGAGAGAGAAGATATTACAATAGGCTCACACCAAGTGATGTACTTGGGAGAATTCTTTCTCATGAGCTCATGGAGGAGGAAGCAAATGAAGTTAAGAATCTTGTCAAGCAAAGTTCCACCTCCGAGAACAAAGAAGTAGCATTCAAGGCAAGCAAGAGCAAGCAAGTTGAAGATGAGAGCTGAAGTGAAGATGAGAGCTCGAATGATGAATAAATAGCTTTCTTTGTAAGAACGTTCAAGAAATTCATGAAGAAGCGTGGCTATAGCAAGTACAAGAGAGATATACCCAAGAGAAGAACATCCAAGAGAGCTTTCTATGAGTGTGACGAAGTTGGCCACTTCATTGCTGATTGTCATAACAAGAATAAGAGCAATGATAAGAAAGAAAAGAAGAACAAGCCTTTCAAGAAGGACAAGTTCAAGACCCATAAGAAGAAATATTCAGGTCAAGCTCACATTGGTGAGGAGTGGGACTCCAACTACAACTTTGACTCCGACTCTGATGATGGAGTCACCACCATCGCCATCCACTTCTCTACACCGACAAAGTCATTTTTTGGTGACATGAGTCACGACGACACTACCAAGTGTCTCATGGTAATAGGGCGGAAGGTAATCACAACCCAAGCTCCTAGATAGTGATAGTAGTTGTGAAAGCATGCTTAAAGGTCTTTGTAAAAATGCTATGTCTAAATTAAAAGAGCTAATGAAAATAATAGAGAGTCAAGAGGAGGTTCTCCAGAAGCAAGAGGACTTACTCATCCTTGAAAAGGAGAGAAAACTTGAACTCGAGGAGCTCCTTGCTAAACAGAAGGAGAAAGTTGAGAAATTGAGCAAAGATCTTGATTTGGCCAATGTCTCAATTGCTAGTCTAGAGGGTAGCAATGCTACACTTCAAGAGAAATTCTTATGTTTGGATAAAACTCACAAAACTCTTGAAGTGCAATTTGATGCCCTTAGGAATAGCTCATCCTCTTCTAATGATGCAATCTCACTCTCTAATGCCTCCACTAGTAATGGTTGCTCTCGTTGCTATAATATTGATATAAATGCTTATGCTACTAATGCTCAATCCTTACAAGTATTGCAAAAAGAGAACGAGAGGCTAAATGTCTGGGTTAAGTATGGGTGCATCAAGACATACAAATTTAAGGATGCACTATACAAGACCACTGAGGCCAAAGACAACAAGCAAAAGAGAGGGCTTGGATTTGATATGCACACAAGCAAGCCTAGTGAGCGTGTGGTGATAAATGACAAGGAGTGCTTTAAGTTCATCAAGGGAGGCAAACAAAATGATCCCACCACACAAGCCAAGCAACCAGAGGATCTTGCACCTCAATCTACCTTTTATGCATCTTATATTTTGAAGAGAACCACCGTGGTAAAGTGGTTGCTCTATATGTTGGTGCTCGCACAAAAGATCAAGTTATCAAAAGGAAGGTGTGGGTGCCAAAAGTGCTTGTGACTAACGTTAAAGGACCCAAATAAATTTGGGTACCTAAAACAAAAGTATAAATTTGTCTTGTAGGCATACTCCTCTAGTGGATTAAGTTGTGTGCTTGATAGCGAATGCATAAATCATATGACCAAAGAGAAGGAGATGTTCTCATCATTTGAGGAAAATAAAGAATCTCATGAGAATATCGTCTTTGGTGATGATGGGAAAGGAGAGGTAATTGGCTTAGGTAAAATTGCTATCTCCAATGATCATTCTATCTTAAATGTCTTGTTAGTCAAATCTCTCAGTTACAATTTATTGTCCGTATCATAACTTTGTGACCATCTCTAAAAGGGAAGACACCTCAATAGCTTTCATCGGTCGGTTGAAGGGTAAATTTTATCTTGTTGATTTTTTAATAGATGAAGTGAGGCCTAAGATTTGCTTGATTGCTAAGTCTGGCATGGGTTGGCTATGGCATCGCCGACTAGCCCATGTTGGTATGAGAATTTTATCTTAACTTATAAAATGAAAGCACATCTTAGGACTAACAGATGCTTTTTTTTAAGAAAGATAGAATTTGTAGTGCATTTCAAGCGGGCAAGCAAATTGGAGCTCCTCACCCCACCAAGAATGCGATGGCGACCACAAGGCCATTGGAACTTCTCCACATGGATTTATTTGGACCAATCGCCTATATAAGTATTGACGGTAATCAATATGATTTAGTTACTGTTGATGACTATTCTCGTTTTACTTAGGTTTTTTTTGCTTGATAAAAGTGAAACACAAGCCATATTCAAGAAATTTTCTAGAAGAGCTCCAAATAATTTGATATGAAGATCAAAAGGGTGAGAAGCGACAATGGAAATGAATTCAAGAACACTCAAGTTGAAGAGTTTTTTGATAAAGAAGGGATCAAGCATGAGTTCTCGGCGTCCTACTTTCCTCAACAAAATGGGGTTGTCAAGAGAAAGAATATGACTCTCATAGAGTCGGCAAGGACCATGCTTGATGAGTACAAGATTTCGGATCAATTATGGGCGTCTCCACAAGATCTTAAAGAAGACCGCTTATGAGTTTCTAACCGATAACAAGCCTACTGTATCTTACTTTAGAGTTTTTAGTAGTAAATACTTTATTCTAAATAAGAAGGTAAAGAGTTCTAAATTTGCTCATAAAGTAGATGAATGTTTCTTGCTTGGTTATGCATAAAATGCTAATGCCTACCGTATTTTCAACAAAACCACCAGTTATATTGAAATTGCGCATGACATGACATTTGATGAATCTAACAGCTCCTAAATGAAACAAGTTGATCACAATATTTTAGATGATGAAGAAATTCCAAGCGAGACAATTAAGAAGATGGAAATAGGTGAAATCAAGCCTTAAGAGCCCTTGTGCAACAAGTGGCCAATAATGATCAAGTTTATCCATCCTCATCAACTCAGGTGTAGCCATCAACATCAACTCAAGATCAAAATCAAGCTCATGATGACTCCAACAAATTTCTTGATGATGATGAAGTGGAAGACATTCAACCCCAATCCCAAGTGGCACATCTAAGAGTTCATCAAAGCAACCAAAGAGATCACCTGGTTGATAATATCTTTGGTGATATACAAAAGAGGGTAACAACTCATTCTAGAATTGCAAATTTTTGTGATTATTACTTTTTTGTTTCCTCTTTGGAACCTTTAAAGGTACAAGATACACTTGGAGATACGAATTGGGTAATGGCCACGCAAGAAGAGCTTAACAATTTCAAGAGAAATAAAGTTTGGTCATTGGTGAAAAGAACCAATCAAAATATGATTGGCACAAATGGGTCTTCCGGAACAAGCAAGACGAGAATGGGATCGTGACAAGAAACAATGCGAGGTTGGTTGCTCAAAGCTTCACACAAATAAGGTTTAGATTTTGGCGAGACTTATGCTCCTATAGATAGGCTTGAGTCAATTAGCATATTACTTGCCTATGCTACTCACCATGATTTCAAGTTATATCAAATGGATGTGAAGAACGCTTTCTTAATGGATCAATATCCAATTTGGTATTTGTGGAGCAACCACCTAGATTTAAAGATCCCAAGTATCTTTATCATGTGTATAAACTCCATAAGACGCTCTATGGGCTTAAGCAAGCACCTAGAGCATGGTATGAATGCCTTAGTGATTTTCTTATTAAAAAGGGGTTTGAGATCGGCAAAGCCGATACTACTTTTTTCACTAAGAAAGTTGATAATGATTTATTTGTTTGCAAAATATATGTCGATGACATTATATTTTGTTCTACTAATCAACTCTTTTGTGAAGAATTTAGTAGGATTATAACTAAAAGGTTTGAGATATCAATGACGAGGGAGTTGAAGTTCTTCATAGATTTCAAATCAAACAACTCAAGGAAGGCACATTTATATGTCAAACAAAATACATTAAGGATATACTCAAGAAGCTTGATATGGAGAATGCCAAACCCAGCAAGACTCCCATGCAAGCAAATGGACATTTCGATTTCAATGAAGATGAAAAGGATGTGGATCAAAAGGTATATCGCTACATGATTGGTTCTTTACTTTACCTTTGTGCATCTAGGTCCGATGTTATGCTTAGTGTGAGCATGTGTGCAAGATTTTATGTCGCTCCAAAAGAGTGCCATTTAGTGGCCGTTAAGAGAATTCTTAGATATTTGGTTTATACCTCTTACCTTGGCTTATGGTTTCCTAAAGGTGCAACCTTTGACCTTATTGGCTATTTGGATTCTGATTATGCCGGTAGCAAAGTGGATAGGAAGAGTACATCCAAGACTTGCCAATTCTTGAGTAGGTCTTTGGTGTCTTTACCATCAAAGAAGTAAAATTCTGTAGCCCTATCCACCGCTGAAGTCGAGTATGTTACCGCAGGCGCTTGTTGCGCTTAGCTACTTTGGATGAGACAAATCTTGAGAGCCTATGACTACAACATGACTAAAGTCCCACTTTTGTGTGACAATGAAAGTGCCATAAAAATAGCCAACAATCCCGTGCAACACTTAAGAACCAAATATATAGACATTCGACACCATTTCTTGAGAGACCCCTCAACCAAAGAGGATATCAATATTCGCCATGTGAGAATCGAAAAAAACTAGCCAATATCATCACCAAGCCACTAGACGAGCAAATGTTTTGCGAGTTAAGAAGTGAGCTAAATATCCTAGATTCTTGCAATGTGGCTTGATATGTTGCATAATATTGATTGTTTTAGCTTTATAGCTTTGGTAGCTAGAAGTTTGCAAAAATGTCATTTTACTGATATTTTTCAAAAGATTTAGTTCTTTGATCTTTTGATCATATTTTGCTACTTGTGATCATAGTTTGTATTGTTGTTTGTTGGCCGATCACAAGTGGTGAAAGTGTCTTATATGTCCAACTATCCAATCTCCAAAAGATCCACGTCGAATTTCATCTTCAGTTTTGGCCTTCTCCAGAACCCAGAGTGTCTGTCGCAGCCTGGAGTATCAAGATTCTAGAGGCCCTTAGTCTCTATCCTATTCTGTCGAGATGACAGAACCTAGAGTCTCCGGGTTCACTCGAATACTCCGAATTCTGTCGTTCAACTCGGAGTGTCCGTGTTCCCCTCCGGGAGAGCCTCTTGGTTTGGATTTAAATTCCAATCCGGAGTCTTCGGGTTCACCCAGATACTCCGGGTTATCCAGGCTTTAACCTCCACCCCGAGGAGTTAAATCTCATTCTATGTCTTTCACTCCTCTCTCTTCCTCTCATCGTAGACACCTCCCCTCCGGTGATCTAGGGTTTCCACATGGAATTTCCAAGCTTTTCATCAAGTGACTTCATCTTTTTGTCAGATTCTTTGGCCCACCCTCCAGATCGACTCCGGGTGCTTCATTTGACCTAAGGTACATCTCAAGACGGATTCACAAGCTCTCTCAATGACATGCTTTAGAGTCAAACCCCTTTGGTAAAGATGGTGCTTATCCATCCTAGAATCATGTCTGTCGGAGGGTGAACTCCTCGAGCAGGGATTCGGAGGGACCCCCTTTGAGATTCGGTCGGGGGGATGATTCTGAGTCTGTTTTGTGGATGAAATAAATGGGCGTAAATGCGATGCAGGTGGAATGGAATGATCGGATGCAGAAAGTAGTAAATGCTCAGGAGGTTTTTAGACAGGTTTGGGCTGCACTAAGCGTAACACCCTACTCCTGTGTGTATGCTATAAATGCTCTGAGAAAGTCTCTCTGAGTGTTTGCTGGGTTACAAGAATATTTGTCTAGTCTAGAGCTTTGGGCTCCTTGTTCCTCGGTGATCTGAGCTTCCGTGCTTGTACTGAATCTCTGTCTTGCCTAGCTTCAACTCACTTGGCTGTAACTAACTCCTCTTCTCCGGGGAGCCCGCCCCGCCTTAAGTACCCACCGGGGCGGTAGCGTGCCCAGAAAGGGAGGGCGCAAGTTCCAAGGCGCCATAAATGGAAAGCAACCATCATGAGCTGCTGCGCGAGGTGACGGGGAGGGTTGAAAACGCGCCCCGTCCGGTCTTGTAGGCCATCATGCCGTTCTTCAACGGGCGCCACGAGGAGGGCCCATCGGGTAGCCAACGAGCAGCCCGGCGTGCCTGCCCGGTCAGAGCGAGTCTGACACAGCAGGGCGACAGGAGGGACGCCTTGGGCTTCACGATGTTATCCCGAGGCGCGCCGGATGTCCCGCGATGGGATCCGTGCATTAAATGTCCCCACGCCTCCCTGCCAGGCCGTGGTAGGATCTGACAGCGAGCGTGGGGGAGCAGTTGGAGGTGACAGGCCACGCGCCCTCTTAAATGCAGCATCGGACCTTTCACTGGTTGACACCTCACCGCTGGACCTCTGTGGGGGCCACCGGCGAAGGACTTCTTGGGTCCTCGGGGAACCGAGTGCTCGGGGGCCACTATTCACAGCCCCGAGCACTCTCTTCCAGATATGCCCTTTCTTGGTTCTCGGGGAGCCGAGTGCTCGGGGGCCACTGTTTGCGGCCCCGAGCACTCTCTCCCGGAACTGACTGTTCGGGTTCTCGGGGAACCGAGTGCTCATGGGCCACTGTTCACGGCCCCGAGCACTCTCTCTCGGAACTAACTTCCCTTGGTTCCTCGGGGTACTCGGGTGCTCGGGGGCCACTGTTCGCAGCCCCGAGCACCCCCTTCCAGGTACTTGGCTTTTCTGGTCGTCGGGGGACTTGAGTGCTCGGGGGCCACTGTTCGTAGCCCCGAGCACTCTCTTCCCGGCACTTGGTCTTCTCGGGTCATCGGGGAACTCGGGTACTCGAGGACCACTGTTCATGGCCCCGAGCACCTTCTCCCGGGACTTAGTCTTCTCGCACCCTGGGGAGATGATCCCCGTGGGAGGGCGCCACGTGGCAAACTGCTGATCTAGCCTCGGCACTCGGGGACCCCTGGTTCCTGTGTCACCGACAATGTCTCTCAAGGGTTTTGCAATGCTTTGGATAAATCCTCAAACCCTAGCTTTTTTGCCTCGGAGTCGGGCAACCCTGATACTCCTGGTTGTCCAACATCAGTTCATCAAATCTTTGCTCATCCTTTCTAATTCTTGTGCAAATCTTTCTTGCATATGAAGTATGTTATCCTTGTCTATCTTAGAAAAGACCAAGATGGGCTGTGACAAGTTTGACTCTCAAACCTATAAAAGGAGAACAAAAGCTAAGTCTGATTCACAAGCTTAAAGCAACGTTCCTCCACAGCTAGCTGAGTCTAGAGCCAGTGGCAGCGGTGGTGGCCAAGGCCGTGTTCGCAAAGTTGTTCGGAAAGTGCGGGCCTCTTCAGGTGGAATCCACATTGACGAGGCGGCACAAACATTTAATGCGCCTCATGGTAGTGCTTTGCCACAAAGAGGAGGAAGGGGTGCAACAGGGACAAGAAGAGGCAAAGGCAAAGAATTTGCATCTGGCTCATAGGTACAAGATGAGAAGATAGAAGAGGATGTGGATGAAAAGGACAAAAGTCCTGTCTTGGGACTATTAAAGCTTCACGAACCATATAGGACAAGCCTTTTAACTTAGATGCCCAGAAAAATGGTAGATTACATGAAAAGGGCCGGTAGGGTAAAGAAGGAAAGATATGAAGATCCCTTTGAATATGAGAAGTGTATGACAGATCATCGCTTTTGGAAGGACTTTCAAGCAGATTTCTATGAAAGTGTGATTCTTAAGAAGAAGCCAGTCACCCCAATGCAATGGATTGACTAGGACTACATGGCAAGTAAGGATGATCCTACCTTCAATGAGGTCATAACAACTTATGAGGACAAAAGGGTCAAAAGAATCATGGGTTTGAAGTATGATTGGAGTGTTGAGGTCACAACCCAATTTTATTCCACACTCTACTAAGATCACGAGGAGAACCAAACAATGCATTGGATGATAGAAGGAGAAAGATATTAGATCAAGTATAGAAACTTTGGTCGCTTGTGGCTGTCTAATGACGATAATACAGTTGTGTTTCAGGGAGGATGAGCGAAGCCTCTGGCGGGCCTTCGCATGGAGACTGAAGGTAGACCCGCAGCGCCGAGTATCAGTACACGCGAAGCCTCTGGCGGGCCTTCGCATGGAGACCGAAGGTCGACCTGCGGTGACATGTATTAGTGCAGGTGAAGCCTCAGGCGGGACTTCGAGCATAGACTGAAGGGTGACTCGGGACACAACGCCGAGGCTGGTTGAAGGTGCCCTGGGGGCCGTGTAGCGGTCTGGGTTATAATTGTAAATGTGCAAATGTACTCAATGGTACCAAAATACCCCCAAATATACCAAGAATGTGGCAGTTAGAGGGGTAACACTGTAAATTATGGCACAGAGTGGTTGAGTATGAGCTATATATAGGCCGATCTTGTAACTGATGGGACAAAGAACAATTAGTTTACTCATCTCCCCATAAACATGTGTTGCATCTCGCCGCCTTCAGCTCTTTCTCTCCCTAGGCCGAAGGTTTCCCCTGGTTTGATAACTTCGTAACCGATAGTTGGTGCCGACCGTGGGGATCGAACAATCTGAAGCCATGCCACCTAAAAAGAAGACGAAGCCACTCGCTATATCAGTGACATTGCCGGAGCAGCTGATCCTAGCAAGGGCTTCGGCCGACACACTCCCTTCAACGCTGTCAAAGCCGGTCAACACTTCGACTGGTGGAGCTGACGGCAGCCAGCAAGGACACGATGATGTGAATGAGGTGCCCCTAGAGGATGGAGATCTTCACAAAATAGCTCTCTAAGAAGATGTAGCAGTAGCAATGTGAAGGGTAGAAGCTAACCTTGGCGCCCGCTTCGAGGCTTCGGTAGGAGAAAGAGGAAAGGCATATGTTGTCGAAGAGTCGGACGACCTTGGTAACTTTGAAGAATATGAAGATGTAGATGAGACAGAAGAGGAAAAAACATCCAGGTTAGAAGCCAAAGAATTGGGGAGACAAATTGCATAGAAAAAGCATACATTGGATAGCTTGACAGCGAGTCGGAAGGCCGCAGAGTATCACTGGCGAGTTGACGAGGTTAAAAGAACACTGGAGAAAATGCAAGAAGAGATTGACATGTTGCAGCGCGCAGATGAACCGACTCGCCACATGACTCCTCCGTCAGCAGTTGCAGCGCGGCCGGCGCAGGACCTTTGGCTTAGGTCATGCGCGGGTGATCCAGAATCCCCGCTCAACGTTGGTTTGCAGAACTGACCATGGCCTTCGTGCTTCAAGATGTCTAGGGTAGTAATATTTGATGAAGAGTCGGATCCAAAGGAGCTCGTTATGAGTTTCGAGGCGGTAGTTGAATCTGCTGGAGGAGACGACACGACACTAGTGAAGGCCTTTGTGTTAGAGGTCAAAGGGATAGCGAGGTCATGGTACCCCGTGTTGCCTCTAGGATCCATTTACTCATGGGAGCAGTTGCGCAATGCCCTATATAGTAATTTCGAAGGAAATCGACCGACCTCTTCGCACTAAAGCAATAGCCAACAGAGACACTACAAAGCTATATGCGTCGTGTCATTCATATTCGTTGCCAGGCGAAGGGCTTGAGCGAAGACACCATCATCGATGCCGCTATCCAGGGCATCAGAGGGGGGCTTTTGGCAGGAACACTCACACGAAAGAGGCCAGAGAGTGTGCAGGAGCTCTTGAATAAGATGGAAGAGTACGCAAGGTCCGAGTTGGACCACCTGCAGAGGAAAAGTGAGATGGAAGCATAAAAACACCTAAGACACATGCATCAACCCGAGACACAAACACTGGCCAGTCCGGAGACAGACCGAAGCATGTCAAAAAAGACGAAGCATTTGAATACATGTTGAAACAAAAAGGAATCAACAAGATAGACTCCGGACCAAGCGAGGTTGCTCAAGAGTTCACCAAAGAACAAGGCAGGGGAGCTCGAGGAGGCCAGAATGGTAGAGACCGTGGAGGTTGAGGGGGCGAGGATGGGATCCGCGAGACCTGACCACATTATATTGTGAGTTACATGGCGAAGGTGCCAGTCGTAGAACTAAGCAGTGTCCACAGGTCATGGCCATGAAGGAAAGCTTAGCGAAACAACCCTTCAACCTTGCAAAAATTGTGCATCATGCCACGCGTTCTAGGCAGGGCGAAGCGTGGGAATCCAATTAGACCCACGGCCCAAGCACAACGTTCGCTGACCAATGGCTGCACCGACACAACAATATATTCCTGTGCCTTCGACTCCTCCAGACCAGACCTTTGGTCAGCTGATGACTTTCCAAGGAGAACTCCCACCACCTCCGCCAAGACCAGCAATCGAAGCCCCTCCAGAAACTGGCAGATCGATGGGCATAGTAAACCGTGCGTACAATGTTGTGTTGGCAATCACTGGAGGATCTAATCAGGAAATTGAATCGAAGAGGCAATGAAAAGAATATGTGCGAAGGGTTAACCATGTTGGTGTAGGACCTACATATGTTCAATCGAAATGGTCTCATGTGCCCATTAACTTCTCACAAGAAGACATGATGGTTCTAGATTAACCACATATAGACGCCTTTGTTATTATTGCAAACATTTCAAGAAATAAAGTGCACAGAATCCTCATAGATGGCGGAAGCTCGGCAGATTTCATCTTCGCTGATGCTTTAGACAGGATGGGCTTGCAACAAAGTAACCTTTAGCAGGCTGGGTCCCCGCTGCTAGGCTTCGGGGAGAAAAGCAATCAATGCCTTGGGAAAGATAGCAATCCCGGTGTCATTTGGCGAAGGATCAAACTTCCGAACGGAGGACATCACCTTCGATGTGGTTGACATCAACTATCCTTATAATGCAATTTTCGGACGAGGAGTCCTAAATACATTCGGAGAAATACCGCACCATGCATATTTGTGCATGAAGATGCCTGGTCCCGGAGGTGTCATAACAGTGCTTGGAGATCAAGTGGCCCATAGAATTGAAGTGGGAAATACTCTAGGCTGGCGAAATGTCCATGTAGTGGCTGGACCTTCGGTAAATCCTGAAGAACGCGAAGAGCAACTGCAAGTACAGACGATGGCAAAGGCTAGATCACAAGGCCAGACCAAGAAAGTGCTACTGTGTCAAGACAGGCCAGACAAACAAGTTGTCATCAGGGTAGAAATCACAGAGAAAGCAGAGCAAAGATTGATATTGTTCCTCCATAACAACGAATATATCTTCGCCTGGTCTCCGAAGGATTTGCAAGGAGTCGGTAGAGATATCATTCAACATACTCTAAATATAGACCCCAATGCCAAGCCCAAGAAGAAGAAGCTTTGGAAGGCTTTAAAGGAGAGGGAAGAGGCAGCAAAGGATGAGGTGCAGAAGTTGCTTGACGCCTGAGTGGTGCGTGAAGTGTTGCATTCTAAGTGGCTGGCCTACCTAGTGCTAGTCAAGAAAAGTAATGGAAAGTGGAGGATGTGTGTAGATTTCACAGACCTGAACAGAGCTTATGCGAAGTATGAAATTCCGCTGCCACGAATTGATCAGCCGGTGGACTCCGCTACGGGCTATGAAATGCTAAGTTTCCTGGATGCATATTATTTGTACCACCTGGTTTGGATGGACAAGGAGGATGAGGAAAACAAGTTTTAGAACCTCCTTCGGTATATATTGTTTCATAGAATGGCCTTCTGCCTTCGGAATGTTGGTGCCACCTTCACCAGGTTGGTATAGATAGTGCTGAAATCACAGCTGTCGGAGGATTAACTCCTGTCGTAGGGATCCCGAGAGACCCCTTTTTAGAGATTCGGCCGGGGGGATGATCCTGAATACGTTCGTCGGAGAAATAAATGGGAATGAATGCAACGGCCGGTGGTGGGGGTGTTGACCTAGTGCAAGAAGAAGTAAATGCACCGGAATTTAGACAGGTTCGGGCCGCACGGGGGCGTAATACCCTACTCCTGTATGGATACTATAACTGTCCTGAGGAAGTCCCTCAAGGATGTTGCTGGTTATAAGAATCTTGATATATCTAAGAGCCTGGGACTCCTTGTTCTTCGGCTGGGACTGGGCTCAGCCTTCCTCACAGTGTTTCTCTTGCGCTGTGTTCTTGTCTATCCGTTGCCACTAACCGTCTTCTGTGTGTCTACCGCTTCGCCCTCTGCTATGCTCTCTCTTCTCCTCTGTCTCTTGCTTCTGTGCCGCCGGCTGCTTTAAGTACCCGCCGGCAGCAACGTGCCCCGAACGGAAGGGGGGGCACGAGTTTCGAGACACCATAAATGGAAAGGGCGTCATCATTTCCTCTGGGCGAAGTGACCGGGGGTGGAAAATACGTCGCACGCCCGGTCATCCGTCACAATAAATGCCCTGGCAATGGGCGCCATGGAGAGGGCCCACCGGGCAGCCGCAGAGCAGCCCGGCGTGCCCGCCCTGTCTTGTTCCCCTGCCACAGCAGCGCGGCAGATGGAACGCCTTGGTCCTTACGACGTTATCCTGAGACAGGCCGGATGGCATGGAACGGGACCCGTGCAATTAATAACCCCACGCCTCTCTGCCAGAACGTGGCAGGAACTGACGCTGAGCGCGACGGGAGCAGTTGGAGGTGACAGGCCACGCACGCTCATTAAATGCGGCCTCGGGCATTTGACTGGTTGACACCTCATCGGTGGGCCCCTCGGGGTACCGAGTGCTTGGGGGGTACTGTTCACCTCCCCGAGCACTCTCTCCCGAGAATGCCTTTCCTTGTCATCGGGGTACCGAGTGCTCGGGTGTACTGTTCACCTCCCCCGAGCACTCTCTCCCGGGCACACTTGTACGGATCCTCGGGGAACCGAGTGCTTGGGGGTTGCCGCACGCAGCCCCGAGCACTCTCTCCCGGAACTTAGCTCTCCTGGTCGTCGAGGGACTAGGGTGCTCGGGGGTGACCGTACACTCCCCCGAGCACTTTCTTCCCGGTACTTGGATTCCATGGATCATCGGGGAACTGGGGTACTCGGGGGCCACTGAGTGTGGCCCCGAGCGCCTTCTCCAGGGACTTGATCTTTTCTCATCTTGTAGGAGAGACCCCGCGGGATGGCGCCATGTGGCGGAAGGCTGGCTTGGCCTCGGGATTCGGGGACCCCCGGTTCCTGATACACCGACAACACCTGGGGCAAAATGTCTCGGCATACATTGACGATATAGTGGTCAATAGCATCAGAGAAAACTCACACCTCAATGACCTCTAAGAAACTTTCAAAAACCTACGAAGTGTAGGTCTAAAGCTAAACCAGAAAAATGTGCGTTTGGTATGCGATCAGGAAGGTTACTGGGCTTCTTGGTCTCGCGAAGGGGCATCGAGGTAGATCCTCGAAAAATTCAAGCAATAATTGACATGAGACCTCCCTATAGAAGGAAACAAGCACAACGCTTAGCAGGGAAATTGGCAGCTCTGAACCAGTTCATCGCAAAATCAGCCGAGCGAAGCCTACCTTTCTTCAAAACGCTAAAATGATCCGAACCTTTCAAATGTGGTGCGGAGTAGCATGAAGCCTTCGACGAGTTGAAGAAGTATCTGACGAAGCTCATGGCCCTGTCCAGCCCCGATCCTGAGGCTGAGTTGTTGCCGTACATAGCAGCATCCCCTTGGGTAGTAAGTGACGTACTTGTGCAAGAAAGGGAAGAAGGTGACAAATTGCAGCAATTTCCAGTATACTATGTATCGAAGGCTTTGGTAGGGCCAAAGAGGTTTTACTCCAAAATGGAGAAGATGGCCTTTGCACTAGTAATGGCATTGCGAAAGCTTCACCATTATTTTATAGCTCAGAAGATAACAGTGCCCACCTCTTTACCCCTTCACGACATGTTTTAAAATTGTGAAGCTATAGGGAGGATTGCAAAATGGGCTACAGAGATTGCACTATTCATGATAGATTTTGTCACAAGAACAACGATAAAGTCTTAGGCATTAGCGGAGTTCGTGGTGGACTGGACGCCGCAGGCCGAAGCTCCAGATGAGGCACCGTTAGACCCAGTTTGGATCATGTATTGTGATGGAGCTTTGGGGGCTATAGGTGTTGGCACGGCTGCAGTAGTATCTTCACCTTCGGGAGTGATGTTGCGATACGCCACCAGGCTCGAGTTTTGATCGACAAACAACATTGTAGAGTACGAAGCATTCTCCTTGGGCTTCATAAGGCACGGGCGTTGGGCGCCCGAAGGGTCCTAGTTAAGATAGACTCTAAGGTGGTCACAAGCCAAATTGAAAAGACGTTCCAGGGAAGGAGCCAAAACTGGTCAAGTACATGGCAGCAGTGCGAAGTATGGAAAAGCATTTCCTGGGGTTCACAGTCAAGATCATATCAAGGAATGACAACTTCGAGGAGGACGACCTCGCAAAGGCTGCGGCGCAAAATCTGCCGATACCACCAGATTTGTTTTATCAGAAGGTGAAGGTGCCATCCGTCGAGGCCTCTTTGCAGGCGACACGATCGGTGACTATAATTGAAAGTGAAGAATGGTGGTCCCCTATAATGGCATAACTTCACTGTTACTACGAGCTCGTAGATAATGTTGAGGCAAAGCACATGGTGCAACGGGCTAGAAGCTACAAAATTGTGGGATCTGAGTTGTACAAGATGGAAGTTTGTGCACCAATGCTTCGATGAATATCCCAAGCAGAGGGTCAAAACTTGCTCCAAGAAATACATGGAGAACTCTGTGGCTTGCACATCTGAACTCGAGCACTCGTTAGTAAAGTATACAGGCAAAGATTCTTTTGGCCGAAAGCTGTCTCTGATGCGGAGTACATAGTCCAAAGCTGCGTGAAGTGCCAATACTTGTCAAAGGGTTCAAACAGGCCTTCGACATTGGCGCAACTCATACCACCAGTCTGGCCATTAATACGGTGGGGAATCGACATTATAGGATAGTTACAATTTGCCCTGGGAAACTTGCATTACGCTGTTATCGCAGTCAAGTACTTCTTGAAATGGGTAGAGGCCATGCTGCTGGTGAACATAACATCAAAAAATGTCCAAAAATTCTTGTGGTAAAATATCATCTGCCGCTTCAGCGTTCCTCGCGAGGTGACCGTTGATAACGACACGTTGTTTGACAACGAAGGATTCACAAAATTCTGCGAAGGTATGGGAATCAAAGTCCATTTCGCTTCAGTATATCACCCTTAGTCAAATGGAGCTGTGGAGAGGGCAAACGACATCATCTTAACTGGTGTCGCAAGGCATCTGCAAGGTTTGCCAAAAGGAAAGTGGGTGGAAGAGCTGCCGAAGGTCTTGTGATCTGTGAGAACAACAGTAACAAGACCAACAGGGTTCACACCATTTCGTTTGCTCTTCAGCGAAGAAGCGATGACTCCGGAGGAATGTAAAAATAAATCATTTAGAGTCACAACTGAATCAGCCCAAAACGAAGAATCAGTATCGAAAGATGCACTAGAGGAAGTGAGAATGCAGGCCATTGAAAACTTGACTAGATACCAGGAGGAAACTAGGAAATGGAGAGACAAGAAAGTGTCCCTGAAGGAGTTCGCACCTGGAGACTTGGTACTTCGGAGGCTCACCAATATTTCAGCCGTGGGAAAACAACAAAGTAAGTGGGACGGACCTTTTTTGGTGAAGAGGTCGTGAAGGCCCGGGTCTTATCACCTGGCCACTGTCAAAGGGGAAGAGCTTCCGCACACTTGGAGAGCCGACAACCTTCGCAAGTTTTATGTGTAGTAACCATAGAAGATGTCTTCGCATTGGTGGTCAAGGTGCACGAATCAGTGTAGTATATATGTAATTTTCTTTTCTGCAGTTCAATCAAAACAATGTAAGGGTGCTGTACTCTTTTCCTCACTGGGGGAACCCTTTGTCAGGGCATGAGGTTTTTAACGAGGCAGCAACCTTTGTAAAAACTGTTATAAATGGAATCACCCCCATAAAAAAATGTGTACTTTTGTCAAAATTATGCATAATTCATCGTCGAAGTGTTTCAAGCCTTTGCAAGAAGGAAACACACCAATCGACAAAAGGTGAAACAGAAAACTCGCCATAAAAGTCAAGGTATGTAATGTCAAAGAAAGACATCTTACCTTTCGACTTTAGACGGGCGTAAACCCGCAACAAAGTTCGAAGCTTATTACTCGCTTCGAAGTTGTCCATATTTTAAAGCATCTCTTTCTGCAGCATCTTCGCCCACAAGGCAAGGTGATTATGATTCCGTTACATGAATCTATGTAATGCTAAAAAAAAGAGAGCCGAAGTGCTCCTCGACCTAAAAGAAGGTGGCGCACCTCTCGACTAAAAGTCGGGGGCTAAAAGTGCCTGGCCCCGCACCGAAGGCAAAATGTATCTTTGGGAGAAAAAAATAAAATGCCGAAGTGCTGCGCGACCTAAAAGAAGAGGGCGCACCTCTCGACTAAGTCAGGGGCTAAGAGTGCATGCCCCTCAATCGAAGGCAAAACGTACCTTTGGGAGAAAAAAATAAAAAAGTCAAAGTGCTACTCGACCTAAGAGAAGGCGGCGCACCTCTCGACTCAAAGTCGAGGGCTAAGAGTGCCTTCCCCCGCACTGAAGGCAAAACATACCTTAAAAAAAAGCCAAAGTGCTGCTCGACTTTGAAAGAATGTTGCGCACCCCTCGACTCAGTTGGGGGCTGAGAAAGCCTGCCCTACGCCGAAGGCACATAATACCTAACGTTAATCCTGAAACATGGAGAACGTACAAAACGCAAAAATTCGGCGAAACAAAAGTCGAAGCTTGGATAACCATCGCTGCAAATTGTGCAATCGCATTTACGATTCTGCCGAAGGTCCCTATGGCTTCAAATTCGGGAGGGACGGCATTTTCCACTTGGCGCTTCGTGTATGGTTCTACCGAAGGTCCCTACGACTTCAAAGTCGGGGGGAGGGGGGGGGACGGCGTTTTCCTGATGGCGCTTCATGCGCGGTTCTACCGAAGGTACCTAAGGCTTCAAAGTTAGGGGGACGGCGTTTTCCGGGTCATGTTTCAAACGCGATACAGCCGAAGGTCCAAATCGATGGAAGACCATCGAAAATGACTTTATTCAACAAATTCATCAATATCAGGATCTACAAAATCTTTATACCAATGACTAAAACCAAATTGAAAGGCTATGCCTTGGCTGGCAGGAAAAGGCATCGTTGGAGCCAAGGGTGATCCGATATAACTAGATGACGTGGTAGACGAAGATGTAGCCAAGGCGGTCATGCCTTCGTCTTGTCGCTCTATTTGTGAAGGCCCTTGGCGGTAGCAAAATTGAAACGGACGGGGTAGAGATTCCTGATTATCGTCTTCCGGCTCAGGCTTTGGATCGACGAACATATGCGGAGGCTCAAAGTATCCGCGCGCAATCCTGCGGGCCTTGTGCTCGGCCCTTCAGGTCTCTAAAACCAAAGGGCGAAATGACTTCCAAAACGCTTTGGAGTCAACATTCCTTACGCTATAGGACCTGCACTTCGCTCTCCAGTACCTCCCAAAATCAATAGCTGGGTGGCGACAGTGGAAGGAATCCCAGCAAGACCAAGACATAAAAAATTATCCTGCATCACAGTGATGGGAACATCATCTTTGACTACCTGCGTAGTGTCCAAAGCGAGGACCTGCGCAGGGAGCGAAGGTAGTCAAAACAACTAACAATGAATAAAAACGTATATATTACAATATGTTTTGATTGGTAACCAAACACTCGAAACCCAAAAACAACGCTTCATGCATTCTTCACACCTTCTCTTTCTCTTCGACCACCTTGGTTGTCGCTTTGGCGAAAAGATCATCCTTCATTTTGCCTGCAGAACAAAGCGTCCATGAATACGCAGGTGGCAAAATCTCGAAAGTAGAGCCAAAAAAATGTACTCGTTGGTGGTTAATTTCTACCTCCCGGAGGGTGACCTTGCAGCCATGCTTACACCAGTAGTTGGTGGTGAACGCTCACAAAGTGACCTTCGATGCTCTCAACACAGCCGAAGTTGACATATCCGAAGGATAGCAGAAGGTTGTTTTTTTGGAGTGTAGCATGATGGTCGCAGCTAGTCATCTCAATTGACTGGACTAAACTCCTGGCTGAGACCATCATGCAAAAGTCGTCGTACAGCTGGGCCGCGGGCAAAAGGCTACCGGTGGTTTCGCAGATCCATCCAATATGTCCCCCTAGCCCGACAAGGTCAAGCGTTGGAGGCGTGGTCGAAGCACTGATTCCATCGAAGGTATTGCTAATTTCTTCGCAAGCTGCAATGGCCTTCAGCTCCAGTTCTCCTAGCATAGTGAGGGCGTCATTGGATAGCGCCTTTGCGTCATCTACCTCTTCGTGCAACCTCTACGCTTTAGCTTTTTCTACGGTGCAGAGGGCTTGCAGCTCTGAAATATGAGCTTTGGACGCAATTAGATTCTGGCGAAGATAGGTGATCTCTTCTTCCATGCTCTGTTTGCCTGAGCGAAGGGAGCTCACTTCCATTTCAAGCTGCTACAAGCGCATATCAGCCTCCCTCACTCGTCGTGCGAACTCCCTTTTTTGAGCCTCGACCTTCTCCACCCGGGCTTGAAACAGGGCCCTTTGTACCTCGGTATTCTTCACGCGGACCACGGAATGCTCTGCTTGCTTGCGCTGCGCGCACGAAATGAGCATAGCCTGCAATAGCTCGTAGGTGTCAGAATGACTAAGCAAAGAGAAACTGAAGTCGTGATGCAAAATACCTTTGCAATGGCCACGTCGGAGGTGTCGATGAGCTCGACAGCGGGCATTCGCACCAAAGAAATCTCAAGCTCATGGAGAATGAAGCTGCCAAACATCTTCTTTGCATCATTGACTTCCCCCGAGCTTGGCTGAAATGAAGAAATTTTGAAGGCTTCGGCGTTAATAGCCTTCGCGTCGAGTAAGCCGCTATGACTCATAAGCCCCTTTCTGCCACGGTGCGGTAGGGGCGGCAAGTTATTTTCCTCTTCAGTCTCTATGGCCCTGTGGCCTCTAGATGAATTGTCCTTAGACGAAGAGCTCGAAGATGAAGAGGAAGAGGTTGATTCAGCTCTAGCTTCTTCGACAATTTTTACCCCTTCGGCCTCCTCAGCTTCCCTTCCCCCCGCTATCTCCGTGGTAGCACGCGGATCAGAAAGTTCCTCCTCCTCATCGCTAAGAATTAGCAAGGCAAGGTCCACGAGCGTAGAAAAGGCGGGCTTCAGAGAGGAGGGAGGATCCTGCGTGCTCTTTAGAGGCTCCTGTTGAAGGGGCATAGCTCGAATGGCCATGGAGCCTTTAGGGGTCATTTTCTCGCCCAAGATGTCGAGGACCATTTTGCGAGGTCTTTTCTTCAGGGCAAGCACCTTCTTATTTTTACTTGCTTGTATAGAAGGGTTGGTGATTTTCTACTTCTTTTGGCTGCCACCAGCTGACTCTCCACCGGCCTCGGTGTTCGGGGAGCCTTCTTCACCTTGACCTGAACAGAGCATAGTCACCTTCTGCCTGTCATTATAGGCAAGGCCTTGTGACTAAAAAATCCAGTTAAGTCGCTGACCAAGCCCCTGGTCGGTGCAGAGTTGGGATGATGAGCATGCAGCAGCTATCTGCTAAAAGGTAAAATGAGCCCCCAGAGGTCTTCAACGGGGCAAAGGGGACAACGTTCAGCTATATTATATGATTCACAGGTTCGGCCCATCGAAGATGAACCTTACCTGTAAGGGGCTACTGTTGGGGAATGATCTTACACGCCCCTTTGGATCCTGAGGCAAAGTCCACTAGTGGCTGTCCAACGAATAATACAGTTGTGTTTCAGGGAGCATGGGCGAAGCCTCTGGCGGGCCTTCACATGGAGACCGAAGGTAGACCCACGATGCTGAGTTTCAGTACAGGCGAATCCTCGGCGGGCCTTCGCATGGAGGCCAAAGGTTGGTCCACGGTGACAAGTATCAGTGCAGGCGAAGCCTCAGGTGAGACTTCAGGCGGAGACTGAAGGGTGACTCAGGACGTAGCGCTGAGGCTGGTAGAAGGTGCCCTGGGGGCCCGTGTAGCGGTCTGGGGTATAACTGTAAATGTGCAAATGTACTCAATGGTAGCAAAATGCCCCCGAATATGCCGAGAATGTGGCAGTTGGAGGGATAACACTGTAAATTATGGCACGGAGTGGTTGAGTACAGGCTATAAATAGGCCAACACTGTAAGTGATGGGACGGAGAACAATTAGTTTACTCATCTCCCCATAAACACATGTTGCATTTTGCCGCCTTCGGCTCTTTCTCTCCCTAGGCCGAAGGCTTCCCCTAGTTTGATAACTTCGTAACCAACAGTATAATAAGGAACCTGCTTGGTATGATGTCCAATGAGAGTGAACCTTTAAGTGAGGCGGATTTTCTTTGGGAAGAAATACATACTACTTCTCACACACCTAGCAGAAGTTGTGTCTATGCTCCGTATATTATGTATATGATCAAGAAGGTCACCAAGAAGAATTTCTTTAAGGAAGTGAAGCTTAAGCCCTATAGGATAAGTTTGGTAAGCTCAAAATCATTTACTTCTATGCCACCTTCTCCTCCACCTTTAGCTCCTAGTGAAGTACAAAGGGTAGCGCTGAAGCGTATATCTTCCTCTCATGGCTCACCATCCTTTATCAAGAGCGCCCTTAAGGCTATTTACAATGTTTGCACCCACAATGCTATGAAGATAAAGGAACACAAAGACAAGACAAATTTGAGATCGAGGAAGATTGAGAAGAGGCAAAAAGTAATTCATCCTCATTTGAGGATTGAGTCTCCTTGCTCTCCAATCACTTCCGAAGAAGAAGTAAGCGAGCCCGAAGCGTTTAAGAACCATGGGCTTGGTATGATGAGGCCCAAGCTGCTGTATGGGGTGCTGAAACCTCTCATGCTCAAGATGAGGAAGAAGAGACCGAGGAAGAGGAAGAAGACTTGGGTGGTGTCGAAGAAAGCTCTCCGAAAGATGATGATGGCAACGGAGATGGAGACAGAGATGAGGAATACGAAGAGGAGAGCGAGTAAATCTCTATCTTTGCTTCTCTTTCCTTTTTGGTGCTTGATGCCTAAGGGGGAGAGAAATCCTATGTTAGCAGTCTGTTCTGTTCTGCCCCAACCTGGAGTCTCCAGGTTGGGCAATGTCTTGTCTCTTTTATCTGTTCAAACTCTTTATCACTTCCATTGGACATATAAGACTATTGTAATAATGTGTGATGAACCATGTGGTGTGTTTGTTGTTTTAATTTGTAAGAACTTAAGTATGTTAGTGTGATGCTATGAGATGTTTGGTATAATTTTTGTTTCTCTATTTCTTTTATTATGTGATATATCATGCCATACGCATCACGTATTATCACATTCACTCACACTCTTTGCACCCCACAGATGCTGAGATATAGGGGGAGCTCTTGCAAAAATTCTTTTAAATATGTGCATTTGATCTCAAATTCTGATTTATCTAATGCATACATTTAGGGGGAGCTCACATATATCTTAGGATTCAAAATCTTTATTTTAAATAACTTTTGTAAGCTTTAATCGTGTTGTCATCAATCACCAAAAAGGGGGAGATTGAAAGTGTATCTAGGCCTCCTATGTGGGTTTTGGATAATAGATGACAAACAATTAAGGGACTAATGAGTTTATTGAGGTTATGAACAGATTTTAGTCCCATCGATAAAGTTAAAAGGCATTGGCGTCCCTCAAAAAGAAAAGAGAAGCAGCATATAGTTACTCATAGGTTTAAATTCATTTTATTTTTGAATTTGAGTTTAGGAATACCGTACTATCAAGAGGGATGCATGTTGATAGTATTAATGGTGTCTAAGTGCTCAAAGTACCATTTTAGACATAAAGTTGAGAGACATAATCACCCACAAACACTGGGATAGTTACAAAAGTTGTCTGAACCTGGAGTCTCTAGGTTAGCCCGGATACTCTGAATTCTAGACAGTAGCCTGGAGTCTCTGAGTTAGACTCCAAGCCGGGCTCTCGGTTTGGGCTTGAGTGCTTAACTCGGAGTCTCCGAGTGAACCTGGATACTCTTGGTCAGTACAAATAGTACTGTAATGGCTAGTTTGGGGGGCTAGGTTTAAATACCCCTCTCACCTCCTCCTTCATTTGCTATTGAACTAACTCGAGACAAACTCATTCATAGCCATTCAATAGCCCCTAAAACACCTCTAGTGTTTTAAATCTTGCTAAAATTTGAGAGTTGAGTTGGGAGAGTGAGATTGAGTGCTAGTGAGTTTAAATCTATTCATTGAGCACTTGAGTTCATCGTCAAGCTGTTGATTCACGTTCTTTACTCTTGGAGCTTAGAGCTCCTAGACGGTTAGGTGTCGCCCGGAGAGCACTCAAGCTTTTGGAGTGTCCCCAGAAGTTTGTGAAGGTTCTTCTCACCTTCTCAAGGGAAGAGAAACTTTTGAGTAAGCCCAAGCTCGATCTCCGTGGTCACTTGGTGAGAACAAGGGTTGAAAGAGACTCGACTCTTTATGAGTACCTTAATGGAGACATAAGGTCATTTGATCCAAACTTCAGGAAATAAATTCTTGTCTCCTTTACATTCTTGCATGTTTTCCTTGTTCTAGTTGTTTTTTTTTTGGGGTTAGCCTCGATCTACTTGTTTGTGAGGTTGTAATTGGAGGTTGTTGGTTAAAAGAAGCTCTTACATCAATCAGAACATGTGGTAACCTTTATATCCAACTAGACTTGTTTAGTTTTGCTCAATTTTCAATTTCCTGTATAGGTCGGACTATCCGGGTTAGCTCGGAGTCTACGGACCTTGGAGTCTTCGAATTGAACCGGAGTGTCCAGATTATGTTAATCTGCTGCGAACTTTTAATTTTCAGGAAACGCCCATTCACCCCCTCTAGGCGACATCACGTACATTCAATGACTTACTGAGTACGACAAGTGCTCACTCTTGCTATCACCAAACACTCAGTTAGAGAAGGTATCGAGGAGTACACTGAAGGTGGATCGTTCTAAGATGCTTTCTACATTGATGATGCATGTGGAAGAGTCGTAAAGGATTAGAGTCTTCGTAGTTTGTTTAGTTCCGCTGCATTTTATTTGGTTCTTCGACCCTTAAAGGTCACTTTTGTAAGACGGTTAATTCGATTTAGTATGGATATTGTAATGATTATCATCAATGAAGTCACTATGTGTCAGAATGAATTCACTAGTTTTCTACCGGGCACAAAACTTGTGAATCTGAAGCCCTATTGTTGGTGATATGCCCTAGAGGCAACTGCAAGTGCAGATTGGATTTGCAAATAGGATTTAATATGATTGAATGTCCATTAAGGTTTAGGATCATGATGGGCTTTAATGTGATTAAAGGCCCATTACTGTACTTTATATAAGAGGAGGTAGGGCCATGGGCGCAAGAATTGATTTTGTCACCAAAACCCTCTCCGCCACCTCTTCCCGAACTCCCTGTGAGACCCTAGTCGGGTGCATGGTGCTAGCACACCAGCGTACAACGTTCCATTCCTGTATGTATGGATACCATGAAGGCACTGCTACAATTGCTGCGGTGCTGATCAGCGACAAAGACACTAGGGTGGGTTCGACTACTTCCTCATTGTCATCGAGGATGTGATCAAGGCTTCCTGTTCGTGGTCGATGTGATTAGCTACTTCCTCTACTTGGTCGCGAAGTTGTCGAGGATGTGGTGCCTGTGGTCGGGACTGGTTGAGAAGCATGACCACTTGCTCGAAGCTAGTCCAGGAGCGTGACCACCTGCACGAGGCTGGTCGCGGATCTAATCAAGAAGATGCTCGAGGAGTTTGATGGGATGATGTTGGATTAGTCTACTCCAACTCTTCTTCCACTGCACTACGCGTCTAGTGGTAATAATCTATGATCCCTTACTCGCATGGTTCCTTGGTTGAACGCGGTAGAGAAAATTTTTGTTTTTACGCTAGCGTAGCCAACCCGTTCCCCAACACCTACAGATACAATCCAATGCAAAAGGATGAAATTGAGAGGCAAGTCAAGGAAATGTTAACTCAAGGTATTATACAACATAGCAATAGCCCCTTTGCAGCTCTTTTGCTAGGAAAGAAGGACGGCTCCGGAAGACTATGTGTAGATTACAGACACTTGAATGCCATCACAGTTTATAATAGGTATCCCCTCCCTATAATTGATGAATTGTTGGATGAGTTATCAGAATCTAGTTGGTTTTCTACATTGGATTTGAGGGTGGGATATCATCAAATACGGATGATTGTTGTTGATGAACCAAAAACAACCTTTAAGATCCATAGTGGTCACTATGAGTTCAAGGTGATGGAATTCGGGTTAATTGGAGCTCCGACCACTTTTCAAAATGCCATGAATACCATTTTGAGTCATCTGTTGCATAAGGGAGTCTTGGTATTCATCGATGATATCCTTATTTATAGCTGTTCCTTGAGTCAGCATGTGGATGTTCTTCGTCGGGTTTTTAGTTGTCTGAGCATGGGCTGCATGTTAAGAAATCAAAGTATGCTTATGCTAAAAGACAACTCACTTACCTTGGGCATGTGATCAGTGAAGCTGAAGTAGCTACTAACCCAAAGAATGTGGAAGCAGTGAGGAAGTGGCTAGGGCCTTTGCTAGTTAAGGAAGTGCGACATTTACTGGGTATTGCTGGATACTACAGGAAGTTTGTCTGAATTTTTGGGTTGTTGAGTAGACCTCTAACTGACTTCTCAAGAAACTTGTGGTCTTTCGGTGGACAGAAGTGAAGGAAGAATCCTTTCTTATGCTCAAACATGTCTTGATTTCAGCTCCTATGTTAGCCTTACCCGATTTCAAGAAAACATTTGAAATTGAAACTGACGCTGAACATGGGATATGTGCTATGTGGTTCAAGAAGGTCATCCTTTAGCATATTTGAGTAAGGCACTGGGGCCAAATAATAGCCATTTGTCCACATATGAGAAGTAATGCCTTGCCATTTTATTAGTAGTAGAACATTGGAGGGCTTACCTGCAGGCTAGGAAGTTTTATTATCTGTACAAACCAAAGGAGTTTAATACATTTGCAAGACCAAGGGCTATCTACCCCGTGGAAACAAAAGACTTTGTTCAAGTTACAGGGATTACAGTATAAACCCATTAAAAAAACATTGATTATAATGTTGCAGATGCTCTTTTCAGGGTACCAGCATCAGAAGGGTCTGAACTGGTGGCCATATCTTCATGTGTACCTACTTGGATCACAGAAATTGTGGAACGATATTTAGAAGATCCGATTACTCAGCAATTGTTGGCTGAGCTGAGTGTCGATTCTGCCAAGGTGCCTCACTGTACTCTTACTCAAGGTGTTATTTGATTCAAGGGAAGGATTTGGGTGGGACATAATCTGCCAATGCAACAAAACATTTTGAAGGCTTGACATGCTAGTGCCACTGGAGAACACTCTGGTATACATGTGACTTACAGAAGAGTGAGGAAGCTATTTACTTTGCCTGGTCTGAAGAAACATGCGCGTGATTTTCGGAACAATTGCACTATTTGTCAACAAGCCAAGAATGAGCTTGTAAAGTATCCTGGTTTGGTACAATCACTACCTGTACCTGCTCAGGCTTGGCAAGCGGTGTATCTAGACTTTATTGAAGGTTTGTCCGTATCTACTAGTTACAACTGTATAACTATGGTAGCTGATAAATGGACCATGTATGTACATTTCATACCCCTTTATTATCTGGCAAGTTACGCTTGCATACTTGAATCAATTGTTTAAACTGCATGGTTTACCTCAATCAATCATTTCTGACCAAGATCGCATTTTCATAAGTAATCTATGGAAAGAGCTGTTTCATTTAGTTTACACTCAATTACATATGAACTCAACTTACCATCCTCAAACAGATGAGCAAGCCGAGTGAATTAACCAGTTCTTGGAGGCGTATTTGAGGCATTTTGTGCATTCAGCTCCCCACAAATGGCATGCTTGGTTAGCACTGGCTAAATTTTGGTATAACTCCACATATCATTCTGCTCTTGGTTTATCACCCTTTAAAGGCACTGTATGGGCATGAGCCTCACCAATTTGGCCTGGTGGACACCTTAGTTTCTGTTGACACTGATCTGATGAATTGGTTTAAGGAGCGGAAACTCAAAACCAGTCTGCTTTGTCAACACTTGGAGGGAGCTTGTCAGCGAATGAAGACTCAAGCTAAGAAGAATTGATTTGAAATGCAATTCCAAGAGGGAGACTAGGTGTACATGAAGCTACAACCTTATATTCAAACTTCTGTGGTTGACAAATCTAACCACAAATTAGCTTTTCGCTATTTTGGTCCATTTTAGGTGCTACATCGGGTTGGAGTTGTCGCGTATAAACTTCAACTACCAGAGATGAGCAAGATTCATCCAATGATCCACGTCTCACAGCTACGTCGCGCTCCTCCAATGATAGCTTCTAGTTCCACAAAATTGCCAGCGTCGCTATTTAACGAAAATTCGGCAACAACACAAGTTCGCGTTCTTTAGCGTTGTCTACATCAACGCGGGTCCAAGGCAGTCGAGCAAGTCCTGGTGCAATGGGAAGGTCAGCCTCCATCACTTGCCACCTGGGAATGGATGTCAGAGCTTCACCTTCAATTTCCCTCAGCACCAGCTTGGGGTCAAGATAGCTATGAAGGGATGGGGAGTGTTACGAGCCCTGCTGAGGTGGAGGTGGCACCAGGACTGACCTAAGATGAAGAAGGCCAACCCAGAGATGAGATAGAAGTCCAGGGGAAGGGAAGGTGACGACGTGAGTCCAATAGGCTACACACAAGCTCCGAGTGGGCCCAGTGAGCCTGTGATGATAGGCAGGAATCGGCTATAACCCCTACTCGGAGCTGGCGCTAGCGGTCTGAAGAAAGAACACATCTCTGATCTACTTCTTCCTTTCCTTCCTTTCTTCCTCTCCAATCCTATGCTAGGCTACTCTATAACCTCCGAAACTATGCAGTCACACGCTGCCAATCAGGGGGCAAATTAAGGTTGTCCCAAGGAGGGACACTCTTTACCTGCACTTACCAATCATGAAGGGCATGAAAGTAAGATGGATGGCCTTGTCACTGAGGCCCAGACTTCACAAGGGGGGGTTGGTTCCGAGGGTATCAATGACCACATGCAGGAACCCTTGCTGCTATGCTCTAGCCCATGGGACCCCTATCCTCTCCAACTAACAGTGTAGCTGGCTTTCAATCTGGTGGCCAGGCTGAGAACACTAATAACAACTGTCACAACACCTGGTTACCTAAAGAAATGCAGGAACTTGAAGATAATGAGGCATAAGAGGAGAACTTTGATACTTTATCCCAGTTCTCCCACATAACTGAGGGAGGAGATAGCTCCCAAAGGTGGGTTGCTGTTTCTAAAAGTCCTAAGTTCAGGACTTACAAGAGAAGGAGGCCTATCATTGCAACTAGAGCAATCTCTAGGATTCCCAGGGATGGGATCTCAATCCAGGCTAAAGCTATGAAGAGAGCTCAGCAGAAGAATGCTACAACAGGTACTTCCTGCTCTCCGAACCAATTCACCATTCTTAATAATATCTCCAATGATTATATTGCAAATGTTATATCTGACTTATATTTGATAGCTGATAATATGGTTACTCATATAGAAGCCTTTAATGCTGAAGAATTAGCTAGAGCTAAAATTACTGAAGCAGCTTTTAAAGCTTCTCTTCAGAGGCAAAATGAGAAGGAAGTTGCTAGGGCAGAGGGCCTAGAGCAGGATATGACCATGGAGGTCATTGACAACTTAGTTAGAGGCTATGGCATGCCAATCCCAGAAAAAGGAGAGGTCACAGGGAGTGAACCTAAAATAAAAAGAGGCAGAGGCAGGCCTAGGAAAAAGCATAAATGAGGATCCTAATTTGGAATGGCAGAGGCTTAGGGAAGGCAGTTAGGAGGAAGCAGATTAAAGATTATATCATGCGGGAAAAGTTGGATATTATTGGTATCCAGGAAATTGTGAAGGACTTCATAGCCAAGGAACTCAAAGAAATCTCTGGCGTTGAGAACTTCTCCTGGTGTGCGCTCCCAGCCCAGGGGCACTCTGGAGGGTTACTGGTGGGAGTCAAGAATGACATGCTAGAATTGGAGCAATGGGAGCTCCACCAGTTCTGTGTTCATATCACTGTGAGAATGAGGATAACCAACCTCAGATGGGAGTTCATCACAGTGCATGGACCAGCAGACTACAGGTCATCTAAGGATTTTATAGATGAACTGGAAAATATTTGTGCCAAGGTGTCACTCCCTTTTCTCATTGGAGGTGACTTCAACCTCATCAGAGAGGCCCAAGACAAGAACAATGATAATTTAGACAAGCATCTGATGGACCTCTTTAATGGTTTCATTGGGAAATTTCATCTAAGGGAAGTGAAATGAGCAGGTCCCAAATACACCTGGACCAACAAGTAGCTAGTGCCAGTGATGGTGAACCTAGACAGATTCCTGATGTCTAGTGCCTGGGAACAACCTTTATGTCATGCATGGAGCCTGACCAGAATTGGATCTAACCATAGTCCTATTTGTCTGGACTCAGGGGAAGCTGGGATCCCAAGATGCAATTATTTTACCTTTGAAATACAGTGACTTCTAGCAGACAACTTCAAAAATCTGGTGTGCCAAAGGTGGTTGGAGAAGAAAGGGAGAATACCTAGCAATGCCTACTCTATAGATAATTGGCATGGTAGCCTTTGTGACATGAGACAGTTTATAAGGGGATGGCACAGGCAGATGATTGGAGAGTAGAACAAACACAAACATGACCTGTTGGCCCAGTTAGCTGACTTTGATAATAAAGCAGACTCTGAAGACCTCTCCATGGTGGACTGGGAAAATAGATACAAGTTAGAAGGTGATCTTGAAAAGAAGTATCTCCATGGAGAAGATCCTTTGGAAACAGAAATGTGGGAGGACCATGGTTAAAGAGGGTAGCAATAACACCAGATTCTTCCACCTCTTAGCCAATGGAAGAAGAAGGAAAAACCTAATCTTGCCTATGGAGACTGATCAGGGTCAGATTTCTTCCCAAAACCAACTCAGGGAACATATATATGATTTTTACAAGAACCTCTTTGGAGCTAACTCAAGAGAGGGCTTGATGTTAGATAATTCTTTCTGGGATAACCATAACAGGTTACCAGTTGAAGCCAGTGTACCCTTGACCCAACCTTTCTCTATACAGAAAATTGAGAGTGCCTTCAAGGACATGAAGGAGGATTCAGCTCCTGGGCCCAATGGTTTCACTGCTACTTTCTTCAAGGTTGTTTGGGACCTGGTCAAGGAGGACATACTTAACATGTTTAATGACTGGCATGCTAGGAGGCTTGATCTCAAGAGGCTTAATTATGGGGTAATAACCTTGCTACCTAAAACTAAAGATGCCAACACCATTAAGCAGTTCAGACCCATCTGCCTCCTAAATGTAGACTTCAAGGGCTTCACCAAAGTTCTGAATAACAAACTCACTCCAGTAGCCAAAGAGGTTATTGGTCCAAGCCAGACTGCGTTCATTAAGGGCAGGAACATCCTGGAAGGGGCGGTTACTCTTCATGAAGTTATTCATGAGCTTAAGAGAACAAGGAAGCAAGGGTTGCTGGTTAAAATTGATTTTGAAAAAGCTTATGATAAGGTGAAATGGAATTACCTTGAAGGGGTTATGAAAGGGAAAGGGTTCCCTCCTTATGGATAGATTGGATTATGCAATCTGTCAAGGGTGGCAGAGTGTGTGTTAATATCAATGGGCAGAGGGGACCATTCTTCAGAACATACTAGGGGTTAAGGCAGGGTGATCCTCTTTCCCCCTTGCTGTTTAATATAGCTGCCGATGTACTGAATGCTTTGATGGACAAAGCATCCTCCAAAGGTCTGTTGAAGGGAGTAGTGGATCATCTCATCGATGGTGGAATTACCCATGTCCAATATGCTGATGGCACCATGTTGATGGTAGATGGCTCTGAGAACTCCATTCTAAATCTTAAGATCATCATGTATCACTTGGAATGGCTATCTGGCCTCAAGATCAATTTCCATAAAAGTGAGGTATTTAGCTTTGGCATGGAGTAGGGTGAGCAGCAAAGGGTGGCCAACATGCTCAATTGCAAACTAGGGCAACTTCCAATGAAATATTTGGGCATACCCATTTCAGATCATCAACTTGGCATTGCTGCATCCTCTTAAATCCTAAATAAAATGACCAAAAGTTTAGACCCATGGAAGGGCAAAAACCTATCATATAGGGGGAAATTGACATTAACAAATTCTTGCTTGACTAGCCTGCCCATATATACTATGGGTTTTTACTTTCTTCCAAAAGGGGTTCACAAGCAAATGAATACCATCAAATCCAGGTTCTTTTGGAGGGGGGCTGAAGATGTAAACAAGTATCACTTAACAAAGTGGGAGGCTATCTGCAGACCTAAAGACTATGGTAGTCTGGGCATTCTTAACACAGCAGTGATGAACAAGTGCTTACTTGTCAAATGGATTGACAAGATATACTCTGGCTCTGAGGAAACCTGGTTCAAAATCCTTAAAGCCAAATATATAACAAATGGCAATTTCTTCATCTCCAGGCAGAAAGGTGCTTCCTAGTCCTGGCAAGGGTTGCATAAGGCTAAGCATCTATTTCGATGGGGTGCTATTTATAAAGTGAATAAAGGCAACAAAGTTTTCTTCTGGAGGGATGTGTGGTTGGGAGAAAAATCACTTAAAACCTAGTTTCCTGGCCTCTTTGATTTGTGTGAGAATCTAGACTCACTGGTCTCTGATTAGTGGGTTGAAGATGAGTGGGAGGTTTAGTTTAATCGAAACCTAACAGCAGAGGACCTACCCCAGTAGGAGGAACTGATGAACAAACTACAAGATATCCAGCTGAATGACAGTGAAGATGAAGTAGCTTGGGCTCTTGATAAATCAAAGAGATTCACAACCAAATCACTCTATAGGTTCTTGACCTTTGAAGGGGTTGTTAGCAAGGGAGCTAAAAAGATCTAGACATCCAAATTGCCTCTCAGGATCAAAGTGTTCCTATGGCAGATGTTACACAATAAGCTCCCAGTGTCTGTCTCACTTAAGAAGAGGGGCTGGAAGGGGGAAAGGAACTGCTGTTTATGTGGCAGGACTGAGGATGTCAGCCAAGTTTTCTTTGGGTGTGTGCTTGCCCAATTTTCGTGGAGTGAACTGAGAGATGCCTTTGGCTGGAATGGGTTCCCTACCTCGGTTGCCGACTTATGGACAAGTTGGTTCCGGAAATCCTTTAACATCTCTCAAAACCTAGGGATCTTTCTTTTTTGTAGGTATGGCTTGGGCTATGTGGAGGACAAGGAACATCATGGCGATTGAGAAACGCTACCCCAAGAGGCCTGTCGAAGTTCTGATCCTTCCTATATCATTCCTGCAGAAATGGAGCCCCCTCCTTCGCAATGATGATAAGATGAAAGTGGATGGTGCCGCGGCTTAAGTCCAGGAGTGGCTTCGGAACTTCTCCCCTAGCCCTGATTCAATGTCTGACATTGCCAATTTATGACCTGGTGCTGCGTGTATCTGATGTAATAGGGTAGTATTTGCTACCAGTATGGTCCGATTGTTGGCCGTTCTGATGTAATAGGGGGAGACTTTTGCGTATGTTCGCTCTGGGACGCTGGTATCCCCAGCTTCCTATGTTTGTGCTCTGGCACTTTGCTTTTCTTTTTTCTATTGTGAACCTGTTATTTGACTTTCAATAAAAACCGAGTTTATCTCTGTTAAAAAAAAAACTATGCAGTAAATTGAACCTGTGAGATTGTGGGAAGTATTCGTGGTCTCGGGTCAATAACAGATGGATTACGCTATCAGACGGTGGAGACTGAGGCGAGTGGTGATCTTGTCAGAATGATACCCATCGAAACATCGCTATGCAAATTTCGAAGCTCAAAGATATAACCCGGGTTATATATTATCTTCGTTTTCGAGATCGACAAGAAGCTTGCAAGTTAATCTTTTCGCCGATGATTTCTGCTGATATCTACATGATTTAAGGATCTACGTCACTGCATTTCGTTCGCTGTTTTCCGGCTAGGAAGTTACAAACTTGCTCCATCGACAGCTCGAGCACGCGCGCGCGCATGCTGCATGCACCATGCACGATCGCATTCCTCGCGTTGTGCAATTAACAAGGCAATCGTCTGCTCAGCGTCAGGCCCGAGGCTCCTGGCGTCTTTGCCGGCCGCAGCGGCCGCGGCGTACAGACGGCCGAGCGCGAGCGCGCGGCGGGCGGCCGCGAGCCGGAGGGCCAGTGCAGCGGCCTCGGCGCGCAGCCCGGCGTTGGCGACAAGGGCGAGCGCCAGGCGGCTCTGCGCGGCACGCGCGCGCGCCGCGAGCTCACGCTTGCTGCCCTCGAGACGCACGGCGGCGGCCCGGAGCTCGTTGAAGCGGCGCTGCTTGCGCGCGCGCGACCGGCGCGCGGACTCCCGGTTGGAGATCCTCCGGCGGAGGCGCCGATCGTCGACGTATTCTGTCGTGGCGGCGTTGGCCTCCACCTCCGGCGAGGCCGCCGCCAGGTCTTGAGTCGGGGTCAGGTTCGCTGTGGCATCGGATCCGAATCCCACGTGCTGTGGCGTCATCGTGGCGAAGGCTTGCAGGGTTGTAAAGCCAGAGAAATCCATGACGGGGCAGAATGATAGTTTCGAGCTTATCAGAGGAGGAGGGAGAGAAAGAGAGAGTGAGGAAAAAGGGAGGGAAGAAGTGAAGGGCTCGACAATTTATAGAGGGTTTAGGAGGGGTATTTATAGCAGTGACGGATTAGTGCAAAAATTTAGAAAGGGGGTTTAATCTCTTCTTTTTTTCTCCCTTTCCTTTTTATCTTCTCTCTCTTCGATGTCAAAAAAATTATAGAGGCCCCGGATCGGCCCATGATCTATGGTATTTTGTTAGTGACGTGGGTCTAATTTCTAGTGGTTGGTAATGCTTGCATTCAAATTTTGCAACAAATGGAATTAAGGAAATCAAATGATTCAAAAGGCAACGTCCAGAAATAGCTTTTGCCGTGTCAGGAACATTAGAGTATTAATAGAGTCATCGTAAATACGTGAATGTGATGGACTAAAAAAATCAGTAGCTTAATTAATTTAGAGTTACTTAATAACTTATTTCCTACACTAAATTTCTAACCAGTAAAATTCTCAAATTGAAATGTGGATGGAGTACTAGATCTAGATGGAGGGCTGTCGGTGGCCTCACGGTGAGCTGCTGGCCGCGAGAACAGAGGACGACTGCACGATGAGTTGGTAAGGGCAGGATAGCGGCGGGAAGAGGTGTGGCGTAGCAGCAAGGGCGCCACTTGCCATTTATGTGGTGGAAACGGCCAACAATGCTAGTATGATGTAGGATCGAAAATAGTAATTTAAGAGAGTAAGGAGACGTCTTACTAATTTTTTAGATAAACTTTTTTTAAGTTTTTTACCTAATATGTCTTAAAACAATATATGAAAATAAAAACTAAAGAAAAACATGTTGTACCAAAAAAATACTAAAAAAAGCAACATGACTCTTATAGATAGAATTGAACACTACGTCCTATTAAAAAACAATCCATATGTCATCGCACACAAAAGCTTACAATTTGAAAACGAAACACATAAATCCAAGGCGATAGTCACCGGATGAAAAAACTCTTCAAGTTGATGATTTTGACGCAAAAGAATTGAAGACCAGTTCTGATTGTGAATTTTATGCCTCTAGGAACAAGAAGAACCATTTCAACATGGTGAAAAATTTCAGCTCTCAAACCAAAACAAAATTCGCCAAACTTTTCTCCGTATATCGAACGGTCGTGACGCCTTCATGACTTAAGCTTTGCATCAACACAAGTTTTGCGATGATACCACATGCACTCCATCCTTCTATGGTTTTGAGGCCAAACTGCGAAACCGTTTCGCACACTTCTCAAAGTATGACTCACTGTCATTTGCTTACACCTTAAGCAAGTATCTCGATATCGACACATATAATTCATTTTGCGATCTTAACCACTGGCAAGTCTCTATCGCTCCTGATCCCTCAGCCTGCTTATCACTTGCACTGGCATCCCTTTCATTTGACTTTGTCAACACACCGTCTTCATCTACCTTCTCATACTTTGCTTGATCTCCACGTGTATAGCTAGGATCATCCTTGACTCTACCCGACATCCTTAATCGTCTGACACCAAGCACCCCACTTAGCTTTGATCATCCCGCCATTGGCCGTAAAGTTGCATCCATTACATACACATTATGAGATAAGCAAACACATATCTCCAACTCTATAGTTAAGAACAAAGTCCAATTTAGCCATCATCAAAATCCCTGTTGAAACACATCACACAGAAAACATGAACACAAGTATTGACTAAGCTAAAGCAATTATGAACATGGTGATCAAGAATGTAGCATTTATAGTCTATATGATTCATAAAATTGTCAAATTTCATCTTTAGAAAAGCTAGATTGCTTTAAACGTTTCATGTGAAAGCATCAAAAGAAGCCTAAGATTAAAAGGTTGCTCCATAAAACTACTCAACTTAGTCTGAATTCAAGAACAGCAACTGAAAATACTAAAGACATACAAGTTAAAGGTCAACTAGTACGATTATCTTACAGGATGTTATACAATGTAAATGCAACAATAGTAAGATAAAGTATGTACAATTATAACTCCCCCTCATACAATATCATAGGGATGACACACTCTAAGCTCTTTCCTCAAAAAGGCAAACCTTGTTGCATCTAGAGGCTTGTTAAAGATGTCGGCAACCTGGTGTTAGGTATCTATGTACCTCAAGTCAATATCTCCTTTTTTATTGTGGTCTCACAAGAAGTGGAATCTCACATCTATATGTTTAGTTCTGGAGTGCTGAACTGGGTTATTGGCTAAGCTTATGGCACTAGTGTTGTTATACAAAAGTGGCATACTCTTGAAGTCTAACCCAAAATCTCACAAAGTAGCAACCATTCACAAAATCTGAGAATAACAGCTAGCAGCAACAACATATTCAGCTTTAGTAGTTAACTGCGTAACACTAGACTACTTGCGAGAAAACCAACAAATAAGAGAGATACCCAATAAATGACAAGTTATCAGATGTACTCTTTCTATTAATTCTATGACTAGTAAAGTCAGCATCCAAAAAACCTCAAAGAGAAAGCGAAGAGGATGCAGAAAAATAAAGATTATACTCAATGGTGTGTTTGAGATACCTCAATATGTGCTTCACCACTTGGGGATGAGATATCCTTGGTGAAGCTTGCAAGCAGGCACACAAGCATACGACGAAATGGATGTTGGATCTTACCGTTGTTAGGCACAGTAGGGAGCCAATCATGCTCCTGTACTCCCGTTGGTCTACCGCCTCACCATCTTCATCCGGATCAAGCACAGTTGAGGTAGCCATCGGTGTTGCCAAGGGTTTCGCATCGCTCATGTCGAACTTCTTCACCAGATCCTTGGTGTACTTCGCCTGGTAGACGAATGTATCTTGCTTGCATTGCTTTATTTGAAGCCTAAATAAGAAGTTGAGTTCATCCATCATCGACATCTCAAATTCCCAACTCATAATTTATCATTACCCTTTTACCAAGGTCTCCAATCATCAGCTGTGGGGGATGTCTCCGCTGAATATGTTGAGGTGCCTCGTGTTGTGAGATGATCTCCCTCTCAAACACTGCTGGTACAGGCCCAAAGAAATTGAAGTGAAAGTAGAGGCTACATGACCCTCTATCGGTATAGAATAAGCAGGAGCCAGCTCTGAGACAGGTGTGATTGCAGGAAGTAGAGGATCATTCTCATCATCACCAAGAGCGGAAAGGTCGCCATGTACAAAGATACTTTCACTCATCTCTTGTTCACCAGTAAACTCAAGAATAGAGCTAGCACAAGAGGTTGATTCATCAAATGTCACATCATAGGACTCCATGATGGTGTTAGTATCAAGATTATAAATCCTATAAGAATGACCATGAAGAGAATAATTCAAGAAAATCCTATTGGAAGAACGCGACTCGAACTTGTCAAGATTGTCACGCTTTAGGATGAAGCAACGAAATAAAAAAAAACTACCAATGAGAAACCTTCGGCTACCTCCTAAAATGCAACTCATAAGAAGTCACTTTCAAAATCGAGCACAAGAAAATCCGATTAGAGATATAGCAAGATATGATAATAGCCTTTGCCCAAAACTTCCTAGCAGTCTTATGCTCATCAAGTATCGTCCTGGCCATCTTAACCAAAGTTCGATTCTTTCTTTCAACCACGTCATTCTGCTGAGAAACGCATGGGGTAAAAAATTGATACTCAATGCCATGTTCAAGATATAAAGCATCAACAAGACATTTCTTGAACTCGGTATTATTATCACTGTGAATTGCTTTCAATGTACCAGGGAGTTCCCTGAACAATCTAAAAGCTACGCTCTAAAAGTGTGAAAACACTTCATCCTTATTCATAGGAAAGAAGACTTAAGCGTAGCGAGAGTAGTCATCAACAATGACAAGTACATACCACTTCTCACCCATTGAACGAACTCGAGAAGGACCAACAGTGCCCATATGGAGAAGTTCTCCCGGTCGTTCTGTCATCATCAAATTGACTGGTGGGTGAGAGATGGCAACCATTTTGTCATATCAACAAGGAGCGCAAAAAAAGGTTCTTCTCAAATTTGAATTTTGGATATCTTTGGATCGAGTCTAGGGTCTAAAATGAGAAAACAAATCAAAGCTCATTTGTCCTAACCTCTTATGCCATATTCAAAGCTCAGAAGAAGGCTGTGGAATTAAACATCGAGAAAAACCATGAGATTCAGAAAAATCACCTCCAAAAACTCTCTCAACTCGAGAAATCCGACAAATCAAATTGCCTGAGAAATCAAAAACTCGAGAAGCATCGCGTTTGAAATGCATTTCCAAGTTCTCATCCAACAACTAAGATATAGAAAGTAAACTGTAACCCAGATGCTCCACCAAAACTACATCTTTAAGAGTAAAACTCTAATTTACCATTACCATACCTTTGATTTTCACTCTTCCCTTTCTATCATCCCCGAATGTGATATACTCGTGCCGCTTCGCCGGGGTGAGACTAAAGAACCATGATACATCTTTGGTCTTATGACAGGAACAACCGGAGTCGATGAACCACTTATTCTCTAGGCCTTCACCTGCCCCCTACATATGAGACGAATAGTAAGTGGATGGCTCAGTATTAGGGTTAGATAGAAACTTCTTGGGAATCTAGTACTGGGTCATTCGCTCTAAAGCAGCAAAAATAGGTGCATACAAATCAACACTAGCATGCTGAGGGCAAGTACAACGATGAGGAAAGCGTGGTCCGCCAAAGTGCTGCGACTCAAAGCCTCTGACACGTGAACCAAAACCATATGAATCATGGTAAGATCCACACTGGGCACCACCTCTAGAAGAAAACTGAAGAACACTGGAACCTCGTGAGTAAGAGTAAGGAAAAGGCTCATGTACACTAAAAGAGAGGCGGTACATGTCCTAGGTACTCCACTCTCACTCTCGTTGTTCATCCCTCCTACGGCGAAAGCAAAACCCAACTAGGTGACCCTCTCTTTTGCAGTAGGTGCAGTGATAGCATCTCTTAGGTACTTAACTGCCGGTCACTCTAGACTCTCTTACAAGAGTTCTTATCGTAAGTCGTGGAGCTCTCTTGAATTGTGGTGGCTTCTTCTTTGTGGGTTGTGGTGTAGCATTGATCTTAGATTTCTCAGCCTCAAGGGTAGTAGATATGGTGAACACAGTCTTACCATCCTCATTATAAGTCGCCATCTCAAAACTCAACCCCAAAGCTAAACCCATCTTATCTGCGTATATTTTAGTTTTGGCCAAAATCATATTCATTTTGCCCTTACCTTCTGAGCATTCCTGCACAAGATAAAGGAGATACTCATTCTCGACCATAAGCTTTTGAACTTGCTCTCTTACCCAGCTAAATTTATCCTTAAAGACTATACAGGTGGAATAGTTTGGCTACACATCCTTAGAACACCCAACAGTCTCCAATCTAGACTCTAGCTCTTTAATGCACTTGACTTTCACTTCTACATCCTTTGATAGCAAAGGGAAATTCTTGCAAGTGCCTAAGGGAGTATGTCTGGACTCTTTCTCAAGGAGCTTCTTCTCAGCAGTCTCAAGCTGACTAGCGGCTTGAGTGTGCAAAGTCTAAAGCTCAGCAAGCTCACTCATGACCATAAGGCAACTATCACACTCCTCATCTTTGGTCCTAGACCTAAGCAACTCAAGTTTAGATAACAAATATTCTAGCATAGACTTGAGTTCCTTAACCTTTCTTAAGCAATCTATCCTAACTAACAAGAGCATCATCAAGGTATCAACATAAATAAAAAGCTAGTCATAGGAAGGCAATACCTCAGAGGGATCAAACTCGGGGTTGCTATCATTGTTGTCAGCCATAAAGCAAAGGTCAGCGAAGTCCTTGTTTTTCCTCTTATTCTTCACGGGCTGCTAACTTGGTCGCCTTCTTGGCCATCTTGTCACGGTTCTTGAAGAAGGACTTCTTATTCTCCTTATGCTTGTCGTGGTCGTGGTTGTGGTTTTCCTTCTTCTTGAGCTTGGAACAGTCCGCCTTGAAATGAGTGGTGTCACTACACTCATAACAAGCACGAGAACCACCTCTACTCTGGTCTCATCGGTTATTGTAGAAGCGGGTAAACTTCTACACAATCAATGCACAATCTTCATCATCAAGTGAGTCCACCTACTTTTCTGTGATAGAAACCAAGCAAGACAAAACAAATCTATAAGTTGAAGGGCTAGCACAATAAAAATCAACTCTAGCCTGGCTACCATTACTAGATCCAGAAACCAACGCCATGCTCTGAGACAGGGGGTTTTCTAGATCTAATCTAGCCACTTTGGCTATCTCTGTGGATTTTAGCTTGTTGAAGAGTTAATCACAAATCATTGTGTCATAACCGGATGACTTCTCAATACTAGAGATTTTTACTTCCCATATGCTACGGTCAAGAGTATAGAGAAGCTTGGTAGCCCTCTTATGATTAGAGAAAGGCAAAATCCCAGTGGATATAATGTTGCTAATAATTTCATCAAATCTTGCAAACATAGCATCCAAAGTCTCTCTAAGTTTCTTGCACAAACATATGATATTCTTGATTATATGTGCTCTACCGTCTAGCCTTGATGTGGTTAGTGCCTCATGAAATACACTAAGAGTGGACCAAATCTCCTCAGTAGTCAGGAGGTGCTGAACCCTATTAAACTCATTCTGACTCAGGCTGGTGGACAATATATTTCTAGTCTTGTTGTTAGATTTGTATTATTTATTATAGGCCTGAGAAGTGCGAGCAGCAGAGATCTTATAGTTGAAGTCTACAATATCCCATATAACACTTCCTTGGCTTAAGAGATAAGCCTACATGCATACCTTCTAGTAAGCATAGTCATGACCTTTAAAGAGTGAAATCCTTTCATATCTCTCCATTATCGCCTACGGATCACAAAGCGGTTAAGGTCAACTAGTGATCTAACATGACTCTGATACCAATTGTACGATCGAGAATGACAACTAGAGAGGGTGAATAGGCGTCTTACCAATTTCTTGGATAGCCCTTTCCTAATCTTTCATCCAACGCGCTTCAAAATAACATGCGAAAGCAAAAACTCAAGAGAAACACATTAGCACCAAAAAATCCTCTAAACAAGCATGGCTCTCAGGAATAAAATTGAACACTAGGTTTTATTAAAAACCAATCCATGCATCATCGTACACAAAAGCTTGCAATTTGAAAAAGATATACTTAAATCCAAGAAGATAGTCACTGAGTGAAGAATCTCTTCAAGTTGATGATTTTGAGACAAGGGAATTCAAGACTACTTATGAATGTAAATTTTATATCTCTAGCAACAAGAAGAACCACTTCAACATGCTGAAAAATTTCAGCTCTCAAACGAAAACAAAATTCTCAATGAAAACTGAAAACTCACAATAAAACAAGGAATCCAATAGAGGAAAACTAGAAGGAGATGAATACAAGAATAAGAGGCAATATAAACTTCATTATTTGCAAAGGATAACCCTATTTTTGGCAGATTATAAAGTATTTTGGATAAAAAAAAGCTCTCGTCTAATACATAGGCTAAACACTCACCTCTCTTTCCTAAAACACTACCATATAATTCTCAAATGGCTGGCTCACCCTCCTCACACAGCCCTACCCCTCTATTTACAAGTTTAAGGAGGTTCCTTAGCCCTTAAGTTTTCACATTCCTAAAATACTCATTACTTCTAATGCACTCTTACCTACCACCAAGGGTATTTTGGTTCAACTTTTCTCCGTCTATCGAACGAGCATGGCGCCTTCTTGACTTAACTTCGCCTTGATGTAAGCTTTGCGATGATGCCATGTACACTCCATCCTTCCACTGTTTTGAGGCCAAACCGCGAAACTCTCGCACGCTTCTCAAAGCGTGACTTACCACTACTTGCTTACACCTTAAGCAAACATCTCTATGTCGACATGTGTACTTCGTCTTGCGATCTTGACCGCCGGTAAGTTTCTCCAGCCTCCGATCCCTCGGCCCGCTTGGTCACTTGCACTGGTATCCCTTTTGCTTGACTTTGTCAACACGCCGTTTTCATCCACCTTCCCACACTCTGCTTGATCTCCACGTGTACAACTAGGATCATCCTTGACTCTGCCTGGCTTCCTTGATCGTCCGGCAACAAGCACCCTATTTAGCCTTGATCATTCCGCCGTCGGCCGCCAAGTTGCATCCATTACCTATATATCATGAGAGAAGCAAACACGTATCTCTAACTCTATAGTTAAGCACAAGGTCCAATTAGCCATCATCAAAATCCCTGTTGAAACACATCACACAAAAAAACATGAACAATAGATGATTCGTGTCACCCTCAGTATAAGCACCAGACTATCCGGTGTGTATATCTCTTCCTGCTCTGTAAAACGCCTGAAAAATGCTTCAGTGAAGCCTCCAGTGCTCACCCTGGTCATCATCAGATCATTCAGTGAGTACAATTTAATAAAAGTTTTTGTAACCTCTCTGGAACATATGCTTTGGTGAATTCTCCAGCATTCACAGATCCAATCGCTGGACCATCCGGTGTGTACATCCCTACCAGATACACTTTGCAACATCTCTGAAAAAATTAGTCTAGCGTGCTCAGCTTCCCATCGCCGGACCATCCGGTGTACACTTCAAATCTTATTTCTGCACTGAAATACTCCAGCGTGAAATCTTATGAGCGCAGACCATCGTACGAGTTCATTTTTCTGAACGCCGAATCATCCGGTCAGGTAATTTCTCTAGAGTCAGAGATAAAAATATCAACTCTATTTTATCTGTAAATTTAGTTAATCATATTATAATTATAATACATGAACATGCTCAAACAATCTAAAATTATCAAACCAAATTATTGATCTTATCGATCACTGATCATATATAAATCAAGATATATTTTAAGTTATTTCTGATCTAAGTAAAGCTCGCTACTTAACTACTAAGTCAACGTTCGTCTCATAGAGCACCCTTGATTAAACGTTCCGTGACTAGACAAAAAATGATGTATTACCTCTATTTTTTTACTTATTGTTTGGGACATCAGGTCTTCGATACATGCTTTTGTTGCCGACAAGAACTATGGTGTCTGAGAAAGAATGGAACACAAGTTTTGGTGCTGATTGAGATGTATGCTCGGTGATTCCGATGGAAGATGAGTCGAACCGCAGAGATCTGAAGCTTAACCACGAAGATGAGATACTTATCTAGTTATCTCTGGCCTTCTTTGTTTTGAGCCACTGGGCTAAAGCAGATTCTTTCGGTGAAGCTAGATAATTTCTTGTGTATTCAACGGATGTGATGGCTAACTACCACATCATTTAGGATGCAAATTGCCTGACCATCCCATATTCCCATGTCACGTCTCATCTAACTTAGCGAAGTGCTTATCTCAGCCTTGGATGCATAGCGTGCACGGTGCACCGCTCCGGATGCCATGACACGTCAATGTGTCCGATAAAAAGTAGGCATAAACAAGAGACTTAACATGTTACAATACACCATATCTAATTCAATCTTGATCAGCAAGTCTTTTCTACTCATCAGGCCATCGAGAGTATCTGGAAAAGAGAATTGGATAAAGTAAATGTCTAGTTAATTCAGTCTTCGTCCTTAAAACAGCAAAGACGAGCCTTTTAGTCAGATAGAATAACTTTTGCAAAGGATAATAGGATATGCTGAACCACTGGAAAGCACGATCGATCGATCCCTCATAGGGGAACCGTAAAAATCTTATTGTGAGAGCACACGCTGAAAAATTAATGTTATTTTGTAGTTGACAAAATTAGTATATTGATATTGTGTGAATTAACGTGTGTGAAATTTGCAAAATCTAGTGCTAGTTTTGGCTATGCTACCGATCATTAGAGGTACTTAGTTAGGGCACGTACGGTAAAACTCTGTAACTTTTGGTCAATTAGAGAATATATATCCTCTGCCGGCGCAGCAGTAACGATAACTCCTATGTTCATGTTCATTTCACTTCAGCAATTGCGCGCATCAAGTGGGCAGCACGAGAGATGAAACATCAGATCATCTTCAACTATATTCTCTTTATTTCGTTCCCTTCTTGATTTTCTTCCTTATTCTCATTTCTTTTATTTTCTCTCATCTTTAACAGCTTCCCTTTGAGAGGAATCGCAAAGGGAAAGAAGAGAGAATCCCGTCCTGAAAGGAATGACCTTAGAATCCCTTCACGACGGGAATCGCGAAGAGAAACCGTTGAAGCGTTGAAGGAAACGAAAATCTCTTCACGACGGGATTTTTGTCCCACGACGGGATTTTTGTCCCAAAGGAAAACCGTTCGCTAGGTATTGTCGGCAAATTAAGAGACCGCGCACATAGTTGGCTTTAGCTTTTGTAAAGACTACCTGGCTAGATTCACTGAACTACAATTTTCTAATGTGGATATCCTGACTTTGAGTAGATGCCACTGGGTTGGTGAAATATATGCTTATTTATTTGAAATGGCTGATAGAGCAGTTAGTGCAAAGTATGGTTGTTGTGATAACAAAGGAGGTACATTGTTTTTAGTTGCAATCAGACTGCAGCCCTCTGGGTCTGTCACAGAAGAGGTTTCAAGGTTGCAATGTTACAGATGTCATCATTCCAAGCTACATACACTTTGTCTGTGCATGTAGAGTTGGTTGCAGGCATGAGCATGGTTGCAGGCATGAGCATGTCCAGTACTAGCTCATGGCTTTACGTTGCATAGTGTTAGGGGTGAAAGATGCATGCAATATTTGTAGCCAAACACATGTGATACTGAGTCTGTCACAGATGATGCTTGCTGGTGCTTTGGGCATTAGACTGGAACTGGATACTGAGTTCAGCTTTGTGTTAGGTTGCATGCGAGCAGTTTTGGTTTGGGGGATGCATTTGGGTTGTTGGAACAGGTGTCCATCCAGCCAAGGGGCAGAGAGTTTTGAGCTTTTGGAACCTGTGGGTTTTCCTCTGCCCTTCGCCTGGCATTCCTAAGTTATCATTCCTTTGTCCCCCCTTCTTGTTACCGGTGTAATTGCTTGATTCTATAAGATGACAGGAATATAGTTGTCTTTCCTATTTTACCGATTAGTTTTGGCACCTAGATCTCATTTCTTAATCCGCGGTTGGGATTTTTTGATCACAGGTGATCCGCATCTATGATCTTCAAGATGATTATCTAGCAGCACTAGAGCACTAGCCGGGGTAGGGCGACCGAAAAGACCTCAGAGTAGCACAGCCCAGCAGCCCACTAAAATAGACCCAATTCAGCCCATGGAGCGGGAGAGCCCACCTCCTTTCAATATTTTAGAAGTCTTGGTTCAACATTTTGAGAAAACCGGTTCAATATTTTTATGCAAAAATATTGAACTAGTGCACACAAAATGTTAAAATAGTACACTTAAAATATTGGATTAAAAAATAAAAACTTTATATTGGACCTCATTTTAATGCATTAATTCTAAATTCCACGATGGTTCAAAAGATTCAAAAAACAAAGTTATGATTCAAGAGAAAATCATGTTTTAAGATCAAAAATCTATTCACATCTCCCACCCCACCCACCCGTCCCAATTAGAGCCACATTGTTGGTGTAATAGGTAAGGAGCTGCCTCACTAGACAGCTATCACATTGCCAAGTGTCAGTCGAATCATGAATATCTTCAAGACCACAACCTCACCTTTCGACCAGGACAAGGCTCCGATGACCAGGCCCTGGTCATCGACAAAGCCCTGTGACTAGCCCATGCTGATCGTAGGGTAAGTACTCACCTAACCACTCAAATCATATTTAATATCATCCACTCAAGTGTTTTCCTTCCTCAGACACTCCCTTTTGGTGAGCATAGTTGTGAGCAGGCATGGTGATGCAATGACCTGTCCTATAGCATTTAATACTACGGGATAGCCTCGCAGGCGAGCATGACAACGTTTGGTGGATGGGATAGGGCTGGTAGGTCGACTAGAGTAGGACGGGTGTGCCTGTCCCTCATCATGATGAGTTAGGATTAGTTGGCTTCGTCAAGAGTAGGCCTGCTACAAAGATTGGCACAATCCATTTGTATGCACTCCTTTTCCTCTGGTATATAAAGGAGGGAGGACTCGGCTTGTAGGGCAAGACAGGCAACACACAAGACATACTTTGTAACCAGTTCATCCAAGCCATAAGAAAATACACAGGACGTAGTGCTATTATCACATGGGAGACCCAAACTTGGATAAATCCCCACGTTCTTGATTCTATTTGATACATCATAAGAAATGCGCGCACGTCATCTGGCATACCCTGGATTCATTGTTAGGAATTATCCCCCGTCAGTTGGTGTGCCAGGTAGGGGCGCATTTTTCACGTTTCTATGGGTGTTGAGACTATGGTTGACCTACCCATATCCGGATCCATGGCGTCCATGGAGTCCTGTTTCGAGGACCCTGTTCGTTGAGAGATTTTCATCATGGGGGTATGACCCAAACAAACCTTGTGTGCTGCAAGCATGGGACATCGAGATGGAGTCCAAGGATTTCGAGACTGAACGTGAAGTCTATATGGTGGACCATGCAACGAGGGGCAGTAGAGATGCTCATGTCTTAGGAACCGGAGATGAGTCCCAGGCTATTGGCCAAGAGGGAAACCATCCCAATGCCAGGCACAGAGGAGCGCCCCAGCAACTACAATGCCACCTGGAGGAGCGTCCTCCTAGGGTTGAGACCTTGGAGGCATTGGCTTCAAGGCCATCATGCCAAACTGCAGACTCACGCCAAACGCGAAACATGAGCGCCAGAGGCTCCCCCTTGTGATGTCTTGCCGCTCCGTGGTCAGTGGCTCGACTATGTGGCCATGATCCCCGTGTAGAACTTGCAGACTACGTGAGTGCTTCTTAGCCACCCACTAGTGGTAGTTTGGAGAGTTCACCGGTAGCTCCTTGGCTGCGTGATCTCACCCTCTTGGTAGAGAACATCCAACGCTAGACCATGGCAGTCGCCACCCCATCCACCATAAGGAGTGGTCGAGGTCATGGTCAGCAGGATTCGCAGTGGACCCTGCAGACGGAGGAAACCTGTGCTCCCTTAGCAACAGGGAGTACGTAGAGACCCCCACCGTGTCGGGATAGTCCACCCACTAACCTGCTCAACTTGCTTCACCACTGCGACATTCGTGACGTAATCTAGGGTTAGAGGGCCACCCAAAAATAGGAGGACCACGCCTGACGAGAGTTGGAAAAAGACAAGCAGCCCTGCCACTCACCTTCCCCTCGCAGGGAGGTGTCAGACTCCTCTATCCCACCGCTAGGGCCACGATACCATTGGCTCTCTCCCCTGTCGTGTGAAGCTTTCCATCGGTGAGTGGCTCCCCATTATGGGGCTGATCGAATAAGTTTCGGCTAGTCCTAACCGGAAAAATTATGGCTCGACCAACCCAGAGAAGTTCCTGCATATCTACACAACCATGGTGCAGGCCATGTGAGCGACGCGAAGATCATGGTGAACTATTTCCTGATCGCCCTAATCAGTTCACCTCAGTTATAGCTCATGAACCTCTCCCATGGGTCGGTTCATTGCTGGGAAAATTTTTGCGACTAATTCGTCGCTAACTTCCAGGGAACCTTCGCTCGACCAGGGGTCGAGGATGACCTGTACCAAGTCAGGCAGCAACATGGTGAGTCGTTGTGAGATTACATCCGATGTTTCACCGAATGCCAAAATACCATTCCAAAGATCACGGGCGAGTCCATGGTCATCATATTCTGGAGGGTGGTAAGAGACCAGAAGATAATGGAAAATCTAGCCACCAAGGAGGTTCAGAGCATTACCGAGCTCTTTGAGCTCACGGAATAGTGCACGCAGGTTACCAAGGCCTAAGAGCGCTAGATCGGCGTGAAGCAGCAGTTGACCTCTGGGTAGCCCACCTCTTCCAAAGGGACCGGTTGGAAGAAGAAAAAGAAGAACAAGCGCAAGGCCGGGTCACCCGATGTAGTGGCGATCGAGCAGACCAGCCAACCATGCTGACACTTTGAGAAGAAGGACAATAAGAAGGGCAAAGGCTATTGCCCGATCCACCGCACTGACGCACATGACCTGATGGAATGCAAGGTCGTACGAGGCATCATCGATAAAGAGCTGGAGGACTGAAAACCCGGGCGTGACAACGATGGTGAGAACGGGGCCAACCCTGACCAGCCAGCTCTGGGTTTCATGCAGGTGGAGCACATGGTCCACCATTTATTTGGGAGAGCCGCGACATATTCCTTGAATAGGGAGTACAAGTTGGTTGTCAGCGAGGTATGCGTAACCATGCCAGGTCCGACTCCACGACTGAAGTGGTTGGAGGCACCCCTCACCTTCAGCCAGGTTGACCACCCTGCATGCGTGAAGCGCCTTGGACATTACCCCATCATGGTCGAGCCCACATTACACAATATCCGAATGGGGCGTGAGTTGGTTGATGGAGAGAGTTCCATCAACCTTCTCTTTGTCGATGCATAGGATGACCTATAGATCCCAATGAGTGAATTGAAACCATCTCCTCCCTTCTTCGAAACCACCCCTGGCTCTTCAGCCAAGCCGTTGAGATAGATCAACCTACCTGTCACTTTCAGGTCACCAAACACCTTCAGGACCGAGAGGATCCTGTTTGATGTGGCGGACTTCGGGACCGCGTAAAACGTGATCCTAGGATGATTGGCAATGGCCTAGTTCATGGTTGTCACCTGCTATACATAGCAGGTGATCAAAATCCCTGGTCCCAAGGGAGCCATCACCTTTTTGGGCAACCAAAAGATGGCCCTCCACTGCGACAAGAGGAGCCTCGACAAGGTCGAGCGGACTCCCAGGTCGCAACTCGAGGACGTAGGGCTTAGCGGTCGCCCAGAGAAGGTTCACATCATCGCTAATCGAAACATAATCCCGTCATGGTCCAAAAACCCAATGGAAAGTGAAGGATGTGCGTCGACTTCATTGACCTCAACAAGGCATGCCCGAAAGATCTCTCTCCTCTACCATGGATCGACCAGCTTGTTGATTCGACTATCGGTAGCGATCTGCTATGTTTCTTAAATGCTTGTTTAGGGTACCATCAAATTAGCATGTATAGGGTAGATGAGGAGAAAACCGCTTTGTAACGCCCTTCGGGGTCTTTTGCTATGTAAAGATGCCTTTTGGCTTGAAGAGTGCGAATGCCATTTACCAATGATGTATTCAGCTCATCCTTCGACCGTAGCTCAGTACAAATGTTAAGGCGTATGTTGATGACGTGGTCGTAAAAAGCAAGACCTAAGACGACCTAATCGTGAACCTCCAAGAGTGTTCAACAACCTTCGGAAGTACCGTATGAAGCTAAGCCTAGAGAAGTGTACATTCGAAGTCCCATCAGGAAAATTGCTCAGGTTCCTCATGTCCAGTTAGGGAATAGAAGCAAACCCTAACAAGATCAAAGCCATCAACAAGATGAGGTCCCCGGCCTGGTTGAAGGAAGTCTAGAAATTGACGGGGTGCATGGCAGAGATGAGCAGGTTCATCTTGAGGATGGGTGAGAAAGGGTTGCTGCTCTTCAATCTCTTGAAGAAAAGCGATCGTTTCATGTGGACGCTAGAAGTGGAGGCGGCTTTCCTGGATCTCAAAAGGTACCTCTCTTTCCCTCGTATACTAATTGCTTCTCGGCCAGACGAGGATCTCTTGCTCTATGGCAGCTGTCCCACAGGTCGCTAGTGCGATCCTGGTCATCGAGCGTGAAGGTCTTTAATGACCAGTCTACTACATCAGGGAAGTCCTACATGACGTAAAGGCTTGGTACCCGTAGGCACAAAAGTTGCTACACGCCATGCTGATGACCTCTCATAAGCTCAAACACTACTTATAGGCCCATAAAATTAAGGTAGTCTCCTCACTTCCGATTATGGAGATACTCCACAATAGGGATGCGGCAGGAAGAACAACGAAGTGGGCAGTGGAGCTTGAGGAGTTCGATATTCAGTTTGTCCCTTGAATGGCTATTAAATCCCATGCGCTAGTCGATTTTGTGGTTGAGTGGTCATCCTTAGAGCCCGAGTAGGAACAACGGCAAGAGGCAGAAGAGCACTAGACCACACACTTCGACGGGTCATTCACGTTGAAGGGAGTGGAGGCTGGAGTGATCTTGACCTCACCGCTCGGAGACACCCTCATGTACATAGTTCAATTATATTTTCCTACTACTAACAATGTTGCAGAATATGAGAACCTCTTGTCCAAAATGAGAGTAGCCTCCGTGATTGGTATAAAACATCTGCTAGTGAAAGAAGACTAGCAATTGGTTGTAAACCAAGTGCAGAAGGAGTTTTAGTGCTTGGATCTGACAATGTTGGCGTACCTCGCAAAAGTGAGAAAGCTGGAGCAACATTTTATCAGTTTTGAGGTTAAGCATGTCCTGTGCAGGGACAACTCTCTCACCGATGAGCTGGCCCGTCTAGCTTCTTCTCACGTGTCTGTCCCAGTAGGAGTCTTTGAAGAAAGACTCATACGACCATCCACCGCGATCTTGTGCTAAGGTACAGGGGATGCTCCACTTGGAAACGGGGCACTCGAGGTAACACCTTTGAAGGCAATGCCTCCTTTGGTGTAGTCCTTAGGTGACCATAATGTGGTCGCCTAGCTTGATTTGGGTACGACCTAGATGGATCAGATTTTGGCATATCTGCAGAATCGAGCGATCCCTAACAATGATGCGTTAGCAGAAAAGATCACGCAGCAAGCCCGCATATATTTCCTGGTAGAGGGACGCCTCTATCGCAGGGGGAGCAATGGCCATTTACTAAATGCATCACTTGGGAAGAGGGGAGCGCCTTGCTCTCTATTATATACGGTGGCATATGAGGTAGCCATGCTTCATACCACACTCTAGTCGGAAAAGCATTATGATAAGGATTCTATTGGCCCACGACCCTTCAGGATGCTTGTGAGCTGGTGAAACGGTGAAAGCCGTGTCAGTACCATAGCTGACATACCAACCTACCAGCCCAAGCACTACAAACTATACCACTATCTTGGCCTTTCACCGTTTATGGACTCGATATTTTGGGACCATTCCCTAAGGCCCTAGCAGTTTTTAATTCCTATTCATGGCAGTCGATAAATTCACTAAGTGGATTGAGGGTGAGCCGATCAGGAAGATCACTACTGCTTCAGCAATCAAGTTCATACGGGGGCAGGTAAAGCGGTTTGACAGTCCAAACCACATAATTACAGACAATGAGACTTCGTTCGCTAGCAACGCTTTTATAGACTGCTACAAAGAGGTTGGGACCAAAGTATGCTATGCGTCAGTCGCACACCCCTCAGCAACGGACATGTTGAAATGACAAATGGAATGATACTGCAAGGAGTCAAAACCTGAGTCTTTGATTGGCTTCAGAGCCTTTCGACACATTGGGTGGACAAACTCCCTATAATACTCTAGTCGCTGTGAATGACCCACAGCAATGCCACGGTCGAAAATCCGTTCTTCCTGGTTTTTGGTGCTAAAGCAATGCTACCCTCCAAGATCACCCTCCAGTCTCCTCGAGTGACCAGCTACTCGGGCTACGACTAGGTAGCTCGATGGGAGGATGACATAAACCCGATCGAATAATTCCACGATCGTACTCTAATTTGAGCAGCATGTTACCAGCAAAGCCTCATGCGTTTCCACGACCGCAGGGTATGGGGGCAAACCCTAGTTTTAGATGACCTCATCCTAAGGACAATCCATAATAAGATAGGTTAGAACAGGTTCTACCCAAGTGGGAAGGGCTCTACACAGTGGTCGAGGTTACTCGACCAGGTGTTAGGCTAGTCATGAAGGACGATCGAGTTTCACACAACTCATGGAATATCGACCAGTTGTGCAAGTTCTATGTGTAAGGGTGCTCGAATGTGAACCCATTTTTTTCTATTTTGCAGGATCTCTCAGACAAGAGCTGTCTGCCCTCGGCTTGTAAGTTTTTACGATTCAAATGTTCTGCCCTAACATACGCTTTATTTTGCAGGATATCCTGGACAAAAATGGACTACCCTTGGATCGTAAATTTTTTTTATTCAAAAGGTTAGACCGTCTGGTCGGCAGCCCTTTTTCTGACCAGATGGTCAGGGGCTAGAGTAATGTTGGATTTGTGCTCCTAGATTATGTTTCATGTTCGCGAATATTGTGAGTACCAAGTCCCTTAGAGGGGAAAGAAAATTGCCACTTGCACAGTGTCAGGGATGTGGGTGGTTGAAGGGAAACAACCAATAGAATGCAATTCCCATTTCGAGTTGAGCGATGGTCACCACCGAAGGGCTTGCCATGCTAAAGGCCATCCTAAGGCACCACAAACCTAACTACTGAGCGGTATGGAAAACCTTGGCCCTCTCTAGTTGTAGCGGGCAATCTGAACCTACTCACCACATGAGCGCAAGGAAAATCTATTTAGAAGCAAGTCCTTATATTACAAAATAACCACCCAGCTAGCGCCTAGGGGCTAGCTCTAAAAAACTGCTCAGTGCCCCTAGGACCCAAAGATACTTCTCAATGGTTCGAACCGTTCGGTTCAAAGAAGGGAGCTAGTTGTGAATATAAAGGAGTCTGCAAGATCGTGAAGTTTCTCCGTGGCCTTCTGGGCACCCGCAAAACCTTCGGAGACTGCCGGAGCAAGATCGAGGTCAAGAAAGTGCTCGCTAACGTAGGTAAGGGCAATGCAGATGCCATAGACTCTGACCTCAAATAGGTGGTCACCAATGGTCTCGTGAAGCCTTTGTTTGAATACACATGCCTCCTCGGAGGCCACCAAGAGCCAGTCGATGTAGCTAGTCACGAACTTGAACGCTAGTGGACTGAAGCAACAAGTCGAAGTGGGAAAATGGCTGACTAAGGAAATCGTATAAATACGCCCGCTAAGAGCACAACTCTCATCCTTGCGAAGCCACTAAGAATAGGCGGGGGGGGGGGGGGGAGGTTGTAGTCGCCCGATAGCCGCCAGTGGTCGGCGTCCCATAAACGAGTTTGCATGTTTCTAGGGAAGTCGGACCTGCCGCCAATCTCTTTCCTCCTTGCCCTAAGGCTTAATGAGAAGCATCATGATTGTCCCTGGCTGGTTTGGGGCGAGGCATATCATCCCTCTACTGATTGGCACTACTCGCAGAGCCTCCACCCTTGGTCGAGAGTCGACTCTGAGTAGCCTGGTCATCACCGTCACTAGGTTAGTTGATGGCTGGGCCAGCACTGAACGAGGCAGATATTGGTTGGGAGCCAGGGTGAATGTCTCAGGTGACCTCCAGAACCTCGTCGATTGTTGGGCACAGGACATGGACCTCAGGAAGACCCTACATCAGCACAATCCATGAAACCCTAACCCAGGAGAAGACTTGGAGGTGGGAATTTTGGATACCAAACTTAACCTCCTAAGCAGTGCTCTTTCCAACAAGGGAAGATCGCACAACGGAGGGGCGCCAGACAGAGGACCATCTTTCCTCGGGGCAGATGACATTAGGTTTCATACTCGTGAATCAATAACATCATAGGTAAGATCTAGATAAAAGGGAAAATGTGAGAGGTCACACACCTAACAAAAACACCAGGGAAACGACTACGGTATTACCTGAGGAGCTCTCCCGTGTGATGTCGTGTGGCCTGGCATACTGGAATGTTGGATGTGCTTGTCTCCGCAAGGTGCATAACCGGCACTTGATGAAGTCATGGATGATGTTTGACCCCATTAGCACGGCCTCTCTGAGTTGGTTGATTCATTTGGTGAGGGTTAGTAGCTCCGAAGTTGTGGCGGGATCACTCCCCCAATTATCGGTGACCTGAGCCAGTGCACTTGGCACGCGAAGGTTGTCCAATGAGCTATCTGCCATAAGGTAGAAACACTCATACCTCCAACCCGATTGCAATGACTTGAGGCCCACCTTAACGTAGGAATCCATAGCGCCATCTTGGAGTCGGTCACTGACCGACATGTGTAGAAGAACCGGAAGAGGTCAAGACAGGGTTCGACCCTGACGAATGTAACACCCTAAATTTCCAATTTTTGTAATAGTTTAAAATTTTGCTAGAATTAAATTGGAGTTGTAGAATTTATTCAATTTATAAGGAAATTAATTTCTAAATTTAATTTGCCATAGGTTATAATTGTGTTGATGCATTCATGCCGCGGTAGTTGCAATAGGTTTTATGTGTGGGAAAATGTTTGCAAAATTCGTTAGAAGGCGCTCGTTTAAAATCTCTTTTAAAAATAGTTTAAAATATAAATGAAAAGCAATTTCATAATTTAATAAAACCCTCTCAAGCCATTATCCCTCTCAAAACTCGGCCCAAAACATCCCTCCCTCTCTCACTCCCCTCTCCCCTCCCGGGTCACCTTTCCCTCCTTTTCGCGTGGGCTGAAGCTCGGTCGTCTCCCGCGCTCCCACTGGGCCTAGCCTATTTGCCCGGCCGAGCCGGCCACCCTGCTCGGGCTGCTTCCCCCACCTGCATCCATCTATCATGCGGGCCCGGCTCAAGCCGTAGCTAAGCTGCTCCGCCAAGCTGAGCCCTAGCTCGCCTTATTCCTTCTCCCGCCCAGCTTGTTCCCCTCTGTCGGATGCCGCCGTGATTCCTATGCCTCCCCACACATGTTCTCCTCCCTGTAATGGCCGGATTCGAGGCAATAAACTCCATCAAGGCACCCTCACCTGTTTCCCCCTCCATAACCTCTCCCTAGTGCTCAATCAAGGCGGAAAGCTGCCAGCTTATTTGCTATTAGTGCCGCCGTCCGTTTCTCCAAGCCCCGACAACCCCACTCGCATTCGTGCCTATTTAAGCCTCTCATCACCACCTCAGTGAGGTTCTGCACCCCTCACACCCGCTCACACCCCTTTTCTCGCTCGGATTTGTCATCGACACTGTCTTCTTCCCCTTCTCCGATGAAGTTGCACCGCCTCCACCATTTCTTCGCGTTTGTGCCATCTCTAGCCAATTTGACCCGTTCTCCAGCTCTGTAGGACCCTCCGGAGTCGAACTCGGGGCGTGTCGTCGTCGTTTGACCACCGAAACCCCATCCCCGATGCCACACCGACTGCCACCACCATCCTCGCCATCGCCCACCGTTCATCGCCCCTCTCCACCGTTGAGGACCCAGCGGTGAGACTCCCCGTGTCCCCTCTCCCTTTTGCGCTTTCTCGTGTTGCCAGCGGAGCCCGGACATACATTTTCGTGTGACTCCGGTGATGCTTCGGTCGTGTGCCGCCGTCAGCCGGCCGCGGTTCCTATCTAGTGCCATCGGCTGAGTTCAAAAGCACCACCTCCATCTCCGACCATCTGATCAAGAGCGTGCGGCTCAGATTGCGTAACCCTTCACCCTTGCATAATCGGTCCATTGTGGACCATGGACCGGCCCTCAGGCCGTGGTCCATGGACTTTTTCCATGAGTTTTCAATGTAAAATAAATTTTTGCTTGATGTTGTCAGCTTGCGCAATAAAAAGGATTTTCAGAATAAAAGAAATCTATAAATTATCAGAAATTTGGTAAATTTTGCAGAAAAGCCCCTAGAACTTCAAACCATCATAAATTTTTGCTGTAGCTCTAATTTGGGTGATTTTCATGCTCAAATTCTCGTAGTGTCATGTAGAATCTTTTTATATTGTTTTTACCAAGTTTACCTCTGTTTGATGTACTGTTCTTAGTAGTTTATTTTTTGTGCTTTTCTGGTGTGCTGTTTAGGAGGTGAGCAGTTTACAAGTCTGTAAGACCAAGCTTTTGAAGACTTCGAGCAATCCTCAGCTGAAGGCAAGTGTCCTTGAACATCATGCACTAATTTTAGGGTTTATATGTAGTTGTTAATCCTTCATTGCATGCTTGTATAAATTGAAAGCCTATGATTAGGGTTTACTAGATTTTGTATGATTATCCTTGTCCCTGTTGATGAGTCAGGGGAAATGAAGAGTAGGTATGCTAGTCAGTGTCATAGTTGGGGTAAATGCTAAACTTGAATAATGATTATGCAACACGAACCGAGTATGGTAATTTTGTAGCAACATGGTGTAGGGATCTTAATAGGATGGATGTGTGATGATGGTGCGAAAATGCATGTGTGCGGAAAATGCACAATTGGTTTGTGATTGTTCTTGTGTGGGATCCTAAGGACCGATTTTTGAACATGTAACCAAGTTAAACCACACAACCACGACGATTATATGGGTATGGCCTGACCAATTAATTAGCCACCCATCTGATTCTGTGGGCACCATTGGGCGGTTGAGTGGCACAAGAGGGGGCTTCTGCAATGATGGAATCACTGTTAGCAGTGAAACCTTAGTGTGTGTCTAAAAGTCGGTAGGAGCTTTGTAAAGGCCTTGTAGTGAGACGCTGAGTTCACACCCCGAAAGTGTGAAGCAACACGGGAATCACGACTTATGGGAAATGCCGTGCAAACTCTGCAAAGTATCAAACTGATTGACTAGCTGTGCTCATGGTCAAGAGCGGGCTTGGATTTCTTCATGATTAGTTTGGATCAGGGTTTTGGTATGGTTAGTTGGGTAGCTAGGTAATGGAATTATCTGATGAGTCTAGGTAGTCGGATGAGATCCGATGTGTTGTTCTTCTTGTTTAAGTGGTGTCTTCACACTTAGTAAATAGGATGACTGTTGTTGGAGTTATAGGTTATGGGTGCTTAGTGCAGTTAACCAGTGTCTAACATTTTCTTGACTGAAGTCCTATATCATGTTTTTCCTACACTTGCATAGTATACTATGTACTCATACCTATTGCCCCCTTTCATGCATTCTTTTGCTGTTCAGAAGCCGTCAATGAAGCTGCATCCTTCGATGGAGACGACATCGACCCGGAGCTCCTTTTCTAGGCTGGCGATCCCCCGATTAACCCCTGTGGAAGATGAATGACCATCTAGCGCCGGAGTTTCTTTTTCATTGTGTTTTTCTTATAGACCCTCAGGCCCTTTTGTAATAAGTTATAATATTATTATAATAATAACACTATGATGATACACTAATGAAGTAACGTATGTATGAAACTTGATCCTAGTATACATGCGTTGTACCTGGTTTTGTTCTTTTAAAACTAGGTGTTACAACGATGTTCTCACACAAATGAGTAAAAATGCTCAGCATGAGAATGAAGATGGGGTTGAGATGATGGTGGTAGATGTCATAGAAGGAGATGACGGTGGTGAAGAACTCGAAGAAGGGCAGCACAAAGGATAGCTAAGAAGATGGAGACAAACATCACAATCTCCCCCTAGAGGGGAGCAGGCGCGCTCTCCTTGGAGTGGTACCCTGAGGACAAGCGACATGTGAGCTGGCCGGTGTCGATCATGTGCCTCAGCCTCACCACATCGCACTTGGACTTGGGAAAAGTGGGCTCATTGCCTGTGCGCACCATCGGACGTCGGCGGAGGTTGCTTCAGTGTCAAGAACGATGGTTGAGATGAGGGACTATGGGAGCGAAAGCTTGGAGGCTAAGGTAGATAATGGAAAGGTTCGGGAAGGATCTTTGCGCTCCAATTTAAAGAGCCGTCATGGTATCTCAACCGCCGCGGGGTTCGGTCCTCTTAAAATTCAAAAGAAATATGGTTTCTTGAGTCCTTTCGATACATCACAAGAAACGCCGATCAACGCGCATGTCATCTAGCATACCCCAGATTCATTATCAGGGATTATCCCCTGACAAACACATGTCTCCCTTTTTCCCTCAAGGCTGTGTGGAGCTTCAACCTGCCTCAATCTCGGCCCTCTAATCCCTCTTGTATGAATCTCAAACAATGTGCTCCCAAATTTAGAAGCGCGCTGCCTATAGGAATTGGGGCAACTGCATGGTTGCTTCAGTTTTGAAGTGCAATTGTGATTTTAAACTTCTTTTTATGACATTGTGATTTTGCCCCAGTTTTTTCAAATTGAAACTTGCACTTGCCTCTATTCCGTTAAGGGCACTTAACCGTGTGAATTTAGTTGTAAAAAGACATGTATGCCCTTGCATGATTACCCTATTTTTCTAAGTACTTTGTGATTTTGCCTCTGTTTTTACATTAATCATTTTTACAAATTTCGAAAGAATTTTGATAGCAAAACTTGATCAAATTTGTATATATATTAATCTTGACCAAATTTTGACTAAATTTTGACACAACTTGATAGCATTTTGACACAATTTGCATATATTCAAGCAGAAATCTTATATTGCAACCATCATATTGCATCACATATTACATAGACATCATATAGCTAGTTATTACATGTCCAGACCATATGTCACATTTAAACATACATGTCCAACAAAAGTACCAATATATGTCCAATAAGAACAACAACTAGTAGGTAGCTATTACATGTCCAACCACCCTCTGCTGCGTGTTGCTATGGTCCGGGAGAGCTTTTGTTCCCGTTTGCCTCCTCATACCCCGGTTTGCACAGCCTAGGCTTGGCCGAGCCACGCCGTGCCTACACCGCCTCTAGGGTTAGGCCATGCCGCGCTCAGGCCCCTCTCAGCTGCCACCGCCTCTAGGGTTAGGTCACAGGATAGATAGGGTCACAAGAGAGGGGAGAGGGCCGAGTGAGAGAGGGCACATGACAAAGAAGGGAGGGAGGAATGACACTACAGTCATTTAGTCATTTTCCTACCATTTTTTTCTTTTTTAATTATTTTCCTACCATTTTTTTCTTTTTTAATTCCTTTAATCCGGTTGCCTCTAACGGGAGCTGAAACCAGGGACAAACGGCTCTTTTGTTCCAAAACGGAGAGGCAAAATCACAAAGTCTATAAAGTAAAAGTAAAATCATAATTACACTTTAAAATAGGGTAAGAACGCAGTTGCCCATAGGAATTCCACACTAGGCAAAGTTGAGCACGAATAAGAATTGAAAACTCTGTTTCGGCGCAGAGTCACAAGACTGGAGGTGGGCTTTCCGGGCCCGTATTGGGCTACCAGATTTCAGATACTGGGCTTGGGCGACAGATTGTGACCATTCTTTGCTGCTTCTGACCACTGGTCGAGGTGGATATGACCTGGCTATTGCTGTTCTAAAGTGTCTGTTGTCTACATTTTTTTCCTAGTAGCATCTGTACTTACACTATACTACTATCGTAGGAGGGAAAAAGATCAGAATTGTTCATACCACATCTATATTTCGAATTTTACGGTTTGATTGTTCATACTACTATAGTAGGAGGGGAAAAGATCAGAAAATTCTTGGCTGATCATTTTCCTCAAGCTACTCTGACGACGCTATTCAGTTGACAGGAAAAAATAGCAGGGTGTCATGAAGCCGTTAGAAGTCTGAACTCCAGCAGTACGGGGCATCAATTCACTGAGCACGCGGGACGGTCGGTTCGTCCACCCAACACGGTGATGGCGAAAGGTAGCGGCCACGGGGAACACGGCTAGCTCCAGTCTCCAGCGTCGTCGCTGCAGCAAACGCACATCACGATCAGGCTGCAAGTGCTGGGCACGTATGAACCGAGGCTCGACGCGGTTGAACTGGAAGCGGACCTGGCCGGAGTCTCCGAATCACCGGCCGAACCGAGCTTAACTGCCTAGTCGCTCGTGCTCCGCGCGCACACAGCGTTTCCTACTCCGCCTCTTGCGCTCGCGGCTTCAAGCACAAGCTGCGCTCGGTCGATACATCAAAAGCACCAAGCTAGTTGGTAAAGCAAGCAACTCCAGACCACCGGCCGGTTAGGAGGAGCCGTGCTTATCGTCACTCGTCGTCAAGAATGTGCTTCAAGTTCGACGCGTGCTTCAGCTTCGGGCAAGACGACGACGACTGCTCCGGCCCGGCGGCCAATGCGCGGCGGCACGCCTCCCCCGCGAGAATGCTTCATCAGCCGTTGACGCAGAGCATCCTTTTGATTCCGAAAAATGACACGACTAAATTCTTTTACATGCCGGATAGTCCGGTATTAAGCTCGTGTCATCCGGTGTATGGAATGGTGGAATTTTGTAGAAATGTTTGCTCTCTGAAAAGATTACTCCAGTGATGCATTTGGTGAAATGCGAGATCATTTGGTAAGTATAGCTCAAATCTTGTAGAAATTATTTCTCTCTAAAAATATTAGTCCGGTGAATCATCCGGCGATCGCCGGATTATCCGATGCGTTCAAAGGTAAATCTTGTAGAAAGTTTTGCTCTCTGAAAATATTAGTCCGACGAGTCATCCGACGATCACCGAATTATCCAGTGCGTTCAAAGGAAATTCTTACAGAGAAGTTGTTCTCTAGAAAAATTGTTCTGACGGAAGCCTTCGGTGAATTCATTTATTGTGCCAGACCATCCAGTATTCATTGAATAAAATTTAGGTTTGTTGTCTGATTAAACTCAACGGATGGTCCGGTGTTCACATTTTTGTTCTCGCCGAACTATTTGGCGTTCAGTCCGAGTCCAAGTCGACTTGGAATTTTAGATATGCTCGGATTTTTTTCGTGTTTTCGGTCGAATAGGGCGCGTGTAGGATAGGGTTAGAATCATATTCTATAAGGGCCAAGTCCAAGCCGCATCTATAAATAGTTGAGGGGGTGGAGACCGATTGCAACAAATCAGTCAATCATCAAATTTCGCATCTACTTTCAATTTTTCTTTCCTGCATATTAGGGTTGGCTCTACTGCTCCAAATCCCCACGGTTTGAATGGTTTCTCTTTGTTGATTTGCTTGTAAATCAACCAGGCAACGATTCTCGCGGTTGTTGTTCGAAATTCTTTACTTGTTTGCTCGTAAATAAGTCACAATTTCCTTACGAAATTGGGATAGTTATCCACGGTTCAAGGATTTATGTGTTGCACAGGTTGCAAAATCTTGTGCCAACATAAATTGGCGACTTCGCTGGGGAACGACGATTCTCCATCGACTTCAACACCTATGGTTTCAGCGCCTATCCCCTCCTCTAACTTCTGCACCATGGCTAATGAGGAAGCCGAAATCAACACCAACAACATTGTCGTGCCGACGCTTGAAGAGCTTCCCGAGGACGATCGCCAAGCCATTGAAGCTCAAAAGCGGGAGGTGGAGGGTGATGCTTGTGTGCTACCAAAAGACAAGACAAGGGGTGATCAAGAAGAGCGATCCAACGCTGATCATCTATGCAAAAATTGAGGTAAAGGCTAATTTAAGTGATTCTTCTCATGCTTTGCAAGAACAAATCGTGCATATGGTTGATCAATCTGTAGATACTACCATTAATAACAAATTTGACATGTTAGATAAAGGTTTAGATTAATTGCTCAATAGCCATTTTGATTCTATCGCTCTAGAGGTGCAAGGTATTAGAGATACACTTAAATAGCCCTTTTTACATGATACTAGTACTTCCGATTCGAAAAATGGTAGCAAATTTCAGCAAGGTTCTTTTGGTTCATCGGCAAAATTTATGTTACCTATGCCTCTACAACAAGATATGCCAATGCATCAAATTCATAGCCGGACTAATATTCTAAGTTCGGCCAATGTTGTGGCAACTTTACTTACTACACCAAATGTTATTAAACTGAAAGTTTTATCATTTATTTTTCCAGTACCAAATATTACATCTAGTGTAACTAGCTCAGTTCCACATGTAGCTAATCACAATATCCAAGTTAATGAAATTTTAGCAAGCATGCCTATAGTTCCATATAACACCGTAGCATATAGTACACCTCTCATACCTCCGTAAAGTATCGGCATCCCTTATGGTCTATTGTCGGATATTTGCTTCAATACGCCTCCACAAAATACTCTGTATATGCAACCCGTAGTGCCTTCACAAAGAGTTCCACAAAGTAGTGCGACTCCTCCTCAGCCCATGGCGGAGCAACCTATAAGACATGAGAGCATTAGAGAACAAATAGCTATTCTTTTGAGGGAGTATTTTGGAGTAGAACGTAAAGGTAGAGGGCGTGTTTATCAAAAATCTTATCCCGATTACTATGATACAATTACATATCCTCGTGGGTTTAAGGTGCCTGACTTTGTTAAGTTTAATAGGGAGGATGGTAAAACCACAATGAAACATATAGGGCATTTTCTTGCATAATGTGGTGAACTCAGGGGTAGTGATGCTTTAATATTGCATTTATTTCCTTTATCACATTCGAGCAATGCATTTACTTAGTTTACTTCGCTTGCATATAATTCTGTTCATACATGATGAGCCCATGGCTCCTTCGGATATGATCATATCGTCAATAATCCTCAAATCATATAAGGTCCAATTATAAGAGCACGTGCACAATAATTAGACTACCAGGTGAACTCGTTTCTCGCTGTTCATGCTTCCTTGGATGGATTACTACTAAATTTTGTGATGTCTTATTGCTTAGGAACATGGGAGAAGCATCAAAACCTTACTCGAACGTCACCCATCGAAGGCCAAGTCTATTCGGACTCGAGGCTGAGCTCTAGCCGTGGTCGTGGCCGAGTCTCACGACAGCACATCAGTAAAACATGCATATACGAAGTCCATTTTAGACGATCTTGGATATTCTAGAAAGCTTACAATGAGCTATTTCCAATGGATATGAACTCGACCAAATATTCTTTATAGTTTAGTTAGAGTCAAAGAAATAAGGTGATGTGCCACCGTTTTGAACCTAGTTGGGTCTTGTAATCATGTCGAGGTCAGAGTCCAGGTTATATACGTCTCTTTCCATGGCTGCACAAGTCTAGGTCGACCTCCTCACATCTCTCTATAAATATACAGTAGCCATTATAGTTTAGGCTCGGGTTTAGCTTATATTATTCTATTTTAGATAGTTTCACTGTTTATCAACGTTTGTTGAACGCTAACTCGAGTACTTCATTGGTAATCAGCAATATTCAAATTGCATCTATCTGTTCTTGCTTGTGTTCTTAATTCACTAGAAAGAAAAGCCTTCTTGGCGAGGTCAACCACGTCTTGGCACGATAGGTAACCACGGAGTAGTGGTGTAGTGGTTGCGAGGTTTCTTGATCTGTTCTGATCGGAGTCTTTGGATCATCAACGTCGAAGCTCTACCAAATTGACTTATCATATTACCTACGGAAGATCGGGCATCCCCGCATCAAGTGGTATTAGAGCTTCAGTTGCCCGTTAGGTAATCTCAGTTATCCATTTTGTTTAGTTTTGTTCTATTACCTAAAGTCTAGAAAATTGCCCCACAAAAAAGATTTAAATCATAGTTATTCCGCTGTCCAAACCACATTGTGCCCTTCACAATTTTATTTCTAGTTTTTGCATTGTTGAGTTCGAGTCCATCGTTGGTATCTTTGTTGCTGGTCAAGTCATTATGTCATATTTTTTTAGTATCAAGTCCTTATCTGTTATGGCTGAGTAGTCACTCCGACCACCCACTCAGGGTTCGACCAGTGACACCGACCACCCACTCGAGTTTTTACCAGTCACTCCAACCACCCACTCGAGGTTCAACCATCTAGTCGCTACGACCACCCACTCGGGTTCCGAACAGTGACTCCGATCACTCACTCGAGGTCCGACCATCTAGTCGCCGTGACAACTTAGTCAGAGTCACCCACCTTCTCGGATCCAACCACCATAGCCGAAACAGAGGTAGCCAAAGTTTAGAGAGATAGAATCTTTTTATTACCTTTATACCCTTATTCTCCAGAAAAAGTTTGTTACTCACATACCTCATTGGTCTTAGAAAAGGCAATAGAAGAGTTTTGAGTTTGTGTCACATTCGCAAAAAAAAAAGCAAGAAGCAAAGAGTTTCAAAAAAAGAGAGAGAATTAAAAAATAGTCTGCATTACGAATTTTGTTCCATTGTGATTGTGTCTGTTATAGTTTTCAGCTTGCTTGAGCTAGTTCTAGGAACGTGTTCGAACCAGCAACTATGACGAGTACTATGGACCCTTATTCAGTTTTGCTAATCTGATTTTAATTATTGCTATTCCTTGCTACTAAATACTGCTTGTCCAAGCTACATCTTCTCTCGATCAGAACAGATTCTTCCCTTGCAACTACTTCACTCACACCCGATAAGATATCATGAACCAGCCGGTTGTGCCAACTGTTGTGATTGGTAAGAATACTTGCATGAGCGTGATAAGACACTTGAGAGTGTGTGACTCCACTTCACTTTCCACCACCTAGTAGTCAATAGGGATAATATATTTTATTATTTTTTGATTGCTACTAACCATGGCAGATGAAATATCATATGCAAAAGAGTGTGTTTTGAGGGAAGAACTTACAATGTTGTTAGATGGTCATCGACAAATTGTTAATGATGACATTGACAAGAAGCTTGCGGGAACCAATACCGTATTACAACAACACAATGAAAGCATTACAATGCTAAAAAGATGCTTTTATCGATTGATTAATTTGCCACCGAACAATGGTCGAGTGTATCCTCATAGTGCAGCTCATAAACAAGAGAAGTCCGTTGTGGATGATGAAATTTTGAGGCAAGAATGTGACGCCTTTGATGAATGACAAAGGAACCGATTGAACTTCAACCATCAAGGTATAAGAGGTAATAATTTTTAGCAACATAACTCACATATTAATGATGATCCATTTGTGAAGGTTAAGTTTACTATACCATCTTTTGGAGGTGCTTATGTTGCTAAAAGATTTTTAGATTGGGAGATGATGGTAGAATAGAATTTTAATGCTCATTTAGTTTCTGAAGTGAATAGAGTTAGGCAAGCCACTAACGAATTTAAAATTTTTGCAATCATCTGATGGAATATGGTATTCATTGACGGATTAGCACCTACTACATAGAATGATTTAAAGGTTACTATATGTAACAGATTTGTTAATGTGATTTATGTAAGAAATTGCAGCACTTAAACCAAGGTGATAGTTCTGTAGAAGAGTATTATCAAGAGCTACAAATTAGCATGTCGTGTTGCGATATTATTGAGGATGAAGAGGCTACAATTGCACGCTTTTATGGAGGGTTAAGGCATGAAATTTAGGACATAGTCGATTACAAAGAATATGATAGCATTCCTATGTTGTTCAAATTTGCATGTTTGGTAGAAAAATAATTGCAGGGATGACAACAGAGACCAAGGAATAATTTTGGAAGCTCGACTATTTCAAAATCAATACCGGGTCAAGATAAAACAGCCCCACGTTTAGTTTCACAGTTTGTTGCCTCCTTCTCGAGTAGGGCGTGTTCAGCAATACCCTTGAAACCATTACACGCTCCCGAGGTAAACAAATCTGCTAGTGTGTAGGCTCCAGCGAAGAGCTCTTCTTTGGTTGCTTTGACTGGTCGCACGACTGGGATTATTTGCCACCGATGTTAGGTTATGGGCCATGTCTTGAAGGATTGCCCAAATCAGCGAGCGTACATTGCAACAAAGGATGGTGGATATGTAAGTGCTAGTGATGTTGAAACGTAGTTCAACAGAAGAAGGAAGACACTGAGTTGAGCTACATTGATACCCAACACTAGCTAGCCGTCATATTTACCAAGTCTCTAGATGCAACCAGATTTACCTATTTAAGACGATAGCTTGGAGTGTGCCATCCCTATAGAATTGTGTGAGGGGGAGTTGTCCTTGTAAATAGTCTATCTTACTTTTGAGCATTTGCATTGCAACTCATCGTGTGAGATAATCATAGTAATTGAGTTTTGATTTGTACGTTTTAGCATTTTCTTGTGCTAGAGTTGAATTTGGACTAAGTTAAGTAGTTTTGCGGAGCAACCTTTTAATCTTAGGCTCTTTTTGAAGCTTTGACATGAAAATTCTCGATCAAGCTAGCTTTCCCTTAGATAAAATTTGTTATTTTTATGAATCATGTAGGTTATGAAATGCTACTTTCTTGATCACCATATTTGTATTTGCTTAGGCTTAGTCAATTCTTGTGTTAAGACTAGTTTGATGAATACATTGTTCTAGGACTTCTTGGTTCAAGACAGTGAATTGGGAAACTTTGCGATATGTTTTCAATCTTTGTTAAATGTTTAGCTCATCATAGAACCTTAGGGGAACATGTGTTCCTTGTTTCGCAAAGGCACTACTTAACTTGATCTTGTGACCATCTTGATATCTTGTGTAAATTGAATATCATGAAAAATCAAGTCTCTTGTGTTAAAATGTGATCCAATAAGGTTGTCTTGAAGCCTCAAGGTGTTTGTCGTACCCAGTCGCGCGACACTTTTCTTGGATAAATTAAAAAAGAGAGAAATGTGCCTAAATGTTAATTCTTTTTAACCACTTGATCAATCTAAGTCTTGGTTTCATATGTGAGCGTTTGCAAAGCCCTATATCCTGAACTCTTGTTTGCCTAGTTTAAGGTTGAAATTGGCTAGTTCTTCATACTTGTATTGCCTCAGCACGAGTGGATGCTTATATGGTGGTCACCGAGGGGGAGGCCCTTTAAGGAGTGCCCAGAACGAGGGCACAAGTTCCTGTAAATAATAAATGGAAAGTGACCATCATTGGTCTATAGTTGATGTTACAGAGGGTTAAAAATACATCCCTCGAACGGTTCCATCGGTCTTCGTGTTTCAGCTTTAGTAGGCGCAGGGCGCCCACCAGCCAGCTTCTGAGTGCTCTCTCATGCCCGTTTGATCAGAGTAGGTCTGACACGGTCTGATGTAACAGGGCGATAAGCCTCAAGCCCATCAAAGATATCTTCAAGCCGTCTTTCTTCATGGGCCCCACGAGGGGACATGCGATGGGACCTGCCGTATTAATTATGCCCATGTCTTCCTGCAGGCGGCGGCAGGGACTAAGGTATTCAAAATAGCAGGCGTGGGGGAGAGTGGTTGGATGTGATCGTCCACGCTCCCCATTAAATGCAGCATGGGGCCTCCCACCGACTGACACCTCATCGTGGAGTCCCTGCAAGGTCCACCGGCATGGGGCTTGCCGGGTGCTCGGGGCTCTCTGGGTGCTCGGGGACCAACTGTTCCTGACCCTGAGCACCCACTCCTGGACCGTGCTTCCCTCGGGTCCTCGGGGAGGTGGTCCCCGACGGAAGGCGCCATGTGGTACCACGCTATCCTGGCCTCGGGACTCGGGAACCCCCGGATCCCATATCACCGACATGTGCCTTGGTTTATCTTGTGTGATGAGTGATTGATATTTGTATAGCTTTTGTTGATTAGCATATGCATGGTTATATACTACAATATTGATTTTGTCTAACCAAAGTTGAAAAGAATTGGAGTTTGTATCGTTGTCTCAGTGCAGGAAGCTTACACTCACCGGATAGTCTGGTGTGAGGGTTTTTGACCTCACCGGATAGTCCGGTGTGTGGTAGATGTGAACACCAGAGCTTTTCAGCGCAGAGACAGAGAAACATTCATTCACCGAAAGGTTTGGTGTCGGTGAGAGTGAGCACCAAACTTATTTTTCTAGAGAAGGGTGCAAATGTGAAAGTCTGGTGCGGTAGCTTCACCGGACGGTCCGGTGTGCACAGGTGATCACCAGAGACTTTACCGGGTAAAGATTTTTAGAGAGGTTGAAAAACTAAGTTCCAACGACAATGTACTCACCGGATGATCTGATAATAGGTGTGTGAACACCGGAGAGTACTACCGGAGCCTTTCAGTTCTGAGGCAAATGTTGAAGTGTTCACCGGATTGTCCGGTGTTGGGATTTTATGATCACCAGACTAATTTTTTCATAAAGGAATACAAACCGGGTTCCAGTGGAGTTGTAGTCACCGGATGGTCCGGTGTTGCACTAGCATGTAATGATGTTATATGGTTCTGGAGATGCATATTTACTGGTCTTATGGTGTGCAGGTGATGGATGCAACTTGGCTGTCGAGGGCGGATGATCAGGGCTAAGTGGGGTACTTGGTGCAAGATGATCAAGGAGGTCGGGTGGAGTCAAGAATGATCCTAGCGGTACACGTGGAGGTCAAGCAAGGCAAGAGATGAAGGTTGATGAAGGCGACGAGTTTTGTTGTTGATTTTTGTTTTTCTTTTTAGCTGAAATTTCAACACCTTGGGAAGTTATTTTCCTTGATGCCAGAGGCATAGAATTCACATACACATGCATATATGATGGAATCTTAAATTCTCTTACCTCTAGATCATCATCTTGAAGAGTTTACTTGCCTGTTGATCTCGTCTCTGTTTCATTCATCTTCAGAGTTGTGAGCTTTTGGGCACAAAAACAAATAAAATTGTTTTGAATTGAATCTATGGTTCATATTCCATCCGTAGAGTTATATTATTTTGAAACTTTTCATCTTGCTTTATTTCTCTGAGTAGTTTGCTTTCACTCAAACTTTGAGATACGTTAGGGGATTAAAATAAGAGAAGATCATTTATTTTATAAGAAATTATTGAGACGTCTATTCACCTCTTCTAGTCGTCACTTTCAGTCCTACGCTAACTAATCTAATTGGATCTCTAATCTTATCTCTAACGTAGGACTACAGTAACCCAATGTAGCTACAGTACACTATTACTGTTTACATGCATAAACAGTAGTTTCAGCACATAACATAATGATTCGTGACAGTATGACATCAGTTTTCTAAACCAGTTAACTCATCCAAATAAAAATGAGTACATGAGCGATAAAGAACAAACAAGTAGTAAAATGCAGGAGAATAGGAGGGAGTGCAATTGTGATGATGACCCTAGTTAGAACAGTTTACAGATAAAGAACGCTTCTAAACACAAAGAAACTTAAATACAGTTAAAAATTCATATACACACTTAATCAAACATAAAAAGATGAGATACCTTACAAGATCAAAATTAGATTAACTTAAAATAGTATGCAGAAGCTTAAGAAACAAGGACAAGAACTTAAACCACAGATTTATCATACATTAAAAGTCCCCATAAAATCTCGTGCCACCACTCCTCGTGCCCTTGTCGCTCCTCCTGCCTAGTCGGCTCCTCCTCACGTCGGCGGCGCCGGCAGTGGATTTGCCGATGCTGATGCCGTTGCCCTCGTCGAACATGAGCGGCGCCTCGGAGTCCCTCTGCTCGTCGTCGAGGAAGTCGTCGTGCGTGCGCACGTTGACGCACGAGCACCGCTCCAGGGACGCGAAGAACACCGCTGCGATGCCGCCGCCGACCCACCCGGCCACGCGGTCCAGCGGCCACCCGCAGCCGCCGCGCCGGGACGATGGCGGGCGGCGGCGTGTGCGCGGTTCGATGCCGGAGCGGCCGCAGAAGGGGACGCCCCACCTCGGGGACGCAACGGAGTCCGACGTGAGGGTTGACATCCGCTGGCTAACTAAGGTGAACGCTGCGATGGCGATGGCAATGGCGTGAAGTGAGAGGAAGAAAAGCGAACTGACTCGCCACCTTTAGGCTGTGTTGTCTGAAAAAAGGCAGTGTTGTTCAAAAGAAAAAGGAGAAGAGGCGCACGAAGGTTCTTGGCGGCAATGGTGCTGTTTCCTATTTTGCCCCTGGCGAAGCTTTGTTAATTAGTCTGATGGTGTCATGTCTTGAACCATACTTCTTTTGATAACTTCCAGCTATATGGTATTGTTGTATGGCACGGTTCATCACTGTACTTTGCTACTCTACTTTATCATTTTCTTCTCTCTGGTTTACAATACGGAACGACTAATTTTCAATCGTCTGAATTTCTTCTTCTATGCGGTGTTTCGACGGTGACTAGAAGTTTTCTAGTTTCGAGTTACCTTGATAGGAGGTCGGTAGGTGCGGTGAGAAGGACGAGGACACGGTGGGAGACGGGAGCAGATCTAGAAGTAGGAGGTGGAGTTTGGAAGAGCCATTACAGTTGGGCGTGCAATATTACGTAGTTCTTCTCGTGGTTAGAGGTATATAGAATAAGTTTTACGTACAAACCAAAATCGGATGGTTGTGTATTAAGTATTATCGTAAGAGATTGCAAATCAGATAAACTGAGCCACACCAATAATGTTTGGATTAAGGGAAAGCATGTATCACGAACATGGTAGTGCTGATTTATACTCAATACTTCTGCTCTCCCATCAGGGGGTGCGATTTATGAGGTGATTGGCGATTTCCTTCTTTTACCTTTCTTAGCCTCGCTTGCGGTCTTGGCGTCTTGCTCGTCCAAAAGGGCATCGATCAAATTGGTGCAAGCAAGAAGAACAGCTCTTGAGTGTTTTTTGTTCTCTTTTTGTCGGTAGAGTAGTGATGGCATCATGGCATGGGGTCACATTAGGTGCGCATAAATAATGTCACGGACGTAAATAAACGTCCGGACTCGCATAATGGTGCCCAAAGGAAAAAAGGTGCTCTCCATCATGTCATTTAGCACCTTTTGCCACCACACCACTGACCGAATAACTATGGTTTCCGTGACATTTTGCCACCACACCACTGACCGAAAAACTATGATTTCCGTGACATCTGATTCAACCTTTTAATACTTTGATATACATATCTTGATCCACGGAAATTTTCACCGTAGGGTAACCATTATAGTGTTTTCTCTCCTCACTTCTTTCATCATTTAGTGTTCCCTTGGTGATAAAAGAACAAGTACTCTAAAATGTATATATGTTCATACACACTGTTCACTAAATTCTCATGTGTATGTATGAATAATATGATCATGCAGTGGACCGCACTGCCATCAAATGCAGTGTGCTTATCTATACATCACCAAGGGATGCTATTGGGTGGTCATGTCCTGTCATGAAAGGGCATATGCGGTTATGGTTAACTGCGCCGTTAACTACCTTTCTAATGAACAGGCACGTCTAGTGATGGCCTTTCACCGATGCAACGATTGCACGCAGCATGCACACACACCTTAAGTGCATGAAGTACATGGCTACGATGACCATTCAGTTTACCCCAATTATATCACCATTTTCTCTACACATACACACATATTATAAAGTTACGAAGGGAGGGAAGAAGCTATTTCAACCTAATAATTCCAAATCATTTAGTCCAGTAATCATCACACTAGAACACTTAATATAGAATTATTTCGATAAATTATATGGGCCACACTAATTAAATAAATTATTCTTATATTCTCCACCCTGTCTTTTGCTTGCATTGTATACATTGACAACCAGTGTCTTATGAAATTGTTGGGAGGAGATGTAGCAAGGTCTAAGGGCACCCACAGTGTCCGCATGGTTGCCAGAAAATAATAGGCTCCACTCAAGTTGGGTTTGGTTGGGCTTCTACTGCCTTCTGCTGGTTAGAAGTTAGAAACCCAACTAAACAGATAGCTGTTGAGCTGATTTTTGGAAAATTAAAAGGATTATTTTTGAGAAAATAAACTAAAAGCTAAGAAGCAAGCTGAGATGAGCTTTCCTGGCTTTTGGTATATTGATAAGCTAAAAATTTATTACAAAAGTCAATAGCAAAAAGACATCAGCCAGAAGCTAAAAGTTGGAAGCCAGCTTTTCAGCCCAAAACCCAAAAGTATCGGCCCAACCAAACAGGCTCTATTACAAAAACTATTACCAGATACGGTTTGCAACCCATTTTCACAGGTGTTTATCGCACCCGCCTGTGATCGAAGGCCTGTGGAAATGGACGATTTCCACATACGCAAAAGAGCCCGCCTGTGAAAATCTATTCCCACTGATGGTTCCTTAAGAGAACCATCTATGGAAATCATTTACACAGGCGGTTACTTAAGAGAACTACTCGTGTAAATTATTTTCATAGGTGCTCTCTTTTGCCTCTGCCTGTAAATAGGTAGATTTTCACATGTGAGTAACATGAGGGTCTGCTTGTGGATGTATTTCATTCAAAATTTAATATTGAGCATATATTTTATTCCCTCCAGATTTCAACATTACAGATTTCAACAGCATTTGAATCAACACAAGTCCAATATTTAAAACAAATATAATAATATTAACAGATACAAAAATTTTACATCACAAACCAAATATTCAACACAAGTATTATTTCATCTCTCACTCACCTCCGAGGTCAAAGGACCTTCCACTCTTCTGAATGAATTCGTGCGTGATGAATCGGCACATATCACATTGGATGTTTTGGATATCTTCGTCTTTGAGCGATGTGTGGGTACATTCAATCGTCCATGCCTGAAATAAAAACACAACTAAAAGAGTTAAAATATTACTAACAACGGAAACAGAACCAAATAAAAATGTGCAAGCACAATAATGACTTATGCCCTTAGAGTTCGTTGTGTACCTCCTGTTTACCCTAAGAAACTAGCAAACATAGTATCCATAAAGAACAGTGTCAAAATCTTCCTTGTGGCACTTCAAATAAAAACGTAATGTATTCATTAGTTCAATAAGACTCTTCATCATAAGATACAAGCATTATATATGTGTTATTATCGAAAAGTGTATACGGACCGTCATCGCATCTGGCTTGGCCGTATCGTGTATCCCACCTTTCAATATGTACTACTTGAAGGCTATATTCGAATGTCAATAAGTAATTATCAATTCATAAATAATTTATAAAAATTTATGTATGAGGATTTTCTTTACCTCTGTATAGCATCGATGAGGTCTTGGTAGGATGATTGGGGGAGATCGGCTAAATCAAGGACCACAAGTTTGCTCAACTTTGGCATCAACATTATACAAATAAAGTTGTCGCTACATGAATACAATTTAGTTGAATACTTATATTAGGTTCTTGACATATCACACTTACTTAAAGTTGTAGGGATCCATGATGTAGTCCTTAACTTGCATTTCTAGCATAGCCCTTCCTATGTAGGTTGACATATCAAGCCTGCGTGATTTGGTCATTTCTCTTATGACCTTTGCTTTCTCCTTGTTACTCTTCCCTGTAATCTCGGGGGTATCAGTCCTCAACTTCACGATCATGTTGGGCTAGGAAATTCATTGCGGATGAATGAATCCGATCGGTAACTTCAACATTTCCGTATCATTAAATTGCATTCTACATATCAAATCACTAGTCATTTGCTTCTATAGCATACATTGGTAGATATATGAACATAGGGATAGAAATAGGCACTTACAGGCACCACACGCTTATGAGATTGATTTCGAGTTTGTCGTAGAAGAACAAAGCGTGTATGTCCTTAAAATCCACCATAAGATAGTAGTCTCCATTTAGAAAAACGTTAACGGGGACAGTAGCAGTGATCACCAAGAAACCCAAGCGATGTACCCTCATGTACCATTCGTGGAATCTCCTCATCTTCCATGTACCTTCTTAGAGTTGAAACAATGGCATAAATGGCTTACCATTCTCATATCTCTTAGGAATATCCGGTGTAGGCAAGAAAACTAACTAAGGGGTACTTAATGTTTTGTCGCTCTCTTTCGCTAGATCGCCCTTCGCTGGAGATTCCAGAGCGGATGATGCCTTTGCTTTGGAGGAAAGAAGCCACCTCTTCATCGAAGATGTTAGAGTCTTTTCGTATGGGGTAACCATGATAGGGACTCTCTGATGCTCATGTGAAGGTGATGGAGGCGGAGATGCCAGAGTCGCAAACACCAGAGGCGGAGGTGCCGAAGTCACAGACGCTGAAGCATGATGAGAAGATGTCTGAGGCGGAGAGACTGGGTGTTGGGGAAAAGGTGTCTGAAGAATAGAGGCTTGGCATAGGGGCGAAGGTGCCTAAGGCAGAGATGCTGGGCGCGGGGGCGGCTGTGACACTGGCAATTGTGACTGCTGACGGCTGAAGATGATATCCCATCTGGGCCACAGAATGAAGTTGCCAATAGCCTCATCGAGAATCTCGATACCCTTAGGTGTGCTAATGTCTAGCTTGTACTTCATGAAAAGTGGTTGTACTGAGTTCACTTGTACCTTAGCGTAACTGACTAGAATGTCTTGATTGTGAAACACACGATCTGGAATGGCCTAGCCCATGGTTGCCTCAACAGTGAAGTCTCCCTTGCCAACCAGAACATGTAGCATGCAACGGGTAGCCTCTGTGATATCATCCATAGGATATCTTTGGTTATCAGCTTGCATGGATTCAACGTTGCTCCGAAAGCTTGGGCTGGTTGGTTGCTCTATCATCATTAATGTTGCCCTTTCCTTCTCATTTTCCTTCCACATTTTCATGAACTAGACCTTAACATGTTATTGTATCTCTTTTACTAAGGTCATCTTATATCTATTATGGGTCTTGTATTGGCCCACGGTATTTGGGAACCCATGCTTCTAGCCTACTTTTGATCCGATGCCTCGAGTGCAGCCTAGGTGTTCCTTGTTCCCCAGGGCTTTGGTAAGCAGGTCATTCTCCCTGTCAGGCTCTAAAGACCCTTCATTAGCAATCTCTTGAATGGTCTGGGTCACTTCCATGGTCTCAGGGCTTTTAAAGGCTAAGTCCCCAGACTTAGTTCGTTCTGACCGCACGTAGACCCAGTTCCTACTTCGCTCATCACAATTTTCTAATGGTTTGGGTTTTCCAACCCAGGCAGCCTCTTCTTCTTGCCTCCTTCATTCAAAAATTTTGGGAGGCGTACCCAGATGAGCCCAAGTGATGGTGGTAATTGTTCTTCTTCGCAAGGTGCTTGAACGAATCACACAGTTTGATGGCTTCAGGTGTGGTCTTCTGCCTAACAAACTCCGTCCATTGGTCTAGCGTAATCTTTCCGTATTTATTAAAGGGTACCAAGTTCTTCTTCACGAAGTCCTTATTCAGCTCACTCTTCCAGCCCCAGAAGCTCTTTCCCAGAGTTCTCAATGCATTATGTTTGGTGGCTTCCTCTGTTCCCGAGGGGAATCGGATGGTTCTCTACAATGTTGCCTACGGAAACTCCTTCGTCTTATCTGGCATCAACCATCAATTAGTTATTGTGATTGGGACATACCCCTTGATAAAAATCCACAACTATTGTGGAATTTGGCATAGGCCTCACGAGGTGCAACAGGCTCTCCTTCAACACGGATGACAACTTATTTCTACTTCATTCGCCCCATCTTCATTTTAGCGTACCCTAGAGGGACCCGAAGTTTCGGGCATGGAGGGAGCGAAAGGTTGTGGTGTAGACAATCAACGCGATGATCTTTGCACCCTCACCCTCTAGAGGGAAAACAAGGAGAGTTGATATAAACAAAAAATATTCCTCCATTTAAGAAGTATAAAATGAATTGGCTCAACTAAAAACCTCTTCGGTGGGATCATATTTGGGGCTACTTTCCCGATGTCGGCTCTCCCGCTCGCACAGAACAGGGCTCGGGCTGTGATACAAGCCCGAGCTTTCACTGGTGTCGTAGGAGGACGATGGGTGCGAGCTTAGGCTCCTACCTAACCTCCTTCTTGCATCCGCCCCATCTTGTGCTAGGGGGCCCTCTATTGCGAGCATCATCTGTGTTGTGGTGCCCTCTATTATGAGCATCCCCCGTGCTTCTGGTTTCTTAGGGGGCTTAGGCTCCTATCTGACCTCCTGCTTGCATCTGATTTTTTAGGGGTTACTGTCCTCTTCTGGCCCATGGTACTTAATCGACCACTAAATTATTGTTGTCTAGAAAAACTGACAAGTATGCAATGGTTGATCAATGAAATTTCTCATTCCAATATGCCATCGTGAAGCAAGATGTAATAAAGACAAAGTGCAATGGGTAATATTATTTTAGAGGAAAGAAAAAGAATCAAGGTATGTGTTTTAAACTTTTCGTGACATCTAAATGGAGATCGACTAACTAAATCCAACAATCAATCTTTGTGCCAGCACTAAGTGCAAAATAAAAGTAGCAAAGACTTAGGGCTAGAGGATACAAACTGTACAAAATTTCAAAAACATGCTTTGTGCCAGTATACTATAATTGAACTGGTGGATGTACCAGCCCTCACAATTGATCAATATGTCTCATGAATGTGAAACTCAAGGCCAGCACTTAGTGCAAAATCGGATATAGAAGAACTATCCATGCATGCAGAAGCTCATTGCCTTTTACTAGTCTATATACACATAATAGTACTATCTAAAAATTAAAACTTGTGATGTCTGGATCTTCTGAACTCCACAGTTATGCTATAATGTCAGTGAATTCATACTAATGCGGATGAAATCTTTTGACACACATGCCGCAGTTCCTATGGTTCTTTCAAATGAACACAGTGGGTTCAATCAGAATGTTATTAACCTACTTGAGTCTGCAGCTGACGCCCTCTACAGAAGACTAAACCAAATTGAAGCTCTGCAGTGCTACTCGAAGCCTCATAGCTCAATGTTTATGATGGTTAGTTAGAGACATACCAGGTTTAGTATTTAATAGCTTGTTACTTCCTAACATACGGTGTTGATGTTCACATAATCCTGCAAGACAAAATTAACACTTCACTTCTCTACGGTGTTGTAGATGACATAGACTTTGCTTGTGAATTGATCAAATAAGAATGTATCTTGATTCTACCTGGTATAGTTCACTAAATTTATTGTAATACTATTTGTCAATCTTTGTCAAATGCTATGAATAAAGGTTATAGATAATTTCAAGAAATGGTGTACACAATTAGCATATCTTTACTTGTGTCTTTTACTTCACAGAAGCCCTAAGGTTATTGCCTTTTCAATGATCAGATAACAAGCAACAGAACGAGCTAAATTCAAGCTCTGAAATTCAGAGTAGCAGAAGTTCCAAATGCCAAACACCATATTCACAGTTGTTGATAGGATGTTATGAAGGTATTTTCCTATTTTTGATATTAAGAGTAAGGGTAATCCAATCCTTGGTGACCTAATATTGACAGCTAATGCAGTACAGCAGCCTAACAAATTCGTCGAACCATAGAACCTTAAAAAACTAAATTATTTAGATTGTCCTAAAAATGTTGTTGGGGCTTGCAAATTACTAGCTACAATTTACAAACAACTATATACAAAAGCAGTGAGAAAAAAACTAAATGATTGTATGGGAAGAAAAATGCAAAGTTTGTATTATTATTACTAGATCTATGTTGCTACTTTTATGTTATTATTACTAGCTTTTTTTGGTTCATTTGGCTCTTGTTGGGTTCTATCTCTAGCATTCGTACCTAATCATGAGGCCAAACGTTTGCTATTACTGTTGTTGTACGATGAGAAAATGCTCTATCTCCATGTGTTTAATGTGAGACGAGATGGTGACCAGTTTAAACAAACCAACAAGAACCTATGCAGCAGGCATGACATCATGTCTATATTCCAAGTTTTAGAATCATAGTATTTCTTATAACTATCCTGATAAGTCATTTAATAATCCTAAATGATAAATTCACGTGTCCATCCAACAATTTGCAACTATGCAATTATCTGATTATCTATGACTGAGACCAAAACCCAAGTGCTAATTGACCAATGAGCAATTCATTCCAGACAGATGCAACAAAATTGTCAAAATATTAGTGGCACGATGGTCCCGGTCACCAAGTCTCTTCCGGTCACGACTCTTGAGCTACCAAGTCACCAAGACAATGTCTCAAGCATGATGAACCACCAAGACACCAAGGCAAGGTCTCACAACTAGCCTCTCTTCCGGTCACTTGCCGCTATGATCACCAAGGCCCAAGATGCCAGCGAGTCACCAAGACTCCAAAGCGCCGATGTACCACTCGATACAAGCTAGGATCACTTATTGATCCCTTCTTCAAGCTGCAACACCTAGCTACAACTCACTCTAGATCTATAAGCACTAAACACTCTCTAATATTGTGCTTAATTGCCTTGGATGATCACTTTAAGCACTTTGGTGGCTTGGATGTCTTCTCAAGTGTATATAAGCTTTCTCTAGACTCCAGCAGCATATCACATGTCAAATTACTCAGTGGAAGGGTATTTATAGCCTCAAACCCACCAACTAGCTGTTTTTCCAATGGCTCAGAAAACTTGTTAACACCGGAAAATCCGGTGAGAACGGTAGTACTAACACCAGATCATCTGGTAAGTACAAACTCAGAAACTAACCGTTGGAACTCCACTCACAACCTCTGTGAACACCGAACACTCCGATGTGCCTTCAAATCCATCACCGGACCTTCCGATGAGTTATCTTGAGCTATCCAAGCCTTTGCAGCCTCTCTGTGTAAAATGCTCTGGTGCATTCATCTGGTATCCATTCCATTCACATTGGACCATCAGGTGAGTTGAACCTTCTCTTCTTTTCCCTTAAAATGCTCCGGTGCAACTATCTCTATGATCACTGGACTATCCGGTGAGTTGATCTTTATTTTTCAGTACTTGCAATCGCTTGTACAAGAAATACTCCAGTGCTATACTCCAGTGTGCACAAACCAAACACAGGTCCTTCCGGTGGGTTGATCTTCAGTCTTCTATACTAGCATTCTTCTCTACAAGAAATGCTCTAATGTTACCCTGTGCAAATCACTGGACTATCCGGTAAGGTCCCCAGCCTTCTCCCCTTCATCAGAAATACTCCGGTTAGTTTAACACACAGAGCACTAAAATAGTCGGTGAGGCTATCAGCCTCTATGTAGACATGGAGGCGGGAAGTCAATGTGTAGACGCCAGTGGTAAAGCAGTGGCGGTCTTCACCCCGTTGGCAATGCCCTTAAGGATCGGTTAGGGTTTTTAGAGAGCGGTTAAGGCTTACGTGATGGATCACTTAGCGTCAGGCCCCTGGTTCTATTTTATAGGCATCGTACGGGATGGGACTGCAACCAAGCTGAGGTTGGTTGCACCCCCGATCAGGGTGCATGGGGAAGTGGGGCTCCCCTGTTTTCTCGATTCTGTTAGGGTATACATTAGTTACGTGGCTGAGATCAAATCCAGCATTCTCCCCTTTGATCGTAAGGCTAACATTATAAGCTCACTCTCAATGAAACAGCACACCAAGATAAATCGTTACAACAGCTAATGAAATACCACTAAAACTCAAATATCTATAGTGCACCACTCCATCTCGAAATGGGTATTCGTTACGCTTAATAGGAGTTTGTTTGTTTTATGGTCCTCTTATCTAGAATCGGAGGCTTTCCAATAACTCCATGCCGGTAACATAATCACGAAAAATATGGGGTGGTAAGCTTTTAGTGAGTGATTGATCCTAGATTCTTTCACAACATAATACTTAATATCGATGTGTTTGGCAATACCACTCGACTTGTTGTTATAAAGAAAACTAAGCATTACATAAGTGGTTCTATAATACTATCTTACATTCTTAATTCCGGGATAACATAAGGTCTTTAGTGAAAGTGCCTAGAGGGGGGGGGGGTTAATAGGCATTTCAGAAAATTAAAACTAAAACAGCAGATTAAAACTGCCGGATACTCCGGTGAAGGTCGGATACTCCGGTCTGGTCCAGAGTATCCGGTCTGGTCCAGAGTATCCGGTCTAGTCTGGAGTCTCCGGTCTATACAGGAAATCAAGAACAACTGTGAATTAAAGAGAGCAGCTAGAAACTATAGGTGAAGCTATGTCTACTAGATATCACAAAGCTAAATCAACAATTAATACTAGCAAGATGATCACTAAGGCAACTTGTATGTAAATTCACAAATTCACACGATTAAGTAAATTGCACAAATAAGAACGCAAGAGATTATTCCGGAGTTCGGCCACCTCACAAAGAAGTGCCTACCTCTCTGTTGAGGAGCTCACAAAGAGTCGGGTCTTTTCCAACCCTATCCTCTTCTAGCGATCACAAAGATCAAGCTAGAATTTTCTTACTCAATTTGAAGTTGATTACAAACTTCCCGTGGCACTCCACAAAGATTGGGTGCTCTACGGGCGACGTCTTGCCATCTAGAAACACAAAGCTTCAAGAGTAAAGATCACAACGAATGCTCGAGGAAGAACTCAATGCTCAAGTGGCTTAATCTCACTCCAAACCCAAACTCACTAAATTTTGCAAAACTTAGCACTAGAGGTGGTTGGAGGGACTTTGAATGCTCTTAGAATGCTCAAGGAGTCTAGAATTCACCAGCAACAGCAAGCATTTAATGCCAAGGGGTGTGGGAGTATATATAGCCCTCTTTCAAAATCTAGCCGTTACTGTTCTGTCAGACCTGACCGGAGTATCCGGTGAACACCGGAGTATCCGGTCCCAAATCCAAAAATGGCGTCAGAACGGTCACAGAACGTGTCAGAACTAGCCATTACAATTCTGTTAAGTTATTGGAGTCTCCGGTGAACACCGGAGTCTCCGGTCCTGACAGGGCTATCGAATATACTAAGTCCAGAGACTTGCCGGACCCTCCAGCCTCTCCAGGTACCGGAGTATCAGGTGAACACCAGAGACTCCGGTCTTTTTATCAAAAAGAATAAATGTTAACTGAGACACCCCTGCCGGAGTCTCCCTCGGAGACTCCGATTAAAACATTTTCTCCTACCGGAGTATCCGGTGAACACGGGATACTCCGGTCTTTTTCAATAAAAATAAAGACCTAACCGATTGACCTCTGGCAGAGTCTCCCTCGGAGTATCCAGTGAACACCGGAGACTCCGGTCTTTTTCAACAAAAATAAATCAGAACCGAGCACCCTCTGCCAGAGTCTATCTTGGATACTCCGGACTCAGTGACCTTTGCAAAACAAACCTGGTGTCCATGGGTGAGTGTGTCTCTCAACTTATTGGTTCTAAAGGATATCTTGAGCATTGAGACACTAATCAAGCAATCAAATGCAACCCTCTTAATAGAGCGGCTATCCTAGACTCAATTTCAAAAATAAAAGAATTTAAATCCTATTGAGTACTCCTAGTTGCTTCTCCTTTCTTTTCGAAGGGCGTCAAACGTCATATGTCTTCTCAATTTAGACTTATACCTGTTCATGACTTAGATAAACACATTAGATCCTTAATCGTTTTGTCATCAATAAGCCAAAACCCACTTAAGGGGCCTAGATGCACTTTCAATCTACCCCTTTTTGGTGATTGATGACAACACGATTAAAGCTTACAAAAAGATATTTGAAACAGGATTTTGAATTTTAGAAGATATGGTGAGCTCCCCCTAAATGCGTGCATTGATTTAAGATTGAGTTACACTCAAATGCACATATTCAAGATTTAAATTTGCAAGAGCTCCCCCTATATCCTAGGATCCGTGGGATGCAATATTAAGTAAACAAGATGCATATGGCAAGATATGAATCACACTTAATTTAAGAAATACAACAAGCATCACACTACCATAAAAAGTCTTACAAATTCAAATAGAGCACATAGTTTATCACACAAACAATAGAGTCCAAATGTCCAACAGCGATGAAATAGAGTCCAAAGCTAGAAAAGAAAGAAACTAAGGAAACTAAGAATCGGATAACTCTCTCTCCCCCTTTGGCATCAAGCACCAAAAAGAGAGAAAACCTAATCGTTGCTGGCTTCATCGTTGTCATCGGCGTCATCATCATCATCACTTCCATCATTGTCATTGCCAGGAGATGAGCTTGCAGCAGGAACGGCGTCGGAGGAGTCATCTTGAGCTTGAGCTTGAGAGCTCTCGGTAGCTGCTTGGGCTTTATCATACCAAGCCCGTGGATTTTCAAATTCAATGGGTGCACTTTCCACTTCATCCGAAGCAATGGGTGAGCAAGGTGGCTGAAGGTTCATGGAGGCATACATAGTTTTCTGACGCTTCTCCATTTTCTTCAAACAAACACTTTGCTCCTTGATCTGTGTAGCATTATGAGTGCACACTCTGAAAATTGCTTTGAGAGCACTTTTGATAAAAGATGACCCTCGAGGAGGAGCACGTCTCGAGACAAATTTCCTTGAGCTTGGTGGAGCATGAGGAGGTGATGGCGAGGGAGATGGAGCTCGGATGTTAAGGGGTCTCATCCGATAGGGTTTATGTTTTATCTCCTTCACAAATATTTTCTTGGATACTCTCTCAATGATAGACATGATATAGGGAGCATATCCACAACTCTTGATGGGTGATTTGGATGTGAACACAATTTCTTCCCAAAGAAAATACACCACACTGAAAGGAGCATGATCATTGGACATGGCGGTGAGGAGATTCCTAGAGATGCTCTGCACAGTAGTCGCATCCCCACTCTTTGGTGCCAAAGTGAGTCGAAACAAGGAGTTCAAGCATCGGTAGAATGGTCTCATTCCTATAAGTTTTCCAAATTCGACTCGTCCATGGTTAAGATACATGAACCCAAGCTCTTCCAAAGTAAGTTGATTCTCGTTATGGATTTGATCATTGTGTGTGTCTCGAGTATCAAAATGAAAATGATGAGCAAATCCTCTGAAGCTTATTTTGTACTGGACTCCCTCTGTCATCCAATGCATAAAGGGATTCTCCGATCCCTCGAACCAAACGGTGGCATAAAATTGTGCGATGACTTCCTCGCACCAATCATACTTGAATGCCATTATGTTCTTGACTTTCTTGCTCTCACATGCAGTGATGACTTCATTGAACACGGGATCATTTTTCTAAGCCATGTAATTCCAATCAATCCACTGCATATGTGTAATTGGCTTCTTCTTTGATAGGATCACCGTTTCATAAAAATCTGCTTGGAAGTCGTTCCAAAAGCGATGATCCGCGACATTCTTCTCATAGTCATACGGGTTGTTCAATCTCTCATTGACCACCCTGGATGCATGCCTCATGTAATTCATCGTTTGTTTTGGAGTGTAAAAGATAGTGGCAGTCCTTAGTGGTCTATGGAGTTTCAAAGGTCCAATCACATCATCAGCTTCCTCTTCTTCCTCATCTTCATCGGACTCAGAACTATTTTTCGTGGCGATGCCTTTGCCTCTCTCTTCTCGAGAAGGCATCCCACCTTGTCGGAGGATGAACCCTTGTCGCAGGGATCCCGAGAGACCCCTTTTTAGAGATTCGGCCGGGGGGATGATCCTGAATGAGTTCATCGGAGAAATAAATGGAAGTGGAAATAAATGCAATGGCCGGTGGCGGGGGATGATTGACCTAGTGCAAAGAGAAATAAATGCACCGGAGTTTAGACAGGTTCGGGCCGCATGGGGGCGTAATACCCTACTCCTGTGTGGATGCAATATCCTTCCCCGAAGGGGATCCCTCAGGGATATGTCTGGTCACAAGAATATATTGTCTAACTGAGAGCTTGAGGCTCCCTTGTTGTAGCTCTGCTCAAGCTTGCTTGCGGTGTTCTTCGGATGATGTCTTCGATCGTCTCGATCTGTCTTCGGATGTTTCCTCGTGTGTTCGGGTCTACCTTCGATGATCTTCTTTTTTCTGTCCGCCCATCCTTTTATGCACTCGCCGGCCACGACATACCCCAAACGGGAAAGAAGGGGCACATATTCCAAGACACCACGACTGAGAAAGGCGTCATCATTTCCTCTGGGCGAAGTGAAAGGGGCGGTGGAAAAACGCGGCGCGTGTCCGACCACCCGTCACTGTGGACGCCTTGGCGCCGAGCGCCGTTGAGAGTGAAGGGTTGCGGGTAGGCTACGCTAGCACAAAATAAATTTTCTCTACCGCATTCAACCAGGAAGCCATGCGAGTAGGGGATCATGAATCGTTACCACTTGACGAGCAGTGCAGCGGAAGAAGAGTTGGAGCAGACCAATCCAACGTCGTGCGCGTCAAGTAGTCGATCGTCAACCTCGTCCCGAGCACGTCCCGAGCACCTTCCGAGTACTCGCGGGTACGTCCCGAGTACTCCCGAGCAGATCAGCACCGCAATAGTAGCAGCGCCTCCACGGTATCCACACGTACAAGGATGGAATCGCCGTGCGCCGGTGTGCTAGCACCGCGCGCCCGGCTAGGGTTTCGAAGGGAGTTCGGGAATAGGAGGCGGCTAGGGTTTCTGAAAAACTCAATGCGCCTTGGTCCCTGCCTATTCTTATATAGAGCACGCTAATGGGCCTTTAATCAACATTAAAGCCCATTATGACTCTAAACCCTAATGGTCCTTTAATCAATATTAAAGCCCATTAGCAGATCCAATCCGCAAACTCAATCGCCTCTAGGGCATATCACCAACAATCTCCCACTTGCACTAGAGTCAGTACAAGTTTTATATTCCATCCCCTTAAGTGTGTGACCCGTTAGGTTCATGTGTAAACGGCCGCTATCCGGAAACCCTTTTCCGAATTGCAAGTCAATAGCGGTACCTAGCAGGACATATTGACTCCCGAATGCACACAAAGATCATATCGGCTGAACCTTGATATACTCATGCACCAATCTCTTTACCACACGATACCAGTCAAGCTCAAGGCGAGATTCGTGCCACCCTTGTGATAGCTCGACCATTCACTCGATCAAGTAGTGGATTCACCATGATTAACTCTTTAATCACATTGGCATGGCCATGCACTTTCCAATCCAACTACCTCGAGGGGCCCAGAGATATCTCTCCCGTTATTTAGGAGGGGTAAATTTCATCTTGATCACTCACATCCCACGACATGTTTCATAACATACCCGAAAGCAACCTTTATAACTACCCAGTTACGGAATAGCGTTTGGAAGCTCCTAAGTGTGTTACTACACATTCTGGAATCAATGATGATCTCAGGTCAAAGGATTCTGTAGGTACACCATTTGAGATAACAACTGATGGCACATTAAAAATAACAATCCCAGCAGTATCTCAGGGTGGGTCTATCCAACATCATGTTCTCTAACATGTGTCCATATTACTGATTTGATATCTCCATATCTATGATCCGTGAAATATGATCATCATTCAGTCAAATGTGCTAATCTATAAATCATTATTGTCCCACATAATGATATGAGATTAGGGACTATTTAGAATAACATCATAAAAACAAAGAGTTTCACAAACAAGTCACATACTTGCTGATCAATGTAAATGATAATTATTCATGGAACCAGATAACAATTATCCAAAAGTACATTAGCATAGACAGAACACATTCTCTCACATGCACTAGAGTCTATCCCGCAAGTATCTAATACCCATAGAGCTCAAGTGTGCCTCATGCTTGGGCTGTGAGAGAGGCTTCGTCAACGGATCAGCAATATTCGAATCCGTGTGCACCTTGCATATTTTTACATCACCTCTATCAATAATCTCTCGAATGAGGTGATAGCGCCGAAGTATGTGCTTGGACTTCTGGTGCGACCTAGGCTCCTTGGCTTGTGCAATGGCACCACTATTGTCACAATAGAGGTCCATTGGACTGGACGCACTAGGGACCACACCCAACTCAGAAACAAATTTTCTGATCCAAACAGCCTCTTTTGCAGCTTCCGAAGCTGCGATATACTCGGCCTCCGTCGTGGAATCAGCAACCGTTTCTTGCTTGGAACTCTTCCAACTCACCGCACCTCCATTAAGGCAAAACACAAAACCAGACTGCGATCTCGAGTCGTCCTTGTCGGTTTGGAAGCTAGCATCGGTGTAACCATTTACAACGAGCTCCTCCTCACCTCCATAGACTAGGAACATATCCTTAGTTCTTCTCATGTACTTGAGGATACTCTTTACTATAGCCCAGTGACATTCACCTGGGTTCGATTGATATCTGCTCGTAACACTTAGAGCATAGGAGACATCTGGGCGTGTACAAAACATAGCATACATGATGGACCCGATAGCAGAAGCATACGGGATCGCACTCATCCTCTCGAGCTCATCAGATGTCTTAGGACATTGATTCTTGCTGAGAGTGATGCCATGTGACATTGGCAAGAAACCTTTCTTGGAATCCTGCATATTGAACCGATTCAATACCTTGTCAATGTACGTGCTCTGGCTTAATCCGATTAGTCTTTTCGACCTATCTCTATAGATCTTTATGCCCAATATGCATGCTGCCTCTCCTAAATCTTTCATTGAAAAACTTTTTTGCAATGAAGATTTGACAGCATCGAGCATTGGAATATTATTTCCGATCAATAATATGTCATCCACATATAAGACCAGAAACACAAGTGCGCTCCCACTAGTCCTTTTGTAAACACAAGGCTCTTCTTCATTCTTGATGAAACCAAACCCTTTGATCACTTCATCAAAATGAAGATTCCAACTCCGAGAAGCTTGCTTTAGTCCATAGATGGACTTTTGCAGCTTGCAAATCTTCCCAGCATTTTTCGGATTGACAAAACCTTCAGGCTGTGTCATGTACACATCCTCACTTAGGTTTCCATTAAGGAAAGCCGTTTTGACATCCATTTGCCATATCTCGTAGTCGAAATATGCAGCAATTGCTAGGAGAATCCGAATAGACTTTAGCATTGCGACGGGCGAAAACGTTTCATCATAATCAACACCTTGAATTTGCCTGAAACCTTATGCCACCAATCGTGCCTTATAGATGTGAACATTTCCATCAACGTCTATCTTTTTCTTAAAAACCCATTTACACTCGATAGTTTTCACACCATCAGGTGGATCGACCAAGTTCCAAACTTGGTTTTCTCGCATGGATTCTAACTCGGATCTCATGGCTCCAAGCCATTTTTCGGAGTCTGGTCCCACCATTGCTTCCGAGTAAGTCTTAGGTTCATCATTGTCCAACAATAATATGTCGCGCTGCCCCGTGGTTAGGAACATAAACCGCTCGGGTGCACGACTGAACCTTTCCGACCGACGTGGGGCTGGTGTCTCGACAACAGGTTCTGCAACATCTTGCATACCGAGTTGTGGTTCAATAGGAGTTGAAACACTTTCAAGTGGTTCCCGAATTTCTTCGAGTTGCACCGTACTCCCACTAACTCTCTTCGCGAGAAACTCTTTCTCAAGAAAGACACCATTCCGGGCGACAAACACTTTGCCTTCTTCCCGGTTATAGAAATAATATCCTTTGGTTTCCCTAGGATACCCCACAAAGAAGCATTTATCAGATTTGGGAGTGAGCTTATCAGACGACAAACGTTTTACATAAGCCTCACAACCCCATATCTTAAGGAAAGACAATCCGGGACGCTTCCCGGTCCATATCTCATATGGTGTCCTCTCTACAGCCTTAGATGGAACCCTGTTTAACGTGAAAGCAGCAGTTTCTAGAGCGTATCCCCAGAAGGACAATGGAAGATCAGATTGGCTCATCATCGACCGGACCATGTCTAACAAGGTTCGGTTCCTCCGCTCGGACACCCCGTTCCATTGTGGCGTACCCGGTGGAGTCAATTGTGGAACGATTCCACATTGCCTTAGATGATCACCAAATTCATGGCTCAAATATTCGCCTCCACGATCTGATCGCAGAAATTTAATTGTCTTGCCTATATGATTTTGTACTTCATTCTGGAACTCCTTGAACTTTTCAAAGGATTCAGACTTGTGCCTCATTAGGTAGATGTAACCATATCTACTAAAGTCATCGGTGAAAGTAATGAAATACTGAAAACCACCTCTAGTTGTAGAACTCATCGGTCCACATACATCTGTATGTACTAGGGCCAATAATTCATTTGTCCTCTCACTTTGACCAGTGAAAGGCGTCTTAGTCATCTTGCCAAGTAAACAAGACTCGCATGTATCAAATGATTCGAAATCAAATGAATGTAGAAGACCATCTTTATGGAGCTTCTGCATACGCTTCTCATTTATATGACCTAATCGACAATGCCAAACAAAAGTGGGATTCAAATCATTAAGCCGAGGCTTCTTTGTATCAATGTTATAGATAGTTATATCCTCAAGATCCAATATATATAATCCATTTACTAATGGACAATTACCATAGAGCATACCATTCAAAAATATCGAACAACACTTGTTCTTTATTATGAATTCATAACCGTCTTCTTCCAAACATGAAGAAGAGATAATGTTTTTGCCCAAGGCAGGAATATAATAACAATTATTTAATTCCAAAACTAATCCTGAGGGTAGCGATAAGGAGTAAATGCCAACGGCCAACGCAGCAACTTTTGCACCATTGCCGACGCGAGCATCCAGTTCGCCTCTTGCACACTTCCTAGTCTTTTTCAGTCCCTGCAACGATTTGCAAGTATGAATCATTGATCCGGTATCAAATACCCATGAATCATCAGGACGAGTAGCAAGATTAATTTCAATAACATTTATACCTGAAGATGAAGTCTTACTTCCCTTCTTCTTTTTGAGTTCTTCCAAGTACAATTTGCAGTTCCTCCGCCAATGACCAGTCTTATGGCAGTGGTGGCAAGTGTCAGAAGCGGCAGGGCTAGCCTTGGGCTTTCCAACAGGTTTAGGCTTAGAACTCGAGATCTCATCCGAAGTTTTAGCCTTGTCCTTGCGCTTTCTCTTCTTGCTATCCTTTTGAACCATCATCACATGACTAGAGCTCTTCTTAATGCTTTCCTCAGCAGTTTTTAGCATCCCATGCAATTCAGCCATGCTTTTCTCCATGCTGTTCATATGAAAGTTCAAAATGAACGGCTCGAAGCTCGCAGGGAGCGACTGGAGAATTACATCCGTAGCCAACTCAGGGCTAAGGGGAAAACCAAGTTTTTCCAGGCTTTCAATGTAACCAATCATTTTGATCACATGAGGACTGACTGGACTGCCTTCTGTTAACCTGCACGCAAACAAGGACTTTGAGGTGTTGTACCTCTCGGCCCGAGCTTGGTTCTCAAACATGCCTCGGAGTCCCACAATCATATCATGGGCATCCCTGTTCTCATATTGCTTCTGAAGCTCAGAGGACATACAGGCAAGCATGAGGCAGCTAACATCCAGTGAATCGTTGGCGTGCTTCTCATAAGCCCTCCGATCCGCGGCAGGAGCATTATCAGCTGGTTCATCAGGATAGGGGACCTCTAGAACATATTCCTTTTTCTCTTGTTTGAGAACAATTCTCAGATTTCTATACCAATCAATAAAGTTTGTTCCAGAAAGCTTCTCTTTTTCAAGAATCGATCGCAAATTAAAACTGGAAGTGTTACTAGCGGCCGGTGCCATGATCTACAACAGAAAATGCAGGTTCAGCACTATGCCTATGTGAATCTTCTATTAAACAATTTAACAAAAGATACTCCACTATATGTATTTTCCCTCTAACAACATATAGAGGATCAAGATCCATATTCAACTAAGTTCTAGTGAGCTTTGGCATCACTGCTAGAAACTTAGTGACATAGGTAAGCAATGCCTTGCTAATCACATCCCTATGTGACTCTTGTTTGCTGGGTGGCATCGAATGCCCCGGCGCCCAACACCATGCCCCAAAGCCCAAAACCATTTTGATAGCTTTATCAAGTAAACCAATACTATGCGTGTGGATGTCCGACATCCACTCTAACTGGTTAAGATAAATGATGGCACCCTGCTTTGGCAGACCTACCACACAATGATCAAAACCTTTGTAGGTGCAGCTATTGGAAGGGCATCAATTACTCTTGATTTTTCTGAGGGAAACTACTCTATCATGAAAATCATATCCACCACATATAAAACATGAAAGAATAGTATGACAGGAAGATAAAAATATCACAGGCAATCATATTAACTGTGACATAGTATGGCCCCTTCACATGGTGATCTTCATCGCCACGGTTCCTGTCCTCCGGGTCATCATGCTTCAAATCTCCATGATCTTGTTCTAGTTTATTACACCTAATAGCACTAGATAAATTACATGAGAAGAAGCATCACAAGTCGACACGCAGGCCGTTATACAATAACATGACAGCCTTGGGCTGCAATTAACCATGACACGCAGGCCATGAAAAATTACACACATGCATCACATATCACAAGGCCATACCAGTCACAACATTCTCTGCAAAAACGAGTTAAGCGTAGAATCGAATTCTAATGTCGTGATGGGATCATGTTATTACAACAATCTATGCGTGTACGCGACGGCGGTCCAGAAACGATGATGTCTCAATTCCGAGTCATTCATAATGTCTCAATTTCCATTAGATCAATCCCATTGATCATCGCGTGAGGTTTTTCCAGAAACGATGACAGCACACATGACCTCGATCTGCTGTTCTCCCGACCATGTCGCGATGCATGCAGTTAGCCCCGATGGTGATTCCAGCCGGTAGGGGCAAGTCGCACGCAAAAACAGGTGGGAGATCGAGCTAATCTTTTTGGCTATGTGGTTTCATCGACTGGCATCTCATCCGATCTCTAATTCACCTAACCAACCGTGCATTGATCAATCCATCATATGAACTGATCAAAAACAATAGATCTAATCTATTTCTATCACATACCTTCTATATGTGACTGATCCAGATCGAAAACTACGCAGGATGGCTCTGATACCACTGAAGGGTTGCGGGTAGGCTACGCTAGCACAAAATAAATTTTCTCTACCGCATTCAACCAGGAAGCCATGCGAGTAGGGGATCATGAATCGTTACCACTTGACGAGCAGTGCAGCGGAAGAAGAGTTGGAGCAGACCAATCCAACGTCGTGCGCGTCAAGTAGTCGATCGTCAACCTCGTCCCGAGCACGTCCCGAGCACCTTCCGAGTACTCGCGGGTACGTCCCGAGTACTCCCGAGCAGATCAGCACCGCAATAGTAGCAGCGCCTCCACGGTATCCACACGTACAAGGATGGAATCGCCGTGCGCCGGTGTGCTAGCACCGCGCGCCCGGCTAGGGTTTCGAAGGGAGTTCGGGAATAGGAGGCGGCTAGGGTTTCTGAAAAACTCAATGCGCCTTGGTCCCTGCCTATTCTTATATAGAGCACGCTAATGGGCCTTTAATCAACATTAAAGCCCATTATGACTCTAAACCCTAATGGTCCTTTAATCAATATTAAAGCCCATTAGCAGATCCAATCCGCAAACTCAATCGCCTCTAGGGCATATCACCAACAGAGAGGGCCCACCGGGCAGCCACAGAGGCACCCGGCGCGCCCACCCTGTCTTGTTCCTCTGCCAGGGCAGGGTGGCAGGCGGAACGCTTTGATCCTGGCAACGTTATCCCGAGATACACCGGATGACACGGGACGGGACCCGTGCAATTAATGGACCCACGCCCCTCTGCCAAAGCATGGCAGGGACTGACACTGCGGCGGGAGCGGTTGGGGATGTCAGGATGTCGGGCCGCGCATGCCCATTAAATGTGGCCTTGGACCTCTGACTGGTTGACACCTCGTCGGCGGGCCCCTCGGGGGCCCTTCTGGGTCATCGGGGCATCGGGTGCCCTCGCGCGAACCTTCGGGGAACCGAGTGCTCGGGGGCTGCCACGCGCAACCCCGAGTACCCTCTCCCGAGCGCCTTTACACGCACCTTCGGGGAACCGAGTGCTCGGGGGCTGCCACGTGCAGCCCCGAGCACTCTCTCCCGAGCACTTCTGTAGAACCTTCGGGGAACCGAGCGCTCGGGGGCTGCCACGTGCAGCCCCGAGCACTCTCTCCCGAGCACTTCTGTAGAACCTTCAGGGAACCGAGCGCTTGGGGGCTGCCACGTGCAGCCCCGAGCACTCTCTCCCGAGCACTTCTGTAGAACCTTCGGGGAACCGAGCGCTCGGGGGCTGCCACATGCAGCCCCGAGCACTCTCTCCCGAGCACTTCTGTAGAACCTTCGGGGAACCGAGCGCTCGGGGGCTGCCACGTGCAGCCCCGAGCACTCTCTCCCGGTACTTAGCTCTTCTGCCCATCGGGGGACTAGGGTACTCGGGGGCGAGCGGGCACCTCCCCGAGCACTTTCTCCCCGGTACTTGGACTCTGCGGGTCATCGGGGAACTGGGGTGCTCGGGGACCAGAGGCTGTGGCCCCGAGCACCTTCTCCCGGAACTTAGATTTTCCTCATCCCGCAGGAGGGACCTCGCAGGATGGTGACGCGTGGCGGACGGCTGGCCTGGCCTCGGGACTCAAGGACCCCCGGTTCCTGATACACCGACAGTAGCCCCCGGGAACATTGGTAGGTGATGGCACGGAGATTGCGGATGGGCCCTTCGCCGCGGACGAGGCCGAGGCTGGCGTGGACGCCACATGGCAGGCTTTCAAGAGGTGGCCCTTTAGACCCGGGCCTCGGGTACGGCCCATCGGGGAGACGAGTAGACGCGTGTCCACACAACTCCCGAAGGGCGTAACAACGGTATGGGCGGCATGCACGGCTGCCGCGCAGATCGAGGAAAATACGCCTGGCAGCCGCTGACGCCGCACGATCGGTGGGAGATTCGCCTGGCAGTTGCGTCGACCGAGGAGGCTATCCCGCCGAGCGAACCGTTGGCCGGCAACGTTTGAACTCTGAGATATAAAAGGAGGAGGGGATCGATCCGCCCCCCTCTTTACGCCTTCTTGCACTCTTGCTCTTGCCTCCTTCGTGCTCCGAAGCCCTTGGAGACCTTTCAAGCAATCGGAGCGCTTCTCCTCCTTTCTTTCCCCCACCAGAACACCTCCGCTCCCGTCGAGATGCCGAGAGTCGGAGGAGGCCGTCGCGACAGGACTCCGGACAGCATTCTGCCGGAGTCTCGTCTGAAGAATGAAGAAGCGGCGGCCAAAATTAGGAAGCTGCTGGTGCCCGAGGGGCAGGAGGGAGCCGTGGTGGTTCCGCCGGCGACAACCGTTCCCGGGCGGATTGTTTTATTCACTTCTTTCGTGGCGGCGGGGTTGGTGCCGCCGTTCTCTACCTTCTTCCTCCAAGTTCTTGATACCTACGGCATCCAGCTGGTGCACTTGAGCCCCAACTCCGTGGTGGTGCTGGCGGTCTTCGCGCACCTCTGCGAGATGTTCGTGGGGGTGGTGCCTTCGGCGACACTTCTTCGTCTTGCGGCCGGCCGGAAAGAAGAGGGGGTACTCCACGGCAGACGTCGCGGGGTGCTGCAACCTTCGGCTATGAGACGGCTTGGGGGAGCATTACATCCCCCAGGTACTGCGCAGCAAGTGGGAGGAATGGCGACGGGACTGGTTCTTCATCGACGTCGACCCCCACGATCGTCTTGCCCTACCGAAAGCGGCGGCGGAGCCCTGGAGGTCGACGTGGGAGGTGCCGCCGCCGGAGGACGCGAGGATGGAGCCGGTGCTCGAGCGCATCAGATTGCTGCGCGACTCCGTGCTGACCTCGGTCATGGTGGTGGCGGACTTCTTGCGCCATCGCCTGGCGCCCCTGCAGGAACAGGCCCGGCCGTGCTGGTTCTACACCAGGCCTGAGGACATCACTCGGACCCAAATCGGCGCAAGCTGGGACCAGGGCCCAGCAGAGCTGAGAGGCATGACCCGAGTGATAACTGGAGTGGAAGACATCAGCCGGGCGGAGCTCCCGTGGCCGGAGATGGCGCTCTGCGCCAACCCCGAGCGCGCGGCGATCATGGCGCAGCTGCCGGAGTTCGACGCCCAGGGGCTTGTGGACCGGCCGAGGAGCCGAAGCCCCGAGGCCCCCGAGCTCCCGGGGCTGGACGAGCTGGCCAGCGAGGAGGCCACGAGCAGCCCGGCGCGGGCTGGTGGCGGGGCCGCTACGGGCAGCAGCCGCCGCACCAGAGAAGAGGTCACCGTCGACATCGTAGAGGTGGCAGCGCCGGGGGATCGGGGGAAGCGCCCCCAAGTCTACATCCCAGTGCCGGACTCCCCGCCGTCGCCGTCGGCAGCGGCGGTGTTCCCGGTCCTGGAACCGTGACTTGTGCGGATGGGGCCTGACCCGGCGCCTGAGAGCCGTACGGCGGCCCCGCCGAGCCCCCGGCGGAAGAGGAGACGGGAGGATTCCGGGCCGGCGCCGCCGGACCCGGACTTCAGGCTCCCGGCAGCCAAATGGCAGTACCGGGAGACGACGACCGAGTAAGTTTCATTCTTCGCTCTTTCTTGGGCGCTCTTTGCTCGAACTGAGCTTTGATTGTAATCTTCGCCTATCTCCCGCAGGCCGCCCGCAGGCGCCATCGCGATTGAAGGAGCGCGGGCGCCGGGGCCAGAGCCAAGCCCGTCGGCCGCGTCGAGGCAGGCGGACGCAGCAACGGCGGGGGCGCCAGCGGACGCGGCGGCCAAGGGGATAGCGGCGGGGGCGCCAGCGGACGCGGCGGCCAAGGGGAGTGCGGCGGAAGCGGCGGCCGAGTTGAGGACGGAGCAGTCGCCCGAGCCCTCGGCGCCGATGGAACCTACCCCGGGCATGCAAAGCCCGGGGCGGATGGTGGCGGAAACAACGGCCTTGCCGGGGCCGGAGGAGACGGCAGCCGAGGCGGGAATGCGGCCGTCGCCCGAGCCTTCGGCACCGGTGGAACCTACCCCGGGCATGCAGAGCCCGGGGCGGATGGTTGTGTGGCGTCCCATGGGGACCTTGAACCCCCCGGAGGCGGATCGCGGGGAGGCCGGCGCTCCACCGGCGCCCGGCCGGCCTGCCGACCCCCTCCTGGCCGCGATCGAGGGCGTCCAGGTGGCGGTCGGGCGCGGCAGTGGACGCGAAGGAGGGGCAGCTCGAAGCAGAGCGCGCCCGGCTGATCCTGGATAGGGCGCAGCTTGCGAGCGCCCAGGAAGAGGCCCGCGCGGCCACCGCGCGGGAGCAGAAACTCCTGGAAGATACCCGCGCGGAGGTCGCACGGGAACGGGAGATTTTGAAGGCCGCCCGCGCTGAAGCCGCGTGGGAGCGAGAAGACGCCGCCCGCCTGGTTGAGGCGTCACGGCAGCAGGCTGCCAAGGCCCTTGCCAGGGCGGGGCAGGCGCAGGAGAGGGAGGCAGCGGTCGCGGTCCGCGAGAAGGCGGTGGAGGAGCTCCGGGCTGAGCTGACCCACCGGGAGGGCGAGGCCGAACAGGCGCGCGCCGGCCTCCAGCGTTGGGAAGACGACCTCCGGAAGATTGAAGAAGACATCCGCCGGTGGGAGGAGGACATCTCCCTCCGGGAGGTGGACAATGAGATCACGGCGGCGGATCTGGGCGCCCGGGAGGAAACGCTGGCCCACCAGGAGGACGCGCTGACCTGCCGGGAGGGGGAGCTGAGCTGTCGAGAGGGGGAGGCTGCCGTGGCGGTAGCGGCCATCACCACCAGGGAGGAGGAGAACGCAAAACACGAGGCGGAGCTAACCGCCCGTGAGCGCGCCTTGTCCGAACTGGTGACGCAGACAAAGCAAGCCGCCGGCTCCGCAACTGACGGCGGTTCTTCTGGCCCGGCCGGGGGCCAAGAGCTCGAGGCGCAGCTGCGGGCTGCGAAGGAGAAGCTCGAGACCGCGTTCATCTCGCGGGTCAACCTGCAGCAAATGTTGGAGGACATACTCCGGCGGATGCAGCGGGCCGTGGAGAAGGCCGGTCTCGGGTGACTCGTCGTGGACAAGAAGAGTGACAACCCCGCACGACAAGTCCTAGGGCTTCAACAGGTCTGCAAGCGCCTCGAGGCGCTGCCCTGGGCCGTCCAGGAACTCGCCGCCCGGGAAGGACGCGGCTTGGCCCACGCAGTGGCTGAGCACGTCCTGGCCTGCTACCGAAGCAGAGACCCGAACTTCCCGCTGGAGCCGGCGCGGGAAGGAGTGGTTGAAGCCGAGGGAGAGGCCGCCCGGGAAGTGGTTCGGAGTACCGCTGCCGAGGTGGCGGCCGGCTTTAGGCGGGAAGCACCGCCGCCGCCAGCCCCCGGGGATGACCCAGACGACTCGGATGCCGACTCTGCCGCCGATTAGGCTTTTTGTAGTAGTTTCTTTTTCTTTTGTTGTTGTCTTGGATGGATGTAAATATGGGAGTGATCCCTCAGAAATGCTTGTACTTCCCTTGTGAATATAATGGCAGCTTATCTTTGGGCTCGCAACTCCAGTGTTCTTGAGTACTTAGTGTTCCTTCCGATGTTTTGCCTTGAAGCCCCGGGGAGTACTCAGTCGGACCGTTCCCGACCTTTCCGTCCCCGAGAACAAAGTCGTCCCGATCGTTGTTCTTGGCGCGTTCAGCCCCCGAGCCCTCACGAGTCCGCATCATCTAAGTCAAAAGATAAAGACACAAACTTCCTTGCTCGGGAGATGGATCGATCCAGCACGGAACACGCCATGACCGGTGAATACTTTTTCACCTCGTGACCACTCAGTCAGTAGACCAGAGACGCGCGCGGCCGGAAATGTGACCAAGAGTCCACGTGGTTCGGTGGTGCCTAGGCTTAAGATGGGCCGGACCAAGCACTGACAGCCCGCCCCTGAGGCCTAGGCTCCGAACTACTCAAGTGGCTCGAGTGATAGGATTACCCAGGGCACCCAGGGACTCGGTAGTGCTCGGGGTCCTTAAAAGCGGACCGAACACCATGACCACCACGAAGGGCTTCAGACGGACATTACCGTACATGCGGTACACCTTTCTATGAACCGTTCTGTCGTTCTAGGAAAAAGTAGACACACGGTAGGGTTTTGTGTGCGAGGAGATCATCTCACCGGGCAGATTAAAATGCGAGGGCCCGTGAGGATGACTCGGGAACATAATATTATTGAACGCAAATTTGTCTGAATTTAACCACTCACCGGACAGCTGTCGGCCTTCCGGCCTACCGATCCAGGAGGAGCGTGTGCTTCCGAGCTCGGGGTGCCCGGGGACTTGGTTCCTTCAGCCGGAGTGCCCGAGCGTCAAGGGGCACATGAGGATCCCGGGATCGGGTGATCTCGACCACTTATGCCTAAGCGGTAGGACCACTCGAGGACCCTTGGGGCCGATCAGCGACCTGGGCATCGAGGCCCTCGTGGTCGAGCTGCTCTTGATTGTCGGCCTGTGACTTAAGAGAGAATAGGGAATTTCTTTGCCTGGTGCGCTCTGTCAGTGCGGTACTTGTTATAGACTGCTCTCGTTTCTGACCCGAGACGTCTTGAATGCCCAAACCGGTAGACGAGAGCAGACAGAGGCATAACCCAGAGGTCCTATGGTCCGGTGGCGCCCGGGTATGACAGACCAGACCGAGCACCGACAGCCTGTCCCGGGGCCTGGGCTCCGGACTACTCGAGCAGCTCGAGCGATAGGATTACCCAGAGCACCCCGGAACTCGGTAGTGCCCGGGAGCCTGCCACGACACCGAACACCACAGCCTACCATGTCGGACGTAAGTCAGCGGCAACAACTGCCCGCATGCATACCGATTGGGATTCTTTTATCAGCGGGGAAAATGAGGGAGCGAACTTTTTCTCGCACAATCGAGCATCTCACCAGACAGGTTAAACATACAGAATCCAAGAAAAAGAAATTGACATACGACTGAATATTGAGATATTGAATTTACAAATTTTACAGTTTGGGTGACTTACCCAATGGGTGGTAGCCCCCGGTCAACTTGGGCGGGGGGAAGCCCCCGGTCTGGTTGACCTGAGGCGCGAGCACGGCCGTCTACGGGTAGAACCTGCGCAGGTGCTCGATGTTCCACGGGTTCGAGAGCGGCTGCCCATCCTCTGCCGCCAATCTGAAAGAACCTTCTCGCGGGACCCCGATCACGGTGAAGGGACCTTCCCACATGGGGGACAGCTTATTCTTTCCTTCGCGCGACTGGACGCGTCAGAGAACTAGGTCCCCCACCTCGAGAGATCGGGCCCGGACATGGCGCAGATGGTATCGCCGCAGACTCTGCTGGTACCGAGCCGCTCGGACGGCGGCACGCCGCCGGCGCTCTTCCAGGTAGTCAACGTCGTCGCGCCTTTGCTGCTCCTGCTCACCCTCAGAATATGCATGCACCCGAGGGGAGCCTAAAGTGAGCTCGGAGGGGAGGACCGCCTCAGCGCTGTAGACGAGGAAGAATGGAGTCTCCCCGGTGGCACGGCTTGGCGTGGTCCGATTAGCCCATAGCACGGTGGGCAGCTCGTCCACCCATCCCTTCTCGTGCTTGGCGAGCACGTTATAGGTCCGGGTTTTGAGGCCCTTCAGTATCTCCGCGTTGGCGCGCTCGACTTGCCTGTTACTCCGAGGATGAGCGATGGAGGCGAAGCAGAGCTTGATGCCGAGGTCTTCGCAGTAGTCCCCGAACAGGGCACTCGTGAACTGGGTGCCGTTGTCGGTGATGATCCGGTTCGGGACGCCAAAGCGACTGGTGATGCCGCGGATAAACTGGAGCGCCGTGTTTTTGGTCACCTTGAGGAATGGGACCACCTCCGGCCACTTGGTGAACTTATCGATGGCGACGTAGAGGTACGCATAGCCCCCGATTGCTCGGGGGAATGGACCCAGAATGTCCAACCCCCAGACCGCGAAAGGCCATGACAGGGGGATGGTGTGAAGAGCCTAAGCTGGCTGGTGAATCTGCTTTGCATGGAACTGGCACGCCCTGCAGCGCCGAACCAGCTCGGAAGCATCCTGGAAAGCTGTAGGCCAGTAGAAACCTTGCCGGAAGGCCTTCCCGACCAGCGTGCGGAACGATGAATGGCCACCGCACTCGCCCTCGTGGATCTCAGCGAGAAGATCGCCGCCTTCTGCCCGGGAGATGCATTTCAGGAGGACACCTCCTGCGCTACGCCGGTAGAGATCCCCATCTACTATGGCATAGCGTCTGGACTGCCGAACAACTCTTTCGGCAGATGCCTCATCCCCGGGAAGGAACTTTTCCTTCAAGTACCCTCGGATGTCAGACATCCACGAGGCATCTTGAGAACATTCAGCGAGTGCAGCGCACTCGTCGGACGGCAGCACCCTGACGGGGCTTCCCACTGAGGGCACCGCCGGGGTCCCCTGAATTGAGTTCGAGGTTTCCCCTTCGTCCTGTTTGGCAGGCAGGACGGAAGGCCGTGCGAGTCTTTCTTGAAAGACTCCGGCAGGGACGGGCGCACGGGAGGAGGCCAGGCGGGAGAGCTCATCGGCCAGAGTGTTGTCGTGGCGAGGGATGTGCCGCAACTCCAGGCCATCGAAACGCCTCTCCAGCTTCCTGACCGCTGCCACGTACGTCGCCATTTGAGGATCCATGCACTGGTACTCCTTGGATACTTGGTTGACCACCAGTTGGGAGTCCCCTTTGACCAGGAGGCGATGAATCCCGAGCCCCACCACAGCCCGGAGGCCGGCGATGAGACCTTCATATTCCGCCATGTTGTTGGATGCGCGGAACTGCAACTGTATGACGTACCGGAACTCTTCACCCGTTGGGGAGGTGAGAACCACTCCGGCCACTGCGCCTTTCAGCTAGAGGGAGCCGTCGAAGTGCATGACCCAGTACCCAGGCGCGTCGTGCCCGGGATAGGCAGAGATCTCTTCTGGGACAATCCCGGGGACGGGTGTCCACTCTGCCACGAAGTCGGAGAGCGCCTGGCTTTTGATCGCCTAGCGACTAACAAAGTGCAGGTCAAATTCAGCCAGCTCCACTGCCCACTTGACAACACGCCCGGTGCCTTCCCGGTTCCGGAGAATGGGTCCCAGTGGATACGTGGTAACCACCGAGACCTTGTGCGCCTGAAAGTAGTGGCGCAGCTTCCGGGAAGCGATGAGCACGGCGTAGAGCAGCTTCTGAGCCTGGGGATACCTTTTTTTGGCCTCCCGGAGGACTTCACTGACGAAGTACACCAGTCACTGTACCCGGTGGGCCCGGACGGCGGCTTTACCCGGGGGGCTGCTGCAGCCCCCAGGCTCGGCGGCATGGTCGGGGCTGGCCGGGTGCTCGGGCTCGACTCCCTGGTCGGGAGGAGCAGAGTGCTCGGGCTTGACCCCTTGCTCGGGGGGAGCCGCGAGGACGGGTGAATGCTCGAGGGCCACTGGGAGCTGGGACCCAGCACCTGGCCCCACGCACTCATCATGCTCCACCACTAGCACCATGCTCACGACCTGAGGAGTGGCCGAAACGTAGAGCAGTATGGGCTCTCCTTCGGAGGGAGCCACCTGCTCGGCCTCCGGCGTCCAATCGAAATGATCGGTCTTCTTCAGAAGTTTGAAGAGGGGGAGCCCTCGCTCCCCGAGCTTGGAGATGAAGCGCCCGAGGGCCGCCATGCAGCCGGCGAGACGCTGGACCTCTTTGAGTCGAGCCGGGGGTCGCATCTGCTCGATGGCCCGGATCTTCTCTGGATTGGCCTCGATTCCTCGGCCAGAAACCAAGAAACCGAGGAGCTTGCCCGCCGGCACCCCGAAGACGCACTTCTCGGGGTTGAGCTTGAGGCGGGTGGTGCGGAGACTGTTGAAAGTCTTGGCAAGGTCCTCGAGCAGGGTGGCGCGGTCTCGGGTTTTGACCACGAGATTGTCGATGTAAGCCTCGACGTTGCGGCCAACCTGTGAATCAAGGGTAATGTGAATGGCGCGCTGGAAATAGGATCCAGCGTTGCGCAAGCCAAAAGGCATTGACATATAACAGTAAGTCCCCACCGGAGTGGTAAAAGCAGTTTTTTCCTCGTCCCCTACGGCCATGCGGATCTGGTGATACCCAGAGTTTGCATCTAAAAAGCATAAAAGATCGCATCCTGCAGTTGCATCTACAATTTGATCAATGCGAGGTAAGGGAAAGGGATCTTTAGGGCAAGTCTTATTTAGGTCGGTGTAGTCCACACACATGCGGAGCTTGCCGTTAGCCTTCAGGACGATGATTGGATTTGCCAGCCAGTCGGGGTGGAGGACCTCTCGGATAAATCCAGCGTCAAGGAGCTTGCTGACCTACTCCCGGATAAACTCCTGGCGCTCAGGCGCCTGCCGCCGGACCTTCTGCTTCACCGGGCGGGCGTCCGGGCGCACCGCCAAGTGATGCTCGATCACCTCCCTAGGGATCCCGGGCATGTCGGACGGTTGCCAGGCAAACACGTCTGCGTTAGCCTGGAGGAAGGTGACGAGCGCGCTTTCCTATTTGCTGCCCAGGTCACCGCCGATCCGGACGACCTGGGTAGCGCCTTCGCCCACCACGACCTCCTTTGTTGGAACAGAGGCGTCGGCGGTGAGTCGGGGTTTGGATGAAGAGGGCCCCGGGCCCCCTGTGCAGCCTTTGACCTTGGCCCGTGCTGAAACCAAAGCCTTGTACGACTGCTCGGCGCAGGAGACGGCGCCGCTGGAGTCGGTGATCACGGAGATGGGGCCCGCTGGGCCTGGCATCTTAACTGTGAGATACGCATAATGCACGGCCATCATGAACTTGGCGAGCGCCGGACGCCCGAGGATGGCATTGTAGGGGAGGGGGAGCTCCGCGACGTCGAAGAGGACGCTCTACGTGCGGAGGTTGTCCCGACTCCCAAAGGTCACGGGTAGCTCGACCTGCCCGAGGGGCAGGGAGTGCCCAGGGGTCACTCCGCAGAAGGGGAGCGACGGCCTTAGGCGCCTGGAGGACACCTGTAGCTTTTCAAAAGCCTCCTTGGAGAGGAGGTTGAGGCCTGCACCACCGTCGATCAGCACTCTGCCGACCTTGACATTGCAGACGGTGGGGGACACCACCAGGGGTAGTCGCCCCACGGCTGCAGTACTCGCGGGGTGATCGGCCATGCTGAACGTGATCGGGGCGTCCGACCACCTCAGGGGCCTGGCGGCCGCCTCGCTCGGGGTTGCCGAGCACACCTCGCGCCACATGACCTTGATGCCACAGCGTGAGGAAGGCGTGTAGGCGCCTCCGTCGATGAAGGCGACGGCATGCTCGGGCTCCTGAAAGTCGAGCTCGGCATTGTCGGGGGCGGCCTCAGCGTCGCCTCCCCCGCGGGACTCGTCGCGCTCCCTCTGGCGCTGCTCGATGAGGCCTTTGACCGTACGACACTCCGTGAGATCGTGCCATCTGGTCTGGTGTATGGGGCACCATTTGCCTGGCTCGGGCCCCGCGGGAGCGGGGACCCTCGCTGGAGCAGGAGCCCGGCCGGGTGCTGGGGCTCTTGCGGGAGCCGGTGCCCTAGCTGGTGCCGGGGCCCTTGCGGGCGCTGGGGCCCGAGGAGGGGCCCTGGCAGGGGCCCTTACGGGCGCGGGCCGTCTGTCGGCGGCCGCCCGGCACTCTTGCCGGCGGTCAGGCTCTTGGGCCGGCCTATGGGCGGGGCCCTAGGCCGGCTCGACAGGAGCGGCCTCGCGCTTCCTTCTCTTCCTCTTTTCCCACTTATCGGAACGGGAAAAACTTGGCTGGTCGGCGGTGGGGCGTGGAGCATGCCACGCCCGGGCCTCCGCAGCCTTGGCGCACTTATCGGCCAGTGCGAAGAGCTCCGCTGTGGTTTCGATCTCGTGCGTACCTAGCTTTTCGAGCATCCGCTCGTCGCGGACGCCCTGCCGGAAAGCGACGATAACAGCGTGGGGGGCCACCCGCGGGATGGTGTTGCGGACCTGGCTGAAGCGCTGAATAAAGCACCGCAGCATCTCCCCCTCCTGTTGCTTGACGGCGTGGAGGTCGCACTCCAAACCGGGGCGCATGAATGTGCCTTGAAAGTTGGCTACAAACTGGTGGCAAAGGTCATCCCAGGAGCTAATAGACCCTGGGGGTAAGTTCATGAGCCAAGAACGGGCAGAGCCCCTCAAGGCAACAGGAAAATAATTTGCCATCACCTTTTCGCTGCCTCCGGCCGCTTGAACGGCCGTAGTGTAGATCTGGAGGAACTCGACGGGATCGATGGACCCGTCGTACTTCTCCGGCAGCTCGGGGCGGAACTTGGAGGGCCACTTGACCCGACGGAGCTCAGTGGTAAAGGCACGGCAGCCGGTGCCGTACCCTGCGCCGCGGGCGGGAGTCCTTGGTGGCGAATGCCGGCGAGCCGGGGATTCCCGGTGACCGTGGGCCGGGAAAGAGGAAGCCTGATCCTCTGCCTCGGCCTCCTGCCGGGTTTCCCGCTGGCGCTCGAGAGTGACGCGGGCATCCTCGTGGCCCCTCTGCTCGTTGAGACGCAAGCGGAGGTCCCGAGCTTCGGACACGGCCAGGGGGGCGGCGCTCCGCCTGGAGGCCCCCCGGCCCGTGCGGACGTTGCCCGTTGATGAGCCAGTTCTGGCAGCGCCACGCTGGGTGGTGGTGCGAGAACTCCCGGCCAGCACCTGGCGGCGAGCAGTGCCGACCAGGGCGACGACATCTTGGATCCACCGGCCTTCCGAAGTATTCGGCGTTGCCTGGACTGGCGGGTGCCTGAGGAGAGCATGCGCCGCAAGCAGCGCGCTTCCCGGGCTGGCCTCTCTAAAGGCGAGTCTACGCCAAAGTGGCACCCGGCGCTGTCCAGAGGCGGACCTGGCGGCCGGGGTTTCGACCACCTGCTGGGGGTCGGAGGGTGCATCGGCGGCAGTGGCAGCGGCTACCTTGCTGGGCCCAGCGCCTTGGTCCCCCTGGGAGGGAAAAACCGCGCGCGCAGATAGTGGCTGCTGCTGGAACGCAGCAGCGACTGGGGCCTCCTGGACGTCGAGCAGCACTCCGTCACTGTAAGTGGAGCCGGAACGCTGGAGACGGTGCCCACTGGCCATCTTTTCCTGTGAAGAAAACAAACGAACAGATTCAGGGATGTTCCCCCCTACCTGGTGCGCCAGCTGTCGGAGGATGAACTCCTGTCGCAGGGATCCCGAGAGACCCCTTTTTAGAGATTCGGCTGGGGGGATGATCCTGAATGAGTTCGTCGGAGAAATAAATGGAAGTGGAAATAAATGCAACAACCGGTGGTGGGGGATGATCGACCTAGTGCAAAGAGAAATAAATGCACCGGAGTTTAGACAGGTTCGGGCCGCACGGGGGCGTAATACCCTACTCCTGTGTGGATGCAATATCCTTCCCCGAAGGGGATCCCTCAGGGATATGTCTGGTCACAAGAATATATTGTCTAACTGAGAGCTTGAGGCTCCCTTGTTCTAGCTCTGCTCAAGCTTGCTTGCGGTGTTCTTCGGATGATGTCTTCGATCATCTCGATCTATCTTCAGATGTTTCCTCGTGTGTTCGGGTCTACCTTCGATGATCTTCTTTTTTCTGTCCGCCCATCCTTTTATGCACTCGCCAGCCACGACATACCCCAAACGGGAAAGAAGGGGCACATGTTCCAAGACGCCATGACTGAGAAAGGCGTCATCATTTCCTCTAGGCGAAGTGACAGGGGCGGTGGAAAAACGCGACGCGCGTCCGACCACTCGTCACTGTGGACGCCCTGGCGCCGGGCGCCGTTGAGAGGGCCCACCGGGCAGCCACAGAGGCACCCGGCGCGCCCACCCTGTCTTGTTCCTCTGCCAGGGCAGGGTGGTAGGCGGAACGCTTTGATCCTGGCAACGTTATCCCGAGAAACACCGGATGACACGGGACGGGACCCGTGCAATTAATGGACCCACGCCCCTCTGCCAAAGCATGGCAGGGACTGACACTGCGGTGGGAGCAGTTGGGGATGTCAGGATGTCGGGCTGCGCATGCCCATTAAATGTGGCCTTGGACCTCTGACTGGTTGACACCTCGTCGGCGGGCCCCTCGGGGGCCCTTCTGGGTCGTCGGGGCATCGGGTGCCCTCGCGCGAACCTTCGAGGAACCGAGTGCTCGGGGGCTGCCACGCGCAACCCCGAGTACCCTCTCCCTAGCGCCTTTGCACGCACCTTCGGGGAACCGAGTGCTCGGGGGCTGCCACGTGCAGCCCCGAGCACTCTCTCCCGAGCACTTCTGTAGAACCTTCGGGGAACCGAGCGCTCGGGGGCTGCCACGTGCAGCCCCGAGCACTCTCTCTCGAGCACTTCTGTAGAACCTTCGGGGAACCGAGCGCTCGGAGGCTGCCATGTGCTGCCCCGAGCACTCTCTCCCGGTACTTAGCTCTTCTGCCCATCGGGGGACTAGGGTACTCGGGGGCGAGCGGGCACCTCCCCGAGCACTTTCTCCCCGGTACTTGGACTCTGCGGGTCATCGGGGAACTGGGGTGCTCGGGGACCAAAGGCTGTGGCCCCGAGCACCTTCTCCCGGAACTTAGATTTTCCTCATCCCGCAGGAGGGACCTCGCAGGATTGTGACGCATGGCGGACGACTGGCCTGGCCTCGGGACTCAAGGACCCCCGGTTCCTGATACACCGACACACCTCTTCCCCTTCCTACTGTCACCCGGGCTAAACCCTTTCCACGACCACTTTCGCAGCCCCTCATTACTTGACTCTTGGTCCGACATAGAGTGACAACGTCTCTTTGAGGATCTTCAGCAAATGTCCCTTCTTCTATGTGAATTCCTCTTCCTGTGGCCACTTTGCGGACTCTCTCACCGCTTGCATGCCCACTCCCGCTATCCTCTGAATGGGCCGGTGCTCTCGCCTCTTGAGCACGAGGATCACTCTTCTGTTTCTTCTTCCTCTCAAATGTGTGACCCTTTACAAAGCGATCTCCAGCCATAGCAAATTACCTGAGAGAGATAGAAGGAATAAGGAGGATACGAAGAAACACTAATGAATAGAATGCTGCTGAAAAACAAGCAGACACCGTCCGGTCAGCCCGAGAAATCCCCCAAAACCTAGGGTTTTGGAAGATTTGGCCGACAAGAGTTGAATCTGGTTTAGGGACAAGTTCTAGGAAGTATATGGAGCTATTCTACCAAGGGAAATCGATCCTAGATGAGGGCATTGATAGATCGGGAAGATTTGGGAAAAAGTACCTTTTGGAGCAAAAATACTCCGGAGATTTTGATGAATAGAGTTTTCCGGAGATTCCGGCCTTGAATCCAAGTGAGGAACTATGAAAATCTTGAAGCTCCTTGGTTGTTCCTCAAAAATTGCTAGAGAGACTAGGTTATATAAGAATTCTGGAGACCCTGGAGACTCCGGTGAAGACCAGAGACTCCAATCCTGATACTTTACCGGAGACTCCGATGAAGACCGGACTATCCGGTAACTAGAACCTGGACAGGAATCAGCTGGAAAAGTGAACAGTGTCAAGTCCGGATACTCCGGTGTACATCGGACATTCCGGCCCCTGGAACTGTTACAGAATAGATTGAAGGCTGAAATTTGGGGAGGAATTTTTCGGAAGAAGGCCGTTGGGCATAAAGGACTAATTTGCTAAATATGATTAGCCAACAAACATCATTACATAACTATGATCACAAATTACAAATTATGATCGAGAGATCAAAGAACCAAATAATTTTGAGAAATTCACTCAAAAATGCAGTTTTCGCAAACTCCTAGCTAAGATAGCTACAAATCTATAACAAGCAAATGTATGCAATAGTTCAAACCACGTTTCGAGAATCTAGGATATTTAATTCACTTCTCAACTCACAAAACCTTTGCTCATCTAGTGGCTTAGTGAGGATATCGGCTAGTTGTCTTTCGGTTCTCACATGGCGAATATCGATATCCCCTTTTGTTGCATGGTCTCTCAAGAAGTGATGTCTAATGTCTATGTGCTTGATTCTTGAGTGTTGTTCGGGATTGTTGGCTATTTTGATGTCACTCTCATTATCACACAAAAGTGGAATTTTGGATGTTTTGTGGCCATAATCTCTTAGTGTTTGCCTCATCCATAGGAGTTGAGCACAACAAGCTCCCGCGGCAATATATTCGGCTTCGGCGGTGGATAGGGTTACGGAGTTTTGTTTCTTGGACGACCAAGACACTAAGGACCTACCTAAGAATTGGCAAGTTCCCGAAGTGCTTTTTCTATCTACTTTGCAACCGGCATAGTCGGAATCCGAATAGCCGATGAGGTTGAAGGATGACCCTTTAGGATACCATAAGCCAAGGTAAGGTATATGAGCTAAATATCGAAGAATCCTCTTAACGGCCATTAAAAGACACTCTTTTGGAGTGGCTTAAAATCTTGCACACATGCACACACTAAGCATGATATCGGGCCGAGATGCACAAAGATAAAGTAAAGAACCTAGCATGGAGCAATATAACTTTTGATCCACGCTTTTTCCTTCTCCATTGAGATCAAGATGTCCATTAATTTGCATAGGTGTCTTGATTGGTTTGGCATTCTCCATGTCAAACTTCTTGAGCATGTCTTTGATATACTTTGTTTGGCAAATGAAGGTTCCTTCCTTGAATTGTTTGATTTGAAATCCAAGAAAGAACTTCAATTCCCCCATCATAGACATCTCAAATCTCTTTGCCATGATCCTACTAAAATCTTCACAAAATTGTTGATTAGTAGAACCAAATATAATGTCATCGACATATATTTGGTAAACAAATAAATCATTATCAACATTCTTGGTAAAGAGAGTAGAGTCGGCTTTGCCTATTTCAAAGCCCTTTTTGACAAAAAAATTCCTAAGACATTTATACCATACTCTAGGAGCTTGCTTTAGCCCATAGAGCGCCATATGGAATTTGTAAACATGTGCGGGATGCTTGGGATCTTCAAAGCCGGACGGTTGCTCCACATATACCAATTCGGAGATCGGTCAATTGAGAAATGCACTCTTCACGTCCATTTGATATAGCTTGAAATCATGGTGAGTAGCATAGGCTAATAATATACGAATTGACTTAAGCCTAGCTACGGGAGCATAAGTCTGACCAAAATCCAAACCTTCGATTTGAGTAAACCCTTGAGCAACCAATCGTGCTTTGTTCCTTGTTACTATCCCATTTTCATCTTGTTTGTTGCGGAAGACCCATTTTGTGCCAATCATATTTTGCTTTGGCCTTTCCACCAAAGACCAAACTTCATTTCTTTTGAAGTTGTTCGATTCTTCTTGCATGGCCATCACCCAATCCGGATCATCAAGAGCTTCTTCTACCTTCAAATGTTCCAAAGAGGAAACAAAAGAGTAAAATTCACAAAAATTTGCAATTCTTGAATGAGTAGTTACCCCCTTTTGTATATCACCAAGTATGTTGTCCACGGGGTGATCTCTTTGGATGCTTTGATGAACGCGTGGGTGTGGTACTTGAGATTGATGTTGAATATCTCCCACTTCATCATCCAAAAGGTTATTTGGGTCTTCATAGTCTTGATTTTGGTCTTGTGGTCGTTTGTCACCTTGATCTTGAGTTGATGTTGATGGTTCCACTTGCACCGATGAAGATGGTTGATCTTGATCATTTTGAGTCTCTTGTAGCTTTTGTTGCACTAAAGGCTTGATTTCACCAATTGCCATCTTCTTGATTGCTTCGCTTGGTATTTCTTCATCACCTAGCACATTAGGATCAACTTGCTCCACTTGGGAGCCATTAGATTCATCAAATGTCACGTCTCTCGCAATTTCAACACAACCAGTGGTTTTGTTGAAAATACGGTAGGCGTAGGCATTTGATCCATAACCAAGCATAAAACCTTCATCTACTTTTGGAGCAAATTTAGAATTGCTTGCCTTCTTATTTAAAATAAAGCATTTACTACCAAAAACTTTAAAGTAGGAAACGTTTGGTTTGTTACCGGTTAGAAGATCATATGCGGTCTTGTTCAATATCTTGTGTAGATACAACCGGTTGATGGCATGGCATGCGGTGTTGATTGCTTCGGCCCAAAATTGATCCGATACCTTGTATTCATCAAGCATTGTTCTTGCGGACTCAATTAGAGTCCTATTTTTCCTCTCGACCACTCCATTTTGTTGAGGGGAGTAAGGGGCCGAGAATTCATGCTTGATTCCCTCTTCATCAAGAAACTCTTCAACTTGTATATTCTTGAACTCACTTTCGTTGTCGCTTCTCACTCTCTTGATCTTCACTTCGAACTCATTTTGGGCTCTTCTTACAAACTTCTTGAAAATAGCTTGTGTTTCTCTTTTGTCATGCAAGAAGAATACCCAAGTGAAACATGAAAAGTCATCAACAATAACTAAACCATATTTGTTACCTCCAATACTTATGTAGGAAATCGGCCCAAATAAGTTCATGTGGAGGAATTCTAATGGTCTTGTAGTTGTCATCACATTTTTAACGGGATGAGATGCTCCAACTTGCTTTCCCGCTTGACAAACACTACAAATTCTATTTTTCTCAAAAGAAACATTTGTTAGTCCTAGGATATGTTCGCCGTTTTGAAGTTTAGACAAATTTCTCATGCCAACATGAGCTAGTCGGTGGTGCCAAAGCCAACCCATGCTAGACTTAGCCATCAAGCAAGTTTTAGGCTTCACTTCATCCGCTGAAAAATCAACAAGATAAAGTTTACCCTTCAACTTACTGGTGAAAGCTATTGAGGCGTCTTCCCTTCTAGAGACAATCACACCCTCATTGGTAAAAAGATAATTATAACCTATCTCACATAATTGAGACACGGATAACAAGTTGTAGTTAAGAGATTTGACTAACAAGACATTTGAAATAGAATGATCATTTGAGATGGCGATTTTACCTAGGCCTATTACCTCTCCTTTTCCATTATCGCCAAAAATGATGTTTTCATGAGATCCTCCATTTTCTTCAAAAGAGGAAAACATACTCTTTTCTCCGGTCATGTGATTTGTACATCCACTATCAATGACCCAACTTGATCCACCGGAGGAGTATGCCTACAAAACAAAGTTATGCCTTTATTTTAGGTACCCAAATTTGTTTGGGTCCTTTAGCGTTAGTCACAAGCACTTTTAGCACCCACACATTCCTTTTAACAATTCTATCTCTTGTGCGGGTACCAACATAGAGAGCAACCACTTTACCACGGTGTTCTCTCTTGAGCATATATGAGGCATAGAATGAGCATTGAGGAGCATGAGCCTTTGGTTGCCTTGTTTGAGCCGTGTGATCAATTTGCTTGCCTCCTTTGACAAACTTGAGGCATTCCACTCCAATCAATAGGAAACGACCATTTGGTTTGCTCGTGTATTGGTCAAATCCAAGACCTCTCTTTAGCTTGTTATCCTTGGCTTGGATGGTCTTGTAAAGTGCATCTTTTGATTTATAGGTTTTGATGCATCCATATTTGACCAAGGTATTTAGCCTCTCATTCTCCTTTTGTAACGCTTGCAAGGATTCAACATTAGTCGTACAAGCATTTATATTAAAGTTGAAACAACGAGAGCATCCATTGCTAGTAGATGCACTAAATAGTAAATTAGCTTCATTAGAGTTGGATGAACCTTTCTTAAGGATATCAATTTGTGTTTCAAGAGTTTTACAATTTTTATCTAAACAAGATAATTTCTCTTGAAACAAGAAATTGTTACTCTTAAGGTCGGTAATTGAGGAATTGGCCAAATCATAATCATTTGATAATTTCTCAACTTTCTCCTTCTCTTTAGCAAAGAGCTCCTCGAGTTCAAGGTTTCTCTCCTTTTCAAGGATGAGCAAGTCCTCTTGTCTCTCGAGGGTCTCCTCATGACTATCTATTGTATCCATTAGCTCCTTTATTTTAGCCATGAAATTTTTATTCAAACCTTTAAACAAGCTATCACAATCACTATCATATTCACTATCGCTATCTAAAAGCTTGGATTGAGATTTTACCTTGCGGCTTTTAGCCATGAAGTACTTTGGGGAGTCGTCATCATCATCACTCATTAAGAGTGATTTTCTTGGTGTTGGCTCATGGATGGCAATGGTGGCGACTCCTTCATCATCGGAGTCGGAGTCGGAGTTTGAATCCCACTCTTCTCCAATGTGTGCTTGGCCCGAATACTTCTTCTTGTATATCTTGTTTTTGTCCTTCTTGTATGGCTTGATCTTATTGTCTTCTTTGTCCTTTCCTTTCTTCTTGTTCGGACAATCGGCTATGAAGTGACCAACTTCGCCACATTCATAGCATGCCCTTCTTGGTGTTCTCTTCTTGGGCGTGGCTCTCTTGTATTTTGAGTAGCCTCCCTTTCTCATGAACTTCTTGAATCTTTTCACAAAGAACACCATTTCTTCATCTTCGGAGCTTTTCTCTTCACTTGTACTTGATTCTTGAGCTTGCTTGCTTTTGCTTGCCTTAAATGCAACCTCCTTTTTCTTTGAGGTTGAGCTTTGTTTTGCATGAATCTTCACTTCATTTGCTTCTTCTTCCATGAGCTCATGAGCAAGGATCCTTCCAAGCACATTGCTTGGTGTAAGCCTTTTGTAGTCCCTTCTCTCTCGGAGGAGTGTCACCAAAGTGGGGTTTCTAGGAGCAAATGCTCTAAGCAATCTCTTTACCACTTTGTGATCATCAATGTCCTCACTCCCGAGCCCTCTTAGCTTGTTCACAAGCACTATCATCCGATCATACATGACTTGAGGAGTTTCATGATCTTCCATCACAAATCTTCCTAGCTCGCCCTCAAGTAGCTCTATCTTGGATTCTCTTACGCTTGTTGTCCCTTCATGAGCAACTTGAAGAGTATCCCAAATTTGCTTGGCTTCTTCAAGTCCATCCACTTTATTGAATTCTTTCGGACTCAAGGCACTAAGCAATACACTTGTGGCTTGAGCATTGCGGTGCATATTTTGTTCTTCACTTGAGGTGAGCTCTTGATCTTCCTCCGGCAACTCAAATCCTGTGCAAACAATCTTCCAAATACTAGGATGAAGAGAGATTAAATGCATTTTCATTTTGTGCCTCCAAGCGGCATAATGTGTACCATCGAAAAATGGTGCACGCCCGGAAGGCACGGAGATATAGTTGCTTGAAGAATTTAAACGATCATAATTGAAAGGAATTTCACTTCCCTTTCCTTTACCATTACCGTCATCATTCTTCGATGGATCATCTTTAAAACCCCTCGGACTTCCGGATGTCAACATTATAATTTCCTCCAAGCGGTGAAGCCTTGTAGGAGGTTAGGCTCTGATACCAATTAAAAGTGCCTAGAAGGGGGGTGAATAGGTTTTTCTAAAAATTAAAACTAAAACAGTGGATTAAAACTGTCGGATACTCCGATGAAGGTCGGATACTCTAGTCTGGTCCGGAGTATCCGGTCTAGTCCGGAGTCTCCGGTCTATACAGGAAATAAAGAACAACTGTGAATTAAAGCGAGCAGCTAGAAACTATAGGTGAAGCTATGTCTACTAGATATCACAGAGCTAGAAACTAGCAAGATGATCACTAATGCAACTTGTATGTAAATTCACAAATTCACACGATTAAGTAAATTGCACAAATAAGAACGCAAGAGATTATCCCGGAGTCCGGCCACCTCACAAAGAAGTGCCTACGTTTCCGTTGAGGAGCTTACAAAGAGCCGGATCTTTTCCAACCCTATCCTCTTCTAGCGATCAACAAAGATCAAGCTAGAATTTCCTTACTCAATTTGAAGTTGATTACAAACTTCCCGTGGCACTCCACAAAGATTGGGTGCTCTACGGGCGAAGCCTTGCCGTCTAGAAGCACAAAACTTCAAGAGTAAAGATCACAGCGAATGCTCGAGGAAGAACTCAATGCTCAAGTGGCTTAATCTCACTCCAAACCCAAACTCACTAAATTTTGCAAAACTTAGCACTAGAGGTGGTTGGAGGGACTTTGAATGCTCTTAGAATGCTCAAGGAGTCTAGAGTTCACCAGCAACAGCAAGCATTTAATGCCAAGGGATGTGGGAGTATATATAGCCCTCTCTAAAAAAACTAGCCGTTACTGTCCTGTCAGACCTGACCGGAGTATCCGGTCCCAAATCCAAAAACGGCGTCAGAACGGTCACAGAATGTGTCAGAACTAGCCGTTACAATTCTGTTAAGTTACCGGAGTCTCCGATGAACACCGGAGTCTCCGGTCCTGACAGGGCTATCGAATATACTAAGTCCGGAGACTTGCTGGACCCTTCGGCCTCTCCAGGTACCGGAGTATCCGGTGAACATCAGAGATTCCGATCTTTTTATCAAAAAGAATAAATGTTAACTGAGACACCCCTGCCGGAGTCTCCCTCGGAGACTCCGGTTAAAACATTTTCTCCTACCGGAGTATCCGGTAAACACCAGAGACTCCAGTCTTTTTCAATAAAAATAAAGACCTAACCGATTGACCTGTGGTGGAGTCTCCCTCGGAGACTCCAGCCTTAAAACTCACCAACTACCGGAGTATCCGGTGAACACCGGAGACTCTGGTCTTTTTCAACAAAAATAAATCAGAACCGAGCACCCTCTGCCAGAGTCTATCTCGGAGACTCCAGACTAAATACTGAGTACCGGAGTATCCGGTGAACACCGGAGACTCCGGACTCAGTGAACTTTGCAAAACAAACCCAGTGTCCATGGGTGAGTGTGTCTCTCAACTTATTGGTTCTAAAGGATATCTTGAGCATTGAGACACTAATCAAGCAATCAAATGCAACCCTCTTAATAGAGAGGCTATCCTAGACTCAATTTCAAAAATAAAAGAATTTAAATCCTATTGAGTACTCCTAGTTGCTTCTCCTTTCTTTTCGAATGGCGTCAAACGTCATATGTCTTCTCAATTTAGACTTAGACATGTTCATAACTTAGATAAACACATTAGATCCTTAATCGTTTTATCATCAATAAGCCAAAACCCACTTAGGGGGCCTAGATGCACTTTCATTTAGTCATACAGCCTGTCCGGTAGCCTCATAACATGCTACAAAACTCAGTTTACATCGTTGATGGTGTTGTAAGTGTCTGTTTGGAGCTTTTTCAAGAGATAGCTCCTCTAGCAAGTGTGAGGATAAAACATATATGGATTTCCTTAGTATCCACACACCTCACAAACATATTCTTAAACATGAGTATGTAGTGCTTAGTTCCTTAAAAAATAGGGAATGGATTTTCTTAATGCTTTCTGTTGGTCCAATCCTGAATTTGATTGATATCTGCTAAGTATCCTGGTTAGAAAACTAAAAATAGGATGTGTTCATAATGCTTGCGATAGCTGAAGCATAAAGAACCAACTTCATCTAATCAGTTTCATAATGGTTCCTTAGACATCACATATTAAAATGTCACAAACTCATTGCCCTTAATAGTAGGAGCAGACGAGGTAGAGCACTTATGCATATTGTATTTCTTCAGCACTCTATCCATGTATGCCTTTGGACATATCTCAGTGAACATCAATACAAAGAATGTAAGAAGCTTCACCAAGATCCTTCTTATGACTAAGATGGCAAATTTTCCTATTCTAAATTTTACTTAAATGCAGTTGCTAATTTCCTTATGATTTGGATCAAAACGAAAAGAATCATTAGTTAACCTTTATTATTATCAATCCCTTCTCTTTGAACGTTGCTTTGAACCATTCAATGTTTTCCCTTAGAGTCACGCTTTGTTTTGTAAACCCATTTACAGACTAATGTTTTGGCTCTACCGGGAGTTTCTACTAAGTCTCATTCATCATTATCGCTCATAAACTTTAATTGATCCTTCATGGCATTAAGCCACTCAGGCAAACGTTCTTTATATTAGTTGGGATCTTCTGGGACTATTATGGCTAATCATTAGGTGCTTCATTAGGAATTTCAGAATCCTCAACAACTCCCCCCTATTTATTCAATGGTCAATGGTCAAAGTTAGAGGTGTTTAAAGGGTGGAGAAACAGATCCTTAATGAGACGCTCTATTCTCCCCCTAGAAACGTGGCCAAAAAGACAATGCTATGGTTTCAAATAAGTCCCGTTATTCACATCAAAAATATTCAGAGACATCAAGAACTTATTCATAGGAAGAAAGACTAATAATTTTTAATTTAAACATAATGAGACAATTATTGTCTCTAAAATTACATTAATAACCATAATCGTCCAATGGAAAAAAACTAAAGAAATATTCCTCCTGATGGAAGGAAAATAAAAACATTATTAAGTTGAAGAATAAAGCTGCTATCTAATACTAATGAAAGTGATCTGACGGCTTCAACTTCATCTTTCTTATATTGGCAACTCTAAGACTTTACTCTCTCTCTCTCTCTCTCTCTCTCTCTCTCTCTCTCTCTCTCTCTCTCTCATGATTCTCACGGTGTGGAATGCCCTTTCTTACAAGCCACTTTAGAAAACCAAGACAATCTTTCTAGTAATGTCCTTTCTTGTTGTAGAAGTGGCAGCAATTATCCTCAGTTTCTTCAGTGTTAGGGGTAAAAGGAGTAGGTGTCTGGGGCACCCTCCGCACTGCCTTGTCGTGCTTAGCAACAAAAATCAATTTTTTCATAGATTTATAATCCGCTTGGAATTTTCTTTTGTTTCTAGGCTGCTTACTTGATTAACAGAATCTTTATTTTCAGCCATCAGTCTCTCTTCCTCTTGGACACACATCGCGATTAAATAGCTCATGGTCCATTTATCCTTCTGAGTATTATAGTTAATCTTAAAGGGAGAAAACTGAAGAGGGATAGAGGTCATAATGAAGTGGATAAGAAAATCATCAGAAATTTCCATTTACATGTTCTTGAGTTTGGCAGTCATGTCTATCATTATCATGATGTGTTCTCTTATGCCGCTAGACACATAATTATACTTAGTGTTGAGGAGCTTCTGAATCAGTGTACTAGCATAAACTTTGAAGGTGCCTTTAAATTGCTTCTCTATGGATGCCAAGTGCGTCTTAGCTTTCTCTGAACTAGGGATTACTCCGCTTATAGCACCTGAGATCAAGTTTCTCATTATCATAAGTGACATGCGATTCGACAGCTCCTACTTCTCAGAAAGTGCATCATAATTTTTCTTTAATTCATCATAATTCTTCATACCAATAGCGCGAGTAGTGGGAACATCAAACCTGAGTGAATAGTTAAGGTCCAAAACACCAAGGACAACCATCACTTTAGCTTTCCAAGTGGGAAGGTTGTTTCCCATAAGTTGATCTATGCCATCAATTGTGGCGGCAATAGAGGAAGTGTTAAGAGCTGAAGAAAAGATTTGGTAAGATTAGAGTATCATTATGAAATAAATTTGTACAAAATTAACCATACGTTGGTCTGATTAAAATCATGCAAAACTCAATTCCAATCCGTATCACCGTTGGAAAAAAAATAGAAAAGAATTTAATAGATGAAAAATAAATGGCACACAATTACAATCAATGTTGGTTGTAAAATAATTGTGGACCTTTGTCAAATTAATCATAAAAATTTAGCACATGAACGCAAACAATGTTGGTAAGTATGCAACCATGGCCAAAATAACATCAAGATTCTCTAAATAAAATTTCCCATTGGTTCCAATTTATCCAGAGATATATTCTTAATTTTGGTGCCTAAAATATTATTATTTGGGCCATCATGATTTTTTGTACATTATAAATTATTTATTTGGGCCATTTATCATAAAAATAAATAAATTATAGTGCATGAAGAAATAGTGTTATAAATCACTGGATAAATTACTTCAAAGAAGTAACCTTAAATTTTGGTACATTAAAAAACAATAAATTTGGGCTATAATCCAGTGCATAAAGGTTAAACATTATTAAATTACCAGATAAATCAATTAAATGGAAGAAGCACAAAAACCTTCATGAAAGTGGCCCATGAGTTGGCCCAGTCGGAAGCGCAGCCGAGCGGTCTAGCCCAAAGAGCCCTGCATTGGCTTTCAGTTGTCGTTGGATCAAAATCAACGGTCCACCAACGATTTCGCAAGATCAAAACCCCCAGCCGGTCGGAATCCTGACCCTAGAACCATTCCCCATCTCCTCCAAGAAAACATGGCGGCCAAAGAGAGAGGAGTGGCAATGGAGAGCCACCGCCGTTGGCTGCCCGCGAGAAAAATAGAGAGAGAGTGGTGACGGCGAGCCACTGTTGTTGGTCGCCCGTGAGAGAACAAGGTAGGGGTGCCACTATGGGCCTACCCACTAGAGCGCGCGTGCCTCTGTTGGTTGGTCTGCGGTGGTGCCCGTGTAGATGGTGCGCGAGGTGAGAAGGCGCACACGCAAGGATTGGCGATGGCTGAAAGGTGGAGACACCACCATCTTAGGAATCCGCATGCACACGAGATGGAGAAGACGGATCCACCGAAGAGGATGTGGAAGATAGCTCCGGCGGCCTCAAGAACAACAGCAACGCACATGAACATGTAAGATTCACCTCCTCCTCGATTTAGGGTTCTGATTTGGGAATTTGGGGTCGGATTTGGGGATTAGGTTTCGTATTGGGGGTTGATTTCTTAGGGTTTTGCCTTAGATTTTCTTGATTTCCTCAATTCCCTCCTTCTTACATGCTTGACCGAGCTTAACCCCCCTAACCTAATCCAATTACTCTATCTCGAGTATAAAAGGGCACACATAAACACACATACATCCGAGCCTAATTATCTTGAAACATGAACATATGTGCCTAATCTGACACTAATTTAGGGCTAATCATCACTCGAACATGCATAATTAACATTAATACGAGACATGAACAACCTAAAACATGAACTTGTGCATTGATTTGAGCCCAAAATTGAACTTAAGTCGCATAATTGATCATCAACATACTTAAACCGATCAAAATTGGGACTAAGTGACCACTAATTAGCATCAACCGATCATAATACAACATCATTAAACTTAATTCGGTTTGATAAAGGCTAGTTAGGCTCTGATGCCAAATGTTAGACCCTAATTCTCATCTAATTGACATAAAGCTAGGCCTAGGGTCAAACACGAACATTAGAGTGGAAGCATGATTGGTTACTAGAATTCAGTGACACCATCTTGATGAGTTTATTGTGAGGAGATGTAGATGAGTCAGTTCAGCGTGTTGTCATAGTGCTAGCGTGAGGAGGAGATCGATGTAGATGTGGTGGAATGTAATCAATGTGGTGGACACCGGTGGTGAAGCGCGGCGGTCTTCACCCCGTTGGCGATGCCCTTAAGGATCAGTTAGGGTTTTTAGAGAGCGGGTAAGGCTTATGTGATGGATCACTTAGCGTCAAACCCTCGATTCTATTTTCTATGCATCGTACGGGATGGTACCACAACCAAGCTGAGGTTGGTTGCACCCCCGATCAGGGTGCATGGGGAAATGGGGCTCCCCTATTTTCTCGGTTCTGTTAGGGTATACATTAGTTACGTAGCCAAGATCAAATCCAATAGAAGAAAACAACATAAGATAATGCATGGTTATCTAAACTGCCAAGACATATCTTTACCGGACCTTGTATTTAAAGCTACATCCATCATACTTCCATTTTAGAATCTAATCTAACGTTACGTATAGGAAACAAGTAAAAAAAAGCGGTATGAGGAGCGAACCTTGAAACAAGGAACCATTTAGACAATGAATACATGCAAAACAGATGAAGATAATGCTCATGCTCAATTGGGAACAGGTATGACGTGGTCACTAGTGAAGGCCTACACCAAGGCTGGGCAGCATGTGGGAGCATTTCTTCGAACAAGTCGAGCGTGTCCTTGGTGGTGAGGCATCTTGAGCGCAAGTGCAATGATGGAGGGGGCCGACACGTTCCTAAGCGTGAGTGCGGTGGTGGAGGGGACCAACAATGGAGGCCCCTCGCTACAACCCTAGCAGGATTTGGGGGATTCGGGGTGTGACTGTAGACGGGCGGTGGAGGAGAACTAGGACCAAATCGTCAATCATTGAAAAGGCATGAAGGGGTTTCTACGAATCCAACAGGGTGGGATGGTAGTATGACTTCCGAGCATTGGATGCGGATTGGACGACAGACAAGACTGGTTTGCATGTTTGCATAGAGACATTGGTTTGCACCAAAAAATTCACCAAATTCCTATACATTGATCGACTAGCTAATCCCTAACTCTAACCAATCAGCTTTGAGATTTGTGCAAGAGAGTAATTGATGATCACAAGTATTTCTTCCTCCTCCTTTCTGAGCCTTGGTGCGCTGCGAAGGCAGCTGGGGACAGATGACCCAAGAGGAAGGCTAGCCCGATGGTGGACAGGGAGTCAGGGATGCAAAGGAACAGCCTATCAGGGAGATGAAATAGGATGATAGGAGGGAGTGGGAGGCACAAATTCACCGGAGGAGAGCATTTCAGGTCTGTTTGGTTTGTGACACCAAGAAGCCTGACCAAATATTGGTCATGCCTAGTATTGAGGTAGTGCCAAGATTTGGCCTAGAAAATGGTGTTTGGTGTATGACCAAGCCAAATTTAGGATAGTGCCAAAACTATGAGTATGACATGTGAGGTCCATATGTTGTTATTTTTTATTTTCATATGTAGACAACATGGGTCTTGTTTTGTAGATTAAATCGTAGAGAATGCAAAAGTTCAAACATATCATAAATCGATGTATGGTTTAAAAAATATGACAGTTTAAATGTCATAAACCTAAAATGCAAAGAATTTATTACAACCAACAAGCAGTTGACACATCAGTAGAGGATCATGCATCAACCAAGCCAAATCCTACGTGGGCGTTAGGGGTGGCAACGGGGCAGGTATGGGCTAGGTGGAGCGAGAATGAACCCAACCCAAAACCCAAAATCTAAACCCGACTCACCCCCGATATTGCTATCGGGTGCCAAAGAATCCCCGGCCCTAGCGGGGACCCAAGACCCGACAGTGTCGCATGATGACACGAGTCCTTCTACTCCTCCACCGCGCTGTATGGGTCTTGGGTGGCGGCCTCCTCTACTGGCAAGCAAGGGCGCAGGATCAACAACAACCTCCTCCATCGGCACGTCGAATGGGTGCGGGATCCAGCATCTCGTTGGTGCATGTGTACCCATGATGGCACGACCATGGCAACAGTGGGCAGCGGTGATATTCCATGGATGAAGGGCACTGGTAGCTGCAGCGATGGACAGGGAACTTGGCTAGTGGGTTTGTGGTTAGTGAGCCCAACTGGAGATGGCGGACAGTGAGTGGAGAGACACGACGACGCAAGACGCACGTGGGCAGCTGTGCCAGCATCGGGTTAAGGGCCAAAAAGCGCATGCAAAGGCTTCAAGGGGTCCTGGGGAAACCGATTGGGTGGAGTTCGGCCAGCGAGCCTGGCCAGAAGGTGGCCGGCAGCGAGCACAGAGAGTGACGCCGAGTGACTCATGCGAACAGCCGCATTGGCCATGGACCTAAGCCAAAGTGGCACATGAGGAAGCTTCGAGGAGGTCCTACGATGCTCACCGTGCTCTCAGCTCATCGGGGGAGGCTCTACCGTGGTGGCTCAATGGTGGGGTGGCGGGGACACACGTCGGAGTTAGGGAAGAGAGGGTTGGCGCACCAAATTTGGTCGGGACTCGATGGGGATCTGATTAGGGAAGCTCGTGGATGCTTCAGCGGCCTCCCTCCTTGCTTCTTAGGGCTTGGCCACTTGGGCCTGGTTGATTCGACCTCAGGAGCGACGGATTTGGGCTCGGTGGCTGTTTTGTGGCTCTCTGCTCTGCTGCGTGCTGTTCGACAGAGGAGAAGGAGATGAGACCGCGGGAGGCAGAGAGGAGGGAGGAGAGAGGAGACATGAGGCGCGGTGCGGGGAGGCCAAGCGGAGGCGCCAAGCGCATTCCTGGGAGCTCAGAAGACAGCGAATAGCGGATTAGTGACTTAGCGTTGGGTGGGCTGGCCAGCCTGGCCCATGTATCTTTGTGTTTCATATGATCCGTGGGTGAAAAACCAAATCCGAACCTAAACTGGTTCAAATCGGGGGCCGACCATTGACCATATGGAGCCATTTTTTCATCCAAACTCAATTTCATCGGGTCTGAAACCCGCAGGAACCCGAACCGACGAGACCAACTGCCATCTTTCGTGGGCGTTTTGCTAGCCCAAATCTTGCTCAGCATATCAGTTGACTATAGCTGGGTATGGCCAAATTTTTTGGGGCGTGGTCAAAGTTAGACCTCAATCCAAATGAGGCTAAAAATTTAAGGAAAGCCAAAATTTAGCTTGACACACGAGCACTAGCACTAAACCAAACAACCCTGAAGAAACAGCTTGGTGTAGGGGCCCTCGACGTTGCCTCCATGCGGGAAAGGACGGTTCGCGAGGTGAATTACCTGACTAGGGCGCGCCGACAATCGTCACAACATTTTTTTTGGCATGATCCATGGAGAAATGTATCGCTAAAGCACCATTCTCACAGGGGTAGGCTAGATCAGGGACTTATTGGGCCAAAAACGGGACACGTGTTTGTGTTTCACTCGCTTCCAGTTGGCCGCAAAACTTTGTTGTACTGTACAATTCGAAAGTTGTTACATGACTGACTCAAAAAAATGTTTCAAGGAAATATAGACGCATTTGTTGATCAAATCTGAGTCCTTAGAATTTTTTTAGTCCTTAGCATTTACTCACTCCATTAAAAAATAGTAAACACATTTTTTAAGAAATATCAAATTTTATGTACTTTCTCTAACATTTAATTAATTTCTAAAAATGTCTAGTGCATAAAAATTATATAACTAGGTCCACTATTCAAAATGATTTTACACTACTTAGGTTTTGTAGCTATAAATAATATATTTTGTGAGAAAATCTTAATCAAAATTCAATTTTATAGACCATGGCAAAAAATACGCGTACTGTTTCTAAACGGAGGGAATATTTTCGAGAAGCATACAATTGATACAAGAGCAAATTTCACAAAACACCAGATTTATGGCCTGTTTGTTTCTACTACAGATTATAGAAATCAATTTTTATAAATTGAAGTGGAAATAAACAAGCAGCTTTTTATAAGCTGGATTCTATAATCTGGTTGCTAGATTGTCATAATCCCATAATCCACACTCCAACAGCTTCTCAGCTTTTGATTCGTAAAAAAGACCAAATTATCTATTGTGTGGAATTTACCCACCATTATTATTACAATCTCAATGAACTGTATTTTCCAAATCTCTCTCCTCCCGAGACAGTTTGGTCGTCTCCCTCTTTCTCCCCTCTGGCTTCCCTCTCTCCGGCCTCCTCTCTCTTGTCGTCTCCCTCTTCCTCCCCTCCGGCTTCCCTCTCCGGCCTCCTCTCTCCGACCATCTCTCTTCCTCCGCTCCCTTTCCCTCTGGCGCATCCCTCTTCCTCCCCTCTGACTTCCCTCCGATGGCGCTTAGAGCGCGTGTGAGGCCGAACGACAAAGCGACGGCGCTGCGGGAGGCTATGGCGCGTCAGCACCGCGGGATTGGGGACTTGTAGGAGGAGCTAGAGGCGGAGTGCGCCACCAGCGAGGCCATATCTCTCTCCCCAATTTGTCTCTTTCTCTCTCGCCTTCGTCTTCTCGCCCCTGACCTCCTCTTCCTCCCCTTCGGCCTCTTCTTCCTCCCCGCCAACCTCCTCTCTCCCTTTAGCCTCTTCCTCCCTGTGAGCCGCACGACTACACACACTCCCTCCATCTCTCTCACACTAACGAGTTGGGTAGCGGGCACCTTGGTTCGGGCAACGCAAGCGGAGGTCGAGCGACCGATGATGGAGCTCAAGTGGGCGAGGCGCGGGCGGAGGTCGAGCGACCAGTGGCAAAGCTGTAGCGAGCGACAAGCGACGGAGGCCAAGCAGGCAACGCGTGGCGGAGGTCAGGCGGTGTGGACAAAAGAGAGACCTGGAGGGAGGGAGAGTAGAGAGAGCCAATGACAAGTGGGCCCCATCAGACCTCCAACCCTCTTATAATCCAAATAGCCAAACAACCCTTAACTTTTGATCCTCCAGCTTTTCACAATTCAGTTTTTCACAATCCACAATCTAAAAACTACTTTTTATAATCTCTAACTGAAATAAACAAGCCATTAAAACATATGTAACACAAAATACTAGTTATTGCTTGTTCTTTCACGTAACACCGGGTATGACATTTATAACACAAAACACCATATTTAACCTTCACAACGACGTGAGTGAAGATGAGGTGACAACCACATTAGTTAGACTCACTTGTCAGTGAAACACGCACTCTGTATCCACGACGGTACATGAGTAGATGAAGCCGCACCAAAAGAAAGGAGACATAGTGTTTCACTTATAGGTGGATTCATCTAATGTTGCTGCTACATCATCTGTCTATATGTTGTTGTTAATATTAAAACATGATGTTTTGTGTTATATATGTCATGTACATGGTGTTTTGTGAAAGAAAAAACAAAAAAACTGGTGTTTTGTGTTACTCATGCCTCTAAATACGGTGTTTCTGAGCAACTCCCATCCGTCAGATCAGGAACTGGGCCTGCCCATCTGGTTCAGACGGGCCAAGAAGCGCGTGGACTCTTCCCTTCTCTATCCACGGGCTGCGAGTGAGACGGGAAGAGGAAGACGAGAGATCAGGATGCGGCTCTCCTTCCCCCTCATCGCCGGCGCCGTCGTGTGAGTCTCTCCAACACCGTCTCAATTTCTCATCTCCCCTTGACATCCCCGCGTAGATCTGCGACCGCGTCCCTGTATGTCGTCAGCCAGATGCTAATTTAGATGCGCTGTTGGTGTGTTCCTCACTTCCTCTATGCCGCTTATGTTCTTGATGATACTGCAAATTTCTATTTTGGAGTCCTGAACTGATTATTTGAGTACCCTCCGGTGCTAGACCTCCGACTTGCTTTCTACTACTTGCAGACAGCCTTGGTTCTTACTTCTTAGTGTGATTCCTGCGTTGTGCGAAAGGGTAGAGGGTGTCGAGCACTGAATAGATGTGGTAATAGACTGCGCCGGGAACACACCTGCGCCGTAGCAGCGGCTTGCAAGATGGGACGGGGTTACCCTTGGTCTTGTTCTTTAAGCTCTTTAGTTCAAGAGTAGCTGTCGTCATAACAGTTGCAGTATTTCCTGAAATCCGGCTTTTATGGGGTTTTTTTTTTTTTGGCAAGTGGAGCCTTATGCAATGGTTGATAAATGGGGCTTTAAAGCCCTTTTGTTGAAACGAATGAACATGCTCATGTTATATTAAATAATACTGGATCAGTTCCTGTGTTGCAATAGGAACATTGCAGATCAGGGACAGAGCCAGGGGGTATTTTGGGTGTCACAGTCACACCCAAAATACCCCGATGTCAGTACAGATTAGTTCTTTGTTGAGCAAAAATTCGCAGATGTCAGTACAGATTAGTGTCACGGGCACACCCAGAATTCTCGTGCAGAAGGTGTTCTAGCTCCGCTGCTGTTGCAGATATCATAGATGCATGCTTGAAATTATGCATATATCGATACACTAAACCAGATGCCAATTTGTACATTAGGATTTTATAGATGATCTCCTAATATAAGCTTAAACACATAAAACAACTCCTGCGATTTCCCCCCTTGTGTAAGAATCTGTTTATTTAGGTGGTTCTATAATTCAACGCCATTTTTTGAGTGAATTTTACTTCATTTTAGCTAAACCCCAAAAGGTTCCTTTACTTTAGATATCGTCCATCGACATCCTTTTTCTCTGAAAAAGGTCTGCAATTCCCGGTAGTTGGTTATTATTGGGCAACTTGCCTCAGCCAGCTAAGGATCAACTTCAATTTTTTAGCTGCACTGAATAATATGTGATTTGTCCTAGTATGATAAAGTCGAATTTAAACCAACCAATAATCTGATGATGGAGTCTTGAAATTCTGAAGGCTGTTTGATAATACTTCATCTTCCCTAAGACCAATTGCTCCTTAGCTTATAGGATATAACACCAATTTGATCCCCAGGTATAACTCAAGATTGTCTCTTGGGTAGCATGATCACAGATTAGAAATATCGCCATGCTCATGAAGCAAAATACAGAAGATAGATGTAATAAAATTCTTTTTGGTATTGCATTCTAATGAAAGATTTGCTTTTAAAATCGAGCTAAGAACTGCTATCTACTAGACAAGTTTAGTCATATTCTGTTTCATTGGCAGCTAGTGCTTTATATGAAATGTTAATGAACATGGGTACAGAAAAGCTATTGCCCGTGCTCATGGTTAGGGTAATAATCTGTAAGAGAAGTTCATCTGCTAACTTTTCGATTAACTGTTGAATTGAATTAGGTCCCTAGCAACATTTGAGATGATGTTGCATCTGTGCGCATGGCTGAGTTTCTCTTCTTCTTTTTTTCTGAGAGCAGAGTTTGTGATATTCTTGATCACTTGAAGTCTTGAACTTTACTGTCTGATACTTTTCTATATCCAGCCATTTGGACTTTGGATATCGAAATTTTGCATTAGAATAGTTACACTGAGTGCATTGACCATAGATTTTATGTGCTGTGCTGTAAAAGCATTTCCTATATTTTGATTGCACCTTGAAGATTGTAAGAGAGCTCCATGATCTTGATGTTCTGAAAGTGCTTTTGATGAGTGTGGATATGGGTATGGAGATGCTATTGAATTGTTTCTTATGTTAGGTAAATGAAGATTCCAAAGCTTGTTCTAATGAAATTTTGATCAGCATAATGCCATTCCTTCATAATCAAATTGTGCACAGTTTGTTGTCCATTCCTTTTTTTTAAGCTATGGACAGTGAATTTTGTGCTTTAGTAATGTGGGTACAAGATTTAATGAGTATCAATGTCTGAGGAAGCTGCTTGTGAAATATGAATGAAATGATGCTAGTGGTCATAGTGTCATCTACAACTAGGGACATCATGAAGTTAAGCTTGCCTTTTGTGGCAGTAATATGGATTATTTATCTGGCATGCACACAATTGCTGCTTATTTGTGGCCAGAGCTTTTAGACTTCCATTGTTACTATTTCTCTTTGGCTACTGAATTGTCTTTGCACTGTTATCGTCAAGCTTATCTTGATGTTCTTTCTTGCAAATGCCGCAGGATCGGAGTGATTTCCGGGAATGTTATATTTGGGCCACCGCTTCAGAAGTACTGGGCAGAGAAGCAGCAGCAAGAGGCAGCAAAGGAGGGCCAAGCTGGTTCAACCTAACAAATTGTCCTCACAACGTTGTTGCAGTTCTGTGGATCAAACACTCTGAATGCTGGCGTTCATACGAATGTGTACTTGGCCCCTTGCGATGACTATGAACTAGCTTCAGTTTTTGTTAGCATTGGTTGGATTAGTTCCCTTAGCTTACTCCTGGAAGAGAACATTATGTAATGCACATAATGAGTTGAAATCCAAATCAGAAAAATATTATGTTTAGTTTAGTACTCAGGTTGATCTGGTTGCAAGAAGGCATGAACTTCGTGGATGCACAATTTCTGGCCTCTGTTGATTTGACCTCTATCTCGGCCTGGGTGTCCTGCTGGGCTGTTCCTTGGAATTCGGTCCAAATTGGCTTTCTCGGTATACGGCTTGGCTGAGTTTTTTTTATTTTTATATTTTTTTTAGTTAAAATTTAAATAAATAGATTACGGGAGAAAATATTTACAGAACTAGGCACCCGTAGCCCTCTCAGAGGGCTGCAGCCCTCTGAGAGGGCTGAGAGGGCGGTAGACCTACCCGCCCCCTCAGAGGGCAGCTGGGGCCTTCCCGCCCGGCCCCCGTGCTTACCGCCCCCTGAGGGGGCGGGTAGAGCTCCTTACCGCCCTCTTAGGGGGCGGTAAGGGCTCCGCCCACCCCGCCGCGCCGCACCAGCCCCTCGCGCCCTCTCAGCTATAAATAGCAAAAAAAAGGGAAAAAACTCATAAAATTTGGAAAAAAGTGAAATTTGAGAAGAGATGGAAGTAGAGAGGAGAGGAGAGGAGAGGGGAGGAAGAAAGGTCGGCGAAGCCCTGCTGCATTTGGGCTATGGATTTGAAGAAAAAATTCAGGTAATTTTTTTTTCTTTTTATTTTTTTTAATTAGTTCAGTAGTAGTATATGATATAGATTTTAGACATTTATGACCTAGGGTTTAGAAAATTGTCAAATTTAGTTAGAAAATGGTACGATAGCAGTTAAATATAGAATATTATTTTTAGTATATTATTTTCAGTATGTTATTTGTAGTATATAATTTTCCGTATGTTATTTGTAGTATATAGTTTTTAGTATATTATTTGTACCTGTGGACGTATGAGGCAACATTTGATAATAATTTGCGAACAAAGGGTACCATTTAAAAACTATTTTATCCGATAATCAGAAATATAGTTTGTTGTCTTAACATGGGTTATATTTGCGGGTGTTTCCAGGGATGACAGACAAATTAATTTTTCAGATATATTATGGTGAGGGTGAAATTAGGTACGGTCCCAACGGGGTAGATCTCTCTGGATTTTGTCATGTCATGAAGGGACTTAGTAAGGCTAATGAGAGGACTATTGTGGGTGCATGCAAATGGCTCATGCGGTTTTTCCAACTGGATCCGCAGCAATATAAGCTGAAGTTGAAAGCTGTTCTGAGTCGTGCTAGTCAGGGATACATTGGTGAGCTTGTTCCCATCGAAGCCACATCAACTTGGAGGCAGTATGTAGATATATGCTGTGAACGTGGCATGCCGCTTGTTTTATTAGCTGAGGCGTACTTGAAAGATCAAAATGAGGTGAACTCTGCAGAAGCAGAAGCAGTAGCAGGACCAAGTGAGGCAGTGGAAGATGAGTCAAAGGCGGCTAATGTAGGGTCCAGGGAGGAAGATGGTGATGTTCCAGAGCTGCAGCCGATGGGTGTAGCTGATGAAGGGGAGCACATCCCTAGCATCATTGAAGATATGGATTTGGAGGCTGAAGAGTTGGAGGAAGGCCTTGCCGATGGGGATTCGTCTGATGAGGAGGCTAATACTCCAGTTCCTGCAGAGTGGCGGGATCAAGAATTTTCGAAGTTGGTGGTTAGCGAGGCTGACCAGACACCGTGGCAGTACCATGAGAATGAGGTGTCACAGGGTGCTATGTACCCTACAAAAGAGGCAGTTATTGATGCAGTGAAATTCTGGTCGTTGTCTCTTCATAGGCAATTCAAGGTTGTTAAATCAAGTAAAAGAGAGTATGATGTGAAGTGTTTGGTTCCTCAGTGCCCTTGGCAGGTGCACGCATTTAGAGGGAAATGGGCAGACTACTGACAATGCTCAATAGTTAAGAAACATAATTGTCACATTGAGGAAATAGAGATCGCCCATCGGAATCTGTCTTCTGCTTTCATTGCAAATGTTATGTACGGAGAGATTGTGGACAACCTAAGGTATAAGCCACGATCAATAATCCGTGCTATTGAGCAAAGGTTCCAGTACATAATAAACTATGCGAAGGCATGGAGGGCGAAACAAAAGGCTATTGAGATGAGGTTCAGTACATATGAAGATTCGTATCACAATCTACCTCGTCAATTAGCCACAATTTGTGCAAGAAATCCAGGCAGCTACTATGATATTAAGCATTACCCCTCTACTGATGTGGAGTACAGCGGAAAAAGAGTGTTGCAGCGTACTTTCTTTGCATTCGGTGCAACTATCAAAGCATTTAGATATTGCCGACCCATCATATGCCTAGATGGAACATTCCTGACTGGAAAGTACAAAGGGCAGATTTTGTCTGCAATAGGGGTCGACGGTAACAACCAAGTCCTGCCACTAGGGTTTGCGTTCGTGGAGAGTGAGAACGGGGACAGCTGGTATTGGTTCCTAAAGCGGGTGTAGCATGCAATTATTCTTGACCGACCAGATGTGTGTCTCATTCATGATAGACATGCAGGATTGTTGCAGGCTTTGCTGGATATGCAACACGGTAGCGTGCGACGGGGTGTACTAGTACAGTGGCCAGATCTCAAAAGCAGGTGGTGCATGTGCCATATGGGTGCGAACTTCTACAGACAGTTTAAAAACAAAGAATTAATGAAGCTCTTCAAGAAGTTGTGCAGTCAGAACCAGCAACGTAAGTTCAATGCATTATGGGCAAGACTTGATGAACTGACTCTTAAACAAACTGCGGAGGCTGCACCTAACGGTGAGGAACCAATAGCTCTCGGTCCTCTCCCAACCGATACTTCGCAGATTGTAAGGAGATCGGGCTCATCTATTAGGAGCTTTTCACAGTGGATACGCAATGAGCCGAATGAAAAATGGGCTCTGCTATACGACAGTGGTGGTGCCAGGTATGGAGTAATGACTACAAACCTTGCAGAGGTTTATAACTGGGTCATGCGAGGAATGAGGTCCCTACCACTAGTTGGAATTGTAGAAGGCATTTTGCATGGGACCTGCAAGTACTTCATTGATCGGTATGCAGCTGCTAAGGTTGTAATGGAGGACAATCGTATGCTTTACGGCCGGATGTTGTGTGAGTACATGGAGAAGGCAAATAGGAAGACCCACATGCATCGCGCAAATCAAGAGGGCACTGCAGAGTACAGGTTCAGTGTCCTGTGTCGGGATAAGGGTCGCAGGGGGGGGGGGTAGATGGGAGCGGCATGTTCAAGAGTGTGTGCTAAGGAGTGGGACATGCATATGTAGTTGTCAAAAGCCACAATTACTCCACAAAACCTTGTACACACGTCATAGCTGCGTGCGCGGAGCACCATATGCTTCCGAGGCAATATATGTCACAATATTTCATGAAAGATCAAGTATTGAACACATGGAACCAGGAGCTGTATGGTTACGGTATTGTTGACACTTTTACAAGTAACCCAGGGGCTGCAAGAATATATGTGCCTGATTTGGGAAAGATGAAGAACGCACCGGGGCGAAGACAAACTCGTCAGATTCGCAACGATATGGATGAATCCGAGGCTGGCCCTAGGATCAAGCGATGCAGTCAGTGCAATGAAATAAGTCACACTTACAAATATTGTCGCAAAACTGTAGGCGGTGATGCACCTGTTGTCTAGGTGAGCTTCATGTGTGTTCAGCTAGTTTTGTACCATTTTAATATGTGCTAATTTCGCATATAGTCAATTTCGCATATAGTTAATTTGCATTGAAAGTATATTGTTGTTGTATTTATTTATCAATGTATTAATGTACATGCCTTTCAAATGCAGAGATGGCTCACCCTTCGACCCCGGAGCTTTTGGACCCTGCCGTGGACAAGAAGCATCGCAGCTTCTTATCCGCCGAGCACCAGACGGAGCTAGGTGTGTTTCGCCCACGAGGCCCCGGAGAGCTGCTGACGGTAGACGAACGATGGACCCACATGTACTAACAAAATTTGATACAAAATTGTCATATCACTGCTGTTGTTACCCATAGGCAGGCCGGTGGTGGATCGCTCCCCGTACCCAGAGGAATGGTACGGCGAGACGAACGAGGACGCGCCCACAATGGTCTCGCTATGGTGTCATCGACGGGTACGTATTTTACATTAACAGTTTCGTTCGTACTATGTTAGTCGCTGAATATTTGTATTCATGTTTGTCACTCAGCCACACTGGGCCCACGAGCAGCCTCGCAGCGCGTACGAGCATTTTCATACCCAGTTCGACAGGCTACATCCCAACGATGTGGTATGGGAGCCATACAGTGTTCGGTCCGTGCATACACGGGCAGGGTTGGGTTTGTCACCCTTGTGCACCCACGACGAGGAGTACTGGCTCACCAAGGCGCCCCTTGTCTTCGACATCTACGTCAAAGAGTACTCACCGCACCGCGTCATGCGACAGTTTGGCCGTCACCAGGCATTCCCGGTCGTCCCCATCCATACCATCCCCTTGCAAGTCCACAGGTACACTTGCAAAGTTACAGTTTGAGCAACCTTCAGTTCAGTTTCACTTACATTTGCCGTGGTATGAATGCAGGTACACGCGGAAAGGCCAGCCAGCTGGCAACCTCTGGGCGGACCGCTTGGCCCCTTACGTGGCAACATGGGCCCAAGCGCTACGGGACGTCGTTGATGAGGCGCGTCCCCACACCGAGGGGAACTTCAGGGAGTACCTACGGTGGTACGTGCCACGTACTCGCACACGTGTCACGTACACCCCTGAGGATGTCCGGACCCACGTCGCATCGACAACGGAGACATACCCGGTGCATTGGGACGAGGACGCCGCTTTAGCAGTAAGTAACTTTTTCAAGTCCGTACTCCATATTGAATGAACATAACCGTATACTTCAATTGTTCACTTTTGTTCATTTTCGCAGAGAGATATCATTTATGACGTAAATAGGGATGCAGCTGCTGCCATGGAATGCGTCCGGCAAGGGCATCACCTAAGTGCGTCGGATGTTGCGAGCTTCATTAGACGAGTTTTCGACAAGACGACGCGCGCCTTGAAGCTCACCTCCTGCCGATCTAGCACAGATGTAGCAGGGCCGCTTCCCAGGACGAGTGGTGTACACGCCGAGTTGTCTCGGCCGTCTGACGTGCACCGACGTTCTTCAGTGTCGGTACCCACACGACCCCTTCTATCACGTCCTGGAGAGTCCGAGCAACATGGTATGAATTATACTTTTGAATAATACTGACCAATATCATTTACTTATTGTTATTAAACATTCATTAGATCCGTCTGCACAAGTCTCGACGCAGCCTCGCAGATCGAGCCCTGTGCGTCCACATTCAGGTACTCCGGGAACTCTTCTTCCTACTTTCTAATACTTTCGGCAGAATAAGTTAGAATTGTGCTCAGGTTACTTCGGTGACGAGGCCGGTCCGTCTTCGGCGGCCCCACGCCCTACCCCCCCCGGCAACGTACTACGACACGTCAGTGTGGCCTTCTTCTGCTGCACCGTCGTACCACGCAGGTACAATGATACATTTTTTACTACTTTCAAAACCATATTGTTCGTATCTAACGTGATTATTTGTTCACAGGCCCCTCCAGCCAGTACACATGGACGCCTGCCGAGCCTTCACAGTCCTCCTACCCTAGTCAGGAGGATGAGGCTGGCCCCGACACCGCATACGACATCGTCCGGGACTTCTTCGGGGGCACACCTGACTACGACGTCCTTCAGCGGTCCCAGGTTTCCAGTGCACCGCTTCGGATACAGCCCACGCACGACGAACCTTCGACACCAGTGGTCCCTACTAGGCCTACCAGAAACGTCGGCCCACCCGATCCCCTCACCTACTCCAGGGGTCACGTGAGGGTTAACCAGCGGCATCGAGACCACGATGGGGCGCACGGGCGACGGCAACGAGGGAGGCATGAGTAGCATTTTACATGTAATGTAACTAACATATGCATATTTGCTTCGTGATGTACTCCTATGTATTAAGATACGTTCACTTTGTATGGTTGACTTAGCATTTCGTAAATACATTTCATATTCAGACACGTTCAATGAAGAAGTGACCACAGCACTAAATTTTAACCATGACTTGACAACACATGCCTCCTGCAGCAGGCTTTAAACAAGATGTGACAACACTACCTAGCTTTTTCCAATCAGTAAATGACAACACGGGTACCAATAAACATGGAATCTCTGACCATGGGCAACAACAAAACTTTCCCATTCTTCAAGATGGAATCCGATGCTCCTCCCAGCAGCTACGCCCATGCCCTCACTCCTTTCTTCAAGACCGAATCCAATGCTCCTGCCTCCCATAACTATAAATAACCGAACCTCCATACGGTGAAGCATCGCTCGTTTCTCATATCTCTCAAGGGCAATGTCTTCCTCATCTCCATCGAGCCCACCAAAGAAACATTGGGGGACTACCATACCTGAAGGTCTCGAACCACCAATGTGCTTCTGTGGTGACCTTTGTAAGCTCCGCGAGTCACAGAACATCTCATACACCTATGGACTACGTTTCTTCATGTGTGCCAACTACGAGTATGACAAGCCTCGCCATGCAACAACTGGTTATCGACTGGTACGGTAACAGATATCCGCCTCATCTCTTCCGATTACGCACCGTCTTTTACTAACCGCTCATCTTGTTCCATTTGTCCAGTCCCCTCCACCGCTCTGTGATTTTATTCAGTGGCTCGACAATGAGCAAAATGACTCACAGAAGCTGTGGGTCGATATGAACATGAGGTGGAGAAGGGAAGCCTACGCACGTCGCGAGTACGAACAACAGCAAGAGGAGCTTCGCCTCAAGCGGGAGGAAGAAGAGCGTATGAGGAAGGCGGCCCACGATCGTACCGTGGCTCAGGCTCGAGAAGCTGAGAGGGAAAGGAAGCGGGAGAGAGCCCGCCGTGCTAAGGCGGCAGGTCCCGATGCCCTCCGAAAGGGGAAGTATCCTAGATGCACGCAGTAGAGAGTACCTAATGTAACCCGACATATGTTCCTTCCCTAATGCATGTTATGATTAGGATCGGCACACTAATAAATAGGTCTTAGTGTGAACCGTACATGCCACCTTTGTTTCCTCATCGTATCGTCGCGGTTACAGTGTATTGATATGTTTTCACCATGTGTTCAATACTATGTTTGTTCTCGTTCCCACCCCATACCCACGTAAAATGCTGCAACTACTAATTATTGATTTTTTTTCTCCCGTTATTACATAACCTACTCCAAATTTAATTTCTTAATTTCCTTAGACCCCTTCCTTTTTAATTTCTTTAATTACAAAAATAATACATTTTTAAGGATAAAATGGGAAAAAAATTAATTTTACAATAAAAAATGGCCCTAACCGCCCTCTGAGAGGGCGGCTAGGGCTAACCGCCCCCCTCAGGGCCTAACCGCCACCTGAGAGGGCGATTAGCCCCTCTCAAGAGGCGGTTAGGACCCCTAACCGCCCTCTCAGAGGGCTGCGGGCGCCTAGTTCTGTAAATATTTTCTCCCGTAATCTATTTATTTAAATTTTAACTAAAAAAATATGGCTCATCTCAGCCCAGAAATTTCCGCTTTCTGAACAGGGAGACGGAAGACCACGAGCCTACGACCAATGTAGACTGTAGAGCAGAAATCCCCGCGCATCCACAAGCCCTAGCCGCCCACTTTTCCCGCCAAAACAAAGAGCCTTGCCTCCTCCGGCGATCGCCGGAGCGAACCCCGCACAGGATGCCGAGGAAAGCAAAGCCCACCGTCCAACCCACCACCTCAATCACCACCGGCACCCAGTACTGGCTCCTCAAGACTGAGCCGGGCGAGTGGTCGTGGTCCGACCAGGCGCGCGCCCCGGGCGGCGCCGCGCCGTGGGACGGCGTCCGCAACCGCCAGGCCATGAACAGCCTCCGCGCCATGCGCACCGGCGACCGATGCCTGTTCTACCACTCCGGCGCCGGCGCTGCCTCGCGCCGCGTGGTCGGCGTCGTGGATGTCGCTCGGCCCTGGTACGAAGGCGAGGGCGAAGGGGAGGCAGCCGGCGGCGCCGTGGACATGCGGGCGGTCGGGGAGTTCCGGCTCCCGGTCACGCTGGGGGCGATCAAGAAGGCGGCAGGCGAGGTGGAGGGGATGAAGGACTTCGCGCTGCTCCGGCAGCCGCGGCTGTCGGTGATGCCCGTGCCGGCGAAGGTCTGGGACTGGATTTGCGAGATGGGAGGGGGCTTTGTGCAAGATGGCGACGTTGAAGAAGAAGAGGGTTGATGCTGTAAACGCAAGGTAAACAACTTGTTTTTTGCAGAGCAACAAAGCCCTCAGTTCCTATTGTTACTTTAATTAATCTCTGTAAATTGTTTGCTAATCTGGGACAATTAGTCAAAACTCAGGAGTAGGAGAGAAGTCTGGTGCTATGAGCTAGCAATGTGCGAAAACAGAAAAGTTATATGGCCCGTCCACTTTGGATGAATCCGGGGAATAAAAGGCACTTTAATTCTAAAAAAAAGTGTGCTAATCTTGCAGAATCAAATTGTTCTTGGTGCAGGGTGGCATGCGCAACTGGAAGCTGGCATTTTGTGGATTGCTTTTGGTCTGCAAGGGATTCATATCAGAGGTATTCAGTTCGTCTTTCTTCGGTGTGTGCCATCTCGGCACCGAAGTCTGACAAACAAGGTGGGTAGCTACTAGGTAATCTATGTAGGTTCAGTGGTTGATGCCGCTAGAGTAGCTTGGATCTTGGGGCACTGAGATCCATCAAGCACACGAACTGTTGTGCGTGTGCTTCTTTTTCTTAGTGTCTTCCTACTCTGGGTAATCTACTTGCTGCCCTGTGTGGCTGCTGTATGGGCAATTGGATCATGATACCTAGTTCATATTAGATGCTCTGAATCTCTGATTAAGTTTTGGTTGCGCACTCTACGAAATGCAGGTGGCACACTGATTCACATTTCTGTTTCTGTGCACGAACAATTCCTATGCAATTGTTCATTTGTCCACCCCGGTAAAGCGCAGGAAAAGGATGTTAGTATATCCAGTGATGAACTATATGCTGCACGCTGAAGAGGACAGGAAATCAAAGATAGAAATTTGAAACATGTCCTCAATCTCATCTGGAAATGAGTCCGTTCAAGTCAAAATGCAGCTTGTGTATATTACTATGTGGACGCAAATGTGGTTGGTCAGCTGAGCTCTGAACGGATTCGTGCAGCCTGCAGGCAACTGGCGGTGACTTGTGGGTTAGGAGCTGCAACTAAAAACTGGTTGGGTTGGTTTAAGCTGTCGTACAAGGATTAGCTTTCATTCATTCAATGGTTGGGAGCTTCTTCTGGACAACACAAATTTTATCGTATGATCCAGGCACAAGTCACATAAATTCTATTATTTGATCTTTTTACAATAACAATGTAAAAATGATCCCATCTCAACTTATTTTGCCAAGAATGGCAAATCGGCACCATTGCTGTGGCGTGGCAGTGTTCGTTTGGCATGCATCCAGTCAGCGGTACAGCTTGCGTGACGTGGCAGGCAACAGCACCTGGCTAGCCGGGTTCATTTTGGAGCCAATTTAGCACGGGTCTGTCCAAATTATGCAAAGAAAAAAAGGGCTTATTTGATATTATGATAAAAAGAATTCTCAGATCACGCGTCGTCGCCTATCCAGATTCAGATAGAGCCGAATAAATGAACCGAGGACTGAAACCTGCGCTGGGAGATCGAGCAGTGCCGGTGCCGGTGCCGGCGCTGGTGCCGACGCCGGCGCCAGTCGTGAGCTGTGTTGCACACTCTGACCAGTCGTGAGCTGTGTTGCACACTCTGAATTGAACCGTCCATCTCTTTCGCCTTCAATTCCTCCCATGTTGCCTGTCGGCGACTTGCTCGGCCCTTTTTTTCCCTCTCCGCCACCCACAGCAATGCAGCCAAATCTGACAGGAGCAGTGAGTGCCAGCACTCCCAAGTCCTATGGATAGCATCGTCCTTGAATGCCTTGCAGACCAGTAGAGGAAGAAGGCCGGAGAAATTGGGCAAGCCGCTGCCATTCACCGTACCGAAGTGTCAAAGGTGTATAGCGGTGGTGGTGGCGGTGCGACTGTGCGAAGGTTGCGACTTGCGAGCCTTTCGGTGGCTGCGAGCGCCATAAATGTGCACATGCCGATGCCAGGTAGTAAGGGTTTATCCACCTCTCATCTTCTTCATCTGTCTTTTCTTTTTCCTGCTCAGGGGCTTTCACTGATGCCAAGCATTTGCACGAACAGGTGTCGCGAGACGCGGTACGGAGAAGCTCCGACTCGATTGAGATTTTTGGGGGGTCGGACTCGGACGGACCCGTCGTCGCCAATGGGGGAGCACCAACCGCTGTTGGCGACCATAACTCTCCTCTGGCCCTGCTCTGCCCGCGAGATCCCCAACCTCCCGCCGCCTCCGGCCTCTCACGTGCCACTTTTAATGCACGCCTCGCGCGCCCATCCCTCCCTCGCGCGCCTCTACTTAACGACGTTCTGAGCCCGCACGCTCTCGCCAAGGACAAGCGTACACCTGCCTCGGCGAGCGAGCACAGCTACGCAGGCCGAATCGAAGAAACCCCGTGGCCATGGCCACTGCCGCTCCCCGCCTCGCGGCGCCCCTCCTCCTCCTGCTCGGTCTCCTGTCCGTCTCCGCCCTCGCCGCGCGCGTCGACGCCGGGTTCAAGTCCTCCCCGGGCAAGAAGAAGCCCGTCGTCAAGCCGCCGCCCGTGGCGCCGGGCACTGGCACCGCCAACAAACCTGGCCCCGGCGCGGGCGGCGGCGGCGCCATTCCGACCATCCCGGGCTTCAACATCCCCGGGACGGGCGGCAGCGGTTTCGGCAACGGCATCCCCGGGCTGGGCTGCGGGTGGGGCGGAGGTTACGGCGGGCCGGGCGGCGGGTACTCCCGCGGCGGCGTGGTGGCGCCCACGGTGGTGTGCTCCGACAAGGGCCCCTGCTACAGGAAGAGGGTGACCTGCCCCATGAAGTGCTTCTCCTCCTACAGCGGCGCCGGCAAGGGCTACGGCGGCGGCGGCGGCGGCAGCTGCACCATCGACTGCAAGGTCAAGTGCACGGCCTACTGTTAATTGACCTCACCCGTTAGCACCAAGTGCGGCAGCTTTTGGCGTGATCGCGCACGTCGGTGAGTACGACTGGTAGTTGTGGAGTACTTGTTAGCTGCGGCGTTATACTAGCACTTGCACTTTCTTATGGCTCGAGGGATATGCATAAGGTAGGTTTATGTCTAAGATGCTCCTTATGGTGTATAAGTAGCTGCATTTTGTTCTTGCTTTCATAGGTAACTTGGGTGTAAAATATCCGGTATCAGGCAATAAAGTGCTATATATTCATAAGTTATTGTTACTTGTACTTTGTTTTTTTTTTTGGGCTGGATTTGCAAGGGGAATGGAAGTCACCTGGGGGTATGTCAGTGCTTGAAGAACAAACTTTGGAGTTTGTGCTCGTCCAAACTTATAAATTCGGTAAGAATTTTATTCGAATAAGTACGGTTCCGAATTCCTACGTTCCAAACCTTAACAAGCCATCCTGAATTCTTGGTAGTTTTGAAATTCGGACTCAGGCCTTTTTTCATCTTAATTTCCATATCATATAAGGTTTGCGCTATTGGTTATGAGATTACAATCTTGGGAAAAAAATACGAGGATTAAAATATGCAAGCCTCCTCGTGTTGAATTTTACCTTTTTTAACTTTGAATTCTTGGTAGTTTAATTACACGTATTTTAAGATAATATCTATTTGAGAACTGATGTAAGTACAACTCAATTGTGTATCAAAGTCATCTTGAGTTGGAGTACAACTGGCTGCTAGGCTCATTGCCGCTGTGTTCGGACGTGAGTTTTGAGGCTCACGAACAAATGCAAATTTTTTCTTGCATGTCGTTTGTTCAATAAGATGTGACATTCAAAAAATGAAAAGAAGAAGATGCGAAATCATTTGAAGAAACAACCAATTTTGAGGGTCGTTACTGCGTAGACGATTTCTTCCACTTTCGAGCAAAATGCTCACATGTACAACTGTGATGGTTTCTAAGTTGCTAATAATACAGTTATTGAAATTTCTTCTCCGTGTTAAAAAATCACAGTTATTGAAAGCCTGCTAATGATGAAACCAAATTTTACTTGGGAGTATTTTTTTTTTAACGAACAGGAGGGGATCGCCCCTACTGATTAAAATATATTAAGGCCAAAACCAAAGGTTTGGGGATTACAAACAGAGGGAAGCAACAAAAACAAAAATACATAGTTATCTGATAGATGTAAGCCAAGAAAGCATCTGCTGTTTGGTTCTTCTTTTGCTCTATGGATAACCATGGCAAATTTGTGCTTAAAATTTGCTTTGCAATTCTGAACACTTGGGATCTTTGTAATTGAAGAGCCAATTATTTCTTTCTTTCCAAAAACTCCAGACCATCAGGATTATGATTTCCATGAAGAAAGGCACTGCAATCTTTGTCAAAAATGTTTGATTGCTTGAAGGGGTTGTAGGCGTCCAAAACATCGTAAACCTATGGATAACCAGCAAGCTCTAGCAAAGCTGCACTGAATGAAGAGGTGTAGGAGAGATTCCTCTATCTGAAGAATACAGAGGTCACAGGTGTTGGATTCTAAAATCATGTTCTTCCGACAGAGAAGGCTCCTAGTGTTGAGCCTATCCTTCAGTGGCAACCAAAAGAAGACTTTTTTATTTGGGCTGACAATAGGAGCTCCAAAGCCATAGATAAGCCGGGTGAGTTCTAGAGTGCCCAATTAGAGATTTATAAGTTTTGGCAGAGGAAAAGAAGCTAGAGCCCCAGATGTAGGTCCAGTTATCTTCATTTTCAGTCAAAGACGGATTCTGTTGGATATGTTCAACTTCAGAGAATTGTTGAAAGGCCTGAGTAGAAAAAGATAGGTTAAAGACGTCCTGCTATTGCTCTAAGAATCTGTCGCAAAAAGACAAACTAAAGCATACTGTCATCGTTGGATGCTAAAACCGGCCGAGGAACAAAATAGTATCCAACTTGAAATTCTACTCTTTTTTTTATCGCAATCTAGTTTTTTTTTCATTTATTCATGTAATTCTTTCGCCGTACAGAATGTTATCACGCTTGAAAAGTAAGGGAAATGAGATAGCAACACGAAGAGAGCAATCGAGCTGCAAAATCTGGCTCCATTTTACATTCAAGCGACTCTGTTTTTCCAGTCCTACAGTAAAGCGCCATTCCCGTGGTGGCCATCGAAGCCGGTCGGCGCGTACGCCGGGCTGAACAGCGGCGCGGAGAACCACGACGCGTAGTCCAACTGCTCTGCCGCGGCCACCTCCTCCATGCGCCCGTTGTCCGCCGCCGCAGCTGTCGTGAGCGTCACCCTCTGCCGCGTGCCCATGGCCGGCGCCGGCGCCGCCGTCTCGGCGCCCGTTAGCCTCTGCACCAGCTCCCGGAAGTCCCTGGGCTCCACGCGGTAGACCTTGGGCGGCGGCGGCTGAGCTCCCCCCGCGGCGACGCCGTCGCGCCAGGACTTGGCCGCTGGCCTGTGCCCCGCCCTTCTCTCTCCGTGGTCCATACCAACAACTACAGCCCTGAGCTGCTACTGCTCCGAAGTGTGTGCCCGAGCTCTCGATGAGATGAAGCTTGTGTTGCACTACGCCATGCCCCGGGCCGAGAGCTACATTTATAGCCGGGGTTCTCATGAGCGCGCCGCGCGTGCGGTTTTGTGGCGGTCAAACTAGTCGGCGTCGAGAGAGATTGGCGGCTGGGCGCAAAGGAGCACGTGGAGCTGGCAGTCAACGGGGTGTGGAAGTGTTACCGAGCGGGACGGCCGGCCTAACCGGGGCCCGGCCAGGGCGATGGGCACGGCGTGAGTGAAATGGACAGGCGTCCGGCGGCAGCGAAGCAAGCCCCTTGGGTCAGCGAAGTGGTATCCCGGTTTGGGTTCCTTTCTTCTTCTATTTTGATGCTTCCGATTTACCTGATCATCACAGCAGCTATGCGCGATTTTTTTCTAGTCTTTTTCTCTTTCAGTTTATGAGAGGACGAAAATTTTCCCGCCGAACAGTAGAAGTTATTTTTTCCAAGTAAAAATTCTGGAGTAGTCATGAGCTAATGAGTTATAAGTTGTTTTCAAGCAAAAGTCATGAGGTAATGAGTTAAAAGTTGATATTTTCGAGTAAAAAGTCTCCATGTGTCTATCTAATGATTTGTAAGTTGGTATTTCGAGAAAAGGTCATAAGCAAACATGCAGTAACCTGATAATTTCAAGTAAAAGTCTCACGCTAATTTGTTGTAAGTTAGAAATTTTGAGTAAAAAATACGTGTGCACATAGCGAAAGAGGTCATAGATTAAAAAAAACGTGCCGCTGCGGCGTTGCGTGCGAAACGCTGGCGGGCTGGCCTGATGACACGTGCGTTGCGTTGGGGCATGACCCGAAATTCCTTGCGCGTGCGCGTCAGTCGCGGCCGACTCCGATGGATCGGGATCCTCTGCAGTTGCCGGTAGCAACTGCAGAGAGGCTACTGTAGCTACAGTAAAGTGCATTTAGGTCTGACCTGAGCCGTTGATTTCAGAGTGGATGTATCAGATTCGATGCTACAGTGTCTATACAGTAGTGCGCTACAGTACCGAAACGGCTGTATATAGAACCAGGTTACTGTTGATACAGTATATATATGATTAACTAATGCACAGTACTGTAGCATCAGACTCATTTTACTGTATAAACAGTGATCCTCTGCATTAATGATGTATTAATGCAGAGAATCCGGGTCCGACTCCGATAGTGTCGCCCGATCGCGCGTTCCCGAGTCGGGCGCATCTGCTGGCGTGTGTGTGCGGGCAGAGACCGAAGGGAAGAGGGGAGGCCCAGGTGGGGCTGGGGTGAGGCCTAAGTGGATTTTTTTTAATAAAAGTTTGTGTTTGAATTTTTGTTCAAAAATTTGTACCGATGCTTTTGTTGATAAAAGTTTGTGCTGAAAATTTTATCTGAAAAAATTTGTGATGAAAAATTTGTCGATAACTTTTTCTCAGTAACTTTTTGATTAAAACTTTTCTCTCAAAACCTTTTAGGACTTTTCTCATGCAATTTTTTTTTTACAAAAATGATAAAATAGAGGAGGGAAATTTTTTCCAAAAACAGAAGGTGGGGGCTGTCGCCCTGTGCCGCGCGGATGGCTCTACGCTCACGTGTGTAAGCCTCTTCCGTGTAAACGCTCTTTCAGCGACTTGGTAAACGGGGGAATGAGCCATAAATGGTTCACTCGGAGGGTCCCGCATGGGCTAAATAGATGCGTCCAGCATGGCCGCTAGGCGTGCATGCTTCTGAGAGGGTAACCTTACAATTGGCTGTAGATGAAAGTCCACATCACCGTGGCTAACTCGACCGTCGAGTCTGACATGAAGTTTGGCCTGTTGAAAGGGCAATATGTTACTTGTCGCCTTTTCAACGGCGACATGAGTCTATTTTTACAATATTACAAATATTTTTAATTTAAAAATATAAAAATAAAAAATCTGTAACCAACGGTGGCCTTTCAAGTTGGCCGGACACTATACCTGCCTCAACCAGATTCATAACACTCCACGCTGCCGGAGCCCAAGCGAGGCCATCCCGTCAGCGATTCAGCCCAGCCCATAGCCCGGTGCCGAGCCTAACTAAAAAACAGAGACGCGTCCTTCTCAAAAAAAAAAAAAAAAAAAAAAAAAAAAAACAGAGACGCGCTGGGCGCGAGGCGTGCGGACTCACGACGACGTCCGCCGCGCGCGCGGGGCAGCGAAACGCATGTGTCGCCGCCGACGACCCGTTCAGCGCGGCGCTTGCCGTTGCTCGGGCGTCGCCGAGAGCTGGGAACCGAAGCGAAGATGGCTACGCCGCCTCTTCCAACTCCAGGTCGGCTCGGCGCCACGTCATGCTTAGACGCGTTGCTTACCGAGTGGAGGGAGGAATCCTTTGGCCACTAACACCAGAGATTGACGAGCGCTAAGCCAGCACTTGCTTTAGCGTGCCATCGCGATCGTGTTCTTCTCCGGTCGCCGGCCGGGTCCAAGTCACACGTATGAAAAGTCACTGGCTGCTTTCCCTCCAAATATCTATTATTAAGAAACGTTGCTCAAAGTAGTAAAGTCTTTGGTTACTCTTAAAAAAGTGACGCTTAGTTGGCTCCAGCCCCTATCTAGAACTTCGGCAGTCAACGTCCGGTACACCCATCTCTATCGCTCAAGGTTGCTTTTTTCTCCCATTGTCCATGCATGTTTGCCTACTCGACCATGCAATTTTGGAGAATTTTTTAAAACTCACAGGTTTGGAAACTCGAAATGCTACATTTTCTCATTCTTGTCTCTACTATTTTTGACGTATGTATGGCGTCAGTGACGACCCAAGATTTGAACCAAAGGGTGCTAATGTATAAGCACTAAAATTTTCATCAGTTTTCACTGCTGCTGACACTAATACATCTAAATGTGAAAGTAGAGAAATAATATGAAAAAATGCATTGTACCTAAATAAGTATCAATTAACAAAGGGAAAATCCACTAACCATTGTGACATGATTTCACGCTATATTATGGTAACCTACCTATACAAAATAGCATGTATAAATCATTATTGCATGACAATTGACAAAAATATAAATGGTAAATTCAAAAATATAAAACATGCCACTACATATTTTGAAAAATTTCTCTCCATCTCTAAATCTCTACAACATCACCAAATATCCGATTAAACAAAGTATCAAAGTATCAGATTATATTAGAATTGATTTGGGATTAAACAAATTATCTCTCCATGAGGCCATGACTCCATCTCTAGTTCTATGTTCTCTACAGCCTGAAGCTGATGAACTGCCTCAAGTCCTCAACAGACATCTCAATGGCTAGTGTTACAGGGCAGGGCAGCACCAGCAGGTAGCAGGGAGCCCGGTCTCATCCCCTAGCAGCAGCAGTCTCAGCCCGCCGCCTAGACACCTGCAGCCTGTGGCCAGCCGCCTGCGAATTATATATATATATATATTTCAAGATTAAATGTTAGGCTACGTTTGTAATAAATTTTGTATTGTAGATATATTTTAACATGATTCTTTTTGTTCTATCGTAATAATGTCGTAGTTTTTGTCGATGGTTGTCAGGTATATCGAATATGTGGAAGTTTAAGATTTTTTACGGGATATTAAAATCTTATATGGTCTGAAAGAGGTAGTATTGTTCATATTTAAATCAGTGCACAAGAGTATATCTAGACCAATGCATAAAAGTGTCGACACTAGTACGCCTGGTTGATGCGGGGTTTCAAAATAGACCATGAGGTTCAAGAGATGACCATTAGCATTATGAGTAAATATTTTAGAGAAGGTGTGTATTAGGATGTGTTCCCGCTCTAAGAAGATGAAGTGTGGAAGAGGTATCTGCAGGATGTTATGCACAAAAGTTAGTCTCCTATGTTGCTTGTGCAATGAAAGAATAAGGAGACAGTTGGGGAAATGCAGGGTGGAGGGTATGCAGAGGAGGAGGGTGCGTCTTATACATGACTGGCATGCAGGGATGCTCAAGGTAATTATGGAGTTGCAAAATGGAACAGACGATGGCTTGATTAGATCTGTGTGGCCAGATCTGTAGAGTAGGAGGTGCATAAGATATTTAGGTGCAAACTTCTTTCGCCAATTCAAGAGCAAGAACCTCCTGAACATGTTCAAGAGACTGTGTGGTCAGAACCAGTATCGGAAGTTTGATGCTCTTTGGAAGACACTGGATGAGCTGACAAAGAAGCAAACACAGAAGTGTGTAGGGAGACCTATGATGGGACCGGATAACAATAAAGCTAACATCATGCGGAAGAGCGTATCATCTACCAGGTCATTTAACGAGTGGATTGAGAATGAGACTAAGGAGAAGTAGGCTCTTCTCTACGACACAAATGATGCTAGGTACAATATTATGACTATAAATTCAGTAGAGGTTTACAACTGGTTGATGAAATGTGTAAGGGGATTGTCGTTGGTGGAGATTGTACAGTTCATACTTCAAGTAACATACAAGTATTTCAGGGACCGCTATGCAGTAGCGCACATGATACTGAATAATGCTATTATGATTTATGGGACGAAGATAACTAAGTACATGGAAGACAAGGCGGAAAAGGCAAAGATGCACCGGGTGAAGATCATGGGAACTGCACAATACAGATATGAAATCCTATACAGGGACAAAGGAAGGAGAGAGGGCAAACGTGAGAGATTTATATACTAGTACTCCGTGTTACTATTTTACGTGTACTCTGTGCTAGTATTTATATTATGTAGTTGTCATATCATGTTAGATGTTTATATCAGATCTTTGTTATCAGCCATGTTTTTATAACTGCGTTCTCGATCCATCCCAAAGCGTAGCATCATGCGGTCATATTCCCTTTCAAATTGTTCACTTGCAACTTTTGAAATAAAAAGCCTTCGCATCAAAAACCCTACTGCTATAACACTTGCAACTACAATAAAACGTTACATGACGGGTATAATTTATTCAATTACGAACAACATGACACA